>NC_090989.1:1277500-2527500 GCF_041146395.1 Eulemur rufifrons
CTTGTGCTGGGTCTGTCGGCATTTCCAGCTTACGGGCTTCTTCGGTTCCAAAACTACGCGGCAGAGAGAACAAACCTGGGGAGCAGCACCAGGTCGCTCCCTGGGCCAGGTCCCGGCTGGTCCTCGTGCCTCTCTGCACCTTCCAGAGCCTTCCGTGTTCGTTCCGCAGTCTCAGGATTTCAGTTGTGCGCCAGCCCCGTCTTCCTGGAGGCGGCGTCCTCGCAGGTTCATTTGCTGTTTGCTTTGAAACGAGCTTTCCTGGACGGGCACCGGGGGACGGGCGCCGGGGGACGGGCGCCGGGGGACGGGGCCCGGGTCTCGCGTCTCGCGCAGGACTCAGGCGGGGCTCTGCCCACAGGAGCCCCAAGACCCCCGGCCTCCTGGACCCTCTGGTGCGGGGATGGTGGGGCCCCGCCCGGTGCAGGGGAGGTATCAGTCCCTCCCGCCCTGGCTGTGAGAGCCAGGAGGGGCGTTTCCTTTTTGTCATCAAGGTGCACGTTCTGCCACCAGGGTGGGGACTGGCTCAGCCCGCAGGGGCTGCAGAGGTCTCCACAGTGGGCCTTGGGCCTAGGGAGTAGCTCTCTTCGCCTGGTTCCACTGGTGGAACCTTCTGGCACTCAGGCATGTCCTCGTACCATCTCAGCAGCCACGAGGACGCAGCCCCACGAAGCATGGCCTTGGAAGCAGACCCTGGAGGCCACACGGAGGCGGGCTGCGCACCAGGGCTCCAGGGTCTCTTGGGAAAGAGGCAGGAGGCCCGCGTCAGGGCCGTGCCAGGCATGGCCGGAAGGGGAGCCGGTGCCCGGGGCTTCCCCGACCCGGGGCAGCACCGAGCTGGCGGAGGGAGACCCCAGGGCCACATCGCGGGCGGAGCTACGGCTCCGAGCTGGCCCGAGGCCTCACCGGGCCCCTGTGTTCCAGTTCCAGGTCTACTTCCTGTACTTCCTGGTCCTCTCCGTCCTCTACCTCCTGGGGGCCGTGCTCGATGGCCTGCGGCACTTCCAGCGGGGCCACCAGCCGCTGCCCCTGGCCCAGGAGCTGAGGAGCCCCCTGGAGGAGAAGGCCACGCAGGGGCTCAGCCTGAAGGATGGGGACCTCGGCAGCCCGCAGCCCTCTGCCCCGCCACCTCTCCTGCCACCGCACCTGGAGGGCAGCGCCTGGGCCCCTGGGCCGGCCTCTCAGGGGCAGAGCCAGCCTGCCCCGGCCCAGCCCACTCTCCTGCCCCGGCCCAGCGGGCGGCTGGCCTCCTGATGCCAGGGGCGCCTTCCCGCTGCGCTCCTGCCCCGACCTGGGGCTCTGACCTCACACGCGTGGTCCCCAGCGTGGACCAGTGACTCCGGGGCCCCTGGTGCCTTTGCTTGTGACCCTCTGTGTGTGCCCGCCTAGTGCCCCGTGGGCCGCCTGCCTTAGTGAGGGTCCCTGGCCTCAGTTTGCCACGCGGCTGGCCCCCTGAGAACCCCTCCCCAGCCCTGCCTCACCCTGGTATCGGGTGCCTGTTGGGGACACGCAGAGCAGCTGCCTGGCTGTGCCGCCCCGTCGGGCCCTGTGGGCTCCGGCTGCTGCTCTGGCCTGGAAGAGGCTGGCTGGGTCCTGGTGTCCACCAGGCCGTCCCACCTCCATCCCCTGGGGAGGCATGAGGCATGTCCCATGTGTCCCTGGGGGCTGGTGAGGTGGCCAAGATGGCAGCCAAGGGGACGCCAGCCCCATAGAACATCCTGGACCCTTCAGGGCAGCTGGGAGCCTGGGCTCCCCGGGCCGTTTCCTGTTCTAGGTGCTGCGGTGTTGATCCAGGTTGATCTTTGTTTTGTTTTGTTTTTTAACATGAAATGAGGAACTGTGTTTGGCTTCTCTGTTTCTGCGGGAGAAGCTGTCTCAGGCTGCGGGCAGACCCGTCCCGGCCGGCGGCCCTGGTCCTGGGCGCTGGCTCCTCCTCCCGCCGGCGGCTTCAGCCCCGGGCCCTCTTGCTGACATGGGTCACCACTGACCTGCGTGTCCTTGGAGAGTGGGTCACACGCTCACGCCAGCCAGGAGGACTGGTCCCTGTCCCCGTGGACACGCCCCTGGGTGTGCTCAGGCCTGGCTGCCTTCCTGGGCCGGTGCTGGGGAGACGTGTTCCAGTGGCCTCCGGGTCTGGGGGCCATTCACGTGTCACTCGGAGATGGAAGACAGTCGGTCACACGAACGCTCTTCCCAAAATACATTAAACCAACCGAGAGACCCGAGTGTGAGACGGTGTCTGACTCTGGGCCGGCCTGGCCTGCCGGGTGGGGGCCGGGGGTCAGGGAGGAGCCAGGATCGGCCCAGCCTTCTCCCTCCCCGCCCCAAGCCAGGACCCCCCCAGGGCCCGTGGTGCCTGTGAGCCGCCTCCCCTCCACGACCTGTCCCCTCCACGACCTGTCGCTTGGGGGCTCTGGGCAGTGTCTGCACTTGGCGGACCCCAGTGAGGCGTGGCAGCTTGCAGCCGGCGCGACACGGGAAGCTGGGGATAGAATTTCTGGCCCAGGGGCCGCTGGAGCTGGCTGTGCCTGGGGGTCCCCCGGGTCAGCTCGGGTGAGCGGGGCGTCTTGGGGCACCCTGGGTCGAGGGTCCAGGAGAAGGATGGCCTGAGCCACAGCCCATGGTGTTAGCCAGGGGGACCACGGTCCCCGGGTGCGTCCCTGCTGGGAAGGGGCCCCGCTGGCAGGACAGCAGGACATGGTGTGTGGAGCCAGGGGCTGAGGGTGCGGGAACGCGGCACGACCACACCGTGAACCCCGTGGTCAGCCTGCAGCGCAGGGCTCGGCCCGGCGCCCTCACCCAGGGAGGGCCCTCTCACCCGCATCTGGGTCCCCCAGGGCCTGCGCCCCCCGCCCTGCACGGGCTCTGAGGTCGGCGTTGCCCCTGCTCCCCGGGAGCAAGCCGGGTGCTGCCCATGAGGCCTGCACGGCCCTCGGGTCCAGCAGCTGTGCAGAGAACAGGGTGCAGACCCCCCACAGGCTTCGAGTAGGAGCCCCGAGAGAGCATGTCTGTGCGTGTGCATGCATGCCTGTGTGCACACCTGTGTACACACACGCACACCTGTGTGCACCCACGTGTGCACACCTGCACGCACACACATGCACACCTGTACCCACAGGCATGTGTGCACACCTGTACCCACAGGCATGTGTGCACACCTGCGTACACACATGCACACCTGCAGACCTGCGTATACACATGCACACCTGCACACATAAGCACGCGTACACACTTGCATACACACATGCACACCTGTGTACACACACGCACATGTGCACACCTGCACTCCCTCGGCAGGTCCCGCCAGCTGGGCCGTCCAGGCACAAAAGCTCTGGAGCCTCATTTTGGGTAATTTTGCCCTCGTGACAGCAAAGGCTGCCAGCACACACAGCTCAGTGTCAAGGTCATTTTTATTTGGTGTCTGTCTGCACTGGCGCCACGTCACACGCGGTCACAGAACCAGCCCCACGGGTTTGCTGCAGTCCCGGGGCAGGTGCACGCCGGCCACCCATGTGCACGTCCGTCCACGGAAGTAACGCTGTCGCACAGACGCTGTCGGGCTTCGGCTGAGGACACAGTTCGGTGGCTGCTCTGCCCGCCAGCTCCCCAGAGAGGCCTGCGTGCACCCGAAGGGCCCCCGAGTCCCCCACAAGGAGAGCAAGGATGTGGGTTTTCTGGGAGACGGTCGGTGACTATGCCCAGGGCCAGCCCCCTGAAGTGCTGGTATGGACAGACGGTGGTGGCCCTCGCCCGCTGCTGTGCACCAGCCTTGGCCCCTCGCTGTGGCCGGCGCTGGCTGAGCGCCATCCTTGCCGGGGCTCCCGACTGTCCCCTTCACTCCCTGGGCTTCAGAGCCCGCAGCCGGCAGAGGTAAGCCCAGGACCTGGGGTGTGGGGGCTGGGGCCTGTGGGTCGGCTTGGGCCCCGCTGGGCGAAGGCAGCGCTGGGCATCCCCACCCTGGACGGGGGTGCCGGGCACAGGATGGGGGCCCCACACAGGAAGCTGCCACACCCCGACGCCTGGGTCCCTCGAAACTCCCAGCTTGGATGTGGCCGGAGTCGAGCTCTCCTGCTGTGGATGTGACCTCACGGGTCACTGGAGGCCATCGCAGGGGCCTGAAGACGGGCCCCATGTGCCAGGGTAGGCTGCAGGGAAGGCAACGGACGGAGTCTGGCCATGTCCCAGCCCCGCACATGGCACCGGGGACGGGCCAGAGCCTGGGGCCAGCAAAGAGGCGGGTGCCCCTTGCCCTGGTGACCTGAGCTGGCCTGTTCACCTCAAGGAGACGCTGGGTGGCCACGTGCCGAGTGTGGCCTCAGCCCCTGGTGCCTGGCCGGGGCTGGTCTGCAAATGGGCCTGGGCTTTGAGCACAGAGGGGCGCTCCATGCCTGCCGGGCGATCGAGGGCCCTTGGCGGCACCTGGCAGGCCCAGAGCCGCTCGTGTGCTGGGCGAGCGCAGCCTCCCGAGCAGGAGTCTGGAGTGGGCCTGTTGCTGCAATCGAGCCGTGGTCTGCTTTGGGCTGAGGCTCCACTTGGCGCCCCCGGGGTGACCCAGGCCAGGCCAGTGGGCTCCCGGGTTCCCAGGCAGGAGGGGTGGGTGGGCTCACGTCTTGCCATCAAGCTTCCGTTTTAAATTTTTTTAAAAATACACTCTTTGGCTTCCTTTTATTTCTCGAGGATTACATGAAATGTGAACTACACAGGGACCCCAGCCTGGTCCCGGGCTGCTGGCCAGACACCCCCTGTCCGCAGTGGGGCTTCCTCTGGCCCCCCACCTGTCCCCTCCGGCCACCACGTCTGGGCGCCAGGCCTACTGGGAGCCGCTCACGAAGCTGTTCTCGATGCAGAGCACGACGTAGGCACCCCGGCAGCTCGCGGCCTGCTGGCCCAGCAGCCTGCCTGCCAGCAGCGAGGACGCCTGGCCCGTGGCCTCGGGAGCCTCCGTCCGCCACGTCTCACAGTAGCTCTCTGTCAGCCGGCGCCCGCTGGGGTCCGAGCCGTGCCACACGCTCTTCTGGGGCCTGCAAGAGGCACCGCCGTCAGCCACGCCCAGACCTGCTCCCCGCGGGCCAAGGAGGGGCCCCAATCCCGGAGGCCACGTGGCTTCCCGGCTGGCTGCCTGTCCGAGGGGCTCCGCCTCCCAGGCCGCACCCCGCACCCCACGCCGCCCCTGCCGGGCTCCCCTGCCAAAGAGGTGCAGGGCTCAGCCCCGGTGCCTCAGGGGGGTCCTCCCAGCTGGGTGGGCCTGGCCCTGCCTGACAGAGGTGTCCTGGTGCCACCTGGCTAGGAACAAGCTCCGCCTGCCTGGGGCCAGCCCCGCCCTGCCCAACGCTGTCACGTCAGGGAGGAGGGTGGCCCTTGGCAGGTGCATCTCAGCAAGAGGATGGCCAAGGACCCGGCACCTGTCGGGGCACACCTGTGTGACACCTGAAAACACCGTTGTAAAAGCAGAGCCTTGGGGAAACAGGCACCTCACACCTAGTGGGCAGGGGCACATTTGGTGTGATGCCTTTTTGAGGGCATTCTGGCAATTTCTGTCACTGTTTCACACGCAAACATGCTCTCAGAATTGCCCTTGCAGTTCATCCTCAGTGAGTAAGTCACTGTGACGTCACGTGCAGCCCAGGGGGCTGGTTAGTCGTCACGGGTGCGCGGAGCCTGCCAGCCGTGGACAGGAGGGCCCGGGCGCCTGGGCTGGCCTTGGGGCCAGGCTGCTGTCAGTGGTGCCGGGGGTCAGCTCCGGGGAGTTTTCTCTAAGCTCTATGGATTTTATAATTTTCAAGTAAAAAGCCTGCATAGGATCAGTTCAAAGACTTGGGTGACACGTTGGGCGTCAGGAAGACGGCACATGTCACCCCTTCGCTGGGAGCTCTGCCAAAGCTCTGTGCCGCCTGCCCTCGGGGACCTACCAGGCCGGGTGTCTCAGGACGTCTCTGCCGTCGAAGGAGAAGATGCGGGCGCCGGGCTTCAGCTGGGCCTGGGAGCCCGAGAACAGGGCCTCCCAGCTGGGAAACAGCACCTCGTCCTGCGAGGGGGAGCAGTGTGGGCTTCTCGGTCCCCGGTCACGTCCCGCCCGAGGGACAGGGCAGGTGCGCCAGCCCAGCAGGGTGGCCCTGCAGCCCTGAGAGGTCCCTCGGCTGAGGCAGGGGGACCCCGGCCTGGGGTGGGCTGCGCCCGAGGCTGCCCGCCCCCAGCTCTGGGCCCCGGGTCTGCGCGTCCTCACTGTGGGTGCCGGGGACACTGTGCTCCCAGGGCACCCAGTGACACAGCCCGGTTCTCGAATGGGAGCCACAGATGAGGCCCCCTCAGGGGTGTTGGTGAGAGGGGCCGCCAGGCCGGGTGGCCCGGGGGATGTTTCCTGACCCCGGGCTCATGTGTGGGTTGTGTCCTCCCTGCCCCGCCGGGGCCACCCGCAGGAGCCCCTGGGAACATCCAGGTGGGAGGGGACAGGATGCTGGGAGGCACCGCCCAGGGTGCAGGGGCCGCGCAGGGACTTCAGGGGCGGCGCCGGGTGGGGGGCCTGGGGTGCGGGGGGGCTCCTGCTCGGGTTCTCAGCGGTGTGACCCACCCACACCCACTGGTGCCCGCCCTGAAGTCACTGGCTGGGGCGCGGTGGCCACACCACGGGGGCCTCCACAGGCCATCGAGGGAAGCCCCGGGCCGTGACCTCTGTGTGTGAGTGGGACCCGCCGTGGCCGCGCGGGACGGGCAGACCCACCCTGAGGTTGACGACCGGCACCGCCCCGCGGTCGGCGCGGCGCACGATGCTGTAGAGGTCCTGCAGCCGCGAGGACAGGAAGGCCCGGAAGGTGCCGGCCAGCCCCGCCGCCCGCGCCTGCTGGAAGCACTGGAAGTCGGCCCCGCGGATGCCGCGCATGCCGCCCGACAGCGGGCTGTTGAGCGCGACCAGGTGGAGCTGCGGAGAGGCCGCACCGCGTCAGGGGCCGCGTCCCACACCACCCTCACCCCACGCCGGCCCCCAGAGGCCCACCCCAGGGACAACTGCGGTGGCTCTGCCCAGGACCCCGAGTCCGGACGCCTTGGCCCAGGGCGGCACAGGTGGTGTCAGGGGCCACTGGCCCGAGAAGCAGCCCCCACGTGGCCCCCGCCCTCGGCCCGCGGGTCCCGAGCAGCGGCTGTGGCCTCCGTGCAGGCAGAGGCTCACGCGGTTCCCCGCCTCACAGCGGCTTAACTCGCGTGGGCAGCCACGGGCCACCAGCGCGCAAGTCCCAGGCCTGGCTGGCACTGCCACGCCGGCCCCTGCCAGTCACGCCCACCCACACCCCTGGCCTGGGGGCCTCTCTGGCAGCTTGGAGGGGCCACCTCCGCCACCGCCCACCGGGGCACTCACCACCGGCTGGAAGTCCTGGTGTGTGTGGGCGGGGGGGCCCGTGGGGCGCGCCGGCCGGAGGTGCACGTAGGAGCCGTGGTGCGGGGCTCCGGGGTAGGGCTGGGGGGCGGGCAGGCGCGGGGGGCTGGCCAGGATGTCGTCCGCGCGCCAGGGCCGTGCCGTGGAGTGGGGCTGCTCCCGCCGGGGGTACGGGTTGCTGTCGTGCAGCTGCACCACGGGGGGCTGCAGGGCGGCCACCTCGTTGTCCTGCAGGTCAGGAGGCCCGTGGGTGGCTCAGGCACTGGGGGTCCACGTCCCCCCCCAGGACGCCCTCCTCCTCCTGCACCCCCTGCTCCTGGAGGGCCAGGGCTGGGCTTCCGGGGGTGAGCAGGAAGCAGCGCCCTGCCTGGGGTGCCCTGGGGTGTGCAGGCAGGGGCTTGGGGGGGCGTCCTGCCAGCCCACAATGCCCCCCTCAGGCACCCCAGGCCCCACCACGCACGGAGGCCATGCTCCTTGCCGCTGCCCAGGCCCAGGGCCCCCGGCACAGGCTCCTCAGCCCGGGCGGTGGCTTCTACCCCAGAGGGTGCTGCAGGGCGACGCAGCCCTTGCTCGGGGGACTAGAAGGTCCTGCCCGCCCGCCCCGGGACTGTCCCCTGCCGTGCCTGGCACTCTGGGTGGGGAGGACAAACACACGCCTGTGACTTGGGCCCCAGGGAGCCTGTGGCCTCAAAGACACAGTTAGGGACACGAGGGTGGGAGTGGAGCCTGGGATGGCCAAGCTGGAGGCGCCACCGTGGTCTGCGCCCGCTTTCCAGGCAGGGGCCGACCGCGGGTCACACGCGGGGTTCCAGGGCTCCCGGGGACCCGCTGCTGCTCAGTAAACTGAGGCAGGACGTGCCCCTTGCGCCCCAACCTGCCACGAGTCTCCCAAACAGAAAACGCTCCTTACCGTCCCCCGCGGGAGTGGCGTCCGGGGCTCCAGCTGGAAGAGAGCAGGCGGGATTATCGCAGGACCCCAGCCCCGCCCCCCCCCCATGGCGGGGTCGTCAGGAAGCCGGATGCCACCGTGACCCGGGCTGCGCCCAGTGCTGCAGGGACCCGGGACACAGTGGGCACTGCCGGGACCCACAGCCTCTTCCTGGCCAGAGGAAGGGCCTGGAGCGGGGGCGGGGCGGGGCCTGGGTAGGTCAGGGCAGCCTGAGGGGAGGGGGAGGGAGGCGGGGGCTCCCAGCAGTTCAGGGGCTGCGTCAGCCGCAGATCAGAGGCGGCTCCGAGGACATAACCACTGTTCCGGCCCTGGGCTGCCTCCACCCGCCCCACACTGCCCTGTGATGCCAGGCCTCCCGCAGGGCCCAGGAGCAGGCAGGGCTGCCCACGGACACGCTCGCTCAGGGTGCTCACACCGCACCGTGCGGGAAGCAGGATGGGCCCCGACGCCCCTCGCGGGAGACCCCGAGTCCTGTCCACAAAAGTGTGCCAATGTCACAACAGCATGAGCCGCCAGAGTGAGCAAAGGCCACGCACACAGTGCGCTCATCTTCTAGAAGAGCCAGGGCCACCTTTTTGCAACAACCGAAACTGCTCATAAGGAAGTTTAATAAAAGAAAAGGAACTGGACACAGATCGCGAGGAGAAGCCCCGGCTGCCGTCCGCTCCGTCCCCTCGCGGGGCCTGGTCTCCGCCTGTGTCCCTGGTCCCGCGCAGTGCGGGAAGGAGGGAAAGCGTCCCCCCCCCCAACTCACCTGGACCTTCCGGAACCCGTTCCGGACCCGGACGTAGAGCTCCTCCCGCTCGGCCACAAACATGAGCCAGCCCTCGGGAACCTCGTGCACCTGGTCCAGCAGGGCCTGGAACGTGGCCCAGATCCTCACCTGCTGGAGCCCCAGACGCACACAGTGGGCCTGCTGCCCGCCCGCACCAGCCCCGCGGGGGTCCGCCCGGCCGGAAGGGACAGTGCCGCCCACGAGCCCGGACCCCTAGGTCCCGACGGGGCACGGCTCGGGCTGGCCCGGGCATTTTGGGGTGTCGGGTGGGGAGAGCAGGTGCGTGGATGCAGAGCCATCGACAGTCAAGGCCGGGTGGCCGCCATTGTGAGCAGCGTGGGGCACCCCAGCCCACCTGGCCTCGGTGCACAGTGGCCCATCCTCCTCCCTGGGCCCCCTCAGCCCCCAGCCACCTGCACCTCCACTGTGGAAGCCGCATCTCAGGGCTCCCTGTGCGTCTGCCCCGGGGCAGAGCCACCCGGCACTGGGTGTCTGTGGGCCACTGCGACCCGGGGGCTGGCGCTGAGGCTGTGACAGGCCGGGGCCTGTGAACCCACCAGGGGAACGGGGGGCAGGTACCCAGCCACCCAGCTGCTTACCCCTGAGGAGGCACCAGTGGTTCCAGGGGGTCCTGGCGGCCCGGGAGGGCCGGGGGGGCCGGGAACGCTGATAGCTGCAAGACAGGAACCGCGATCGAAACGCAGGGACAGTGGCTGGCGAGGCTCCGCCCCGAGCCCACTCCCCGCCCGACTCACTCTGCCTGTGGGGGCCGGGAAATGAAGGGGGCCCTGGCGGGCCTGGCGGGCCGGGGGGGCCCTGGCGCCCCTCGTAGCCGATGCCGGGGGGTCCCTGAGGTCCAGGCGGGCCGGGTGGGCCCCGGATGCTCTCTCCTTTGGCACCCTAGGACAGATGACACGTTGCCGCCTGCCCTGCGTGCCCCGGGAGGGAGCAGCCAGTCTGCTAACAGCCCCGGGTCCCGGCCACCCCTCGACCTCGGCTGGGGGCTGGGAAGCCAGACCCTCCCACACTGCCCTGCCCTGGGGGTGCAACCCCAGGGCAGGGACTGCGGGGGCAGCGGGGAGGCCCCAGGTGGAAGCCGGGAGGGTCCCTGAGTCACCCAGGGCGGGCGGGGTCCAGAGCCCTGAGTGGGTTTGGCCCCGTCCTGCTCGAGGCCCCCAGGACCCTGGGCCTGTCAGGAAGCACCCGTGGGGGCAGCACGGGGGCCAAGAGGGAGTCCCCGTGGTGTCCCTACACCCCCACCTGCCTGCGCCCTGTGCGGGGGGAAGGACATGTGCGGGCTCCTGGGGGCTGGGTTTGCAGGGCGCGGCCTGGGCTGGCATTGGTGGCCGGGCCGGACCTGCCCTGGGCTCCTGCTCCTGGGACCCGGGTCGCGAGCTCTCTGCACCTGCCCCCAGCCGGGGCCTGGGCTTACCGGGATCCCTGGGTAGCCTGGCGGGCCTGGGGGGCCGGGGGGGCCCGGCACACTGGAGCCAAAGAAGCCGCCGCTCCCGGGCTCGCCCCTCTCTCCTTTCTGTCCGACGTCCCCGCGGTCTCCTTTCTCCCCCTGCAGGAGGAAACCAGTGTCTGACAAAGAAGGGGTGGGGCTGGGGGGATGACACCGACCTCTGACCTCTATAAGCCATAGGGGAGGCCCTGTCCCTCCCACACACAGGCAAGACAGCTGGAAGCTTCTGGAGTCTGGGCCTGGGCCAGGCCCCGCAGGAAAGGGCTCAGCTCCCGCCCAGCTACCTGGGCGCAGTCCCCGAAAACCTGCACCAGGGATGGAATGTCCTGAGGGGCCCCTTGGGGTGAGGGCCCCCCAGGATCTGCTGCCCCCAGCCCCACCCGGGAGGTCACCAGCCCTACCCGAGAGGTCACCCACCTTCATTTCAGCCTCTAAGTGCAGGAAGTCGAACGGGAACTGCCCTGCGGAGCGACAGGGACAGTGGGTGGCCTGTGGAAGGGACGCCCCACGGGAGGCCCTCCCCGGTCCTGCTAGTAACTTGCGTGTTTCTCTGCGCAGAGACGGTGTGTTTCATGGCACGGATTCCTACTTAACTGATGTTTTTCATGTTTTTGTTAATGATACTCTTGAAAAACATTTTTAATTGTTTGTGACTGAGTTGCCCTGTCTGGTGTCCTTGGTAACTTACTATCTGACAGCTTATTCGTGGATCCTTCTGGGTTGCTTACACAGAAAAACACATCGTCTGTGGCAACAGCGGGACGCTTCCTCCCCAGCAGCCCTGTCCCCACCAAGCCGAGGACCCCGCACCTTCCGGGAGGGACAGGAGAAGCCCCTCCTGTGGTGCCTGTGGCTCCCCCCACGTTTCCGTGGTCAGTCTCGGAACAGGCTCGAGTGTCCAGCCAGGCCAGAGACCACTGGAATCCGGGGCTTTCTGGACCCTTCCTGTTTCACATAGGTGTGAACACCCCACAGCTCCCTCCGTCCCTGACCCTTGGTCCTGATTCACACAGGTGTGAACACCCCACAGCTCCCTCCGTCCCTGGCCCTCGGTCCTGATTCACACAGGTGTGAACACCCCACAGCTCCCTCCGTCCCTGGCCCTCGGTCCTGATTCACACAGGTGTGAACACCCCACAGCTCCCTCCGTCCCTGGCCCTCGGTCCTGATTCACACAGGTGTGAACACCCCACAGCTCCCTCCGTCCCTGGCCCTCGGTCCTGATTCACACAGGTGTGAACACCCCACAGCTCCCTCCGTCCCTGGCCCTCGGTCCTGATTCACACAGGTGTGAACACCCCACAGCTCCCTCCGTCCCTGGCCCTCGGTCCTGATTCACACAGGTGTGAACCTCCCACAGCTCCCTCCGTCCCTGACCCTCAGTCCTGATTCACACAGGTGTGAACCTCCCACAGCTCCCTCCGTCCCTGACCCTCGGTTCTGTTTCACGCGGGTGTGAACGCCCCACAGCTCCCTCCATCCCTGACCCTCGGTCCTGATTCACACAGGTGTGAACCTCCCACAGCTCCCTCCGTCCCTGACCCTCGGTTCTGTTTCACGCGGGTGTGAACGCCCCACAGCTCCCTCTGTCCCTGACCCTCAGTCCTGATTCACACAGGTGTGAACACCCCACAGCTCCCTCCGTCCCTGACCCTCGGTCCTGATTCACACAGGTGTGAACCTCCCACAGCTCCCTCCGTCCCTGACCCTCGGTCCTGATTCACACAGGTGTGAACTCCCCACAGCTCCCTCCGTCCCTGACCCTCGGTTCTGTTTCACGCGGGTGTGAACGCCCCACAGCTCCCTCTGTCTCTGACCTTCAGTGCTTCAAGCCGCCTCTCCCTCTCACACTAAATGTCCTGTTTGTTTTCTAACTTTTTGAGCTGAACACTTGGAAACATCCCTAATTCCTGCTGTGATTCTGTGAACAGTTAACGAACCGCGTCCTTCCTGGTGGGAAAGTGACCGCGGGTCTGTTCGGCGCCGCCCTCTGCTCTGACTGGGGCCACGGCCTGGTGCCTGCGGACGTGCTTCAGCCCAGCTCTGCCCACCTCAGTGTCGCCTGGTCCCAGTGCTGGGTCCGTGGCCCAGAGATGTCAGTGGTCGCTCCTGTGGCCCTGCTGTTGAGGTCCCCTGTCTCCTCAGTCAGCAATGCCCTCCCCTGGCTCGTGTGGGTCTGTTAGTGTCAGTTTTCACTGTGACAGTCCAAGGCTGTTACTTGATGCGTAGAGATTCGTCACTGGGTATTTCCGGCAGACTGGTTCCTTTATCACGATGAATGCTCCTTCTTGATTTGTGGCCACGTTCTCACCTTAGGTGCAGTGTGTCTGAACACACACCCCACACACGCATCACACACACACCACACACACCCACACACCACACATGTACAGGCATCACACACACACACACACACACACACACATATACACGCACCCTATGCTCCCCCCACTGGGTCCGCCTCCTCTTCGTGGTCGCCTCGGCTGTTGCTGTCACTCACCATCCTCTGAAGGTGGGGGGCGCTCGGAACTTCCCTTGTTTTGGAGAATTCTTGGCCATTCTGCCCCAACGCTGCCCTGCTGGTGCCCTGGTGCCCGAGCTGGCGCCCGGTGGTGCGAGGAGCCGCGTGCTCTCCCCTGCCCCGTCCGCACGCTCTCCGCCTCCCCACCTGGACACCAGGGCTCCGCCTTCCTCGGTGTCGCGTGGGCAGGTCCTCACCACCAGCTGTTGCATCTTCTGTCCAGAATTAAGCTCCGCCCTCTTGGCACTGTCCCCTGACACCCCACCTTTCCTTAGTGTTCGGACCCAGCTGTCAGTCAATGCCCGGGTCTGACTCCGGTGCTCCTCCGCACGGCCCAGCGGATTGCTGGCTGCTGCCCTGCCCTCCTGGTCACCTCTGGTCACTTGGGATGGTCCCGCCTGGATTTGGCCTCCACCCCGGGTCCCCTTCCCGTGTGGGAGCAGCCCCAGCTGGAGCGGGTGGGCCGGGGTGCAGCTCCCGACACCCCGGCTGTTCCTGGGCCTGGCAGGTGCTGGTCAGACACCAGCCCGACCGCCCTCCACAGACGTGGAACGCAGCAGGACATGCGCTGTGCTTGGGAACACGAGGTGCTGGGAGTCCCCCACCCAACGGACAGCCTGCCGGGTGTGGCTCCCTCCCTCACGTGGGCCGCTGTGGGTGAGCACCAGCGGCCAGTGCTCTTGGGACCCCGGCAGGCTGGGGGTGCCCCGTGGTGGCCTCCTGCCTCTGCAGCCCTCACGGGCCCTGGCCCTGTGAGGCTCCACCGCCCTCAGGGCTGGCGCACAGCACGGCGCCTCGGCCTGGGAGGCCAGAGCACTCACCTGGTGGTCCAGGTGAGCCCACTTCTCCCTTGTCACCCTTTGGTCCAGGAGGCCCCTGGTATCCTGGAGGAAAAAAGACCCCAGCACCCGTCACCAAATGTGCCTGCAAGGCCTCTGGGCCTGTCCCGCCCGGTTGCGCCCCCCATGCCTGGGATGGATGTTGGGTGGACTGGGGGACACGGAGCAGGGGCTCAAGGAGAGCATAGGCCCCGGGGGTGGTGCCGGGGAGGCTGGGCCACTCCTGCCGGGCCACCTCTGCCCATCTAAAGAGAGGACAGTGGACAGGTGCCACCCAGGTGTCACTGCTGTCAGCGGCCAGGCTGCCCGGAAGGCTGTGCCGGGCGGGGCCGGGGGATTCTCGCTGCTGCCAGGCGACAGGTGTCCGGCAGGAGCGGGGGGGCCTGGCGCTGTTTCCTCCCCAGCTGCGAGCCCAGGGGCTCACCTGGCAGTCCTGGAGGCCCAGGGCGGCTGGACTCCACAAACGCCTGCAGAGAGGGGCCCAGAGGTGGCCGTTGAGGGACACTGCTCTGGAGACGAAGGCCACCGCCCAGCCCGCAGGCCCCAGCCCAGAAGCCCCCGGCCCCCTGCAAGTCCACACTGGAAGCTCCTCCCAACATGCGGGGTTCGTGGGGACAGCGGTCTGGAGCCAGAAGCCCTCACGGCGCCTCCAGCTCTCCAAGGCTGGTGGTCCCGGGGTGCTGCGGCACCTCCACGCTCAGACACCACCCAGGCCTCCTGCCTCCTCGGGGGGCTCAGCCCACCAGACAGCCCGTCCCAGAAGCAGCTGGACACAGAAGCCGAGCTGTGGGGAGGAGGGCAGCTTCTCCGTGGCTCCAGGTAAGGAGCCGTGGGGGCCACAGGAAGAGTGGGCGCCACGGGGACTTACATTGCCGTCGTAGACAGGAGTCCCAGGAGGGCCTGGGGGGCCCGGAGGCCCGGGGGGGCCGGGCATTCCCTGTGTGGGACAGAAAGCTGTGGTCAGTCAGGCTCGCAGCCAGCCCCTCCGGCCTGGCCCGCGGCAGGCGTGGGCAGGAGCACTTCGGTCCTGTGACCGCGGCAAGGAGAGGCCGCCTGAGCAGGGACTCACTCGGGGGGAGACGCGCACCCAGGCACCAGGTTACTCTGCCGCCCGTTCCCCGAGGGCAGGAACTGGCCCTTCCCATGTCCAGGGGGTCCCGGCCCCCGGGGCCGCGCCCTGCAGACGGGTGCGGTCGGCGAGATTCCCAGTCAGAAAGGCCCCCCGGGAGCCACTCAGGGCTTTCAGGTGTGCAGGTGCGTGTGTGTGAGCTCCTCATTTACTTCTCCGAGGAAAGAGCACGAACGATCCCATTCAGGCCGTGTCAGAAACACGCGCTCTGAGAGCCACACGCGCTTGCAGGAGGACGGACGGGGTTGGAAGGGCAGGGTCGGGCGCGAGCCCCTTCCCAGGGCCCTGGGCACCTCTCGCCAGCTGGCCGTGGCAGAGGAGGGGCGGGACCTGGGCCAACAGTCAGCCCAAGGGGAAGACCCGGCTGCAGGGGACACTGCTGCCGCCTGAGACAGGGGACACCCTCCTTATGAGGGACACAGCCGTTTAACCACTTTTCAAGAATCACAAGCGACGACAGCATCCGAGAGCCTGTCTTTTCCTTTGTGACGACGTGACGGTGAGCGTAGCCCTATCTCAGAACCCTGCAGGACGCAGCGAGTTCTCGGCCGCTCGCAGGACGGCAGCCGAGCTGTAGCCCAGAGACAGGAATGACAGCAGTGGGGGTCGGAAGTGCCGACTGCCGGCGGTGCCACTGCGCTCCCTGCGTGCACCCCCGCCGGGGCAGACGCCCCATGGCAGGGTCGCTGGGGTGGGCGGGGGAGCGGGCGCACCACTCGGGGCGAGCTGGGCTGGGATGGGGCAGCCCCTCCCTGGGGGCACCCCTGGGTCTTGGCAGCAGCTGTCTCAGGCAGAAAGCGACTAGGGAGCCCCAGCCACTGACGCCACCGCCGCGGAGCACCCGGCCCAGACAGTGGAGTGAACTGAGTCACGGTGCCGAGCCGAGAGCGCCACGGGCACGGAGGGGCCTGCACGGAGCCCACGCTGGCCCGGATGCCCTTCCGAGAAAAGCACACGGCCTGTTCCCCAGCGGGCCTGGGTAACATGCATGTGCACGCATGCTGTGTATGAGCGTGCACAAGTGTGTATCCATGTATATGTGAGTGTGCACATGTGTGTACATGTATGTCTGCACATGTATAACTGTGTATACATGTGGATGATGTGCCTGTGTACGTGTGCGCATATGCATGGCTGTACACGTGTGCATGATGAGGGTCCATGTGTACATATGCATGTGTATCAGTGTGCACATGTGTGCACGTGTAAGCATGTGCACGGGTACATGTGTATGTGTGTGGGTATATGGGTGCACGCATGTGCATGTGTGTATGAGTGCACATGTGTATAGGTGTATATTATGGACATGCCCACGTACACGTGTGCATGTGTGTGAGTGTGCGTGTTGTGCCAGAGGACCTGCATGGCGCGGCCACACTGGGTACCACTCTGGAGCAGCATGACAGACAAGCTACAGGACCCCAGGCCCCGGCCAGGCCATTCCGGTCCCAGCATCCAGCCACCTGTCACCCTGTGGGACACTCACCCTCGTGCCCAACGCCACGCTGGCCTCTCCCGGCTCCCCTTTCTCTCCTTTCAGTCCGTTCATCCCGGGGCGACCCTGGGCAGAGCACATTGGGCGGGAACTGCCGGGCACGGCCACACCACAGCCTCCGCCAAGTCCCCGCAGGGCGGCCGCTCCAGCCTCCCTGTCACCCCCAACCAGGGCTGGCCTCCCGCGCCCCTGCCCTGCGGCTCCCAGCCTGCTCTGACCCGCCTCACACCGTCCCCCTGCTCCCGGCCCTTTGGGGACGGTGACTGACCCCAGAGGCACCCAGGGCCTCCTGCTGGGCCTGAGCTCCCCACGGGCGAGGCCTGGGACCACTCCCCCCACCCCGCTAGCCACGTCTAGGATGAGAGCAGGGCCAGTTCTGGGGAGGGACAGCTGCCCACTACCCTGTGGGCCCACCGCCCCGTGGGCCTGAGTTGCTGTCCACCTGCCGGGCCCCACCTGCCGCCCACGCAGGCACAGGGGCCCCCCAGAGAGCCCAGGTCCTCACCGGCCGTCCAGGAAAGCCAATCTCCCCCTTGTGCCCCGGCCGCCCGTATGGGCCCTGCAGAAGGAAGGGTCCAGGCCTCAGTGGGCGGGGCCACAGAGTGACCCCGCCCCTGCACATGGGGTGGGAGCTGGGGCCGGGGGAGGCGGCCACCCTTCAGCTCAGAGCCACCACCGCGGCCTCCACCCTACCGGCCTCCACCCTACCGCTGCCCCATGTGTTTTAAAGATGCAGTTGGGAGATAAACCCAGGGCCACACAGCACACACTCAGCAGCCACGCGGTGACGAGTGTCCAGCGCACGGCACGCCTGTGCTCCTTGCAGAGGGAGCCGGGGTCCTACTCACCGGGGGTCCTCGGAAGCCCGGCTCTCCCTGGACAGAAAACCAGAAGGCACTGTGAGGAGGTGTGGCTCTTCCCCCCGTCCCCTTCCCCGGGGGTGCCCTGCGCATCGGGTGCACCGGGCAGTGCCCAGGGCCGCAGGCAACAAGAGGGGAGGACAGGAAACGCCAGCGGGGAGAAGATTCTGGATTGGGGTTTGCGTCTGGGTGGGTGCGTGGATGGGGTGTGCCCTGGGGCCCTGTTGCACGGGGCCGGTGGCCCTGCCCTGTCCTCGCAGTGCCCTGTTGGGGACACCTTGGCCCACGCTCAGCTGTGAAGCTGTGAGACCTGCAGGAGCCCCTCCCACTCTGCTCCCCAGGGCCTGTCTGGGTGGCCCCTAACTGGGCTGGGGACACAGGGCACAGGCCCCCCAAGGAACTGCCCCTGACCCCGAGGTGCTCAGGCTCCCGCAGGCGCCCCGAGGCCAGCTACCCCAGAGCCAGTGCCCCCAGGAGGAGGCCGGAGGGGCAGCGGAAGCCGGCCACGGCCGCGGCCGCGGAGCTGGTGCAGCCTGGGGCCCCCGCGTCTCCCGCAGGGAGGCCGGGACAGAGGAGGGAGGGCAGAGCTGTGGCCCCCAGGTTCCCCAGCCTCCCCGCAGGGTGGCAGCGTCCAAGCTGAGCAGCTCTGGAGAGCTGTGAGGGTGGACAGACAGCCAAAGGGAAGGCCGTCCAGGACTGGGCCATGATGTCCCAGCGCCCGGCTTGGGGGAGGCCTGAGACCCCCGCCCTGCGCCTGCCCTCACCTTCGCTCCTTTCAGGGCAGGGGCCGCAGCTCTGCCGTCGGCGCTGAAGACGCTGCCGGGCTCACCCTTCTCACCCTGGAACGGCAGGAAGCGGCAGGGTCAGGCCGGCTCTGGGCAAAGACCAGCCTCGCACAGGAGCCTCCCGGAGCACCAGAAGGAGGGCGGTGTGGGCGCCCCTCGTGGGACAAGCTGAGCTGGAGTCTGTCACTCGCCCACTAAGGGGACAACTCCAGTCGGGGGGGCTCCCTGTGTCCCGCCTGTCAGACCGCGGCTGCCCCAGGGCCCGAGGGAGGGCTGTTCCCTGGAGGAGGGTCAGGGCTCTGACCAGGGCCTGGGCCACAGCGAGGCGGGAGGCTCCGGGCCCTGCCCTGTGCACAGCCCGAGCAACTGCGCCAGCCTTACCTTGGGTCCCGGGAAGCCTCGCTCGCCCTTGGAGCCCAGGTCACCCTTGGGCCCAGCGGGTCCCTGGAACACAGAGCAGGCAAGAGTGAGGGTCGCGCTACCCAGCGCCTCCCCGTCCCAGATGACCACCCAACCCCCTCCAGGCTGCGCCCCGGCAATGCGCCTGCCTCGCTCGGTCCTCCGGTCACAGGCAGGGAGGCCACACCCCGCCCGGACACCCCCGCTGGGCAGCGCAGCTTCTGCCGGGGCACAGGAAGGCTCTCGGGCCCACGGGGGCCCACTGGGTGCCGGCCGGCCAGGGTTCTTGGTGCCCTGCTAAGTTGGTCCAGGGCTGTCCCCACCCCCGGCTGGGCAGGGCGGCCTGTGCGGACAAACAGGGCAGGGGACAGCCGCAAGCGCAGCCCTGGAGGGGGCTACTTACAGGGAAGCCTGCGAACCCCGGCCTGCCCTGTGGGGAGAGGGGGGCGTCAGCGTGGGGTCCCGGCGCACTCAGCAAACACCGCGGCTAGGAGCCGCCGCCCGCCCCGCACCCAGCCCCGCCTGGGCCCCGCAGGCGGGTTTCTCAGCGGCGAGGGGCACGTACCTCGGGCCCTGGCGCGCTCAGCACGGCTCCCTGTGGGCAGAAAGAGAGATTAGGGGACAGGGGACTTCGCTGAGACCACCAGGAACCGAAGTTTAAAGGGGAAACCTCACTTGCCCCAGCCTTTCTGGTTCCTGCCCAAACATCCCTCAGGTAGCCCCAGAGCCGCGTCCTGGGGACCCCCTGCGCCCAGCAGAGACCTCTCGGCTCAGAGCCCCCCAGCCAGACTCCCGACTCCCCGCAGCCCCAGGTTTAATCCCATGTCTGTTTAAAACACTCAGACTCTGCTGCGTCTTTGCTCCCCCCGCAGACAAGCTGCACTCGAGGCTGTTCTGGCGGCTCGGCCGTCTTGCCAAAGTCTGCTGTGGCCGGAGGAGGCCGGCGGTGACCCAGCATGGCCTTTGGCCCGTCCAGGCCGCCACCCCCTGCCCCCGCAGGCCTCGATGGTAACACGGAGCTGGGGCTTTCTGTGGCGTCTCCCGCCGAGTGCCAGGCCCTGTCCCGCACTGGGGTCCCCTCCCGCTGGGGGGTCTGAGCAGACCGGGCGCCCACCCAGTGTCCTTACGTCCTGCTCCGACACGTAGACCACGGGCCCCGGTGGTCCGGGGGGCCCGGGGAGGCCGGGCTGCCCCACTCCGTCCTTCCCTGGGTCGCCCTGGAAGAGAACGCCGCGTGCACTTCGTCACTGCGCTCTGGCCGGGACCCCAGAGCCCAGCCAGGCCGTGGAGGGGGCTCCCGGAGCCCATGGGCATGAGGGGCACCCGGGGCTGTGGGCAGCGGCCGTGGGGGCCCCTCCGCGGGCAGGGCAGGCGTCATCCGGGCGGCCACACCTCACACGCTGCTCCCAGCCCCGAAAGCCGCCCCTGCTGATGTGAGGGTCTCTGCCCGGCGTCTCTGGGGCCACGTGGGTGGCAGGGTGGCGTGGCCCAGGGGCAGCACACTGCAGCCTTAGCTGTGCGGGACGCCCCAGCCCTGCCGCCCACCCATGTGCACCTGCGGGCAGCGGGCTGCCCCCGGCCCCGCCAGGGACACTCACTTTTTCTCCCCGGCTCCCTCTGTCCCCTTTCGGTCCCTGCAGAGACAGGAGGAAACGGTCACAAAACAAACAGGAGCCCCCCTTCCAGGAGAGCCTGCACCACCAGGGACTGGTCTGGAATGCAGACGTGGGGAGCTCTGTGGCCCCGACCGGGGGGCTGGAGGAGGGGAAGCCCGGGGACCCCTGAGGACGTCCCTCATGGCCCACCTAGGTCACTCACCTGGGGCCCGGCGGTGCCCTCTCTGCCGGGGAGGCCGGGGAACCCAGGGGCCCCATCCGCTCCGACTTCTCCCTGGAAGGGACAGAGAGTGGAGGGTCAGCCGCCCGGGCCAGGAGGACTCCAGCGCATCCGTGCAGTGACAGTGGCGGTCACTGCTCAACCCCTGAAGGGGGGTTCAACCCGGTGGGGCATCTGGGGGTTCAGGGGTGGGGGAGGGGAGGGAGGGTCCAGAGGGGGCCTGGCAGTCGGCGCCGTCCTGCGTGGCCCCCCGATTCCTGGGGCAGAGCTGGGGAGGGCACCCTGACTTTTACCTTGACCCGGTAAAACCTGGGGGGTTCCCTAGAGGGAGGTGCCCGGGGGGAAGTGCCCTGGAGGGGCCATCCCTGGAGGTGCCCAGTAGGGGGGTGCCTGGTATGGGCTCATCTTTGAAACGGACGCGTCCCAAGTTACAGGGAAACAGGCAGCGCGAGGAAGGAGGGAAGCCGAAGCCTGGCCTCTGGGCAGCGGGGACCCCGGGTGGCCCTCCCCACCCCAGCCTGGCTGGCCCCGCACCTGCCGTCATCCCCGTTTACTGAGGCTCAGAGGGGACAGGACACCTGGCCTCCCCAGGCCCTGCCCCCCTGGTTCTCTCTGGGAAGCCCACACAGGTGCTTACCTTGGCCCCGGGTGGCCCAGATGTCCCGGGGTCCCCCTGAGAGGACAAAGGTCTGTGAGCCTCTGGGCCGCCCACCCCGGGCGGTGTCCACCGCGCCCCACGGGAGGAGGAGAAGGTTAATCACCAGGACGCATCTCACACGCCCCCAGCCCCCAGCTGAGGGTCCCGGGACCCCGTGGCCCCCACTAGCGGAAGGGCCGTGAGCACCATCCCAACAGACACTGGTCTGGACTGTTCTGGAAGCTGGTGACAGTCCATCATCTTCACTATAAGAGCTGCGGGCCTGAGGGGACGGGGCTGGTGAGGGGTGGGGCTGGCGGTGCCAGGCCTGGCTGGTGACGGCGGAGGGGCAGAGAACACCCTCCCGCGACCCGAGGCTGGGGCGGGGGCTCCGGGTTCCTCCCCAGGCCCCTCTCTCCGGCCCAGGCAGCAGACACACTCCCTCGCCAGGAAGCGGGGCCTCGGCTGCGGGCGGGGCGGGGCCGCCGGTCACTCTGCCTTTCTGCCGCATTTCCCGGGCAAACTCATGGGATCAGACAGCTGCGGCCGAGCGGCAGCCTGGGGGGAGCCCGTCTGCCCCACCCCGAGCACGGGGCCGCGGCCGAGCAGCGGGGGGCCGCTGGGGCCAGGAGCCCGGGCCGTCTCTCACTGACCTTGAGTCCAGGCGGGCCGGGCCGTCCCTGTCAGGGCAGAGGAGACGGCGTCAGCGCAGCCCGAGCCTGCCGGCCCTTCGACCCACGACAACATGACCCCGTTGACAAAAATTAAGATTTTTTAAGACACATAAAGGAAAGTCACTAAGTTAAAATGGTAAAGCCATTCTAACTTACTGCGGAATTAAGTTTTGCCCAATTAAAATTTCTCATTAGTTTCGTGCAGAGTAAAAAACGTGTCCCAGCCCCAGGTCCGGCACCGGCAGGGCCCCCGAGGGAGAAGCCGGGCGCTGGACGCGAGGCTTTGGGCCCCCACGTGTCCTCCTGGGCCGGGGCCTCGGCACCCGCCTGCTCCTCTGCGCTGGCCCCCAGGGACAGCGGTGTCCCCGGTGGGGCCACAGCAGGGGACGGCGGAGGAGCGGCCCCAGGGTGCGCCCCGTCCTGTCTGTCCTGTCTGAGCCCTGGCTGTGCTGGGGCTTCGGTCCCTGCCCCCTGAGCCGAGCCCGACCAGCGCACATTAGTTAACAGCAGAGCAGGGTGGGAGCCTCGTGAGAAAGCCCGTTTTTATTCAGTTTGAATTCTACCTGGGCCGGATACTTGCTACTTCCCCAAACCGGGGCCACAAGAAGAATTCGATGACTTGACTTCCCCAGAAAGACCCCAGGTCTCCATCTCGACCGGCCCCGCGGCTCCCGTGGGGAGGCCGGGGCCTCATCCACTGGACAGGGAGTTTCCAGCGAGGGACGGTGGCGTGGACGGTGCCGGGGACCAGGCGGGTCTGCAGGGCTGCTCCGGTCCTCATGAGCGGCTGGTCCCGGGGCGCCCTCTGTCCTGGGGCGCCCTCCTGCCCAGGCGACCCCCCGCCCCCGCCAGAGCAGGCCCCGCCCGGCACGTGAGCAGTACCTGTGGCCCGTCGGAGCCTCGGGCTGTCGACCAGAAGGGAGCCCCGGAGCCTTCCATGTCGTCCTGGGGGACACACGAGGGACACTTGGCCTGCGTCCCTTCCCTGAGGAAGGGCCCTCCCTGAGGCCGGGCACTGCCTGAGGCGGAGACCAAGGGCTGGGGTGGCCTGGGAAGCCACCGTCCCGCAGGGGGAGCATCTGCCCCTTTCAGCCTCTGGGCATTTGCTCTCGGTCTGAGCACCTGCCTGGCATGGCCGGGTCGGCGGGAAGGCCGGGGTCGGCGGGAAGGCCGGGGGTCAGCGGGAAGGCCGGGGTCGGTGGGAAGGCCGGGGGTCAGCGGGAAGGCCGGGGTCGGCGGGACAGCCGGGCGCCAACGCCGCATTTACGCCCTTGGAGGCCACACCGGCACCGGCCTGGCCTGCTGGGTTGACGTGGCCACTCAGGGTGGACGAGGGGCCACCGCCCAGGAAGTGCCGCTCTGCGGCCGTGACCCCCGGGGACCGTGGGCGGCAGAACCAAGCTTTCTGGGGCAAGGGCAGCAGGACTCACAAACCCAGCTGCGAATCCTGGTCCTGGGGGTCCGGGGGGCCCGGGGGGTCCGGGGGGTCCAGCTGGCCCAGGGGCTCCTGCCACGCCGCTCTCCCCAGGAGCACCAGCGGGACCAGGGTCTCCCGTGCTTCCCTGCATGGGGCGAGGAGAGAACATCGGGGCATCTGCTCAGCCATGGCCACCAGAGCCCCCATGGCCTCGTGTCCTCATAGCGCTGCGTAAACCCTGAAAATCCCACGTTCTACAGGGCAGCGCAACCCAACAGCATCGCCCTCTCCGGGCTTTACGGGACAGACTCATCCACTCAAAACCGGCGCAACCGAGGAGAACCGCAGGGCTGGAGCTGACACTGGGGGTGGGGGGGGGGCTCACTGCTCACGTGCCCGACGGGCGGGGGTGGGACGCGGGGAGTGGCTGGCAGGTGTGGCCACTGGAGGGGGAGGGGGGTGGAGAGGCTCAGAGCTGGGGAGCTCCAGCCCCATCACCACCAGGCAGTTGTGGTCACGCTGGTCGCAGGCGTCTGAGGGGCCTCGAGGAGCAGCAGGGCTGGGAGGCGTCAGAGCCGACCGTGACCCCAGTGGGAGGGACCCACGCGCCTGGTGAGGGTCCCATGGGAGGAAGCAGGGAGGGGACGAGGGACACGGGCCCAGGCAGGGAGCCTGGCGAGGGGGGAGCTTGGTGCAGGGTCTGGCGCCGGCTTTGCCTCCCCAAGCCTCAGTTTCCCCATCTGTAAACCGAGACGACCACAGTTCTTTCCTGGGCTTGGGCAGCGTGGGACGGGGCGGCGTGGGCCCAGCGCTGGCTGGAAACACAGGCAGGAACGTGCCTGGCCGGGTCACGGTCGCAGGCCCGGCCTGGCGAGGGAACCCCTCCCATGGGGACAGCCCTGGGCTCCCACCACCCCTGCTGCCGACACCACCCCACTCCCCGTCCCCAGACTCCGGGCTGCTTCTGCGGAGGCTCCACACCACGCGCCGTCGGGCGCTGGGGACACGGACGTCCCCCACCCGCTGCGCTGGCGAGGCCGATCTGCTCACTTTACCGGAATCTTAACACTCACTTCCTTGGTCTCAGCCTGTGTCAGCCTCGCTTCCCTTTGTTGTTCTTAAAACTGTCACCAATTTTTCATCTTTAAAGTTCTTGACAAGCTTGTTGAAAATCTGTCTGGTCTCAACCCTTTTCCCTGCGTTTTCTGCTCGGTGCGTGATCAGGCCGCGGGGCGAGAGCCCCACCCTGAGCACTTGGGGTCTTTGTTTGCACAGTGCGCGTCACCTTCGCACGCGAACACATCATCGCAAACCAGCCACGCGCTCCCACGTGGGTGACCCAGGCTCTCGGTGAAACCTCATCGAAATATTTCCCTTGGAGCCCGTGTGAACATGTGTGTGCGTGCATGCATGTATACTGCACACGCTCACACACACGCGTCCCCAGGCAGTTCCTGGTCAGCGCCCACCCTGTCCAGCCCCAGGAGGGGAGCCCCAGAGGCCCGGGACGTGACTCGGTGGGCTGGCCAAAGGGGAGCTCTCTAGGCCCAGCGTGGTGAGGCGGCCGGACCCCCGGCCCCAGGCAGCCCCTGCCCGGCACGTGTCTTGCTGAGCAGGCCCAGGAGGAGGGGGCCATTGTGGGGGGGTCAGATCCCAGACCTCTCCCGAGGGAAGGCTGGGCCATCGCCGAGCAGGAGCCCTGAGCAGAGGGCCAGGTCCCCGAGGAAGCCGCCACCGCCCTCGCGCTCCCTCCGAGCACCGCCAGGACCACCAGGAACGCAGGGCAGGTTGAGACGGCCTCCCCCAAGCAAGCCCCCTGGGGGAGGATGTCAGGGAGCCCGGCTGGGACCACCCTGAGCCCTCTCAGCCCGGAGCAGCCCAGGCCCAGCCCCGTCCTCCCAACACTCCCCGGGACGGTGTTATCCGTCATGTTCTCCCGGGGGCTGTCAGCTCCCGGACACGTCTGGTCCCGTCTCCTCAGCAGACCAGAACTCAGAGCAGAGATGGCCCCGGGGTCAACACAGAGCCCGCTGCCCACAGGACGGGTGGGCAGAGCAGGGGCATGGCCGGCGCCCAGGATTGCGTGTTGGCCCCACCGCGGGGCCGCCCGCCCAGCCCCCGGCAGGCAGACCGGTATGGAGAGCGTCTCGTCTGTACCTTGGGTCCTGGGGCGCCCGCTTCACCCTGGTGGGAAGGAGCAGGAGATGGAAGTCAGACCACGGAGCAGCAAGTTCCAGCAAAGCACCGGCCTTTCGCCTGACCCCGGGCCCTGCTCCGCGGTTTCCATGCTGCCTCAGTCACTGGCAGGTGTTCCCGCCGCACCCCCCTCCGGGGTGTCATGGCCGCCAGGGGGGCAGGACCCGGTGCCGAGCGCGAGCACCTCCCAGCCAGGGGCCTTAGGCTCAGCTGTTGTCAAATAAGGCGACCCGCCGCGCTCGGAGCCACGTGTCGAGCGAGCCCGCGGCCGGCGCTGGGGCCGTGCACAGCCCACCTCCCACACTTCCCCTCCGCGCAGCGCACCGCGGCCCCACACGCGGGCCCGTCCAGCCCTGGCCACACAGCGCGGCGCCGGGTCCCGTCCGCTCTGGCCTGGTGGGGAGGGACTTACGAGGCTGCCTTTCTGCCCGGTCCTTCCTGGCGGCCCCTCTCTGCCTGGAGCTCCCGGGGGCCCCTGGGGAGAGACAAGCAGAGGGTCAGCATGGAATCCGCTTCTAAGAAGATTCCAGGTGAGCAGGCGGTTATCTGGGCTTCCACAGACGTCCCGAGAAGCGAGGACACAGAATGTTCCCCAGACACGTGGCCAGAGTCCCGTGGCTCGCAGGGGGCCCCACCCGCGGTGCTCGGGCGGCAGCACTGCCAGCACACGGGGATGGGGGCCGCCAGCCCCGCCCTGTGAGGCTGGGCAGTGCAGACGAGCCACGTCCTGCTCTTTAGCCTAAAGAACAGACCCTGGGGATGGCCTGGTCACGGGGCGCCCGGCGGCTGCAGGAGGCCGTCAGAGCAGCCGTGGCCGGGCTGCGGGGCTGAGCCACGGCGTCCCCAAGACAGGGCGGTGCATGCCAGGAACAACTGCTCTCCCGGGTGCTCTGCTGGGTGAAAACCGGGCCACGACGGCTGCTGCAACGTCCCCAGTCTCCACAGAGACCCTGCGGCACCCGCTGGGCCACCAGGTCCCAGAGCTGCGAGTGGGGCTGGCAGGGCCCCGAGGCCCCGTGAGCAGGCGTTGGCCAAACACGTCCCGCCTGTCTGGCCCTCCGCCAGTGCGGCCAGTGAGGGCCTTGGCTCCCCCACCACGAGGACCACTCATGGAGATGCCCTCTGTGAGGTCAGGGGACCCACGAAGGCCAGAGAGGGTGTCGGTGTGGCCTGCGGTGGCCTAGTGGGTCAGCACCCCCAAAACCACAGGGTGACCACATGGGCGCCTCTGCCCTCCCGAGGGCAGCCGACAGTCAAGCCCCCACCCTCAGGGACGCAGGGGGAGGTGGCGAGGGCTGACGAGGCCCCACGGTGGGTCCGGTGGGTCACAGGACTTACCGGGGGGCCGGGGAATCCGGGGGGCCCCTCCTGCCCAGGCACGCCAGGAAGACCCGGGGGTCCTGGGACGTCGGAGCTGTTCACCCCAAAGCGTCCTGGCTCGCCCGGCAGGCCTGGGACGCCAGGTGGGCCGGGGGGGCCGGGGAAGCCTCGCGGGCCCTGGACAGGGGCACAGAGTCAGGGCACACACAGCACCGCCGAGCGGTGAGCCCACCCCGACCGGCCCTGTCTCCACCCCCGTCACCACCCCCCGTCCCACCCCACAGGCGCACAGCGACCACCGGGCCCAGGCCACTCACCCGGAGGGTCTCCATGTCACCACCGAAGCCGGACCCCTCCATGTCAATGAAGGTCTGAGCAGAGGCCACAGAGACCCGTCACCAGGTGCCAGACCCGCCCTGTCCCTGGTCCCCAAACCCCACCCCCGTGCTGCCGCCACGGCTGGATGCAGAGGGAAAGCATCAAGCCCCCTGCTGCCCAGACACGCTGAGGAGGCCAGGCTCCCGCCACACCTGCTGGCCACAGCCCGAGAGCGGAGGCTGGTCCTCCTGGGCCGGAGCCCTCAGGAGGCATTACCTGGGTCTAGGCAAGGGGACCCCGGCACTCACCAGCCTGTCGTGTCTGAAGGCAGGTCCTGGTGGCCCCGGCGGCCCCTGGGGTCCTGGGGGTCCTCTTGTCCCAACCCCAGGATCCCCCTGGGAACACAAGCCAAGGTCATGCCAGGGCTCACGGCCCCCACCCGGGTCAGGATGGCCCCGCCCAGCCAGCAGACTCACCTTCTCACCCTTGGGGCCCACGTCTCCCGGGGTCCCTGGGAAGCCCTGTGGCCCAGTGTCACCCTGGAAGACAACACCCAGCGACCCGGTCAGCGAGAAGCACCCATCCTGCCACATCTGACCTCAGCCTGTGGCTCTGTGCCCTGAACGCTCCCCCCGAGATGCGGGCACACGGGAGCCCAGCCCTGCAAGCGAGTCGGCGGAGACCCTGGGGAGCCGCACGGCACCAGCACCCAGAGGCTGACGCCATCACTGCAGAGCCCCAACTCACAGCGCCCGGGAGAACCGCGTGGACCGTCCCCAGCTGTAACATGAGGCCCCCACCGCCGTCCTTGGCAAACAGTGCACGCTTGGTCTGTTACTTCCCTGTGTGTGTGGTGTGCAGGGTACACGTGTGTTGTGTGCCCGTGTATGTGGTATATGCGTGGTTGTGTGGTGTAGTGTGTGCATATGTGTGGTGTGTGTGTTGAGTGTGTGTCTGTGTGGTGTCTGTGCAGTGTAGTGTGTGCGCATGTGTGGTGTACATGCACACGTGTCTGTGTAGTATGTGCACATGTGTAGTGTGTGCTGAATATGTGTGGTGTACATGCACATGTGTGCCTGTGTGGTGTGTGCTGAGTATGTGTGGTGTACATGCACATGTGTGCCTGTGTGGTGTGTGCTGAGTATGTGTGGTGTACATGCACATGTGTGCCTGTGTGGTGTGTGCACGTGTCTGTGTGGTGTGTGCTGCATGTGTGGTGTCCATGCCCACATGTGCCTGTGTGGTGTGTACACACGTCTGTGTGGTGTGTGCTGAGCATGTATGGTGCACATGCACATGTGTGCCCATGTGGCGTGTGCACGTGTGGCGTGTGCGTTGAGCGTGTGTGGTGTGTGGCGTGCAGTGGGTGCTGTGGACAGGTGCCTGCCCACTTGCGACCCGGGCAGGCAGGTGCGGGGCCCTGGGGCCTGAGTGACGTCAGTGTTCCGAGTGTCCACGTGAGACAGCGTAGGTTTGTTTTCGAGATGGGAAATTCAGCGCCGTCCTCGCCACGGTCTCGCCGTGCGGCTGTCGGGTGCAAGACGGTCATTCATGACGGCGCCGTTACCACGAACGCCCTCCTCGTGCCTCTGGGTGTTTCTGACTTGACCCTGCCACACTAGGTCAATAACGTGACCCACTTTCTGCCCCCATCACGTTGCCGGTTTCTGGGGGGTCCATTTCCCTGATCCTTATTTGGAACCAGTGTTATTTTATGGTGTTTCCTGGAAACAGTGTGTGTGGATTTTTAAACACCTAAATTGAGTGTTCTGAGGCCGAGCCTCTCGCGTCTGCTGTGACAGCCAAGGGCTCTGCCCTGGCTCAGCCCGGGACCCCCTGTCCGAGCCCTCCCGCCCGGGGGTCGGAAGCGCCTTTCCCCCCCTCCACCTTTCCTGGTGGCAGCATGAACATCTCCACACGCTTTGTGACATTTCTTAACAGAAGCTAAATGCCATTTTCAAAGTGGTTTCAGTGTGCATGTTTAAAGGCAAAAGGCGTCGAGGTCTCACAGGAACGTCGCAGGTAACACCAGCTCAGAGAGAAAAGGAACTTACGGGTTTTCCGTCTTTACCGGAGTCGCCCTGGAATGTGCAAGGGAAACCGTCAGCGCAGGCGTCTCGCACGGGCAGGCGCCGCACGCAAAGCCCCGGACACGGAGGAGACGTGTGTCCCCTGAGGGGCACGTCTGAGCCGCGCAGCCTCCCGCCTCCCACCGCCTTCCGGAGCCAACCACAAGCGACGGCCGGCTGGGGTCTCCGGGGTCCTGAGGCCGCGGCGGCTCTGCTCTGACCCCTCCCCGCTGCCCAAGGCCCCACCCCGGGACCAGACCGCAGGCGGCGAGGACTCACCGGCTGGCCGTCCCTTCCTGGGGTGCCGTCCTTCCCCGGCAGCCCCGGGGGTCCCTGCGGCCCAGCGACAGGCTGCGCATGTGGGCTCTGTGCCCCTGGACCCACAGGACCCAGGGGACTCTCGGGGCTGAATGGGCACGGGGGGCCCGGGGGGCCGATCATGCATGGGGGGCCCGGGGGGCCGATGGAGCCAGGCAGGCCCGGAGCCCCCGGCTCCCCCTTCTGCCCCTTCAGGACTCCCTGGAAGAGAACACGGCACGGGCTGGGCGGAGCCGCACCCACTCCCCGCGTGCCCGGGCCTGGGCTGTGCCCGCACACGGGATGGACACATGGGGCGGACACGCAGGGTGGACACGCAGGGTAGACACTCAGGGCAGACACACAGGATGGACACATGGGGCGGACACGCAGGGTGGACACGCAGGGTAGACACTCAGGGCAGACACACAGGATGGACACATGGGGCGGACACGTAGGGTGGACACACAGGACAGGGCAGACACACGGGATGGACACATGGGGAGGACACACGGGGAGGACACGCAGGACAGGGCAGACACACAGGATGGACACATGGGGCGGACACGCAGGGTGGACACGCAGGGTAGACACTCAGGGCAGACACACAGGATGGACACATGGGGCGGACACGCAGGGTGGACACACAGGACAGGGCAGACACACAGGATGGACACATGGGGCGGACACGCAGGGTGGACACGCAGGACAGGGCAGACACACGGGATGGACACATGGGGCGGACACACGGGGAGGACACGCAGAGGCACTGCGTGCCAGGCGCAGCGGTTGGGGGTGGGGGGGACAAGGCACAAAGGCAGAGGGGTGGCCTGAGGGGCTTTGTTAGGAGTCACCAGGGAGTGGACCAGAGGCCCCCAGGGTTGCAGGCCATGGGGTGGGGGCCTCACCTCCTTCGGGAAGCCCTCAGGGCCCCGGATTCTCCCGTCGCTCGTGGACAGTGGACCTGAGCCAGGCAGGCTGTGCGCTGCGAAGAGAGGGAGGCAGAGTGGCCACTGTCAGGCCCCAAGCCGCGCCCGGCTCTGTCCCGACCCCGGGGCCCAGCCGGACTGTGAGACCCGGGCCGGCGGCCGCAGCCCCACAGCTCAGGTTCCCGCCAGGGGTCCTGGGGTAGTGACCGCCCAGTGCCAGAAACAGGGGACAGCATTTGAAATCAGGAGTGAACCCGCTGGCCAGGCTCGAGGGAGCCACTTGCCAGGGCTGCGCAGGTCCCGCTCCGCCCCCTGCGCTGTGGGACATCGGCCCCGCCCCTGGGCTCGCTCCGCCCAGGCTGGAAGTCCCCGCCCTGGCCACCTGGGGCCACCTGCGCCAGACCCGCGGGTCCCACGGAGGGCAGCCCGGCCACTGCCCCAGGGCGCAGGTGGGGAGCTCCAGGGCCCCAACGTCACGTGTCACTCAGGGCAAGTCTGACAGTCCTGCCTCAGGGACATTCAAGGCTGCAAAGACGGCGCGGGAAGAACCGAAGTCGCCCTCCGTAAGGAGAGGCTGGCGGCTCGGCCTGGGAAGACGTCGCGCCCGCCACGCTCGTCACCGCCCGTGACCTCCAGACCCCAGCGGGCGTCCGCTCTGCTCTCCTTCTCTGTGGAGACCGGCAGCTGGTCCCAGGGCTCACGCGGAAGTGAGAGGAACCGGACACCAGCGCAGGGGAGGGGACGGCAAGTCGGGCTGGAGCCGCCAGGACGGGGCACTGTCGTCCGGACGGACAGACGGACTCCGGGACAGCGCGAGCCCGAGACAGACGCTCACGGGCGGACAAAGGAATTTCGACACAGGCTCAAAGACGCCTCGGTCAGAGGACAGTCCTCGGCAAGTGACCCAGACCCGCACCGCCGTCCACGGCGCCTGAGCACAAACCCCAATCACCAACTCCTGGAACACGAGAGAAAACCCGGCAACCTGGGTCACACACATGCAGAAACCACACAGTACACACACACACCACACACACCATACACCACGCACACCATGTACCACACACACCACACATACAACATACATGCTCCACATGCACACACACCACACACGCAGAATACCATACACATACCACACACATACCACACACAATATACATGTACCACACACACCATACACCACACATACCACACACCACACATACCACACACCACACATGCAACATACATGCTCCACATGCACACACACCACACACAATACACACACCACACACACAATATACATGCACCACACACACCATACACCACACATACCACACACCACACATACAACATACATGCTCCACATGCACACACACCACACACGCAGAATACCATACACACACCACACACACACCACACACCACATACACACACCACACACACCATACACCACACATACCACACACCACACATGCAACATACATGCTCCACAGGTACACACACCACACAAACACAAACCACACACAATATACACGCACCACACACACAATATACACACACCGCATGCACACACACCACACACATGCATACACCACACACACTGCACACACGAACATACAACATACATACCACACACATCACGTACCACACACACACCATACAAACACCACTTTTTTTTTTTTTTTTTTTTTTGGAGACAGAGTCTCACTTTGTTGCCCGGGCTAGAGTGAGTGCCGTGGCGTCAGCCTAGCTCACAGCAACCTCAAACTCCTGAGCTCAAGGGATCCTCCTGTCTCAGCCTCCCGAGTAGCTGGGACTACAGGCATGCACCACCATGCCCGGCTAATTTTTTCTATATATATTTTTAGCTGTCCATATAATTTCTTTCTATTTTTAGTAGAGATGGGGTCTCGCTCTTGCTCAGGCTGGTCTCGAACTCCTGAGCTCAAACGATCCGCCCACCTCGGCCTCCCAGAGTGCTAGGATTACAGGCGCAAACACCACTTTCATACATGAACAAATACATCACTCACACACAACATACAAACATACACTTCCACACGCACACCACACGCCTCATGTTACACACACATGATGATACACCACACATGCACACAACACACATACCACACACACACACCCCACACTCATACACACATGTATCATACGACACACACCCCCAGAAGAGGTTTACCTCCTAATGAAGCTGCTGTGGTGTCTTCAATTTCATCTGTTCTGGAACCTTCTGTGCTGCTGCCTCCAGCCAATGGCGGGGAAGTGACCGGGGGAGGCCGGGGGAGGCTGGGTTTGGGGGCCGCGCCCTGGCGAGAGGAGAGAGGGAAACAGCCGTCACCCAGCGAATGCAGGTGTCCTGTGGAGGCGCGTGCTGCTCGCCTACCGGGCTGAGCTTTACTTGGTTTATAAAATAAAATATTTACAGATTTTAAGGAAGACGAGAGAAAACGTCATTTAAATGGGAAGAAGTTCCAGGGCTCCTCCGAGCAGCCGGTGTCGGTGGCGGCTGCCTCCCCAGCCCGGCCTGAGGGCCCAGCACGGCCCGGCGTCCGCCCAGGGCAGCTCCGTCCTCTGGGACGAGGCCCCCGGAAGACAGGACCCCCCTCCCGCCCACGCCGCACGCAGGCCCACGCGGTTCGTCCGGTCTGAGAAGCGCTGCGTCCCTCCCACTGGCTGGGACTCCCGTCCCCTCGGCCCCTCCTGTGCGTCTGAGGGGCTGGAGCCGGAGAAAAGCCACGAATGTGGCCTCCGAGCCCCGAGTGCGCGTTGCGCCCGGCACAGCCTTCCCCGTGTCCGGTGTGCAAACCGCTCGTCCCCTACGCGCTGGGGGCCGGGCAAGTGAGTGCCGCGGTCACGTCAGAGAACGTCCTCTGGCCAGAGAGCTGCAGGGACACGGCCGGCCCTCGGGCACGCAGCCGCCTTCCCCTCCCAGCGTCCCCGTTTCCTGCGGGGAACACGCCTTCAGGACGTAGTGGGAGCCCTTGGAAGTCACACACGCGTGGCATGCGCACGTGTGCACACCCCCATGCGGGGTCTGTCGGGGACCCGGCAGGGTGGGCTCAGCCGCTGCAGCTACTCACTGTGTCCTCCCCGAGCGGCTCCCGGTTCTCCGCGAGCCCACTGCCGACGTCCCCGGACGCCTGCGGGCACAGGGGAGGAGGAGGACGGTGAGCAAAGCCCCGGAGAGGGGGCCACTCTCACCTCGCCCCCACTGGCGTGGCCCTTCCTGTGTTCTGGAGGGAGAAGCTGGGGGGCACCGAGGGGCCACGAGGAGGGCACGTCAGCCTCCCTGCCGGCCACCAACACACCACGTCCACCAGATCAATTAGAACCACCCTTCAGAGACCCACAGGGTGGTCACGGAACCGTGGAGACCATGCTCCTTCCTTCTGCCGTGGCGCCCGCCCTGGGACACGCTCACTGCACGCCTGTCCCCGTGCAGACCCTGCCCGGCTGGGCTGCAGCCGAGGAGGCACCCACAGAGCCGATGGCCTCTGAGCGGCAGCACGCGGCCGCAGGAAGCCAGCTGTCCTGGCGGCCCCGCCCCAGCCACTGCCTGGACGGACGTCCCCACTGTCCTCACGCTGCGAGTCCAACCAGCCCCGGGGTGGCCCTTCTCTCTGACTCACGTTTTCAGTTTAGCAAAACCCTGGAGGAAAAGCGTCATCTGCCTTTCCCACTAATGACCTCAGGGTTCAGGTAGGTGGGGTGTGTGTGCACACGTGTGTGTGCTGCACACGCCCCTGACCCCGTGTCCGGACAGCCCTCGGCCCGTGCTCCCCGGAGCAGAGTGGGGAGCAGGTGCCGTTGCAGCCACCAGGTGAAAAGTCAGCCCCTCCTAGATTCCTCAGGGGAAAGTAAGAGTCACCGGGCAAAATGTGGAAAAACCAGGCAAATGTGAACCGATCTGCACGGTCGGCCCACAGCCCACCACGGGGAGTCCCTGGCTGAGGCGGCAGTGACAGCTGCGGCGTGGAAAGTGACGTCCTCTCGGGCGTCTCCAGACTGGGAGCCACCCCTGCAGTGGGGTTTCTCCTCACGTCCCTCAGGCCTTCTGCGAGCTGGCGGATTCTCCTCCTTAGGTACCACGTGATTGTGCACATGGACACCACACACACACAAAGACACACCACACACGCACACGCACATGCACCATTGCACACATCGTGCATACCACAGACATGCACCGCACACATACACCATGCACACACGTACACTCACAGACACGCCACACACGCACACGCACACACACCACTGCACACATCATGCATACCAGAGACATGCACCACACACATGTACCCCATGCACACACATACACTCACAGACACACCACACACGCACACGCACACACACCACTGCACACATCATGCATACCAGAGACATGCACCACACACATACCCCATGCACACACATACACTCACAGACACGCCACACACATGCACATACATACCACACGGACAGACACCACACACATACACATGCACATATGCTGTACACACATCATACCTACCACACACAGAGACACGCACCACACACATGTACATCACACACAGATGCATACATCCCACACGTCCATGTTACACAGAGGCACACACCACAGACAGCACACCGAGACACAGATGCACACGCATGTTGCTGCCGTCATCCCGCCGAGCACTCCGTGGGCTACTGCAGGCTGGTTTCTAACGTGTGTTTTATATTCCGCATTTGTTTCTAATGGAAAGTTCTGATGTTACAAACGTACATGGAAATGCCACGCCACGTTCCTGGTGCCCACAGGGGCACACTTAGGACCGTCCCATCATATCAGGTGGGGAGACCCTGCCGAGCCAGTGTCACTCACCCCGTCCGAGTCATCGTCCTCCTCGTCCAGGCAGTGCTGGGTGCTCACCTGGGGGTCCCCACGCACCCTCAGCTCCGCGATTCTCCCCTAAAGGCAGAGGGACAGAGCGGTCACCTGTGGTCCCGAGGCCGGCGCTGGGCACAGGGAGAGCCGGTCGGGGGCCCCAGCGTGGAGCCGCCTGAGCTCCAGAGCTCCGCGGGCGCAGAGAGCGAGGGCGTCTTGGAGCGCGAAGGTTCCCCGCTCGCTCCTCTCTGGGGCAAAGCCCGTCCCACGCGGGGAAGAGCCGTGGGTGAAGCCCAGAGGGGCGTCCCGGGCGCGGTCAGTGCGGAGGCCTGGCCGGCGTGAGTTGGGCTCCCCTGAGGCTGTCCAGGCACGCGCCAGCGCCGCAGGTTTACAGAGACGCGGGTCGGCTAACTAAGGTCCTGGGAGAGAGGCTGGACCCCGGGCAGCGCTGCTCACGGTGACAGCTACACGGGTGCCAGGCTGTCTGCCTCCAACCAGCCAAGGCAGAGCCCGGGTTCTATTTCCTTTGCAAATTCACCTTCTGAGAGTGAACAAAAGCCAGAAGCCCAGGGAGAAGGACAAGCCGCCAGGACACCTGGAGAAAGGTCCTGTCCTCTGGCACAGAGATCTGCGCCCGCCCAGCATCACCTTACTCGTCGCTCACCCGCCGCTCCACCTCAGCCCTGCCCTCCGGCACCTGGCGTGGCCGAGGTGTGGGACGCCTCGCGGACCCCGGAGACACTGGCACAGCCGCCGCGCGGGGAGGACGGGAGGGCAGCCGAGTGCTGAGCCGCGAGTGCAGAGGCCCCGGGGAGAGGGTGGGGGTGGGCGCCTGGCAGGGCCTCGCCGGGGGAGGGGGCCGCACCGCGGCTCCCCAGGCTCTGGATCCCGGCAGCCTTGGAGCCGAGCGGCGGGAGTCCCGCTGGATCCCCGGCCCAGCGGCAGCTGGGGCTCCCCGAGCAGGCGCCTCCGCCGGTGCCTCGTGGTTTCTGCCTCTGATGACGCTTTGTGAAGGGCTTTCCCCACCGGGAACGGCAGGAGTGTTCACACAGGTCCAGTATTTTCTGTTTTTCATTGAGCATGTCGGTCCACTGGGATTTAAGGTAGTGTGTTTTTCCCAGAGGGACACGAATCCCAGCAGTTCTCAGATGCGCGTTTTAACTGCTCTCACGGCAGAGGCCCCGGTCAGGGGCGGCAAACCTTTCCCGTAAAGGGCCAGGTGGGAGCCGTCGCTGGCTTTCGGGGCTCGCCGCATCTGTTGAAACCGCCGTGCCGCCGTCCGGGGAAATCGGCGTGGACGGCCAGTGGATGGCGGCTGCGGCTGTTCCAACAGAAGTTTATCTTTGGGCCCTGAAATCTGAATTCATGTCATTTTCATGTGTCACAAAAATATTCTTCTGGTGTTTTTCTAACCATTTAAAATGTCAGAGCCACCCTAGCGTGGCTGGGCGTGTCCAGAGGGCAGGGCTGTGCTGTCCACTCTGGGCCGTTCTGCGTGTCCTGTGAGACCTGCCAACGCCTTGGCCAGCAGGTCCATGGAGTGCAGGGAAAGTAACACCCCGTGGCCCCGGCCGGGCCCTCGCCTGAGGACTTCACTCATCTCTCCAGGCTCAGCCCAGGCCACCTCCTCCAGGAAGCCCTCCCTGATGGTCTCCCAGGAGGATCAGAGCTTCCCGGGACCAGCTCTCCCTGACTCCATGTTCTAGCTCTAAACTCTGCCCCCCAACACCAGTGATGAGGCCTGTGTGCATGTGTGTACACGTATGTACATGCACGTGTGTCTGCATGCGTGTGTGGTCATATGCATGGATGTCTGTGCATGCGTGTGCACTCATACACCTATGCGTGCTCCTGGCAGGCGAGTGAGGAAGCAGGGGACGGCTGGCACAGGTAGGGAGAGGGAGGCGGGGCCTCGCAGACCCCGCAGCCCCACGGACACTGTGACTGTCGCTTTCCTGGCAGTTTCTGGCCACGCCGCAGCCTGTAGGCGAGTCTCCCTCTGCGACGCGCCTGGGCGGCTGATTTCACGGCAGCAGGGCCGGACGCGCGCTTGGCACTATCCAAGCTGCCGCCCCTCACAGGCCGGCGCCGAGGGAGGCTGGACGCGCTTCCCCGCCACTGGGCTGGTCGTGGGCGGTGGGAGAAACCCAGGGCAGGGATGGTGCCAAGGCCTCCCCACTGCGGGCTGAGCACCGAGGGGGTGTCCTCTCTCCGGGGCTCTGCCCACCCCTGGGCCCCCTCCACACCACGCAGTTCCCAGTCTGTCCTGCTTCCCAATCTGCTGCAGGATGGCCAGAAGTTCCAGAAGCTTCTGGGGTACAGACAAGCAGGACCCCCTGGCCTGGTGATGCCCCAGGGGGAGCTTTCAGATGTGGCCTGGCCCTGGGGAGCATGGGTGGCCCCGGGCTGGCCGGCCGCACTGCAGGACGGGGCGGTGACGGTGGAGGACCAAGGGAGTGACCAGGCCCAGTGACTGCTGCCCCGTGACGGGCCGGGAGCCCACCGAGGCCGGCACCAGCCCCCGTCTCAGCCAAACCAGGGCAGAGACCACGTCCTGGGTGCAGCCGGGGCCACCCCCAGGGTGGGGTTCCACGGCCATGTGCGCTGTGGCCGCCATCTTGCCCTGTCAAAGCCAAAGGCACGGCAAGGCCTGGCCTGTCCTCGCAGCCCCTGCCTCCGATGCGCTGTGGCCACCGGTGACCCAGACGGAGAGCGGGTCTGATCCAAAACCCACGGAGAAAACCCCTGGGATGTCTGGTCGGCAGGGCTGCCGCGGTCACGGAACACGGCACCCACTCCCATCTCTCTAACCGGCAAGACATCACCGGGATGTTAAACGTCACGGGTGTCTCCTGTGGGCCAGATTTAACCACACAAACCTGTTAAACGTCCCAGTGGTTTTTCTTTTTTTTTTTTTTTTTTTTTGAGACAGAGTCTCACTCTGTTGCCCAGGCTAGAGTGAGTGCCGTGGCGTCAGTCTAGCTCACAGCAACCTCAAACTCCTGGGCTTAAGCGATCCTACTGCCTCAGCCTCCCGAGTAGCTGGGACTACAGGCATGCGCCACCATGCCCGGCTAATTTTTTGTATATATATATTTTAGTTGTCCATATAATTTCTTTCTATTTTTAGTAGAGACGGGGTCTCGCTCTTGCTCAGGCTGGTCTCGAACTCCTGACCTCGAGCGATCCACCCGCCTCGGCCTCCCAGAGTGCTAGGATTACAGGCGTGAGCCACCGCGCCCGGCCCCCAGTGGTTTTTCTTAAACGACAAGCGACAAAGGCGAATAACAACTGGGAAGCGAAATCCACAGCCCACGAAACCAGGGCTCCACCTCCCTCCCGCACAGAGTTTGCACAAACCAGTGAGAAACCCGTGAACCCTCACAAACAGCCAGAGCACAGGTGGGTCGGCCAGGACAGGAACACGGACAGGAACAGGTGACAAAATAAGTTTGTCCTTGCAGACAAAGCCCCAGACTCCGCCCACACACCCCTCGGGCGACAGTGGCTCGCACAGACGCAGCTGACAGGGTTGGGAGAGGCCGCCTGGCTCAGGGCCGTGACCGCAGCCATGCCCCACACTGCGGCCCGTCGGCACACGGGCGACTTTTCTGCCAACGTGTTAGAGTCGCACACGCTTACAGGCTACTCTGTCCCAGCACGAGCGTCACGGTCACCCCACAAATGAGTCCCCGGCTGGGGCGACTCCTCTGATCTCTTCCCCGTTAACCTTTTCACCATGAGGAAAGCACAAAGCGGCCCAGTTTGGTACCAAAGTCCTGGTGGCTCTTGAGCCCTGAGGGTTAAAAGTTCCTGCCAAAGGTGAAAGGTCAGCTTTCAGAACCCTGAGACAACTTCAAACAAGCGGCCCTTGTCTGGGGAATAATTAACTCTCTGTCCCTGTGGCCACCACCCGTCGGCTGACAGCCGGGGGCAGGGGCGTCCCAGCTGCCTAGCGGTTGAAGGTCAGGATTCGGGGGCTTGTGAGTCAGCGCAACCGCAGGCACCCAGGCGGCTGATCCGGGGCTGGGACTCCAGCTCAAGGTTCCGGGAAGCGCGGGGGGCTCCGGGCCCTGGAGACAGACCCCAGCTGGGCTCAGAGCCGGCCCCCTGCCCCAGACCCTGTTTGGGCCGCCGTCCCGTCTGCTAAGGATGACGACCAGCCCAGCGCAACTGGCCTGGGCCCCGGTGAACCCCGGCCCCCCGCAGGGCCCCGCTTGACTCACGCCCTGTCGCTGGCTGCAAACTGTTAATGATGTCATTCTGCAGGTGGCTGGGCCTGGACTCAGCCCCCATTGCCCCGAAGGGCCAGCCAGAGGCCGGGACCCCCGGTTCACCATGGGGCAGAGCACGCACATGGGAGGGGCCCTGGATTATGGGTGGGCCCTAGGGCCTCAGAGAAACCACCTGAAGCCCAGGGTGACCCTCCCAGAGGGCGGGGGACAGAGAGCTAGGGACAGGGTGCACCCCAGCCAGGCAGATCAGGGACCCGGAGGCCAGGCTGGAGGCCGGGCTGACCACAGCAGGGTGCTGGGCAGGACCAGGAGGGACGCGCTTGCTGTCCCTTGTCACGGGGGCCGCCCCACCCCTCCCTGGGCTATTCCAGCACGGGGGTTACCTGGAACTTGTCGGGGTCCGCGCCTCCAGCCTGGGCCACAAAGAGGCCGGCACCGGGCTCCAGCTCCAAGCCCCGCGAGGATCGTGTGAGCGGCGTCCTCTGGAACTCCTCGCAGTCCATGTAGAGCGCCACGGAGCCGCCGTCCACGCTGAGCGCAAAGCGGGTCCACCGGCCGACCAGGGCGGGCAGGCGGAAGCTGGCGGCCGTGCGGGTCTGGCCCGCACCCGGCTCCGTGTACAGTAGCATGATGTGCTGGTGCCCGTCCCGCACCTCAGAGAGCTTCACGCCCAGCAAGACCACGGCCTGCGCCGCGTCCGTGATGGCGAACAGCACCCCCGCGCCCTGCGTGGCCGGCCGGACGTGGAACAGCAGCGAGAAGTCTCGGAAGAAGGGGCTGGGGACGTGGTAGCGGGCCACCTGGCCGCTGTTGGCACCTGGCCCGAATGCGTAGGCCGGCCCGACCTCGGGGTCGTCGATCTGGGTGACCTGCTGGGGCAGCGGCTCCCCGAGGAGCTGCAGCAGCCCCACCTCCTCGCCGGCGCTCTCTGCAAAGGGGAGAAGGACACTGGTGAGGCAGCGGGACAGGCAGGGCACAAAGGGGAAACTGAGTCAGAAGGGCTCGTCACGTGCAGGGCGACCTGCCGGCCCCCTCTGGGCACCCCCCACGGCCACCCCACGGCCACCTGGCTCTCAGCCCACACGAGAGACGCCCTGTGCAGAGAACCGTCCGCAGGGTCACGGCGGCCACAGGCCACTCTCCGCCCCTCCGTGAGCTCACACGCCAAGGCAGGGACCCCAGAGATGGGCACAGCCGTGTAGGGTACGAGGAGCCAGGGCCCATTCGGCGTCCCCGTCACAGCAAGGAGCCCGCCGCGAGTCCTGGGGCAGGCACCACCCCGCGCCCTGACCACGCAGCAGCACAGGCCAAGCCTGTGCCCGGACGTCACTGTACCCCCAGAAGGAAGGCGGAGAACCCCCAGAACTAAGACACTGTGCGGCTCCGTCTGGGGGGGACCCGCCCGGGGAACGACAGGCGAGGGCAGGTGGCCGCCTTCCTCGGGCAGTGATCGGCCGCCGTGGCTCCCAGGTTGACATCTCAGGAATCTCACCCAAGGTCCCCTGAGGGTGGCCTGGGGCGAGGACACGGCCCGTGTCTCAGGTGTGGAGACGCAGGCACTGGCTGCTGCCGCCGCCCCGCACCCCACTGGACGGGCCGCTGGCTTCACTGTTCCCCTTAAACACCCCACAGAGCCGGCGACCGGCCACACGCCCTCACGCCACGCATCCGCCCACACTGAGCCCACCCTGCCCCCAAGGGTCCTGGGGTCGCAGGCCATGCGCTCTCAGGTGACACACTACTGGGAGTCCCTCTGCCGCATGAGCAAGGCTGGGGACGCCCGGAGTTCCCACCCTTCATTTCCTGCCTTCCCAGGAGGCTGGTGGCCGCCATAGGAGGACGTGGGCCCTGCTGTCCGTGGCACCTCCGGGGGGCCTGAGCTGACTCCCCAAGGCCGAGGTGCGGGGGCAGGGCCCACCTGTGTCCAGGGACCTCGTACACTGGTGATGTCCCCGCACCCACTGTGTGGGCAGAGCCCAGACGTGGGGCCACGGTCTGGGCCGGGGACCCGCCCCAAGGCCGATGTCCCGAGACCCCTGCAGTCTGGACACGGTCTGCTTCCAACAGGAACCGTGACGGCCGCTCGGGGACCCCCGCGCACAGGGCAGGCTCCTGCCGAGAGCTCTTCTGGGAAGCGGCTGCTGCCGTGTGGGCGTCCCCTGGAAGCAGGGACAGAGGCCGGGGCAAGCGTGTGCCGGCCTGGGGCTCCTCGGCAGAGAAGGGAAGAACCGCTGCGCCCCGACTTCACGAGGCAAGTTGTGTCTCTCAGAGCTCGCTGAGAACGGAAAACGGAAACAGGCGGGACCACAGCCGCCCACACCCGCGTGCTGGGGCGTCGCTGCTCTGCGCCCCGACTCTGGCCCCGTGGGTAGCCACCGGCACAGAGTGGACAACGGCCTCCGTGGGACAATGGGGCCTGGCTCAGCGCCTGTCCCCAAGGGCCAAGGGCGCAGGGCACCCGGCAGGCCGACCCTGGGCTCCTGGAGGTCAGTGGCCACGTCCCCTCCGACAGAGGCCCCGTCCACAAGACAGAGGCTGCCAAGACAACGCCCCTTTGTGCCAGAGGTGCCCACGCGGGGGGTGTTCTGAGAGGCAGGACACTCACCCGCCCTGGAGGCCGACCCAGCTGTCCCCAGAGCCACCCGCGAGAAACCTCCCCGCCGCCCTTCCTCCTGGCAGCTAGAATGTTCCCAAGTTAATTAAGATGCAAGATGCGGCAGCTGCCGCCTTCCTGCGCTGGAAGGCACCCGCCAGTGTGCTGCGGGGCCCAGGGACCCCAGAGATGTGCAAGCGTCTCCCCAACGTCCCCCACGGCCCTGTGAAGTTCCCACGGGGCCCGTCAGCGAAGCTCTGAAGTCCCTGAGGTCCCCGGCTCTTTTCTCCAGGTACAGGCACTGCGGGAGGAGGACGTCCCAGCCTCCCACACCCCTGGGGCGCTGGCCCCGCCGTCCCGCGTGGGGGCTGATCTCCCTCCAGAAAGCCAAGGCCCACGCGTGTCCAGCAGTCAGAGAACGGCCTTCCCGGGACCGGCGGGCGGCCCCCTGGCAAGCTGGGGCGCCCGTCGGCCCACCTCCCCCAGACCAAGGAGCCGGGACCTGCCGAGTTAAACCGGTTCCCCTTCAGGAGACACGCCGGCCATGGATGGTTCTGGAACGGGAGGTCCCTCTCATCCACGCAGGACAAACCGCACCTGCAGCGTCACCCGACAGGTGCGAGGCCCTGGCCGCTGGTCGGGGAGACTCCCAGGTGTTCTCTCACCGCTGCGGACACAGCTTCCCACCGCGGGGAGTCCTCCCCTGCCCCTCGGGTCTGTCATTCCTACAGAGCCGTGAAGTCCCTTCTGCGGCCAGCCACCTCCCGGACGGAGCACGGCCTGCTCACACCTTCTCTCCCGACCGCGCCCCGATGGCCTGCGTGGACGATGCCGCCCTGTGGGCCCCACCCCGGCAAGGGCAGGACTCAGCTGGAAAACACCCGTGTCACGGCAGCTGCCACCTGGAAGGACATGTGACTCGGACAAGACGGGAGCCGCTGTGCTGGCTGAGGTGCCTGGTCTCCCACCAGCAGGGGCTGGAGTCGCTGCCACCCAGGGCCGGCGGCTTCGCTCGAACACCCCGGGATGAGCCTCCTCCCTCCCTCACCCGGCTCCGACCCAGGACAGCCCCACCACGGGGAGAAGGTCCCCAATGGGCACAGCCTCTGCTGCACTGCACCAAGTACCCCGCACCAAGTACCCTGCACTGAGTACCCACACTAAGTACCCCGCACCAAGTACCCTGCACCGAGCACCCAGCACCAAGTACCCTGCACCAAGTACCCTGCACTGAGCACCCTGCACCAAGTACCCCACACCGAGTACCCTGCACCAAGTACCCCACACCAAGTACCCTGCACTGAGCACCCTGCACCAAGTACCCCACACCAAGTACCCCGCACCAAGTACCCTGCACTGAGCACCCTGCACCAAGTACCCCACACCAAGTACCCTGCACCAAGTACCCCACACCAAGTACCCTGCACTGAGCACCCTGCACCAAGTACCCCACACCAAGTACCCCACACCAAGTACCCTGCACTGAGCACCCTGTACCAAGCATCCCACACCAAGTACCCTGCACTGAGCACCTGCACCAAGTACCCCACACCAAGTACCCTGCACTGAGCACCCACACCAAGTACCCTGCACCAAGTACCCTGCACTGAGCACCCTGCACCAAGTACCCCACACCAAGTACCCTGCACTGAGCACCCTGCACCAAGTACCCCACACCAAGTACCCTGCACCAAGTACCCCACACCAAGTACCCTGCACTGAGCACCCTGCACCAAGTACCCCACACCAAGTACCCTGCACCAAGTACCCCACACCAAGTACCCTGCACTGAGCACCCTGCACCAAGTACCCCACACCAAGTACCCTGCACCAAGTACCCCACACCAAGTACCCTGCACTGAGCACCCTGCACCAAGTACCCCACACCAAGTACCCTGCACCAAGTACCCCACACCAAGTACCCTGCACTGAGCACCCTGTACCAAGTATCCCACACCAAGTACCCTGCACTGAGCACCTGCACCAAGTACCCCACACCAAGTACCCTGCACTGAGCACCCACACCAAGTACCCTGCACCAAGTACCCTGCACTGAGCACCCTGCACCAAGTACCCCACACCAAGTACCCTGCACTGAGCACCCTGCACCAAGTACCCTGAACAGAGCACCCGCACAAAGTACCCAGCACCAAGTACCCCGCACTGAGTAGCCCCCAGCAGAGGAGGTGGCAGGTGATTGCCCATGTTCTCAGTAATCGGCCTGTTAGGACACCAGAAGAAAGGACCTAGAGAGAAATCAGCTGGCAGGGTGGGCAGAGCTGCGAGGCCAAGTAGTGATGCTGGGAAGGAAATGGTGCGACATAAGACCCTATCTGGGAACTGCTGGCACACAAAACTCTGTGAGGCTGCAAGGCTTAGCATCTGCTCCCCCAGGTGTGTGGGCCTCTCCATGCATATTCCAAGACAGAAACAACTGCATATTACACGTAGCAATCTCAGCCTCACACGATAAGCCCTGATCCAACAGATGGACGGATGGGTGGGTGGATGGATGATAAATGGGTAGGTGGGTGGATGAACAGGTGGGTGGGCGACTGGATCATGGATGGAAGGTTGGATGGGTGGGTGGATAGTTTGATGGGTGGATGAACAGGTGGGTGGGCAACTGGATCATGGAGGGAAGGTTGGATAGGCGGGTGGATAGTTTGATGGGTGGATGAACAGGTGGGTGGGCGACTGGATCATGGAGGGAAGGTTGGATGGGCGGGTGGATAGTTTGATGGGTGGATGAACAGGTGGGTGGGCGACTGGATCATGGATGGAAGGTTGGATGGGTGGGTGGATAGTCTGATGGGCAGATGAACAGGTGGGTGGGCTACTGGATCATGGAGGGAAGGTTGGATGGGCGGGTGGATAGTTTGATGGGTGAATGAACAGGTGGGTGGGCGACTGGATCATGGAGGGAAGGTTGGATGGGTGGGTGGATAGTCTGATGGGTGGATGAACAGGTGGGTGGGCGACTGGATCATGGATGGAAGGTTGGATAGGTGGGTGGATAGTTTGATGGGTGGATGAACAGGTGGGTGGGCGACTGGATCATGGAGGGAAGGTTGGATGGGCGGGTGGATAGTCTGATGGGTGGATGAACAGGTGGGTGGGCGACTGGATCATGGATGGAAGGTTGGATGGGCGGGTGGATAGTCTGATGGGTGGATGAACAGGTGGGTGGGTGACTGGATCACGGACGGAAGGTTGGATGGGCGGGTGGATAGTCTGATGGGTGGATGAACAGGTGGATGGGCGACTGGATCATGGAGGGAAGGTTGGATGGGTGGGTGGATAGATAGTTTGATGGGTGGATGAACAGGTGGGTGGGCGACTGGATCATGGAGGGAAGGTTGGATGGGTGGGTGGATAGTTTGATGGGCGGAAGAACAGGTGGGTGGGCGACTGGATCATGGATGGAAGGTTGGATGGGCGGGTGGATAGTTTGATGGGTGGATGAACAGGTGGGTGGGCGACTGGACCATGGATGGAAGGTTGGACGGGCGGGTGGATAGTTTGATGGGTGAATGAACAGGTGGGTGGGCGACTGGATCACGGATGGAAGGTTGGATGCGTGGGTGGATAGACAGTTTGATGGGTGAATGAACAGGTGGGTGGGCGACTGGATCACGGATGGAAGGTTGGATGCGGGGGTGGATAGTTTGATGGGTGGATGAACAGGTGGGTGGGCGACTGGATCATGGAGAGAAGGTTGGATGGGTGGGTGGATAGTCTGATGGGTGAATGAACAGGTGGGTGGGCGACTGGATCATGGATGGAAGGTTGGATGGGTGGGTGGATAGTTTGATGGGTGGATGAACAGGTGGGTGGGCGACTGGATCATGGAGGGAAGGTTGGATGGGCGGGTGGATAGTCTGATGGGTGGATGAACAGGTGGGTGGGCGACTGGACCATGGAGGGAAGGTTGGACGGGCGGGTGGATAGTTTGATGGGTGAATGAACAGGTGGGTGGGCGACTGGATCACGGATGGAAGGTTGGATGGGCGGGTGGATAGACAGTTTGATGGGTGAATGAACAGGTGGGTGGGCGACTGGATCACGGATGGAAGGTTGGATGCGTGGGTGGATAGACAGTTTGATGGGTGAATGAACAGGTGGGTGGGCGACTGGATCACGGATGGAAGGTTGGATGTGTGGGTGGATAGTTTGATGGGTGGATGAACAGGTGGGTGGGCGACTGGATCATGGAGAGAAGGTTGGATGGGTGGGTGGATAGTCTGATGGGTGAATGAACAGGTGGGTGGGCGACTGGATCATGGATGGAAGGTTGGATGGGTGGGTGGATAGTCTGATGGGTGAATGAACAGGTGGGTGGGCGACTGGACCATGGAGGGAAGGTTGGATGGGCGGGTGGATAGTCTGATGGGTGGATGAACAGGTGGGTGGGCGACTGGATCATGGACGGAAGGGTGGATGGGTGGGTGGATAGTTTGATGGGTGAATGAACAGGTGGGTGGGCGACTGGATCACGGATGGAAGGTTGGATGCGTGGGTGGACAGTTTGATGGGTGAATGAACAGGTGGGGGGGCGACTGGATCACGGATGGAAGGTTGGATGCGTGGGTGGATAGACAGTTTGATGGGTGAATGAACAGGTGGGTGGGCGACTGGATCACGGATGGAAGGTTGGATGTGTGGGTGGATAGTTTGATGGGTGGATGAACAGGTGGGTGGGAGACTGGATCATGGAGAGAAGGTTGGATGGGTGGGTGGATAGTCTGATGGGTGGATGAACAGGTGGGTGGGCGACTGGATCACGGACGGAAGGGTGGATGGGCAGGTGGGTGGATGAAGGGATGGGTGGATCGGTAGGTGGACACAGAGGCAGATGGAGATAGAGATATACACATTACTATTAACATCCAGGCCACCTGGCTAACCGCAAAGGGCACAGAAAGACACCTGGTATGTGAAGTTGGGAAGCTTGAGAAGCTGGTGACAAACTCTTGGGGTGACACACATGCTGGGAGAAGGTGGCAGGTCCACTGTTTGCCAGGGGCCTCCTTATGTAAGGGGGTCCTGTAGCACCAGGTGAGCTGCCGGCTGCCATCCAGGACAGACTGGAGCCCGTACGGCAGGTCTGTTCCCCCAGTTGCATCCCGAGGAGAGGAAAATGGGAGGCTTTGGGGCTTCCACTGAGGGACAGTGTGATCCCTCTCTGCCCTAATGCCGGGGCATTCCTCTCCTCTCAAGCACATCACACCTGTGGGCCGAACACCTGGAAATGTGGTCCAGCCCCACAAGACATGTGCGTCTTCACCCCAGAATTAGAGGTTTCCATCAGGGTTGAGGGAAATCCTAAGAGCTCTGAGCTCTGGACCCAAGGAAGGTGCCCACAGGGAGCTTGGCCCCCGACTCGGCGCAGCAGAAGTGGCGGCCAGGCTAGACACGTGCACGTAATATGATAATGGTACTTATTTACTGAGGCCAGCATCATCCTGACACCGAAGCCAGACAAAGACATTACCTTAAAAAGATAAAAATAAAACTACAGATCAGTATTTTTTATGAACACCGATGCAGAAATTCTCAACAAAATGCTAGCCAGTCGAATTCAGCAGCATACTAAAAAGACTGCATGCACCATGACCAAGTGAGATTTATTTCTAGGACACAAAAACAGTTTAACATAAAAAAATCAATCAGTGCAACATACCAACCACATCAACCGAATGAACAAACTACACGATCATCTCAATTAGTGCAGAAAAGGCATCTGACAAAGTTCAACACCCTTTCATGACAAAAACACTCCACCAGCTAAGAATGGAAGAAAACTGCTTTGACACAATAAAGCTACATATGAAAAACCCACAGCAACATCGCACTCGATGGTGAAAGCTTTTCCTCTAACGTCAGGGACGGAGCAAAGATGCCCCCTTTTGCCATTTCTCCTCAGTACTGAAGTCCTGGCCAGAGAAAGTCGGCAAGAAAAAGAAATAAAAGGCATATGAATTGGAAAAGAAAAAGTAAAATAATCTCTGTTCGCAGAGGATATGATCGTCTATGTAGAAAACCCTAAAGATACCACAAAAAGAAAAAAAAAAAAAAACCCTGTTAGAACTAATAAGAGAGTTCAGGAAAGTAGCAAGATATAAAGTAAATACTCAGAAATCGTTGCATTTCCATAAACAATAAATAATCTGAAAGGAAAATTACAGAAACAATTCCACTTATAATAGCACCAAGAAGAATAAAATGCTTAGGCATTAACTTTGAAAACTATAAAACATTGCTGAAAAAAATTAAAGAAGATACAAATAAATTGAAATTCGCCTCATATTCATGTATTAGAAGACTTACTATTAAGATGTCACTAATACTCAAAGCAGTCTGCAGATTCTATGTTATCCCTATCAAAATCCCAATGATATTTTTTGCAGAAATACGAAAACTCCAGAAAAATTCTATAAAATTCATACGGAATCTCAAGGGACCCCAAATAGCCAAAACAATCTTGAAGAAAAAGAACAAAGCTGGAAGACTCACATTTCTTGATTTTAAAACTCACTGCAAAGCCGCAGTAATCAAAACCGTGCGGTACTGGCATAAAGACAGACATAAGATCAACGGAAGGGAACAGAGAGCCCAGCATGAGCCCCACACGTACGGCCAAGTGACGTCCAACATGGCACCAAGGCCACTCAGTGGGGCAAGGACAGTCTTCTCAACAAATGGCGCCGGTGAAACTGGACGTCCACATGTGGGACCTCACCTCAAGCCGGACACAGCACTTAACTCACAACAGATCAAAGATCTAACTGTAAGACCCAAACCTATACAACTGCCAGAAGAAAACAAAGCGCAAAGCTTCGAGACATTTAATTTGGCAGTGACTTCCTGGCTACGACACCAAGGCACAGGAAATAGAAAAAAACAGGTAAACCGGATTTCAGAAAAATTTCAAAACCATTTACATCAAAAGGTAAGATACATAGAGCAGCCCACAGATGAGAGAGAGTATTTGCAACTCAGGGGTCACCATCCAGAATACAAGGAGAACTCCTAAAATTCAACGGCAGCAACAAAAAAACCCGCGATTCAAAATTTGCAAAGGATTTGAACAGACGTTTTCCCCAAAGAGCTTGAGACTTTGAGACTCGGATACTCGATCTCAGGGACACGCAGACCGAACTGCGGGGGGCGCCACCTCGCCCCCGCCGGGCGCCGCCACCACTGCGCTCCGTCGGTGGGGAGCAAAATGGTGCAGCTGCCGCGGGAAGCAGCCTGGCGGCTCCTCAAACTCACAATAGAACCAGCAAGCGACGCGGCGATTCCAGCTCTGGGCATGTGCCGGAAAGAACGGAAAACAGCCTCAAAGAGGCATTTGCGCCCACGGCCGTGATGGCACTGTCCACAGTAGCTGACACTTGGAAGCAGCCACGTGGCTGTTGATGCGTGAATGTGGCCCGTTCGTACCATAAAATATCATTCAGCCAAAAAGGAGTGAGATTACCACACACGCTACAGCACGGACGGAACTCGAGGACATCACGCCAAGTGCAATGAGACAGCCACAGAGGAACCAATGCCGCTGGTTCCTGCAGGTGCCTGCAGTGGTGAGGACGGGACAGGAGAGCGGCAGCTGCCAGGCCTGGGGAGGGGGCGGGGCGTCGGTGGTGAGCGGGGACAGAGCTGCCGTCTGGGGAGACGGGAATGTTCTGGAGATAGATGGCCGTGATGGTTGCCCAGCAACGTGAATGGACATACTGACCACGAACTGCACACTTAAAAATGGTTACAGTGGTAAATCCCACGTTACGTGGACTTGGGAATTTTACCACTCTTAAGAAACAAAAACAAAAAAACAACTTCCCCGTGGCAGAAGGAGGGACAGTCGCCCACCTAGGCAAGGGTGCCATCCAGGGACACGGGCTGTGGGGACCACGCGGCCGCCACGTCCTTCCTCCTCGGTGGGACTGGGGGCGGACGCGCTCCTGCCCACGCCCAGGTGGGGGCCACGTCCTGCCACCAGCCTCCCGCGGAGTGGGGCGAACGAGCCCGCGGACGCCGGCGGCCCGCACGCCGTCACTCCCGCAGATGGGAGGGCTGCAGGCCCATGGGGGGCAGCTCAGAGGGCCCGAGACGGGGCCCAGGACCCCGGACAGCCCCGCCACAGGGGCGCAGCCTCCCTGACCCCACGGCCTCTTGACGGGCCCAAGGACAGCCCCGGGCCGGCGGCGGCTGGGGTCCCGGCGCTGGGAGCAGAGCCTGTGCCCCCCACCCCGCCCAGGGCCCTCAGCCATCCTGGGGGGTCGGCTCCTGGGTTGCGGAGGCGCTGGACCCCCCAACCCTTAATGCCCCTCGAGGGCCTTCCTCCCTCCTGCCCCTGGAGGGGGTGTCCAGCCCAGCACAGGGCCCAGCAGGAGTGCGGAGGAACTGGGGGTGGGGGAGGCCAAAGGGGGAGCCACTCCGCAGCCAGGCCAGGCCTGATGCCCTCTGACCCCCCGAGGGGGTGTGGCCCTCACTGGAGTCCCCCAGGACCCTGCCGGGACTCTGCCAAACGCCCAGATGTCCCGTGAAAAGTTCGCTCAGGCCACGAGGCCGACCGGGCCAGCTGCAGTCAGAGAAATTCCCCACCCCACGCAGCCCTGCCTGGGCCTGGGCCTGGGCCTCGGGGGGCGAGACCCGCCACCCCCGCGCCTGTGCTTGCTCCAGCCGAGAGCCAGGCAGGCAGGGCCGATGGGGCGCCCAGCCCTCCCCCTCCCGCCGGCAACAGCCCTCCCTGTCCGCCACGGTCTCCGCGCTCCCGGGCTCCTGGCAGAGGAGGAGCGGGTGGGCTGGGCCTCAGTTGCCGGGGCCTCCCGGGGCTGCCCTGCCCCACATGCCTGGTGGGCCCGGGCCACTCACCGCAGCTCCAGCCGCCCTGGGGATGGGATCTGAGCCCCCCAGGCCGACGGCCCTGGGCATGGCCCCCACCTCTGCAGACAGCGCCCCTCCCAGGGCAGCCCTGTGCCCGCTGCTCCCCTGCCCGGACGCCCCACTGTCCCGCAGGCCTCAGCCATGGCACTGCCTCCAAGCAGCCCTCCCCACCCACCTGCTCCGCTCCAGCCCCTGGGGTGCAGGCTTCTTGGGTTTGGGGACCGCCTGTCCCTCGCACTTGCCCCTGCCCTGCCCACGGCCCCTCCTGCACCCAGGCCTGGCACAGGTCTGCGGAGGCTCAGGGCCACTGCAGAGTGAACGGGCAACCGGGCCAGGCACCCTCAGGGAGCCCCTCGGGGGGCACCGACTCCAAACTCTCACCACGGACACGTGCAGCCGCCCCCACCGGCCCAGCTCCAGAGCCTGGCGACCAAGGGTCAAGGCCACCTCCCCGCAGCAGCAGGGGGAGGACAGCGGAGAGGGCGACACCCCCGCCCAGCCTGGGCCTGCAGAGGTGCGGGCAGCAGCCCAGGGGTGCGGAGGAGCAGGCGCAGCGCAGGGCCCAGGGCCGCCGAGGCCTTTCCTCGGCTGCCCGGCCCTGGCGGGGGTTAGAAACGGGGCCCCCCCTTCCTCCCTCGTCCCTCCCCCACCCGGCCGGCCCATGTGAGCGGGTGCAGGAGGCCGTGGGCGCCCTGACACCTCTTGACCTCTCGACCTCCAGCAGAGCGAGCTTCCCGACCCCATCCACCCCTGCAGCCCCCCCCCGCCCCCCACAAGCTGGGGCTCCACGGAAGGACGTCAGGCAGCGCGGCTTAGTGACCAGAGCAGGGTCGGGGCAGCCAGAGGGCGGTGGGAATCCCAGCTCCTCTGGCGGTCGAGGCACCACCCCATGCCTCGGTTTCCCCTCCGTGGTGAGGACTAAACGCACTAAGATGCTCAGGGAGCACCTGGCACGGGTGACGCCCCTGACGCATCTGCTGCTGTGACAAAGTCCGCAGTGCGTCCTGCCCTCTCCCCTGCAGAGGTGGCCTCGCGTCCCAGCCTCTGCCTCCTGAGGCGCCCAGGCCCCCGAACCCAGAGGCTGCCGCTGCCGGGCTCCAGGTGGGACGGGGCCCCCCGGGCGCACAGCTCCGCCCAGCTTACCTGGCAAGGCAGGAAGGGATGGGTGGGGGGGCGGCGGCTGGCCCGTTACCTGCAGCCGGCCCAATGAACACGCAGTACCCGTGCTCCTGGGCCGGGAGGGCGGCGCAGGCCACGGGCAGCTGGCCCCTGGGCAGGTGGCGCCAGCACGCGTCCTCCAGGGCCTCGCAGAACTGGCGGCAGGGCGGGGCCGGGCCGCACGGGGGGGCCAGCAGCAGGCAGAAGAACCAGGCCAGGAAGGGGTGGCAGCGCGTCCGCAGGAGGCCCCCCCACGCCTGCGCGGCGGCCTGCACCTCCTCGCCGCGCCGGTGGTGCAGGTGGTTGGGCAGCCAGGAGTGCCTGATGCCCAGGCGGCCGCAGGCGGGCAGCGAAGGGGGCAGCGGCAGGCAGCGGCCGGCCCCGAGAGGAGCGGAGTGATTAGCAAGACCAGGCCCCACAGAGTCAGCCGCGTGGGAAACCCAAGCCCCGCCGTCCCCAATTAGAGCCGTGACTGCTGTCCTAGACCGTGTGCCCGGAGAGTCAGAGGAGAGACCAGCGTGTGCGCCCAGGGAGCCCGTCACCAGGGGGTGCAGAAGCGCCGTGTGCCTGAGGACGTCAGGGTGCCACTGGCCGGGACCGACCGCCACGGGTGAGCGTCCTTCGCCGTCCAGATCTGGGGGCCGCCCGGGGGACAGCCAGCTTTCCCAGGGAGGAGCCCTGCCCGGCACGGAGGAGAGAGACGCTCTACCTGGGGACCGAGGTGGCACCGAGGGCTCCCTGAGTGGTGCCTGGGGGCTGCCCCGGGAGGGGGCGGCCAGGGTGGGTGCGGGCGGCGTGTCCGGCCCAGCTGTGTGGGCGCCCGGAGCCCACGGAGCACCACTGCTCGGCCAGAGCGCCGTCCCGGCCTCCCCAGGGGCGCTGGAGGGCCCAGGGCGGGTGGGGAGGCCCAGCGGGGCCTCAGGGGCCGGTGTCTGCACCCCAGCCGTGCTCTCGGTGGGGGTGGCATCATCCCACAGCTGGACGAAGCTCCGGATGCCCTGGGCCACGTTCAGGATCTTGGCTCCGACCCCGGCGATGTTCTCTTCCCTCGCGCTGGGGCTCAGGGCAGCAGCGGCGGGGGTGGTGGCGGTGGGGGGGGCGTCAGGGGCCCCAGTCCGGCCACCCTCCAGCAGCTCCGGGGGCGGCTCGGGGCTGGCAGGGGCCGCCCCTCGCTCTGTGGGGCCATCCCCGGTGGCCGCGTGCGTGGTGGGCTGCACAGGAAGGCGGCCCTGGGGCTCGGAGGCCCAGAGCGCAGGGCTGGCGACCTTGTTGGGCCACAGCCAGTCCAGGCTCAGCAGCTGGGCCCGGGCGGCCGCGAGGCAGCAGGTGAGCAGCAGCAGGCCCAGGCGGCCGCTGGGGTCCGGAGCCATCGGGCTGTGTGCGGAGGGGCAGCGGCAGCGTCTGCTCGGGAGGTGGGGCCGCCCGGCTCCGCCCTCCCGCCCACCAGGGCTCCGGCCCCCTGGGCGGCTCCTCCCTCCGCTCCCCCTGCTCTGCTGTAGGGAAGGGCACCCGCCAGGGGTGCAGGTGACCGGCTCCTGGGACCTTTAACCTTTTCCTCCCCACACCCAGGACAGCTCTGAGAAGACGGGGGACTTTGTCAGGAACACCCAGAGGAACCTCACTCGCTTCGCCAGCAGCCGGAGGAGGCTGGGCGGCTGAGTTTTGGGGAGGGGGTCTCCAGCCAGGACCCCCAGCCCCCAGGGGCACCGAGGCAGCGGCCCCACCCCTGCTGTCCCGCCAGCCGGGAACACCCGGAAGAGCCTGGCCTCGCGCCACTGCTCTGTGGTAAAACTGGAGCTTAGAAAACGCTCCCGGCTGCAGCTGCAATTCCTCTGTTGCAGCTGCGCAAGACACACGAGGGGCGGTCCCCTCCGGTCCCCACCCCACCATGTCCGCCCTCCCGGCCGGCCCTGGGGGACCCGCTGCTCACACGGCAGCCTTTCCCCTCCTCGGGGCTCCCCGCTCTGTGTCAGCTTCCGTCAGTGAGTCCTGGTCCCCATGGGAGCCCGTGGTGTGGGAGCCCGTGGGAGCCCGTGTAAACCTGTGCTGTGTGAGCCCATGTGAGCCCGTGTAAACCTGTGGTGTGTGACCCCGTGTGAACCTGTGTGAGGCTGTGTGAGGCCGTGCGAGCCTGTGGTTTGTGAGCCCATGTGAGCCCGTGTAAACCTGTGGTGTGTGACCCCAGGTGAACCTGTGTGAGCCTGTGGTGTGTGAGCCCATATGAGCCCGTGTGAGCCTGTGTGAGCCTGTGATGTGTGAGCCCATATGAGCCCGTGTGAGCCCATGTAAACCTATGGTGTGTGACCCCATGTGAACCTGTGTGAGGCTGTGTGAGGCCGTGTGAGCCTGTGGTGTGTGAGCCCGTGTGAACCCGTGTGAGCCTGTGTAAGCCTGTGTGAACCCATGTGAACCGTATAAAACCGGGACGACAGCAATGAGGGCGGGTGAGCCCCCGGTGCGAGGGCCTGGCGTGCTCCCGGGAGGCGTCCCCTCTGCCCTCCCCGCCCTGTGATCACCAATAATCGCGTGATGCCCGCACAGGCGGTGGGAAGCAGGACATCCTGCTAGTTAAGGACATTCAGCCTTGGCTAAAAGAGAGGGGAGAAGCCTCATGCCGTGATCTGCCAGGCGGTGCCCTCGGCTCTGAGCGTGGGGGAGGGCAGCCGGACGCGGGCCGAAGGGCCCGGGCAGCGCAGCAGCACGGCCACATAAGAGTGGACAGCGGGGGGACGCGGCCCCGGCAGACTGGGAGTGAGAGGCCAGAACCGCGGGAGGGAGCCCCAGCCCCGGGGAAGGAGGAGCCACTGCCAGGCCCGGTGCCATTCACAGAGGGCTGCGGCCCTGCCCTTTGCCCTGCCGCCCGGGCACCGCCTGCCCTGGGCCGCGGCCCTGCCCTCCTCCCTGCCACCGCCTGCCCTGGGCCGCGGCCCTGCCCTCCTCCCTGCCACCGCCTGCCCTGGGCCGCGGCCCTCTCGCCGGCTCTCTGCCTGGGCACCCAGGTGGCCAAGCCAGGACGGGGGCAAGAGTCTCGCTCCACACCGCTGCCAAGCACCAGCACATGGGCCAGGAGGTGCTGGCGTCCTCTCTGCCTCAGTTTCCCCATCAACAAAAGCATCTGGTTGGACAGGAACAAGTTCTCTCCCATTCAGAACATTCCACAGACTCGGGAATCCGGCTATGTGTAAGTGTGGGCGCCCGCCGAGTTCCCAGGTGGGTGCTGGGTGCTGAGCGCCCCCTCGGGCCCCGCGAGAACCGGCGGCTTGGGTGTCAGCGCGTCATGTGGTGAAGACACTGAAGCGGGAGCCGTGTGGCCGCGGAGCCCTGCGAGGCAGAACAGGATCCGGGCAGCGTGCACACGCACTCGCGCACACACGTGCTCACTCAGCACGCACACAGACATTCATGTGCTCACACTTTCACACCCGCGGTCTTTGCCACATCTGCGCGCTGTCCCCTCTGCCGCACCCTCACCCCTCTCCTCCAGGCTGCGTGGCGCGGTCACGGCACCCGGGGCAGTGATGAAACAGCCCTGCCACTGTCCCCACCTGTCCCCAGTGCAGGACACCAAGCAGCCATCGATCGATCGCCGTCCAAAGGGCAGGCTGGGCTGTCTGAGATCAGAACTCGTGTTCCGAACAGCGGAACACGGCGTCCCCTCGCGAAGGCCGGGGTGGGCGTTCCACATCCAAACATCTGTGTCTCAGTGAGGCTAGGAACTATCTTCTAAATGCCCAGAGAATCGTTTTTTGCTTGAAAATCCATTGCTGCTAATGTGATTTTATGCCTAAATGTGTGTCTGGAAAATCTCAGAACAGAAATTCCAAAGATCCCCCCCCCTCCCCTGGCACAGTCGGGAGAGGGAACTCCGGCTCCGTCTGTGGTGGACACCGGTGAGGGTACCCCCGGCCCTGGCCCGACGGCTCGGGACACCCAGATGGTCACTCGTGGGGCCACGTGCTGCTGGGCTGGCCCTGCGCTGACTCGCTCAGCCCACGATTCCTGGGCAGGTCCAGGTGCGAGGAACCAGCCGCGGCTGCAAAGGAGAAGCAGTAGCTCCGCCCGGCTCCACAGCCCCCGGGACTCGGGTTCCCCGGGAAGCAGCCGGCAAAGGGGGGCTACTACGTGAGCCTCCTCACACACATGCGCACACACACTCACTCCCAATGTGCACACATGCGCACAGATGAACACTCACACACGTACATGCATGTGCACACTTACACACAGCCACTCATCCACATGTACACACACACTCACTCCCAATGTGCACACATGTGCACAGACGAACACACATGTACATGCACATGCACACTTACACACAGCCACTCATCCACACACACACATGCTCACTCCCAATGAACACTCACACACATACATGCATGCACGTGCACACTTAACACACAGCCACTCACACATGCACACACATGCTCACTCCCAATGTGCACACATGTGTACAAACACACACGTACATGCACGTGCACACTTACACACAGCCACTCATCCACACGCACACACACGTTCACTCCCAATGTGCACACATGTGTACAGATGAACACACACGTACATGCATGTGCACACTTACACACAGCCACTCATCCACATGCACACACACGTTCACTCCCAATGTGCACACATGTGTACAGATGAACACACACGTACATGCATGTGCACACTTACACACAGCCACTCATCCACACGCACACACATGCTCACTCCCAATGTGCACACATGTGCACAGACGAACACACACGTACATGCACGTGCATGCTTACACACAACCACTCATCCACACGCACACACATGCTCACTCCCAATGCGCACACATGCGCACAGGTGAACACTCACGTACATGCATGCACCTGCACACTGACACAAAGCACTCATCCACACACACACTCACTCCCAATGTGCACACATGTGTACAAACACTCACACATGTACATGCATGCACGTGCACACTGACACAAAGCCCTCATCCACACGCACACACACACTCACTCCCAATGCGCACACATGTGTACAGACACACACACGTACATGCATGCACGTGTACACTTACACACAGCCACTCATCCACACACACACACACACGTGCACACACACTCACGCATGACGGTGCCATGGCGGTGGTGGCCCCGGAAGCCCAGCTCTGGCTGCCGTGTGCAGCGTGTCCTGAGTCTTGGGGCCAAAATCCAGGAATCCCCGCACCCACCTCGACGACCCGCGTTCCCATGCTGGTGCCGTCTGCAGCCGAGCCCCCTGCAGGCCCCTCCGGAGGTGACGGGCAGCCGAGGCCCCTCGAGTCGGGCATCCCTGGCCTATCCCTGGCCTTGGTGGACCCTGAGGGTGCTGCCCCATCACGGAGGGCGAAGTGCAGGCCTCCTGCAGCTCACGGTGTCCACGGAGCGAGGCTTGGGCTCAGAGGCCACCTGACCATGGACACAGGTGCCAAGAAGCGCCACGTCCCACTCCCAGCAGCCCCATCTCCTCTTCCAGAAGGTTCCACCCTCCCTGTTGTGCTCAGATGTGCCCCTGCCTCCCGCCCTGCCCGAGCCAGGGTTTGTTCTGTCTTGTTGGCCCGTCTGGTTGGATTCCTGAATAATGTGGTCTTTATTTTCATTTTTTTAAAAGGCACAAACACCCACGTGTGGATGGAGGAAACTGGCTCCTGCGGGGCAGAGGGCGCCGTGCCCGGGACGGCAGGCTCAGCCGGGCGCTCCAGGGATGGGCGTTTTGCCGCCGCTGTCAGAAACGCTTCCGTGGAGGTGCCAGACGTCACCCGCTCCGAGCCAGCAGGGCCCGGCCCTGGGGCACCCACACCTGGCCCTGAAGGCTGACGCGGGGCAAAGGGAGGAGGCGGCCCCTGCCTGGACCTCGGGCCGGGCTGTCTCTCCTGCCCCTCCCTGGGGAGCAGAGACCGCCGGGGGACGGGGCCAGCAGGTGTCCGAGCTGCAGGAACAACACCAGGGCGCACGCAGCCCGCACCCCTGCCCGTGGACGCGCCCCCAGCCTGCGCATGGCCAGCACAGCCGCGGAAGCTGCGGACACCGCTCCGGCTCCTCTGAGACGAAGCGTGGCTTTTGCTTTCTGTGGCGCAACTAGTTCACGATTGAGCCTCTCGGGCTCCCCTGAGCTCCATACCCCGTGGCTGCCTTTTCCACACCACATGGCGCAGAAGGAAGGTTCTGGAGAAGTCCCTTGAAGGCCCCACTGCTGGGAGGGGCCCCTGGACTAGTCCCTTCCCTTTCCTCACCCGGCCGCTCCCGCCAGCCACCACCCCGCCGGCGGGGTGACCTGCACTGCCTGGGTACCCAAGGGCTGGAGGTGGCCATGCAGGCAGAAGCCACAGCTGGGCCCAGGTCAAGGCCCCGGCACCTCCCTCCCTGGGGGCTCTGCCGCCCCCGGAGCCCACCCGGCCCTGCTACCAAGCACAGCTGACGGCATGTGGCCACCCCCGTCTAACCTCGTGTCCGAGACCCTCGGGACGGCCCGTCTCTGCTCTTCCCCAGAGCTGCCTCCCGGGCTGAGCCCCCAGCAGGCTCCGGTGTCCTCACGGTGTGAAGCGTGTGGGGAGCAGGCAGGAAGAGCCGTCTCCCAGCCCCCAAGTCCAGGTTGCTCCACTGGGTCGTCGCAAGCTGAGGGGACTTGCTGGCTCCTAAATAAACGCAGCACTGCCAGGCTCTCGGCGGGCCAGGCTGCGCCGCCACCCGCCGTGGGTCCGAGGGTCCCGAGACCCTCCCCAGGGGCTCTGTGAGGCCCAGTCCCCCCAGGCCACCTTCGGGAAGGCCACCGCTGGGGCAGAGGGTTCTGAGGGCTGGAGCATCAGGGGCTCAAAGTGCCACAGGGCAGGCACCCTCCCAGGGACACCTGCCACCCCTGCCCCCCCAAAGGAAGCCGTGGGGAGGACGCAAGGCCACCTGCCAGGGCTCTCGGCAAAAGCCTGGACCTAAACACAAGGAGGCAGGCGGACAGACAGGCTGTGGGACGCTCGGGCAGCCCCCACCTGACCCTCCAAACACGTCCCTGCTGGGAAAGGCGGGCGGGGGAGGGGCTGCTCGAGGACAGGCCACTGTGATCACAACGCGGTGCGCGGGCCTGGAGCACTCAGGCTTGCCGAGAAGACATGAGCCCAGCGTCGTCGGACATGGTTGGGACAGACTGTAACACGGCCTGTGTGTGAGAGGACAGAATTACCGTGAACTCAGGGAACATCCTGTTCTCAGGCGGCGCACGCGTGAGTGCTCCTACAGGCCAGGGGCGGAGATGCTGCAACTAACTTACCAGGAAAAAGCGCGCATGTCCCGGCATACGGACATGCAAGTGCGCATGCCTGTGCACGTATGTGGATCTGTGCATACATGTGTGTGTGGACAGGGGCACACATGGGTATGTGTCCACAGATGTGTGTGTGCACAGACATGCACAGAGATGGATATTCTTGTGTGTGGATATGCAGGTATGTGGATACATGTGTGCATGTCTGTGCATGTATCTGGATGTGTGCATACATGTGTGTGGACGGGGCACACATGGGTATGTGTTCATGGGTATGTGTGCACAAATGTGTGTGCGCACAGACATGCACAGAGATGGATATTCTTGTGTGTGGATATGCATGTATGCGGATACATGTGTGCATGCATGTGGATGTATGTGGATGTATGCATACACATGTATGTATATGGACAGGGGCACACGGGTATGCATTCGTGGGTATGTGTGCACAGATGTGTGTGCACACAGACATGCACAGAGATGGATATTCTTGTGTGTGGATATGCATGTACATGGCTACACATGTGCATGCCTGTGCATGTATGGGGATGTGTGCATACATGTGTGTGGACGGGGCACACATGGGTATGTGTTCATGGGTATGTGCGCACAAATGTGTGTGCGCACAGACATGCACAGAGATGGATATTCTTGTGTGTGGACATGCATGTATGTGGATACACGTGTGCAGGGCTGTGCATGTATGCAGATGTGGTCACGGGTGGGAGGGAGGGAGAGCCTGGAAGCGACACGGCCAGTGTTGGCTGTAGGGACGTGTGTGGCGTTCACTGACTATCCCATTGACTCTTCTGCGGGTCTGAAACGTTCTGATGTGAAGTTTGCAGGGAACACAGGTTTCCTCCTGACGTCCTCTCGGCACAGCCCTGCCACCGGCGTCAGCTCGGGAAGGGCAGGTGACTCAGCAGAGGCCGGGAAGAGACGCTGCTCAGACATCAGTCCGTGTCCTGGGCTCCTGCCAAGCTGCGAAACCCCTGGCAGGGAGCCCGGGAGGCCGGAGAGCCGCTGCTCCTGCCCACTGAGGCCGGACAGGATGGCCGGTCGGGCTGCAGAGGGGCCAGCGAGGGTCTCTCGCAACGGAGTAAAATGCGGTCCCCTGCGCAGAGCTCAGGGCCTCACCGTGCCCCTGCGCTGACGCGGGCTCTGAAGGACCATCGTGCTCGGCCCCCGAAAAAGCAGATATTTTTAAACACTCTAAAAACCTTAAGAACTAAGGGATCCCCCTGTTTTGTTCTTTGTCAAGATAGTTTCGGCTGTTCTGGGTCCCTTGAAACTCCGTGTGAGTGTGGCAGTCACCTCGAGATTCTCGCGGCTGCTTCCGACCGAGCTGCCCTGACGCCACGGACTTGGGTCCCCAGCTTGAGCGAGTCTTCCTGCCACGGGCTGTTTGTTTACATCTCCCTTCATTGCAACACTGTTCCGTAGTCCTCAGAGTGTGCACACCTGGCACTTCTTTTACTAAATTTATCCCTAAGCATTTTATTCTTTTTGATGCTCTTGTGAATGGATTCTTTTCCTTAATTTCAATTTTTGATTGTTCATTGCAAATGTAAAGAAATACAATTGATTTTTCTATATTGATCTTGTATGCTGCAACCTTACGGAGCTCATTTATTAGTTTTACTATCTCTTCAGCGATCACTTAGCACATCTGTGTGCGCAAGATCTGGCTTCTGCAGAGATGGCCGCACCCCCCTCGCCTGTGCGGACGCCTCTCACCGCTTCCCGCCCGATGGCCCTGCTGGGGCCTCCAGTGTCGGGTTGAGTAACAGAGGTGAGAGGGGACACCCCGTCCTCCTCCTGACCGCAGGGGGAGCTCCCAGCTCCTCACCGAGGGGACGTCAGCGTGGGCTCGTCACAGACGCACTTTCTCAAGAACAGGGCTGGATCTGTTAAATGCCTTTCTGCGTCTAGTGAGATGATCGTGTGATTTTTATTTTCTATTCTATTGATATAATGTATCACCTTGATTTTCAGATGTCAAAACACCTCCCCCCACTGGGTCACGGGGTATCATTTGGTCAGTACGTTGCTGGATTTGATCCCAGTACTTTGCTAAGGATTTTGTGTGCATATCCGCAAGCGAAACTGCTCTGTGGTTTCATTTGTGATGTCTTTGTCCGACGACGGTATCAGGGTAATACGGTCTCATGAAATGAGCTGGGAAGAGTTTTGTGAAAGAGTTCATGAAGAATTGCTTTTAATTCTTTAAAGTCTGGAGGAATTCAGCTGCAACGCTGAAGCTCTCTGGCCCTGGCTTTGCTCTCTGGGGAGTCTGGACGCCCAGTGCCGTCTCCGGCTTGTTATGTCTGTCTGTTCAGACTATTTCTCATCGAATCAGTTTAAGTCGCTTGTTTCTTTCTAGGAATTTGTCCGTCTCATCTGTCCCCGAGTTTTCTGATGTACACCGTTCGAGGTGCTGGGTCGGGACAAGGTTGGAGGACTCACACTGCCCGGGTCAGACCTTGCACAGAGCAGCGGCAGTCCGGACGCGGGGAGCCGGCACAGGGACTCTCGCGCAGGCCGTGGGAGAGCGTCCGGCCACGTGGCATGAAAAACAGCATCAACGGTGGCTGCAGACGCTGCGGCCGCCCCTCGCAGCCCAGTGCGCGAGAGCCGGAGCTCTGAAGCAGATGCACAGCCGCGGTCCACCGGGTTTTGACAGGAGCGCCAGGACCAGTCGGTAAGGACAGAGTCGCCACCAAACACGCTGGGACGACGGAACAGCCACGTGCGACAGACTGAAGCCGGGTCCTTACTTCTCACGCACAAAAATTAACTTAAATGGATCAAAACCTAAATATACGCGCTAAAAATATAAAACTTTAGAAGGAAACATAAAAGTAAGTCTTCACGACCTTGGACTCGGCAAAAGATTCCTAGACATGACCCCAAAACCCCCAGTGACGAGAGATAAAATAGGTAAATCGGACTTCATAAAAATTTAAAACTTTTATGCTTCAAAAGGCACCGTCCAGAGAGTGAAATGACAACGCAGGACGGGAGACAACATCTGCACATCATCTGACAAAGACTCGCATCCGCAGAAAGAGCCCCTAACTCGACAAAAAAAGACAGAACAGCCCAACTGAAAGTGGGCAGAGTTGGGACAGGCGCCGCTGCACGGAAGACGCACAGACGCCCACGCGTGGGAAGAGCTGTTCAGCACGACCCGTCCTCGTGGAGATGCCCCCGCGGGGTGCCTGGCATCGGGCCGGGCGACGGCAGGATGTGGCACGGTCAGGCCTCGCGCGCCGGGGGGACGAAACGGGGCAGCCACTCTGGAAGACAGGCCGGCAGCCCCTCGAACGGCTGAAACAGGTACCGCCGTCCCAGAAACGCCGCTGAGCTGCACGCCCAGGACAAGGGACAGCGCGCGTCACAGGCCCCGGCCCGCAGATGCTCGAGCAGCGCTCACTGCGGCGGGCGGGCAGCCCAGAGCCCTCCCCTGCTGACAGGGACGCGGTGTTGCCCACACAGTCGTGCTGTTTGGCCATAAAAGGGACGGCGCCCTGACACTGAGACCCGCGTGACACTGACGGAAGGAGCCAGTCACAAAAGGACCACGTGCCCTGTGATTTCGTCCACACGCGAGCCCAGGACAGGGACACGCAGGGAGGTCGCCAGGGGCGGCGGAAGGAGCCCAGGTTAGGGACACACAGGGGACAGTCTCTCTGCGAAGTGACAACGTGTGCTGACGTCGACCACGATGACGGTTGTGCCTGAAACCACTGAACGGTGCCCTGTGAACTGTCCCGAATGCGAATCCCGTGGCAACACGGCTGCCCAGAGAAAGCCAGGGAGCCCCGGGCCACATTCTCCGGCCACGCGACCCTTCCGGCTGCTTCACTTCACTCGTGGGACTTTCTGTGAGGCCGACGTCTCTCACGCGTGCGAGGAGAGTGTTTCCTTTCATAAAGTCCTGGCACGTTAAAGCTCATTTGAAAGGAGGCGTCTGTCACTTTCACACCAGGTCACGGCCGCGGGCCCACAAGGTGTCTCCAGCACGTCACCTTCCTTCCGAGGGACGTTTCCGCCCCTCAGCCTGCGCACGCGTCCTCAGAGACGCTCCCGTGACCTTCACGGCCACACCCTCATCCCGGGCGTTTCCCAGCCCAGAAAGCCACGACTGAGAGGGCACAAGCCGGCCTACCCCACGGCTGGCCACGTCCCTGCTAATTCTCCCCAGTCACTGCACAGACGTGTCCTGGGCTCCCGCCCCGAGCTCAGCCTGCTCTGGCGCCTACGACGCCTCGGTGAGCAAAAGGGCGGGTCTCAGTCCTCGTGGTGACGGCGCCCACCGCAACGTGAAACGGGAGGGGGCACAGCAGAGACGGCCAGGCGGGAGGGAGTAAACGACCAGCAGGGCCACCGCCCCCGATGGCACAGGACCTGGGAGGCGCCCCCCAGGTGACACAGCCCTGGGCAGCCACGTCCCCGCAGCGCGACACCGAGTGCTGACGTGGCCTGGCTGGCAGGAGGGCCAGACACCCACTTGGCCACCCGGGAGAAGAAGGGCAGCCCTGGCCGGCCATCGGGGGGATGGTGGCCTTTCTGGGGGTCTGCGGGGCCGACGCCTGGCGTCTGTGTGCTGTGTCTCGTGGGCGCCCAGCATGCGCCGGCCCCAGCGCCTGCAGCTAAGCTGCTCCGCTTGGTGACGGGGCCACGTGACGGGGCCCACGGGGCCTTTCTCTCAAATAAAGGCTCTTGACCCAGGAAGTTAATGTTTGACGAGTGTCACGGAGGCGGCCCAGGGTTCTGGGAAGCGGCCGCCCTGAGCAACGCGGTGCCAGCCCCGCCCTCCAGCCGGCTGGGAGCTCAGAGCCGGGCCACAGGAGGGCAGCGAGGACAGGCCACCCGGGAGCCCGCCGATGCCGCGAGGCTGCTGAGGTGCCGGTTTGCCGGGGCAGGAGGGGACGGGCGCGGCCGGCTCCTGAGCCAGTGAAGCCGTTTGGGTTTTAAGGTTTACGAGTTAACTTATTAACAGGAACCTCAAGGGAAAGCTCCGGGCAGGCGCAGGCCGCCAGGCTCCCACGTCGGGGCTGCCAGACCTGCTGGGCCCAGCCTGCGACCCTTGCTGTGCTCGTGTCCGGTGGGGCCGGGGGCCAAGCACCTCCCAGGCACCAGGACTACCCACACGTTCTCCAAAAACCCACCGACATCCTCACAGGCCCACACTGGAACCATGGCCTGCACGCCTGCCCAGGGCCACGCAGCTGACATGGTAGAATCTGCCCACTCGAGGCCGCAGCTGAGCCCACGGGATGGCGCGGACAGGGGTGAGCTCGCCTCCCTGGGGACGGCTCCTGTGCCGGGCATCCGGCAGGCAGCTGCGGATGGGGCCCTCCCAGGGCCTGGCAGCTCCTCGGGGTCACCCTGGCCCAGCCCTATCCCACCCGGGCCCCCCACATTCCCTCCCCACCCAGCGAGGCCCAGGCCAGAAACCCGGGCAGCTTCCAGCCATGGCAGGCGCCAGCCCCGCAGGGCTCTGCAGGAAAGGAGGTGCCGTGGGGCCCGGCCCATCTGCGCCCCGGGAGGTGCGCCAGGTGCCGCTCCTGCAGGACCCCGTGCGGCGGTGTGGCCCTCAGGCCGGCCGAGGGAGGGCACGTCCGTGTCAGGACACACCATCACCCAGGCCTGGCTGGCTGCACCCACCAGAGCCCCTCCTCTGTGGCCCCACACCCAAGGCCACCAGGCCGGGCAGGCTAGTGTGGGTGGACCCGCCAGGAGCTGCAGGGGTCCCGGGGGTCCTGGGGGCCGGCCGCACCCTGATTGCAGACATGCACTGCAGGGCCGTGTGCAGGGCGCGAAGGGCCCACGCACGGAACCGGTCACTCGGGGCCGGGCGCTCAGGGTGGCAGAAGAGAGAAAAGCTCAGAGATTCCACAGCAGGTTCCACGTCCAAGTCCCGACTCGGCCCAGAGCCTGTGGGTGGGACCTTGAGAGAAAAAGGGTCTTCGCAGGTGTCATTAGCTCCCGAGATGAGATCACCCTGGGCCCACAGCCCAGGACAAGTGTCTTTACAAGAGACGGGGGAGGAGACAAGCAGAGGAGACAGCCACGGACAGAGCAGGGGCTGCAGCCATGTGGCCACAAGCCAGGGCACGCCCGGGCCGGGGCTGCAAGAGGCAGGAAGGAGCCTCCCTGGAGCCTGTGGAGCGACTCCTGCTCCCGGGGCCGGGGCATTTGTGCTTTTAGCCGCGGGTCCGTGAGGTTTGCTCTGACAGCCCCGGGGGCAGATGGGGCAGAATGGGGCAGGGGTGACCAGGGAGACGCGGGCCCCAGGCCTGGCAGGAGCCAATGGCTTCCTGGGAAGCTCGCAGATCACAGTAGCCTCTGCTGGGAGTGGCCTGGCAGCCCCGGGTCACGGCTGATTCATGTCACAGGAACGTGACCCCGTCCTACATGGGCCGAGGCCGAGGGCGGGGCCGGCAGTTCAGGCCCTGGCCGCCCCCAAGAGTTAGCAGGCGTCCCCTGCTCTGGCCTCGGCCAGCTGGTCCCAGACCCTCCCCCAGGTGTCGGGCAAGCGGGGGAGCGTGTGCCCTGCCAGCCCTCACCGGGCGGAGGTCGGGCCAGCCCCGAGGGCTCTGCAGACACAGGCTCCAACAAGTTTCCTCCTCCCCTTGTTTTGAAAGCTTTACTGCAAAAGTGCCGCAGAAACGGTGACAAGTGAGCCGGAAAGTAACTGTCCTGTAACCCCCGCTGGCTCCCGTCCTGGGGGGGAGGGAAGCAAAGCGGCCGGATGCCGCCCTCGCCACCCCCGGAAGATGACGCTTCTGGTCTTAAACCACAAACCCCCAAATGCCCGTTCCCAGGCTTCGGGGCCGCCCGGCCCACCTGGGGCTGCCTCCCCCGCCGCGGTCCAGGCCTCGTCTCCGTTTATTCACTGTCTCTGCTCCCACAAGCCGGCGCCTTCCGTTCACAGCTGGCGTTTGGGAAGCCGGGCAGTGTGTTCCCCAAAGTCCACCTTTGCCTCTTCGCGGCCGCAGGGTTTCTGTGAGCAGGGCGTGTGCGGCCGGAGGTCGGCTTTCTCACCTGCCCCTCCTCAAACTCCTGCCTCTGGGTATGTTCCCAGGAGCCCCGTCTCCTTAGGGGACGGGTTCTCTGCACAGGGAAGAACAGCCCGGCCCCGGGGCCTTTCTCAGCACAGCTGGGCCGGGGAGTCCCCCTCCCAGGGAGCCTGGGGCTGCCTGAACCCGACGACCCCTCGGCACCCCCAGAAGAGGACTCCGTGCCCTGTGTGCTTCTCCGTGCGGGGGACGGAGGGGCCCCGCCCACCCCTCTCACGGCCAGACCCACTCAGCACTCGGGGGGAGCTTGGCCTGCAGCCTGCAGGGGACAGAAACCCTCTCTGGCCCCCCAACACACAAAGAACCCTGCGGGGCAGCACGGGGGGACATGCCCAAGGAACAGAGCAGCCGGGACCTCCAACAGCCCCCCTGTCCCCCTGCCCCCCGTGCTGGAGAAGGAAGAGCCCTGTGTCCGGTGAAGACCCGGGGCCCAGGCCTGGGGGTCCCAGTGGGTGACAACCCGGACGCACAGTGGGGTCTCCAGCCGCAGCCCCAGCACAGGCAGGAGCAGGGAGAGCTGCCCCGCGGCACCGGTGAGCACCACGCCCATCCCAGCGGGCTGCATCCCAGCGGCACGGACCGCCCCAGGGCTCCTCCCACGTGGGCAGGGACCCGCCACGCCTGCGTCCTCAGCAGGCCGGTTCCGGCTTCCCGGGGCTGGGGTCCAGTTGGCACCGGTGTGTTTGAAAAGCTTCCAGGCAGTTCCCTGTGCAGCCTGGTGTGAAACGCAGTCTCGGCAGCCCCCACTGCTTCCGGGAACACGGAACAGAGCCCGGGCCACCCGCCAGCTCCCCGCGGCCACGCGGGAGGCTGAAGCAGCACCTTCCTCGCAGACGGCAAGGGGCGGCTCGGGGATCTCCACACGGCCGAGACCCACGGGGACGGGACGCTGCTTCCGGATGGTCCCCACCACCCAGCCGCCGCAGCAAATCCCGGCCGGAGCCACGGCATGCGGGAGGCAGGGGCTGGTGCCGGGACAGTCGGACGCAGCGGGTCTGGGCCGCAACCCCTGCCCACCCAGCGACGGGACAGGCCCACACGCCTCAGGGCTGCGGGTGACAGGGAACGGGCGGGGCGGGCGCTGGCTCTTAGCCTGAGATCCGCCGGGGCGTTTTCGCGCAGGAAGTCGCTCAGACACGTCAGTCTCCTCGGCTCCGGTTTCCAGTCCTTGCCACGCGCACGCCGGAGACTCATCGGCTTCACAGTGTGTGCGCGCTCGCTGGTGTCTCCCGAGCGTCTGAACGCCGGCCCCGGCCAGGCGCGAGGACAGTCGCCTGCGAACGCTGCACTGGTTTCGCTTCCTGCGTCAGAAACGCCGGGAAGGCAGCGGCCCTGGGACGGCTGCTGTGTCCCGAACGCGACAGACGCTTGCCCCACGCTGTCCCAGCCGGCCCTGGTCCCCCCCCGTGGGGACACGGCTGCCGGAGCAGGGACGGCCGCCAGGGGGAGCCGCAGACCAAGCGTCTCGGCCGAGCACAGACGTCCCCTTGGGAGCCGGAGCCCAGGTCACTTCTCCTCACGGTTGGGTTTGTTTTATCATGACAGCGACGTGTCGTGACACACAGGCCTGGGGGGTGCTGACGCCCGCCCTGCCCCCCAGCCCACGGCCTGTGGCACTGGCTGTCCACGCCTGCCCTGCACACACGGTCACACGGCACAGCCCTCCGCCCCACACGCCTCTCACCACGGCCATCCACGCCTGCCCTGCACACGCGGCCACACGGCCACACGGCACAGCCCTCCGCCCCACACGCCTCTCACCACGGCCGTCCAGGCCAGCTCGGGGGACGCCGCCTCGCCCGCTCTTTGCTGCTCAGAGTGACCAAGGGACACATCTGTTCATGACAGCGTCACATGTGATGGCACCAGATACGTTCTCTTTAATTTTTAAAAACCCTTAAAAATCTTAGTTTCCATTTTTAAATTGACGTGTAGCAATTGTAGTTATCTACAGGGCACTCAGTGACGTCCCCAGATGAGGTCTCGCGATCAGATGAGGGTGACACGCGTCCACCGTCCCAGACATCTGTCACCTCTCCGTGTTGGGGGCTCTCAACAGTCCACGCTTTCCGCTGCCACTTCTGGCTCCATCCGGCGGGGCTGTTTCCCCTGCGTCTCCGGGTTTCGCTGCCAGACGTGAGGGCTGACACACCCCGACAGGCGGGGGCTTTGGTGGCACAGTCTGTGGCACAGACTCCCACAGCCGGGGCCACCGGGTCGAAGAGTCGAAGACCCCACATGACAGAAAGGCCGAGTCCCCCAAGAAGGACGAGCAGCCACAGGCCCGGCTGGGCAGAAGCAGCCCCGCCCAGCCGACGGGAGGGGACCGGCCCGTTCTGCTGTTTCCTCTGTGTCGAGGCAGAATAACAGCCACGAAGCGCCCACGTCCTGATCCCTGGGGTCCGTGACTTGCCACGTGGCACGTGGGAATGCAGGTGGCAGACGGGCTGACCCGTTGCCAGTGTTTGGCCGCAAGTAGGGAGAGTGAGACACGCGGTAACTGGCACCGCGGTGCCCAGGTCGCCCGGGAGGGCACCAGCTGCCCACGGAGGTTCCCCGCAGTGGAGGAGGCACCGACAGGCCGGGGCACGGCCGGAGAAGGCCGGGCTGGCACCGCGGGCTCTATGGGCGCCTCAGGAAGCTGGAAACGGCAGGAAACGGCGCTCATGGAGCCCCCGCGAGGAGCCGCTGAGACTCACTCCTGACAGATCAGTAAGGGTCACTGGGTCACTGCCAGCCACTGAGCTCGTGGCCATCTGCTTCAGGCAGGCACAGGCGCGTCACCTGAGCATCTGCCCACGTCCCCGGGTCTGAGGGCCGCCTGCATCCGCCGGGCCCAGGGCTGCTGGGGCGGCTCTGCCCGGCGTCCCTCGCCTGCCGAGCACCCGATCTTGTGTCCGTCCCCGAACCTTCTCCTGGGCGACAGTCGGACCGTGGGAGGACGGTCGCGGCTCCCCCCGCTGTTGCTGACAAATACTTCTGTAAAATACAGTTGAAGTGTCATGGCCGTGCTGTAGAAGTTTCCAGACACGTACTGTCCCTTTCAGTCCTTACTCCACGGAGACCTGGAACAGGCACCCCCCGTCCTCCCAGCCCCCGGCCACACTTGCAGCACTGGTCACCGTCCCGAGTTTGTCTTTGAAAGTCACGTCACAGTTGGGATGTCTGAGTTCATTTTCTTCCAGCTGCACAGACAACCTGCTGAGGCCATGTAACACACAACGGCTCCTCCCGCAAGAACGACACGCCCTTTACCCCACGTGCTGCGTGGACGACGCAGGCCGGCGCCGTGGGGCACCCTGACCAGTCAGCAGATGCCCACTAGGGGCGAGTGGCCATCGGAGGGTCTCGGTCAGGGGTCGACCCCGAGAGCCCACCCTCCCTTCCTGGGGAGAGGCTGCCCCAACACCAGCCCCACCCCAACCTGCATGGGGGAGGGGGGAGGGGGGCGGGTAGACGAGGCAGACACGTGCTCCCCTCCCCCACTGCCACCAGCACCAGGGGACAAGCTCCAGGGGCCCCAGCAGGGCTTTCGCCTACACAGGGGTGTGAGTGTGCACAAGGGTGGGTGTGCAAGTGTGTGCATGTGAGTGCAAGTGTGTGCACACTGGTGTGTTCTGAGTGTGAGTGTGGGCTCACATGAGTGTGTGCACAAGGGTGGGTGTGCAAGTGTGTGCACACTGGTGTGTTCTGAGTGTGAGTGTAGGCTCACGTGAGTGTGTGCACAAGGGTGGGTGTGCCAGTGTGTGCATGTGAGTGAAAGTGTGTGCACGCTGGTGAGTGTGGGCTCACATGAGTGTGTGCACGAGTGTGTGGGTGTGCAAGTGTGTGCACACGAGTGCGTGTGTGAGGCTGGGGCTATCGACAGCACACCCCCTGCCTCCAGAACCCGGCAACTGAACCAGCCCACGCCGTGCGCAGAGGGGGCGGCCAGGCGGGGACCCCGGGAGCGGCGCTGGGCTGTGGGGCCTGGAGCCCTGCCCGGCCATCTGGTCCTCGGGCCCCTTCCTGTCCGCAGCCCCCGCAGCGAGCTCCGTCCACGGCCTCCACCCAACCGCAGCAGGACGACCAGCTGAAGCTGGAAACAGATTTCCCCTTGAGCTTTAAAATCGCAAGAAATGCGTCTACAGGAAGTTGTGGGAACGCACGTCCATTTGCCTAATAAAACGGCTTGTCTTACGGGGGCGCGGCACAGCCCCCGCCCCCCACACCAGCCTGCTTGGGCCCTGCACCCACTCACATGCCCCGGACAGGCCCCGGGCGGCCAGTTGCCAGGACACCAGGCTGCCGGGTCGCTCACGGCTGGAGGAACCAACTGCTAGAATCATCACGCCCACGTGGACACTTCACCGCAGGAATGTTGGGGGGAGCAGGCGGTTTTGCAGGTAGGGTCTAGAGCATCCCCTTACAGACAGACGCTCACCTCACAGAGGACGCGTGCACAGGCCCCGCGGCATCAGCTTCATGGGGCCCCAAAGAGCCAGAGGCCCAGTGGCCTCGCCAGTGGGCAGGGCCGGCTCCCTCCCGGACCACAGACCTGCTGCCCTGCTGTGACCGATGTCGGGGGGCCTGGCCACCCAAGCCACGTGTCACAGGCTCGGAGAGGGCTCCCTGGCGGGAGGGGGTTCAGGGATATCCTGACCAATACCCCCAAGGCCCCAGGCGTCAGGGGGCTGACACCCCTCTAAGTCCCTCCACGTGAGTCCTGACGGGACCCAGCCCAGGACTGACCCCTTCGCCCCGAGCGACCTCCTGGCCCACCCACAGGTGTCGCCCCAGCGAGCACACGCTCAGATCCTCCCCCTGACCCCCCGCCCCCACCTCGACCTGCGACGTCCCTCCTGGACTCCGGACAGGCTGGCCCTGCTGTGCCGACCCCACACCCCGCACCCCACACCTGCCTGACACATGGGGGCTGCGTTCGGGCTCCCCCCACCAGGACAGGGCGCTCCCGGCCCCCACGCCCGCCAAGGCCGCCCGTTCCTGAGGGGTCTGTGCTGGGGGAGGCCGGACACTGAGGAGCCGTCAGACCCAGCCCCGACCAGCCCAGCACAGCCACACTGCGCCCGGGAAGCTGGGAGGGGCCGGGAAGAGGAAAACATCTCCCCCCCGTGGCTGTGCTGGTGGCCCCACCAAGGGGCGCTGGGGACATGTGTCCACCGCCTGCCCTCCCCCGCCCTCCCGCCTCACCTGGGCTTGTGGGACTCACACCCGCAGGGACCCTGCATCCCTTCCCCGGGAGCAGCGGGCTCACCCCAGCCCACCGCCAGCTCCTGCCCGGCGTGTGCAAGCACCTGCCCCGCACACCTGCCCCCTCACCTGCCCCCCTCACCTGTCCCCCACATACCTTTCCCCCCCACCTGCCCCCCACATACCTGTCCCCCCACCTGTCCCCCTACACACCTGCTCCCCCACCTGCCCTGCACACTGCCCCCCTACCTGCCCCCCCACCTGCCCCCACATACCTGTCCCCCACACACCTGCCCCCTCACCTGCCCCCCTCACCTGCCCCCTCACCTGCCCCCCTCACCTGCCCCCTCACCTGCCCCCCTCACCTGCCCCCTCACCTGCCCCCCTCACCTGCCCCCCTCACCTGCCCCCCTCACCTGCCCCGCACATCTGCCCCCTCACCTGCCCCCCTCACCTGCCCCGCACATCTGCCCTGCACAGCTGCCCCCTGCACTGTCCCCCCAGCTGCCCCCCACATACCTGTCCCCCACATACCTGTCCCCCACATACCTGTCCCCCACACACCTGCCCCCTTCACCTGTCCCACACACCTGCCCTGCACACCTGCCCCCTGCACTGCCCCCCACCTGCCCCCACATACCTGTCCCCCACATAACTGTCCCCCACCTGTCCCCCACACACCTGCCCCCTTCACCTGTCCCACACACCTGCCCCCCACACTGCCCCCCCCGCACACCTGCCCCCCCCCACACCTGCCCACTGAGGAACAGAGACCAGAACAGAGCCCAGCGCTGCAGCAACGGGGAACAGGGTGGCGGCTTCCCCACGGCCCGCGGGGACGGGTTTTCTGGAACAGCTGCAGCACGTCCCGCAGACATCCGCTCCTTCACCCCCCGCAAGGGTGCCCGCGCACCAGGCTTCTCAGCTGCGGCCTGTCTGCAGGGCCCGCACAGCGGCCTCCCCGAGAACCGGCTGCTCAAAGGCCTGGGGCCGCCGCATACCCGCAGCAACCCCAGGACACGAGGACGCCCCTGTGCGGAAAGCAGGCGCCAGCAGCTGCGGCCAGGGAGACGCCCGGCCAGACGTGGCAGGAGCCCCCTCTCTTCCCCAGCTGCCGGCCGGGCCCCTCGCCCCCAGGCGCACATGCAACCCTGCGTCTACCGGGGAGGGAAGGAAGTGGAGGCAGGAGGCCCCGGTGCAAATAAACTCAGTCTCTTGCTCCTTCTGCTCCACTCGATCTGCACATGTCGTCCCAACAGCTCTCCTCGTAGATGTCGAACGTCTCGAGTCCCCAGAGACGAGGGAAGTCCTCGCCCTGACCCTGACCCCAGAACCCACCCGGGAGGGCATCCCAGGAGGTGCAAGGAGAGCTGCGGTATCAGAGGTGGGTCCCCCGGACAAACCCTCCACTGGGACGTGCTAACGGCCGCCGGGTCAGATGCAAAGCGCCGGGTTTCTCAGTGGAGGGCAGAGGTTTCGGGAGCCTGCACCTGTCCCCACCCGGGCCCCGGGCCCCAGGGCCGGGCATCCTGTGGGCAATGCTGCAGTCTTGCTCTCACGACCCCTTCTGTGCAGGCTGGAGTGTCACCCCCAGCCCAGCAAAGCCACTCCCATGGGTTTCCGGAATGCTCGTCCACGGATCACAGGAGCACATGATTTGTACAGGAAGCGTCTGCTCACACACCTGCTCACACACCTGCTCTGCACCTGCTCACACACCTGCTTCGCACCTGCTCACACACCTGCTCACACACCTGCTCTGCACCTGCTGCACCTGCTCACACACCTGCTCTGCACCTGCTCACACACCTGCTCTGCACCTGCTGCACCTGCAGCCCAGAGCCCCCGAGGGTGGGTGCTCATTCTTCCCTCCTGGGTGACAGCTTCCTCCCCACCACCCTCATGGACTGGGGGCCCCTGGAGGGCTCACCTGAGGTCACCCGGCACGTGTCCCCCTGCCAAGTGCATCCCGGCACCATCACAGGTCCTCAGCCTCTGCCCTGCCAGTGCTCCTGTGAGCCCATTTGCGGGAGGGAAAAACCGAGGTGTGGAGAAGACACATGACCCAAAAAATGACAGCTGGCAGAGAGGTGCCGGCAGCCAAACAGCCGTGGGAGCCCACGCTTGGGGGGGGAACACCACCGTGGGTTCCCAACGCCGCCCAACCGGCCTCCCCAAAACGGTCACCCCCAACGGTTCCTGCAGGAGCGCCTTCCGGAAGGACAAACCCAGGTCGGGCTCCTCTCAGGCGGGGACGGGGTCTGTGGGACCAGCCTGAATCCAGCCCGAGACCCGCAAAGGCCCCGGTGTCGTCCGGGCTCTGCGGCCGGGTGGGGACGCCCAGCACACACGGCGGGTGCTCCCGACCCAGCGCTTCAAATGTTTGGGGAATGTTACCTACAAAAATGAGGGGCTTTTAAACTTTTTATTTTAAAGTATTGAACTAAGTGTTCTGTGCCAACATCCAAACTTAACAGCGACATCTGAACAAACTCAGCGTGTCTCTCTCCCTGCCTTCCATAAAACTTACAAGGTCAGAAGAAATTAAACATTAAAGGGCGTCTGTGACCCCTTTCAACATGGAACCGTCATGATTATTTTCCTTGGACAAACCATTTAGTCAGTTTTCAAAGAGGATTAACATCTGTGCGAACTGCCGGTTTTCCAGACCCGACCCGAAGTTCTCGCGAGGTCGTTTCAGTGCAGGGGCCAGAGGGGCCTTCTCCCTCGAGCAGCGTTTCTCCCCGTGCATTTAATGGGACGTTTGGCGGAACGCCAGAGGTCCCGCGGCCGCCAAGGGGGTCCCCCACCCCTGGCAGAGGAAGCAGCTTGGCCTGGGTCACTGTTGCCCAATCTCAGTCGGCAGCAATGTGACCAGAACACACCCAGGCCTCGGGGCGGGGGGGCCAAAGAGGCGTCTGTCTGTAGGCACTTCCTGCCACGGACTCACACAGAGAGCGCCCCGAGCCTCCGCTTTCCCGGAGACCCACACTGCCAGCCCCAGCCCCGGCCCCACCCAGCCCCGGCCCCACCCCAGCCCCGGCCCCGGCCCCACCCCAGCCCCGGCCCCCACCCAGCCCCGGCCCCACCCAGCCCCGGCCCAACCCCAGCCCCTGCCCCCACCCCAGACCCCACCCCAGCCCAGCCCCCAACCCAACCCCCGACCCAACCCCCACCCCAGCGACCACCCCAGACAGGCCCAGGCTGCTCAGCCTCTGACCCCCATGAGGGTGCCCATCTCCTGGCCCCAGGAAGGTCGCAGGCCCCCTGGCCCTGTCCTGGCTCCTCCTGTGGCCCTAAGTCTGTCAGAGCATGGCAGGGGCCTGGGGCTTGTTTGGGTCCCTGCTCCAGAACCTTCCGTCCCCCCAAACTGTGTCTGCTCTGAAGAGCTGGGAACCGGATTCTGGTGGGCGCTGAGGGCGCCATGGGGGACACTGCCCTCCGTGGGCTCGGCTGGGGAGGGTCTCGAGGACAGGCTGAGCATGAGCGAGGCTTCACTGACAGAGGGGTCCGGGGCCGGCTGATGGGACCGTGGGCAGGGATGCTGCGTCCACACCCCTGTCAGAAACTGGGCAGGGACAGGTGGCCGCCGCCGTGGCCCCGGGCTGGACGCCAGCATCCGCGTCGTGCCAGAGTGGGCTCGAGGCTGCGCAGGCACCCGCCCACCGTGGCCCCGCCGTACCCTGAGGAGCCAAGGGCTCTGCTGTCCCCACCAGTGCACGGGGCTCGGACGGTCCCTGGCAGCGTGTCCGGGCCTGTGTCCAAGACCATCTCGAATGGCAGACACTCACGGCCACAGGAGCCGGCCGGGATTGCCCGGGCCCCGGCGAGAGTCTGCAGGGTCTGCTGGGGACTCGAGAACCTCCCCTGGGGGCTCCCTCCCTCCCCTGGCGCCTCGGCCTGCCTCCCCCCTCCCCACAGCCGCCGTGCGGGGAGCTGCCCGCCCGCCTTCCCCAGGCTGGCGGGTCCGTGCCCGGCTCCGCTGCCCCCCAGCCCAGCCCGGTCCCTGCACACAGCAGGTGCTGAGTGGGGTCCCTGTCCCCCGGGTCTCTGCACACACGGCCCCTCGGTCCCGCGGCCCAGCCAGGTGGCCCCGTCCGCCTGCGGGAACCAGCTCTGCGCTGTCAGCCCCTCCCGCCGCCGAGAGCCCAGATAAGCCGCTATGAACGGAATGTGACCTCCCCCCGGCGTCCCGGCCCCCAGCCGTGCAAACAAGCCACCTGGACACAGATGACAAATGACCCGGCGCCTGCGGAGCAGTCATGCGGCCTGGCCAGCCTGGCCAACGTGCCTCATTTCTTTCCTGCTCCTTCAACGGACACGGTTGTTAATGGCGCAGACGCGGGGGCGGCGGTTCCCCGTGTCTGCGTTTTGGTTCCCGCAGGTTGTGCCCGGCTCTGAGCAGACCCACCCGTGGGGGCCACGGACAGTCCCCCGCAGAGTGTGCCTGCCGGGCCGGGCTGGGGACGCTGCGGAGAGGAGTCGGCAGGGCCGTGACAGCGCTGGCACTGTGGTCCTGCCCAGAAATACGCGTGAGCCCACCCGGACCAGCCGCCAGACCCGGGCCAGACGCGCCCTCCCCGCATTCCTGGGCTTCCAGCGACGCAGGCGGCCGCCCACGTCCTGCATCTGCCTTTGTAACTGGACCCAGGCCGCAGGCCGGACCCCGCGCCTGGCCAGGGGGGCTCCACACCCTCCTCCAAGGCTCCCAGCGCCCCGGTGGAGCCCAGCCCAGGGCGCCCACCTCGAGCCCCTCCCAGCAGACAGGCGGGTGGCTGCGGCCCCGTCCCTGGGCCTGCGGAAGGCCGTGTCCTCCCAGGGCACTTCAGGCGCTGTGCAGGGCCATCGACCTGCCGGAGCTTTGGCTCTGACGCCCACGGAGAGTCCGGCACAGGCAGGGGAGGCGAGGGGGCGTCGGGGGCACAGGACGCCCGGCACCATGACACGAGCCCACCCCCATGTCACGACGCCCCACTCCCGGCCCTGCAGCAGCGGAGACGCCGGGACCCTCCGTGGGGCGGTGGGGAGGGGCAGCCATCGTGCCAGGGGACGGGAAACGGTCAACGTGCCCAGCGCCGGCCTCCCCCGCCGACGGTCTGCGCCGACGCACTCTCCTCCCTCCGCGGCGCCGGCCCCTTCCTCACAGCGACCCCAGCAGGGCCTGCCGGTGGCCAGGACACCGACCACGGCTCGTCACGGAGCCCAAGAGCATGGCCCTCCCCTCCCGACACGCACCTGCGGCCCCCGCACCCGACGCCGCCCTTCGCTGGACCCAAGTGGGTCCTTCGTGCAGAAGGCGCCGTCTCTGGCGCAGGGACCATCAGCACGCGCGGCACGCCTGACAGTTTAAGGAGCCTGCAGTGCCACGCCGGGCAGCCTGGAAGGAAGGAAGGAAGGAAGCGGTGACACACGCAACCACACAGGCAAACACGGAGCCCTAACGCCAGCGAAAGGCGCCAGGCGCAAAGGCCTGTGGGATTCTGTCCTCACGGACAGAGGCGTGGTGAGGACAAGGCGTGCTGTGGGATTCCGTCCTCACGGACGCCCAGGACAGGCAGATCCAGAGGCAGAAATGGATCCGCGGTTTCCATGCCAGGCGACTGCTCAGGGTACAGAGTTTCCTCTTGGGGGGCAAGAATGTTCTAGAATTAGGTAGTGTGATGGCTGCGTGGCATCGGGATGGTCCTAAATGTTGCTGGATTGTTCACTGCAAAGTGGTTAATTTCATGCTATGTGAATTTTGCCTCCATTTGAAAACAGCTAAGGAATCCGGCCATGCCGGGGCCTGGGCAGACGGACACACGAGCACAGAAACCGCCGCCTGCGTCCTGACCCGCACACCCCGCTTGGCCGGGCTCCCGCACCCCGGTCAGCCACGGGCCGCCCCACCCTCCGGAGTCCGCTGTACCCGGCATCCAGTCCCACAGGCTGCACCCGAGGGCCACAGCCGCCCTCACCGCACGCGCCTCACGCGGAGACCCCCTGCCACGGGAGCGCCAGCCCACAGCCCACAGGGCAGCAGGACGCACCTCACGGCACATGGTGGGACGGGAGTGGGGGTCGGGAAGGCCTCGCGGAGGAGGGGAGCCGCCCGCCCTGCCGCTGTGAGCACATCTGCTGCCTCCGTCTGACCAGAGACCGCGCGTCCTCCGGCTCTGTGCCCAGGGACGGTGTCTCCCCGGAACAGAAGCGCAGGGCGCCGCCCGCCCCACGCTGAGCTCACAGCGGAGATGCCAGCACCCCCGCCCGGCTCTCCCAGCCCTGCAGACCCAGCTGAGCCCAAACGGGAGCGGATAGAGCCCCACGGTGGGGTCGGAGAGCCACCCCAGGACCCCCGCCCAGCGGAGGGGCTCGTGCTCGTGCGAGGGGATCCGCGTCAGAGGGCGGAAGCCAGTCTGTCAACCCTCGAGGGACGCCAGCGTTGGTGCGATTCCACGCCGAGCCTCCGCTTCTCCCCAGCCCTGCCCCACCCGTGCTCTCCCAGCCCCCGCCGCAGGGGTGAGCGCAGCGTCTCTGGGAAGAGCCTGAGCGCGAGTCAGGGGTGTCCCTGCTTCCAGGAGACACCCGCTGGGGCACGGCCAGGCAGCAGGGCCCAAGAGCCCCACACCGAGAGCACCGCGCTGGGAGGGGCCCCGCGCCTCCCCCTTGCTCAGCCTGCACCACTCACTCAGGGGCACGGGGCCACCCAGGGTCTCCTTCCCAGGTCCACAGGGGCCTCCCAACTCGGAGAGCAGGCACAGAGCAGCGGCCCCAGGGCGAGCGAGTGTGGGGCCTCCAGCCAGGAAAGGGCCGACAAGCCCCAGCCGACCTGAAGTTCAGGAGCCCAAGTCACTATCATGAGGCCCTGGGGGCCCCGGCCCGCGAGGCACAAGGCAGACAAAGGGAAGGACATGCATGTGCACACACCCACACGGCCACACACACACCGCGCAGCCCGGGCAGACTGCACCGCACAGGGTGCTGAAGGCTCCGCCCTCTTCTGGGCCACGAGGCCAATCCCACGACATCGGGGTCACTTGGCACAGAGGGCGCCTCCCTTCCCGACAGACTCATTGCCCCTCGGCCAGCTGACGGCCCCCGGGGGCCTCTGTGTGGACCCAGAGCCCTGCCCAGAGCCCCCTCCCGGGGGTGGTGGGACCCAGTCCTGAGTGACAGCCGCCGGGGCGGTGCGGACTGCGGAACGGTGGAGAAGGGTGAGGGGGAGCCCACGGCCTCCCCACGCTGCGTTTGGGAGCAGGCGTGGCCTGCAGGCTTCTCAGAGGAGAGCCGAGGCGGGAGGGGCCCGGGCACGGCGCTGCAGGCCCCAAACCTGCTGGACAACGTGGCCAGTCCACAAGCGCGGTCGGGGGAGGACGTGGCATGTGGCTGAGGACGGAGTGGACGCTGCAATCCCAGCCTGACCCGGCCTCTCCACAGCGCACGGGTCCCGAGAGGGACCGGCCTGTCCCGCTGAGGGTGCGGCAGGGTGGCTGCTGGGTGGGCCGTGGTGGCGCCAGGCGGGAGGGCCGGGGCCAGCGCCGAGGTCCTCCCGAGAGAAAGTGCGTTTCGGAGGGAAGAAGCCGCAGCCCGGCCGGTAGCACCCCCACGGAACGGGAGACCCCAACACAGCTGCGGGGCTGAGGCGACATTTTCAAATCCTTCCCACAGTCACAGTGAAACCGAAAAGGAGCACCCAGCCTCTGCCTTCTGGGAAAAGTCTCGTTTTTGTGGCTGTTATTGCTTTAACCGGCAAGGTGCCCGTGACCCGTGTCACCAGCCCAGGGGCCGTGGCCCAGGCAGTGCCCCTAGCAGTGCTGTGGGCAGCGCCGGAGCCGGCTCCGCCCACTGTGTCCCCGTGGTCCCTCCCAGAGCCCTTAGGAGGCCTTAGGCTGGCGGGGGCGGGACGGGGGCTCCACAGAGGCGAGCGGCCCAGGTGAGGAGCCGGCGGCAGGTGCCACGTCACCCCTGGGGCTCCCGCAGCACCAGGTGCCCGCAGGGGAGCCCACACCGGGGGCTGAGCTGGGCGGCGTCTGGCAGAGACGGGTAGACGTGGCCCACACGGCACCTTGAGCACACGCGTGCGCAGCGCAGGAGCCGGGGTCGGCGCGAGGGAGGAGGCGCAGGCAGCGCTGCCCACCGTCGCTCTGGGCCCCGCCGAGGCGGCGGCTGGGAGTGCGACCACACCCCGACCCCCGAGGCCAGCTCGGCCCCCAGCGGCGCCCACGTCTGAGCAGTCTGCTCGGAACCGCGACGGAGGAATCCTCAGGTGCTGAAGATCTGCGGGAGGTTCTGGAACCCACACCTGGGCCAGTTTGGGCCTTTGTGGAAACACGTGTCGAGGGGAGGAGGAAACAGCCCGAGAACCGTCAGGGCCACAGCGCCGTCGGGAGAGGCGATCTGCGGGCGAGGCTGAGGCCTGGGGCCCTTCCGGGGACACCACGGGGCCTGTGGCCACACCAACGGCCACGCGGCAGGAAAGGGGCAGTGGCCGTGGTCTTGGCGGGGGTGGCACACGTGGCCGAGACCCAGGGAGAGTCCCGTGGGGTCTGAGAGCCGCCAGGAGGGGTACAAGTTTGAGGTGCTGTGGCCGGGGCGGTGCCCAACTTTCTAACCACAAGGACCCCGAGGGTCCGGGCAGCACCCACACTTGCCGGGCGCAGGGGCTGCGCCCCGGGACCCCTCCCCTCCCTGGGGAGCTCTGCCAGAGCAGCCGAGGGACAGAGGACACTCTCAGCTCTGGAGGAGACGACGCCAGCACAGGCCCGGCCGCCCTCCTGGGGGCAGGATCCCTCGTCCCGGATCACTCACCGGCATCCTACGGCCACACGCAGGCTCCAGGTGTGCTTACCTGCAGCCCACGCACCCCGCACCTGCCTCATGCCCTGCGGGGAGGGTCTCCTGCTGCCTCACCCGGGCCCTGAGCCTGCCGTGCCCTGCAGCCCGCCAGCGATGACCAGGGCCCGTCACACCGCAGCCTGCGCTGAACCTGGGATCGCTCCGTGGCTGCTGTGTGAACCGCCGTGTCCGGCACCTGAGAAGGCTGGACTTGGCTGCTGTGGGCGGTGGGTCAGGCGCTGCCTGGGGTCCCCCCACCCGGGCCCCTCCCGGGGGCCGTTTCCACCGGGTCCCGGCACGGCCCAGCCCCGGCCTGGCTCCGTCGGCAGGACCAGGCCCCCCTGTGCCTCTGACCCCAGCGGGAAGCAGCTGCCCCCACTCTCCCAGGCCTGGGCTCCCGAGTCCAATGCCGAGAAGGAGTGTCGTGGGCCGGGGGTCTGCGTGTGCCACGCCACCACCCGCAGGGGCCACACTGCAGAGCCCAGTCCCAGACGGCCCAAGCGAGGCCCCGTCCACACCCTGCTCCCACCCAGGGGACACCACACGCCAGGGGACAACAAAGCATCCTCCAAAGGCTGAGGGCTCTGGCGGCCTTGGCTGATAACATGTGACCTGGGCCTGCGGTCACTGACTCAGCACCGACTCGGTCGCCGTGGCCGTGAGCCCCGGCTCTGCGGTAGCTCAGGCAGGGCCGCGGCAGACCCTGCGCTGACCCCGAGGGGACTCGGGCTCAAGGGAACACGGCCAAGCGTCCAGGAGGAGCCACACGCCCAGCAGGGCTGGGACCCAGCAGGAGCAGGGCCCGGCCGTGTGGACGCAGCTTCCCAAGGGCCCTGCACTGCCCGAGAAACACTCAGGTCACTGAAGTCCCTCTGCAGGTCACCGCACACCCGGCGAGGCACAGGGCCGGCGGGAGCTCTGGGGCCCCCGGAACAGCAAGGACCCGGGTGACGCGGAAACCTCAGGCGCCACTTCAAACATCCCCCAAGGACACGGTGTCCAAACTGGAACTGCCCTGGCGGGGGAAGCAAGTGTTGGCTGTGCGCCCCACTCGCGGCCTCCCCACCTCCCAGGCTGGTGCACCCACCTCGCCTCGCAGGGACCCCGGCCCCGCGAGTGTGGCTGTCCGCTGTCCCCTGTCCCAGATCAGGCATCGCCAGGCTCGGGAGGCCCCTGGGCGCCTGCCCTGAACGTCACGGCGGGTCCCTCTGCAAGGGGCACAGACGCGCGGGATAGAGTTTAAGATCTTAAAACCTGCAGTGGCAGGGACAGAGGGAACAGCACACGGAAGGGGACAAACACCTCCCAGCGAGGTCGGGTCTCACAGGCAGTCGTCTGTGCGTCCGTCTGTCCTCAAGAAGCCCAAAGGCTGCGGGGACAGGCAGGCTCCCGCTGACCTCATGCAGGCCGAGAGCCAGGCGGAGTTCCTGGAGGGGCAGAGTCCTCCAGCGGGGCGGCCCGGGGGTGGCACGGATCACCCTCTCGCCCTTCTGGGTAAAGGGCAGGAATCTGACCAGCCTGGGAGGGGCAGGCGGTGCCTTCACGTGGCCCTGCAGGGTCCGTGGCCGCCCGTGGCTCCGGAGGTGCCTGTCACTGCTGGCCCCGTCCACAGCCCCCGGGGCCAGGGGGCCACGGTTTCCTCTCTGAGTCCTCGTGGCCGCCTCTCGGTGGCCAGGCCGAGGGCAGCTGCCTCCCCCTCGCCGCCTTCCCTGCGCGGCCCGCTGCCAGCCCCAGGTCCTGCGGGGTGGGGGGAGCTGGGCCCGCGCGGCTCGGGGAATGCCCCCCAGCTGTAATCCCGTTGCCAGGATACCGCCGAGGAAGAAACGCAATCGTGCTGGATTAGTGTCTAGACAGCACGACCTTTCCCCCCGTTCTCCAGATACAACTGGACCCGAGTCACCCGGCGTCAGGAGCTGGTGGCAGGAATGAAGAGAGAGGCTGTTCTCGGTGCCTCGTGGGGACGCTCCTGCAGGGACAGGGCCGTCCCCTACCTGCTCTGGGGCCGCCAGCCCGGCGCTCGGCCGCACACAAAGGGGCTTTCTGTCGAGAGGACGTCACGTCTTCAATTAGCGATGAAAGGACGTTGAGATCACAGCCCGCTGTTAACGGTTTTCCGTTAACTCTGTGTTGCCCACAGCCTGGCGGGGCCACAGACCCTCGGGCTGGGCCTCAGGACAGGAGCCCCACCCGCCCCTGCAAACAGCGGCCGCCTGGGGCAGCAGCAACGACCCTGACGCACCTGCGGCCCAGACACCCCGAGTGCTCAGGTGGGACCCGGGCGCCCCAGCACCTGGCCTGGGCAGGGATTGTGCTATTTCTGTCCAGTTTCACTGTTCAGAAGCTGGTGTTTCATTTCTTCCACCCCTAAAAGGATCTGGACAACTTCCTGTTTTGAGTGAGAACCGCCTGGGTCCGGCCACCAGGCTGCCCGGGAGGACGTGGCCTTGGGCGTGGACCGAGCAATGCGGCCGTGTTGGAAACAGATTGTGAGAGCGTTCCCGGGGGCAGGGTCTGGGCAGGGAGAGTCCGGGCACGAGCAGAGGGATTTGCTTCTGCCCCAGGCATCCCGCATTGCTTGGGGCTTCGAATGCCAACTGTGCGTTCCCATTTGACTTGCATTTTTAAAAATAAAGTTGTTTAAAAACCACGAAAATGTCACAATGCAAGCGGGCAGCCCCATCCCTCCCTGAGCACAGAGCCCACGTGAGGCTCCTTCACACCTCCCAGCCCTGCCCGCACTCATCGCAGTGCCGGATAAATCCACCGATTTCCACTGCGCTCGGTGGAAGGTGACGTCCAGGCCTGTTTGCAGCCCAGCGCTCACCCCAGGGCACAGACAAGGATGCCTCGGTGGGCACCCCCAGCCCAGGGAGAGAGAACGCTGGACCCAAACCCTCCAGTGGGCACAGGCCACCCAGGGGAGCTCACGTGGCCCAGGGGCGCAGCCCTCCCTGGGGCTCCACGCTCAGCGATTCCAGCACGCGTGTCACTAGACACAGCATCGCAGCCCCTCGGGGTCTGGCCCCGGAACACCAGGATGGGGCAGCCCAGTCCTGCGGCTCCGCTGTGCTGCCCGCTGACGTGGATGGAGAAGGGAAGGGATGTCCCGGAAGACCCGTCTTCTCATCCACCTTTCACTGACGACACAATAAAGAGGACCTGCCACCACTGTCCCCAGCACCCAGTGCCCCCCGGCTGAGGCCGCCCCGGTGGAGGGGTCACTACTCTGCCCCTTGCCCTGCGAGCTGCCCAGGCGGCCCCGGCCAGGGCAACGGGACAGAAGCTCCCCAAGAAGGGTCACGTTGGTCGCTGTGGAGCACCGTGGGTGGCAGGGCCACGGGCACTGGGGCCTCCCAGGTGGGAGGGGACCCGGGAGGGGCACAGATCCGCCCACCCCCCTGCCAGGGATGGAGCCAGGGGCCCGGTGCCCTTGACACTGCAGACTTGGGCCAGGAAGGGCTGGGGGTGAGAACCGGCCTCCCGGAGGGCAGCAGCCCCGTGGTCCGGCCCCGGCCCGCACCCCTAGGAGTCTGAGCTCCTGGGGCAGCCTGAGGAGGGGCTCCCCGACCCGGCCGCACCTGCGGGCACAGCCCCACCCGGAGACACCGGGGTCCAGGTCCTCTCACCTTCCAGAAACCTCCCGCTAAGGCTCACGGCCTCCCGAGCTGTCCACCCGGACGGCAATCGGAATCTCCCAGAAAAGACGTTCCTGCAGAGGACGGCACTGCACCCAGAATCCGCCCTCACCACGTGAAAGCTCTGGTCACGTGTGCTCTGGAGGTGGGTGGCACCGTGACCGCAGACGCACTGCCGCTGGGCAGCCCGCACTGCTCGTGGCGAGACTGACTCTCACGGCACGTGCACTGGGCCACAGGAAAACAACTATTCAAAAGAAACCGGAGACAACAATAATCCTTTTTTTTTTTTTTTTTTTTTGACAGAGTCTCACTCTGTTGCCCAGGCTAGAGTGAGTGCCGTGGCGTCAGCCTAGCTCACAGCAACCTCAAACTCCTGAGCTCGAGCGATCCTCCTGCCTCAGCCTCCCGAGTAGCTGGGACTACAGGCATGCACCACCATGCCCGGCTAATTTTTTCTATATATATTTTTAGCTGTCCATATAATTTCTTTCTATTTTTAGTAGAGATGGGGTCTCGCTCTTGCTCAGGCTGGTCTCGAACTCCTGAGCTCAAACGATCCGCCCACCTCGGCCTCCCAGAGAGCTAGGATTACAGGCGTGAGCCACCGCGCCCGGCCAACAATAATGCTTTAATTGTACAAATCGATTTCGCAGGAGCTGCCTCCTCTGTGGGAGACCCCAGCCCAGCAGGGGACGGGACAAGGACTTGTAAACACGCGTGTCCGTGCTGTTTACATCACAGGGACGCACACGTCAGCACACGCTCCCACCCTTCTCGGCGCCGGCGCCACGTGGGCCTGCCTGGTGGCCGCCTTGTGGCTCAGAGAAAACCGGGTCTGGGGAGGTGGGGGTGCGGCAGGAAGGGGCCATCGTGGGCAGGGCGGGAGACCTCTGGGGGCCCCGCGAGAGGCGGGGTCAGGGAGGAGGCAGGAGGTGGCGTCTGCCCTTCCCTCTCCCACGGCAGCTTCCTCCTCGCCCGTCAGTGTTGCTCACAAAGCGACACCTTCTCTCGGGTGCGACACCTGCCGGGGCAGGACGGAGGTGGCCCGGCTCTGCCAGGGCTGGAGTGATCACGACACACAGCGCCAAGGAGCTGGGCCAAGCGCAGACTGAGCCACCGCCCACGCGTCCTCACCGTGACGGGCCGCGCCCAGCCCTGAGGGCACTAAAAAGTCCACAAGGAGCTGGAAGCAGCAGAAGTCGGCACAGGCAACGCCAAAGCAAAACGGGGTGGCAGAGTGTCCTTTACAAACGGCAGGACCACAGAGGGGGCAGACCCTGAGGCGGGCGAGGACCCTGAGGTGCCCGGGTAGGCCAGACGCACATGCAGCAGTGAACCCACAGCTGAAAGGGCCCGGAGTGACCCGGGTGACCCCAAGGCTCCCTGCCCAGTAGCTGGTGTGGCCGGGGCCAAGCCAGAGACCAAAATGTAACAAGAAAAGAGAACAAACCGCCCGGAGCTCAGACAAGCAGTGACGTCACATCAACTGGTATGTGAAGGCCGTGTCCTGTGCTGAACAGAGACGGAGCAGCCTGGCAGCGGGACACGGAGCGCGGGAACCCCGGGGCGTCCGAGGGCCCCGGCAGGCACGCACCGAGGGTCAGCGGTGCCTTGTAAAAAATGACCCCAAAATACACGTCATCTGAACATCCAGAAAAACGAAATCCTTTTCACTCAGAAAGGCCCTTCATTAAAAGCACGTTGAGGAATTAGAATTGTTTCTGCTACAAACGGGGGGAAAGATCAAATTAGATGCGTCCAAATTATCTACAAACTCACGAAGTGAGAAAACGCACAGGAAAGTGCTTTGTAAGTCACAGCACATTAAATCACTTCTAATGTCACTTGTCCCAGGAAGAATACTACCTTGTCAGTTAAGACAACAGAATGCAAAATGAGGAAACCGAGGCAAGAGCACATTTGCGGGGTCCGGACCGGGGAAGGGATCAAGGTGCCAAAGTCTCCTCCCAGCCAAGCGGGAAGGTGGAGGCCGCAGCTGTGCTGTCCAGCCAGTAGCTTGACTGTTTGCATCTAGCTAGGATTCAAAAACCAGCGCGACTCGCATTTAGCAGCTGCTGAGCCTACGCCGGAACCTAAGGGGCGCCAGGGTGGCCAGGTGACAGAGGTGACCCAGGTCTGGAGGAGCAGGAAGCACCAGCCCTTCACCTACTGGCCTGGATTTCTGAATCTGAGCCGAGAGATCCACCTGCCCCGGCGCCCCCAGACCACAGTGTGGCCCTTCAGGTCTGCCCCCCAAAGTCCCCTCAGGCCTGACATCCGTGTGTCACACAGGGCACAGCGGCGTGCTGACATGTGCATGCCGCCCCTGCTCTCCGGCCAGCACGCGGCCTGTGGGGGTGTGGGCCCAGGGGTGGCTGCCCCGGTCTGAGCCAACACGTTCGGCCAGACCTGCTGCCCCCAACCGCAATGGGCCCCGGAGAAGGTCCCCAGGCCCAGGAACGTGAGAAATGCCAGAAAGTGCGTGTGGCCCAGTTGCAAACGGAAGCTGTGGTTTGAAAGGGTCACGGCGTTTCACAGTTGGGGCCACATGGGCCACGTTCATGCGTCAGCTGAGTCTAGTTCACAGACTGACATTTGCGGCGGCGTCTCTCGCCGTCTGGGTGACTGGAGGCTCGGCGAGGCGTTCAGAGAGCATGTTTACATCACAGGGACGCACACGTCAGCACACGCTCCCCCCGAGGCCCACGGGGGCGCCGAGTAACGGGGGGCTCACTCTCCCAGTCCACTCCACAGCCCACCGATGCCGCCGGTCTGCCTGGCACACGTCTGGCCCCTGCACCTCACGAGAATCCACGACACGTGACGCCGCCTGGCTGCAGGGACCCCAGCCAGAGCACGCAAGGCCCTCAGTTCTGCCCCCAGGGGCTGCAGACACTGGGCACTGGGCTGAGCGGGCGCTTCCCGGGAGCTCGCGTTTGTGCCACTTGCCTCATTCTCCGAAGGCAGCACCGAGCGGGCCACGTCTGACCTCTGCAACGGCCCGGCGAGCGCGAGGCCCAGGTCCCCCCAGGTGTCTGGTAACCACAGTCAGCATGTGCCCGGGAGCCCTCGGATACGCCCTGCCCTGGACGCTTAACCACTTGTCCACCCAGGCCGCCCACGGAGGAGCACCGCACCCACCGAGGGCATCGCGGCCTCCCTCCGCTGTCCCCGCTGGTTCCTACACCTGGGGCACACCAGACCCTCCTTCCAGGCTCTGCCCCTGTGGCTGGGGTGCCGCTGTCCCCCCCATGATCCCCCAGAGCCTCGGAAGCCGACATGTGTTCCCTGTGGAACATCCTATTAATCCCACGGTGCCCAGGGGAACCATTATCGTCCCCATCCACAGATTAGAGACCGAGACAGAGAGGGGGAGTAACCTGCCCGAGGTCACACAGCACTCAGGGGCAGAGCCAGAATTAGAACCGGAGCCTGGGCTCCCAACCATGGCCAGGAAGGCAAGTGGACCACTAGATGCGGGCCAGGCTCCCCACAGCCGTACTACCCCACAAGTCCTCGGCTTCTGTGAGGACCAGCGCTAACTCCGTACCCACCGGGCGGGGGCAGGGAGACAATGGCTGACCTCACACAGGGCAGGGGACGGCCCCACCCACCTTCGCCCTCAGAAACCTCCCTGCCCTCGGCCGGTCCGGTGCCCGCACCCCCGAGGCGGAGGCGCTGGCGGGAGGGCTGACCCCACAGTCCGTGGGCCCCTGAGCAGGCTGCTCATAAAAGTGAGGGAAACCAGCTCCGTGCTTTCCGGAATGCCACAGCCCCCATCAAAGGCTGACCACAACCCAGAAAAATATGCAGACCTCGGCGTTCGCAGCTGACGGCGCAAACAAGCACAGAGCCGCGAGCGGAGATAGCGCGCCAGACGGAGACAGACACCGGGCGCTGTTGGACTCACGCAGACCAGCGGCTGCAGTGAAGGACTCAGCCCAGGAGCGACTGAAACCTACAACACAGGACTCCCTGACAAGGTATTTTTCCGTTGATCAAATTAGCAAGATTTTAAAATGACAGTGCCCAGTCCTGGCGTTTCAGGCTGGGGACGTGCGTGCAAATTGCGCTGCCCATTTGGAGAAGCCGTCCCCTCACCCCCCCCCCAGCTCTGGCTGGACGGCACCCGGATAAGAGCCGTGAGAACACAGAGCCCAAGCGGAGCGGGGCCCCGGTGGATGCCGCGCCTGCCTGGGAGATAAGGGTGTCCTGCTCCGTGTCATCCTCACTCCCGCATGGGCCCCAGCAGACGGCGTCTGCAGACGCACTCTGGCGCTTGCCTTCGGTCTCTTGGCTCAGTCCCCAGGGCCCAGGAGGACCTCAGCACTGCACATGAGAAAAGGAAGCTAATGGCTGAGTGGACGAGAGGACAGTGGCCGGGCTCACCCCAAAGCACCTGCCAGGTGCCCAGCGGGCCTCGCCACCCACCACCGCCAGCCCTGGACAGCAGGGGTGAAGGGGGCCTCGGAGGTCCCCGCTGATGCCGGCCCGACCCTGCTGGCCTCTTCAGCCTGCTGGGAAGAGGTCAGAGACACTAGTTCCGTGGGGTCACCTGGCTCCCCCAGGACACGGGGCCCAGTGAAAGGTAGGGCCACCTCAGACCATCCCCTTCCTCCCCTAGTCCCACCCTGCACGGGCCTGGCTGGTGGCTGGGGCTCTGCCTGGCCCAGGGCGGGCCCTGGGATGTTACCCCTCCCCCCTCGCCCTTCCCACCCTGACAGCAGGAGGCCAAACTTCCCGCCCTGCAGAGCGGAAGCAGCAACCTCCTGAATCAAAGTGATTCCTGCCAAGATGAGGCTCCTGCCTGTCCAAACGGAAGCTGAAGCAAGGTCTCCCTTGGTCCCTGGACCGAGAGCGGGAGAAGCCAGGACACGTTAAACCACCTGAGACCCACCCCGGGCCCAGGAGCCTTCGGCCTGGCTTTCATCCGCGTCCCGGTCACCGCAGAACAGCAGGCGCCTGCCCTGTCCCGCACCAGCAGCCTCCGCTGGCAGGTTCCCTGCAGATAGGAGACCCAGCTGCAGAAACCCGACACCACCGCAAAGATGTCTAAGCCGGGATTGCAAACAGAGGCAGCCTAACGTGGCTGGTTTTGAATCCATTCAGTGGAACGGAACGGTGGGGAAATATACAAACTAGTGCTTCAGTCCAAAATAAATGAACGAATGAATAAACACTCAAGGTATCCGCGGAGCTCAAATCCAGGCTCCACCACAGAACCCTCCCACGCTCTCCCCGCCCGCAGCCCGTCCCGGGAGCCCGGGCTCTGGTCTAGCGGTCAGCCCTGGCCCACTGGCAGAGCCCCCTGGTCTTCTGGAAACCAGGGTGGCTGCGAGCCTCGACAGTCACCGCGGCTGGTGCTGGCCCTGCCCTGTTCTGCCTCATCAAGGCCCCCGTGGGCCCAGCGTGACCCCGTCTGCCGGCACCAAATTCCAGAGAGACGCATGGGCTTGCAAACGTATTCTCCTTCCTGCGCCTCTCACTGAGGAAGCCAGAACAGCCTGCTCGGGCTTGCCAGCACCGGGAGCCGGGAGGGAGGATGCAAACACTTTGCCCCGCAGCCTCCAAATTCAATCTGACTCAGCGCAGCCATGACCCTACTGACAGCTTCTCCACAGCTGCTCAGACCCGCCAGTCTAAACCACCCTGCCCGGGCCAGCGAGGCTGCCTGTCCCCTGGCAGCACTGGGAATGCCAGGGAGGGACAGACCGAGCCCTCACCGGCGTGGGCCCAGCTCCTGCAGAGATACGGTGCATGCCGTGAAGACACACTGTGTGCTGTGCCATGAAGACACACTGTGTGCCCTAAAGAAGCACAGCTGTGGCCCGCAGATAACAGCATGTCATAAGATACAGTGTGTGGCCCAAAGATGCAGCAGCTGTGAAGATACAATGTGTGCTTTGAAGAAACTGTGTACGACATAAAGATACACTGTATGGTATGAAAGGCTTTAAAAAATCACCAACTCACAGCACCCCTGGCAGGAGGAGCTGTTCCTGCCCCAGGTTACAGACAAGAAGTGACAGCAGTGAAGTGACAGCAGGTGATAGCCACAGTGGTGGAACACGGCCTGCAGCCAGACAGCCAGACACACAGAGCCCCTGCTGGACGGGAGGGTCCAGGCCCTGTGCCCGCTCCAGTGTGGCCCCTGCCAAGGCTGCCAGGAGGTGGGAGGCGGAGGGGGAGGCTCGGAGGCCTGAGCAGCAGGGCGGAGCCTGAGCCTGGCACAGGGCTGGCCCAGGCCCCAAACCATCAGGACCGGGGACCCTGGATCTAGAGAGGCCACAGGAACTGGCTGGGCCACGAGGCTGCAGAGGCTGTGGAGCTGGCTGGGGGTGCCTCATTGGCAGCCTCACAAGCTACCAAGCACGCACTGTAATTTTCCCAGTATCTGACCCCTCGCCGTCAGCAGCGCTACGTTTGGAGAAATTTACACGTCAGGCCCTGTGTCGTTCACCTCTGCCCAGCTGCTGCCTGAAATGTCACCCGTCCGCGCTTGTTCTCTGACAGGCAGCAGCTAACAGAAGGGTCCCCGAGGCCAGGTCCTGGAAGCAGCTGGGATGGCCACACATCCACCCAGGCGGGTGCAGGCGATGCCATAGCCGGCCGCTGTGGACAGAGCCCAGCCTGGAGGCCGCTGGGCAGTGCTGTCCCCTCCAGCCCCCCACCTGACCGCTGAGCACTCGGGGAGTCAGCCCCAGAGGACAGAGGCCCCTCAACCAACACGCCCTCCCCAGCAGGCCTCAGGAGGAGGTGGCTCCCTGGACATCCACGTGGGAGGCTGGACCCCACTGTCACCACCAGCTGTGAGGTTCTGGGGAGGCCCTGGGCTTCACCTGGAACATTCCAGAGTGGACCGGGGTCTCTATCACACACTCCACCGCCAGGCCCTGCAGGGGCTCGGAGTGCCCCTGACCAGGGCAGCGTGAGGGGTGCCCTGTGGGGGTGGACAGCACCTTCCTGGGGGTGGCGGCGACACAGCCCCACACTGGACACACGTGAGGCCCCGTCTCCAGGCTGCACACGGGCTGCAGCGTCCCTCCCGGCCCAGCCCCTGCAGCCTCAGCCCGGGAGCAGTTATGGGGCAGGACCACCACACAGCACGGGAGGAAGAGGCTGGAAACGCCACACAGGAACCCTGTGGCTCTCACGGTGGCCCAGAGAACCAAAGCTTTCCAATAATTCGGATGAAGGCAGATTTAAGCACTTTTGGTGGAGAAAGTATGTGTGCATGCATGTCTGTGTGTGCACATCATACATTTGTGTGTGTGAGCACGTGTGTGCACATGTACACGAGCCTGTGCACCGTGAGGGCATGGATACCTGCGTGTGCACACATGTGCGTGCACCACTTGCAAAGCGGAGCGGCAGCAGCTGGGGAGGGCTCTCCCCTGAGCGGCCCCAGCGCTGCCTGCCTGGATGGCTCAGTTACCTGTCCAGGTCTCCCTCAGAGCCCTCGCCCCCTCCTCCTTCATTTAAAGGAAAACAGGAGTACCCTGAAAAACGAGTTTTGCTGAAATTCAAAACTATCTTCCGAAGGTCCTTCTGAATCCTGAAGACTCTGCTGGGAGGGGGTGGGCCCAAGAACAGGACCACCTTCTAGGAGAGGGTCAGGCGAGAGGGTCCCTCCGACATTGCCCAGGTGCCTGTGTGCCCCACGGACACCAGGCCAGCGAGGCCCAGTCCCTGCCGGCCTCCTGGGACGATGGGAGGAGGGACAGGGACCCCAGCCTCGTGCTGGCACCACCTGGCTCTGCCCACCCCAGACAGCGGGAGTCCTGGCGGGGAAGGCAGCATGTGGAGGCTGAGGTGGGGGAGAGGCTCCTAGGCCGGCACAGCAGCCGGCTCCTGGCACGGCTGTGGGGACGCGGCAGACGCCCACCAGACCGGGTCCTCCTCCTCAGCCCTCTCTCCCAAGTGCTGACTTGAAAACACCTGCCGGGTCCAAGGCCACGTGAGCACACGTGAACCCCAGGAGGAGAAACGGCAGGCACGGCCGCAGCACCCCACGCAGCAAGGTGTCCGCACGGCCGCCCCACTTCTGATTACGGGGAAATGCACAAAACGCCCTCCCAGAGCATCAGGTCACGTGACCAATGGTCACACAAAAAAGCACAAGACTCTTCCCAGGGGTCAAGCGCAGCACAGAGATGTGGAAAACTGCATCATTTTTGCTCAGAAAAAAATGTGCAAATCAGAAAACTGGGCCTCAAGCCTTTGCTTCCCAAGGGTGATTTTTAGGGGTTTCTAGAACAGGTCAAGCCCTTGCTCAGTCAGGGTTTCATGAACACTGCTCTTCTCCAATCACACCTAGAGGGCGGCTATTACCCCATTTCTGGGGGTTGGAACCCGGAACCCTGGGGGAGGGGCGGGCGGCGCTGGAGACCCCGCTGAGCCTGCTTCCGCCTCGCCCTCCAGGATGCCGGCAGAGGCGGGTCCCAGAGGAGCGGCCGTGGGGGGTGGGGACAGAAGATGCAGCACACACTGCTTTGCCAGTGTAACTCCCCGCGAGCCTGTGTTAACTCGAGATTCCGCCTCCCCAGAGCTCACTGACCGGACACGACTTTTTCCCACGCAGAGGCTAAAGCGTCACCTTTATATCACCTCCTTGACAACGTTTTATGGCCGTGCTGGGCCCTGGGGTGTCTTTCCTCTGTCACTGTGTGATCAGAGGCTTCAGGCCGCAAACCCCTGCAGGTGCAGCCCGGCGCGGCCGTGGGCACGGTGGTCCCGGCGGCAAGGGGACAGCTCCCTGCAGCCATGATTAACGGCGGGAGTGACCCCGGGCAGCCAGCGACCACGTGACCACAGCCCGCTCTCCCACAGGCTGGAATGTTTTACCCCTACAGTTACAAATGGGGAATTATCTCTGCTCAACAAACAGGTGTTTTTCAGCAGATCCACTTACAAGGTCGCTACTTTCTAAAAAGGTCTGTTCTGTGGCTTAACCTGGTGACTAAGCCGATGGAAAACAATGAAGCAAGTTGTTACAGCGGGGGTTTCTCTCTGCAGCGGTGACCTCCCACATCTTCCCGTCTTCCTCCAGCGGCCAGAGGCTTCCTCCAACCGAGCTGGGCTGGTCCCGGGACACGGGCTGTAACCCCGCCTGGGACAAAACACCCAGAGCTTCCGGGGCGGGGGCTCCCCTGGGGCCTGGCACCCCTCCGACCCCTCCTGGGGCCTTTGTTGGGAGGACTGGGCCAGCCGCGTGGCGGGGAGCCGGTCTGAAGTTGGTGGCAAAGGAAGTTTCGCAGCGGGCCCGGGAAGCTCCTGCGAGCGGCCCGCGGTCCACGCGGGAGCAGCGGGCGGGGAAGCATCGATTCGGGTCCCAGCATTGTTCTGGCAGCCGGCGCCCGGCATGAAAGGGGACCGCGCAACCCGACACCGGCGGCGGGACGGAGGCCCGGGCCGCGGCGCACAAAGGCGGACGCGGCCAGGAGCCCGGCCCTGGGGGAACCTGCGCGCTTTTGCCTCAACAGGTTGGAAACCCAAAAATGACGCCACGCACCTCACGGTCCTCCCCGGACCTGTCGGGCTCCGCCCACGGTCACTCCCGGGGACCCGGGGGCGCCACCCGCTGAAGCCGCTCCGGCGCCGGCAGGGGCAAGGCCAGTGATGAAGACACAGGCCCGGCGGGCCGACAGCGAATGTCCTGGCGTCTCCGGAGAAGCCACGACCACGGCCGCAGCCCCAACCCCTCGCTGACCGCTGGCCCGCAGCGCGCACTAACGTCCCCCGGGGCCACTGAAGTTTGGTCACCTCGCGAGAGACTCCGGACGTGACAGTTCGCACCCCCTCCGGGCCCAGCCCGTACCCCGATCCCGCGGCGTGGAGGTGGCGCGAACCCCCGAGGCCGGAGAATGAATGGCCGGCCCGGCTCCGGCTGCCGCCTGCCGCCCGCCACCCGCCGGCCACCTGCGCACGATCCCCGCGCCACCGCCGCCTCCGGGGCCGAAGCCGAGAGCCGCGGGCCGAGGGAGCCGCCGCCCGGGACCGGCCAGCCCCGCACAGACGATCCTCCGCGTCCCCGCCGGGTCCTACCTGGCTCCGCGCAGGCCGGGACCCCGAGCAGCAGGATGAGGGACGCGAGCACGTCCAGGAGGCGCCGCCGCTGCGGCCGCAGCCAGGACCACCTGCGTGCGACAAGCCGCAAGTTAGGACGCGGTGCGCGCCCCCCGCCCGCCCGTGCGACCCTGCCGCCCGCCCGGGGGCCCCACCTCGGCGCCATGCTCCGCGGGCCGGGCCGTCTGAGCCGCGGATGCTGCGCCCTCCGCCGCGGTGCGCCCGCTCGGCTCGCCGCGCTCAGGCCGCCGGGGCCGGGCAGGGGCGGGCAGGGGGCGGGCAGGGGCGGGGAGATGGGCCGGGCCGACGGAGGGCGGGGCGATGGACACTGGCCGGGCCGGGGGACAGGGTGGGACGCGCGACCCACCTGCGGCGCGAGGGAGGGGGCGGCCTGGGAACCTGCGCCTGCTGGGACGCGCGAGGCGGACAGGACCCGGCTGCTCCCTTGGGGGTGCCAACGCCCGGCGTCCCCAGCGCGTGTGGCCCACAGCGCTCCGCCCAGAGGGCGCTGCCTCCCGCGGCTGCCGAGGCGGCACGTGGGGTCCGGGACTCAGGCCCGGGCAAGGTCCGGGCCACTCAGCGTGTAGTCCCCCTCTCCCCGCCCCGGGACGCGTCCTCAGGCCCTGAGTCCGGTGAGGCAGCGGGAAGGCGTAGGGTGGAACAAAGACTCTCTGCCAGGGGACAGGGACAGAGGACCCTGGAGGAAGCCGGCTCTTCCCTGACGGCCTCGCCGCCTCCAGGCTGGGGGGGGCGGGCAGGCAGTAGCCTCCCAGGCCGCTCTGCTGTGGGCCCTGCGCCCCTGGCGCCCCTGCAGGGTCCTGCGCAGCTTCACAGAAGGGTGGGAGGCGCCCTGCCCTCCGGTTCCGGGAGGGGCGGTGAGGAGGATGGCTCTGCCCCCAGGACCTCCTGCCCCCCAGGACCTCTATTCCCAGGACCTCCTGCCCCCCCAGCACCTCTTGTCCCCCAAGGACCTCCTGCCCCCCAGGACCTCCTGCCCCCCAGGACCTCTACTCCCAGGACCTCCTGCCCCCCCCCAGGACCTCCTGCCCCCCAGGACCTCCACCCCCAGGACCTCCTGCCCCCCAGGACCTCCACCCCCAGGACCTCCTGCCCCCCCAGGACCTCCTGCCCCCCAGGACCTCCTGCCCCCCAGGACCTCCTGCCCCCCCCAGGACCTCCTGCCCCCCAGGACCTCCTGCCCCCCAGGACCTCTACTCCCAGGACCTCCTGTCCCCCCCAGCACCTCCTGCCCCCCAAGAACCTTCTGCCCCCCAGGACCTCCACCCCAGGACCTCCTGCCCCCCAGGACCTCCTGCCCCCCAGGACCTCTACTCCCAGGACCTCCTGCCACCCCCAGCACCTCCTGCCCCCCAAGAACCTTCTGCCCCCCAGGACCTCCACCCCAGGACCTCCTGCCCCCCCCAGGACCTGGCACAGGAGAGCCCCCCGCCAGGCCCCACTGCCTCTCACCACAGCATCCCCTCTCTTCGCCCCTCCCTGTCTACTCCTTCCCAGAAGACCGGGTTCCATCTCCTGGGGACAAGCACCCCTGAGCCCTGGGCTCCATCCTCCAGGCAGCAATGCACGGGGTCTCCCTGCTCCGCCCCTCCTGCCTGTCCTTTCTGTGCACCCAGAGAGCCTCACATCAATGCCTCCCGGACCTGGTCCCCCCAGTTTGCAGAAAGCAGGAGCCCCAGAGCCATCACCTTGGCTTGGTGACCTTCTCCTAAACCTCTGGGTCCCTTCCTGGCCAGGGCTCGTCTCCTACCTGGACCCCAGAGCAGATGGACCCCGGCTACCTGGCCTCCCCCCACATCTCCCGGGACCCTTGCCGCAATCCAGAGACGCTCCCTGAGGCCCCCGAGACTTCACGCTTCTCCCAGCCCAGAGACCTCACCCCTGGCCTGGCGCAAGCCCGGGGCCTCCACACTGAGCCCACGGCATCAGCCCATGCACTCAGCCCACGTCTCTCTCAAACCTGCTGCTCTGGGCCCAACCTGACCCCTGCCCTCCGTACCTCACTGCCCTGGGCCTGCTTGGGATTCTAATCTGCCCACAACACCCCTGACCTCAGAGGCCGGGTGCTGCCTGGACCCCACACCCCCGTCCGGCCCATGCACCTGCCCACAGCCCACCGCCGTCTGCCGTCAAGCCAGGAGTCCTCCCGGCCATGGGCACTCGGGGTCCACGGTGAGGAAGGATGTCAATTTAGAGGACCGTGACCCAGATTTTTGAAAAATAAAAGGGACACAAGAGAACAGCAGAGAGCAGCTGTGATCACAGCAGCCTCTTGCAGAGCTTGTTTCATACGTGAGTGTCAGTGTCTGGTGGGGATTTGTGCCGTGGGGCGGCTGTCTGTGTGTCGTGTGTGTTTCTGTGACCATATATAGTGTGTGCATGTGTGCCTGTCAGTGTGTGCGTGCATGTGTGAGTGCGGGGCTGTGTTCACACGTGTGTGGTGGCATGTTCTGGGTCCCAGCGGCGCCCCTCCCTGTGGCTCGTGGTCCGACTGTCTGCAGGGCAGCCCGTCCGGGCGAGGGCTCTGAAGCGGAGGCTCTCTCATCTCTTCCTTCTCCCTGCAGGCCCTGCTTCCACCCGGCCCTGCCCCGCTCTGCAGTCCCGCAGGACTGGGCGGGAAGCAGGCCAGGCCTCCGCGGGTGCGGCTGAGGCAGGCCCGGGCTGTCTGCACTCCCAGGAGAGCATGGCTGGGACGGGTGGGGACAGGGCCCGGGGTGCCACCTCCCTCCTCTCCCCTGCTGGGGACCCCAGGGCTGGGTGAGCCCACCTTTGCAGACTGAGGGGGTCTATTAACAGCCAGAGTAAAAGGTAAAGCTCTCTGCGATGAAACACTTGGGAATGCTCAACGGATAGCTGTAAAAATGACTTTTTGCACTTATTGTTTTCACTTGGTGTCTTGCCGTGGCGTCACTGCTGTGTCCCCATAGTGCCCCGCCATTCGCATCTTTTTCCTATTAGAGTTTTCTTGTTTCCTTTGTATACACAAGTAATACGTGATCACTCCAGTAAAAAACCCGGAAAATACAGATGAGCACATGGAAAACCAAGACCGGAATCTCGCTGGGTTAACGTGCCATGCGTCCTCCTGGCTCCTTCCCCACGGACCCCGCAGGAGCTGGGCAGCAGAGCTCGGACTCAGAGTGCAGCTGCGTCCAGCCCGGGGGGGGGGGCGCCCTCTGGGGGGGGCACACACCAACTCCCTCCAGAGACAGAAGAGCCAGCCGTGCCCGTGCTGCGGTGGGGAAAGGGCCTTGGAGCCGCAGGTCCGTGGGCTGTGGGGGAGCAGCAGGGGAGAGGCCCAGGGAAGGGAGAGCGTCCAGGACCGTGCACGGCTCGAGCAAAGGCCCTGGGGTGGAAAGGCTGGGGCTGTGCCCGGTTTCCAGCGCGGCGGTGGACCCTCCTGTCCAGGGCCTGCACCACAGGCATCTGTCTGTCTTGCTTTGTGGGCAGGCGGGTCGCAGCGGGGATGGTGGTTTGTGCAAGGAGAGAGGTGGGTGGACAGGGAAGGGGCCCCATCTGGGCTCAGGGAGTGGAGCCGGGCCTGGGGCTTGGAGAAGGCAGGAGCCCAGGCCACGGCCACAGCCCGCCCTGGGGACCCACTAGGGGGCCCGGGAATGATTCCACCGCCTGGGGGTCTGGACGCCTCCCCCACTGAGCTGACCCAGCCACAGCCCCTGCGCCCGCCCTGAGGGGCTTAGACACAGAGATCACTCTGGTGGCCTCACCCACACCTTGGGGACCCTTTGGACCGAGATGGAGGGGTGTGCCCCAGGCCTGCCCGAAGGGAACCCTCTCCCTGCAGAGCTTGCATCAGGCGAGGAAAGAAGCAGCGCACGGCGGAGCAGGCTGGGAGAGCGCGGCTGTGTGTCCAAAATCTAGTTTTCTGCCACGTCACACACTTGAGTTCTCAGGCCCGAACCACACAGCCCACCCTGAATCTCAGTGTCACGAGGCCGTCACACCCTGGCCGCCAGCACCCACCCGAGAGGCGCCGGCCCACGGCCCCTGCACTCTGGTCTCTTGGTCCCCACCTGCCCTTCTCCCGTCACTGGGCTCCAAGGCCCCACCTTGTTCCTCCGCAGCACCCGTGGCACCGGGACGTCCCCTGTGGGTTCATGTCACGCTGTGCCCTGAGCCCGGGAGGTCTGTCTCCCAGGCCAGGGAGCCTGGTGTGGCGCAGGCTCAGCAGACCCTGCCTCGGAGACACGGGGGAGCCGCCGCGTTTCCCTCCCCGCTGGCGCCCCCCGTCCAGACACGTCCCGGCTCGGTCTGACCTCACGCAGGCCACGAAGCCCTGCCCGGGCTGGGACCCTGCCCGTGTGGCGTGCACCATTGCTGTGGCTGCATGGACCCGCGCCACACCCCCCCGCCACACACCACACACACACTGCACACACACACACAGCACACACACACAGCACACACACACACACACAGAGCATACACACACAGCACACACACACTGCACACACACACACAGCACACACACACCACACACACACATTGCACACACACACACCCCCCACACTACACACACACACCACACACTGCACACACACACCACACACTGCACACACACACCACATACACCACACACACACTACACAACACCCCACACACCACACAGCACACCACATACCATATACACCACAAACTACACACACACACAGACACACTACATAACCACATACACACCATCCTCCCGCCACACACAAAGTCTGGGTTTGCTCACACGCGAGCTCAGGCTAGGAATGTTCCAGACACGCTCAGCCTGCAACCCCCTCGCCCGGCCAGCGAGGCCTTTGTGCCCTGCCCCTGCCCCCCAGGCTGGCGGTGTCCCCTCCGCTGGCACCGCAACCTGTCTGCCTGGCCGCAGAGCCACCGACTGCCGACTGTGGAGTCTAGGCCGGAGCCCAGGCTCACCCCGCGCTGGGCCGGTTTGTGTCCCTCCGCCTTGGACTCCAGCTGCGACCTCCCCACCGCCCTCCAAGGGACGCAGGCCCCTGAGTGAGGGCGTTCCCACGTGGCCACGGCTGCCTTGCAGCGTCCCGAACCACTCTAGGCACGGGGCACATGCCCAGTACACGTCTTGATAAGGAATAAATGAACACAGGGATGAATGTGGGCGTGTCAGGGCTGAGGCAGGCCATCCAAAGTGTCCCCTCAGCGGCTATGCTGCCCGTGTAGCCTTGGGGCCGCACGGTGTGTCACCACCCCCACCCCGCTCCTCCCCAGCTCCCGCCTGAGCTGTGCGAGTGCCCCTCTCGCCGCACCCTCCGCCACGCGAGGCGTGTGCAGACACACGGCCGATACTCTAGAACCTCACGCAGAAGCTCCGCGTGTTGCCACAAAGCTGGAGTCCCACCGACCCGCCCAGCTGTCTCCTGCCAAGTCCCATCCGCAGTGGCCCCTGCCCGGGGTCCTTCCATGAGGTTTTGCAAAATGCGTCTCACAAATATTTGTTTCTCTAGAAAGGCAGTGCTGTGTGAAATTTAAAACAAAACATACCTGAGATAATACTCGTGGTTTGAAAACTTGCTTTTTAAACTCAGTGCATGTTCTAGCTCTTTCCATGGCAGTATATACAAATTTATTTAAATCATTGATACGGAAATAGCATACTGCACTTAGTGATCACACCGCTGATGAGACTTGGGTTGTTTTCAGTTCTTTGCTTAAAATAACATCCTGCCTTGGAGAGGAATAAATGAAGCGAGAACGCTGACCACGGTGACAGGTAACGAACCGAAGACAGGCCTCAGTGCTCAGCAGCGGCTTGACCTGGCCAAGGAGAGAATCAGTGAACTCGGAAGTAGCTCTAAAGAAATTACCAAAATTAAAACACAAAGAGAAAAAACAATGGAAAAAATAAAGTTGTGCTTCGGAGAGATTGTAAGATAACATCAAACAGTCTTACATACATGTAACTGGAGTCACGGAACATGCAGAAAGAGACCATGTGAATAAACAGTGGTTGAGAATTTTCCCAGATTAATGGCAGACACCAAAGCACGGATCAAAGACGCTCAGAGAACATCTATCAGGATAGATGCCAAGAAAGTAAAATAAAACAAAAGCAAGCAATGCATGTTGTGTCCACACTACTGGGGGAAACCCACAGAGAAATCTCGGAGGCGAGGGGGGCACTTTGCGTGGAGAAACGAAGGATCGCAGCAGAATCACCCTCAGAGACCCCGCGAGGTGGACGGCAGTGCAGCGACGTCATGGTGGTACCGAAAGACAAAGGTGCTCGCCCAGAATTCTCTGCCAGGGCAACCGCCTTGCAGAAATCAAGACTAAAGACTGCCTCAGACAAACAGGAACTGGGATTTGTGCCGACCGCCTCCTCCGCGAGGAATGCTCCGTGAGGTTCACGAGGCAGGGAGAACACGCCGACTTGGTGTCCTCACGAAGGAAGGAACCGCTCTAGAGAGGGAGGACACAGAGGTACAGTGACGTCATTGTTTGTTGTATTTAATTCCTGCAAATGACAACAACTAAGAGAAAAATAGTAGCAGTGTCTTGTGTTGACAGCAAGCTCAAAAGTGGAATGTGTGCCATGAAATCACGGGGTGGAAGGAACCGGGGGATCCCCCTGCGAGTGCCCACACCCCGGTGCCACGGCGCAGGTGGGCCATGGCCAAGCGCAGACGTGCGCGGCAAGCCCTGGGACAGCAACGACATTCTCTAAACGGAGGTGTGAGGACTAGCACAAGAGGTCACAAAATGGGACGATAAAATAATGCTTATTAACCAAGAGCAGGCAGGGAGAAGAGCAAAATCGAAACAAAAAGACAGATGTAAAAATAGAAAACACTTAGCACAACGGTAGATTTTAATCCAACTTTATCAATAATCACATTAAATGTGAACGGTCTGGCCATACCAATCCAAAGATAGATTGTCAGACTGGGTTTCTTTTTTTAAAGCAAGATCCAACCCTATTATGTCCACAAGAAATCCACTTTAAACCTAAAGACATGTATGGACCAGGTTCAGGATGAGAAAAAGACACATGATTCAGGCGCTGGCAAAAGGGAGCGAGCAGCTGTCTCCGTCAGACAGGTGGGCTCCCGCAGGGGCCAGGCCAGGGAGGGACAGGGCATCTCGTAACCAGGAGGGGGTTCTCCAGGCAGACACGGCGGTCAGTGAGCACGTACCTAAACCACAAGGCTCCGAGACACACAGAGCAAAAACTCCTCGAATGGGACGAGAAATAGGCAAAGCCCTGGACTCTTTTCCCTGAGCAATCGTCAGACCCAACACACAGAAAAATCAACATGGATGCAGCAGACAGGAACGGCATCCGCGACACCTCGACCTAAGGGTGTGGGCGTTTGTAGGACACCCCACCCAGAGTAGCGCACAGGTACATGGGGGCATTTCCAACAGAGCCCGTGGTCGGGCCATAAAATATAATTTAACAAATTCACAAGAGTGCAAACCATACAAAGTGTGCTGTCAGGGCATAACAGAATTAAGCAAGAAATCAAAAATAGTTATTTGGAAGGTCCCAAAATATTTTGAAATTTTACACATTCCTCAATAAGCCATAAGTCAAAGAGGACTCAGGGGAAAATAAATATTTTTTAATTAATTAAAAATGAAAGCAAAACATGTCCAAATTTCTGGGGAAAAGCGAAAGTGCTTAATGGGAAATTTATAGCACTAAATGCACAAGAAAAGAAAGACCATGACAAAGAAATGACCTCAGTTTCCCCCTAAGAAACTAGGAAAAAAGGCAAATTGTTTTCAAAGGAAGTAGAAGAAAGGAAATAATAAAGATCAGAACAAAAATGCATGAAATAGACAAACCAGAGAGAGAATTGTTGAAACCGAAAGCTGGTATTTCTGTTTTGTTTTGCTTTGTTTTTTAGAGACGCTGTTTCAGCCTGACAAAAACAACGCTGCCGACATAAATCGCCAACACTGGGAATGAGTGAAGAGCAAGAGGTCCCGCAGATGCTAAGGGGACAATCAGGGGTGTTGTGAACTATTGTATTGTATGCACATACAGTCCACAGCCAGATGAAACGTGCAGATTCCTTGAAAGACTCATGTCATCCACACTGACGCAAGAAGCAATTTTAAAAACAGACGGGCTCTGTATCTACTGAAGAAACTGAACTCAAAATTAAAAGTCCTCCCAGAAAGAAAACCTCTAGTCCAGATATCTTTATTGGTGAATATTATAAAATATTTATGGGAGGAATAATTGCAAATTTCAAGAAGCTCTTTCAGAACCCGGAGGGGAAGCAACACTGACCACTTCACCTCACGAGGCTCGTGCGGCCCCGACACCAGAGACACCCGAGAAACGCAAACCACAGACCGACATCCGTCGCAAACATACCTGCAAAAGTGCTTAACAAAATGTCAGCAAATAAAACCCAGTCATGTATAAACATGTAAATACATGACAACCAAGTAGGTTTTATCTCAGGAATGCAAGGTTGGTTTAACATTAAAAACCAAAATCCACTCTGTTGGTAGAATAATTGAGAAAAATCATTATCTCTCCAACTATAGAAAAATAATATGATGAGATTAAATATGGATTTATTCTAAAAATTTCAGCAAACTACTAACAGCAGGGGATTTCCTCAGCCTGCTAGAGGACGTGGAAAGTCTACGGATAACACCACACTTAATATGGAAAAACTAAATGCTTTCTCCCTAAGGTAAGAAACTAAACCAGATGCCACGCTCATCATCTCCATACAGCCCTGGTGGGAGGTCTGACAGCATAATTAGATAAGAAAAAGAAATAAAGGGGGTACAGTTTGGAAAGGAAGAAAGGAAAGTGCCGTGATTACACGGAGAACACCCTGAGGAATCTGTGTATGAACTACTAGAGCTCATAAGAGAGTTCAGCAAGGTTGCAGGATACAGGGGCAATGCAAAAATTGCTTGCATTTCTACATGTCAGCAATGAACAGTTAGAAATTAAAATTAAAAACAATATTTATACAGTAGTATAAAACATGAACCATCATATAGGGATGAACTTAATAAAATACGTGCAAGATGTATATGCTCAAAACCATAAAACATCATTAAAGAAGTTCTAAAGAAAAAGTTATATCATGTGTTTGAATCAGAAGATTCAATATTGTGAAGATGTCAATTCTCCCTAAATTTATCTGTAGCCACAACAGAATCCCAAGCTAAATTTTGGCAGGTTTTTGGTAACTATTAGCAAACTGATTACAACTTTATGTAAAAATGCAAAGGAACAAGAATAGGCAAAACAACGTTGGAAAACCAGAACAAGTTGGAGGATGCAGCCCACCTGATTTCAATATTTTATTATAAAGCTGCAGTAATAAAAACAGTGCAGTATTTGCAAAAGGATAAATACATAGACCAACAGAACAGAATAGAAAGTCCAGAAATAGATCCGCGTGTATGCACGGTCAGTTGGTTCTCGGCAAATGTCCCTGCTCTACTTCTCCGAGCCGCCGTCCTACCAGGTGTCGGTTCAGGTGTGAGAGGGCCAGCCCTGTGCGGGTGCAAGAGGCCACCCTGGCTTAGGAGCTCCACATCCCAGCGCAGCTCTCATGGGATCGGTACAACTTAGCCACGGCCAAGCGCATCCCCACCAGATACTTCCTGTCCCTGCGCAGACCAGCAAGCCCAGGTGCAACATGCCGATCCAGCCGTTTTTGCCGTGGGCATCGTTCCTGAGCAATGTCCTACCTGTGTTAGATCCACAGGCAGCAGAGCTGGAAAGTGATGCCAATATCAAACACTGCAGAGATGGGACGGGTTATGTTAATCCTTTCCTTACCAACCAGAATTGGCTAAAGGGACAAAACCGACACCACCAAGTCTGAGAGACGCGGACGGGTTGGAAGTCCACGTCCTGCTGGGGGGAAGTGTCAACTGGACACTGCGGAAAGCTCGCCTGTCCCGCAAAGCGAGGCACGCATAGGTCCTGACGTGGACACTCCTTCCTCGGGGACATGCGAGCAGACGCTGTTCCACAGGAATGTTCACAGCGGCACCGTCCGCCACAGCAGGCTGGGAACAACACCGCATCCGCCGGCAGGAGAATGGAGAAGTCCGCTGTTAACATGGCGTGGTGATGGTCAGTGACGATGAAGAACACGCCCGCCATGTGCGGTAGCGCGGACGAATGTCACAAGTGTCACTGTTGCGTGAAAGACGCCAAACACAAAAGAGGACGTATTCTCTGATGCCATGTAAACAAGTTCTTACTGTTTAGTGGTCGAAAAGATGGAAAATCATTATTATGGATCATAGGGAAGTTGGGGCACTTTCCAGTTGGTCACACAAGACAGGCACAGCCTCCAGCGCACAGCAGGCGGGCAGAGAGCTCCTGCGCACACGCTGACGCCCGCTCCCCCGTGAGCAGAGACATGGAATCCCGGCAGGGAGCCTCTCCGCGCCCATGCGTTTCAAGAACACAGGGATGGGTCAGTATTGGGACATCTGCCACCAAGAGTTACCACAGTACCGGGTCAAAAGACAAAAGCTATGTGACTCCATCAACAAATTCTACCATGTTTAATAAAGTTCAACACTTGATGATAAACACTCTTATGCGCTAGGCAAAGCATGCTTTCTTAACTTGAAAAAAGTCATCTCCCAGATAGCTAAAATTAATTATGAAATATTATGTATTTCTTTTAAAAATTATCAAAAAGAAAATGACAAACATTTTATAAGAATAAATATTTTGCAATTCTTGAGATCCTAGACAACGTGATAGGACAAGGAAAGAAATTAAGAGTAAATATTTTATCCTGTGAGACCCTGTCTCTCCAAAAAATAGGAAAATTAGCCAGGCGTGGTGGTGGCATTTGTAGTCCCAGGTACTCAGGAGGCTGAGGCAGGAGGATCGCTTGAGCCCAGGAGCTTGAAGTCACAGTGAGCTGTGATGATGCCACTGTACTGCAGCCTGGGTGACAGAGCAAGACTCCTTCTCAAAATAATAATAATAATAAATATTTTAATTGAATAATTGCAGATGACAGCATTGCTCATCTAGGAATTCCCAGAGAAATCTGCCAGAACACTGCAAAGACATCAGAATAGATAAAAATTGAGCAGGGTGGCCGGGAACAAGGTAAATATCAAAACAAACCAATAGTTTTCTTACAAGTCAACAATAATAAATTACAATTTGATGGAAAATATCTTCACAATATTAACGAAACGCATAAAATGCCTACAGTGAACTCAGTAAGACATGCGTGCCACTTGGTTAGAAGGATAAACCTGTGTCCAGGATTGGAAAGAATGTCGCAGGGGATGTGGGGCTTCTCCCCGTCTGCAGAGCAGGGAGCCTCGCCGGTGAGAGCCGCGCGTCTGACGTCAGCAGGGTGAGTGGGGCTGGGGGGCTCCCGGGCGGCCAGCGCAGAACATGCTCATGGTGCCCGGCCTCCTGCCCGGCTCCCCGCAGCTCCCCGCGTCTCAGTCCCCAGCAAGTGCTTGCATCTGACCCTTTGTCCCAGTCTCTGGCTTCAGGGGAACCCAGCCAGGACAGCCACTGACCTCGTGGCCATAGAAGGCACATGGTGGGCAGCGGAGTGGCCCTCTGCAGCCAGCCTGCCTGGCCCCGTCCTCTTCCCAGAGTGGACCTTGGCAAACACCCTCCCCTCTTTGTCCTTCACAATCCTCACCTGTGCAGTGGCACCAAGAACGGGCTTTGCCCCTGAGCCCGGCGCAGGGTCTGGTGGAGGGTCCGCCAAGCTGCGGAGGGTCCACCAAGCTGCGCAGAAGCTGGGTGGAGGGAGGGTCTCACAGAGGGGAGGCAGTTTTCCCCCAGCTCTCGAGGCCAGCGAGGGAAGAGCTGGGATTGCGCGTAGACGGCCTGGGAATCCGTGCCCATCCCCCGATCCCACGGCTGGCAGCGGAGCTCCGCACGTCCAGTCTAACCCAGCTGGTTCCAGTGTGGTCCTCCTGGCCTCCCGCCTAGGGCCCCGCCAGCCCCACCACCCAGGCCAGCTCCGTGAGAGCGTCTGTGTCGGCTTTTTCTCGCCCCTGCACCCACCTGCCCTGCCAATTGTGTCTCTCAGACTTCTCCTGGGTCTGTCCACGTCTCAACCTCTGCCACCACCACTCTAGTCTAAATGAGTGGCCGCAGAGCCACTGGGATGCTCTCTTCCCTTGTCCTATCCGTGCTTCACCCTGGAGACAGAGGGACAGCGTCAGTGTCCCAAAGAGCCGATGGTGGCTCCGTCACTCTTGGGGCTCGGTGCCTGAGGGCCCTGCCTGTCCCTCCAGCTGCATCTGGGCTTACTCCGACCTGAGCCTTTGCTCACGCTGCCCCTGTCCCTCTGCCCCTCACGGGGCTCCCGGGCCGGCTCCTCGGGTCTCAGTCTCAGAGCCCTCATGGTGCCACGAGTCCTCCTGTCCTGGACGTGGACCTCACCGTGTCCCCGGCGCCTGGCACGTGCCTCCCTTCCTGCCGCTCCCTCCCCGTTGCTCCTCTGCGCACGTCTGCCCGCCCAGGTCTTACCCCTGGGCACGTCCTAGAAGGGGCCGCGGTGCTGGTTTCCTCGCGGTTATCTCGCGCTCGACCACACACACTGCTGCCTCTCGTCTGAGAGACGCCCGGCGGGTGTGGTCGTGTTCCGAACGCAGCGCGTGCTACAACCCGGCTTCGCCGTGTGCTTTCCTCCCATGTGTGTTTCAACACACGAGGCTCCAGAGGCTTCCAGAGAGTTCTGGAAGGACCGCCTCTTGCTGAGGGTTCCGTTGCAGAGATGGCGCCCTGGCTCCTGCGTGCGTCACGTCACTGCTCAGAAAATGCCCCCAGACAGGCCGCGTCACCGCCCTCCCAGGTTTGCTCCTGCCCAGCGCAGGCTGCTCTGGGTGGGTGTCCACACCGCGCGGCCACACCGGCTCTCGGAGGAAGGCAGACCCCGCAGGGGCTGGAGAAACTGAGGCCGAGTCTGGCGGCGGTTGGATGCACAAGTGATCGCCAGGGAGCGTGAGGAAGAAGCCGGCACCTGGCCACGCGCTTCCGTTTCCACGTGAGTCCTGGGTCTGCGCCAGGTCCTCCAGATGTCACGGGCTTTTCTCCGCAAGAATGTAACCAGAACAGAACGCAGCTCCGTTCCCGTCGTGCAGGGCAGCCAAAGCCCAGACGTGGCCTGAGCGTGAGGGAGGACCCGCAGGCGGCCACGTGCCGTCACGCCTGCGCCACACGGCCTCCCCCGCCTGGACGCGGGGGCTCCGCTTGCTCAGAGACAGCTCGGACGTCACCTCTGACTTCCGGCCCCTGTCCAGAAGGGACTGTCGGGGCAGTAGCCCCTGGGAAAGTCCTTTGGGGGGTGGCTGCCGGGATGTTGCGTGTTCACAGCCGACGGCTCCTCCCCGGGGGGCCCTGCCCAGTCTCCGCCCGGCTCAGAGCGAGAGTCCCGACTCCAGGGCCCGCTAAGTCTGTGACTTTGAGGACATGTCCTAACCTCTCTGTGCCTCAGTTTCCTCATCGTGGCTCCCGAGAGGACGAGGAGATCGTGCGTGTGCAGAGTGCAGCACGGCGCCGACATGGAGAGACACCCGGCGAGCTCAGCGCCATTGTCGTGAGGGAGACGCAAATCCCAGCCCCAGCGACACCCGCACGTCTAGCAGAGCTCGGCGTTTAACAGGCGGCTGCTCCGGGAGTCGGCAAAGGTGTGCAGCAACGGGAACCCCCATCCTAATGGTGGGATTTAGGAAACTCCACTAATTTGCAAAATGGCACAACCAGTTTGGAGCACAGCTGGGCAGCGCCCTCCGAGGTTACACAGATGCCTCTCCGGGAGCCGCTGTCCGAGCCCGAGGTGCCAGCCCAGGAGAAATGAGAGCTGCGCTCATGCAAGGCCTGGAACCCACGTGGTCCCGGAGCCCGATCTGTAACAGCTCCAACCTGGAGACGGAACAAACATCCCCCGGGGAGAAAGCACAAACTCTGGAACCTTCCACAGCGAAACACTGCTCAGGAGTGAGATGCTGTCCTTGTGTGGCACAACACGGGTAAACACAGAAAGAACTGGGCGAGGGAGAGAAGCCAGACAAAAAAGAGTCCATGCTACAGGCCTCCATCTATGTGAAATTCTGGGGAAGGCAAACTCACCCGCATGACGAGGCGGATGGGCGTTCCGGGGCTGCCCGGGCAGGACCGGCTTCTCAGGGCAGGAGCCTGTGCAGCGGTGGGTCTGCTCAGCCCCGGTGCGTCCCAGTGTCAGTCACGCCGGCTGCCCGCTGGTGTGCGGGGCGTGTGCGCCTCACGAGCCAGCGAAGCTCTGAGCACACGAGACACGGTGCAAGTGCCGGTATTTCATCTGCACCGCGGCCGGCGGGTCTCCCTGCCTGTGCTCACGGCACGGCAACAGGACCTGGATGTCACCGTGCGGCATTGCCACCGGGCTGGTGTCAAAGTGAGAACACTTGGTTTGAACTTCAAAAAGTCAAGTAACAGGCAAAAGGCGGCTTTCGCTCTGTTCTTGCTGAGGACCAGAGGGGGAACTACCCCGACGGGGCCAGAACGCCTCGCGCCCGGTCCGGCCACAGACAAGGACGCTGCCTCCATGTGGGGCCATGCGGCAGGAGGCCGCGGCCAGGCCGCGTGCTCTGAGGTGGCGCGAGGGAGAGCAAGGCAGAGGCCCCACCAGATCGGGATCTGCAACACGGGGGGCTGGCGGGGTTCCCACCCCGAGAGCGGGGGGAGGACCACAGAGCCCCACCCAGGCCGCCCTTGCCGAGTTTGCCCCGAGTCTTGCAGACACCGTCATCCAGGCTGATGGCGGCTGGGAGGCTGTGGAGGGGCCGCGGCAGCACTAGGGGAGGTTGGGGTGGGCGTGCGTGCTGGTGAAGGAGGGCCGCCGCTGGAGCACTGCAGGGGGCGTGGAGACTGCAGTGGGCTTCCTGGGCTTGAGGGGGACGGAGCAGCTCGGTGGGCTGGACTGTAGTTGGGGCTGGGCTGTGCCTAGTTGGGATTAGTCAGGGAGGGGCTGGTGAGCCAGGGAGGAGCTGGGATGGTGGGGAGTAGCTGGGGATGGAGGGAGGAGCAGGGGATGGAGGGAGGAGCTGGGATGGAGGGAGAAGCAGGGGATAGAGGGAGGAGCTGGGATGGAGGGAGAAGCAGGGGATGGAGGGAGGAGCAGGGGATGGAGCGAGTAGCTGGGGATGCAGGAGGAGCTGGGATGGAGCAAGGACTGGGGACAGTGGGGAGTAGCTGGGAGCTGTGGGGCTGCACTGGGACCGTCTGGAGAACAGGATGGGGAGGGAGGGGTGGGAAAGGGTGACGTGGGAAGAGCAAGAAGACCCGAGGTGCCCAGCCTGAGGGGGGGCCTTGCAGGCAGGTGATGTCAGTGAGTATCGGGCCCATGTGGCACCACCTGGGGAGGGCACGTATGTGCCTAAGGGCACGAGGAGCCCCAGGAGCCCTGGGAGAGCAGGCCCAAGAGTAACCCGGCTGAGCCGCTGGCATCTCAGACAGCCTTGGGAGTGAAGCCAGCAGCTCCCAACACGTGGGCACCAGGTGCCATGCCTGTGGCGGCACCCTAGCTCCAGAACATTGTGGTGGAGAAAACCCTCCCACGGGCGGGGTGCCACGCCCTCAGGTGCACACAGCGAGCGCGAGCCCACTGCCCAAACACCCACCAGCTCTGAGCCGCATGGTGCATGGGACGTCGGGGGAGGGGCAGCCGGTGTGACCGCATCCCTGGGGTCCCCATCCTCCCCCCACCCGGCCTGTGTCTCAGGCGTCTCCTCCCGGCCCAGAGCCTGTTTCAGAGCCGGCTTCTGGACAGTGGTGTGTTTGGGGTGGTTTTGACATTATTATTATTATTTTTTGAGACAAAGTCTCACTCTCTTGCCTGAGTAAGTGCCGTGGGGTCAGCCTAGCTCACAGCAACCTCAAACTCCTGGGCTCAAGTGATCCTCTTGCCTCAGCCTCCTGAGTAGCTGGGACTACAGGCGCCACCATGCCCGGCTAATTTTTTCTATGTATTTTTAGTTGTCCAGCTAATTTCTTTCTATTTTTTTAGTAGAGATGGGGTCTCCTGCTCAGGCTGGTCTCGAACTCCTGACCTCGAGCAGTTCTCCCACCTCGGCCTCCCAGAGTGCTGGGATTACAGACATGAGCCACAACGCCCAGCCTGACATTATTATTTTTAAGCTACGCATGTGCATTATAAGCACTCAGGATGCGTGGTGTACCTCACAAGAACAGCACGTAAAGCATCTTAAGACCAGACTGCAAAAGCGAGTGAATTCTTACGGCAACACTGGACTCTCTGGGAAAGTCCTTAGTGCAGGAGGGGCCGCCCAGACCTCGCTCCCCTGCTCTGCCTGTGAGGGGTCCCAGGAGAGCTTCTGGCCCCTCAACTCAGGGGAGGGTATGTGGGGCGCAGAGAGGGGACCTGGGGTGAGGGGAGGGGACCTGGGCTGTGCGGAAGGGACCTGGGGTACAGAGAGGGGACCTGGGGTGCGGGGAGGGGACCTGGGGTATGGGGAGGGGACCTGGGGTGTGGGGAGGGGACCTGGGGAAATGTTTTATACAGTAAATAAAAAGGGACACCAAGTGACGCAGGATGTCTAATACCATAGCAATGCGAATATGCAACTTGCTCCCTCCCTGTCGTGCTCTCGTCCCTCAGCACTGCCGTCTCTCCTCTCACGAGGAGGAATGGGGACAGAGTTCACAGAATTCCTTCCGGAACCTCAGCTGCGCTTCACCGAGTGTTTCCCAATTCCCACGGTGTCTATGCCCCTGTGTTAGGGAGCAAAGCCACAGAAACTCATCCCTGTCTCCGGGAACTTGAAGTCTCGCCGGAGGGATTTGCACAGGATCCCAGGACAGAACGTGCCGTGCACTGTGACAAAGCACTGGCCAGGTGGGAGGACCACGTGGTGTGTTGTCTAAACTGGGACACTTTTAAGAGTAAAGGGGACACTTTAAAAGTTATACCAGAAAAGTATGCATGAACTGTCCCCAGAAAGCACGGGGGATCAGCTGTGCCACCCCCAGACTGAGCCTCTCTCCTATGAAGTCCCCCTCAAGCCTGCCAGACCAGGGTCCCCAACACACAGGCACAGGTGGGTCCCCTTAGCCGTTGGCACAATGTGGCGATTTCTCGCTGCTCAGCCTGCGGGGAGGGAGGTCCTCTCTGCCGTCGCCTGGCCAGTGCAGTGAGCCCGCAGGAGGCCCCATGGGGCCGAGTCTCCACGGCCAGACCACCTGCAAGAGCTGCTTTTGGAGCGCACCCCCGGGGGCCTCCCCGAATCCTGTGGGGCCGGAACCCGCAGAGCCGGGCCCCAGCTGAGGGGCAGGGCAGGAGGAGGCGTCAGTACCACAGGCCCTTGTGAGCCGGGCCACCAGACTCCGGACACTGGAGCCGGAGGACACGTGAGAGCCCTGACCCGCCTGCTTCGGGCAGACCCGGACCCCGACTCCTCCAGTGTCTGCACACTGGACCTCCAGGGAGGGACGTAAACTGCAGTCCCAGAACATCAGAGTTGGGAGGTGACGCAGTGTCATCTAGAACCCCCACCCTGGGCAGCAGTCCCCTTCTTGTCCCCCCAGCACAACTGCTGGGCGCAGTCTTCTCTGTTCTCTGCTGCTTTCGTTGCTGGAAAGGTCTTTCTTGCATGAATTTGAACTGTCACCCTGTAACTTTTGGCCCAGAACCTACACACCTGTTCAATACTTGGGGTGACACCAGCGCGGATATAAAGGAGGAAGTAACGGTGTCGTTATTCAAGTGCTATGATCAGCACGTTGAAACCCAAAGGCGTGCGATTGCGAACAACAGGAAAGCTTCCTGACGGCACCAACGAAAGACTGAGACACAAAATCAGACTGGATTTCTGTACGCTAGCGTCAAACCTCCCCCCAAAAAGAGAAGTAAAGAGAAAACACATTTATAGTAGTATCACAGAATAGCAAATATTTAAGAATAAATTTAACAAAAAGATAAGTAATACCTCTGCAGTGAAAATCATAAAACTTTATTAAAATACATTTTAAATGACTTATAAATGGAGAGTCATACCATATTCATGGATAGGGACACGCTATAAAGGTTACAGTTCTCCCCAGATCTATGCACACATGCAGTGACTTTCCAGTCCCAACCCCAACGGTGTGTTTCAGGAGACTTGGGGGAATCGCAAAGGACCAGAACAGCCGGGACCTTCCACAGAGGGCGGGAAGATTCCCTCTCACAGGTTGGGACTATCATGGAATTATAGCAATTTAAATGATGTGAGCCTGTTGCGAGGACAGAGAAACGGGCCCCGGGCTGGGCAGAGGGCCCGGACACGGACTTACGTGTGGGTGGACCTGAGGGCAGCAGGTCAGTGGGGACAGAGACACTGCTCCATCAATGGAACTAGGAAAAAATCGTTCTTCATAAGGAAAAAGAGGAAAATAACTCCTAGTTGGTTAAGGATTTCACTGTCAAAAACAAAACCATACATTCTAAGTAGAAAACATAAGTGTTTCTCATTTAGACGCTGGGATTGGAAAAGATTTCATAAACACGGTGCGCACAGTTTGGACCAGGGTCCTGACAAAACAGAGGGCTCAGTCGGGATGGACATTTTGGGGGGGATTTTAAAGGGAGATTGTTTACAAGGGCATGGGCAGGGTCTGAGGAACTCAATACAGGAGGCACAGCGCCCTGGGGCCACCGACATGTTTGACATGTTCACGGGAGCCCAGGAGAGAACGCCACGGAGGAAGCCCCACAACAGCAGTGGCCTCTGGAGGGGGCACTCACCAACCACAGTGACCGCAGGCAGAGACCAGCGAGCCCATGCCCCGACCTCACCTGCACCCAGCCTCTGCCCTCTCTATGAACCCCCAAAGCCGAAGGGCAGGGAGCCCCGGTACAGTGCATCTCCTGGTGGCCTTGGGGACAGCATCACAGCTCACACACTGCCGTGAGTCCAGCTCGTGGGCCAGGGCAGGGAGGAGTGGCGCCTACTTCCACCTCCCTGGTCCAGGGGGCTCCTTCCTGGGGGCTCCTGGGCATAGCTGCAGCCCCACGATGCCAGCAGGGAGGTTGACAAGGGACAGTGTCTGTGCTCCAGTGTGAAGCACGGTTCCTCCCACCCAGAGCCATCCTGCCCTGGGAAGGGCTGCAGCACCCAAAATAGCTTCAGAGCCGCAGCAAAGGCCTTTGGGGATGGGGCGGATGTCCCCGAGCCTGGATTCCCGCCCCTGACCCGACCTCTGCCTTGGGATTCCCAAGACAAGAGTCACCAGGGGGTTCTCCTTTTAAGGGCAGCATCCCCCCTGGCCGGCGGAGCGATTCTCTGAGTGGGGGTGCTCGACGCAGCTGAGGCTGGGCCCCCAGGGGAGCCAGGGCGGCCTTCGCTCTCCTCCTGGGACCAGGGACCGTCCAGCGACCCGGAGAGGGCGGGAGGGGGTGGGGCTGCCTCGGTGAGCACCGGCCGGGCTGTTGTCCCATCGGTGGGTTCACCTGGGCCCAGAGGCCCACAGTCGCCAGGAAACCTCCTGGATCCGGAGAGCTGGGATTTGACGTGCAAACTCTCTCTTTGGGCCCATAAGGGGTGTTAAAGTTCACGGCTTTCATCTCCTTTCACGCTGGTCTTTCCCGGCACAGACACGGAGCCCACGTGTGCCGGGAGGCGCCTTGAGGGCTGGCGTCCCACGCGCTGTCGCGGTACGCGGTGCTGGAGTGTGCGTTACCGTGAGAACACGCACATGTGCGCACACACGCGCACTCACACGTGCATGCTCCCGCACGGCCACACGCCCACACGTTCACCCACAAACAAGGCAGAGCGTGGCTGTTAGTCCCCTCCAGGACACGCATGTGACCCATTTTTCATTGCTCGTGGATGTCCACAAAGGACCACGAAAGTGCCACGATATTGACTTTGGGGTTACAAATACCCCTTGGCGAGTAGGTGAATTTGCACATACACGACCCACGGACACGGAGGCACGACTGTGCTTTACTTGGAGGGAAACACAAAGAGATAGATGTCCATCCCCTGGGGACGCATGTCGGGACAGCGGCCGCACCCCAGGGCTGGTGAGCCGGGCGCCGCCGTCCTAACGAGTTCCCGGGCACTTGGCTTCTGCCGGCCTGGGACCACCCCCACCCTCAGGACCGGCTCCGAGGCGAGGGCTGCCGTGAGGCAGGTTGGGTGGGGACTCTGCCAGCAGGCGGGTCCGGCACCTCCCAGGACCGCGTTTTGCCAGGTTGCAAAGTCAGTTTTCCCTCCAGCAAAACCCGAGCCCAGGGCTGCGCTCAGCACCAGCGAGCCCCGCAGGCTGGCACCAGAGTGACGGGCGCGGAGGAAACATAGAGCCAAGATTTGTCATGGGATGAGCCATTTGGGGCTCCCCCTGCCTCCCCCCAGTCAGCTCATTTCAAAGCAGCCGGGACTTTTTCAATGTCACAGTGACCCTGGCGACGTCAGTGCAGAGCCGTGAGCGCCTCCAGCCCTCTGCGTGGGCCGACGTCCTGTTGAGTTTGTTCCTGCCCGTGTCCCCCCTCCCCCCTCCCCCCTCCCCCCGAGGAGCACCCAGAGCTGCAGCCCAGAGACCAGGTCGAAACGCGAAGGTTGAGTTTCCTCCTGTGAAAGCGCCCGAGGGCGGCTCAGGAGTGACCCCCACCCTGCGCAGGGCGGCCGCAGCGGGTCAGGCTCGCTGGCAGGACTCCTGCAGGAAGGGATGCGACTGACCCGCGGTGCTGTTCCCATGACAGTCGCCGCCAGGGTGGGCTGCCGCTGCCGGATTCCTCACATACTCGGGCTGTGGGGTGGGGGCTCCGCAGGGCAGGACCTGGAATGAGGCTCCTGGAAGCAGAGTTCCTGCATCTGAAACTCCCACCCCAGGGCCAGACGCAGGGGGAATGTCACGCAGGGAGTGACGCTGCCTGGATGAGTCAGCGTGGCCTGCATGTGCTTGCGTGGGCATCAGCCCTGCTGCTGCGGAACCCGGCAGCGGGACCGGCGCCTGCGCGGCTTCCAGGGAGGCTGCCGCCCGCGGTACGGAGGGGCCGGGAGTCCCGCAACAGCACGCTCTGCGCAGCCCGGGCCTCCTGGGCCTTACGGCCCCTCCTGGAGGGCCGGGGGGTGCAAAGCCTGCTCTCTTCCAATTCAGACAGGCCCCGGGACGCCTGCCGAAAGCACCCCTCACCCAAGTCAAGTGCCCAAGTCAAGCTGGACATTCAAAACAGAGCCCCCCACGTGCCCCTGTTCAGACTCGGGGACCACCCGACTGCCTGCGGCAGGAGGGACGGGCGGCCGGGGACCACAACCACGCCGGGACGCCACGGTGGGCGGCAACGGGCGCAGTTACAATTCCAGGATGTGCCTCCTTCCCCCGGTGCCAGCCACACAATAGGGATGGAAACATAAATCTGCCACAGTTGCCGGCGACTGCAGAGGAAAAGCCGTGAGGACCCAGCCTGCAGGCACCGGCATCGCCCACGCACGCACCAGCTGCAGCCCATTCGCCCTTCCCCGAAGGACGCGCAGGAGAGTCTGCGTCCGACCCGTGAGCCGAGGGGTGCCGTGACCTCGCGTCCCTGCGCGGCGCCGGCCCTGTCAGACTGAGCCGGGAAGAGCGCCCGGCTTCCCTAGGCTTCCTGGTGTCAGCGACTCAAACCATCCGGGACCCCCGGAGTCCCCTTAGAAACTGTGGCTTACGCGGGAGGCGGGGGGAGCCAGAGGAAACACTCTGCAGGGAGATGGTCCCCACGGACGGACGCCAAAGCCGCGCTGGAGGCTGAGCCTGTGTGGCGGGGTGGAGGGAGGGGAGAGGCAGAGGGGAGGTGGGCAGAAGGGGTGGGGGGAGGAGTGGGCTGGGGACGGGGGGCACATGCCCAGTGGAGCAAGGGCTCCTATTTCTGCCCCTCGGACAGAGCCCAGCACGGGCTGTGAGGGTCCCTCTGCTCTGGGCGGTGCTGGAAGCTTGCAGGGGAGGGCCCGGCCCTTGAGCGGGGGGGGGGGGGGGGGGTGTCTCCCTCCCTCCTGGTTCCTCAAACTCCCCAGAGCTGCTAGAGCCGGTCCCTATTCCCCCTGCCCGGCTGCACCTGAGGCACCGGGAGTTGGGCCCCTCCCTGGACGCTCTGCAGGAAGAGCAGGGCCTGGTCTGGGCTGACAGGTGCCCCCGGCCCCGGGGGTCACCACCGTGGGTCAACCTGCTCCCTGGGCCCAACAGGCTTCCCTGGCATCAGCCCCCAGGGGGACACCTTGCCCAGCAGCTGGCGATCTGTCCCCTCCTGACTCCCCACCAGCGGGGGCTCCACGGGGAGGGTCCACAGCCAGGCCTGGCTCTGCGCTCTGTGGCCCCCAGAGTCCCTGTGCACCACTGTCCACGTCTGAGTTGAAAAGGGTGGTGGGAGTGGGGGTGAGGGTCGCTTTCGGACTTGGAGGAGGTGGGGTGGCCCTTCACGCTTGGCCAGCTGGGGCATGAGGCCTCAGAGTGTCCCCGGGGCGGGAGAGCCCGTCTGCCAAACACCCGACAGGATGTGGGGCCAGCGTCAGTCCAGCTCCTGCCTCTGCCCCAGGTGGCCTCACTTCTGTGTCGGGTGGGGGTTCAACAAGCCTCGTGGGACGTGAAGGGGCACGGTGAGCAGCCTCTGTGCTACTCAGTCCAAATGAGTGTTAATCATTCCCATGTCTCTGATGCCTCTCTGCCCGCAGTGGGCCGTGGCGGACACGCCTGTCCCTGGCTGTGAGCCCGGAGCGCGGCGGCTCCCGGCGCCCTCCCCCAGATCCCACCTCTGCTGTGCCCGAGGCTCCCTCCGCCCCGGTGCTGGCCCAGCCACGTGGCTCTCCTCGGCCACGGGGGAGCCAGCAGGCATGGCGTGGGCCCCGGCTCGAGGACGGAGACGGTGCGGCTGGACCTGTTCCCTCCAGTTCCTCTGCTCCACGGTGGGGCCAAGCCTAGGCTAGTCCAGGAGGCCGGGGACGTGTGCGGCAGTGCTGAGTCACCAGACAGCCGGCCCGGCTGTGCACAAGCCCAGACAAGACCAAGGCAAATACCAAGAAAAATACGCCCTGTGTAGCCCAGTCAGACTGCCGGAAACTGAGGACAAACAAAATCCTAAGAGCAGGAAAAAGGCAACTTCTTTCAAGGGAAAACAAGACTTACAGTGAACTTTCCCAAGGAGACAATGACAGTTGGAGGACAGTGGAAAGTCCAGAAGGAACACACAGACGTGGCCTGCGATCCGTGGGCTGTTCCAGGCCCCCGTGGATACCGAACTGTGGATGCCCAAGTCCTTCGTATGAAATCGTGTTGTGTTTGCTTAAAACCCACCCACATCCTCCCCTGTGCGTCCAGTTATCTCTGAACTGCTCACAAGCCCTAACCGGTGCACGTGCTGGGTAAAGAGCGGTTAGGCTGCGGCGTTTAGGGACGAACGACAAGGAGAGAGGGTGCTGCGTGCTGAGAGCAGGTGCCAGTGTTCAAACACTTCTGGTCTGTGGCTGACAGAACCACACCTGCGGAACCCACGTACCAGGGCTGACTGCAGTTTCCAGCCAAGGGTTTTTGGAGGTTTTAATTAGTTCATTTAACTTTTTATTTTGAGACAATTTTAGACTTTCTACATAAGAAGAGTTACAAAAGCAGCCCCGGGGTTCCCATATGTCCTTCACCGAGCCTTCCCTCATGTTAACATGTCACACGACCACAGTGCCGTCATCAGAGCTCATTGTCGGTGCAGTTCTGATAAGTGACCAACAGACTCTGCTGGGCTCTCACCAGTCTCCACTGCTGTCCTTTCTCTGCTCCAGGGTCCCACACGGCCCAGCATGGTCACAGTTCTGGGGATCAGAACAAGGACATCTTTGTGTCGGGGCCGTTCTGTCTACCGCAGGGAATAAAGGAGATGAAAGAGCTCAGAGGGTCTAGCATCGTCTGGGGAGAGATAAAATTCTAACTTCCATTAAACTCTTCAAAGCTAAAGATGTATGTTGTAATTTCCAATGTAACCACTAATAAGAACAACAAACGAAAGTGGAGAAGCTAAAAGGTATGAATTTAAAATAATAAAAAGATAGTTGATAAAATAGAGGACATTAAAGGAGAGGAAAAGGAACATAAAACAGGTGGGAAATAGAAACCCAACGGCAAGACGGTGGCTGCAAGCCTAAATATATCAGAAATTGCATTACTGGCAAATGACCAAAATACTCAAAGTTAAAGATTGTCGGACTTGATTGAAAAAGAAAACAAAATCCAATAACATCGCTTAGAGGGGTCACATCTAAAAATGCGCAGAAAATCTGAAAGTAAGGGGAGGCAGAGATATACAATCTAAACGCGAATGAGAAGAAAGCCAGCACGGTGCCACGATGTCGAAGGAGCTGGGGGACCACAGGGGACCCCGCAGCTCAGTCGGGTGGGGGCTCCCACGATTGGTGGGAGCTGACAGGGTCCACCCAGCAGCGTGACGAACCCCAGTCCAGCTCACGAAATTCCACAGCATCAGTTCAAGATGGATTATTGCTCCAGAGGCAAAATGCAAAGCAGTATTTTAGAATATGACGTGAGGAATTATATAATCATGACGTCTTAAACAGGCCAGAAGTGTGTACCATAAAACCGCGTGCAAATTAAGGGCTTCTGTTATCAAAAGATGCCGCCCAGCGTGAGGAATTAAGCCACAGAGCGCGAGAAGCCGTCAGTGTCTACCGTTTCCTAGGATTCACGAAGGGTCGGTACAGAGAACGTGCGAGACTGTCACAGGTCGGCGGGAATGAAGCAGACGGCCCCACAGATGCAATGAGTGCACTGAGTGTCGCGTCATGACCGAGGACACCCAGCAGGCACCTGCCGCGAAGAGCAGCCCGGGTGTCGTCGGGGAAGGCGGACGAGCCTCGGGACCCACCCCCAGCAGGGCCTGGGCCAGCAAGAGGATGGGCCGGTGCCGGGCGGGGCGTAAGCGGCGCCTCCCACATGGCTGGACCGCCCTGAAGTTCAGCCTTCGCGTCCCTGCGACCAGTGGCGACAGCTCGGCGTGTGTCCTGGGCCGGAAGTACCTGTTCATGTTCTCACAAGCATTACTCGCAGTGGCATTAATACCTCTAAACTGGGAACAGCTCGAATGTCCCCGACTGCAGTGACTGTGGCACGTCCACAGCTGGAGCAGGATTCGGCAACGAAGTGACCAACTACTGCTAAACGCAGCCGTGTAGCCGCGTCTCACACGCACACCAGACGCAGCACACGCGTGAGGAGGTGCTCCCTCCCTCGGGGTCGTGCAGGTGCTGGGGGTGGGGGGCGTCCTTAACTTTGCACCCAGGGCCACCCACCACCGTCCCCAACGCCGGCCTGACCACCTCGGCTGTTGCCGTCCCCTCTCCTCCCGAGGGACGGGGAGGTCCCGAGGGGACTTGGCAGAGCCAGTCCGGCCTGCCTGGCACGGGGGGCTTGGCGGGCGCTCTCTGAGCAAGGCGGGAGAGGAATGCGGAGCCGCAGCTCTGGGGCCAGACGCTCCCCCCGCGGTGAGTAACGCGGGGGCTGCTGAGTCACGGGTTCCTTGCGGCGGGGGTGTGTTTCCAACTACGTGTGCTGAGCAGATGGGAATTTCTTGGCCGCTGGGAGTGAAACTGTGGGTATTTGGTAAACGGATCCAGAAGGAAGCAGGGGGGTGGGGGGATGTGACTCACCCAGGCCGTGTGGACCCTGATGGGGTAAACAGACCCCAACAACTTCTGCTCGTTTACAGCCGGAGGAAGCGGAGCCGAGGCCTGAACAATGGGCGGAGGCGGCCGGCCTGAGCTTTGCCCCGGCGGGCCCTCCTGGGGTGGGGGCGGCAGATAGCCCAGCCCAGGCTTCCGTGCGCAGCCCGCTGCGTGTGTCATGGGTCAGCGTTCCCAGGGAGGACGAGCCGGCCCAGCCCTTGTGCAGAGAGACCCACGGCGGGGGGGGGGGGGGGGGGACACCGAGGCCTGGTTGGGACAGTCTGGGTTTGGGCCGGAGCTGCCTGAGACAGCACAGGGGTCGGGAGGGGAGCTGAGGACGGGGACCCTGCAGTGATCTTGGAGAGGCATCCGCAGGTCGGGCTGGCTTTGGCAGTGACGCTGGGGCCCCGGGGTGCTCCAGAGGGGACGCAGCACCTGGCAGCGGAGGCATCCTGCTCTGCGAAGGGTCGGGCTGGCTTCTCCCCCCGTAAGACACGCGGCAGCCAGCGCAGCAGCCGTCGTCAGGGATAAGCAACAGGCAGGAGGACCTAACGGGGACCCCGACGTCCACATGGCACGGCCACGCTCGGCGGCGTCCCCTCCACTCACACCCTGAAGTCACAAACTGCAGGGTGAGCCCTGCCGTGCGGGGCTCCCGTGCGCCTCAGACCCCTTCCTGTGGAGGCCGAGTGTCCTCCTGGCGCGGCAGGTCCGGCTGCAGCAAGGTGCCACGGTGGGCAGCCCATGGCAGGGCCACGGTGGGCAGCCCAGGCTTTGGTCCACCAGAGCCGGCACGTGTCAAAGGGAGGAAGGCTTTCCGTGTCCCTACCCTAGAGGGCCACACAGGTTGCGTGTGGCCCCCAGGAGGGGAAATGCCCCAGGACACGGCCCTGCCTGGGCTGCAGGAGGAGCCTGGGGACAGAGAGGGCACAGGCCCGCTGAGCCGTGATCGGAGCCCGCCCCAGCGTGGAGACTCCCGAGGAGGGGCCTGGAACTCGCCCCCAAGAGTGCGTGAACCCAGAGGAGACAAGGTGTTCACCCAGGGCTGGGAGGGGCTGGAGGCAGGAGTGGGAGCAAAGCTCTGTGGTCGCGCACCTGAGCCAGGTGTGGCAGTCGGAGCCGCCTCGTTCCCGCGAACGCCCCTCAGATGAGAGCACATGGCCCCCGTGAAATGGGGAGAGACCAGCTCCCATCTGCCGTCCTGAGTCTCACGCCCGCTGAGCTCGGCGCATCTGCGGTTGAGAAACGGGGACAGGGAGGGGCCGCTTTCCCAAGTCCTTTGATCTTGAGTGGCCTTTGGGTGGTTTTTATGGGGCTCGTAGAGCTCAGAGCCTGAGGGGACCAGGGAACAGGGCGTTCCTGCTGGATTCCAGCTGCCGTCTGCATCCGTCAGCTCCGCTGGATATTTGGGGCTTTGTCCCGCACATCGGAAGTCAGAGCTCTGGCCGCGTTGGTCCGCCCGCCGCCCCCCCCACCTGTGACTGGCTCAGTGGGAAAGACCCCAGGAGTCAGTTACTGGGCTCCGTGCCCTCCTGCCCGGTCACACCCTTGCTGCAGGGCCAGCCCTGGGAGAGGTGACAGGGCCCAGGTCACAGGGTCAGCCCTGGGAGAGGTGACAGGGTGTAGGTCGCAGGGTCAGCCCTGGGAGAGGTGACAGGGCGTAAGCCACAGGGTCAGCCGTGGGAGAGGTGACAGGGTGCAGGCCTGGAGACTGGAGGCTGCAGTGTGGGGCGTGTGGCAGTGATATGGCCTCGGTCCTCCGGGCTCCGTGCTCAGTGGGGTCTCCCGAGGGGTGGGAGGGGTGGGGAGAGCAGACCCCCCGGCACGACCCCCTCCCCCTGGCCCAGGTGACCCCCTCAGGCCAAGGGCCGACCAGAGGTCAAGGTGGCCTCAGATGTGCGCCCACCTGTGTGGGAAATGTTCACACGGAGCACAGGGGGTGACAGCCGGACCCCCAGCTGCCCGCTCCTCCCGGCTACCTCCAGGCCCCAGGCCAGCGTGGGGCCGGGCGGGGGAGGGCGGGTGGCGCTGGGAGAGGAGCCGTGTGGGGGAGGGAGGCGTGCTGCTGGCGGCCCTCCAGGCTCAGGGCAGGTCAGCGGGGGCCTGGGAACACAGCAGCCCTCAAAGGTGACTCAGGCCCGGGCGTGGGGGAGGGACGCAGCCCAGGCCTTTCTGCGACTGGAGGGTGGGGCTGTGGCCCGCGGGGTGGCCCCCCAGCCCTGGAGACCGAGGCCAGCCTGGCTCCCGCCCACAGCCCAGCTCCGTGGGAAGCCCTGCCCACCGAGACAGCTGCAAGGTCGCCAGGGTCACTCCCAGGGAGCGGAGCGGAGGTCTCTCCCCCGCTCTGCACCAGTTCCCTGGGCGCCTGACCCCAAGGGCATCATGCCCAGTCATTCCAGATGTACATATATGTGTGCATGTGTGCGTGTGTGTGTGAGGGTGTGTGTGTGTGGACATATGCCTGTGTGTGAGTGTGCATGCATGGGCGTGAGCGCATGTATTTCTGGTGTGCATGTACATGTGTGTGTCTGTGTTTGTGCGCAGTGTGCATGCGTGTGAAGCCCAGCACCCCCCTGCTGGCTCCCAAGGCCAGGCTGTGGGGGGCCCTTCTGCCTCGGATGGTCTCCTCCATCCTCCGGCCCGCACAACACGCCGTGGCCACCATGCACAGCCTCAGATGCCAAGGAAGTCGGGGACCCTGGGGAGGGCGTGTCTGGGCCCAGCCAGGTGGCCGGGCGGTGCGGGGAACCACAGAGATGGCTGAGAGGCAGCCGGCATCACATGCTCTCTGGCAGCGAGACCAGCGTGCCTGGCCCCTCCCGGGGTGGACGCGCCAGTCCACACTGCTACCCCACTGTGCGCTGTGCAAACGCATTTGGACAGAGAAGGAAAGTCCGTGACCTGAGTAAGGAAAAGGCACGGGCCAGGTCCTTGTCCCCGGGGTCCTGCGGTCTCCCCTGGGCGTGGCGTGGGAGCGGGGCCGGCCGGGGGGACCCTGAGGCGCAGTCTTGCGAGGCTCACACTGCAGCGGGAGGGAGAGGCGGCCGCCGAGGGACCCGGGAGCCCAGCTTGGCGTGGCCTTGACCCCGGGGCAGTGGCCAACTCCGAGGAGGCTGACATCCCTTCCTGGGCGGGGACGGAGCCTGACTGAGGGACACTCACTGGGAGGAGAGGAGAGTTTCACGCAGGGATGCTCGCAAGTTTCTGGAGTGACCAGGGAGGCACAGCGCAGGGCGCGCGGTTCCCGGCCCCTGTGCCCAGGGAAACCCCACTCGGCCATCAACGCAGCCTCCACCCTCGGGCCTGGGCTGGGCGAGAGGCCCACGCCCTGGGGCCAGGCCCTCCCCGCCCTCGAGGAGCACAACGGGGCAGGGGCTTGTTCAGCCTTTGAAAGGTCTGCGGAAGTCGGAAGACTGAGTGAGAGCCTCTCGGGGGACAGGGAGGGACTCGCTCTCCATCCCAGTGGGGAGAGCCTGTGCGCCTGCCTCTCGCTCCTCCCGCCAGTTTGCGCGTGGAGAGGACAGTTTCCGTGGCCGAGGGAGCCAGGCCTCCACTGGCCACGCTGCCTGCGCCAGGGACGTGTGGGCCTCCAGGCCCACCGAGACCAGCCCAGTTCCCTCCTTCCCGGGCCCACACCGGCCATCACCAGGGTCTGCCTCCTTGTCCCTGCACAGGCATCTGGGGTCCCTGTCCCCTGGGGCTTGCCCAGAGGTGCCCACTGGGACCGGCTGAGCGAGGACGCGTGGGCGTGGGCTCCCCACTCTCCACATGCTGACGCTCATGATGCCGCTCGAAAGTTCACTTTTATCTGGCCACACGCACGGAGAGTGGCCTGCCCCGTGTCACCTGCGACTGCAGCTGTGTGCAGGGTCTGCGCTGCCCGCCACGTCTCTGGCTGCGCGGTGGGGGTGCGGGAGGGGCCCCCGCGGCGGGAAAGGTGATGCCCTGGGCTGCCTCTGCGCACGGCCCCCCGAGAGGGCCCCCCTGCGATCTGCTGCTCGCTGCTCCCGCCCACCCCCACCCCCTCCCCCGTGTGCAGGGCCGGCCCTGGCCCGGGTGCTTGACACGTGCCGCTCTGCGCCGGGACACACCATCTCCCTGTCCTCGCCAGCTCCTCACTCCGGGCCGTGCCCTGACCCCGCGGCCAGGGCCCCGCGTGCCCTGTCCCAGACGCGGCATTTGTCATAGTCCTTCTGGACGGCTGGACACCGGATGGGGTTGAGCTCTGCGGTCACATCCCCAGATGCAGAGCCAGGCTCGGTCCTCCGCCGTGCGGCCTCTGGCGCCTCAGTTTCCCCTCTGCCGTATGGGGATGATAATAGAGCGATTCAGAGCCAAGAGCCCGAGCACCTCTGCAGACGGCCTTGGAGGAGGCGGCGAACTGTCCCTCAGACCTCTAGGGTCAGACCCTGAGTGCGTCTTTCCCCGCTGCAGACCAGGGCAGCATCGCGCGGGTCCCCTGCAGGGGACAGCTGCGCAGGGCGGTGGCTGCGTGCTGGCCCCCGAACAGCCGTCTCAAATGTCCATGAAATACATTTTGGGGTGAAATATTTTGATTTCCTTCAGGCTGACCTGGGGATCTGGCTGTGACCGGAGCGTAGGTGTCAGTCCCAGGCTTGGTTGTGAACCCGGGTCCTTTGCGTTACTCGGCCGGTGACGTGGGAGTCCCCCCGGTGCAGAACAGCCGGGAAAGTCACCGCCGGCGGGAGGCGACTCACTGGCGTCCGCCGCACACACAGCAACACGGAGCCGGGCGGCGGGCGGGGAGTCTGGCCAGGCGCCCGCGGCTGCTGGGGACAGCCAGCCCCTGGGTCTTTGGGCCTCAGCCGCGGGCGGCACTCGTGCCCCTGGGTGCTCCCTGGCATCAGCCACAGGGCCGGTTCTGGGGCTGAGTGTGCACCCTGCTGACAGGGGCCTTGGGGCTCCAGGGGTCCCCATGGGAGTCCCGGGGGCTCAGGGGAGGGGCCTGGAACCATGAGGAGGCCCCATGCATTTTTACGCTTCATTTACACTAGTACTTTTATTTACATAGTGGATTGAAGATTTTGGAAACCGCAGGACCAGGGGGTCTTGAATATTCCCCCCGTGTTTGGCTGGAGCTCAAACTAGGACTCTCCACCGACCAGACCTCGGATGCCACCAGGGCGGAGAGCTGGCGGCCTCATGGCTGGCAGCCCCGTGCCCACGCGTGGGCGGGAGGTGAGGCTGTGCCTTCCACGAAGGAGCCGTCTCAGCCTGGAGAGAGTGAGGGGTCTGCGTGGGGGGTCTGCCTGTGCGCCCACACGCACCCAGAAAGTGCCCCTGACAGTGAGACCCAAAGCAAAAACCGAACATTCTTTTTCTGCGAAAGCACACAGGATTGGGAAAATCCCACCCCCGCTGCAGGGAGCTAAGGTCAGCCTGGGAAATGTGCAGCCTCAGCACGCCTGACGGCAGAGCAGCGTCACGAACTCGCCGTGATTGCGAACATGTGGCCGCTTCCCTTTGCAAGAAGTAACAATTTTTTCCCAACTTAACTGTTCTTATTTCTTTCAGTGCTTTATTTTGGAATAATTTACAACTTAGAAGGAAATTAAAGAAAAGTTGCAGGAGCAGAGAGGGAGCTTTCTGGATTCGGGACCCATCCGCTTCCTTTGTCCCACCCCTCCCCTTCTCTCTGCAGTTTCTAGAACAAAGGAGAGCAGCTTCTGGGGGACGGGAAACCTCCCCTCCCCCCTGAGGGGTCATGAAATCAGCTCAGGAAGGCGGATGGATTGGAGAAAGGACAGTCTCGTCTGTCTCAGTGTGCGCAGCACAGGGGACTGTGGGCGGGTGGCTGCCCAGTGACCCACAGGGCACAGGGGGCTCCTCCTTCTAGGGCAGGGGAGGGGACTGTGGGTGACTTGGGGTAGTGAATGATTTTCAGGGAGTTCAATGGGCTTAAGGACATACAATGGCCTGGGATAAAGTCTGCTGGCCGCAGGGCGGACAATGGTTTGTGACAAAGGTCCGTCTAGTCTTACGAGATAAGAGTTCAGTTAACGAAAGCTCAGGGAGAGGACCCGGGGTCAGGACTCCAGGCAGATAAGGGAGCTTCAGGGACAGCTCCGCCTGGGCTGGGGGAGGTCAGAGAGACCTGTCCACGTGGAAAGTGCTGCATTTGGGGTGTCAGTCTTTGAGCCCCCACAGACGAGTCACCATGTCCATCTGCGCCTGCGTGCACGTCCTTGGAGCTGTACTGTCTCCTACAAACCCTCCGTGCAGTGACCTAATGATGTGACACCACCTGACGGACGTCCGTTTTTAAGCGTCACTTGTCCCAGTAATTTTCCTTCGCACCCAAGGGCACAACCCAGGACTGCACTGGGGGTTTAATCGTCACATGGCCCACAATGTCCTTGAACCCAGAACACCTGCCTGAACGTCCTTGTCCCCCGGACCTTGGCAGCCCCGGAGGGAGCCGGGGGCAGAGCAGGAACGTGGTTGGGGAGTCCCCGCCCCGCAGGCCGGCCGGGCACGGAGGGCGGCTGGGGTGTCGGGCTGAGCTTCAGTGCCAGGGACTCCCCGAGCCCCGTGCCCCTGTCTCTTCCACGTGACCTCGGTGCAGGCGGTCAGACGGGTGGCTGGCCTCCCACACGGAGGGCAAAACACTCAGCGTGTCACCCTCAAATCCGATTTTGGCCGTAGGTTTTCCACAGGTGGCCCACATCATATCCAGAAATTTCCGTCTTATTCTTAGCCCGTTTCGAATTTTTACCCGTGATAATGGTGCTGGATGTTTGTTGAGTGATCTTTCTGCATCTGTGAAAATGATCGTGTGTTTTACTGTCTGGTCTGCTGTGGTCGATCACACCGGTCGACGTTCAAATCGTGCATTCCCAGCCCAAGCCACGCTCCTCTGGGTGTGTGAGTTTTCCTGTTTGTACGTTGCTGGCCGTGATTTGCTACATTTCATTGAGTATTTTGTGTCTGTGTTTGTGCAGGTTGTTACTCTCTAACTTTGTTTGCTTGTGATGCCGATGTCGGGTGGGGTCGCAGAGCCGTGGGCCGATAAGACCGGTCGGGAATGTGTGCCGTTTGCTGGGGCTGCCACAGCCACGCCCCGTAGACCGGTGGCAAACGGCAGCATTTACCGTCTCACCGTCCGGAGCCGGGAAGTCGAGATCCAGGTCTGCGTAGGGCCGGTATCTCCCGAGGTGTGTACACTGCGTCTCCTCACGGTGTAGACGGCGTCTTCCCCGTGTGCTCACGGGTCGTCCTTCCCTGCGTGTCTGTGTCCTCAGCTCGTCTTACGAGGATGCCGGTCAGGCTGCACCAGGGCCACCCTAGTGACTCATTTTAACTTAATTATCTCTTTAAAGACCCATCTTCAAATAGTCACATCTGAGATGCTGGGGGCGGGGGAGGGACAGGCGCTGTCCCTCCTCTTCTGTTTTCTGACCGAGACTGTGCGAGACTGGTTTCGTTGCAACCCTCCATACTTGATAAAACTCACAGTCAAACCAAGGGGCGTCGAGTTTTCTTTGTGGAAAGAGTTTTGCTGATGAATTCAATCCGAAAAACAGACGGGCCGTTCACATTTCCCATTTCATTTCACGCTGGGTTGGTGAGTCGTGTTTTTCAGGAATCTGTCTCCCCTGCGTAGTTGAATTTACTGACACGAAGCTGTTCGCAACATTGTATTACTGCCCTTTTATTGTCCCGATGCTCTGTGTCGATGACGTCCTTTCAGACCTGGCGTTGGCACTTGGTGTCTTCTCTCTTTTTTCCTTATCAATCTTGCTGGACAGTTATCAATTTTTATAATTTAAAAAATCAGTTTTGAGTCTGTTAATTTTTAAAATTATCTGTTTTGTATTTCAGTAATTTCTGTTTGGGTTTAATTTGCTTATCTCCTTCTAGCTCCTCATATTGGAAACTTTATTATCAATATTAAACCTTTTTGTGTTTCCAACATATTCATTTAAAGCTACACATTTCCCTCTAAGCATCCCTTTGCCTGCATCCCACAAATTTTCACATTTTGTATTTTCATTTCCTTCAGTTCAAAATATTGTCTAATTTTCTTTGTCACTTCTTTGATCCATAGGTTATTTACAAGTGTGTTGTTTAGTTTCCAAGTAGTTGAGGCCTTTTGAAATAGGTGAAGCGCACATGGGAAGCTCCGTGGGCCGGCACCGCCTGCCGGGCCCGACAGCAGCCCTGAGGAAGAGACTGGTCCCATCCCCACTTTTCCGTGGGACACCGAGGCTCGACTGACCCCCTGCTCAAGGTCAGTCATGCCGAGTGTGGCGCAGCTGGGCCCGAGCCCCACCCTGCTGGCTTCACAGCCGCTGCTGCCGACCGTGTGAGCTTACGTGTGCCCGGCGTGCACGTGTGCGCAGACATGAGGCCGCCACAACAAAGCACCACAGACTGGGCGGCTTGATGACGTTCACAGTCTCGCGGTCCTGGAGACCAGAAGCCTGAGCTCGGGGGCACAGGGCTGGTCCCCTCTGAGGCCGAGAGGGGGAGTCTGTCCCAGGCCTCGCCCAGCTCCTGGTGGTCTGCGGCTGCCGTGGTTCCTTGGCGTGTGGACACGTCGCCCCAACTACGTCCACACGGCGCTGTCGTGCGCGAGAGCCTGTGTCCAGCCCCCTTGTGAAGACGCAATCTCATCGGCTCAGGGCCCCCCCACGCCCCCTCTTAACCGGCACGTCTGCAAAGGCTCCCCAGACAGCCACCCCGCAGACCGAGGGGACGGACTGCGACATACGAGCCCTAGGGGGACACGACTGGGCCCATAAGAGCATGTGTGTGTGTGTTGGCCTCTGTACGTGTGTGCACGTGTGTGTACATGCACGCGTGTGTGTCTGGGAACCTCATGACTCTGTGTGTGGGGCTCCCATGGGTCCTGCCCGTGTGGACGGGCGAAGAAACTGGGCCCAGTGCAGGGACAGGACCTGCCAGGGTCTTATGTGGCCGGACATTCGCCACCCCTCAGCCCCCGCGGCCACTGCCCCTGCCCACCCTGGGGGGCGCTCACGTGTCGGCTGTGGGGTCAGGCTGCCCTGGCTGTGGGCACCTGGACAGGTGGGGGTGCCTGAGCCAAGGGTCACCCATGAAGATCCTGCAGCCGTCCGTGGGAGCGAGGGCTGTGTGCTGGGCAGAGGTGGCCCTGGGCACCCAGGAGAGAGCAGGAGGCGGCTGGGGAAGGGCTGGCGGGGAGGGCACGGAGCCGCCGGTGGTGCCCTCGGGGCTCAGCGCCCAGGGCTCCGAGAGGGTCCCAGGTGCCGGGTCAGACAGCTGTCCAGTCCCCGGGGGCCAGGCAGGGCAGCTGGCCTTCACCCCCCACGAGGCCCCTCATGTGTGTGCCCTGGATTTCTGGGTTTCCCTGCGGGTGTCCTCCACAACCCCGTCTGCTTAGTCCCCCAAGCGCCTTGGGCCCCTCAAGGCCCACACAGTCCCCAGCACACTGGTGGCCAGGCTGGTGGCTCCTGGCCCTGTGCAGGCTGCTGGCTGTGCAGCTGACCGGTGGCCAGGGGCTGCCCCAGACCGGCCAGCTGACCCCAGCCCAGGCGAGCCCCGCACCGGCAGGAAGTGGGTCCCGGTGGGGGGAGCAGACCACCAGGGTGTGCAGCCCTAGCATGGAAAGAGGGGCCCAGCCACGGCCACGCTGGTCAGATGTTCCAGGGATGGGCCGGGGTCATCAGTGTGGGAGGAAGGAAGTGGCCCTGGGAGGGGCAGATGAGCCCTCCGGCCCCTGCAGGAAGGGTGTGCCATGCACGCTCTGCCTGGAGCCCTCTCTCCTCAGCAGCCGTGGGCAGGTCAACCCCGGGGCCTGCGGGGGGAGGGGCAGCGCTGAGGCCACCCGTCAGGCTGCACATGGATAAAAGCACCAAAAGCAGGGGCTCTCCACCATGCCCTGCGCCAGGGAGGGAAAGAAAGATGCCCCTCCCATGCCCCCAGCAGTGTCTGCGCCATGCTGCAGGTGGGCAGGTGGGCAGTGGGGGGGGTGGGCAGGTGGGCAGCAGGTGGGGGGATGGGCAGGTGGGCAGATGAGGCTGGGCTCAGGAGCCCTGAGCCTGAGCTGACCGCCGGCGCAGCATGAGGCTTCGGCACCGCGTGTGCCCAGGCTGGGGGAGGTTTAACGGTTGCTCAGACAAGTTTGCTGTTTCTTTTATTAATATTTTTTGGCAGCTAAACCTTTCCTCACTGTATGCAGGGCCGGTGCAGAACTTCTCGGACCCGCCCTCTCTAGTCCCCTTGTGTCCCAGCCCTGTTTCCTGGGACCCCTCTAGCTGCTACCATGCCCTGGTCCCCACTGGGCCCAGGTGTCCAGAGGCGTTGTCCCCTCCCCTGGGTCTTGTCCTTGCAGGGGAAGCTCCGAGGCTCCCGGCCCGAGGTCCTGCCGCCCTGCCTGGCAAGTTCTTGTCGGTTCCGATACCAGAAAGTGAGGCGGCTGAGAAGACTCCGGGGTTGGGGCTGGGACAGAGGGTGGCCCCGCAGGGGCTGCCAGCATCCAGCTGCCCAGCTGTAGCACCAGCCCGTAGCCTGTCCTCTTCCCGGAGGCCGCCTGCCAGTCCTGGGCTCCGGAGCCTGCTGGGCGGGGACTTGGAACATGCGGTCTCCCTCGCTCCCCCCTCACTGCGTGTCCTGACCACGGAGCTCCTCACGGCAACGGTGCTTCTCATCCGTTCTCCCACATGGCTCTGTGGCATGTATATATGCAGGTGCAGGTACGTGTGTGGTGTGCATGTAAATTGTGTGCATGTGTACACATATGATACATGTGAGTGCATGTGCCTATAGACAGGTATGTGGTATGTGCATATAAGATGCACATTTGTATGCACATGTGGGTGTGTATATGATGCATGTTTGTATATACATGTATATGGTGTGTGTAGGAATGCATGTGAACATACTCATGTGATGTGTGATGCACACACATACACGTGACATGAGGTACATGTACACATGTGTTGTGTGGCACATGTACACATATGTGTAGTGTGTTGCATGTACTGTGGGGCATGTGCACATATGCTTGTATGTGCTGGGAGTTATTGATACACACATGTGCGTGTGTATGCAGTTGTTGTGTGGTGCATGTTTGCATGTGTGTGGTGTGTTTCATAGGCACATGCATGTGGTATGTGCATGTGTGAGTGCATGCACGGATATACGTGTGTAGCACGAGAATGTGTGTCTGTACATGCATGTGCTCACATGAGTGCACATGCACACATACGTGTGTGGCACGTGTGCATGCCTGAGTGCATGTGCACATGTGCGTGTGCCTTTTCAGTTGAGCAGCTGCTCACTTGAGGGCTGCAGAAACGAGCAGAGACAGCACGGCTGTCCCCGTTCTCTGCCCTGCAGGGCAAGGTTCCCATGAGGCTCATTAGAGAAGATGATGTGTCCTGGCAGCCCGAAGCCTTCCGGAGTCACGTGTGTGGACACACGCACACACGCACACGCACGGCCCCAATCTCATTACCAGCAGTTACATAAAACACGCCTCCTGGGAGCGGCCCGCTCATGAGCCCGCCGGGTGAAGCTGCAGGAAGGAGACTCGATTTCGGAGCGGGCGCCGGGCCCAGCCTCGCAGCTCTAGCCCGTCTCTCCCAAGGCTGGAAGTGATTTTCCGGCCCTGAGGGAATTCCCGGGGCGTCACGTCAGCGTGTGCTGTGCCCAGGGCTTTGACACTGACGCTGAACGGTGGTCGCTGAAATTCGGTGACACCCACCTCGGGGATAAGGACCCCAGGTCGCCGCCCCCAGGCCCGGTCGGGGCAGACGCACCAAGGGTTCCACCCAGGGAGGGGCTGGGAACCAGTCTCCCCACCCGCGGTGGGTGTCGTGCGGGGCCCTGGCAGAGCCTGACTCTGAGGCCAGCCGGTGACCCGGGCAGCGTGTCCGGCAGAGACCCACGGTCCCGGCTGCCAGACCCCTGGTCAGTGCAGAAAAGCCCACAGCACCTGGTTCGAGTGACCACGGATCCAGGTGCCGAGCCGGTGCCACAGACCCATGCTCCACGGGCTCCTCAAGTCCCCTGCTCTGGGGCGGGTCCCGGGGTCACCACGGTGCCCATTTCGCAGACGAGCACCTTGACGTGCAGCGAGCAGGCCCTTCACCAGCTGGCACGGGAGGGCGGCGACCTGGCGGCCGTGTCCTGAACACCCTGGGGCTGACCTCTCTGCCCGGGAGAGCACGGAGGGGGGCGGGGCCCTGCCCCAGGTCGGGATTCGGGATGCGGGAGGACAGGATGCTGCGCCTGTGCAGCCCGTGCCGCCCTGCCGCGGTGGCCCCTGAGGGCTTTGCAGACATCCCGGAGGCCCTGCCATCAGCCCTGGGGGGTGAGGCCCTCCCCAGCCCCCTGCTCCAGCTTCGCGGCCTGAGCACGTTCAGCAAAGCTGGGTTATGAGCGCGGCCGAGAGCAGACAGTCCGCCCTGCGGTGGGGTCAGTAACGACGTTCCCTTTACTCCTTTGCTTAATGTCGTTATCTAGTCTTACGTAACTTTTGAGCCTTTTATTAAGAAAATGAACCCCCGTATATGCCACCCGACACCCCTCCGGTCTCACTCGCGCTCCCGAGGGTGCCCTGAACCGGGGCAGGCTGTCCCGGTGCTGCCTGTGCCCACGTGGTAGCACACGCCTCCCACAGGCAAAGCCCGTCCTGTCCAGAGAGCACAGTCACCACGGAGCTATCACAGCGGGAGTCACCGCGGAGCTATCACAGCGGGCTCCCTGAGGTCCACGCTGCGTGTGCTTCTCAGGCTGTTTCAAAACGGCCTTTGCAGTTGTTTCCTTGACTCTGGGTCTGAGCAAATGTCCCTCCTGCCTGGCGTTGACGCGTCTCCTCGAACCGACCGGCCACCCCCACCTTTCACGTCCTGGGCACCTGTGTGGCAGGGGACCGGGGCAATTTGTCCCGCAGAAGGCCCCGTTCTGGGTCTGGTGGCTGCTTCTGCCTGGCCTGTCTGGCGAGTTCCTCCATCTCTGCATTTCCTGAAGATCAGGGCTCGGGGCTGAGCCTGACCAGTCGGGACCCGGGGGACCGGCTCCCACCCGCTGCATCTCAGAGGGAGGCGCGGGGCGCCCGGTGCCTCCGTGTGGGGTGGTCAGCCTGGTCCACACGGTCCCCGACCCCGACCTGGCTGAGCACACGCCCCCGTGGCCCACCCCAGCGTCTCCCAAAGGCTGCGACAGGGCAAGTGTCTGATCCCGCCATTCCCCCTGCGCGGCCTCTCTGGAACTTTCCCGTGAGCTGCTCTGTCACAGCGAGAGACACTGTAGGAAAGGCTGGGCCGGTTTCAGAACCGCAACCCGCTGCCCTAACAGCTTCCGGGAGGGATGGGCGCTTTTAACCTGCTTTTGGGAGTCCTCCGAGTTCTAACACGTCGAAGTCCTCCAACCCGGCTGCCATCAGTGTGTCTGAGGGCTGCGGTGCCCCGACCCTGGCCCGGGGGGCCTTTCCGGATTGTCTTGGGCCAGGGCGCCAGGCGGGCCGCGACGTCTATGCAGACGGGCTCCAGGGCCCACCCCGTCCCATCCTCCGGCGCAGCCCTGGGTGCAGCGGCCCCTCCAGAGCGCCGGTGCCTGCGGGGGGAGGAGGCGCAGAGGCCGCAGGTCCCGAGCCGTCTTTGCTTCTAGGCAACCTCGAGCGGCGGAGCAGGTGAGACTCATTTCATGAAAAAGAAAAATGCAGCTTCAGTTTGAGAACTTACACTGAATCTCCAACTCAAATTTAAGAGTTTCTGAAACTTCCTTGGTTTTATATTTGTATCTCTTTTTCTCTAACCTTAAAATCCTTTTTTATCAATATTTGAACATAACATGAACATAACATTTAACATTGTTAATATAACATTATATTAACACAATATTTTTAGTTTTATCCGGATTTGCTTTGTCTGCACTGTATAATCTGGTTTGAAACTATTCCGACGCTGTCACCGGCAGCCTGGTGCCGACTGCAGGTCAGTGTCCTGTGTGTTCCTGCTGCCCCTGGACACATGGCACCCGGGCTCCGTGATCAGCTGTGCTTAACGTGCAGCTGGGATCATTCTCCGTGTGGCGAAGCCACGGACATGACGCAGACTTGGGTCCATTTCTTGGACTCTGTCTCAGCGTCCAGGACGTGCACCGTCTGCCTCCCACTCCTGCTCACTTCTGCCGTGTAATCGGGCTGCAACCGCCGGCCAGGCTGCCTCGGTCTCCTCGGCTGTCGGCAGAAGGCAGGCCCGGCCACCAGAGGCCACCGCCACCCTGTGTGGCAGGATCAGGAAACCTCTGCCGGGACACTGAGCCAAGAGTGGGCTCGGGGGACGGGCTGGGGCCACTGACCCCCATCTGCCTTCTGACCTTCCTGGGGGTGTGGCACCGAGTGGAACCTGCTCATCTTCTCAAAGTCACCCGGGTACACCCTGCCCTCCAGACGTGGTTTTCTTCCACATTCCAAACCAATCCATATAGACCTTTATTCCTAACAGCCGCATAATATCCCATAGTCTGGATAAGCCAACATTTACTAACTAACACCGGGGCTGTTTCCAGTCTTGGCTCTGCAAGCCGACATCACAAGTAACGTCCCGATACGTAAAAATCCCCACACACATCCGTCACCGTGTGGGGTGGGCGCCTGCTCCCACGCTGCTCTGTGTGCCGGCTCGGCGTCCCCTGAGGCCCCTCGGGCTGCTGCGGGTGGTGTGTCCTCGCCTGCAGGCCACGCCCTGCCCGGCCACCCCACAGCCCTCCCGTCTCCGTCCTGTAACCCCCACCCTCCGGCTGGGGATGGCCGCGCACCTGACGCCACCAGCCCCAAGTCACTGCTCCCCGCCCGTGCGGCACAGAGGGCTGGAGGGACCCTCGCTGCTCGGCACCTGACCTTCAGTCACCGCAAAGTCTGCCGGCTGTTTGCCGCCCTGGGCATGGGGGCAGCCGGTCAGGGCCAGCGTCGGTCCCCAGGGGAGACTGAGGCCCCACAGGCCCGCGACAGAGGGGTGGAGTGGGCGCCGCCCGGCAGGCGCAGGGCCCGTGGGCGGGTGCGTAGGGCTGGCCTCGGGGTGCGGGAGGGGCCCTAACTAACGCTGCCCCTCCAGCTGGGTTTCCGTCCCGTCCCCTCGAGAGAGCTCCAAGGGGAAGCGATTTGGAGTCCAAACCCCGTGTCCAGCCAGACCAGCCAGTGCCCAGGGGACGGGTGACGGGAAGACGTTGTCACGCGTGAGTGACTCCAGGCAGTGGGGAGACTCGGGGCCTAGAGCGGAGTGGCAGAGCCGGCAGGCGGCGGCCAGGCCACCAGCTAAGTCTCGGGCTGGTGACGGGCACCCAGGGTGGCACAGCGAGGTGGGCGTGGAGCAGCCCCAGAGGCGGGAGCAGGGCCGGCAGGGACGGGCAGAGCCAGGGCCTGCCACGCTCCCAGGGGACACGAGACCGGCAGTGCCGGGGGACAAGGGCAGAGCAGCCCCGGCAGGATTAGACATGTTTTATGGGAAACCGAGAAGGAGTGACGTGGAATGAACGGCCTGTGGCCCCAGCAGGGGAGGCCGGGGCGCAGGGTGGCTCGGCCGGAGTTCGGGCGGCGGCTGTGATCGGCCGCAGACACAGACGGTCACAGAGAAGAAGCAATGAGATAAACCAGACTTGGAACTTAAAGATTCGGGGAAAACAATAAAATGAACCAAAGGACAGACCAAGGCACTGAAGGAGGGCGGGGCAGTTGCCGACGCGGAAACGGTGGAGGTTTGGTCCACGCGTCGCAGCTCCCAGGCCAGCGCGCGGCGAGGGCGACGTCTGCCGGGTCCCCCGCGCAGCAGCACCTGCGGACCCCGCGGGAGGAACGGGGCCGGACATGACTTTCCTGGAAAGTGCAAATTCCTTACTGTGCGGCAAGAAGCCTGGAACCCTGAGAGCAGGACCGGCTTCGCCAGGGCGGCGGGACACCCGCTCTGCGCCGGGAGGGACCGAGGGGGGCACGGCTGACACCACAGCCCCAGCACCCCGGCGCCCGGCAGCCCCGGCACAGACCGTGCTGAGCGCCCGACACCGCGGGTCCTCCCCACCTGCTCACCGTCTCCCGGGGGACCTAGACGCGGGCCGTCCCGGGGGAGAAGACAGCACCTCACACAGCCCTCGCCCGCCCCCGGCGCCTCCTCACCCGTCCCTCCGTCCCTCCGTCATCGTGACCCTCCCAGCCCCCCACCCCGTGCCAGGCACCGCCAGGCAGGCCGCACCCCCTGCCGTGGAGAGACAGGTTCTAGTCAGAGGGAAAATACAGCAGGGAGCTGGGCGGGAACTCGGAACAGGTGGCCGAGGGGCCTCCCTGGGAGCAAAGCCCGGGCGGGGGCAGGGAGGGCCTCGTGCCTGGAACAGCATCGCCGGCAGAGGGGAACAGCGGAGGCAAAGGTGAGACGGGCTCGAGCCTGTGTGTTCAGGGAAGGAGTGAATCCGTGCGCCCGGTGGTGGGGGGAGGGGATGACCTCAGGTTCCCCCAACTCCTGATGACAGTCAGCGGTTGGCCGGGGAGCAGAGCGGGCTGCAGTGGGGTGTGAAGCTTCGGTGGCATCGAGGGGGCAGAGCAGTCCCCAGGGCGGGTGGGAGGTCGCCTGGTGGCCTTGGGGTCTCGAGGGTCGGGCCATGGCCTGGTGCTGCCCCCACAAGGCAGAGTCGCACGTGAGCAAATGCGCCCCCCTGCCCGGGGGCACCTGGAACCCACACAGGCAGGAGGGCGGGCGGCCTCTGCCCAGGGAGCTCCCTCCAGTGTCAGGGCGTGGAAGCCGGGGGCTGCCGCCACTAAAGGGCCAGTGTGGCGGGGACAGAGACCAGCACTCGTGAGGACACTTCTCGAGCTCAGGCTGGCAGGGAACTGGCTTCTGCTCCTCCAGGCCCCCGGGGAGGTTGTCAGTCTCTACAACACCTCGGGGACAAAACTTAAGCACAGAGTGGGGGGTGCCAAAAGCTCACTCATCACATAAGTGATATATTCATGTCATATTTTTCAAAATCAAGAGTAATACAAAATATATCTGTAATAAAAAATCAGAATAAAGACAGACATTCTGGCCAGGCGCGGGGGCTCACGCATGTAATCCCAGCACTCTGGGAGGCTGAGGTGGGAGGATCGCTTGAGCTGAGGGGTTCGAGACCAGCCTGAGCAAGAACAACACCCCGTCTCTACCAAAAATAGAAAAATTAGCCGGGCATGGTGGGTGCCTGTAGTCCCAGCTACCTGGGAGGCTGAGGCAGGAGGATCACTGGAGCCCGGGGGTTGGAGGCTGCAGTGAGCTGTGATGACACCACTGCACTCCAGCCTAGGTGACAGAACAAGTCTCTGTCTCCAAAAAAAACAGGAAAGACATTCTTTTCAGGAGACTTATTTCTTTCCAACACAACTACCGGAAGTCCGGAAGTCCGAGACGTCTTGCAGTTGGCCCTTTCCCAGCCCCGGTGCCCCTGGGGGTGCAGCTGACTCTGCAGACGGAAGCCTCACGCCCACACGCAGGGTCTGCTCTGCCAGGCAGGCCGGGCAGGTGTGCGAGGTGCCTGGGGGCTCAGGCTGGCTAGTGTCCCCTGCGGCCACAAGCACTTGGGCGAGGCTCAGGCCAGAGACGAGCTGCTTCCCTCCCGCAGAGCCTGGGCCTGTGGGGTTCAAAGGCCTCTCATCTCCCTGTTCGATGATCCCTCCGCAGAACACGACCCCGGCGTGGCTCAGACCCGAGGTCACTGCCTGCGGCTCGGCTGCCCAGGAGCTGGTGTGACAGACGGCGGCACAGGTGGGACAGCCGGTGTCCAGGACACCGTCCCGTCAGAAAACAAAAGGACAGAGGTGTCTCCTCTTTGGGCCTCAGTCCGAGGCAGATGCACCTGTAAATCCCGAGTCTGGCGTCCGCTGGGGTCCGGTGATCGTGTGAGTTCTGCGGGGCAGCGGGTGTCAGGGGCCTGCCCGGGGCCGCCGGGGGAACCTGCGGCTCCCTGGTTCTTCAGCGGCTCAGAGCTGCGCGCGCAGTTTCCGCTGTGGGGGGGGAGGCCCCTCCCGGCTGCACGCCGAGGGCTCAGCGCGGACCCTGCCCTGGCTCCACTCGGAGGGAGGGGCTGCTATGGGCAGCCGTGTCCCCCAAACCCTTGTGCTGAAGCCCTGACCCCCACGTCCCCAGAATGTGACTGTATTTGGAGACAGGGTCTCTACAGAGGTGATTAAGGTAAACTGAGGTCGGCAGGGTGGGCCTGATCCAGTCTGACTGGTGTCCTTGTAAGAAGAGAAGAAGCTGAGGCCACAGACACCCAGAGGGACGACCCCGCCAGGACATGGGGAGGAGACGCCGTCTACACGGCAAGGAGACAGGCCTCCGACCCGACCCGAGGGGCCTGTGGACGCGTGGCCGTGAGGGCAGCGTGGGGCGCGCGACAGGCCGGGCCACCTCGGGACAGTCCCTGGTTTACTTAAGAGCAGTGTGACTACGACGGTCCCCGGCTTGGCCGACTGTGCTGCGCTTGTGCGGACGGACGTCACCGTCAGGGGACGCGGGTGCGGCTGCTGTCTGCACAGCTCTTCCGGGAGTCCGCAGTTGTCCCAAAACAAGCATTTTTAAAGCTAATTCTAATGACATGTATTTAGGGAGACAGTCTCTTTTCCTCAGGAGTTAGCTTATTTTTGCTCAAAAACAGCGACATTGACGTGAAAACCGGCGGCTCCCTGAGCACTTGAAACCAAGGCAGGAGGTTTCGTCACTCAAGGAGCCGCGACCGCAGTGTGGCCAGTCGCTCCCGAGAGCCCCTCCTCCCCCCGGCGTCCCCGAACAAGGAGGTGATTATTCCTGCACCGCGGAAAAGGCCCGGGTCTGCGGCAACTTGTCCCTCTCACGTCAGGAATGTCCCCCCAGGAGGACACGCCCCCGCCGGATGCTGCGCGTCACCAGGATCCACAGTGCCAGGGGGTCTCTGTGTTTGGCCGGGCGGTCGTCCCGACTTCATGTCACCACGTGGCCCCCCGCAGGCGGCCTGCCCGTGCGAGGGGCGCTGGGGCCGGTGCACCCCTGGGGGCCTGGCGGGCGCGGCGCAGACACGGGCACAGGGCGAGGAGCGCTCAGTCAGGGTCCGCAGGGGTCGGGGACGACACTGACACGGCCAAGCCCCTGCGATGAGCCCGCGGGGCCCGGAGCATCGGGTCAGGGAGCGTCGGCGTCTCCCTGCGCAGCCGGAGAGACTCAGCTCGGCACCGGGGCTTCCGCACGGCTGGGTGGGAGCCGCTCGAGGCCGCGCTGTGCCGGCTTCCCCGGGACCCCCCACCCTGTGGGCCCAGGGTTTCCCCGTCCCCAGCCCAGACCGGTCGGCGCTCCAGGCCCAGGGGCAGCTTGGCAGGGCTGCCACGCCTGGCTGCACAGAAGAAATGCGCGTTGTCCCTGAGCACCCCGGGCGCCCTGCCTGCCGCGTGCCCGTCCTGCAGGCCAGAGCCCGTCACGCCCAGTTCCCGTCCTGCCAGCTCAGCCTGCACACGCTGACTACGAGCCGCCCCCCGGCCACCCAGTCCAGGCCCGATAACTGGGGCGCTGGCAGCAGCCCCCGCCGGCCTCTTGCACCCCTGGCCCTCTGGTCCCCCCGCACCCTCCCGCTCGGATCCTGCCGTGGGCCCCGCCCTGCTGGGGACCCGTCACTGGCCTGGCGGTGGCCTCTATGTTTCTACCTCCCCACCCGCTTCCCACAGCCCCTTCTTGCCGCAGGACATTGGCACGCGCCTTCCTCGCCCAGCCCTGCCCCGGCTCTCACCTAGGCATCCTCGTGCTGACTCACTGATCTAGTCACGCCCCACCTGTCACCACTATGGCTAAGCAACTGTCTGGGTCCCTCACCCGGGTTCCGTCTGTCCCTACCTGCCCCAGGACTTGTTCCCGGAGGGCAGGGCAGGCTCTGTGTGTTTCTTCCCCTGTCCACACAGCAGGTGCTTCCTAAATACTGGGGCTGTCAGATGACAGCCAGGCTGGGGATGACGCCTACGCCCACCTTTCCATTGCTCCTAGAAGGGGAGGGTTAACTGTCACCTGAGCAGTCAGGGGAGGCTTCCCAGAAGAGGTGACCTGGAATGAGGCTTGAAGGGTGACCTTCCCCACCAGGCAGCAAAGCGCAGAGGGAGCAGAGCTGCCAGTGTGGACGCCCAGGGATGTGGCTGTGGCCAACTCCAGCCGGGGCAGGGTGGGGAGAAGGGAGTGGTCAGGAGGCGTCAGGAAGGGCCACGGGGCCTCTGTGCTCAGCCACAGCGTGCCATGGCACATGGGGCCATCCGTAAGCAGGAGAGAGAGGGCCTGAGTTTTGGGGAGAACAGTTCTGAATGATGCCAGCGTGGCGGGGGAGGGGAAGGGGGGCTGGGAGTTGGGGGGTCCCCGGGGGCCCTGAAGTCGCAGCTGCGTCATTTCTGGGCAGAACCGACAGGACCGGGTGGGACGAGGCGGCACCCGCTGGGCTTCCCCACCAGGCCACTGCTGCGTGGTGCATCGCGGACGCCGTGGACAGGGCCACGCACTCGGGTTCTAGTGTCTGGAGGAAATGTTGGGAAACACGGGCAGCGGGGAAGTGGAGGAGGGGCCGGAGAAAGAACGTCAGATCCCAATCCCACCCCAGGGTGTCCTGGCGAGCCTCCCGCTCGAGTGCTTCTGGAAGGTTCTCCAAGTGTGGCCAAGCTCATGTCTTTCCATGTGATTTCACGTCCTCTGGGGTCCCTGCCCTAGCCAGGGCCTGCGCTGCGGCCTGGACAGCTGCTCCCCAGGACGAGCCGGCCAGACGGCTGAGGGGCCATGGCAGGAGCTGTCCCCGGGGGCTCGGGTGGGAACAAAGCCCCCGCTGCCCTTCCTGGGCCCGGCCCTGGGAGGACGGACTCCCCATGCCAGCCCCATCTCCCTCCACGCTCCAGGGTGACTCAGCCTCGGAGCTCCTGGGGCAATGCCACACGGCTCACACGGTGGCCAGCAAGGACAGCCACCACCCTGGGCACCTTGGGGGATGGGTCCGCCCCCTCCAGCCTGGGCTCTGACCACTCAGGAACCGGAGCAGGCCCAGAGCCCCCGAGCGCGCGGTCGGAGCCCCCGGGCAAGGGCTTTGCAAACCCGGGTGAAGCTGCCCCCACGCAGGGCAGGGCCGGCTGTGCTGGGCTTGGATGGCCGGTGAGCCTAGACCGAGGGCCAGATGCAGGCGGGCTCAGTGCAGGGCACCGCGGGAGGCAGGGGTCCAGCCAGTCCCCTCAGGGGCAGATGAGAGGCCACAGCACAGCCCACGGGGGACCACAGCCCCAGGGGGACCACAGCCCCGGGGAGATCACAGCACTGGGGGGACCACAGCCCCGGGGGACCACAGCCCACGGGGGGACCACAGCCCACGGGGGACTACAACCCCGGGGGGACCACGGCCCATGGGGGGACCACAGCCCCGGGGAGATCACAGCACTGGGGGGACCACAGCCCCGGGGGACCACAGCCATGGGGGGACCACAGCCCACGGGGGACCACAGCCCACGGGGGACCACAGCCATGGGGGACCACAGCCCACGGGGGACCACAGCCCACGGGGGACTACAGCCCACGGGGGACCACAGCCATGGGGGGACCACAGCCCCGGGGGACCACAGCCATGGGGGGACCACAGCCCACGGGGGACCACAGCCCCGGGGGGACCACAGCCCACGGGGGACCACAGCCCCAGGGGACCCACAGCCCGGGGGGGACCACAGCCCACGGGGGACCACAACCCCGGGGGGACCACAGCCCCGGGGGGACCACAGCCCACGGGGGACCACAGCCCACGGGGGACTACAGCCCCGGGGGGACCACAGCCCACGGGGGACCACAGCCCTGGGGGGACCACAGCCCACGGGGGACCACAGCCCACGGGGGACCACAGCCCCGGGGGGACCACAGCCCACTGGGAAAACTGGTGTCCTGCAGGCAAGTAGAGCCACGCCAGCAGCCAGGGCAGCTCACCACCCGCCTTGGTCCCAGGACGTGGCCGACACCCACAAGTCAGGTCTCGCCCACCTGCGAGGCTCGGCCAGGAGCAGGAGGAGAAAGGCTGGAGGTGGCACAGGTGGGGACCAGGCCTGGTCGCCCAGGACTTCTGTGTGGTTGGGAGAAGGAGGATCGGCAAGAGCCAGGGTGCTGTCACCTGGATTGCTGGGCCCACCCGGGCCCCCATCTCCCAGCCTGTGGCTGGTGGGCCTCGGTGGCCTCGGGGGCTGCCGTGCTGGTTGGTGAGTGGGGTGGGGAGGCCCCTGAGGTTTGGGAGGGAGGGGGTGAGGGGAGCTTGTTAGGGCAGCCGTGCGGTGGGAGGTGCAGCCGGGACGGGGAGGTGGGGAGTCCAGCCCTCAGCTGCCGCAGTCTGGGAGAGTGTGCGGGACGTTCCGGCCGGGAGCAGGTGAGGGGGCCGGAGACCCCGGTGACCCCGGTGACCCGAAGATGGCTGGCTCCAGGTAACAGCCCAGGCAGCTCTGGACAGAGAAGGAGACGTGAGCCGGTCAGTGTGCAGCCCCCGCCGGCCCCCTGCGGCCCTGCCAGGACCACCTGGGGGGCTTGGGGAAGGCCTTCCAGGGCGGCGTCTGCAGGTGACCTCCCTGAAGGTGGCCGTCCCAAGAAGACGAACAGGCAGACGCGGTTTCCCGTTTCACCATCCTCTCGGGGGGCCTGGCCCGGCCCTCACTGAGCGCCCACTGCGCCTCAGCCTGCAGATAGGCACCTGCGCGGGGCCCTGAGAACATCTATCGAGCAGGGGTGACGGTGACAGGGCAGGCGGGGGTGTGGGTGTCTTCCCTCATGTCCACCGCTCGTCCAGCTAAGGAGGGGACAGGGACGGGGATGAGGAGGCCCCAGCTTCCAGGGCCGTCTGAATTGTGCAAAGGCGGAGGGTGGGTGGGAATGTGGGGCTTGCCAGACCCCCGGGGGCCGGACCCAAGCAGCCAGCGCGGGTCCTGGTCCTGTGCGGGGTGAGGTGAGTGTCTGCCATCCGTGGAGGGCCCAGCCCTGGAGAGGGCCCCCCTGGCGTGGCGCACGTCAGGCAGTGAGCACGGCGACCGCCCCACGGCACAGCATGGCGGCACCGCGCACCGGGCCCTCCCCGCACCTTGCAGGGAGGGGGCACAGCCTGCTGGGGGCGCGTGCTGGAAGGTCTGTTCTGCCTTCGATTTCTTGCCCAACACACCAGGGGTCAGAGCGCCCGCGGTGCCCCACGCCGACCCTGCCCTCCCGCGGAGAGACGGTTAAACCTGGCCGTGGGCTCCCGTTTCCAGCGTGAGCTCACGACCCCAGGCCCTCTGGAAAGAAAAGCAAAATCAGCGGTGGCCGCACGGCTGGGCAGGGTCGGGCCCACGGCCTCGGGCGGTGAGTAGGGACGCGGTCGCTGGGCTCACTGACGCGGCATTTTCTCTCCATCAAATGACTCGCCGTGAAGCTATGTTTTTGAACCACTGAAATACATGTATTATTTGGGCCCAACCCAGGTGCTGGGGCCGGAGCATCTAAAAATAAGCCCCACCGCTGGCTCCCACGGCGTGACTCAGCGGGCCGGCGCCTGGTCACGTGAGGATGCGGAAGGCCAGCTCTGCGCCCTCCCCTCTCCCCTGCCCCGGCCAAGGTGTGGGTCAAATTCCTCCAACCCTGAGGACGGATTCCTCGGAAACAGGAGGGAACAGGGACCCGGGTCGAAGCAGCCCGGGGCCTCTGTGGTCCCGTCTGGCCGGGCAGTGGCTGGCAGAGCTTGGCGTCCAGAGGGGACAGAGCAGTCCAAGTGCCCCCAGGACCCGGCACAGGCTCCGGGAATAGCCTCCCGGCTTCGCCTGTGGACAGGCTGGCGCCAGGGTCCTGAGGAGAGTGCCAGGGCCACCGAGCCAGGGGCTGGTCGGACCCACACGCAGACACGCAGACCAGCTTCCTTCCTGCCAACCACCGATCGGCCTGATTACGGACGGGGCCATCGGTCCTCGCACACAGGTGTGACCATTGCTCCAAGGCAGCCTCTCAAAGGCCGGGCAGGGTCCCCGAGGGCCCCACCCTGCACCGGGCCTGGGCGTCTACATTTCCGACAGCGCCGGCTGCCCAGGCTGGTCGGGACCAACACTGAGCAGCTCTCGGGGGCAGGACGGCAAACTCCACCACGGCGGGGCCCAGCCAGCTGCGTCGGGCTACGAATGGCTTCCAGGTGTTTAATGGTTGGAAACAACAGAGGAAGAGCGGGTTGGAGCTGAGTGGCCGCAACGCCTACAGCCGTTCCCAGCCAGCGACAGAGTTGGCCGCCCGGCTCCGGCTCCGAGCAGCAGAGAAAGTGGGAGGCCGACGGGAGGCGGGTCCGTCTGGTGACAGCTGCCCGCCCCGCGCACCCTGACAACCGACGTGATCACGCTTGGCTGCGTTTTCAGCCAGTATTTTCTCTGGCTACCTTGGGTTGAGAAATCTTCAGTGTCTATTGTCTGCCACCTGTCCCTGACCTTTTGTCCTTGCTTACGGGTCTTTCGCGGTGAGATAATGTTCACGTCCGGCGTGGTCCCATTTGTCTCATGCTCCTCTCCGGCTTCAGGGGTGTGTCTTGGTCTAGAAAAGCTGTCTCTGCTCCAAGGTCAAAACTGTGGTCTTCTGTGTTCTCTTCTGATACTCTGATGGTTTTGTTTCATATTTAGGTTTTTAATGTCTTTGAAAGCTGTTCTTATGAATGAAGAGAGGATGGGTCCGACTTCACACTCCCTGGAAAGTCCGTCCACAGCCCTGAACTGCGACGCCGCCTGGGCCACGTGAGGTCCCCACAGACGGCTGGAGCTTGTCCTGCCGTCTCAGTCCCACGCCGCTGGTCACTTCTTTCTCTGTTCCTGCGACCCAAACCCTGCTTCGTTTACTCTAACCTTCTTACACATGTGGACATCTGTAAGGCACCTCGTGCTTCACACTTGTTCTTTTAAACACACTAATTTCTAGGGGAGTGTCATGTTCACAGCAGAGTTAAGCAGAAAGCACCAGGTTCCCATGTACCCTCTGGCCCGCCACACACGCAACCTCCCACCGTCGACCCCAGCGCCACAGTGGCACGTTCCTTACAGTCAGCGAACCCGCAGTGACACGTCACTGTCACCCGAAGCCACAGTTCACGCTGGGCTCGCTCTGGGTGCTGTGCGTGCTCAGCGTTTGGACACACGTATATGACACGAAGCCACCGCTGTAGCATCGCACAGAGCAGTTCTACTGCCCTGAGGATCCGTGCTCCACCTAACGCACCCCCCCAGCCTGGGCACCCAGTGACGTTTTCACCGTCCCCACAGCTGCCTCTTCCAGACGCAGGAACCGCCATCGCGGGAATCTCACGGTGTAGCCTTTCCCACTGGCGTCTTCCACTTGGTGACCTGCATTTCGCTTTCCTCCGTGTCTTTTCATGGCTTGACAGCTCACCTCTCGTTACCTCTGCGTAACGTCCCGCTGTCTGGACGGACCGGCGTGTCACCTGTTCACCGTCTGCAGGACACCCTGGGTGCTTCCCGGCGTCGGCAATCGAGTGGAGCTCCGTGAACACCTGCGTGTGGGTGGTTTGTGTTCAAGTGGGTTTTCCGTGAGTCGTATGGAAACAGGCAGCGAGTTTCACTGCTCGGGTAAATGCCAAGGAGCGCGGCGGCTGGGCTGTGCGGTAGGAGCAGGTTCGTCTGCGAGAAACGGCCACGCCGGCTCCCAGGGGCGGCAGCACCGCGTCCACGCCGGGCCAAAGGGAACCCCCCGCGGCACGCCCGGCAGCATCTGACGCCGCCAGTGTTTGGGGTTTGGGCCGCGGTGACGGACGTGTCCTCGTGTCCCACTGCTGTGTCAACCACGTCCCCACATGTGTCACTCCACGTGCTTCTCTGCCACCCGCGTGTCCTCTCCGGGGAAGCGTCTGTGCAGACCTGCTGCCCATTTCTCAATCGGCTGTTTGTTTTCTTATTAAATTTTAAGAGTTCTTTGTGTATTTTTGACAACAGTCCTTTGTCAGATGTGTCTTTTGCAAATATTTTCTCCCCTTCTGTGGCTCGTCTTCTCGTTCCCTTGACGATGTACTTCGCAGAGCAGAAGGTTTTCATTTTAACAAGGTCCAGCTCACCGGTGATTTCCTCTGCGGACCACGCCTCTGGTGCGCTATTAAAAAGTCATCACCAAATCCTCGTCATCTAGTTTCTTCCCCTGTGTGTGTGTCATTTTGTAAGAAAATGCCACACTGGCCTCCCCACCAGAAAGGGACTTCGTCTCCTAGGAGTTTTGCATTTGACGTGTGGGTCTGTGATCCATTGTGAGTGAACGTGAGCGGGACCGACTGGATTCATCGTGTTTGTGTGCGTGTCTGCGTTTGGATGCCGGCTGCCCCAGCACCGTCTGTGGGAAAGACCGTCCCCGCTCTCCTGCGTCCCTGGCTTGCTGTGGAAGACCAAGTGGACGTGTCTCCGTGCGTCAGTATAAACCGGGGTTTTCTAGAGACAGAGCTGGTAGGATGGACGGACGGACAGGTAGAGAGATCACACACACACACATGCATGCACACACACACGCACACGCACACGCACAGGCACATGGAGAAGGACTGAGGTTGTGATGAGGAATCGGCTCACGTGATCACGGAAGCTGAGGGGACCCACGACCTCCATCTCCGAGCTGCAGACCCCGGAGCGCTAGTGACGTGGTTCCGTCCACCCCAGAGGCCAGAGGACCCAGGAATCCGGCGGCTCACGGCCCGGTCGGGAGAAGACCGAGGCTCCGCCTCACAGAGACGGGGCTCTCCCCTCCCGCCTTCGTTCTCCTCGGACCCCCGCAGGCTGCAGGGCGCCCACCCACGCTGGCGAGGGCCGCCCACCCCTGCGATGCCAGCCTCGTCCAGGGGCACCTCACAAACACACCGGATGCTTGGCGTCCCGGCCCAGCCAGGCTGGCACACGGAATTCACCACCTCGGCCTCCACCTCTGGGCTCTCTTCTCCGCTCCGCTGCCCTCCGGCTCTGTTCCTCCGCCACCGTGGTCCTGGCGACCGTAGCTTCGCAGGGAGTCCTGGAGCCGGAGAGCGTCAGCCTTCCGACTTTCCCTCCTTCAGGACCGTGTTGGCCTCTAGTTATTTTCAGAACGGCGGCGGCTCCCCCGGCTCACTCGCTCCGGCCGTGGTCCAGGTCTGTCAGGAGCCGCTGGGCGTCGGACTAAGGTGCTTCCGACAGGGGTCAGCCGGGAGCCAGTCACGTCACATCATGTCGCCTCTTCCCGCCCACGGGCGTGGGCTGTCTCAGGTTTGCAGCTAAGCCCTGTGCTGCCCCCAACCTCCCCTCCACGGCTGCAGGGAGCAGCCTGCCTGGGGTGACACGGGCCGTCACTCGGGGGGGAAAGGGTGGGGCTGGCGGTCTGAGCTGGGCGGGGCGGCCCCCTCTGGACAGACGCCCGCCAGGTGCAGGGGGTTCTGGGCTGGCGGAGCCGGGGAGGTCGGGGCCCGCACTTGGGACCTCGGCCAGATGTGCGAGCCCAGGGCTGGCACGTTCGGGTGACGGTGGGGACCTGGACACCAAGCATCGAATGGGACTGTGGTGGGCAGGGGCAAAGGCCCTCGCCCGAGTTTTCTAAGCGGCCTGGGGTGCTCGTGCAGCCGGGAGGGGCACGGCTCAGGTGGCCTGGCGCTTCCTGCACCCGGGGGCCGGGGCAAGTCCCCACCGGGCAGAAGCAGGCTCCGGCCTGCGCTGAGAAGCCACCCCAGGGTCTCTGCCAGGGGTTGTTCGCCTCCAGAGACGGAGCCTCTCGGCCTCTGGGCCCGACCTAGGTTTCTGTGGCCACCAAGCAGCTGACAGGCATCTGTTTATTTTGGCAGAAAGGAGTTTCCAGGAAACGAGAAGTGGATGAAGTTGTTTAGTCTCCATCTTTCTGCGGGCTCTGGGAGAGCTAAGCACAGGCGGTGGCTGGGGGCGGCTGGGAGGGGGCCCAGGTCGTGGGATCCTCACCTGGACTCAGGAAGGCGGCCGTCGGGCGGACCCCACCTGCCAGCTGCCCTCAGAGCACCTGTGCCCGTGTTGTCACTTGGCCTGGAACATCCGCCCCCTCCCTCCCCCCGGGGACACGCTCAGTGCGTGTGCACACGTGTGCAGTGCACGTGCCTGTGGGGGTCCTTGAGTATATAAGTGTGTACACACGCGTGTGAGCAGTGGTGTGCACGTGTGTGTCCCTGGAGCATCTCCACCACCAGGATGGGGCCTGGCAGGGAGCCCAGTCCCGCGTCCAGCCAGGGCAGACCGCCCCCCGTCAGCGTCCCAGGCGGCATCACCCACGGGCCCTGCGCGTCCCCTGGAGGTGTCTGGGATCCCGGCCCCTGGGGGCCTCGGGGAGGAGAAGCCGTGGGTCTCCCGGGGCAGCTGTCTGACCGTAGCTGGGTCGCTGCCCTCTTTTGGGATCCCGTCTCCTCTGCCATTGAAGGACGTGTCGCCTGGGACTGTAAGACGTGGGGTCCAGTCCAGGGCTGGGACTCAGACGCTGACGCCCGCTTTGCCTGGCTGGGTCCCCAGCCCCCCGCCAGTCCGGAGGAAGCACCTTCCGCAGAAGTCCTGACCGAGGGCTGTCCTCGGGGCCCGCCCGGCGGCTCACGCTCTGTGGCTCTTGTTTTGTTTCTAATTTTCTGATCCGTGTGGACAGGACTAGAAGTCCATGAAAAACGGGTATTTTGGAAATTTCAAAAGCCATGACTCATTGCCAACAATGAGTCCTCGTGCAAATGAGCCAGAGAAGCTCTTCTCTGGGCTGCCTGAATGTCCCCTGGTCCCACCGCCCTTAGTGTCAGAGAAGCTGAATAAAAGGTGCTGTCCTGGTGCCGAGGTGGGAGGCTGCACTTGTGTCCTGGAGCCGCGGTGACAAAGTGCCACAAACCGGGCAGCTTAGAGCAGCGGGAATCACGCTTGCAGGTTGGAGGGCAGGAGCCCGGAGTCAGGCGTGGCGGGCCTGTGGGGCGCTCGCTCCGGGGCTCCAGGGACGGTCCTTTCTGCCCCTTCCAGCTCCTGGCAGGGCCGGGTGTCCCTTGGCTGGTAGCCGCATCCTGCGACCTCTGCCCCCACGGCTTCCCCTCTGGGCTCCTCTCCTCTCCTCTCCTCTCCTCCTCTCCTCCTCTCCTCCTCTCCTCCTCTCCTCTCCTCTCCTCTCCTCTCCTCTCCTCTCCCACGAGGACTTGAGATGCCCCCGGGGCCTGCCTGATACCCAGGAGGGTCTCCCCGCCCAAAACCCTAACTGTCTTTTCATTTTGGAATGTTTACTCTGCAAACAACTCTTCTGGGGAATTCAAAAGGCACCGAACAAAGCAACGTAGAGTAAGTCTCGGGTTGTTTTGCAAAGTAAAAATACACAGTGGAGACCAGATGGCAAAACACACCCATGACAATCTGGACGTGCTACGTAAAACACTAAAATTCCCAGGGCCCGAATATCAGCACTCCTGAATCTATTTATATTTATGACCCTAAAAAGACATTAAATACTCAAATCCCCGACCTTGCACAGCACAGAGAGACCCGGCGAACCATGCCAGCGGCTCAGCCCAGCCGCACACCCAGGCCGCAGCGGCCCAGGACCTGGGTTTGCGCCCACGCAGGGGGCCCAGCGCGCAGCCTGAGAGACGGGACGGCACCCGGGGACCTTCAACCTCGGGGTCCACCCCACACTCCGCGAAAGGATGGTCCAGACTGCGGTGCCTCCTCTTCAGCCACCAGCTTAGAACAGAACATGTTTTGTTTGGAGCCAACTATTTGCTTCACCAGAGTGAAGAGCAATTATAATTCAGCAGCAACGGAAAACACAACTCCTGTTTCAACCCCGGCAGAGAGGAGAGAGAGAAGGGGTCTCGCTGGGGAAACCGGAAGCTTCCTGGGTCTGAGCGTCTCATGCTATGACCCCGACTCCTCAGCCGTCGCCCCAGTCGGGGTCGGGAGGAAGTAACCGCGGCTGCGGCAGGATCCGGAGAGAGCGCTCTGCCGTCCCCACCCCGGCCAGGCCCTGGAGCCGCGGTCACGGCTCCACGCGGGCTCCAGCGCTTCACCCCGCGGCGGGCCACAGCCAGGCACCCGCCGCGCTCGGGACGGAGCCAAGTGCTCTGGTTGTGGCCGCAGCCGTTAGAGCTGCCGGCAGTTTCTCCCTCGTTTTATTTCAGATCTCGAGGCAGAAAGCCAGTCTCAGCACACAGGTTCATCCTGCTTTCTTCAGGAAAATTCTCCGAGTCACTCGAGTACACATGCGATAGAACACACACGCCAATACACGCGCCGGGTTGTGGAGCTGGCATGTGCTGCCGAAACGCCTGGAAGGCTGCTTCTCACTGAAAAACAAAACGCAACAAATTGTTCTCCAAGTATAGGTTTGGCCCTGGCAAACTTTTACAAATCTTGTTTGAGAAGACGGCAACACAGGTTTTAAATAGAGGCTGTCTGGAGGGATTTTGTGATAGATTTTGTTAACTTGTATGGTATTTAAAACAGGCATATCGTTACAGATTACGAAAATAGAAATGTATATTTCTGCTAAAACACATTCACAGCTTATGCTGGAGTGGCTCCCGGGAGAAATCACGGTTCACGCAGAAAATAAACATTGCTCCAATAAATATAAAGATATAATAAGAGCAACCCGCAAACACTGAGAATGCACAGTCGGCCATCGGCTCATCTGTTTCCCTTTGCAGGGAGGCCAGACGGGGTGGAGCAGGGGGTCCCATCCGTCCCCCACGGGGTCAGAGTATGGGCTCCCGTCACGGACGCCTCGCGATACACGCTGTCACCAGGCACTGCGGGTGGCGTCTGCCCTCCGCCTCGGCACCTGGCTGATCGCTGCCGAGATCTCCCTGCTGCCCCAGCGCAGAAGGATTTCTCGTGGTCCATGGCCACACACCACGGCTTGTGCACGTCCAGGCCCTCGCTGAGGACGTCTGCGGTCCCTTCCCGGCTGGACATCGGCTCTTCCCAGCACTGATGTCCCGGCTTTTCCCGGCACGGCGCCCTCTTGCCCCCACCAGCCCCTCTCTTTTTTTTTTTTTTTTTTTTTTTTTTTTTTTGAGACAGAGTCTCACTCTGTTGCCCAGGCTAGAGTGAGTGCCGTGGCGTCAGCCTAGCTCACAGCAACCTCAAACTCCTGGGCTCAAGCAATCCTCCTGTCTCAGCCTCCCGAGTAGCTGGGACTACAGGCATGCACCACCATGCCCGGCTAATTTTTTCTATATATATTTTTAGCTGTCCATATAATTTCTTTCTATTTTTTTAGTAGAGATGGGGTCTTGCTCTTGCTCAGGCTGGTCTCGAACTCCTGAGCTCAAACGATCCGCCCACCTCGGCCTCCCAGCGTGCTAGGATTACAGGCGTGAGCCACCACGCCCGGCCAAGCCCCTCTCGAGTGCTGCTCTCAAGCCCAGCCTGGCTTCCCGCCACGCCCAGGCTCCTCTCGTTTGCCTGCAGCCACCGTCCTGCTGTCCATCTCGGCAGACACCCCCCCCACGCCCTCCCCCGGCTCAGGCGACCCCCCACCCCCGGGGGAGAGGGGACCCTGTTCTCGCTGCCTCCTCCGCTCCCCGACAGCTGCTTCCCAGCACAGCCATGGGGACCAGGGGCCAGTGCAGGAAGGGCGCAGTCGACCCTGGAGGTGGTCCCAGTCGCCTCCCTAAGCCACTGCCACCTCCTCCCCCTCCGTGACAGTCCCCTCGGACCCTCCCTTCCTCCCAGCCACAAGACCCCTTTCTGCACAGGGCCTCTGGCAGCGTCCAGGGATGGGATGTGGATGTGGGGGCTCAGCCAGGGCAGGGCCAGGGCTGCTCGTGGGCGTCAGGGAAACGTCCCCCACAGGAAGAGAGGCTCAGGCGCCCCCACCCATGACACGCCCCTCCCACCTTTAACCCCCTGCCGCACGGGGCGCGGGGCCAGCAGGTGTGGTCAGCAAACGGCAAAACCGCGGCCCAGCCTGGGGCCAGGGCTCTCGCCGGCAGAGGCCCCAGCCGCAGCCCAGCACCCCCTGCGTCCATGCGGTTTCGCAATCCTCCTCCAGCGCTTCCCGGGGCCCCTTCCCTCGCCCCCGCACACGGTAACACGCAGCCAGCGCTCGCTGCTAAGTGCGGTTTTGGAGGAAACTGCCCGCAGCTCGGCCCAGCCCCACAGACACCGGGGGCGGCCTGGACAGCGCAGGGGAGCCAGGCAGTCCACAGTGAGGCCACACGCATGACCGTGCGTGTGCACACGTGTATGCACTCGCGTGTGCAAACATCCTTAGGGCACGCATTGTGCACCCCTCACCGCTCCGTATGGAGTGGCTCCATCTTCCCGTGTATTCCCGCATGTGTGTTCCCGCATGCGTGTCTGTGCATGTTTAGGCACGTGTGCCCTTGTGCCCGCGGCTCCACTGCCCCTCGTCCCCTGCCCACCGCCCCCCTGAGACCAGCCTGGCCTGTTCTGAGCGAGACACAATGGAGGCTGCGACTGACCCACGGCCTGTCTGGGGTCACCGGCGGGTCAGGGCCGCCTGCTCCTCAGCCCTCTGTAGGGAGCCGGGCTGGGAGGCGAGGCTGGGAGGGGAGGCTGGGAGGCCTCCCTCAGTCCAGACGCCTCCTCCCAAACGAACCGCAAATGTCAAATGCAGGCCCAGGGCAAATAGCTCCCACCCAATCATGTCGGGAGGGGTCGGGCAGTGGGCACTGGGCGCCCACCGGGTGGGAACAAGGGCCCTTTGTGCGCCCTGGGCAGCTGTGGCCGCAGGGCCCGGCCGTCTGGCCTCCTGACTGCCCTCCCCCTTGACCATGGGCACCGTGGGCCCAGCCCCCGTCCCGGACCTGCGGGGGAGCCCGGCGCGGCTGCAGGGGGGGGCACTCCCCCCAGTGGAACATTTCCAGGCCAAGATATGCACAAATAGGGTCATTTCTAATGGCTGCTTGGAGCTGCTACAACTAGAGACGGGTCATTTAAGTTAACAGGTCGCCAGGATGAGACGTGTTGGAGGACGACCTTGAGCTCGTGGGAGCAGCCTGTGGAGAAGAGTTGATGGGGGGTTGGCGCCAGGAACACAGGCCTGGGAGGAGCCGCCGGAGGGGGCGGGGCAGGCCGGCTGCGGCCCAGTGGGGGAAGCGGGGGGCGGGGGAGGGGGGTTCTGGGACAGGCAGGGGTGCGGGGATCCTCTCACCTGCTGGTGTCGGGTCCCCTGCGGCTGTTCCCAGGACTCCAGAGAAGTCATTTGCTCATGGGGTTCGGGGCTCAGGGCTGGGCCGCAGGGGCAGGGCCGGTGCTGGGGACAGACGGCTACACTGGCTGCTGGGTTCCGGAGTGGAGGCCGCTCCCAGGCGGCGCCCACCCTTCTGGGGTTCGAAGCCCTCTCTGCCCTGCCCATGCCCCAGGCTCTCCCAGTTTCAGAAGACTAAGACAGAAAGCTGTGGTTTGCGGAAAACTGTCCAGTTGGACGACGAACACTCCATCCCTGGGAGGCTCGCATGGCCTGCGGGGCCGGCCCGCTGTGGGAAGCTCTCCCAGACGACTGGCATCGCCCAGAGGGGCCAGGGCCCCGGGGGACGTCGGCAAGTGGCACTGGCACCTCTGAGGGGGTTGGGCGCAGACGTCACTTCCGAAGTGTCTCATGTGCAGGAACTGTGGGACCCGTACGAGGCAGGGCGCTAGGAGTCCCGCAGCCGGCTAAGTCCCTGCAGTCAGGGCGGCCCGGCTGCTTTCCTGGAAGAACGTTCCGCCAGCTTCCCGCGTGGCTGCCTCCCTGAGCAGTGAGCGCCCACAGGCAGACGGGCAGCAGACGGAGACAGAGACGCCGAGGGCCGCGCACATCGGGGACCCCAGATCTCCCTCGTTCCCCCTCCCTGGCCGTCCCCTGTGAAGCCCGGAGCAGCCCCCCAGGCCCAGCCCTGGCGCCGAGCTCCCGCCGTGCAGCACGAGGCCCCGGGGACCACGCGGGAGGGAGGGCGCCCACCCCCAGCGTTGCTGCGTGTTCAGACCAGGATGGCTTTAATTACTGCATTGTAATATTCAATTTCACATAAATTCCATTTCGATTGTGAAACCGCCCGGCAGCCCATGCCCTTGTTTTGGGGTTTTGATTCTAAACCCTTTAGGAAATATTTGCGCCAACGTGCCTGTCTTGTCCGGGAGGTTCCTGCTGAGAAGGGGCTGAGAGCCCCACGGGATTTCTCCCATTTTCAGGACTTCTCATACTTCTCCTTCTAGAACCTCTGAACCTCACACGTGCGCTTGATGTCTTCAGGCTGGTCGGGATGGAACAGCCAGGCCAGGGGATCTCGCTGACTCTGAGCTCAGGGCAGCCACATCGTCCCAGGCAGGGGCGCTGGGCCGAGCCTGCGGGAGGGGCAGGAAGGTGGGAACCTGTCCCCTCTGCTCCAGCTGCAGGCTGCCCCCACTGCCGAAGCCCCCCAGCCCCGGCCTTCCTCTCCCCTCCCAGGGCCCCACCCCCAGGGGAGCTCTGCTGGGCGCAGCCCGGGTCAGGGCGGCCCTCTGTACCAGTCAGGGTCTACGGCTGTGCCCAAGCCCACGGTGACCCCCGGCAAGGAAGGGGTGGGCCAGGGGCCCCCGGAACATGGATGGAATGAGCATGTGAAGAACAAGCACCCCCACTCAGCTCGGGATAAGTTCTAGAACTAAAAAATCACTCAAGGAAAAGAGAAAGACCAGCCGAACTCCCTGAAGGGCTGGTGACGTTTCCGTCTAACGTCCCCACCCTCCCTGCGTCCTGCGAGGGGTCAGGAGCGCGGGCTCCCTCTCTGCAGCCTCTCTGTGCCCCCACGCTGCACTGAGACACGCGCAGGCCGGGGGTCAGCGGGTGCCAGCAGGGGCGGTCGGGGTCGCCCCACAGGGAGCCCTGCGGGAGGACGTCCCGCCCAGGTTTGGGCTCAGGTGTCAGAGCCAGCGGTGAGTTGGACATCTGGTGCCCAGGTCACGTTCACCCCCCGCCCCGTGGAAGGGACACGCCCGCACAGTCTGCCAGTGTCCTGCAGCGCCCACGCCCCTCCCTCCCGCACAGCCTCGGCTTCCCCTCCACGCCCTGCGACACGGGTACGTTGGTCCCCTCCCGCAGGTGACGATCCCGGGGCCACAGACAGAGGGACAGACCTGGAGCCGGCCCGAGGAGACCCCAGCCAGGCCTGCCTCCTGCTCACAGGCCTGGGTGCGTCTGTGCCTCGGGTGTGGTGTCCTGAGCTCGGGGACTTGGGGCCAGCAGGACGCACCTTGCCCAGCTCCCGTGGGCTGGTCTGAGCACACGCCCCAGTGTCCCCCACGGTCTCTGCACATCTGGGGTGAGAGTCAGCTGGGAAGGGGAACCGGGCAAGTGACCCCAGAATTCGTACGCTGGCGGGGTTCACGCAGATGCCCCCACACCTGGGTCTCGCCCTCCTGAGAGTCAGCAGAACTCAGGGTTGTGCCGGGTCCAGGGAGGAACCCCAGGCCGCCCCCCCGACCCCCCCCCCGCGGCGTTTCCGCTGACGCCGTCATCCCGGGGACAAGACCGGGCCTTGAAACCAGGCCTGCACATAAATAAGCAGCTGTTTAAGTAAAACAAACTACGCACTTGCTGACGTTTGCCGTGTTTGGATCCCAGAAAGGCCTGTGGGACAGAGGCTCCTGCCCTGAGTGACCCCCACCCCCGCTGCTCCACCGTCCCCACTGCCCCCATAGCTGCGGACCCTGCGCTGCAAACCCGGTCACCGAGGGCCCCACACGGAGGTCTGCGAGCCCCTCCTGCGGGCAGAGCCGCCCTCCCCTCCCCTCGACAAAAACCCCTCTGGGGGCTCAGACAGGGCAGTGGTCACGGGCTGGTCACGTCTGACTTAAAGCCCAAATTCGGGACCCAGGACATTTTTAAATGATTCTCGGAGCTTCCCAGCACATCTGGGTGGCCCCGTCTTTGTTTTCATAACTGGTATGTGACAGTTTGTCTCCTAGAGCCCCCGTTTCAGGGGACGGCTGGAGGTGACAGCAGCCCCTTCCCACTGTGCCAGGATGGACAGGCACTCTGTCCCAAGCAAAGGCCAGGCGGGGAAGCCCAGGGTCGCGGCAGTTCCGAGGCAGGTCCTCACGCTGAGCCATCCCCGCCCTGGGCCCTCTCTGCCCCATGTGACCCACAGCCCAGGCTGTCCTTCCCCCACGGGGACCACTGGGACGTGTCCAGGGCAGGTGTCCACGTGCAGCCCAGGCGGAAGGCTGGGGTCCTGCCTCCGAGGGAGGTGGTCTGGCCGGGCCTTTGAGAGGGTCGAGCTCTCCCTGCAGACCTTGGGCCCCCGGGACCAGTCCCCGCAGGCGCTGGGCAGCGCTTGCCCTGGAGGGCGGGCCCAGCTCTGCCGCCAGCCAGCTGGGGTGCTGGTCCCCCGTGCTGACCACAGTTGGTTCCCTGAGAATCGGCACGCCCCGGGAGACCTCGGGCACCATCGTGTCTCTGTCACCTGGTGGCCTGGGGCCCGTGGCACCTCCTCAGCTGCAGAAGCTGCCTAGGCCATCTGTGGGGCAGTCCTGGCAGGCGGCCACTGGCTCCCGCTAAGGACTCCTGAGCCACAAACCGGAACTCCCTGCCCTGCCGGTGACTCACAAAGCAGTCCCCTCCCTGTGCATTTCCAGGGACAAAAGCCAGGATTTTGAGACAGGGGACAGCGATGAGCAAGGCGGGGGGACTTGTGCATGGAGCCCAGATCCCGCCACAGGGACAGGCAGGGCCGGCTGCTGTCTCCCCCCCCCGTGCCGCCCCCAGCAGGGCCACCCTCGTCCCCAGCCTGTCCCTCACCACCGCCGGCCTCCCGGTGTCCCTGGCGGCTGGTCTCGGGCAGTGGTGATGTCCCCAACCACCTTTCCCTGCCCCCAGCTGTCACCGCTGACCCGAGAGGGCAGCACCGACTCCCGCGCCCCTCCCCCACCCCCTGCCAGCCCCAGGTGTCCGTGAACAGCTCTTCGGACGCCTGGGGCTCCAGGCCGTGCCCCTCACCCGGCCCCTGTGGGTCCCCGCCCAGACGGGGTCTGCCCCGGCCCCCGGAAGAATGTGCCTCTCTCCTGGAGACTCCCGGGACGTCACTGCTACGATAGCCAGGCTGGTGGCCACTTCGTGTCCCACCCCAGGCCTAAGGGGTTGGGGACCTGGGCTTCCCACACTGACCCTCCGGTGAGGGCAGCTGATGTCCCAGGGCCAAACGGGGACAGAGTGCGGCCTTCACTAGGTGTGGCCCGGGACCCACAAACTGCCTGGGCCAGAAGCCAAATGGAGCCTCTTCCCCGCTCGGGGGAGGCTTTGGGGCCCGTCTTTGGGGCTGGACACGGGTCTCAGAGGCCCAAGGCCTGCCCTAGGGGCTCCCTGCCACCAACCCAGCTCTGCTCACGTGCAGGGCGGGGCCCGTCCCTGTCCCTCACCCTGTGCTGGTCAAACTATCCTGCCCGTGACCGTGTCTCCTGCCCCCCACCCCTAGGCGCCCGCGAAGGGCTCGCCTGCCCTCTAGTGGCAACACCACCAACATGGGCCGGGCGCGGTGAGCTGCCTCAGGGCGTCGGGCCAGGCTGGGGGCCCCCTCTTCTGCACCAGGAAATTAACCTAACCGCTGGCCTCCGCAGGGGAAAAATGGGGCTATTTGCAGATATTCCTGTAAAGACTCTTTTCTCTCCGGGGAAAGACTCATAAAACCTCTCCCAGGTCATTCCTGGTAAGAACGTAATCCAGGGGCCAGTAAAGAACTCCCCAAAGCCTGAAGGAGGCCAGTGTAGGCAGGAGGCAGGGGGAGGGAAGAGGGGAGGGAGGAGGAGGAGGAGGAGGAGGAAGAGGAGGAGGGAGGGAGGGAGAGGCAGGGTAAGCAGGGCTGCTATGGCTTCCCGCTGGGGGGCCTCTTTCACCCTGGAAGAAACAAGACACCCAGGATGGGCAGGAGAGTCCCAGGGCTGGAGCAAGGCGGGTCTTGAGAAGGGACTTGGCCCCTTAGAGATGGAGCAGGGGCCTCCCGTGTGTCCGGGTCTCGTGGGCCCACCCAGTCGTGAAGGCCGACAGGCCCGCAGTGCCCCGCTGGGAGGTGGCCCTGGGTCCCCATGATCTCCACGGGATCGGGCCAGGCCGGGCAGGGGTGTGGCCACTCCGGTTCAGTTTGTTGCCCGATTTCTGGTTTTGGGTTTTGGAGTGTTCCGTGGCTCTCTTTGCATAGTGAGTTGCTTTCTGTTCGGGCCATCACCAGCTCCAGGGCGAAAGAACATCTCTACACTCAAATCTTTAAAGAGCAGAATCTGCACACAGAAGTAACGGCTGCTCTTCCAAAGTCAGCTGGCACGGAAATGCCCACACCGTGAGGGCACAGTCCTGCCGACAGGGACTGGCTGTCCCTGCAGCGGTGGCCCAGGCGTGGCTGCAGTGCTGTGGTTCCCGGCGGGGATGCCCACGCAGGGCCCAGGCAAATGTCTTGCCCTGTCCTTGGGACGCCGAGGTCCCTGAGGCTGCATGCACCCACCCCCACTTTCTGGGACCTGAGGAGGACACTGCGGGAGGCTGCACGTGTTCCCTGCAGGCGTGAACATCCCCAGGCATTGATAAGGAGTCCAGGTTGTTGCCCAAAATACTGAAAGAAACTAGATCTGGCCCAGATTCCTTAAACCCTCACATAAACTCCACACCCGACCCTCACCGTGAATGGACAGGGTGGCGCATCCTTTGCTGGCTGTGTCAGGACAACGCGCTGCAGCCCCTGTCCCCAAGTTCCCCTAACAAATGGCTTCTCTCTTTGGAATCCCAACAGGCCCATCTCTGGACACTCGGGAGCACTTCCTGGTGGCAACTCCCTCCCAACACCTTTGGGATGATTCTAGCCACGGGTTCAGCCAAGACAGAACAGAAACTGTCAAAGTGGCTTCCAAAGGGATGCCCCATCTGTGTTCCTGCCACCAGTGTGAGAGTCCGGCTGTTCCACTCCTCACCAACGCTTGCTGCCGCCAAAGTTTTTAATTTCACCCTTCCAGGGGGGGATGATGGCATTCCACTGTGATTGTAGCGTCCATTTCTCTCATTTCTAAAGACGTCGGAGCACCCTGCCCTGTGCTGGCTGGCCGTGCGCATCTTCCTTTCTGTGCTGGGTTGTCTGCCGCTCTCACCAAAGTCCTGAATCCTAAAAGATCTTTATGTATTCCGGATTCAAGTCCTTCGTCAGACACATTCTGAATGTTTTCCCCCAGGCCACGGCTTGCAGTGTTATTTTCTTAACGGTACCTTTCAAAGACCAGAAAGTTCTACTTTTTGATGAAATTGAACTTACCTTTCTTCTCTTTTAAGGCTCATGATTTTGCACCCCACTGAGATTCCTGTTTTCCAAATGGGTGTCCAATTGTTCCAGCGCCATTTGGTGCGTGTGTTCCTGGGTTCTTTGGGATCTCTGATCTGTTCTGCAGAGCTGTGAGTCTGTCCTGTCACCAACGCCACTGTGCCTGGACGACTGCAGCTGTACAGCAGTCTGCAAACTAGGGTCACACATTTCAACTTCTGCTTCGCACAGACGCGCATAGGTCCCATCTGCTCATTTTTACGTGGATCTGCTTCTAGGTTCAGGAGGATACTGGCTTGCAGCTTTCCTTTCTTGTGATGTCTCGGTCTGGCTTTGCCCTCAGGGTACCGTCCCCTGCCCCAGGCTCTGGGTGGCAGGCTGGGTATCATTTCATTCCGTCCCTGTAGAATTCGCCCTCAGCCTCCTGGGCCTGGGGATGCTCGATTACAAACTTGATTGCAATTCACTTATTTAACAGACGAAGAGCAACTAATATTCCTCTTTTTTGGTGCCAGTGTGTGTGCTCATCTGCACCCTCCAAGGGGCTCGCCCGGTTTCGCGGTCCGGAGGCTGCACCGCAGCAACGATGCCGCGGCCCCGGGTCCCCTGCCAGACCCAGGCTTTGCCAGCGGCCCCGGGGACTCGAGCAGAGGCCATCAGAGCCCCCCGGAGTCGGCTCCGTTTGCGGGACACCCCGCTCCGGACGATCCCAAGTAGCGCGTGCAAACAACAGACGCTTAATATTCAGAGACGCGGCCTTTCCGGACCGGAGCCGCGGTCCGCTGCGGGGACCTGCCGCTCACTGCACGCCGAGCCCGCCCGGACTCCCCGCGGGGCAGGTGCGCGGGGGCGTCTTGCTCTGGGTCCCCGCCCTCCCGGGTCCCGGCCCCGCCCTCCCGAGTCCCGGCCCCGCCATCCCCACGCCCGGCCCCGCCCCTCCAGGTCCCGGCCCCGCCCTCGCCGGCCCCGCCCCCGCTCTCCCCAGGCCCGGCCCCGCCCCCCAGGTCCCAGCCCCGCCCTCCCGGGTCCCGGCCCCGCCCTCCCGGGTCCCGGCCCCGCCCCCGCCCCCGCAGGCTCCGAGCCCGTCCAGCTCGCCGGGCCTGGCGGACCTCCCGGCGCCCACAGACCGCACGCGCGCGCCCACCGCCCTGTGCAGGATGAGGACGCAGGGCCAGCGCTTGCGTCACCGGCCGCCACCGCGTGGGACAACGCGCAGCAGCGCCGCGGCGTGGGCGGAGGGCTCCGCGCATGCGTAGGTCCCGCATCCTCAGAGGACACAGGATGCATGCGCGGAGCTGGCGTCTCGGTGTTGCCATGGCTATAGGTGACGCGCTCCGCGAAGGCGGGGCGGGTTGCGCTTCCGGGGGGGGGGCGTAGTTCCCGGAAGTGCGTGGCCGCTGGGGGCCATGGCGGCGCTCGGCGTCGTCTACCTGCTGCTGGGGGCAGCGTCCTGGTCGCCGGCCTCAGCCTCGGGCGAGGAGTTTTGGCCTGGCCAGTCGGCAGCCGACATCCTGTCGGGGGCGGCGTCCCGCAGACGGTAAACGAGCGTCCGTGACGCCCACGGTGGGACTGCGGGGAGTGAGGCGGGGGTCAGTGGGTAGGGACCGGGGTCATTGGGCAGGGACCGGGGGTCAGTGGGTAGGGCCAGGGGTCAGTGGGTAGGGACCGGGGTCAGTGGGCAGGGACCGGGATTCAGTGGGCAAGGACCGCGGTGGGGCCGGGGCCAGGGCGGGGGTCAGTGGGCAGGGACTGGGTAGGGCTCAGTGGGCCGGGCCGGGGTCAGTGAACGGGGACTGGTAGGGCTCAGTGGGCTGGGCCGGGGTCAGTGAACGAGAACTGGGTAGGGCTCAGTGGGCCGGGCCGGGGTCAGTGGGCAGGGACTGGGTAGGGCTCAGTGGGCCGGGCCGGGGTCAGTGAACGGGGACTGGTAGGGCTCAGTGGGCCGGGCCGGGGTCAGTGGGCAGGGACTGGGTAGGGCTCAGTGGGCTGGGCGGGGGTCAGTGGGCAGGGACTGGGTAGGGCTCAGTGGGCTGGGCCGGGGTCAGTGAACGGGGACTGGGGTAGGGCTCAGTGGGCCTGGCCGGGGTCAGTGGGCAGGGAACTGGGGTAGGGCTCAGTGGGCCGGGCGGGGGTCAGTGGGCAGGGACTGGGTAGGGCTCAGTGGGCCGGGCCGGGGTCAGTGAACGGGGACTGGGGTAGGGCTCAGTGGGCCTGGCCGGGGTCAGTGGGCAGGGAACTGGGGTAGGGCTCAGTGGGCCGGGCGGGGGTCAGTGGGCAGGGACTGGGTAGGGCTCAGTGGGCCGGGCCGGGGTCAGTGAACGGGGACTGGGTAGGGCTCAGTGGGCCGGGCCGGGGTCAGTGAACGGGGACTGGGTAGGGCTCAGTGGGCCGGGCGGGGGTCAGTGGGCAGGGACTGTGTAGGGCTCAGTGGGCCGGGCCGGGGTCAGTGAACGGGGACTGGGTAGGGCTCAGTGGGCCGGGCCGGGGTCAGTGAACGGGGACTGGGGTAGGGCTCAGTGGGCCGGGCCGGGGTCAGTGAACGGGGACTGGGGTAGGGCTCAGTGGGCCGGGCCGGGGTCAGTGAACGGGGACTGGGGTAGGGCTCAGTGGGCCGGGCGGGGGTCAGTGAACGGGGACTGGGGTAGGGCTCAGTGGGCCGGGCCGGGGTCAGTGGGCAGAGACTGGGTAGGGCTCAGTGGGCCGGGGTCAGTGGGCAGGGACTGGGTAGGGCTCAGTGGGCCGGGCCGGGGTCAGTGAACGGGGACTGGTAGGGCTCAGTGGGCCGGGCTGGGGTCAGTGATCGGGAACTGGGGTAGGGCTCAGTGGGCCGGGCGGGGGTCAGTGGGCAGGGACTGGGGTAGGGCTCAGTGGGCCGGGCCGGGGTCAGTGGGCAGGGACTGGGTAGGGCTCAGTGGGCCGGGCCGGGGTCAGTGGGCAGGGACTGGGTAGGGCTCAGTGGGCCGGGCCGGGGTCAGTGAACGGGAACTGGGGTAGGGCTCAGTGGGCCGGGCGGGGGTCAGTGGGCAGGGACTGGGGTAGGGCTCAGTGGGCCGGGCCGGGGTCAGTGGGCAGGGACTGGGTAGGGCTCAGTGGGCCGGGCCGGGGTCAGTGGGCAGGGACTGGGTAGGGCTCAGTGGGCCGGGCCGGGGTCAGTGAACGGGAACTGGGGTAGGGCTCAGTGGGCCGGGCGGGGGTCAGTGGGCAGGGACTGGGTAGGGCTCAGTGGGCCGGGCTGGGGTCAGTGAACGGGAACTGGGGTAGGGCTCAGTGGGCCGGGCGGGGGTCAGTGGGCAGGGACTGGGTAGGGCTCAGTGGGCCAGGCCGGGGTCAGTGGGCAGGGACTGGGGTAGGGCTCAGTGGGCCGGGCCGGGGTCAGTGAACGGGGACTGGGTAGGGCTCAGTGGGCTGAGCCGGGGTCAGTGGGCAGGGACTGGGGTAGGGCTCAGTGGGCCGGGCGGGGGTCAGTGAACCGGGACTGGGGTAGGGCTCAGTGGGCCGGGCGGGGGTCAGTGAATGGGAACTGGGGTAGGGCTCAGTGGGCCGGGCCGGGGTCAGTGAACGGGGACTGGGTAGGGCTCAGTGGGCCGGGCCGGGGTCAGTGAATGGGGACTGGGTAGGGCTCAGTGGGCCGGGCCGGGGTCAGTGGGCAGGGACTGGGTAGGGCTCAGTGGGCCGGGCCGGGGTCAGTGAACCCCCGGGGACTGGGGTAGGGCTCAGTGGGCCGGGCCGGGGTCAGTGGGCAGGGACCTGCGGAGGGCACAGCCTGAAGGACCCCGGAGACCCCCTGTCGACGATGCAGGTCCAGGCCTGGGTTTGAGGAGCTCTGGAATCAAATGTTTGGATGGTTCTCGTGTATCTGCACAGAACCGTTCAGTCTCCATCCAGATGTTGGATGTTCCTTAGATCAGGGGTCCCCAACCTATGGTGAGTTGTGTAATTATTTCATTATGTGTTACAATGTGACAATAATAAAAATAAAGTGCACAACAAATGTAATGCGCTCGAATCATCCCGTAACCATCCCCACCCCCCAGCCCCCAACCATCCCTACCCCGTCCGTGGAAAAATTATCTTCCATGAAAACGGTCCCTGGTGCCAAAACGGTTGGGGACCACTGCTTTAGATAAGTCTCGGGGATAAAACAGGTTTTGCTGATGTTCAGCAGTTATGGGGCTTGGTACGAAACAGGCCCTGTGCTGGTGCCGGGGACGGAAAGATGGTTTTGGGACCCCGTCCTGTGGGTGTTCTCAGTCTTGGGAGGGATTGAAGGTGCAAAGCAGGACTGCACAGTTTCGCCCGTGGTGGTGGAAGTCTGCGGAAAAAGCTGATGCAGCAGGAACAGGTTCTCATAGGGGCTGGGGGACCTCGCCTGGGTACTTTACAGACAGGAGTCTCGAGTTGGATGGGGCAGCGGCTCTTCAAGCGTGGCCAGGCATCCCGGAGGTTTCAGAACCATTCTGACATCATTGGCCTTTTTCGCTTCTGCCCTGAGTGCACCGTGGAGTTTTCCCAGAGGCCGTCGGTCTGTGATAGCGCAGCGGACTGAATGCAGAAACAGAGTTGAGAGGCCAGCTACCGCTGGACCAAAAAGAGATTTGCAGAAATTAGAAACATTGCTGTTCTTCTCATTAATTACTTTTATTTTGAAAAAATAGTTATTTAAAAATGTTATTTTGTTAACATGTACAGAGCTTATTTTTAAGTGAATTAATGAATACTTCTAGTTTTTATTTGCAGAAATTATCAATAGATATAACTCACATGAAAAACAGCCCTTTGGGGTCCTCAGTAATCGTCTAGTGTAAGGGGTCTTTAGACCAAACCACTTTTGAGAACCATGAGAGGACTGATTCTCAGGTTCTAGTTGCTGAGATTCCTCCGGTCCTAGTTTGAATTATTGCTCGTTGTTAGAAGATGCTGAGACATCCGCTGCTCACGGGCACTGGGTGACGGGCCGCTTAGCACAGGTGCGCAACCGTCTGTGCTGTGCAAACTGGGACGGCAGTGAGCGTCTGGAGTCGGCTGTGCTCTGACGCGTGTGAGGGGTCAGGTTTTCTGCGCAGAGGCCCCGGCACTCAGGCACAGTGTCCTGCTCCTCCCTGCTCAGGTACCTGCTGTACGACGTCAACCCCCCGGAAGGCTTCAACCTGCGCAGGGACGTCTACATTCGTGTGGCCTCTCTCCTGAAGACCCTTCTGAAGACGGAGGACTGGGTGCTGGTCCTGCCCCCCTGGGGGCGCCTCTACCACTGGCAGAGTCCCGACATCCACCAGGTCCGGATTCCTTGGTCCGAGTTTTTTGATCTTCCGAGTCTCAATAAAAACATCCCCGTCATTGAGTATGAGCAGTTCATCGCAGGTGAGGCAGCGCGCCGGCGCCAGGCTGTGGGGCGGCGGTGGTTTGCCTGGGGCCAGGCAAGTCGTTTCCTTCCTTCTCTCTCTCTTTTTTTTTTTTAAGAGACAGGGTCTTGCTCTGTTGCACAACCTAGAGTGCAGTGGTGTCATCATAGCTCACTACAGCCTCAAACTCCTGTGTTCAAACGATCCTCCCACCTCAGCCTCCCAAGTAGCTGAGACTACAGGTGTGCACCACCACACCTGGCTAATTTTTCTATGTTTTGTAGAGATGAGGTGTTGCTATGTTGCCCAGGCTGGTCTCAAACTCCTGGCCTCAAGTGATCCTCCTGCCTTGGCCTCCCAGGGCGCTGAGATTACAGGTGTGAGCCTCTGCACCAGGTCTCATTTCTAGTGTAGACATCAGGCAGGGCTTGAGCCTGCACCCAGCCCATCTGAGCCTGGCCAGCATCCTGGCCTCACCTGGCATCCCCACCTCGGGCCTGTCGTAGCGCCTGTCCCAGACTACCAGGGATCTTTCCACAGTGTTCCTGGGGAAGTAGATCCGCAGTGGTGTGCTTTGTGCCTCTTGCCTCTGAAAACCCTGGTAGGTAGGCAGGGTGCAACTAGAGCCACCCTAAACACGTGGTCAGGCCTGGCCCTTGTCCTAGCAGGACTTGGCTCCCCGTGCCGAAAGGCCACCTTACTTGAGGGAAGACACCTTGTTTGACTTCATGCTGCTTTATCTTTCTGTTTTAATTTTTCAAAGAGGGATTAAAGCTTTTCTTAGAATAAAGGCCTTCAGAGCTTTCTGTTGCTTCGTTTGGAAGATGCAAATTTACAAGTGACGCTTTTCCACTGCGCTGGGGAGGCCTTGGGGGAGAACGAGTGAGTTTGGACTCGGCTGCTGCTTTGTAGCATTTAACGAGTCCTTACTCACAGCACTCTCGGGGCCATCGGGGCCAGACACCCTCGCTCCCTGCCGAGGGGTGTGGCTCCCCCGCCGTGGTTTCTCGGGGTTCTTGTTACACCTTAGGTCTTGTCACTCGGAAATGTTTTCTGTGTCTGAGTCACTCTTGTGAGTGCCGGGGGCACAGAACCAGGGTGGACCATCCGCCATCCTCATTCGCACTGAAGACGCAGAGTCTGCGATGTGTGAAAAGCGTCTCAGCGCGTCCTTCCCTGACGTGACTCGCAGGTTGACTTGTGAGTCCTGGGAATCGGCCTGACCGACAGTGGCCTCTGGTCTGAACTTCACGTCACATCACAGGAACCCAGAGACCGGCCTGGCTGTAGCCTCTGCGGGTGCTCGGTGCCTGGGACTGGCAGGGGCTCCCCCCTGCTGTCGTCCCAGCCTCTGTCCCTCAGGCCGGAGCAGGACCGGGAGCAGCACAGGGAAGATAGTGCCCTGTGTCACCAGCCTCTGAGGGGGGGTGCAGCGGTTTGACACCTCCCGGCCATCGACTAGCCTGGGACTTGCTGAGCCGATTCCTCACCTACGAGGGGGAAAGGAGTGGGTGCCCGTCCTCGGGCAGCTGCCGGGAGAGAGCCAGCAAAGCCGCCTGCGACGTGGCTGCGGGGGGCCCTGGCGTACGGGGTCTCCAGTCCCCTCGCCCCCGTGGCTCTGGCCTCAGCCACCAGCCACACAGCCGTGAGTCCCCAGTCGTGAGCGAGTGTGAAAAAGACCAGAGTTTCACTTGCTGTGGCCACTCGTGACAGGCCGCGTCGTGCCATCTCTGGGCGGATCTTCACTGACCCCTGGGATGCGGCAGCTGGCGCCTTCCTGAGCTGGCGGAGCAGTGGGTGCAGGCGCAGACGCCTGCTCTCCTGGGGCCCCGTCCCAGGGTGGGGCAGACACAGCAAAACTAACAAGCAAAAAGTCGGGGGTCAGGAAGGCGAAGAGCTTGAGGACAGAAACCAAGGGGGTGGCAGAGCCAGCCAGAGGGGACGGTCCAGGCAGGGGCAGCCTGTGCAGGGCCTGAGGGGAAGCGCCCGGGTGCTGGAGGGACACAGGCGGGGTGGGGGCCCACCCTGGCCCTGCGCAGAGGGGCAGGGGTGGAGGAGCCGTGCGAGGCCTCTGTCCCTCTCTGCTTTCAAAAGCTCCAGTCCTTTTCAGGAGTCAGGGGGCATTGAGTAAATGGAAACAAGTCACCTGTACCAGCGGCTGCGTGGCGACGCCGTGAGCGCGCTCTGGTTCCTGTTGCACTGCCGGCTCTCTGTCGTTTTCAGAGTCTGGAGGGCCCTTCATCGACCAGGTGTACGTCCTGCAGAGCTACGCGGAGGGCTGGCAGGAAGGCAGCTGGGAGGAGAAGGTGGACGCGCGGCCGTGCATCGACCAGCTGCTGTACTCCCAGGACAAGCACGAGTACTACAGGTAGCGCCGCCAGGGCGCCCGCGGGCCGCGTCACGCGTTCCTGTCGCCACGTGGGGTGCTGAGGATGCCCTGGCAGGCGGGTGGGTCTCTGTGCCGCGGCCTCAGCACCCCTGGTGGACGAGGGACCAGGGGGCGTTTTGAAAACACCCGCGTGAGATCCACTGTGGCTGCCCTGCCGCGGTCGGCGCGCTCGCCCGTGGGCGGGGACGCAGTCTTGGCCCCGGACACAGACTGCCACTGGAGGCCCTGGTGTCGGCGGGCCCCCGTGGAGGAGCCGTCACGCTGCCCACCTGCACGTGCAGTGCCGGATCGCTGGCTCCTCAGCACGAGCAGTGGGCCACGTGACACAGTCGTGCGACCCCGCAGTTGCCGCCAGACCCCGGCACCGCAGGGGACGCCCGGTTTCCGCCCGGTCCCCTCCCCACCGCCCTGCCCTGCCCGCACCGCGGCGGGACTGTCTTGAGGACGGCGTCGTGGCCCTTCAGTCACATCAAGTCGAGATTCATGGTTTTCTTTTAAAATTTTCACAAGAGTATCACAGTCTGTTACGTGATCAGTAAGTTTTTCTTAAACGAAGCGGCCGTTTTATCAAGATTGAGCCATTCTGTGTGTGCATCTGCATTTTGCTGCCTGTGTGGAATCAGAGCAGACTAATACAAGTACCTGGGTTTTGTTTTGCAGAGGATGGTTTTGGGGCTACGAAGAAACCAGGGGGTTAAACGTTTCCTGTCTGTCCGTCCAAGGCTCGGCCTCCATCATGGCGCCCGTGCTCCTGAGAAACACCTCTGCTGGGTGAGTGCCGCCCGGCCACCGGGGCAGCCGTCCAGGCCGCGGGCGCCTGTGCCCCGTGCGTGGTGTGGGCGTCGCGCTGTCCTTGCCGAGGCCGCCTGCCCCTCACCCGCACACCCCGGCTCGGGCCCCTCCACAGCCAGCAGCCTCTGGGGAAGCTGGGGGTTGGGGCGGAGGAGGCCGCGTGTGACCCCAGAAAAAGCCCAGGAGAGACTCTGGTTCGGACCAGGTGCACCGGGGCGGGGAGGGGCTCGCGTGTGCTCGCAGGACTGCCCGTCCTCACGCGGGGCCTCCCGGTCGGGGAAGCTGCCGTGGTGCGTGGTGGAGACGGGAGTCCCAGCAGTCCCGCGGAGTCCCACGCGGTGGTCGAGGGGGGCGGTGGGCGAGGGGGGCGAGGCCGGCAGTGGCCGAGGGGCAGTGGAGCGGCAGGGACACGGTCTGGAGCTCAGGCAGGGCCTGGGCTGGGGGACAGCCATGCGAAGCCACAGGTCCACCGTGCTGTCACCGGGGCACCTCGGGAGCTTGTAAACACACACCCCACCCGCCCTGGTTTTGCTCATTTTCTCACCTCGTGGGTGAAGCCGCCCTGGGCCGGCTCTGGGCCTGTGCGGGGCCTGGGCAGCCGCTCGCTGTCACCACTGGGTGGCAGCGGCCCCAGTGAGACGCCGCAGGGCCCACCCAGGGACGCTGGGGACTCTGGACAGGTCGGCGCCCGATTGTGCGACAGCTGCACCCCGAGGCCACTTTCTTGCTGTCGTGCCCACGTGGCAGGACCTCCAGAGCCTGGGGAGGCGCCTCGCTGGCCGCGGCTCTGTCTGCGGATCACTCCTTGCGCAGTGTCACCTGGACGTCGGAGCTGCCGCCGGCTCCGGTGGGCCGGGACCCCCGTGGCCGCCTTTCGGCTGCAGTGGGCCCGTGTGCGAGGGCAGGTGGGTCCCACCCAGACCAGCGTCTGCTGCCGCTCGGGAAGCCCCACCGGCACTTCCAGAAAAGTCGAGCTGCGACGCTGAGGTTTGGCTTCGATGCCGTCCCAGGACGGGGTTGTTTTCGTTAAAACATCTGGTTTCACAAGCAGATCTGCCTAGTTTGGGGCCTGTGCGGTAGAATCTCGCAGGTCAGTTTCTGGACTCCCGTTCCGGGTTAGGACGGAGCTGAGCCCGGAGAGGGACTTGGAGCAGCGGGGCCGGGGCGGCGGGCAAGACCCCAGCTCGGGGCGCGCGGCTCGGCGGTGAGAGACCTGCCGTGAGGACACGGCTCGAGAGCTGTTGGGAGACCCCCTCTGACCTTGCTGTGAGGAGTCACCCAAGAAGAAAAGATTAGTGAATTGTTACTTTAAACTAGAGAATTTCTGCCCATTAATGTCTGAGGGCAGGCCACAGAGAGGGAGGGGGTCCTGGCGGCGCATGTGACGGATGAAGAAGCGTGTCCACGATGTAGGTGACGTTCCTGGACGCCGGGGGGCCAAGGACCGGCAGCCGGAGGAAGGTGGGCCGGAGACGCAGCCGCACCTTCCGGGAGAGGACGCCGCCGTGACCGCAGGCAGGCACGCCACGGGGGGTGGGGCAGTGACCGCAGGATGCTCCCGGCAGGAGGACTCGGCAAAACCGCCGGGGAGCGTGGCTTGGCCGAAGCTGAGGATTGCAGATGTGTGGCTCGGCAGATGCCCACGCCCTGCCGGCACACGCTGCGCCCACCCGGCACGCGCTGCGCCCACCCGGCACCTGCTCAGGCACGGCCGCGGCAGCCCCAGCCTGGGAACACGCGTGTCCCGCAGCGGTGGGCGGATGGAGTGAGGGCTCAACACTGAGCGTGGACAAGCAGCTCTGTGTTTCCGGACAGCAGCCGCGTACGACGCCCAGCAAGGAAACGAGAACATAAACACCGTCCGGTCCCATTTGCACCAAGTCAAAGACGGGCTCGTGCATAGGAGGGGGACGGGGGACAGGGGACGGGGGAGGGACAGGTGGGGGGGCTGCAGAGCGTTGGTTTGGGCAGTTTGCTGACCTGCGTGTGGGGTGGAGTGCACATCCCTGAGAGCGTCACTGCATTCTGTAATAAAACTCACAAGAAACAGTTTTGAAGCAGAGCCAGAGGGAGCCACCATATCCCGCTACTCCGCCTCTTTCCAGAAATATCCTCACGTCAGTGCCTGTACGTGTCTCTCTTCCTTTTTTAAATGCAAGTGGAATCACGTGATATACGTGTTCTCCATGAGGTTTTATTGTTTGCACTTTTTCCCACTTAGCCACACATTGGTGTGTTGTTAAGGACGCATGGGCGTCACCTTGCTCTTTGGCACCGTCTCTCCAAATCTAAGAGGACTTCATGGCCGGCCTGGGTCGGTGGCCTTCTGTTGGTTCCAGGTTTTTGCTGTTCCGAATGGGAAGTGTTTTGTGGAGAAGTCTTTGCTCAAACCACGGGGCAGTAAGAATGCAGGATTACACCCAGAACAAAAACCACTGGGTGGCAGGTGAGCTCTCAGTGGTGGTCACGGGGGTGTGGCCCACAGTGACCACACAAGGCTGGTCCCCAGCCAGCCACCAGGGCAGAGAGCTTCAGTCCTCAGATCTGATAAGAGTACAGTCCCTGGGCTGTTAGATTGTGTTTCTTTGATTTCAGAGTAAGATTACATTTTAATGGCCTTTTGAAAAAAATGTTATTTTATAAAGCACTAGTTTAAATCTTTTACCCATTTTTTCTCTGTAGAAATTTAAAATTTTTATATAATCAAATTTATCACTCTATTTCTTAAAGGTTTCTGGGTTTTCTTATCCCAACCTTCACTGTCCCAGTGTTCTTAAAAATTCTTTTTGTGTTCTTTACTTTTTTAATTTCTTTATTTTTTGAGACAGGGTCTTGCTCTGTTGCCCAGGCTGGAGTGCAGTGGCATCATCACAGCTCACTGCAACCTCAAACTCCTGGGCTCAAGTGATCCTCCTGCCTCAGTCTCCCAAGTAACTGGGACTACAGGTGCCACCACGCCTGGCTGATTTTTCTATTTTTTGTAGAGGTGGGGTCTTGCTATGTTGCCCAGGCTGGTCTCAAACTCCTGGCCTCAAGCAATCCTCCTGCCTGGGCCTCTCACTGTGCTGGGATCACAGGTGTGAGCCACCTCGCCTGGCCATGTTCTACTTTATAGTTTTTCAGTTTTCACATTTAACTCTTTGAGCCACTAACCTTTGTGTCAAGAGCAGAGGTGCTGTGTGCCCTGAGCCGCCCTTCTCAGGTCCCCCAGTCCCGACAGCCAGTGTCTGCGCCGCCCTCGCGGGGGACGGGCTGTCCTGTCAGAGGGAGCTCCTGGTCCCTGTCTTACTCGGGCAGTGGCTCTGACGTTGTGCCTTTGGCTGGTGTGTGTCGCTCTGTGGCTTTGCTCCTTGACTGCAGTGTGTTCAGCAAGAGGCCCCTGCTCTTGAGCCACCTCTGCCCTCCTGGAGTGAATTCCGTTGTTGTGAGTGTTACTCTTTCAATACGCTGCCTGGTTATACACTGCCAGGTTCTGTTTGCTAATTTTGTTTTGTCTATTGTCCATTTTCTTTTTCTTTATTTCTTTTTTTTTTTTGTTTGGCATAGCTAGTCACAGGTGAGTTTGGTGACTGCTGATTCCGTGGCTAGAATAGGAGAGACCCTTCATACGTGTTGGAATCACGTAGTGAGAGAGCCACAGGCACCAGGATGCGACGCCCCCGTCAGACCCTCGGCCGGAGCGGGGACGGCACCGCGGACGAGGCTCCCGCGTGCATGTCTGAGAACCGTCGCGAGGGTTTCTAGAGTAGCCCGGCAAGAGGTTCCTCCACACCCTCCCTACCTACGTTCCACACGTGTGCATATTTCTGTGGCCTGGTGTGTCGCCGGTGTGTCCCCAGACGTTGTTGAGGACTGGAGCGGTTCAGATAAGACGCTCTGGAAAGAACTCGCGCCCAGCATGGCGTCTCCTCCCGCAAACCGACGGCAGCTCCCGCTTTGAGCCCCCGGAACCAACTGCTGTGTCCAGGCAGCTCGTGGCCTTCTCTGTGCCACACGAGAGCCGCCCTCGCGTGGCCCCGCGGCTTGCCCTGCTGTGCGTCCCGGGTTACAGTCCTGCTCTCTTGCTCCCAGATAAATCCGTTGTGTTTGGAGATCTCTTTCTCTGGTGTCCTATTTGAGGTTGGTCGCAGGGACTGACACCACAGGACCGTGGCTGGAGGCCGGGCAGCCGCCGCTCGGAGTCTCGGCCCCGATCTGCCCAGACGCACCTGCTTAGGGTCCGTCAGAGCCTCGTCTCCGGTGTTTCCCTGGCCGGGGCAGAGTGAGTGGAACCGCTCTGAACGCTACGGTCGTTGACTCCTCGTTTCCCTTCTCTGTACACAGGTCTGTGATGCTAGACAGGGCCGAAAACCTGCTCCACGACCACTACGGGGGAAAGGAGTACTGGGACGTGAGTATTTCCTGTGGAGTTTTCTAGACGTCACGCAGCTACAGCTCTTTTTCTTGACCTGGCTGATTAAAATCCTGAGGCTCTTGGAAGCCGTGGATCTGGGGAACCAACAGTGAACTGCCTGCCCGCCCAGCAAAGAGGCTGCCGCGGCTCGCTCCGGCCAGGGCGAGTGCGGGGGCCAGGGGGAGCGCGGGGGGCCGGGGCGAGTGCGGGGGCCAGGCCTCAGGGGCCCCCTGGGCTGTGGCACTCTGCCTCCGAGGACTCCAAGGCGGTGGCCCTTGGCTCCGGGGCAGGGCGGCCCCCGAGGCATCGGCTGGCTCCGTAGCCAGAACTTGGAGCCCTCTTGCTTCTCTTTGGTTTTGAAAGGTGGGAACGTTTTCTGCAGTGAGTCTTTAACACATTAACTGCCATGCGAGTTGTATTTAACTCACGCTAGGTTTGAGCCCGGGGCCTTGTGAAGCAAAACCTGGGCAAAACCCTGCAGGTGGTTTATGAAAATCTTGTTGATGTGATAAATTAATTCCTAAAACGTGGATTAAATAAATAGAAGTCAATAAATTTTGTTTTTCATTAAATTAGAAACGATCATTTTATTTTTGAAGTTTTTATTCTATTTTCGTAATAAAACCCCGTGGCCCCAGGAGAAGTTTTTTCCAGCGTGGCCGTCGGTGTGTTAACACTGGAAGGGATTTCTGCTTTGGTGGGAAAACCCAGCCCTGGGTTCCCTGATGGCGGCACAGTCACCGTGAGCAGTGGCAGGAGAGGTCAGGAAAAGCAGCTTCTGCCCCGTCACAGCCGCGTGTCCTGGTGATGTTCCCACGGTGGGGACGGCTTACACAGCGGGCGTCCGGTCTGGAGACACGGGCCTTGCTCAAGCGGGGCGTGTGCAGTGCAGACCACGGCAGTTCGGCAGAAACAAAAGCCTTCGCTGAGCAAGGCCTGAGTCCGAGGCAGGGAGAAGCCAGGGAGAACGAGCTGCCCAGGAGCCCCGCAGGCGGCCGGCAGCGTCCAGTCCCCGGGCTCAGCCGGGCTGGGCTTCATGCGGAGCCTCTGCCGCGTAGGCGCTCAGGCGACGCCAGCGAGGCAGGTGTCTCGGGGACTGTGGCGGCTGGGGCGGGGGTGGACAGCCAAAGTGTAAGAGGAACCCGGCTCGGGGAGGCTGGAGGGGCTCTGGCGGGCAGGTGGGCGAGTCCCCACCGCGGGCTGTCCCCTGTCCCCGAGGGTGGTGCTCAGTACTGCCGTCCGTCCCCAGACGCGCCGGAGCATGGTGTTCGCCCGGCACCTGCGGGTGGTGGGTGACGAGTTCCGGAGCAGGTATCTGAACTCCACGGACCTGGCGGACAAGATCCCCTTCCAGGAGGACTGGACCAAGATGAAGGTAGTTTCTCTCTCTCTCGCTAATCAGAGAAAACGTAAATTCTCTCTAGAGGCCCCAGAACTTAGCTGTTCAATTTAAAAAGTGAGAACGAGGGTTGGCACGCCTGTCCCTCAGGGATGCTTTCTGGGACCTGAATCACCGCAATGACCTGAAGTCGGGTCGGCCTGGCGCTGCGGACCCCGCGGGTCCCTCGTCTTGGTGCGAATCAGGCAGTTGCGCAGCGCGGTTTTCTCTCTGCCGAGACGGGGGGGTCACTGCAGGTCCAGCCTTGAAGGCGGTTGGTAGAGTGAGGCAGAGAGCGTGAAAGCAGGGAGCAAAAGGTGGGGCCACAGTCACATGGCGTGTTTTCCCGTGTAACACGTGAGCAACAAAGAGAAAAGCAACAGTCCCCAGACTCACCCAAAAGCACCGATACCGCTTTGGTCTCGTGTTGTTGCTTTGTTATTTTACGTGTGTATTTTAAATTTTTCCAGAAAGTTTAGGTTTTCCTATAATGTAATTTCAACAAACAGTACATTGCTTTTTCAAATTTGCATTATTTTTGAGCATTTTCCTTATCTCCCTTTGGCCTTGTTTCCAATAGCGAAGCGTTCCGCAGCGAGGACACGGTCCCCGCGGGCCAGGGGTGAGGGCACCGCCAGGCAGTGACCCAGTAGCTTCCACAGTGCTTCCTGGGAAAAATATTAAGTAGATTTTTCACTTTTATTCCATTTGTGTTTTTTCCAGGCCTAATTATTTTAAAAAATGTTTTAATTTTACTACTTCTATTTTACTCAGATAAAAGAGTCTGTGAAAATTAATCACTTTGTGGTCTTCTTAAAAAGACAGGTCCCCCAGTCAGACCTCGAGGTGACCCCCGTGAGGCTGCCGTGTGCAAATGCGTGTCCACTCCGTGTCCCGTGTCCCCAGGCCCAGGGCGAGCGCCGCCCGCCCGGCTCCCGGCAGGCCTGGTGGTGCCAGCGTGTCCTTGCGGTTCTTGCAGGTCAAGCTGGGCTCCTCGCGCGGCGGCCCGTACCTCGGCGTGCACCTGAGAAGGAAGGACTTCATCTGGGGGCACAGAGAGGACGTGCCCAGCCTGGAGGGGGCCGTGAGGACCATCCGCAGGCTGATGGCGGCTCACCAGCTCCACACGGTGTTTGTGGCCACCGACGCCATCAGGAAGGGTATGGAGCCTGGACAGGTGACTTTCTTTCGTGGCTTTTCTGACCCCTGGCCATTCTGCCGACCCAGGCGTATCGTCAGCCGGGGTTCCCAGGAGGGCGAGGCTGAGCTGCGTCTCCGCCTTTCCAGCGGGTTCCGGAGCACTGGCAGGCGGGAGTGTGCGTGGCGTGCCCACCTGTGCCCGAGGGTCCCGCTTCAGACGGCCTCTCCTCCTGTTTTGCAGAACATGAAGAGCTGAAAAAACTGTTGCCCGAAATGGTGAGGTTCGAACCCACCTGGGAAGAGCTGGAGCTCTACAAAGACGGAGGCGTGGCGATCATCGACCAGTGGATCTGCGCCCACGCCAGGTGCGCGGCCTCGCCGTGCCTGCTGGGAGCGGGGGTTCTCGGGGGTCTTGCGTCTCCGGACGCAGTCAGAGCAGGTGGCAGCCGGTGTGTACACGTGGACCACGCCCCTGTGTTCTTCCCTGTTTCAGCTAAATAGCTCGGTGTTCCCTTGGGCGGGTCCTCGTCCAGGGGCTTCCTCCGTGGCACGCTGCCGTGGCTTCGCCCGGAGGGCTCCTTCTATCTCGCCTTTCCCGCCATGCTCAGTTTCTGCCGCCCACCCTGCCCTGGGAGTTAGCGGGACCCTGGGTTTGACCCACGGCCGTGGGCGTGTGTGTCGTGTTGGACACTATCCACGGAGCGTCCTAAACATCCGTGTAAAAGGGGCCCGTGTGCCCTGGCTGTTGGGGGCTGTCCCTGGGGAGGCTGCTCCAGAGACCCGTCCGCACAGGAGGCCGCGGTTGGGACTGGGTCGAGACATTTTGAGCACAATGGGAAGTGGAAGTAGAGTGAATGATCTTCCCTTTGGTTTCAGAGCTTTCAGACCCCCACACACCTCGTGTGCCAGGGTCAGCGGCACCGTGTGTGCCTGCGTGACCAGCACAGCTTCCCCAGCTGTGCCCCGTCACGTGTCCGGTGACATTTTTTTGTTCTAGGGACAAAAAACCCACAGAGGCCCCGAGTGACGCCCTTTCCCAGAGTGAGGGCTCCTCCTACTCGGCAGCTTCTCGGGGTCATGCCTGGTCTGACACTTGGCAGCAGGCGGCCCGTGGCGGGTGGGGGGTGCGGGGGCTCCCTGTGCCGTGGGCGGGGGTGGGACACGTGCCAGGCAGAGCCCCACGGGACGCAGACGTCACGGGCCCCGCGGAAGGGGCAGGCCAGACAGACGGTGTCTGGCGGGCGCGTGTGACGGCTCGCTCGCTGGACGGATCGGTGGCTTCTGCGTGACTCGGGACCGCCCGCCTGTGATCCTCCGCAGGGTTTTCATCGGCACCTCAGTCTCAACGTTTTCTTTTCGGATTCACGAGGAAAGAGAAATCCTGGGCTTGGACCCCAAGACCACGTACAACAGGTTCTGTGGCGACCAGGAGAAGGCGTGTGAGCAGCCCACGCACTGGAAGATCACGTACTGATGCTGTCCTGCGCCGTGTGACACGTGGACGGACGCAGGCCCTGCTGCGGGGGCTGCTCTGTGCGCCCTGGTCGGGCTCGGCAGACAGGACTGTCCTTGCGCAGGGTCCCAGCCTAGAGGAGGCCCCGACGTGTCCAGAGCTGCGCCCTCGCCTGCGTGTGGAGGGCTGTGCCGCCTTCCGGGGCGGTGGCGGGGGCGGGGGCGGGGGCGGTGGCTGTGCTCAGCCAGGCTCTGCGCAGCTGCGTCCCAGGTGCAAACAAGGCCGTGTGCTGATCCAGAAATACGGGGTGTTTGTCAGACCCCGTCCTGGGGCCTTTCCACCCACCTGCCTTCCCTGCGTATTCCAAGCGGGTCGAGGGCGGCTGGGGGCTCACGTGTCCCTGGAGCTGGCGCCGTTCTGCACCTGTCGGCTAATTGTCACAGACGTCTGCGGGAGCCGCTGGGGAAGGTCCTTCCGCCCGCCCCTGCCCTTCCGCCCGGTGGGAGGCCGCATGGGAGGCCAGGCGCGAGCGTGTTCCCTCTCGGGGTGGGCGGAAGGAGAACTGGCCCGCGGCCCGCGGGGCTCCCTGGTGCCTGTTGCGGTCCTCCCACGCCGCAGCGCCAGCAGGTGCCTCGCCGGGGTCTCCAGGGAAACAGCGGCTGTCTGGGAAACTGGGCTCTGTGCTCACGCCGGGCCTGGCGGGCTGCTCCGTGCTCACGCAGTGCGGACACGCGGGGCCAGCAGACCTGTCGCTCCCCGTGGGGACACAGAAGGGAGGAGTGGCGGTCACACTGCCTCAGAAGGCTCATCTAAGGCGAGCTGCTCCGTCAGGGGCTCCTTGTGCCCACTTCACAGAAACCCTTTCTAGGTGCTCGCGCTGCCACCGCGGGCCCTGCGAGGAGGGGACGCTGGGACAGAATCAGAGCAGGGAGCAGCCCGGTGGGACACAGGGTCAGGTCCCCTGCCACCCCTGGCCCCTCGCCCTGCGTGACTTCCCACCACTGTGTCATGTGACACTGGGCACCCACGTCCTGCATCTGCTGGAGGCACAGTGACACGGACACTCGTGTGACAGAGGCCGGTCGGCGAGGACGCAGCTCTTCCTCTCGGAGCCTGGCCAGTCTCGGACGCGGCTTCCCACACCTCCTTCCTGGGCTTTTACAGCTGACCCTGAAGGTGCAGCAGGGTCCTGGGGCGCCTCCCAAGGCTGCACAGGGTAAATGATGACATATTTATTCTTTTCCCATTTGTACGCTCAAATGTTGTTATTAATAAAATTTTCTACAAAGCTGGAATTCTAGAAACTGCCTTTTTCATACCATTGAATTTTCTTCAGGCCGGGAGCTATAACCCTGAGCCCCCCTTTCCAGGGAAAATACTGCTTTGTGGTGGCTGGTAGCCCTGAGCGTGGTCTCGTTCCCGCCACACGGGGGTGGCGTGGGACGTGGGAGATCCCTCAGGCTTCCCGGAAGGCGGATGGGGACAGACGTGAGGGACAGTGTGGGGCTGCCCTGCTGGCCCGAGTGCTGTGGTGTGGCCGTCTGTGTCGGGACACTACTTTCTCCCAGAGCCCCTGGGCCCTGATGTCATTTGGGCCTGCTCGCAAGGGGACCAGCCAGGCCCTGTCACCCTCACAGCAGCCCCCCTCTGCTCTGCTGGCCACACTGCCTGCCCGGGGGGCTGTTTGGGGGAAGAATCCTGTGGAAGAAAACTGGAAACCGCTGGTCTCGTTAGCGCTGAGGAGACGGCGTCCTGGCCTGTGCGGGTCTCCGTCACCGGGAGGACAGACCAGCCGGGAAAGAACATGGCGAGTTGGGTGGCGGCAAGCGCTGCGGGAGGGGAGGCTGGCGGCACTGGGAACCGCGCTGCAGGGCCCCGAGGGTGCCCGCCTGTGCCCACCGCGGAGCGGAGCTGGTGCGGCAGAGGGATGGAGGACGGGACGCGGAACCACGTGCCCCGGGGCTCATGGGGTGGAGCAGACCAGGACATGCTGTGGCCGCCGTGTGGGGAACAGCCTGGAAGCCGGAGGCCCCCGAGGAGCCTCTCGCCATGGCCCAGGTGCGCCGTGATGGTCAGGAGTGTTACAAGGAAAACTTGAGACAAAGTAACTGTCACAGAGTTTACTTGAGCACAGCGAGCCCCGCCCAGCGCCGTGGGGGAGGGCAGGTGATTGGCCACAGCTGCCTTATGTGGGCGTGGTCTGATCAGTTGGCAGCCTGTGATTGGCTGAGGCTCAGCTACTTGTTACAAGGTTGCAGTTTGTTTCCGCGCTGAGTTACCGCGTGGTCCTCTAGTTAGGGACCCGAAGTGTGGAGGCAGCGTTAGGCCACATCTAACAAAAGGACCAGGGCGCCCGCTGCGTCCCTGGGAGGTGCTGCCGGGCCTGAACGCGAGGAAGGGAGCCCGGCGTCCAGGATGGTCCTGAGGGGTCGTCTCGGCTGCTGGCGGGGGGGGGGGGAGTGCAGCCCCCCTTTTAAAGTTAATGGTCTTTTTACTGGGAAGACAGAGCGTTTGCAACGTGGATTGGACAAAAATCGTAGTGTCTTGAACAGCGGTGTCGGTGGTCGTGTGGAGCCCACAGCGCAGGGTTCCAGGGTTGGACACGGCGCCCCGAGGCTGCGCCCTCGGTCAAGGTCTCTGTGCGAGACTCGGTGTGTACCGCGGCCTGCTGGCCCGTTTCGCTCTGGTGCGATGCGGGAGACACTCAGCCAACTCGCGGGGCGAGACCGGGCCTTGTCACCGCAGGCCGGGCACAGACGCACGCAGGCCGTCCACCCATGGGCTGTCCCGGGGCTCATCCCTCCCCCCGTCCTGCACGTCCTCCTGGGGCAGAGCCAGTTGGAAGTGCGCGGGTCTTCCGCAAGCCAGCTGTGCAGGGTGCACTAAGCACCTGCGGTAGAGCCCATCTGAATCTCCAATCTGCCTTTGCACTGTTCACTTTCAATGCTGTTAACTAAGAAAGAAGGTGTGTGCGGGGTGTGTGCCACCCTCCTGCAGCCGAGGCTCCACGGGAGACAGCCGTGGCTGTGGCCTGACTGCCCACCCACCAAGGGCCGTGCGTGAGAAGTGGGCCGGCCCTGGTGCGTTGGTCATGAGCAAGTGAGCAAGGGCATCCTCGCCACAGGGTAGAGCAGGGGTCTGTGTGACGTAGCTGGACCTGGAGGGAACAGACCACGGACCGGTGTGTGCAGACTGTGCGTGGTGGCAGCTGCTCACCCGCAAACAGTCGGCCTTACGGAGCCTGCAACAGCACCACGGGTCTCAGCGGTTTCTGAGGAGGCCCCAGAGGCCCCAGCTCCCCGGTATGTGGCCAAGGGACCCTGGACGGGGACACAGCCCAGTGGCTTCATGCTCCAAACCACAGGACTAGTGGCCGCACCACTTCTGGCCTCCAGCCCTCCCCCAGTGTCACCATGCCCAGGGCGCTGGCCTGGCCCCTCAGCTCTGCATGTCCCCAAGGTCCTGAGTGAATGCCCCTTGTGTCTGTCCCTGTCCTCATCCCCAGGGACGGCCTGGCTCCATCTGATAATGTCTCCATGTTCACATTCCGGGGCAAGGCGCACCGACAGATCCCAGCGTGACACCCCAGGTGACAGTGGCAGGTAAGGGAGAGGGGCGGTCAGGGGAGGTCACTGCTGTCACCCCCGACCTCCCTGCCCCGGGGGACCCACCACCTCCAGCTCTGTCACAGGAAAGCATCCGGGAAGGTGCCCAGCTGAAATCATCGCCACCCTCCAGAACGTTCTAAGGACCCTGCACCGCACCTTGAGAGGTCTGTGATTCTCCGGAAGCCTCCCTGGTCTCCGGCTGGCTGTGAGGAGCAGGCAGCTCCCGGGAGTAGATTCCAGAGGGTTCCTGCTGGGGGCGGGGGCGCCCGAGAAAGGTCTGAACTGCGGGTACGCAAACATCCTCCTCTGCCCGGGGCGCGTGGTGGCGAGTCCCCATCTGCTGCGCCCTCCTGTGCTGCCCTGCACGGCCCAGGGCTGGGGTCCGGGTCGCAGCCCCTCGTCCGCCTGGCCGTGCCCGCCTGGCTGTGCCCGCCTGGCCACCCTGGCCGTGCCCGCCTGGCCGCCCTGGCCGTGCCCCTTCCACAACAAAGCCGGGTGGGATGGGACTTCTGGGTCTTCCTCAGCCCTGCCTGGCATTCCCGGGCGTTAGGGTGGGAGTCAGGGTGGGAAACACCTAGGATTCGACAGGCAACGTGGGCACAACCCTGCGAGCACTTCAGGACGTTTCCCCACCCCCAGCCCTCTGCAGCAGCCAACTCTCCTCCTCAACCTTATGGGAAAACTTTAGAACTATGGAATAGAAATCGCCACCAAAAAAAGGTGCTTCTTAAATTTTTTGAAGAACCAGTAGTCCACAGTGCAGGACTCAGCGTGTAAAACAGTGACGCCGTTTCCCTGGAAACCCAACTCTCGGAACCCTCCCCGCAGGCAGACTCTGGGCACTGACCTTCGCCCAGGAACCCCCGGCCTCGGCCAGCCGCCCCCACCTTCCCCTCAGGCCGCCGAGTGGGCCGGGGGTCCCTTCCTTTGCTTTTGCACTTGAGGAAACTGAGAAATAAGATCAGTCGCTCCAGCACGAACCACACTGGCTTTGGTTCTAGAGCCTAGAAAAGAGGCTGAGGTCAGAACACGTGCGCAAGTTGTGACGCCTCTGCTTAGTGGCTGCTCCAGGCCATCAACTTGTGATTCTGAGGTTGTGCAGCGAGGCGGGAGCAACAGGGCGAGTGAGTCTTACTAAGCTATAACGGGGATATAATGTCTCCAGACCGAGTGTGTCAGAGCGAAAGTGCAGGCTCTCCGAGCAGCAATGGAAAGGAGAATCTAATCTATTGGGACAGTAAGATCATAGGTGACACTGTTTTTCTTTCATTTTCACGTCTGTTAATGTGATTATAATGTGCGTAGTGCAATAAATAACACAAAGGAAGAAAAGAGGCTGTGGTTGGTGGCAGCACTGGCCACACGTAACTCTGCAGATCACTGTGACTTGATGGCGGGGCTGGGGTGGGAGCCCTCTCGCCTGGGAGCAGGGCGCCCTCCTCCTGTCCCACCTCTGCCCCCTGGACCTCCAGCGGAGCTCCCTTGTGCAGTGCACAACCTGAATAACTGTACACAGCAGTCCTGCAGAGAGACGAGACCCCAAGAGCCAGCCTTGCACTCCCGTGAGGCTGCTGTGGCTACATCTGTGTGTTCTTGTCACTTCTTGCATGAATGTCACACATAAGGCTAATTTTACTTTCAGTGGTGTGAATTTCAGTGCTTCAGGCCCCTGCAGAAGAGCAGAAAGCAGTGTTCCTGCTGCATCTGTGGCTCAGGGGGACTTCTGGGGGCCAGAGAGGGGGACCAGAGTGCTGAGCTGGGCATCGAGGGCCTCGGGCCCCGGCTGGGTCACTGGACCACCGCGACCTCTCGTGCAGGGCAGAGGGGCCCACAGGCACAGCAGACATGTCTAGAAGCACTGCAGGATGGTGACCCTGGTGACAACAGGAAGCGATGCAGCCGGTGGCCCGGCACTGGGGGGGAGGGGACGGAGGCCCTGTGGGCAGGACTTGAGGATGGAGCCCAAGAGGCCCCGTTCTTGGCCCCCCTGCTCCCGCCCCCCAGCCCTGCCCGCACCGCCCCCGTCGCTCACCTTCCAGTTCCCGGCCAGGTGGGAGGTGCTCCTGTGCCCGGGCAGGGCCTCAGGATGCGGATTGTGTTTTCCAAGCGGAACCCTCAGCCCAGACCCCCAGGAATCTTGACCTTAGGAACCGCGCAGGGGAAGTAAATGATGGTTGCTGCTGAAGCATTAGGTTTGAGGGCGATTTGCTCCGAAGCAGTAGCTAACTGGGACAGCCTGGGCTGCAAAACGAGGAGCCCAGCTGGGACTTTGGTTCCACACCTCTCCGAGGATTCAAGCCCGAGTCCCCCTGTCCCCAGAACCCCTCCCTGCAGAGCGGGCCCCTCTGCGCTCTCAGGGCCAGCGTGAGCTCCTGGTGGGCACGTCCACGGCCCCCGCATGTCTCCCGCCCTGTCCGGGAGCCCGCCGTGCACACAGGAGTCTGGCGGGGCTGGGGCCGGGTGTGCTCAGTCACAGAACCAAGACAGGTCCCCACGAGCGCACAGAGTGACCAGACTCAGAAGGACAAAGACCGAGGGAGTCGGCTCGGCAGTGAGATCAAAGCACCGCAGCCGGGCGGCGTCAACCGCGGACGCTGACTCTCTCGTGTCCGGGAGGCGGGAGGTCCAAGGTCAGGGAGCGGCAGGGCTGGTTCCTCCGGGGCCTCGCTCCTTGGCGTGTAGACAGTGTGTCTTCTGTGCCCACACATGATCATCCCTCTGTGTGTGTCCCTGTCCTGTTCTTATAGGGACACCGGTCCCGTTGGATCAGGGCCCACCCTAACAACCTCATTTTACCTGACTTTCCCCATCTCCAAGCGGTCACATTCTGAGGCCTTGGGGGTGAGGACTTCAACGTACGAATTTGCGGGCTCCCAGCTCAGCCCTGACGCCCCCTGGTGTACAGGCCCCACTCCCTCCTCGCGGAGACGAGGCTCCGGGGCTGGCCCAGGGCAGCTGGGGTGGATCCGTGTCCCTGCTCGTCACAGCCGAGGGCAGACCCCAGCCTGCCCGGCCCTGGCCGGGGTGCCAGGAGCAGGTCACAGGCGGGGCAGCATTTGGGCGGGATGTGGGGCGTGTGCCGGAGAACACGGGGTGCAGAGGAGGCCACCACCCCACAGGGGACGGAGGGAGGTGGCTCCAGGGCCCCCATGTTGGGGCCTCGGGGAGGGGCCAGCTGGACCCAGGCCCTGCTCCTTCCAAAGTCGGCCGACGCAGCTCGGGGATTCAGTGACCTGGTTTGGACGTCACAGGGGACGGGGACGCGTGGTCAGGAAGCACACTGTGGGGACGGCCGTAGAGTCACATCTTTCTGCCGGCGCCATCTGTTCCCAGGCCGCCGGCCCATTACCCGGCGCTGCCCGGTTAGCCGCCTAATGGCGGCGGCTGCTGCAGACACAGCCGTGCCGGGTGGGACCCCCTGCTCCCATTCGGAGGCCTTTTCAGGACCCACCAGGGCTGCTCCGTGCCCTGGGCCGCGCCGCCCCGGCCTGGGCTGCAGAGCCTGAGGGCTCGGTGGAGGGGACACACGGGCTCGACCCTCGGGCACCGCCGCCAGCACCCACCCCGCCTGGACAGGCCACGCACAGCCCAGCTCCCGCGTCCACCCCCGGGCGAAGCACCAAGGCAGGCTGGGCTCAGAGAAGGGCCCGGAAACGGCTGCTTCCCACAGGACGGGGTGAGCAGGCCAAGCGCCACGGTGTCGAGCCTCGTGTGGCCTGCTGGGCTGGGCTGGGCGTGGGGGGACGTGCCATGGCCCTTCCAGGCCCTGGGCCCCCTGGAGAAGGAGGCGAAGGAGCACCCAGCGCCAGGGCCGCGTGCCGGGAGAAGCAGCCAGGAGACGCCAGCAGCGCACACGGCCACCCAGCGGCTGGGAGGACGGCAGGGCCACTGGCCGAGCACCCGGGACGCTGGGCGGAGGGGAACTTGGAGCAGCCTCGATGGAGTTTGGGGACTGAAGCGTCAGGCCAGGAGCAACGCGGGACAGGCCTCCCAACCCACAACTCCCAACACCGGCAACCGCCCAGTGAAGCCGTGTTGAAACCCCGCGGGCTGCTCCGAGGAGGAGGAAAGGGAGGTCCCCACGGGCCGAGACCGCGGAGGAGCTGAGTCCGCAGCCGAGCGCCATCCGTGCGGGCAGGACCCCGGGCCAAGGGTGCCTGTGCCAGCAGGAGGTCAGAACAGAAGCCGGGAGGCCCCCAGGGGCCCTCGACAGAGAACCGGGAAACCCACTGGCCACGGAAGTGGCGAGCCGTGCACAAGCCCGAGCTCCGGGCAGGGTGAGTGGTCTCCTCTGAGGATTTCTAACCACAAGCTGTCCTCAAGTGGGTCCGAGGTGTGAAGCACCCCCATCCCCCACAATGTACCCCCACACGGGTCGCCCCAGGTCTTGGCAGAGCAAACACAAAGCTTCTGGCAAAACCCGCCCCAAACGCCTCAGAGGACTCCAGACTCCACCTGCGAGACGTGATTTCACAGCTGTTAGCTCAGAAACTCACTGGGCTTGCGGAGGGCTGGAGAAAGAATTCTCGCGCAGAATTTAGGAAAGAGGGAAGAACGAAGTTTATTTACTTTCCTGAGAAAGAAAGACGGGGGGGGGGGGGGGCGGGAGCGGCACGGGGCACAGAGGAAGGAGCAGCCCCGGCGCCCGGCTGTGCTGAGGGGACAGGGCGGGGCGGGAAGAGCAGCTGGCGCCCCGAGGCCCAGGGCTGTTGGCCTCGCCACAGCACAGCCAGGGACCAGGAGGCCCGTGAGATTTGTGCTGACCCCACGGTGACCCACTTGTGCCCTGGACCCTGTGCACCTGTGGACCACCTGGCTGAACTGAGTCTCAGTGTCACCGGGAGCCAGTGGTGGGCTCCGGGCAGTGGTGACAGCCCCCAGCCCAGCCCAGCCCCTGGCAGCCCAGGAGAAAGCCGCCTGAGGCTCGAGTGCAGGTCACGGGGAGGGGACGGGGCCGTGGGCTCTGGTGCTGTGGGCGGGAGGCCCCTGGGCCCCGGCTGCCAGCCTGACCCGTGAGTCCCGCGGAGGAGGCTGCGGAAGCTGGTTGGCAGCGTGTCCGTCCCCTTCCCAGGCCAGGATCATCGTGCTCTGCTCGATTTCAGACCCCTCGGACACCCACATCAGTACCCCAAGTCCTTCCAGGGCCGGTCCCCAAACTCTGCAGGAGGGTTCCAGGTGAAGGCGCCCCCTGGACGGCCCCCTGCCCGTGTCCTGGTGTTGCTCCTCCCCTGCTGAGGAAGAGTCACATGACACCCTTTTCCCCGTGGTCTGTGGCTCAGTGGACGTGGATTTCTGCACGTCGCGTCCGCAGGGCCCCTGCGCTCCGAGAGTCCTGAGAAGGAGAGGTGGCCTGGCCCGCATCACGCTTGACCGTGGAGTTAGTCTCCAGGGCGTGAGCTTAGGCAGCAGTGGCCAGACACGTGCATCCCACTGACGGCCGGCGCCTCCCACACGGCCCTCCCGTGGTGACTCCGGATGGTTAGTCACGCAAGACACCGGCGGTTCTTTGGACGTCACTATGATTGTACCTGGATTCTTTCCTTTGCTCACCATTTTTTAGACTTTGTTGAGCCTAAGAATACTGAGTTATAGAAATGTCCCCTGTATTTTTGGAGACAAGATTTGATTTCAGGGCCGGGCGCGGTGGCTCACGCCTGTAATCCTAGCACTCTGGGAGGCCGAGGTGGGCGGATCGTTTGAGCTCAGGAGTTCGAGACCAGCCTGAGCAAGAGCGAGACCCCACCTCTACTAAAAATAGAAAGAAATTATATTGACAGCTAAAAATATATATAGAAAAAATTAGCTGGGCATGGTGGTGCATGCCTGTAGTCCCAGCTACTCGGGAGGCTGAGACAGGAGGATCGCTTGAGCTCAGGAGTTTGAGGTTGCTGTGAGCTAGGCTGACACCACGGCACTCACTCTAGCCTGGGCAACAGAGTGAGACTCTGTCTCAAAAAAAAAAAAGATTTGATTTCAGAAGTCAAATAGGGTCTTGCCTTAAAGAAAAAATAAATGTGTTAGTTCAAAAGCTGCCTCGCCTCAGGAGGGCGTCTCATTGGTCAGTAACAGCTGCATTTCAAAGAGACAGCTGTAAACTGGGCCTATGTTCTCATCTGTTTTGAAAGACAAGACAGGCCTCACCTAGGGCCAAAGGTTGCCAGAGCTGACCAATAAAGACCCCCGGAGATGAGAGCTGGTCAGATAGATACGCTAATGCCCAAGCCTCATCTACCCTATAAAATACGTGTGTGGAGTTTCAGTCTTTCATATATTTCCACGGGAAGAAACATATCCATCCGGACACCCTCCTTTTGTCTATTTGCATAAACCTTTACTTTATAAACTATATCTTTGGCTCTGTGTATTATTATTATTATTCTTTTATTTCTGTTTCCTACTATTTTTTCATCCTCTGTGACAACCCCTGCCTGAGAGACCCGACCGGAAAGAGAAAACCTCTTTGCAGGGAGCATAGCTAACTCCCCACAAGACTTTCTCTTCTTAGAGCAACCTCAGGTTCACAGCAAAATTCGGAGGAAGAGACAGAGATTTTCCATACACCCCTGTCCCCACACTGCCAATAACCCCCACCAGAGTGGTCACTTGTGACAACTGAGGAACCCACGTCCATACGTCATGATCACATGAAGCCCACAGTTTACAGCAGGGCTCACGCTCGCTGTTTTACAAGCTGTGGCTTTAAACAAATACACACGGACATATGTCCACGCTTAGAGTTTGTTCAGAATATTTTAGGGCCCCAAACATTCTCTGTGCACACGCAGTCAGCCCTCCCTCGTAGTCCTCCCTCCCGCGCAGTCCTCCCTCCCTCCCGTGCAGTCCTCCCTCCCTCCCACACAGTCCTCCCTCCCTCCCACACAGTCCTCCCTCCCTCCTGTGCAGTCCTCCCTCCTTTGCAGTCCTCCCTCCCTCCCACGCAGTCCTCCCTCCCACACAGTCCTCCCTCCCGCACAGTCCTCCCTCTCTCCTGCATAGTCCTCCCTCTCTCCCATATAGTCCTCCCTCCCTCCCATGTAGTCCTCCCTCCCTCCCGTGCAGTCCTCCCTCCCACTCTGCAACGCCGGCTCCACCGGTCTTCTCACTGTTCCCGTAGCTCCGCCCTCTCCACGATGTCACTGGAATCATACAGCATGTGGCCTTTCCAGACTAACTTCTTCCACTCAGTCCTATAAACTTCAGTTTCCTCCCTGGTTTTTCATGACTTGACGGCTCGTTTCTTCCGAGCGATGCTGAGTATCCCACTGCCCGCAGAACCACAGTGCGTTCATCCGTTCACTTGCCGAAGGGCACCTTGGTCACCGTCATGTTCTGGCATTTACGAATAAAGCTGCAAACATCCACGAGCAGGTTGTGTGGACATAGTCTACAGCCCCTCTGGAGCGTGGCTGCGGGATCATATGATGAGATTTAGTTTTGCAGGAAACTGCCCAAGTGTTTCCTACAAAGCTCCCCAGTGTCCACACCACGCTGCGTTCTCACCGGCACGAGCGTCCCCTCTCCACACCCTCCCCAGCCCTGGGGTCACCAGCGTTCCGGGTCTGGGCTGTTCTGGTAGGTCCGTAGCGCCATCTCATGCTTAATTTGCATTTCCCTAAAGACATCGACGTGAGCCTCTGTTCATGTGCTTTTTTGCCACCTGTGTGTCTTTGGTGAGGTGTCTGTTAAATTCTTTTGTCTATTTTTTAAAATCAGGTTTTTTTTTATTGTTGAGCTTTAACAGGTTTTTTTTTGTGTGTATATCTTTGATATACAAAACAGTCCTTTATCAGATGTGTCTTTTGCAAATATATTTCCCAGTCTGTGACCTATCTTTTCAGTCTCTTGACATTATCCTTTCCAGAGAGAAGCTTCTAGTGCCCCTGGCGTCCACCTCATCCACGATGCCCTCGTGGACGGCGCCCGCGGTGTTGTGCCTAAAAGGTCATCGCCAAACCCAAGTCACCGAGGTTTTCTCCTGTGCTGTTTTCTAGGAGTTTTAGGTATAATTTACATTTACATCTATGACCTATTTCAGTTAATTTTTGCAAAGGATTTACGATTTGTGTCTAGATTCTTTTTTTTTTTTTGCACGTGGATGTCCAGTGGTTCCGAAGACCATCTTTGCTCTTCAGTCACAGACCAGGTGACTGTCTCCATGTGGGTCTGTGTCTCTTCTGTCCCGCTGAGCTCCTTGGCTGTTCTTCCACCAACACGGACGCCGGCAGCCCTCTGCTGGTCCCTCCAGACCCTGCTCTGACGTGGCCTTTCCCAGGGTCACCCCTCGATCCCCAGCAGTTCGCATGCGGGGTGGGGAGGTGGCAGCCAGCGCGCCTGACGGCGAAGCCCCGCGGGCCCTGCTGCTCTGGGCGCGGCCGCTCGGCCCTGCTGCCCGCTGCCCGGCACACACCGCATCTGTCTGTCTGCGGGGTCTCCTCCCGCCTCCACTCCCGCCGAGCCGCCAAGTGCGGTTCCACCTTGACCGCTGATGACGCAGCAAGAGGCGGGGTCTTTGCAGAGGAGGGGCTGACGGGGGGGGGCCATGGGGGGGCACATGGGGCTGGGGGCACATGGGGGGGCACACAGGGGGCACACGGGGGGGGTGCATGGGGTGGGGACACACGGGGGGGCACACGGGGGGACGCACGGGGTGGGGGCACGGGGGGGGCACACGGGGGGGTGCATGGGGTGGGGACACACGGGGGGGCACATGGGGGGGCACACAGGGGTCACACGGGGAGGCGCACGGGGGGCCACACGGGGCGGGGCGCACGGGTGGGTGGCAGACGGCGCAGGCACACGGGGGCGGCACACACGGGGGGCCCACGGTGAAGGGGACACACAGGCGCAAAGCTTGAACTCAAGTCCCTTGATCCCCAGACCGGGGCCTGCCTTCCACCGTCCCGTTTCCCCCGAGAGGAACGCACGGTGCAGGGTCCTGTAGACGACCCTGCATTCCCACCTTGTCCCAGCGCCCTGAAGCTCCGTCCCTTTCACCAGGCCTGGGGCGAGGTGGTCTGAGTGGCCGGGCCTCTGTCATGACGGTACTGATCTCGCAGGGCACCGTGTGACCTGCGCGATTCCCAGGGCTCCGGCCCCCGCTGCGTGTCTGGGCAGGGGCTTGGCAAGGGGTGCGGGTCACCTGACCGTCAGGGGTGGGGCGGGAGGGCCTCCACGAGGCAGGGGAACAGGGTGGCCCCGTGGCTGTGCCTGCTCCCCGGTCACTCCAGGCCTGTGCCTGCCGTGGGCAAATTGTCCAGGCAGTTTGTTCTTCAGGGCACAAGTGTCACCTCTGTTATTCAGACAAAGGTGAGTCTGGCCCACGGAAAATGCCTTCAGCGGAATGTCCCCTTGTCATTGCTGCAGGGAGAGGAGGCGCCAGGGAGCCGGCCACAGCGGGACAGTGACAACAGCGAGTTCTAGGACGGAGCCCCGTCCCGTAGTCACCAAATCAGTGTGTGCACAGTGATGTCACCTTCCAGTTTAAGCCTGGACAGGTGACCCTGGATTTCTCCCCTCGCCGCCGCAGACAGGTGACCGCGCGACAGGAAACCGCGTCTCATCTCAGAGCCGCTGCGGATCGACCCGCTGACGGATGAGACGACAGATAAGGGACAGGGGACGGCCGCTCTGCTGGCGGGTGACAGTGTTCAAGTGACAGCACTTCTGCTCTACGATAACCACATAGAAAGCGCCCGACATACGCCAGGAAGAGACCGTCTTCCACTGAACCCTTTCAAAGATATTTTGAACAAATTACCTCACAGGCTTACTGAGCATGAATTGTTTATGAGCGAAGTTCTAGAATAAATAATGATGCACGAGCAAGAAGCAGGTATTTTTTCTTTACGAAAGGTAAACACCTGAGTGAGACGATCCCGTCTCACTGGGCCACCAGGCAGCCACGCTAAGCTGCTTAGTTCCCGGCAAAAGCAGAAAAACAAATACGAGTCTGAAGGTCGCCATCATCCGACTTTGCTTAAAAATATCTCAGCTCCACATACGCCCAGCTCGGGGTTTGCTTTTCCGAGAAGAAACGTGTTCTCCATCCAGAAGAGGCTCGGGGAGGGGACAGTCGGGACACAGCGCAGGGGCCCTGGCCTGACCCAGCAGCCCGGAAGGGTCCTGCGGCTTCGCCCACGCCTGGGACCTGCCTGGGCTTCGCCACCCCGGCTGGCGCTGGGCGCACTCGGGGCCGTGAGAGCCTTGGGCTGGGCTGAAGGGCCCCGCGGGGCGCTCTGCTTTGGGGTGACCCAGCCCCTGGCAGCACCCCCCGCCCCCGGGCGCCCCGGTCCCACGCTGGGGGGCTCACAGGGAAGGCGGCTGCAAGTTTGTGCTTTTTGCTCCTAATCTCTGAAAGAACTTTGAAAACTTTCATCCCCTTATATACTTTCAGTTTACAACTAAGGCCTATAATTAGAGCTTTTTTTTTTTATACAAAGGTTGTGATTTTTGGCCTAATGTAAATACTGGTGTTTTCCAAGAAAACCTTTCTATTCCCCGTTTATATGACTGCGTTTGTGGCTCCTTCTACACTGGCCCAGCCCCCTCCTACACCCCACCCTTGCCCTCCACACCCCCCTCCACACCCGCAGCCCCTGGTGCCCCCGACATGCACCCCCCTCACGGCCCCGTACTCCTGGCACCCCGACACCCGCAGCCCCTGGTGCCCCCGACATGCACCCCCCTCACGGCCCCGTACTCCTGGCACCCCGACACCCACAGCCCCTGGTGCCCCCGACATGCACCCCCCCTCACGGCCCCGTACTCCTGGCACCCCGACACCCGCAGCCCCTGGTGCCCCCGACATGCACCCCCCTCACGGCCCCGTACTCCTGGCACCCCCACACCCGCAGCCCCTGGTGCCCCCGACATGCACCCCCCTCACGGCCCCGTACTCCTGGCACCCCCACACCCGCAGCCCTGCACTTCCCAGCCTCCTGCCCTGAGTCTCTGGGGCCTTGGCTGAGGCCACCTAAGGCCACCTGCCACCTGGCCCTCCGATGCCTGTCCCTGCCGTGACCCAGCCCCCCGGGCGGAGCCGTCTCCTGTCCAGGAAAAGCTCCAGGAACCGGGCGCCCTTCTCGAAGGGAGCCGACGACCCGCGGCCCCGTACACGGCGGGGCAGCTCCTGGACTCCATGGGACTGGAACATTGTCAAAGCGGACACTGTGACATTCTGCTTCCGGGTCCCCTGCCACCCGCACCCCGCAGGGATGAGCCCTTTCCCCTCGGAAGGTTTGTCCTTCCCGACGTGACTCGCCTCGTCCCAGGGTCTGCGGCCACGTGGTCCCGCTCACCCCGAAGGGCTCTCATGCTCACTCCGTCCTACTGCGCGACAACAAAAATCTTTACAAGGATCAAATTTAAAACTGTATCTTGTGACCAAAAGGTGCTGTTAATAACATCTCCTGGACTGAGTCATTCCCACAAGTGCCACCATTTGACAGCCTCCTGCATCCAGGATCGGGCGGCTCTGCTCGGTTCGCGGCTCGGTTCAGTCAGCGCTGGAACCGCACAGACACGCGCCGGAGATAACTAGGTACGTGACAGCCAAGCCCTCAGTTGTTTTTTGGACTCCTTTTAAGTAATGCTCCCCAAGTCAGAAGGAAATCTGAAAATATAAATTACAAAAACTATTAGAATGCTTTACCAGCTGTCAACTCAATTAGGTTTTTTTTGAAAGGACAGAGTTAGCAACACTTGACTTGCAGAAGGATTTGCTGTCTGGTCACTCTCAATTTCTGGGACGGCTGAGCGGCCGTCCTCGTCTCGTTGTCAAGGGACTGTCATTCCTCCATGACTCTCTGCCCCTTGTTTAATCTAATATATTCTGAGGGAGTTGGGAACACTGAAATGTTAATTTCACTGCTTTTCTTTTGGCCAACTTAACAGTTTTTGGTAACGAGCTTTTAGGGGATTAAATATGAAACGTCTGATTTCAAATCAAAAGTATAGTTTATTGTATCTCAAACGAGAAGCACATAATTAAATCATGTGCCTAAACTAGCGACACAATTTTGCCAACTTAATGGTAGCCAGTTTACGCCAGCAGCAAAGCCTGGAGAACAAGTGGTGATGAAATTGAGAAAGGCATTTTCCACAGCTTGTCAAGAATTGAACAGTTTTTCTTGCAAGAAGTGGTCCAAGTCCTGGAGGAAGTGGTGGTCCGTTGGCGCAAGGTCTGATGAATATGGTGGATGACAGAGAGTTTCCAACTCCAGCCTCTGTAGTTTGAGCAGCGTTGTTTGTGTGACATGTGGTCCAGCATTGTCTTGCAAGAGAATTGGCCTGTCTCTGTTGACCAATCTTGGCCGCTTAATCGCCAGCATCCTCATCATTTCATCCAATTGGCTGCAGTAGACATCACTGTAATTGATTGACCAGGTTTCATGATGCTGTAGTGGATAATACCAGCATGGTACCACCAAACAGACACCATTAGCTTTTTTTGATGAATATTTGGTTTTGGACTGTGTTTTGGCACTTCATAGTTATTGAATCATTGTGCCAAACACTTGGATTGTCAAAAAGAATCCATTTTTTATCACATGTAACAATGCAGTGTAGAAATGGTTCACCTTTATGTTGTGATAGCAAAGAAAGGCAAGCTTCGAGACGGTATCTCTTCTGATTCTCATTTAATTCATGCGGAACCATCAACCCAGCTTCTTTACCTTGCCCATTTGTTCCAAATGGTCCAATATTGTTGAAATGGTAAAGTTGAACCTTGCTGCTCACTCACGAGTAGGTTGAGACGGATTCGCTTCCACAACAGCTTTCAGCTCATCATTGTCCACCTTGGTCTCAGGTCGCCCACGTGGCTCATTTTCAACGTTAAAATCACCAGAACAGAACTTCTCAAACCATCGACGTCCTGTGTGTTCATTAGCCACATCCTTCCCTAACACTTGGTTGATATTTTGAGCTGTCTGTGCTACATTGGTTCCACGATGGAACTCATATTTGATAATAACACAAATTTTTGACTTATCCATGGTTTCACAAAAATTGCTCTAAAAAATTTGAAAGATAATCATGAGCCAAAACATGTGTTTGCAAGACCGAGGATGTACCTTCACAATAAACATAAAACAAGAAGTGTCAAAGTGAAATGTCGGCTGTATCAACTGTCAAACTTAGCACTTAAGGAAATTGGACATTTCATACTTACTAACCTAAATATTATACCATTGTTGTAAATATATTTTCGTTGAAACTTTAGAGTTGCAGATTTAGTTCGTTCTATTTATGGCAAATGTCCTCCATGTAACCTAATCCTCCTTGTCAAACCAATGAACCAAATTAGAAATATTTTCTGTCAGAAAAAGTCTGACCTGCTTTTTCAATTGAAATAAACGTTGGCATGCTTTTCCAGACACATTAAAAAAGAAACCCCCTGAAAAATAAATTGTGGAACACATAACTTTCTGAAGGCAATAAAGTCATGATTTAAACCATGTATCTAATATAATTAATTGACCTATTTTATAATATGACATTAAAAGAAAATGAGTCTACATACTGCTTCCCTGAACTATGACGTTTTAGCGAGACCTGCAGGTCCAGGTTCAGGTTCTGTACTGCGTGGGGCCGTGTGTACGTGTGTTTACTGGACATCACTGCCAGGAGCCTCGCTGGGCGGCCGGCATCACCCACGCACCCGCCCAGCGAGCACGGACTGCGGCCCAGGGCAGCAGGGTGGCTAGGAAGCGATGGGACTTGAGTATCTGTGACCTTTGTTTTCAATATAATTTAAATTTATACACCGTAATCTTAAATGATGCCCGTGCCCAACCACTGGCTGGCAAAGTCCCTGCAGGCCGTCCCGCTGAGGCCCGCCTGTGCCCGCACACCCCGTCACCCTCGTCGGCCCTTCCTTCCTCCCAGGCACGTCCCAGTGTGCTCGTGTCCACTGTCCCTCCCCCGCGGGGACAGCCACGCGCGGAGGCGGGGGCTCTGCCGGCCGCCAGTCTGTTCCCGCACCCGCAACAGCGCCGGCTGTGGTCGGCGTTCAACACCTCTGCGGAAGCAAAGTTCAAGAACCTCAAAAGTTAAAGTCAGGCTCTGTGAGAGTCACTGTCATATATTTTTTTTTTTTTTTTTTTTTTGAGACAGAGTCTCGCTTTGTTGCCCAGGCTAGAGTGCGTGCCGTGGCGTCAGCCTAGCTCACAGCAACCTCAAACTCCTGGGCTTAAACGATCCTCCCGCCTCAGCCTCCCGAGTAGCTGGGACTACAGGCATGTGCCACCATGCCCGGCTAATTTTTTCTAATATATGTATATTTTAGTTGGCCAGATAATTTCTTTCTATTTTTAGTAGAGACGGGGTCTCGCTCTTGCTCAGGCTGGTCTCGAACTCCTGAGCTCAAACAATCCACCCACCTCGGCCTCCCAGAGTGCTAGGATTACAGGCGTGAGCCACCACGCCCGGCCTGTCATATATTTTTTAAAAAGCAAAACTTTGATCTTCTTTGGTAAAGTGCAGCCACTTCCCCGATTCCATCGGCGAGCAGGGAGCCCGGGCCTTCCGCCCACGGTGCCTACGGGACTGTCCCCGGGAACACTGGTCTCGGGACGGACTGACCGGGACCGTCCCCGGGAACGCCGGTCTCGGGACGGACTGACCGGGACCGTCCCCGGGAACGCCGGTCTCGGGACGGACTGACCGGGACCGTCCCCGGGAACGCCGGTCTCGGGACTGGACTGACCGGGACCGTCCCCGGGAACGCCGGTCTCGGGACGGACTGACCGGGACCGTCCCCGGGAACGCCGGTCTCGGGACGGACTGACCGGGACCGTCCCCGGGAACGCCGGTCTCGGGACGGACTGACCGGGACCGTCCCCGGGAACGCCGGTCTCGGGACTAGACTTACCGGGACTGTCCCCGGGAACGCCGGTCTCGGGACGGACTGACCGGGACTGTCCCCGGGAACGCCGGTCTCGGGACGGACTGATCGGGACTGTTCCCCGGGAACGCCGGTCTCGGGACTGGACTGACCGGGACTGTCCCCGGGAACGCCGGTCTCGGGACGGACTGACCGGGACTGTCCCCGGGAACGCCGGTCTCGGGACGGACTGACCGGGACTGTCCCCGGGAACGCCGGTCTCGGGACGGACTGACCGCGGAGAAGCCGTTCCCTCCACGCTTTTCTCTGAGGCTTAGTTTTTTTGATGCAACATATTTTCCTTGTAATGTTGCTTTTATTGTGAAAAAAGAAACACGTTCAAAATAGACGCAAAAGAATAGCCGAGTTGTTCGTCTGTAATAGTGCTTTTTATTTATCTGGTGCTTTTGACTTTTCGAAACATTTCCCAAAGTTTGCCATTTGATTGTGGAAACCGTAGACGAATGGTATGTTTAATTAAAAAGGAAAACACTGAACTCACCCCACATCCCGTCGCGCACGGAGCACGACCGGACTCCCCCCCCGCCAGACTGTCCGCGCGCTGCGCTGGCACCTGAAGCCCACGCGCTTCTCCACAACCGTAAGACAAACGCTGCCTTGCAGCCAACACCCACGCAATTTGCGGCCAGTGTCCCTCTGAACTGCTACGACCGGGAGCCGGGAGGGGGCCCCCAGCGCAGTGCAGCGCCCGTTTCTCCACTGCCTCTACCCGGCTGCCGCTGTGGAGCCGCCAGGCTGTCCCCGGGTCCCCTATGCCCGGCACCCCCACGAAACCCCACGTCACATGGCCGTGTCACCGCTCCGCTCGCTCATAGGTGGGGCCGAGGCGTTTCCTGAACACGGCCCCACCCGTGGGAGAGGAGCCCGCCTGCCCCCAGGAAGAGGTGCAGACCGAGAGGTGGTGGGTGGAGTTAAGGGGCTGTCCCCAGGTGCACAGACGCCACAGCAGTCGGTCCTGCGACCAGCAGGTGACGAGACCGGCTGGGGCCAGGCCGCGGGGCGAGTGGCGTCTGTCCACGTCTTCCAGTCGCGCTCCCAGACCCGTCAGGGCGGCCAAGGACAGAAACAACGTGAAGGAAAAGGAAATCTCAGCAACGCTAGCGTAGTGAAACATTGTTTTATTGAGAACATCTCAGATCCTTTGTCTGTACAGGACAGCGTCTCATGCTCGGATGCGGGCTGTGGCGTGTGGTATATACACAGGTACACAGACACTGGAGATTGTATCTGAGCAACACGTTTCTTGGCTGAATTACATTCATATAAAGTGTCCAGATTCTAAAATCAAATTAAAAGCATATAACCCAAAGCCTGGAAGAGCAAATAGCTTTAGGGACTTACTCACTAGCGTTCCGTAGACTGTGCTTTAGTCGCTGGCGTTCGCGTTTGGTGCGGCCACCAGCTCCCTGCGTACCAACGGCGTCGCCAAGGTCAGCGTCCTCGGCTGGGACCCTAACAGCGAACCAGGAAGGGCACCGGCCCTGCGGGGCGGCAGGAGCATCTCTCGGACGGAGGGGCTGGCGCACCGTCTCAGCTGGAAGCCACGACCCAGTCAGACCTGCCGTCCCTTCACCCTAGCCCGGCCCGGCACCCGGCAGCTCAGACGCTTCCCTAGGTCCACCCCCCGCCCCCGGCCACGGCATCACGTGAGCCCCAGAACTCGCGCGGCCAGTGCCGAGCCACCCACCGGCCACCACGCTCAAGGAGATTGTCACACAACAGATCAGGGGACAAGGACACACATAACTGGACACACCCTGGACACAAATACTCTGCCCTTTCCCTTTACATAGTTTGGGGTTGATAAAAAGGAATCTTTTGAGAGATGCCATAATTTCACAGAATTCAGAGACGGGAAAATTAGCCAATTGTCCTCATCTTGCTGGATCAGAGTGAAGACGGGGGCCGACCTCGCATTTCCAGTGGAGACTATTTTGGAACCTGTGTTGCGTTTATTGACTCATTTATTTGGGGAAAGGGGGGGTGTGCAGCCCTCCACGGACACACCGGTCCCACCCTCGGGTCTGCGCCCTGTGAGGACCAACAGCCGCCGCCTCCTCCCTGTAGCTCTTGGAAATTACGGGGAGAAACGCCGTCTTCACAGAGAAAGCAGCGGTTCTAAAGCCTGGACATAAATGAAATCAGTTGAGTAAGAATGAATTCCAGAGAAATCAATGCCTTGTGAGATGTTGGCTTGTACATTTAAAAATAATTCTTTTTAAATACCAAAAAACCCCTCCAAAATAGGAAAAGATGATGAAAGTTAAGACTCCGAATGAAAACTGCAGTCTTTGGCACCCCTTGCTGGGAGAGGTGCGCCCTGATGCTGTGAGCAGGTGACCGCCCGCGGCTCAGCCCTCCCGGGAGAGCCCCGGCTTGAGTCCCGGAACACGCGCGGCCTGAGACGGCCCCACAGCGCGACCTCCCCCAGCGGGACGGCGGCCCCAGCAAAGCCGTACCTGAGTGGTCCCCAGGGACCGCGGAATTAACACTTCAGGTTTAGCTGACAACAAAACAGAAACCCTCCTGTCCCCTACTTGTCAAAGTGTCCTCAAATTTCAGGATTTTTCTCAAAAAGTTCCTGGCTGTGTCAAACTTTCTGTTCTCTAAGATCCAGATCAAAGACCTGGACGTAAAGTGACACCCATGACACTGTTACAGTGTTAGGGGCGCACGTGCCTGCACGGGGTTTAGACGCCGAGGTCCCCCGCTGCCTCACGGCTGAGCTCCCGTCGCTCCTCCCCGGGCGCAGACCGGCGTCCACGGCGCGCCCGGCCCTGGTCAGGGGCGGCTGGCACAGCTGTGCTTCCCGCCCTGCCCGGGGCTCCTCCGCCAGGGCTCGACCCGCTGGGACGGCTCACCCGGGGGGGGGGGGGGGGGCAGCCACGCTCGGTTCCGCCAGACACACGGGACAGCCTTGCACATACGTGGAACGGATTTCCACTACACTGTGTAACCAAAACCCATATATATATTTTAAAAACTAAGTCTATCTCCCAATCCCCATTAGAAAAAATACAATTTATAGAGACAAGAATAAAAATGCACAAACTCATAGGATGTTTTTCCAGAGTGTGCAAAAGCCTGCTCTGGGGAAGGGTGGCGGTGCCGCCAGACGCCTCTGCTGTGGGTGCGAAGGAAGCCGCACGCTCTGCCCAAACAAGACCCCGCTCCGACTGGCCGGGCCGGGGAGGGCCGGCGCGGGGCTGACGTCCCCGCCTCTGAACCGGGTCGCGTCCCCAGCGAGCCCTGAGCAGTGCCCCCTCCTGCCACACCGGGACCAGCCCTGCGGTACTGTGACACGTCACCTGGACACCCGCCCTGACAGCAGGAGGCACGCACATCCCAGCAGGGCATGACGCGGTTCTCAAGGCCTGGGCCCCGGGGTCGGTGGGAATGAAGGTGGCCCTTCTGCTCCTGGTTCCCTCAACCCACAAAGGACACAAAATGTCCCAGTGCCCAGCTCGGTGCCAGCCTGACAGGCGCGTGCTGTGGGTGGGCTCTGTGCCCATCTCTGCCCACTGCCCAGGACACCCCCTCGGCACCCCCAGTGGGGGCCCCCTCAGCCCTCCCCACCCTGAGGGAGGTCACAAGGCAACTGGTGCAATCTCTGGGCCTGGCCGAGGCACCCACAGCAGGGCGCTGACCACGCCCCTGACCTCCCGCGGCCCCTGCGCCGCCGTCCTGGGGTGCTGCCGTCCTGGGGCGCCGCCCACGTCCCGCCTCTGCCCGCCCGGGGCACGTGGTCTCACGCTCTCAGCCCAGAAGCTCTTTATTTTTCTAACAGGTCTTTGATAAAGCTGGAAAGGATAGTTTAAAAACACCCTTACATGGCATTTCCAAGACTGAATATCGACCTAGATGCTCCTGCTGGCGCCCCGTGACCCGCTCTGGGTGGAGGCTCATGCCAGACCCCGCGGAGCCTCGGAGGGAGCCACAGCCACGTGCCCGCGGCCGCCCCTCGGCTCCTTCCAGCCCGCGAGGGCCGGGGACTGTTCAAACACCCGCGTCAGTGGCCAGCACAGGTCGCTGGCCGCGTTCCTTCCACAATCATTTAGACGTAAACCAAGCACATTTTCCATGATCGGACCCTACGCGGAGTACGGAAGCTTCTAGAGGAGGCTGCGGCTACAGGGGCTGGGTCTGGACTGCGGGACCCGTGTGCGTGGCGGGGCCGCCGACGTCATGCTGGGAGTCGCTCCCGGACACGGGGAAGCCTGGCGTGGAACTGACTGCGAAGCGCCCACGAGAAAGGAGCCTACGCTCGGACCCGCGTGGCGACTTCCTCCGGCCGCTGCGCCTGCCTCCGCGTCCTCGTCCCCTCCAGGGGCAGACGCTTCTCTGCAATTGGAATAATGTGGCATAAAAGTGACCTGACATAATTACTTCTTATTTTATAAACCACGTTCCTAGCTCTGAATAAATTATTTATTCAAGAATGTCACACAAAGTAATTTCTAGTTTCCTAAACTTAAGGAAGCCCTACTCAGTAGAACTCAATTCCTAAACGTAAACGGAGGCGAACGCCGTCGCCGGACAGTTCCAGGCAACTGCGGCGGCAGAGAGACCTGGCGGCGACGCGGCCCCACGTCCCCACGCCCTCCCCACCCTGTGCCCGGTTCCGACGTGAGATGCCGGGGACGACCCCGGACGCCCCCCGAGCCCTCCCCAGGGTGCGCCGCTGCCCCCAGTTCAGACGCGAGGTTCTGGGGCCGACGCCAGGCACCCCGCAGCCCCCAGCACCCCGGGGCATCCGCCCGGTCACGGCGTGAGCGAGAACTGGTCCTGTTCCGTGGGCTTCTCCACCCAGGCGCCCAGCCCCGCCTTGATGAAGGCCGTGAACAGGCGCGCCTTGGCGGCCTGGTACTCCTTGGCCGCCAGCTTGGACTCGTGGTACATGTTGGGCTTAGTGATCTTGGAGCGCAGCAGGTGCGAGGGGACCTGCAGAAGGACAAAGCAAGGACAACGGCTGAGTGGTGGCAGGTGAAAACAAAGCCCAGCGAGATACCCCAAAACGGCAGTCAGCGCTGCGCTGGCTTCTCGGGGAAACCGCCGGACGGAAGTGCCGGGTGACCCGGGACCGGCTGGCGCAGAACACAGCCTGGCGCGTTCCGGGACCGGCTGGCACAGAACACAGCCTGGCGCATCCCGGGCCGGTCGCCATCTCCGCGGGGTCCCTGCTTAACTGGCGAAGCAGCTGCCGCCCCGAGCTCCGGGACCTGCTTCTGCCAAACCACATGGTTGATTCAAATTTCATTTTCAACATTTTTAACTATTAAAAAAGCATCCCTGGTGATCTGTGCATTTTCTCCCCCTGAGCAGCTCTGAGGCACCCCCCGTGTGGCTCGATTTTGAGATTTTTTGACCAATCCGGCAGCCAGCGTGGGCGACCGGGCCTCGGTGGACAGGACCCTCCGAGCCTGCAAGGTCCGCCTCGACCCCCACGCCGATGTTCAGGGCCGGCCTTGTAATAAGTAAACGCTATAAGCTTGACTTAAAAATAAGTGAAAACCAGCAACATCCTGACTTACTCTATAAGGTTTTACTTTGGGGGAAACGGGGCCCTGCAGCTAAAACAAAAGGTTTAGAAAGCTCCAAGGAGGTGAACAGAAGCCGGAGTGACGTGTGTGCTGCTGAGAAGGACGGGGCGGGGGAGACTGGCCCTGCCTGTTCATCGTCATTTTCGGCATCTGAGCAGTGAGAGAAGTTTCCAGCAAGTCCAGAGGCCCCTGGGCAGGGAAGGGGCAGGGCTGCCACCAGGGTGGCGTTAACGTGTGAGCAGCCAGGGCCACCCTGGGAGGAGCAAATGGCTTCCAAGTGGCCGTTTCCCCCAGGGAGCTGGCGGAGGGAGGAGGAGGGGAGCCCCGGGGACAGGAGGGCGTTGCAGGAGCGGAGCCGCTGGGCCTCAGTACCTTGCTGTGTACGCGCATCCAGCGACAGTACAGCGCGTGCTTGCACAGGCGGGACGCGCGGCCCAGTTCGTCCTTCCCCGTGGTGGCGTTGACAACCTCGATGGCTGAGTCGCCCACCGTCCAGTTGACGCTGAAGTTGGGCGCCTTGCCCGGCTGCCGCGCCTCCGCGTTGCTGATGCCTGAAAGGGAGCAGACGCGGAAGGTGACGCGGAGGCACGGTCACGCTGGGGGAGGGGAGGCCAGGCGAAGACACGGCTCGTGGACACGGTCGCAGAGGCGAGCGGTGTGGGAGGGCTCTGTCTGCTGAGGGACACACAGGGACCTAAGCTGTGCCTGCTGTGTGGCGGCCTCACACCCCTGCCGCTGCTGCTGGCTGCTGCCCGCGGCCCAGAAAAGGAGCAGCGCCGAGAACAGGCTCGTGCCAGGGCAGGGGGGTAACAGGAACCCCAGACCCTGCAGAGACTCGGGACAAGTAGGTCTCAGCCCACCCGGGGCTGGGGGAGCCGGGGGCTCGGCAGATGGCGAGCACTTCTGGGAGCAAATCAGAGTCCCAGAAGGTCGTGCGGGGGGGGGCAGGGGCTTCCCCTCATGTCACGCTGCCCTGGTGCTCGCGCCCTGCACGCGCTCCCCTGCCACTGAGAGGCCGGCACGGTCAGGCCACTGGCTTTGCATGCGCAACACCCCGGAGGCAACAGCAAGTGCATTTACATGTTTTCTCACTTTATTTAAACTATCTCATCCTAACTAATCACAAGCTCATTTGCAGAGTGGAAAGTTTTTAAAAGACGCTTGGATAACTGGGAGCCGAAAGCACACACGTCCACTCACACACTGAGCTTGACTATTCAAGCCTCGCAGTGCCGTGGGCCACCACAATCAAAACTGGTTTAGGATGTGGGTCTTTGGAACATGTTTAGAGCACGAGGGGACCCACATTCTGGACCCGGATACTGAGTGGTCAAGCCTGCTGGCCACAGGCAGGGCACGGCGCCGACACGCGCTCAGCTGTCACTGCACGTCCTGTGGAGGCCACTTTCACCCCTGGTGCCAGCTCCTCGTTTGCTCCCAGGGACCCCGTGTTCCCCCTTGAACAGACGGTTGACACCAAGGCAGTGCCAGGCCGGTGTTCACGGTACGGAGCCTGGCGCAGTGTGGCAGACCTCCTGAATGGGGAATCGGAGAAGCCAAGGTGGCTGGAGTCCACAGGGCAGAGCACCAGAGGGAGAGAAAGGCAGAGACAGACGCCGGGGCCTGCAAGGGCCCCTCTGCACGTCCAGGGGGGCCGCTCAGCACACGCCGCTCACGGCCAGGACGGAGCCTCCCGGGAGGACACAGACGTGAAATATGAAAAGACCCAGCCAAACTTCTGGAGCTGAAAACTACAATGCTGGAGATGAAAAATACACTTGATGGGCTTAAACACAGACTAGAAACTGCAGAGGAAAAGGTTAGTGAACTTAAAAACACAGTAACAGAAACTATCCAAAATGAAACACAAACAGAAAAAGAGACTGGGGAAAAGTAGCGGAACAGAAAATTCGTGGGGTGTGGGAAAAATTTAAGCAGCCTAAAATACATGTAAGTAGAGCTCACGAAAGAGAAGAGAGAGAAGGGGGGACAGAAATGTATTTGAAGAAAAGTTGAGTAACATTTTTCCAACTTTGATGAAATCAGCAAACTCACAGATCTAAGAATTTCAATGAAGCCCAAGCGCAAGAAATATGAAGAAAGCTATACCAAAGCTCTAACAAACTGCTCAATAGCAGTATAAAGAGAACATCTTAAACACGGTCAGAGAAAAGACACACGGAGGAACAAAGACGATCTGACAGCAGAGCGCTCGCTGGACACAATGCAAATAAGAAGACGGGAGACCAACATCTCTAAAGTGCTTAAAGGAGGAAAAAATGCCATCTCAGCACAAATATATTTGCCCATCAAAATACATGTCAAAAATGAAAGCAAAATAAAGGCTTTTTCATAGACACACCAATGCTGAAAGAATTCATCATCAGAACTGCACCACTAGCAATGTGAAAGGAAGATCTTCAGGCGGAAGGAGACCTGAGACCAAACGGAAACCCAGAGCCACACAAGGGAGTGAGGAGCCCTGGCATGGCAGCCGCGTGGGTAAATATACGAGACTTGTTTTATTATTATTATTTAAATCCCTCTAATAGTTGATTAACTACTGAAGCAAAAATAATAATGTAATGGGATTTTTAACGCATGCAAAACTTAAATGTATGACAACAATACCGCAAAGATCAGGGAGGAGAAATGGAAGCATCCTAGTGTAAGTTTCTTGCGCTGTCTGTGAAGTAGCACAATCTCACTGGAGGCAGACCATGATGAGGATGTACACTATAAACCCCAAAACAATCGCTAAATTAACAAAAGTTACAGTTAAAAGTCAAGAAGGACTTAAAATGGAATCATAAAACACACTCGATTAATGCAAAAGAAGAAAATCAGGAAAAAGGGAACAAAGAACATATGAAACAAGTAGAAGATACATATGTAGCAAGATGAGATTCAAACCTAATGACATCAATAATCACAACACACGTAAATGGTCTCAGTGCCTCAGTGAAAAAGGGAGGCAAGATCCAAATATATGCTACCTACAAGAAACATACTTTTAATATAAAAGTTTAAAATAAAAGGATAGAAAAAAGATACACGGTGCTATCACTAATCAAAATAAAGTTGAAGAGGCTATATTAATACCAAAGCAGATCTCAGGGCAAAGAACATAACCAGAGATAAAGAAGGTCATTTTATAATAATAAAGGAGATCAATTTATTAAGAGGAACCAACAGTCCTAAATTTTATACATCTAATCATAGAGCTGCAAAATACATTAAGTAAAAACTAAAAAAATTTGAAAAAGATAATATACAATTATAGCTAAGAGATTTTCAATACTCCTTTCACAATAACTGATAGACCAAGTGGAAGGTCAATAGGAACATAAAATAGACAAGAAAATCAACTTGGCCTGACATTTATAGATCACTCTACCCCAAAATAGCAGATACACACTCTTTTCTAGTTTTCAGGGAACACTTACAAAGACAGATCGTACTCTGATCCATAAGACAAGTCTCAACAAGTCTCAAACAAAGGATTGATATTATAAAATGAAACTCAATTAGAAATCAATTACAGAAAGATATCTGTAAAATCCCCTTGTATTTTGAAACTAAATAGCAGACTTCTAAATAACCCATGGACAAAGCATTCTGTAATGAGTAAAAATGAAAATACAACATATCAAAATTTTAAAATTCTGTAAAATCAGTAAAAAAGTCTCAAAACAATGACTTCAGTTAATTAGCACCTTAAAAAAACTAGAAAAAGAAGAGCAACTGAAATATCAAGTAAGCAGAAAAAGAAAATAATTAAGATCAGAGCAGAGATCATTTAAGGAAACATTAATACCAATCTAAACAAACTCTTCCAGAAAGCTGGGGAAGAAATGAATCTCAACTCATTTTATGCCTGACGAAGACACTAAAAGAAACTACAGATCAATTATCTCCACAGACCAGCATACCACAGACGCAAAAATTCTACAGAAAATTTTAGCAAACTGAATTCAACAATATATAAAAAGAATAATACATAACAAGTATATAATGTTTATTTCAGGATGCAAGGTTGATTTAATATTTTAAAAAATCAATGTCACCACATTAACAAACTGAAACATGGACTAAACGATCATTTCAGAGCAAAAAAAAGCATCTGACAAAACCCAACATCCATTCTTGATTAAAAGCTAGAGATAGAAAGACATTCCTTAAGCTGAGCCATCTATAGAAAACCCTACCGCTAACATCACGCCTAGTGGTGAAAAGACTGAGCCCTTTCCCCTAAGAGCACACGAGACAAGCAGCCTCGGACGGGAGCCCCGTCCAGCAGGGAGGGGAAGCACCACAGGCAGCCAGATGGCAAAGGAAGAAGCGACACAAAGAACACGACTACCTACAAAGAAAATCCAACGGGATATATGAAGTGACGCTGGAACTAATATTTCTCTATATTAGTAAAAAACAACTGGAAATTCAAATAAAAATGTAACATTTAAAATAGTATCAAAATATAAAACATTTAGAGATGAATCTGACAAAAGATGTGCAAGATTTGTGCGCCGTAAACTACACAGCGCTGCCGAGAAGTGAAAGGCGACAAAAACAAATGGAAAAACACACGGTGTTCATTGACTGGAAAACTCAGAATTGTTAAGATGTTGGTTCTCCACAAACTGATCTACATATTCAATGCAATTCCAACCAAAATCCAAACAGGCTTTTAGGTAGGAATTAATAAGTGTATTATAAAATTGTTACAGAATTACAGAAAGGACCTCAGTAGCTGAAACCACTTTGAAAAAGTACAAAGTTGGAGGACTAACTCTACCTGATTTCAAAACTTATAATAAAATTACAGTAATTGTGACAGCGTAATACTGGTCTGAAGATAGACGAGCAGATTAACAGAAAACACGAGAGTCCAGAAATAGACCTACATGGAAACATACGCCAACTGAGCTATGACGAAGGTGCAAAGGCGACTGGGTGTGGAAAGGAGGAACTTTTCACCAAATGGGGCTGGATCACCTGAATATCTGATATGTTAAAAAATAAACTTGAATTCATATCTCACACCCTACACGAGCATCAACTCACATAGAATATGCTTTAAGTCTTCAGTGTAAAAACTGCAACTATAAAATTTCTAAGAAGACAACATAAGAAAATATCTTTGCGACACTAATTTAGGCAAACATTTCTTAGATGTACTTTCAAAAGCATGATCCATCGACGAAAAAAATTGATAAATTAGCTTTTATAAAAATTAATATTATTTGGTCTAAGAGCAATACTGTTAAAAGAATTGGAGGACAAGCCACAGACTGGGAAAAAACATTCTCAAATCATATGTCTAATAAAGGACTGGGGCCGGGCACAGTGGCTCACGCCTGTAATCCTAGCACTCTGGGAGGCCGAGGCGGGAGGATCGTTTGAGCCCAGGAGTTCAAGACCAGCCTGAGCAAGAGCGAGACCCCGTCTCTACTAAAAATAGAAAGAAATTAGCTGGACAACTAAAAATATATAGAAAAATTAGCTTGGCATGGTGGTGCATGCCTGTTGTCCCAGCTACTCTGGATGCTGAGGCAGGAGGATCACTTGAGCCCAGGGGTTTGAGGTTGCTGTGAGCTAGGCTGACACCACAGCACTCTAGCCTGGGCAACAGAGTGAGACTCTGTCTCAAAAAAAAAAAAAAAAAGGACTTGTATCCAGAAACTATAAATAACTCTCAAGACTCAGTAATAACAAGTTAAACAACCCAATAAAAAATGTGCAAAAGTTATTCAACTTCATTAATCATTAGGGAAATGCAAATTAAAACTACAATGTAATACCACTACATTCCTATTAAAATGTCTGAAACGACTGCCCGTACTAAGCATCGGCAAGTATGAGAAAGGACTACAACTCTCATACGCTGCTGGTGATAACGCGAGATGGTACAACCTTTTTGGAAAATAGTTCAACAGTTTTCTAAAAAGTTCAGCACACACGTTTCTTATGACCCAGCCATTCCACTCCCAGGTAGACACCCAAGAGAAACGGAAGTAAATGCCCATACAAAGACTTGTACAGGAATGTTCTTAGCAGCTTTGTTTACAATAGTAAGAGACTGGAAACAACCTAAATGTCCCTCTGCAGTTCAATGGATACACAAATTGTGGTTTGCGTGTGCCATGCAAGACTACTTGGCAATGAAAGGGAACGAACTACTGATAAACACACATGGTTGAATCTCAAAATACACTGTGTGAAATAAGCTAGACCAAAAAAGTATGTATCTTGTGATCCCATTTATGTAAACTCCTAGAACATGCAAATAACCTATATAGGCAGAAAGGACATCAGTGGCTGCCTGGGGGCGGGGGGTGGGGAGCAGGGACTGCAAAGAGGCACCGAGACACTTGAAGCGGCGGGTGGACTCAGCATCTTTATCGTGGTGCAGCTGTGGAGACAGATATAGACCTCAAAACGTACCAAACTATATACTTTAGATATGCACAGTTTATTATATCAATTATACCTCAATAAAGCTGTGAAAAAACACTATAAGATAATTTTTTAAAATACTGTTCTCATTAAAAAGTGATATATGCTCCTTGTGGAAAACTCTAAAAATTCACATAAACCTCAGAAAAGAAATTTAAAGCTACAAAACCCAGAGACAGTCATTATAATTTTGCAGTTCTTGAGCGGACACATTCAGTAGAATTAGCCACGAAGCTTGAGATTCTGACGGGGAGGGTTTTGAGTGGGTCCCTGGCCACTGTCTTTGAAAGAAAAAAAAAAAACGCTCTTCACAAGTAATTCTTGAAGAGTAAAGATTCTTAAACCCTCCCAAAATAATTCTTTCTCCCCAGATGAGAGCTGCCATTGTAAGGCACATCCTTCTGTCGTGCGTAGATGTATGCACGCGTGGGCACGCACATGCATGACCACAGGCATGACCACCGTGCTTCTGTGTAATGAATGAAGACCTTATGGATCCGCTCTTACAACCCACTCTTGGGTGAACCATGGCAATAGGTACACTCAAACAATACTTAGGTTCCTGGGTATAGTGCTAAATTTCACTTTCTGGTATTTCATTCGGGAGTTTTGCATCTAGAATCATAGGTAATGCTATTCTGTGGTTTTCTTTCTATTTGTGTTTTGTCCAGTTTTGGTATTAGGATTAGGTCAATTGCCCTGGTCTATGGCCTACGTTGAAACACAGGTGGAATTGCACGTGTTTTGATAGACTGATTAAACTGTGCATTTGTGGGAAGGTAACTTGTTGACAATCTTTTCAATGTCTCCCCTGGAAATTTTCTTTGCCAGATTTTGTATTTCTTTTTGGGTTAATTTTGATGATTTACATCTTCTTAGTTATCCTTTGTTGTTATTGAGACTTTCAAATTTATAAGCATTAGCGTTGAACAAAGAATTCTCTTGAAATTTAGATACAGCCCCCCTCCCCTATCCACAGGTGACATGTTCCGAGACCCCCAGTGGATGCCGAAGCTGAGGACAGTACCAGACCCTACACATGCTATGTTTTCCCTATGCATACATGCCTGTGATAAAGTGTAATTTGTAAATTGGGCACAAGAAGGGACTAACAGTAATAATGTTAATAGAACAATTATAACATTATACTATAATGAAGTTATGTGTGTTCTCTCTCAAAATACTGTGATCCAGACCATGTGGACAGGGAAACCTTGGGTGACGGGGGACGACTGACCCTCCGTACCTGCAGCTGCGCCTCGTCCCTACCTTGCTGATTCTGTTTTATACGACGTGGCGTCGATTAGTCCTGGCAGGGCTTGACTGACCTTTCAAATCAGCACCTCTTGATTTTACTGATTAACCTTTTTTCCTGTTTCCCATATTACCCATTTCCTTCCTCTCTCCTCTTTCAGTTGTTTTCTTCCTTCTTCCTGCATTTCCTGTTCAGCCCTGCGGCTGCTCTGACTCCCGGTTTCCAAACTAAAGGCTCAGTTCATTCCCTGTCATTTGTCCAGTCACGGCCGTGACTTCCTCCGTGGGACGGGGGCTCAGTTCGCCATTTATGGTAAGTTTGTTCGAAGTTTAAACTCCAGTTTCTTCCCTGATCTGAGAATTACCTAAGAGAGTCTAACTTCCAGTGGCTGAATGTTTGCTTTTCAATTTTAACCCTTTATAAAAGCTAACTTTTAACGTCTTGTAGTCAAGGAAAGTAACCTGTAAAGCTGATGAGTTTGGATTTAATTACGCACGACAGTGCCCGTGTGAAGCGCCCCAAGGCCACACGCCGTGACCGACTCACGGAGAGAAAGCGTAAGCGCTGCCACCGAGCCCGAGCGGCGCGCGGGACACGCCGTCCGCGTACACTGCCCGCTGCCCCCGGTCCTGTTTCCCCCAGTTGCCAGAACCAGGCCTTCGCTCCGTCTGCCGCGTCCCCTGAGCCAGCCCCTTCCTGAACAGCTTTGTGGGTTTCCAGGAGTTTCCACTTTCCTTTACTTTTTTGTCGTCCACAAAACAAGTGTTTGCCTCCCCTTGCCATTCAGACCCCCCAGCCGCCCGGCCAGGTGACGTGTCAAAGCAAATCACTTTCTCCTGAGGACACTCTTGTGGCGTCCCCGACTCGACTCCGACTCGGAGCGGCTCCGTCGGGGTTGGCGGCAAGTCCTGTTCATCCCACCCCCGCACGTGCGAGGGTCCCGTATTGCTGGAGTCTCCTCAAGGTGTTTTCCCTGCTAAAAGTACACATCCTCTGAATACGTGAAAAATTATCACTTTGGCCCAAGGCATGGTTAGTACTTGGTTGGGTAGAAACTTCTACAGTGAAAATATTTTCTCTTCCGAACTGGGAAGTGATTTCACCACTCAGTTCTGGCTTCCAGCGTCCCGCCGAGGGGTGTGGACATCTGACACTCAGCGTGGTCGGCCCAGAAGCCGGGGCGTCTTCTCTCCACCTGTGCTGTCTGAGGTCACAGAAGGGCAGAGCTTCGCTTTGTCACTTCTCCTCAGCGCTCGGCCCGCCAGTCCGTTCAGTCTCAACACTCACGTCTTCCTCGGTGCTGAGAAACCTTCTCCTCCTCCTCGTCTTCTGTTTCTCAAAGGCCACAGGATAGATGCGGCCTTTGGAACGGACTTTCCACATCTCCCGACTCTTTCCTCGTGTTTGCGCCCTTCTGTTCCAGCTCTGTGAGCCTGTCGCGACTTCGCGGCCCCCTCCCCTGGGCAGAGCAGATGCCACCAGGAAGGGCTGTGTGTGTCCTGTCACCGCCAAGCCCCCACACGCGGAACCACGCTCACCGCCACCGAACAGTGCTCTGAGTAAACACTTTCCAGACCTTCAGATCCACACGTGACTTCAGCCCTGACCGAATCCTCCCCGCACCCTGCTGAGGCTTCCGTCACTAATGCTCTGTGCTCTCAGCTGTCCCGTCTCCACACGGAGCTCTCTCCCCTGTGCCGCTCATTCTCCTCCGGAGTCTGATGACGGCCGTCACTCACGCTCCTTCTGCCCCTCTGATGTGCTCCCGACCCGGGCGAGCGTGGAGGGGACACCCAGCCACGGCCATGTCCTCCCTGGAGCAGGAGGTGCCGCACAGCCCTCCCTGGGGTCCCACCGCCAGGTGGCCCTGACCACGCGGGGCCAGGCCGGCTCTCGCAGAGGAAGTGGTGGCCTCTCCCTGTCCTCAGGCCACGGGACATGTTGCTGGGAGTCCAAGGTGTCCCTGCGCTCGCCCTCCCCCCACTTTCCTGACTGCTGCTGGGACACTTCCTGCCACACGCCCAGGGCTCTCCCTGACTTCCTGCCACACGCCTGGGGCTCTCCCTGGACACGGTTCTGCGATGGTCCCGGGGTCTTCGGTGGCCGCACGGCACGTCTCCCCACTCCCAGTGCCCCTGCACGTGCCGGGCTCCCCCGGGCCCCAGGAGGGCACGAGGCCACGCCTTTCACTTACAGTCAGGATCAGCGGGGGGCGGGGGGGTGCCCACCTAGGCTCGGGGTGGGAATCTCGGCCATGGTGGAACTGACTCGTCATGAACAAAGGGATGAGGCTCACGTCGCGTCACCTTCCTTTGCAGTCCCACCACCTCTGTATGACAGATTAGAATAAAGGATGACTGCTGAACAATCCTTCAACCTTAAAATCACAACATTTTGCACTAAAACTAAACGGTCAGTGAAACAACTAAAAATATAAGACCCTAACAGTACAATTTTTTTTTTAATATTTTAAGCTGAATAAAGGCCATCTTTAGCAAAAATGGAGTAAATAAGGCAAAAAGCAAATAGCTGGCCGGAGGTTCCAACACTAGCCATTCTCGTTTTCTGGGGCAGAACGCCCCTAAGTGGTCACGCGTCTTCCTACGAGTCCTCGGGGCCCCCTCACAGCAGGGACCGACGCTGAGGAGCAGCTCCGCGTTCCGGGGCTGCGGAGCGAGAACTAGGTAACGAGTCACTCGCAGGAACCGAGACAGCAGCGCAGCTGACAACGAGTCCCCCGGTGCTGCGGCTCATGCGGCCGCGGCAGAGCTCTGAAAGCAAAGAACAGGACTGGGCTCTGTCCTAATAGCTGACACAGCTGCAAACTTAGAGGAGCCGGCATCGACACTTGGGCTTATTTCTGCCTGAGACGAATTTTCCAGTAGGTTCCTCATGTAGCAGCTGATCAGAAATGAATCCTGCACATAATGATTAATACCAGGTATTTTAAGGTTCTTATGGGTGCATGTTGTAGAAATTATTAGTCATTAATTAGGGGATCAAGCTTGACCGAAAGTGGCTTGTATTCTGCAAATAAGCAGCAATGAAGACCAGGAGACAAAGCGTGAGGAAAACCGCATGGCATGTCACGGTGCGGACGGCACGAGGCCGCCCCACGTAGGAGGGGTCTCTGTCCCCAGGGCCACACCAACCTGCCACTGAAGCCGGGGGCGGAGCAGCTTCAACTTTGGTTTGGATTTTCTTTATAAAAGGCAACCCTTGAGCTGACAGAGAAGTAAATGCAAGCGATCTTGCCTCACGAGGGTCCGCAGGGCAAGATGGTCGGGCACGTCCCGCCCGTCCTGAGCCCATCCTGCCCGTCCCAAGCATGTCCCGCCCATCCCGAGCCCGTTCCCCAGGGCTGGCCTCGCTCCCCCCATGTCAGACGCGCCTCGCCCTGGCTGTCGGCTAATCCCACGTAGGTGCCGAGGTTTGCAACAGAGACCCTCTGGCCATGTGATCTTTCTTTCTTAGAAGAGACCCCAGGGCTTTAAAACACCAGCCGTGGGAGGGAGCTGAGAGGGTGCTTTAGAGTGACGTGGGTCCTGGGACCCGGCCTGCAGGGGCTCGGTGGGACACCCCCCAGGCTCTGTAGGCCAGAGCACAGCACAGTCCCCTCCCCACAACTGCCCAGGGAGCCACGAGAGCAGGAAGTCCTGACTCTGGACGCAGGACGAGGGGGCTTAGACGGGCGCGGGGCAGCGACCCTGCTGCTCCTCCCGCTGCTGGCGGGCAGCTCCCAGGAGAGGGCACCCGCCCTCGCGCCCCCGCCGTCCGGGCAGGCCTGGCTCAGCTCTGGCTCAGCTCTGTGCTCTGGACAGAGGAGCAAGGCCGCCACCCGCACGCCGGGCTGTGCCCGTCAGCTGCGACGGGGTGAGGACGGGCCCCGCTCACAGGGCCGAGTGTGGACTCGAGGACAGCGTGAAGGGCCTGGCTCCTGACCTGATGAGCACAGACGTGCCCCAGGACGTCACCTGAGACCCATTCGGTGAAGTATGACAAATGCTATTTTGAAAACTCTTCAAAGGTGTCATCAATAAAATAGGTAATTCTCCACGTACAGAATTTAAACAACAAGCCGACCGCAAGCCGCGCCCCCTTCTTGAGTTTAGAAGACGGTCAAGGTCAGTCGGGTCAGCCCCTCACACATGCTCTGTCACCATGTCCACGGTGACAACGTCCAGCCGGGGGGAGCTGGATTCCCTCCAGGACACTCTTTTCTAGACAGTTCCAGGCACTAGAAACGTGTTCTTCCTGGACACAGGAGACTGAAACTCTAACAGAGACGGGAGGCCTGATGGGGTCACCCCCAGACGGAGACCCACAGTGGGAGCAGAGAGTGTGGGGGCAGCGGTGACGCAGGGAGGGCGGGCCGGGCCCTGGGCGCCCCGTGCCTGTCCCACGGTGACAACAGCAGGACACCAGGCACGACCGGGCCTGAGCCAGCAGTGTCCTCTGCAAGGGCAGGGTGGGCGGCAAGCACACTGCACAAGAGGAGGAACCCTGGCCTGCGAGCTCCGCTCAGAACTTTCAGACGCGACAGAGGATGGGGAAATGCAGCAATGAGAGAGAAAACCAAAGACAATTCCTTCTGAACCAAAGATTCGACGATCCAGAGCAAAGGGCTCAGAGTAGCAGGCAGGAACAGATGAAAACCCAGCCACTCGGCAAGACTTAATGTTGAAATTTCTGAATTTTAGGGGAAAGAGATCAATGGAGTGCTACCAGAGAGAAAACAAAAAAGGGTACCCAGGAAGGGAAGAAACTCAGACCGGCTCCGTGACGATGGCGCAGCAGAGGGCGGCACGGAGGTCTCGGGAGGGGCGGGCCACGTCCCGCACACGCGTGAGGGTCAAGTCAGACCCAGAGTCAGACCTGCCACGTGTCTTCCAAAAATAAAACAAAAAACAAACAACCAATTGCTCTGTCCCCATGTTCAGGACGCCTCCCAGCAGCGTGAAAACCAAGTCTGAACGTGGAACTGAAGGGGCACCGGGCACGGGAGCAGCACTTGGAGACGCCAGGGGCCCTTGCACTTCGCCCAGGCAGCCACTGCCGTGCAGCCGCGTGACCATGAATCGCGGCGTCCGAGAGAAAGCGCCGCACATGTCCCAGCTTCCGGCAGGACGAGAGTGGGAGGAGCAGGGAACAGAGATGAGCCCAATTTTCAGTTTTTCTCACGTTTGGATCTTCATGAATACGAATTAATTCTTGATGCAAAAAAAAAAAAATGTTTAAGTGGTTTAAATACATTTGTTTTAAAAACTAAGAGCAATCAGTGGGTGTATAATGGAAATAAAATTTAGGACTCCCAAACCACTGGGGGAAAAAGACTAATCGATCCAGCAAAAGCAAGGGAAGAAAAAAATAGTACGGAAGTATCACAGACGGAAAATTTACCAGATGAGAAGAGTAACTTTGCGCACTGAGGCAGAAGACAGTCCCACCCCCTACGCGTGACCCTTCTGCTCCAGTACAGATGGTCCACGGCACTCCCGTCCCCGACGCTGGGCAAGGAGGAAAGTGACCACCGCCACCCCTCGCTCCCAGCTCCCATGTGCATCCTCACCTGGCCACTCACACACGCTTACACACCCACATACACTCACACACGCACACTCATACACGCACATACACACACACGCTCACACATGCACATATACACACGCACACACATGCACATATACACATGCTCACACATGCACATATACACACATATACTCACGCATGCTCACACACACGCACATATACTCACACACGCTCACACACTCACACATGCTCACACGCGCACATATACTCACGCATGGTCACACACACACATGCTCACACATGCACATATACTCACACATGCTCATATACACACATATGCTCACGCACACACATATACTCACGCATGCTCACACACATGCTCACACTCACACATACACTCACATGCTCACACGTGCACATATACTCACGCATGCTCACACACACACATGCTCTCTCACACACGCACATACACTCACACATACTCACATTCTCACACTCCCACTCACACACACATATACTCACACATGTCCCCCCACACACATGCACTCACACTCAGTCTAACACACACACATGCTCACAGTCACATACAGACACACATATACTCACATGCTCTCACTCCCACAGACACATATAGTCACACATGCTTACACACACACAGTCCCACACGCTCACACACATGCATGCACTCACACACACACACTCACATTCCCACACATGCATGCACTCACACACACACACACACTCCCACACATGCATGCACACACACTCACACTCACACACATTCCCACACATGCATGCACTCACACTCACACAGGCTCACACTCACACACTCACTCTCACACTCTCCCATACTGACTGGTCCTTTTCTCTCTCAAGGCTGTGACCTCATCAAGCCACCGCGCTTTGCTGTGCTCAACATGACGTCACGGACACCACGCTGCTCCGGCAGGGCCCCCCTTTGTGCCCTGAGCCCCTGCCTGCGGCTCATCCCCGCGGACCCCCGTGCTGTCCTCCTGGAGACCCCACCCTCAAGCTGCACTGTGAGGACGCTGGCCCCAGCATGACCTGGTCACTGCTTCGTGACAGGGCCGGTGTTGCACCCAGCGGCACAGGAGGCTCACCCCGTGGCCCCAGAGCAGCCTGTCTGTCCCCAAGGCCCCCAGAGCCACCCCACCGGGATGGCCAAGCCCCACTGGTCTCTCTCCTTGAGTTCTCGCGGCGAGCCCTGGAAAGTGGCTGGTCAGCGAGGGGCTGAGACTCAGGGCCAATGGGCGAGACCAGGAGTGGAGCCGTCCCGGAGTGTGGACGAGAAGCTCATGTGGGTCCGGGGAAGCTCATGTGGGTCCGGGGAAGCTCGGGAGGCTCCGCCCCCCACGTGCTAGGAAGAGCCTGGCGTGAGCGCCCACACGAAGGCACAGACTTCCCCGGCTCACCACCATGTTCTCACGTGCGGTGGAAACAGTGTGTAGGCTGAAACGAAGATTAAATTCTTTTCTTTTAACCTTGACAGCAAGAAAGAAAGAAAGAAAGAAAGAGCCCAGCACGAGAGTTTTATTACTAGCCCACCCCTGGGTTTCTGCCTGGTTTGCTCTAGTTTCCAGGTAACTGCTTTGCAGCCGGTCACGCCTGTGCTGGCTTGTGTCCGTGTCGTTCCTCCCTAAGGACAGGACAATGCAGGTGGCTGCAGCCAGCTCTCTCCAGCGCGAGAGTGACCCCCACGATGGAACTGGGGTGACAGCACAGCAGCCACCGTGGGAACCGTGGTGGATACACAGACCCGCACACCCGCAGGAGAACCAGACACCCAACGTCCCGGCCGCCCCGCCGTCCAGGGCACCTGTTCAGTGTAACACTAAGTTCTAAGAAAGTTTTGAAGGCTTTGCTTTGGGGCTCGTTTTAAAAGAGGGTGACCCAGACAGCAACAGTTTCCCCTTCAGGTTTCTCCCGTTCAGTTCCCTCCGTCTTCGGTCACAGCCACCGCGCTGTCTGCTTTGACCTCGACTCTGGCTCGGACCTGGCTTCATTCCATCGGAGCAAGGTATCCCCTCCCCCCCCAAGCCATCCTGCGCAGCCTCCCCTCCCCCCTCCTGCCGCCAGCCCTGCTGACTCACAGGAAGGACCTCGCCTAAAGGTGTCTTCCTTGAAGCTACCTGCTTTGCTGATTTGAACTCTCTTCAAGAAAAACAACAACAAAACACCATTGTTTCCAAAATGGAGAAGCATTTTTCCAAAATAAAATATCTCAAATAGTTTGCATTTTGAAGCTGCCTTTGGTGCTACAGTGACACTGTTTCTTGGCTCAGCGTTAGGGTCGCTCTGGTCCCTGGAGCTTGAGCGTGTCCCTTTCTTTTCCAAGGACTGTAAACACTAGTCCAGAAGGGCCACACGAGCACCTGGCCCACCCCTGCCACTGGGCATATGAGGAAACTGAGGCACACAAGCTGCCAGTGGGCGGAGCTAAGGCAGGTGCAGCCTTGTGGCTCTGACCCGGCTCTGCGCCTGCGGGGGCAGCTCAGCACGGCCCATGGCGGCCGACCGAGGGCACGGACTTGGCTACACGCTGTAGGCTTTAGGGTTAGAAGTGATACTGGGGAGGAGAGGAAGAGGAGATTCTATTTTGTCATATATTTCGTATTTAAAAATATACATATGCACGATACATCGGTAACTTCGAAGTCTCTATCTTCACAGACACCATTTTCAATGTCTTTTTATAGATATACATGCACTTCACATAAACAGGACATGATAAAATACATTTGACTTTTATAAATGAGCTGGACTTTCAGTATCTTAGAAAATTTCTTCGGCAAAAAATGATCCTGTCTTCCCAGATCTTAGTAACGGGGGAGACATGGCTCAGGCGGTGCCTCGACAGGGCCCCGACCGACAACAGCCGCTGCGGCCGCGTCCCCCACACGACACGGGCGTCCGCGCACAGGAGGACAAGCGCCAGCGGAGAGCGGAGCCCCCTCCCCTCAAAGGAAGAACACCGAGAACAGAGAGGTGTAACCATCTTCCGGCTCATGAGAAATCCGTGCACCGATACACAACAAAATACCTCCAAAGGCATCGGTGTGCGATCCTACTTACCCACGTCAGGTTTCTCGGCCTGTCTGTTCTCTGAGCGCCAGCGGCCCAGGGTGGGAGCTGAAAACCCGCCCCTCCTCCGCTCCCACAGACAAGCTCACGCTGCCGCTCCTCGAATTAAAGACGCGCTAGTAGCCAAGCACTAGAGAACAGGCCAGCACACACACGCACACCAGAGCATCGTGTTTAGTTGGGATTATGGTTTTAGTTTCAAACTTAAAAAAAGTAAGTAAAATGGTATATTTAAAAGGATAAAAATACCTTAACTGTGTCCTTTTAAATAAGGCTGAGCTTAGAAGTTAGGGCCCTTGAGTTCAAAAGCTCCTGTTCACTTTACTGTTAGCCACTGAAATTCTAAAAAAAGAAAAAAAAAAACCCAGTAATAAAGAGCATCAAGGGTAGGTGCAGACACCACGGAGCCGTCACCCGCCTGTCACCGGCACCTCGGTTACAGCCGTCACCACCTCCTGAGAGCCAGCCCGGCAGCAGGTGGCTCACGGCTGGGGGGACACCCGGGCGGCTCCACGGAGAGCGAAGCGTCCGAGCCGCGGCCCCAGGTCGGTCGGGAAAGCCGACGGGATTCCCACTGCGCCTGCGCGTCCCTGCCCCCGAGACAGGCTGCGGTGGCATGGGGCCGGGGGACAGCACGGGGGCCATGCCCTGCTGCAGCGTCTCCGTGAATGGCCAGGTGTGCAGCCAGCAGGACAGACGACCCCTGCACAGGAACCCCCCGAAAGGCCCCAGGGGCAAGGCCCGAGAGGCCCAGGGGCAGCGCCTGGGGCTGCAGGCCGCGCGGCTCCGGTGCGTCCTCACGCCTGAGACCGGGCGCGGCAGGACCGCGGGATCCGCGAGGGCAAAGAGCCGCGCTCTGGAGATACTTGCCGCTGAGCAGGGGCTTGTTGAGCGTGTAGAGGGGCGGCAGGTCCTCTATGTTGGAGATGCGCTGGTACATGGCCCGCGAGAGGTGGTCGCCGTGGTACAGGCTGCCCAGGATGATGCTGGAGAAGTAGATGGGCTCCACGAAGATGCTGAGCAGGGAGCCCTGGACGCCCACCACGTTCCAGCTGCGGGGAGAAGACAGCAGGAGCTCAGCGGGCGTCTGCTCGGACCGCGTCCACGCGGCGCAGCTCGGAGCCGCCGGACGCTCAGGTGCACCGAGAACTCTGAAATTTCAACGAACTAAAAAAACACTGCAATGGGAAATAACAAACTGATTCAGCAATTTAAAATCTTAAAGAGAAAAATCTATTTAAAAGGTATTTTAAACTGTGAAATGACTCTTGGCCACCGTTTCCCCACGATGACCCGTACTGGAGAGTTCTAGAAGGTACTGAGCCGTGACTGTTTCCTGTGGGAAAAGTGTGTCCCAGTTTACCACACTGGTCCCTGCCCCACAGGAGGCTTCTCCTCCAAGGTTTCAGTCACCCACGGTCAATGACAGCCTGAAAATATTGCATGGAAAATTCCAGAAATAAACACTTCATAGGCTTAACATCTCACACCGTCTCTCTGAGCAGTGATGACAGCTCTCGCTGTCCCACCTGGACGTGCGTCTCTGCCTTGTCCCCTGGCGGGTGCCATCCACCAGACAGTCACGTAGGAGCCGTCTCGGCGACCAGCTCGCCTGTCCCCGTGTCACGGGGCTTGTGCGCCGGGCACCCTGGTTTCTCTCAGTGATGGCCCAGACCCCAGAGTGGCGACGCCGGCCACCGTTCCGACTGCTCTGCTGCGTGTTAGCATTCGCTGTTGACCTCCTACTGCGCCTGGTTTACACTTTACCATGGGCGTGTGCACAGGAAAATGACGCTTATACAGGTTGGCACATCGTGTGCAAGGAGGGGTCCTGGAACGACCCTGCGGGTGGGGGGCACTGACAGCACCGGCAGGAGCCCTTCAGACATTCTCTGAGCCCCGAGTCCAGGCTCAGCTCAGCACGTGGGGGCCCCGGGAGCCAGCCTGCCCCTGGGGGTGCGAGTTCCTGCCCCACTGCCAGCTGGGGGTGAAGGGTGACGAGGGCGCTGACCCCGCCACACAGACTGCGTGCACCTGACCTCTCTTGTCCACAGGCCAGAGACCTCCGCCCCCCGGGGCTGCCACGTCCCGAGCTCCCAGGGGTCTCACTCTGCTGGGGCTACACGGTGGGGGTGGGCAGACAGCCCGGGAGCTACACACTAAAGCAATGAAAAGGCAAACAAACAAACAGCCATAAACCTAGGTAAAGTCAGTTTGAGAGAAAGCACGGGGTTCTGCTAAGAAGAATAGGGACTGCCAACTTTAGGGTGTGGTCCTCGGGGTGACCCTGAGCTCAGCCTTAAGGGGGGAGGCTGTGAGGCTGAGGCAGGAAGGCACTGGGGGGGATACCGTGCGGGCTGGGGGGTTGGGGAAGGATGGGCGCAGGGGAGCTGGGGGGGCTGGCAGAGAGCAGAGGGGCAGGGGGCAGGGCAGGGCAGAGAAGGGGGCAGGGGAGGGGGTGGAGGAGGAAGGGGCAGTGGGGCTGTGGCGGTGGTGGGGGCAGGGCGGGGGGGTAGGACAGAGGTCAGGGCTCAGCAGGGGCCCGGCCAGGGACTGTGTGGGGCCAGGCAAGTGCAGAGGTCGGGTGGGGGAGGAGGGGAGCCAGAGAGCTTGCCCGTGACCATATTTGGAAGGAGGCCCAGGGCAGAGGGTGGCCTGGGTGGACACCCTGGTGCCCCCTGAGGTCCCTGTCCATCTCCCCGTCCCAGTGGTCGGCCGACCACGGCATCAGCTTTCAGAACAGACCCTGCCTGCGTCTGGCACCCTCCCCAGCGCTGGGCCCAGCTCTGGGCCCCCTCCTGGTGCCCTGGGCCACCCCTTTGCGCCAGGCACCCCCAGTGCCCAGAAAAAGCACCAGGTGTTCCAGGGGCCCCTGGCCCTGCCGCCTGGCTTCCCCTGGGCCACCCGTCTCTTACCCCCCATGTTTGGGCCACCCAGCCTCCTTGCTGCACCCCAGGGCCGCTGCCCTCGGCTCTGCAGCCAGACACCCGGCCCCACCGCTTCAGGCCTCTGCGCTGACGTCCCCAGTGAGGCCTCCCCTCGTCCCCACCCGAGCCCTCCCTCCTGCTCCCTAACTTCCCGCATGACTTAGGGGCTGCTTTGTGTTTTCTGCCCCCCCCCACCCCCGTGGCCAGTGTGTAAGCCCCGCGGGGGAGAGGTGGATAAACACGTGTTGAACGGACGAATCCTCCAGCTCCTACAGCACAGTCCTCCCCCCGTCCAAAAGGGAAAGGAAAACACAGGTTTCCGTCACTTACAGGGAAAGCATGAGACGATTCCACGAAACACAGGGCCCCCTTCCTGCTGCAGATTAAGTCTGTGTGGGTTTCAACTCCCCGTAAACTGGACTCAGTCTCCCCGGGCGAACGGGACAGCAGTGGTCCTGGCAAGGCTGCATTCGTGGGAGTCATCAACTCTGCACACACGCTCGGTAAGAGGATTCCAGAGCGCACAGCTCTGCAGAGGCCCCGGGTGGGAAACGGCGTGGCAGCAGCCACGGTGCTCACGGCCTTGCAAAGCACAGCCCCCTCCGGACGCCCAGCACGGAGTCTTCACCGAGGACTGGGCCGGTGCCAACACAAGGGGCTCGCAGACGCGGCCACGTCCACGCAGCAACACATCACGCGAGCAAAGCTCTGCAAAGTCGCAGGCACAGCGTCTCCCAGAGGTGCCCGGTGCGTGCAGGTCCCCTCGGGCCGGGGACTCCGTGTGGGGCACCCCGTGAAGTGGACTCGGCTCACACGGGGGAGCCCACAGGTGCCCGTGCCCTTGCGGTGTGGCTCAGGCCTGCCGCGTTGGGTCTGGGCACCGTGCTCACCTTCTTCCTCATTCTCCTTACGCTGCTTCTTCAAGAACAGGTTTGAGTGCCGCCGTCTGACCTGCCACTGTCTGACCTGCCACTGTCTGACCTGCCCTAATCCAGGGCAGGGCCTGACCTCGTCTGGCAGATACAAGAGAGCTCCTCCGACCCAGACCACAGCTGCGTGGCCCCAGGACAGGCCTCGGCACGGACCCCCTGGGAGTCGCCCTGCCCGACCCCCCTGCTTCCAACTCAGGGCCAGCCACAGGCCCCGCACGTGCCACTCGGAACCACACACAGATGCCCTTCTGCAGAGCCCACGCCTCCGTCAGGGCACACCTGTAGCCCCCTGTCCCCACCTGCCTCTGAGTCTCCGCCCCACAGGTGGTCTGGCCCCCTTGCTACAGCCAGCTCTGAGTAACCGGGCGGCTGGTCCTCACTGGGGGGTCTGGCTTATTCCCAAGGACACAGAGGCTGCGGTCATCAGCGCTGACACTCCTGAGCCTTCCCCCGGCTCCGGCACCAACACGACCCCCATGAGGTGGCCAAGCCCACGGGGGCCTCCCACCCTGCTCACTGCCCTGCAGACACCCTCTGGGGCTGCCTCTGCTGCCAGTCTGCCCGCTGGCCGCACAGACAGCCGGACGCCGGGTGACATCCAGCGCAGCACCGCGCCTCCCTCCCCACCCGAGAAACAGGCCCCACAGGACCATCGGGCCCCAGAGCATCCCTGCACTGCCTAGTTTTGGACTTAATTTTCCACGCGAGAGAAATAAACTTCCAGCTAGTTCACAGTTCCTCCCAAACCCAGGCCGACCGAATCGCGAGCACCGCACCACGTCCCCTCGGGTCCCCGCCAGGCCTCACTCCTGTGCCGCCTGCCGGCACCGCTCAGTCCTGCCCCAGCTTCACGTTGTCACTGCTCCCTGCGAGTGCGGGGACCAGAGTTTCAAGTACTACGAAAAAACGATGAGCTTTTGATTACGATTACACTGGAGTTATAGATGTGGAAGGAACTGATCAAGCTTTTGAAAACATACAATCAGTTCTGGTCTGCTAAACTTCGAAGGTAACGCCAGTGTGTAGACGTGTGTTTCTGTCACTGAGGATGGCCCACCATTGTGTGGCCCCGGCTTAGGGGTGAAGGTTGTAGCAACCCCACAAAATGAGCTGCAGATTCTTTCCCTATTTTTCCAATCTCTGGACAAGATCATATAAAATTGGGATTATTGTCCTTCCCCTGTCTCCACGGGCCCTCCTTTCTTTTATCTTCTTAAAAGAGTTTCTTCCCTGGGGGCGTGTGTGAGAGAGAGACTGGCTTAATTTCCTTGATGGGTATGGCTCTATTCAAATGGTCTGCACACGCTTGAGTCACTTTCAGGAATGCACACTTTCCTAGAAAACGTTCTGTTTCACTCAGTTTTAAAATGTGTCAGTAATGAAGTTGTCTGTAATTCTCCCTGGTATCCACCTACCAGTGGCATTTCCAATCCCTGCCGGGCCCCGAGGACACCCGGCATATCTCGGTGGCGCCTTCTCTCGCCATCTCCCCGCATCAGACTTGTCAGAGCTGCGTCGATCTGAGGAACTAACACTGGGCTTTGTCACTACTCACTGTTATATTGTTGTTGCTTTTAAAATTCATTTCTGCACTTAATTTGTTTCCTTCCGTATACACGTGGACGTGGCCTACCCTCCTCTCTCTATTGCCGAGTCGCGATACTTTCTGCCATTTCCCAACCCCCACTCCGGCTTCTTCCGCCAAGTTACAGAGGTGAAGCTGACACGCAGCGGACGGCACACCAAGGGCACGCTCTGGTCCGTGTGGACACGTGCACGTGCCCAGGAGACGACGCTCCCCGAGACCTTCACGCCTTGCTCCAGCCCTTCCCTCCTGCCCCGCTTCTGCCCCAGCCCCCACCTCCGGGCCCCCCAACCTGCTTTCTGTCACTGTAGATTACTTGGCATTTTCCAGAAACGTGCGTAAATGGAATCGCACAGCAACTACTCTTTTTGGCGTGGCTTCTTCTACTCTGCATGATCATCTGAGATTTACCTGTGTTGCAGTGTGTGTCGCTGCTCTTTCTGTGTGCCCAGGGGCACGCCACTGCACGCGTGCGCCCTCCTCTGCTTGCCCACTCAGCTGCAGGTGGCTACTTGTGTTCTTCCAGTGTTTGATTATTTTGACTGTTACAAATAATGTTCTGCAAACACATATAAGTGTGTGGACATATACTCTCATTTCTCTTGGGCAGACACCTAGGAGGGGAATGATTGGGCCTATCTTTAACTTTTTGAGAAAGCGTCACTGTCTTTAAAACTGACTCCATTTTCTAGAGGACGAACGTCTGGGTTCCTCTGTGTCACTGTCAACGCGGGTATGGCCCGTGCCTGCAGTTCAGGCCCTTGCGGTGTGCTGGTGCATCTTGTTTGTGTTTCCCTAATGACTAACAGTGCTGAGAACCTTTTCATGTGCTTATTTGACATTTGTGTATCACTTTTTGGTGAAGAAGCCATTCAAATATTTGCATATTTTTAAAACTATTTTTTCCCCTTGTTGACTTTTGAGAGTCTTTATATATTATGGACACAAGCCCTTTATAAAATATAAATCTGCAAATATTTTCTTCCCATTTGTGACTTTATTTCTCATTCTTTTAACACTATCTTTTAAAAGGAAGTAATTTTTAACTTGATGAAGTCTAATTTATCAATTTTTCCTTTTACAGAGAGTGTTTTTTGGTGTTGTATCTAAGAGCTTGTATAAATGAACGTCACAGACTTCCTCCTGCTTGATCCTAGGAATTTTATACATTTACAGCTGTGACCCTTTAGGAGTGAACTTTGCACACGATGCAACACGCGAGTGAAGTCCACTTGTTTGGTTGTTCTGTTTCTGCAGGGATATCCACTTCTTCCCTTGCCATTTCTTGGAAAGACTATTCTTTCTCCACTGAATTGCTTCTGTACCTTGGTCAAAAATAAGTTGTGACCAGCAATGAACAGTGGAATTTGAAACTGAAAACTTAATTCCATTTATATTAAAATCCAAGAAATTGAAATACTTAGGTATGAATCTAACAAAATATGTACAAGATCTGTATAAGGAAAACTATAAAACTCTGATGAAAGAAATCGAAGAGCTACATAAGTGGAGAGAGATTCCACGTTCATGAATAGGAAGACTCGATATTGTCAAGATGTCAGTTCTGCTCATCTTGATGCAGATTCGACATAATCCCAATCAACATTCCAGGAAGCTATTTTGTTAATATTGACAAACTGATCCCAGAGTTTACATGGAGAGGCTAAAGACCCAGGGTAGCAGACACAGCATTGAAGGAAAAGAACAATGCTGGAGGACCGACACTGCCTGACTCCAAGACTTACCATGAAGCTAGAGCAATCGGGACAACGTGGTATTGTTCTAGAACAACTGGACATACACAGGCAAAAAGAATCGAATCTAGACACAGAGCATAAACACTTCACGAACATTAAATCAAAACGGATCACAGACCTAAATGTAAACTGCATACCTATAAAACTCCGAGACGATAACACAGGAGAAAATCCAGATGGCCCTGGGTTTGGTGACGACTTTTCAGACACAACACCCATGGCAAATCCATGAAAGAAAAAACTGAAATGCTGGACTTCACTAAAATTAAAACTTTCTGCTCTGTAAAAGACACTGTCAAGAGGATAAAAAGACAAGCCGCAGACTGGGAGAAAAAACGTACAAAAGACAAATCTGATAAATACACAAAGAACTCTTGACACTCAACAGTAAGGAAAAGGACAACCCGATTAAAAAGTGGGGCAGAAGAACTCCATAGGCACCCCGTGAGAAGACATACGGATGGCAAATCGCACACGCGAAGATGCTCCACACCACACGCAGCCAGGGACCTGCATGTTTGAACAGTGAGATGCTGCTACACACCCGTTAGATTGGCCAAAACTCAGGACTGTGACGAGAGCAAATGCTGGCAAGATGCGGAACAACATTCACAGCCGGTGAGAGCGCAGCACGGTGCAGCCACTTGGGAACAGTCCGGCAGTTTCTCACAAAACTAAACGTTCTCTCACCGCAGGAGCCGGCAGTCGTGCTCCCTGCCATTTGCCCAGAGGAGGTGAAGACTCACGTCCACACAAAGTCCTGCACACACACACGTTGACAGCGAGCGGCTTACTCATAACTGGCAAAGCTTGGGAGCAACCACCCTTCAGCAGGGGACACACAAGCGAACCGTGCTGCGCCCAGACCGTGGGCCGTCACTCGGCACTAGAAAGAAACGAGCTGCACGGCCACGAAAGGCCCAGAGGAACCGAACGTCCCTACGCTGAGTGGCAGCGCCAGTCTGCAGAGGCCGCATGTGGGCGATTCCAGCGTGTGACGCTCTGGGACAGGCAGAGCCACGCGAAGAATGAAAGGACCCGGGGCTGCCGGGGCAGCGGGCGAGAGGGACGAGCAGGCAAAGTGCAGTTTTAGGGCAGTGAACCTGCCCTGCGTGACACTGTAATACACGGATACGCGTCACCGCGCGCTTGACCAAAGCCGCAGAATGTACAACACCAAGGGTGACCTGATGCAGCCTGTGGTCTCTGAGTGACAGTGACTGCAGATGTGGGTTCCTGGATCGTGACAAACGCCCCACTGTGCTGTGGACGTGGACAACGGGGTCAAAGCTGCGCACGTGTCGGGGCAGAGGACACGGGGGGATCCCTGAACCTTCCATTCGATTTTGCTGTGAATCTAAAACTGCTCTAAAAAGTAAAGCTTTAAAAAATCAGTTATACATACTGTGTGAGTCTCCATCTGGACTCTTCTATCTGTATATTTATCTATCTTCATGCCCAAATCACCCTTTCTTAGGGACTGTCCTGGTAGCGGGTAGTATCAACCTTTTGACTTCGTTCTTTATTTTGAAAGTTTCTGCTGGCTATTCTAGGTCCTTTGCGTTTTCATATGGATTTTAGAATGGGCTCGTCAATTTCCCCCCAAAAGCCAACTGGGACTTTGATCGGGACGACAGGATTCTACAGATGAACCTGGGGAAAACCGACAGCCCCCCGACACGGAGCTCTCTGCCAGTGGCACGACGCACCTCTCCATTTATTCAGGTCTTTAGTCTCTCCGGGCAGGGCTTTGTGCTCTTCCATACAGTTCTCAGCATGTCGCTCTGCGCTTGCAACGTCAACTGTTTGTTGCAGGTGTATAAAATACAACTGATTTTTGTACTTTGTATCCTGGATCTTGTATTCCACAACACTGCTACACTCACTCATTCATACCAACAGCATTTTCTGCCCAGGCAAGTGTGTCTGCAAATAAGGATGGTTTTACTTTTTCCTTTTCCATACAGACACCTTTGGTTTCTCAGAGCCTTGCTGCGCTGGCCAGGACCTCCAACACGTCGACCAGAGTGGGAGAGTGGACGGCCTTGCTCTGTGCCTGTCTTGGGGAGCCTGCAGTCTCGGGCAGCTCGGACCGATGTCATCTGCAGGTCTTCCATCCACGTCCTTCATCAGCTGGCGCAGGTTCCTTCTACTTCTACTTCGCTACAATGTTTTTATTGGGAATATATGTTGAATTTTGCAAAACACTTTTTTTGTGTCTCTTTAAATTTGTTAATATGATGAATTACATTGATTGCTTTTCAAATATTAACTAACCTTGGAATTCCTGGGATAACTCCTATTAGAACATAATGCTATATTTGGTTTGCTAAAGTTTTCTTAGAGATTATACATTCTAACAAAATTCTACGTTCATGACACATTCTGCTTTGTAGCTTTATTTTCTTATAGTGTCCTTTTTCTGGTTTGGGAAGCAGGGAAATGTTGGCTCCGTAGAGTAAGTTGGAGAGCATTTCTTCTACTTCAATTTTACAACGTTTTGTACGAAATGGGTATTTCTTCCTTAAATGTTTGGAATTCAACAGTGAAGCCAACTGAGCTCGGGCTTTTTCTTTTGTTGTCATTTTTTGGTGGAAAGATTTTAAATTACAAATTCAATTTGTTTACTACGTATCGATAACTCAGGCTATCTATTTCTTCCTCCGTGAGTTCCGGCAGTACGTGTCTTTCAGGAACTACGTCCCTTTCATCCACGCTGTCGAATACACAGGCACAGACGTGCTCACAGTCCCCCTTTGCTGCCCGTTTGGTGTCCACAGCACACGTCACCAGCTCACCGCTCCCGATCCCGACGCCGCTGAGTTTGTCTTCTCTCTCCCACTTCCCAGGCGAGCTCTTCTCACAGGCCGGGTGCTTCTCGGCTCCGCAGTCTGTCTCCGCGTGGCAGCTCACCGTGCAGGGCCTCACCCCGTGCAGCGCTGCTCGCTGCCCAGGGGGCTGGGGGTGGTCACGACGCTCGCTGGTGTCAGCCACAGGCAGGCAGGAAACAGGAGCCGCCGCCCAGCTGAGGCCGTGCCCAGAGCTGGCCCAGCGCTACTGCCACCACATCCGCGTGGTCACGGCGGTCACACGGCCTGCTCATTCGGGGGAGGGGACAGAGACATCCCCTGCTGATGGGAGAGTGGCAAGGTCCCACTGCTGGAGAGGATTTGAGGTGAGAGGCGTTACTGTGGGGCCATCTTTGTAAAATACAATCTACCACAATTTTCAAATGTCTACTTTATTGTGGTCACTTTCCCCCGTAGACTCTCTTTGGAATCGTGGCCACGGAACGTTGCAGCCGTGCGGCAGCGAATCCCAGCGTTCTCCCTGCCCGCACCCGACCCCGTCCTGGCTCTCGGCCTCTGACCCGCTGCCCTGCTCCCCGGACAGAGCCCGCTTCTCTGCCTGCACCCCACCGTCAGCCGGCTCACTGCAACGCAGCTTCACACCCTCTAACTCTAAGTAAACATCTAGAATAACATGAAGACTCAATATTAGCACAAGAATAAACAAAAATTTTAGAAACTAGTAACCAGAAAAGGACCTGAAATTACAACAGAAACGCCTGGATTCCTCTCCTGCCAAAACGACCAGGACAACCACGGGCACGATGACAGGACCGTGAGGCCCAGACGGTTTCCTTGCTGGGTTCTACTCCGTCTCCCGTGAGAGACTCACCAAGCGGAACGTGGAGGAGAACTCGCTCTATGAGGCTGTGAAAGCTTGGCTCCAAAATCAGGTAAGAACAGCTAAAACTTTTAGGAAAATTATTGGCCTGTTCACTTACAAACATTAGTGTAAAACTGCTAAATAAAGTATTAGCCACACAAATCAAACACTGCACTAAAACAAGATGCTCGGAATGACTGTGGGGGGCTGGGAAGGAAACAAGACCCTATAACAAAATAGGGTTTATGTCAAAAATGGAAGAACGATAGTCAACTTTGGGCAATCGATTATTTACCATAATTCAATAGGGACATACATAAAACATTTGATAAAGTCTCACACTGCATATGGTATCACAAACACTCTGAGACAACTGGGAACAGCAGACAACTTCACTAGTGAGATCAGGGCCACCCACCAACCCCCACAGCAAAAACTGCACATGACGCAGAACTTCAGTCAGTGTCTTTTCAAGATTCAGGAACAAACGAGGATGCTGCTGTCTCTGCTTTGTCTAAGACATCACCCAAAGTCCGGGACAGCAAGAATAAAGAAAAATAAGTGATCTGGCAAAAGAAGATACAAAACTGTCAAATATCTATAGATTGTGACTTGGAACATTCAAGAAGAGTCAGGAAACTACAAACAGAATAAAAAGTGAGTTAAGTTGCTGGTCATAAGATTAACATTTAAAAATCAAGACTTAATCACATAGAAGAAAGAATCAGTGAACTTGATGACAGGTCACTTGGCGTCAACGTCAGAGGAGTAAACAGACGGAAGAATGAGGAGAAGCGGCTGAGGAGCTTGCGGAGCACCACCGAGCAGGCAGACACGTGTGTTCCAGGAATACCAGGAGGAAAAGAGGGAAAGAAAAGGGCGAAGAGCTTCTTGGAAGAAATAATGGCTAAAAAGCTCCCCAAATCCAGGAAAGAATTGAACCATACAGATTCAAGCTCAATGAACTGCCATTAGGATAAATCCAAGGAGAACGGCAGCAAGTCACATTTCAATTGAACTGTCTAAAGCCAAAAGAAGACAGAGTTTGGAGCATCGTAAGATCACGAGCAGCTTTCTCAGCGGGAACTTCGTAAGCCAGGAAGGAGTGGGGTGACATATTGCAGGTGCTGAAGGGAAAAAGCCCTGTTAGCCAAGAATACGTTATCTGGCGATGATGGCCTTCAAAAATGAAGAAAAAAGTAAGACTTTCACAGATAACAAAAGTGGAGAGTTCGTTACCACTAGACCCACTTTACAAGAAATGCTAAAGGAAGTCCTTCACGTTGAAACACGAAAGGACAGTGGAGAGCAACACCAAGCTGTATGAAAATCCAAAGTTCTCCTGCAAAGGCAAGTGCGTGGGCAAATGCAGTACCCTGCACTGCTGTAGTTCTGGTGCACAGAATTTAAATGATAAAAACACAGAAAACTGGCCGGGCGTGGTGGCTCACGCCTGTAATCCTAGTACTCTGGGAGGCCGAGGTGGGCGGATCGTTTGAGCTCAGGAGTTCGAGACCAGCCTGAGCAAGAGCGAGACCCCATCTCTACTAAAAATAGAAAGAAATTATATGGACAGCTAAAACTATATATAGAAAAAATTAGCCGGGCATGGTGGCGCATGCCTGTAGTCCCAGCTACTCGGGAGGCTGAGACAGGAGGATCCCTTGAGCTCAGGAGTTTGAGGTTGCTGTGAGCTAGGCTGACGCCACGGCACTCACTCTAGCCTGGGCAACAGAGAGAGACTCTGTTTCAAAAAAAAAAAAAAACACAGAAAACTACAGATCCGTATTCATGGTTATACAATATATAAACATGCACCTGTGACCTCAATAACAAAGCGTGAAGGGGTGGAGCTATAAAGGAGATTTAATAGATAACTGAAGTTAAGTTGTTACCAGTTTAAAACAGGATTCTATAGTGTTAAGATGGTTTATGTAATTGCAACGATAACTACAAAGAAAGTATCTGTAGAATATACCCCAAAAGAAACGAGAATCCTATCATTACAAAAAACAAAACAAAAAAAAGACACAAAGGAAGGCAGTAAGAGGGTAAAGGAGGGACAAACAAAAGGTGCCAGACACACAGGAAACAACAAAATGGCAAGAGTAAGTCTTCCCTGTGAGTAATCACTTTAAATGTCAATGGATTAAATTCCCCAATCAAAAGACATAGATTGGCTGAATGGATTAAAAAAAACAGGATCTAACCATAAACTGTCCATAAGAGACTCATTTTGGATCTAAGGACACACACAGGCTGAAGTGAAAGGACAGGAGATGTCCCACGAAAACGGCAACCAAATGGTAGTGGGAGTAACCACACTGATGTCAGACAAAAGGGAGTTTAAATAAAAACTTTTCTAAGAGACCAATAAAGATTTTATATGACAAAAGGGTTAATTCACCAAGAAGATATAAGACTTATAAGTATTGATGCACCAAACATTATAGCTCCCAAATATAGGAAGCAAATTTTGACAGAATTGAAGGAAGAAATATACAGCAACGCAATAATAGTAGAAAACTTCAATATCCCATTTGAATAATGGGCAGAACAATGAGAAGATTGAAAAGGAAACAGAGGACTTGAGCAACATCTTAGACCGACTAGACCTCACGACACACAGAACTCCCACCCAACAGCGCAGAACACACGTTCTTCCCAAGTCACGCAGAACATTCTCCGGGGTAGGTCACGCATTAGGCCACAAAACAAGCCTTAATGAATTCAAGAAAATTGAAATCAGGCCGGGCGCGGTGGCTCACGCCTGTAATCCTAGCACTCTGGGAGGCCGAGGTGGGCGGATCGTTTGAGCTCAGGAGTTCGAGACCAGCCTGAGCAAGAGCGAGACCCCATCTCTACTAAAAATAGAAAGAAATTATATGGACAGCTAAAAATATATATAGAAAAAATTAGCCAGGCATGGTGGTGCATGCCTGTAGTCCCAGCTACTCGGGAGGCTGAGTGAGACAGGAGAATCGCTTGAGCTCAGGAGTTTGAGGTTGCTGTGAGCTAGGCTGACGCCACGGCACTCACTCTAGCCTGGGCAACACAGTGAGACTCTGTCTCAAAAAAAAAAAAAAAAAAAAAAAAAAAAAGAAAATTGAAATCATACAAAGTGTTTCTTCCAATCACAGCAGAGTAAAACTGGACCATGTGCAAATACGTGGGAGTTAAGCAACACCCCTCAAACTACCAATGGGGGAGACGCTGGAACTTAGGGATGTAGCAAAGCAGTGCTGGGAGGGGAGTTATAGCTATACATGCAGACATTAAACAACAAGAAAGATCATAAATCAACAACCTAGCTTTATAACTTAAGAAACTAGAAAAGGAACAAACTAAATCCAAATACAGCATAAAGAAATGAGAGCAGACATAAATAGAAAATAGAAAAATAGAAAAAAATAATGAAACTAACAGTTTTTCAAAAATATCAATATGACAAACCTTTACTAGATTAACTAAGAAAATACAGAGAAGACTCAAATAACTAACATCAGACATGAGAGGACTATTGCAGCCGATGCCACAGAAACAGGAAGCATTAGAACACGGTGAATAACTGCACAGCACCAAGCTGGAAAACCTAGACGAAATGGATAAATTCCTAGAAACACAAAACTTACCAAGGCGGAATCATGAAGAAATAGAAAACTGAAACAGACCATGAGTAAGAACACTGAGTCCGTAACGAAAAACCTCCCAACAAAAAAAAGCCCAGGACCAGATGGTTTCACTTGAGCAGTGGTCCCCAACCTTTTTGGCACCAGGGACCGGTTTCGTTTAAGATGATTTTTCCACAGACTGGGTCAGGGGGTGGGGGGATGGTTTGGGGATGATTCGAGTGCATCACATTCATTGTGCAGTCAAACTCTCTGCTGATGGTGATCTGTATTTGCGGCTGCTCCCCAGCGCTAGCATCACCGCCTCAGCGCCCCCTCAGACCATCAGACGTTAGATTCTCACAAGGAGGGCGCAGCCCAGATCCCTCGCATGTGCAGTTCACGGTAGGGTTCAAGGTCCTATGAGAATCCAGTGCCGCCACTGATCTGACAGGAGGCGGAGCTTGTGTGGTGATGCCAGCGATGGGGAGCAGCTGTGAATACAGATGAAGCTTCCCTCACCCACCCTCCGCTCACCTCCTGCTGTGCGGCCGGTTCCTAACACGCTGGGGACAGGTACCAGTCTGCAGCCTGGGAGTTGGGGACCACAGCACTAGAGAATTCTACCAGACATAAGAATAATTAAAACCAAAACTCTTCCAAAAAATGAAAGAGGAGATAAGATTTCCAAGCTCTTTCTATGATGCCAGCATTACCCTAATATCAAAGCCAGACAAAGACACTGCAAGAAAACTATAGACCGTTATTGCTGATGAATATTAATGCAAAAATCCTCAACAAAATACTGGCAAACTGAATGCAACAGCACATTAAAAAGATTATACATCATGACCAGGTGGGATTTATTCCTGGAACCCAACGATGGTTCAACATACGAAAACCAGTCAATATAATATAACACATTAACAGAATGAAGGACAAAACCATAAGGTCAACTCAGCTCATGCAGAAAAAGCATTTGACAAGATTCAAAACTCTTTCATGATAAATACATTTCACAAACTAGAAACAGAAACAAACTACTTCAACATAATAAAGGCCATTTATGAAAGGCCGACAGCTAACATTGTACTCAAGGGTGAAAGACTGAAAACTGTTGCTTTACGATCAGGAACAGGCCAGGTGTGGTGGTGCATGCCTGTAGTCCCAGCACTGTGGGAGGCTGAGGCAGGAGGGCCACTTGAGCCCAGGACTTTGAGGCTGCAGCGAGCTGTGAGATACCACCGCACTCCAGCCTGGGCAACAGAGCCAGACTCTGTCTCCAAAAAAAAAAGATTAGGAACAAGTCAAGGAGGTCCACTCCCGACACTTCCATTCAACATAGTATTAGAAGTTCCAGCCAGAGTATTTAGGCATGAAAAAGATATAAAAGGCATTCAAAATGGAAAGGAAGACATAAAATTTTATCTGTTTGCACATGACCTGATTTTATACAGAAAACCCTAAAGATGCCCCCCCAAAACCTATTAGAACTAATCAATAAATTCACCAAAGTTACAGGATATATTATAAAATCAAGACATAAAAATCAATTGCATTTCTACACACTAACAACAAACAATCTGAACAGGAAATTAAGAAAACAATTCCATTTATAATACCATCAAAAAGAATAAAATACATAGTAGTAAATCTAAGCAAGGAAGTGAAAGTCTTGTACAATAAAAACTACAAAATATTGCTAAAAGAAATGAAAGAGGTTAAAAATAAATGGAAATATATCCCATGTTTAAGAGTTGGAAGACTTAATATTATTATGATGCCCACACTAACCAAAGCAATCTATAGATTCAGCACCATCCCTATGAAATGAACAACAGCACTTTATGCAGAAAAATCTACCCAAAAATTTACGTGAAATTTCAGGATACCCTGGATAGCCAAAACAATTTTGAAAAAGGAGAAGAAAGTTGGAGATTTCTCACTTCCTGATTCCAAAACATATTACAAAGCTGCAGTCATCAGAACAGCGCAACACTAGCGTAGAGACACATGGAGAGCAATGGAATTGAGCAGACAGCCCAGAAATAAACCCTGGTGTGCGTGGTCAAGTGATCTTCACAGGGTGACAAGACCACTCAGGGGAAAGACTTGGCAAAGACACGGAACCTTCTCACTATAAACTGTAAAAGGAGCTCTGCGAGTGAAGAAGAAAACGCTACAAGATCCAAAAGACCAGTGGGCAAAGGATACAACCTACGCATTCAGGGAAGGGGAAAGACAAGACGAGCAGCTAATACGTAACTGAGGAGATGCTCACCATTCCTGGTGGTAAGACAGATGCAAATTGAGACCACAAGATACCCGTTTACAAACTACAGGAGAAACTAATCCGGCGCACTGGCATGACCAGTCTGGGGTGTGACCCGGTATGACTTTGTGACGTTGTCACGCATGCAGCTCCTGAACATACGCCCCAAGAAACTCCGGCAAAGGTCTCCCCTGCGCTGTGCGTGAGGATACTCAGGGCCACGTGGGAAGAGCAGCACAGGAGATCCCAGGACTCCAGCACGGAGGAAACACCCAGGACCACGAGGGGTGTGCGGAAGTCAGAAGCAGTGGCCTGGCTGTCTGCTAGAGCACCGGGGACAGTTTCAGAAACACAGGGCTGAATGAAAATATAACAAACAGAATGGGATTTACAGCATTGTGCCACTTCTGTAGACTAACAACATGTACATAAGCACCTCACAGTAACACTACTGTGTATTTCTCAAGAACACACACACACAGATACATAGTAAGCTAACACGTCCCAGTGGCCTCAACGTGTGATCGATCCAGCTCCCTGTACCTGAGGTTCCCGTCCAGGACCTGTTAAATAACACAGCACGGAAGGCTCTCACACGCGTGGAACATGTGTGCGCACACGCACATGGGTCAGTGCCCGCAACTTCTAGACGGGCAGTCCAGACCTGTCGCCACGGCCACCGCCGCAGTTCTGAGGAGGGGATCTTTATTCCGTGTGCTTCTGTCCCCCTGAATGCTTTGTACCATTGGCTCACGTTACTTTTTTTTTCTTCAAATAAACATTAGGTTAAAAACAACAAAGAAGAGCTAGTGGAACTGATACCAGCATCTGAAAAAATGAAAGGTTTTCTAAAATCTGATCTGGATACAGGCTTCTGAGAGAGGAACGTTTCGGCACACGCTAGCTAGACAAGCGTTTGCAGAGCCCCGATTTAAGCCTGACCCACCGCCGGGCATGGGACGGCTGGGCTGCTCTGTGTGCTTGGGACTCAGCGTCTGTGACAGGTTTTACATGATTTTTAAAATGTCAATATCAATTACCCCAAATGTTAACGGAATGGTGAATGTGACCACGCAAGCTGCATCTACTAGTATTGAGGGGAAGCAAATAGCGTTAGATGCACCAATTTAGCCTAGAAGCCTCGTACAAACACACGTGCCAGAAGCTGGACGCTTGTTTTAAAGGACAGGCAGGGCGAGAAGTCTGACACCCCCGCGTGAAGGCCCCACCTCTATTCGCTCCCGGGGGGGGGGGGCCACATGTTTAGAACCTCAGTCTTTCAAAGAACACGTGGAACACCTGAGCAGGGAATGGGGACAAAAGCCAACAGGGAAGTTGAGAAACGGGACGAGTGAGTCCCGCGTGCAAGGAGGTGCCCTGGGTCGCAGCCCACCCGCCTTACCGCGCTATCTTGTCGCTGCAGGACATGGTGAGCAGCCTCTCCCCCTGCAGCACCCCGTCCCACGTCTGGATGCTGGCGTTGGATCGCACCGGGATCGTCCCCTCCCCAGATTCTATTTTGGTCCGAAGCTGTCCTCTGGCTTTGCGGTTTGGATGTCTGTCTGCTGGTTCTAGAGGAAGGAAGGCAACCCACAGACAGCAAACATCTACTCAATTCACTGAAAAGCACACCCAACAATGCCCTGCGCATTTACAACACGGTTTATGCATGTACATGCCTACGTGTATACTGTGCATACAAGATACACACACGATGTAAGTATATAACACTGGGCGGGAAGGCTACAAAACAAACCAAATTCACGAAAGTGGTCTCCTTGGGGGTTGGGGGAACGGGGGTTTCCATTTGAACTGAAATGATTTATTTCTATCATTAAAAAGGGGCTGAAGCAACAGGCCGAGATGCTAACACTTGCTAATTCTCAGTGATGGCTATTTGGGTGTTAGTTATATATTTTTTCCCTTATATTTTTAGAATCTCAAAAATAAACCTAGACAGATGCAGAAGTGAACCCATGAGAAGGATACTAAAACATCTGTAGTGATTACGTCTAGATGATATGAATATGGGTGATTTTAGTGTTCTCATGTTTTATAAATATTCGGCAATTTTCCACAGCGAGTATGTGTTGCTTTTGTAACCACGGGAAACAGCATAATCAGACGTTCCTTCTGTCTGAGATAAACGCTGCGTAAGCTTGGGCGCGGGGTGTGGACACACCACTGACACACGGGAGCGCTAACTCGTGTGCAAGGAGGGACGGGACAGAATGTGACTGCAGTGGCGCCTTGCTTTTCATCAGCGTCTACTTGCTTCTGGAGCATCAGCCAAATAGCGTAATCACGTTAGTAAACGACAATTCATCGGCAACACGGAGGAGCAATACACCTCTGACGTAGAGACATTTATCATCCAAATTTAAATAGAGATACAACTTTGATCTAATACCCTCACTCTATTTTAATCACTTGGTTAATCAGAATTAGCATTTTTCATTCATTAAAGTTTTCTCATTAAATTATTAATTGTAAAGAAAAAACTCCATGATTTATAGAGACTACTATTAGATCCACCACCAAGGCTAAAATTAAAAAAAAAAAGAAAGAGAAGAGGGTACTAATGTAGGTTTGCTATTTTACCTGTTGCTACATAGTGACCAATCTACTTGAGAAACTCTCAACTGTGGAAAAACGTAGTCTCATACCTTCCAGGACTGGCTCGTGCGGTGAGAAGATCCTGGCATCTCCGCAGGGAGAGGTGCTGATGTACAGATGGAACTGGACATTCTCCTTCAGTTTAAACCCGCCTCGCTCAGATTTCTGAAAGATGGATCTTTTTTGATCATCTTTGTTACTGAAAGGAAAAAAGTTGCAAAAGTAACATTTAAAGCTACATACAGTCAAAATTCAGTCTATCACAGTCACAAACGATTTTCAGAGGCCAATATTTTCAACAGGGGAAAGATAACTGGAATTTCTATTTTATATATTTATAGTAATTAATATAGCTCTTGTCCACTCCGTAATGGGCATGCCATCGAATTGTGAGTAGCCTCTTCTTCTCATTTACGACTTCAGAACAGAAGGCCACATGTAAGAAACAGCTTTGTAAAGAAAATCAGGTACATGATAGCTCTTTCCAGAAACAGCGACTAACGTAAAAATGACCATCTTTATCAGGTAGTTTGGAAGTTCTGTTTATATTTACACTGTGTAAAACAAAATCACGTGGTCTGCAACAAAGACTTAAAATTTATGTCCAGGTATGTCCATATATGTGTGTGTGCGTGTGCGTCATAATTTAGTCAAGTCTATTTCATAGCTTGAGCATCATGGGAAAAATGGGATTCAATCTTATTGTTACTGATAAAGTTATTATTTTGTGAATTTTTCAGTGATTATGCAAACAATGAAAGGTTTTGCAATGTTTCATATTATAATAAGAAAAAAATATTTTTGATAATAGCTTCCTTTGCTTTCTTACTAAACTTACTTTAAGTAAAGCTCAAGCTGCGTGTACAGAAACCTGAGCAGGGACCTTCGCGATATTATTTCTGCGTGGCAGTCATTCAGAGCAAGGCCGCGGTCGCTCATGTATTCACCGTTAATGCACTTCGTTCCCGTGGAGATACTTATCACCTTGGCGTCTTTGACGTCGGTGCCTGAAAAGCAAAAGGGAGATTCTTTTCTGTGACGCACGGTGATGCCTGCCGACCGCGCTCCCGGGGCTGGCACGTTCGCTCAGCGACTCCCCTTCCCAGGGCTCCCCGGACCTCGCAAGCCCATCCTCACGCGTGTTCTTACTGGGCACAGCTGTGCCCCGCAAATAACCTTTTACTGGGGACACGGGGGACATTTCTGGGACGCTGACCTTCCCCACTATTGAGTGTACAGGTTCTAAACTGGAGAGGTTATTTCCTCTGGAATGCAACAAGATCTCTTCTTGGACATTCCCCACCGGCACGGGCAGGAAACGCTACGTCAAGGCCGACTACCTGGTCTGCAACCGGCCTTGACGTCAAATACCAAAGTGCTGAAGGGCGGGAAAGGTTGGCCCAGCAGCAACAGAGAAACAGGAGGGAAACAGGACGAAGTCGCCACGTCTTCCTTGGTGATCCATCCGCTTCCCTGCACTGGGAGTGAGACGTAGCAGAGGGGAACAGCCACGCGGGGCCACCCGGACGGGCTGGCGAGCAGACCACGGGCAGGGACACGCCGCGGGCCCTGAAGGGCACCTGAGGGTCGGCTCGTGCTCCCCACAGCTGAGTGGATGCTGTGCACGCGAGTGACAGCACGCACCAGGGACGCAGGGACGTTAGGAAAATTGTCCTCGTTGCCTTCCCACGACGTCCTCTGAGGCACATGCTACTGCCGTCTCCATGTGACAGACGAGTGAACTGGGGCCCAGGGCTCACAACCTGCCAGGGCCACTCAGCGGGCGAGAGCACCGGAACCCGCGTCTGGGGCCGGCACCCGACTCCGGGAGCTTGCTACACAGGCCTGGCTTCACGTGGGAATGCCGGCTTGGGGCAAATGGTCTCGAGCGGAATACACACGGAAATGCAAAATGCTCCCAGAGGGCGGTTAAACAACTGGGTAAAAGAACTCGACCGGCTCACTCACTCACGTGGCCCAAGGAGGCACAGAACCTGACTTAGAGAACTCGACTCGGTGGGTGAGGTGTCCCGAGTTGCAAAGGACGGGCGTGGAGGGAGCTCAAGAGGGAGGAGAATCAGGTATCAGAAGAGAGGGTACTTCCTCCGTCCCACACGCTCCCGGCTGCGTCAGAGCGAGCACGGCCTGCCACGGCCGCCAGGGCCGCTGAAACACAGCCGTGCTGCCTGGGCCACCACGTGGCCGGGCCAGGCCAAGGGTCACGGACTCAGGCCCCTTCCACAAACTGGCAGGTGTGCTGCCGCAGGAAGGACAACGGGGTCACCCACATGGAGACCTGGGGATTCCTCCCTGGCTGGCAGGTGTGGACAAACTGTTCCCAGCTTCCCGGGAGCGGAGAGGCCCTGCGTGACAGGCGTCCCCCACTGCAGGGAGCCAGGCGCGGCAGAGCTGTGGTTTCCCTGTCCCGGGAGTTGCCTGCAGAGACGCAGTGAGCGCTCTCACACCCGGGCTGTGGGAAGAGGCTCCGGGATTCCGTTTGCTACTGGGACTTCTAGACAAATTTCATAGGGTTTCTTCTGCCTAAACTGTGCTTTTTCCCAGGGGTTTTCTCCCTCGTATGAGCTTCCTCCCTCCCCCCCAACAGTCACTCAGAAACTCATCGGGCAGCCTCAAGACCGAGGTGATAGATCAGACACATCCTGGTTTCCATAAAGCAGGATTAGTGAGTCTCCTGCCGTTTGCTGGAGCAGACATAGGCCTCTTGCATGACAGGGATGATGCGAATCAAACATGAATCTCGTCTGCTGTCTCCAAATGAAACAAACTTAGGTTAAAAAGATGAACAGTTAGGGGAAAAAAGGTTTTAAGTGAAGTTCCCACATTTGCATACGGCCAACATTTTGAAGAAAAAGAACAAAAACCACCTCCCATTGGTGTGTCCGAGCGGTTCTCACAGATGGAGAGTGTTTCACATTTGGTGAACACGGATGCACGCGGGTGACACACGACACCGACATGCTCACCTGTCGTCATGACGACTCCCGCGAGCACTTTTCTGCGAGCGTGAGGGGAGGAGAAGTTGTCGGTCAGGTCACCAAACTTACCCAGGACCAGGCGAGAGACAGCGTCCGCGAGCACCTGGGAGGGGAGCAGAGACGCGAGGGTTAGGGACCCACCGGCGCCTGGAGCAGGGCTGACCCCTCCGAATGTCACCACACACTGCTCTACACGGTGACACGTACCAACTGCTTCTAATCTGGGAAATCACACAGGTGGATCTGTCAAACGTACGTGTGTGTGTGTGCGCGTGCGTGTGTGCGTGTGTGTGTGCGTGTGTGTGTGTGTGCGTGTGTGTGTGCGCACTCACGTCCTCCAAAACATTCCTTGGACACTGATGCCCGTGGGTCACACCAGACCGTGGCTGGGCACCTCTCGACATGCCCTCGTGGGAGCCGGCACTCACGGAGCGTGAGGCCCACACACAAGTCGTCCCTCTGATTCTCACAACACCAGCCCTGTCCCCAGGAGGAAACCGAGGCACAGGGTGAGAGTGCCTGCCCGGGGCCACCTGCCCGCACCCTGTGCTCACCCACTGCTGCTCTCCGGCAGGCACCTCTGTCAGTGACACTTGCTTAGGGCAGGGAAGGCCCCTCTTTCACCCTCTCCCACAGCCACACGTGGTGTGGCTCGGGGACCGCACAAGGCTGGGCACACCAGGTGACACGCAAGATCTCGGGCAAAGGGGGCAGTGAGAAGGCGTGACCAGATGGAAGAGCCACCAGGCTGTGCCCAGCACCTCCCTCCCAAAGGCGCCAGGTAGAGACGTTTCCTGGTTGTCTCAGCCTCCACGCACGACATCCCCCGGCTCCGCTCGCTGGCTCGGAAGGCAGCCGCGGCTCAGAGCTCGGAGGGCACCTCCCGCTCGGACTGCGGGACACTCGAATGCACCGGCTAAGGCTCTGAGGGAAGGTGTCAAAAGCCGTGTTTGCAGCACCTGAACGGCTGTGTCAGCAGATCCCATGACCCAAGGGAGAGCCGCTCAGGAGCAATCTGTCAGATCGTGACGTGGTCTTATTTTTACGGCTCACTAGATATAATGAGAAACCACATCTGCCGAGAGGTGTGTGTTAAGAGCCAGTTTCGACCCGGGTCCCACCAGCCTTACACCTGTCTGGACAACCCATGGCCACCAGGCAAAACTACTGTCCCCAGGGTGGCCCTTAACAAAATACTTCCCAAAATGAATAGAAAAGTCATTCATCCTAAGTGATGGCTTATGGAGAAAATACAGCTGTCAGGACGTTGTCCTCCTGTCACTGCGGCAGCGAACACCAGTGAGCCCCGAGGACAGCGCAAGACAGAACACCTGGGAGCAGACGGGGACACCCGGGCAGGGGCACTGGCCGTGCGGGGAGCAGGCCTGTGCGCAGAACCGCGGACGGGCAAACGCCACGTGGCCGGGCCCGGAGGGAAAGGGCGATGGTTCCAATTCACACAGAAACGCGGTGAGAGGCGAGGGACGAGCCGGAGGAAACAAAGTTGCGGTTACGTGTAAAGTTAGGCACGTCCCCAGACTTTCAGAGAAAGGTGAAAAAGTTTTACCAAACAGTTCAGGGAGACCCAGATCAGGGCGCGGCGCCCGTGCCGACGCCGGCTAGGTGCGGGCATCTGCCGCACACGGGCAGCTCTCAAAGCCCCTCGAATTCCGTGTGGTGCATGAAGCGACTCCCCTCTCAGTTTCAGGGGGCATAAAACAACACAAACAACCTGCTCTTAAGGTCAAACCGGTGCACACACAGTCCCGGGCAGCACCACTTCCCTGCAAGGACACACAGGGCCAGGAAAAGCCCTTCCCAGCGCTGGGCTCGCTGGGACAGAGCACACGGCCGTCGTCACGTGGCCAGCGTGTCTGTTTTTGTAGGTCCCCTCGTGCCACTACGAACATGAAGGCAAAAAATCTCCAGGCCAGGGATGTCTAAGTTCTTTGAGGGTTGCTCTGGGAAAACAGGTAGGTTTTTTCACCTTCCCTGCAATGTACATCTTGAAATTTCCAGTTGAAAGACAATGGAACCAGCAGTAAGGCCATAAGGACCGATTCTGGGAAGGCCACCCCAGGTCCTCCAAGGGACACATGAGCTACCTGGGGGCTCCAAGGACACAGGGGCCATGGGGGCCACCGCAGCGGGGACTGGGGGAATCTCAGCTCCACTCCCCGGGAGCCCCAGTGGTTCTAGACTAACCCAGAGGAAGTGGTGCCAGGTGGGGCTGGGACGGTCCCTGCCCGCCCACACCCCCACAGGATGGAGCCCAGCAGGGGCCCCCCAGGGCTGCCCCCAGCATCTCGGGAGGCCGAGCCCACACAGCAGGGCTGACACCGCCCACAGGCTGCGCTGTGGAGCCCCTGCATCTGATGTGATTTCGGGGGTCTCATTTGCCACTCTGTCAACACTAAGAGAAGATACGTCACATCAGACAGTAATTTGAACTTAGGCTGAAATATTTTAGCAAATAGTAACCCCGAGAATGAGAAATCACATGGGATCTAGTGCCACTGGTTTGTGACATGACAAATGGACTAAGAATTCTCATGAACAACGTTAACAAGAGGTTTTAAGGGAAGCAAGTGTTTGGTTCATCAAAAAAGTCAGCAAAATACTTTGACTGTATTGCTTTATACTGATGTTGTATTTGGTTGCTTTAGGCAAAATAAAATAAATCTCTCTTAAAACTGAGCACTACTGGTCGTCCCAGACTCCAGCTGCACAGGGTTGCTCTCATCTGTCCAAAGGCAAGAGAGGGACCATTGCGGCCCCCACTGGGGGCTCCCGAGAGAACACAGGCCACCCCGTCAATCCCTGTGGAGTCCCTCATCCATCCCTATTCTGGTCAAATGTGGTATATGTCTTATCTTCAAAGTGAATGACATTTGGACACAAAGGAATAAAGAAGAGGGTCAAAGAATAATTTTTACAATAGACCAGCAGAAGTTTGGATTTCCAAGAAAAGAAGCAATACTGATCAGAGAGCTCTAGGACTCAGAGATGAGAACGAAATGCTGTTTTCTTTACTCTTCCTCTTCCATGGAAGCCACTCTGAGCCCACCTGATGCCTTCCCTTTCTTCATCCTCATCTTACTGGGCGGGGGCAAGACCAGACTGAAGGGCGCTGCCCCCTGCCGCCCAGCTGGGGGAGCCCACCCGAACCCCACACAGGAAATCCAACGTGCAGAGACTCCCGGGCGCCTGGCAGGTGCTGGACACGTACTGAGGGGCCCCTCCCACCCCGCCGCCCTCTGACACCTGCTCACTACTGGCTGGCGCGTCCTCTGCTTGGCCGGGCTCTGGCCGAGGAACAACACAGCCACCAGCCAGGCAGGCTGGAGCCAAGAGGCCACCCACCACCCGGACCCAGACGGGACGGCTCACTGGTGCCCCACGTGAGATTCCCGGGTGAGGCCTCTGACCGGGGCGCACCCCGTCCCCTGCGAGAGCCTTGCTGTGGGACAGGGTCACCACGACCGGGCTGCCTGGGGAGGGAACTGCGAATGTGGGGGCGGCCCCGCCCCAGCACCGCCAGGGCCCCTGCTGCCCCGCCCCCGCCCCGCAAGGGCCCCCGGCACGCACAGCAGGCTGCACGGGCTTCTTGCAGACCACGTGGTCCTGGCAGCCAGACTTACCAGTAACTGCTCCTGGTGAGGACAGAGTGCCGTGAAGGTGGAAAGCCAACAGTGACAGTGACAATCAAATGCTGTTTAAAGCACCGAGAGCGACGCCCACGTGCTGTGGCAGCCGCGTTCTCCTCACCTGTGGCAAGTGCAGCTGCAGGCCCTCGCTGGGGATGGGCTGGCGAGACGGCGTTTGGTCCAAGTGCAAATTAAAAACGGTGGCCAGGGCAGACTGCGCGGCCCGGGCCTTGGCAAGCTTCTTGTTCCTGCCCGAGCCCTCAAAGAACTGCCCGTCCACGACCACCGACATGACGAAGCTCTTGGCGTGGCTCTCGCCGCTCTCCGAGAGGAAGTCGTACTTCAGTCCTGGGCGCAGCTCGTTCAAGATCATCACCGGGTTCTTCCCGCTGGGGGGCGGGAAGGGCGGCAGGACGGGGAGGGGAGGCTGGGCGAGGTTGGCGGGCACCGGGGACGCCGACAGGCTGAGGTCCCCGCTGGAGCTGAAGGAGTCGTCCCCGTTGGAGCCCACGTAAAAGGGCGGCTCCGACTTGTCCGGAGTCTCGAAGCCGTTGAAGAGCGTGTCCGGGAAGTCGGCCTGGTCGGACGTGAAGTCCGTGTTGACAGACAGGGTCCGCCCCATGGCCAGGTGGGCCTCGGACGCGTTGGGAAACTGCACGAAGGACCGCAGCGCCTTCTCGGCAGCGTGGAGTTTTGCCTTCTTCTTTGTGGGGCCCGAGCCCTCGAACACCTGCCCGTTCACTTCCACAGACATGACGAACAGGGGCGCGTGCACGGGCCCCGTCTGGGACAGCAGCGTGTACTGCAGACCAGGCTTGATCTCGTTGAGCTGCATCAGGGCGTTCTTGGGGAGGACGGGCCCCGGGGTTTTCCTCCTCTTCTTCAGGCGGTACTTGGAGTGGCCGTTGTTGCCCTCCTCCAGGGGCCGCTTCCTGCTGGTGCCGCCGCCCCCGTTGGAGAGCTGGGCGCCCTCGCCAGGCCCCGGGGTGCTGCCATCCTTGGGGGGCACGTTGTCCAGATTACGGTTTTCCTTAACGTCGGCGCTGCTGGAACCTGCGGTGCCCAGAAAGAGTAACTTACAATGCCTTCGTTGCAGGACCTTGTAAATGCAAAATTTATAGATTCCTTTATCTCTCTTTGTAACTGGTCAAGTGATGTGTGCTTTTACGTTTTATTCCTGATGTAAATGAGAAGAGCTATACGTTTAGCCAAAGAACTATCTATCGCCTCAGCTGAAACGGGTACTTTGACATTGTACTTATTAATGGCTAATACCATTTCTGTTGGTGTCACCAACGGCTTTTGCATTAAAAGGTGAAATCTTTAAATAATTTTTCTCTACTGAGAATATTCTTAAGCACCTAGAGATACTCTTTCAAGCTTGTCAAAATGTGGGATAAGTTAATCCAGAAAGACCTTACATTAATAAGTGTAACAAAATGATAACTTAATATTAGAATATAGACAAATATACATTTTAATTTAGCACTTTCCTCCTTTTCATTGTCATTTATCATCATACTATTTATAAGTTTTAAACTGCAGCACCTCTCAGAAGAGGAAACATAATTTAAAAACATGCATTCGTAAGTTAATTTGCTTTTCAGGTCTAAAATATTCAATAAAAATATGTGATTATTCTATTAAGTTTATGAAAAACTGCCTATATAATTGTATAAAGTATTATGGCTTTTTAGAAATAATTTTTGGGGGATATGGCTTTATTTCTAGTACTCATTTTCATTATATATGGGGATTGATTAAATCTGAATCCTTTATACATTCCACGATAAGAAAAGTATGTAAGAACAAGATATAACGTTGAAGCTGCAGGCAAGCTACCACATCTTAACTTCATAAATATACTATCTGGCAATTTTGTCTTTTTAAAAAATAATTATTTGATGAGTTTTCAGAATAATTTGTTTATCCTACTTTTTAAAGGTAGTTTAGACTTAAAATTAATAAAGAAAGATAAGTTTAGAATTCTAAAAGTGCATGGCAAAATAAACATGATTTTGATTTTAAAGGGGGAATAAAAAAGGGTTCACTCCTCCCACTAAGTTCATCAAGCTTTTTAAAAAAGGTGAGAGGGAATCGTTCTGTTTTATCACGGTTAGTTTCTCAGGCCGCCTGCTGCGTGGTGCCCAGGATTGGCAATCGCAGGGCAGTGCCAGGTTGATGGTGTGGATGCGTTTAAAGATCTCTACCGCTGGCTTCAGAAAATCCACCATAAATCTTTTAAGTAACCAAAATATTTTTATGACTGTAAACCAATTTACAAGTGCTCCAGTATGGGGGCTCTCGGGTCTGTTTCTACTACTAAACGTAAAAGTAGATTCTCACTATGTTACGCAAACTGAAAAAACCGTGAGAATATTCATTAGCTCCACCTTGGGAAGGTTTACGTAGCAAAGCCCCGGCCACGGGCTGCCAATCTGCCCCGATAGCGACCTCTAACTCCAGGGCTATGGCTCAGCTGAGACTGCGAAGAGAACCTGGCTTGGACACAGCCCCCGGGAAAACCGGTGCTGAGCTGTGGCAGAGATTAGGGGTCTACAAACTTCCTCTGCAGCTTCTGTGTCTCCAAACGCCCCTCACACACCACTTCCCCCAGTTGGCAAAGCTGACGGAATGGACACTAAATTTTCATTTACAACATCCTCCAGCAAAAGCTCGGTAGGTTACTCCTTTCGGTGCTCAAAGGGAACAAAAGGTTAAAAAGAGCAGAGCCAAGATGGAATTCAGAGGTTAATAAATTGTGCAAGAGCATTACACACTACATCATTGCTTACATTTGTTATTAAACAATTATCAAGACAGAAAATCAGATCATTATAAATGTATTCTGACATGCATTTAATCAAATATTTATAACCTCTGAAACAACCACATGCTTTCAGAAATAAAAATAATCAGTATCGGACTGACAAGTAATCTTGACATTATAAGAAAAATATACTTTCCACAACACAGATTATGTACATTCTAAATTCTTGTTCACTTGAGAGACGCTGAGTTCTGCTCACACCGTCTATTAACAGTGCTACTACATAAAGGAAGATGAAACATTAAAATTAGAAAGACACCCCACAATCTCAAAGCCTCTTAAACATATGCATTCTGTTCACAGATCACGCTGCTACATTTCGTAAATGTGAGTATGAATCACAATAGAACATACAGGACTGGCATGTCAAAGTTTTGGCACTACAACCAGCAGCTTATCTTTCAGGAAAATCATTCAGGAAGGTTCTTTATCATGTTGTTATCACAGGATCATTTTAGGGCTCATTATATAAATCTACAAGACATAACGTTTCTGCCAACATGGGAGGACTGTGGCCACGCACTGTAGTCCACTCCTGACATAGAGGAGGCCCTGGGACACCTGAACACGCTGTCCGGCTGTGACACCCGGGGACGCCTGCACACGCTGTTCAGAGTGGGACACCCAGGGACACCTGCACACGCTGTTCGGGGGGACTCTCGGGGACGCCTGCACACGCCGTTCGGGGGGGATTCCCGGGGATGCCTGCACACGCCCTTCGGGGGGGACACCCGGGGACGCCTGCACACGCTGTTTGGGGGGGACACCCGGGGACGCCTGCACACGCCGTTCGGGGGGGACTCCCGGGGACGCCTGCACACGCCGTTCGGGGGGGACTCCCGGGGACGCCTGCACACGCCGTTCGGGGGGGACACCCGGGGACGCCTGCACACGCCGTTCGGGGGGGACTCCCGGGGACGCCTGCACACGCCGTTCGGGGGGGACACCCGGGGACGCCTGCACACGCCGTTCGGGGGGGACTCCCGGGGACGCCTGCACACGCCGTTCGGGGGGGACTCCCGGGGACGCCTGCACACGCCGTTCGGGGGGGACTCCCGGGGACGCCTGCACACGCCGTTCGGGGGGGACTCCCGGGGACGCCTGCACACGCCCTTCGGGGGGGACACCCGGGGACGCCTGCACACGCCCTTCGGGGGGGGACACCCGGGGACGCCTGCACACGCCGTTCGGGGGGGACTCCCGGGGACGCCTGCACACGCCGTTCGGGGGGGACTCCCGGGGACGCCTGCACACGCTGTTTGGGGGGGGACTCCTGGGGACGCCTGCACACGCTGTTCGGGGGGGACTCCCGGGGATGCCTGCACACGCTGTTCGGGGGGGACACCCGGGGACGCCTGCACACGCCGTTCGGGGGGGACACCCGGGGACGCCTGCACACGCCGTTCGGGGGGGACACCCGGGGACGCCTGCACACGCCGTTCAGGGGGGACACCCGGGGACGCCTGCACACGCCGTTCGGGGGGGACACCCGGGGACGCCTGCACACGCCGTTCGGGGGGGACACCCGGGGACGCCTGCACACGCCGTTCGGGGGGGACTCCCGGGGACGCCTGCACACGCCGTTCGGGGGGGACACCCGGGGACGCCTGCACACGCCGTTCGGGGGGGACTCCCGGGGACGCCTGCACACGCTGTTCGGGGGGGACACCCGGGGACGCCTGCACACGCCGTTCGGGGGGGACTCCCGGGGACGCCTGCACACGCTGTTCGGGGGGGACTCCCGGGGACACCTGCACACGCTGTTCGGGTGTGACACCCAGGGACACCTGCACACATTCTTCAGGTGGAAAATTAAATGGGCCAAGCGAAGGTCACATTTTCTAAAAGAGGAGTGTGGGCATAATCTCTCTCTGTTAAAAACTGTGGCAAAAATGGAAATGGTGAGAGGAACTGCCCAGCGAAACATGGGGCTGGATTTTCAAAAGATCTCAGGACTGATGAGAAAACCGCCAGCAGCCACGGGAAGCGCACACACGGGCAGAGTACGGTAAGCCTCGGTCACACGGCTCCAGACAGCCCTTGCTGAGCCGCCGACCCTCTCGCCCCACGACCGCCGCCTTCAGCTGCAGGGACATTTACTGCGCAGTTCACAGAGCAAAGGCCCAGCCCCGTCCACAGCACCCGCAGCAAACTTAAGGACCAGCAACACAACGCAGGGACGCTGCCCTGGGCCACGGTTTGATTTATGTGGCGCACAAGCGCCATTCCAAGACCTCAGGTGCTTAGTTCTGGGTGAAGCCACAGGGACATGCGCTGAGCTGAGTTGTAACATCAACAGTCAGTCCCAGTGTCACCGAGAGCTGCATGTTCTTCCTCGAGACAAGTAAGAATATAAATACGTACACGTATCAGAAACGTGATGTCTTCCTTGTAACTTCTCCCAGCGGCTGTGGAAGCACTGAAACCTTATTGAACGTACTGCTAGCTGGGATTGAAGATAAAATAGAAGAGACAGGTGTGTTCCCTGAACTTTCAACAGAGAACAACGCTGAGAGGAAAAGGCTGGTGAGCCCCACAGAGGACGGTATGGGGAGGAGAAAGGCCCCACGAGAGCTCTGCTTACGCCAGCCCCGAGTCTCCTTAGTATCTTTGGAAACTTAACAGACACATGTGAACCCCCTTCCCTCAAAATGCAGAGACTCTACTGTATTTGAAGGGAAATATTTCTATACGATTATTCTAGATGACCGCGTATTTGAATCAATCTCAAAGGTTATGTTTGGTTTGCATGGGTGACAATTCAGAGCATTACTCTGAGAACCAGCCATGAATGACATGACTTCACAGGAAGCCACGCAGCTGCACGACACACGCGCCCAGAGGCATGTTCCAGAGATGACAAGTGACGGCCCGTGAGGATCACGAGGAACGGAAAACCTGGGCATGCGGCCGTCGGGAAACGCCCACGCCAGACACCGACCCTACTGCAGAGAACCAACATCATGACACTGTCAGTGAGCACACATCACGAGAAAAACCACCGATTTGCCTACATCAGTCTCATTAATACGCTTACAAAAACATCAAAATTTTAACAGAAGATTAGCTATTTGATACTACATGATAGGCCTAGATCTTACTCATGTTTTCTTCATCTTCTAAATCCATGGCAAAAGACTTTTGAGGGTTTCTTGACTGGCGGAGACTGTTTCTGTCTGAAAGACAGCAAGAAAATAGCATTTAGTGTTCCCAGGATATGGGCAGTATGAGGTCAGTCTACTCTGGGGAAACGATTACAACATTATTACAGATTAAAGGAAAAAATCATGAAATAAAAACTTAGGTCTTGGCTGGCCATGGTGGCTCACGCCTGTAATCCTAGCACTCTGGGAGGCCGAGGCAGGAGGATTGCTTGAGCTCAGGAGTTTGAGACCAGCCTGAGCAAGAGCGAGACACCATTTCTACTAAAAATAGAAAAAAAAAATTAGCCAAGCAAAGTGGCACTCGCCTGTAGTCCCAGCTCCTCAGGAGGCTGAGATGGGAGGATCGCTTGAGCCCAAGAGTTGGAGGTTGCAGTGAGCTATGATGACACCATTGCACTCTAGCCTGGGTGACAGAGCGAGACTCTGTCTGGAAAAAAAAAAAGGAATTTAGGTCTTGTTAGAGAAGTCTGCCATTTGGGACAGAACACTCCTTTCTGGAAGGTTCCGGAGCAGCAAAGAACTCTTGATGGGAACTCTCCCGTGTGAGGGGTGACAAGGTGGACAGGGTCACAGCAAGGCAGGTCTCGGGCCGTGACAGAGCCCCAGGCTGCTCTGAGGAGGGTGGGCTTGATTCTGGGGAATGGAGGGCCACAAAGAGCTCTGACTGGGAACAGAGGTGGTGACGTTTACATCTCAGGAAGATCTCTCCCACAGGATGGTTTGGAGACGCAACACACCCGACAGACGAGGACAGAACTCAAACCGGGCTCTCGTCTGCCTGCCTTCTCATCTTGGTTCCGGGCAGACTCTCGGCTCGGGTTATAAAACAAAGCCACACACCGGGAACCAGCACCCTCAGCCTTGCCCTTAACTACTTCGCTGTCGTCTTGAATAGCATCTCATACACACGAGACTAAAGCGCATATAGTTGTCACATTTAATCTAATTTCTCAGCCATGTATGACATATTATTTGTTGGCAGGAGAAACCACAGGAAATCCTCAAAGAATAATTATTCCAATTTCTAATTATTAACAAATTTGAGTTTCCTCTTCCTAAATATTGTAGATATATTTTCCAAGAATGCACTAATATGTGATCTGTAATAAAGAATCCCATCAAACTGCAATCGAGGAAAAAGAGATTTGCAAATTTTGTAACCACACATTGCTTTGCTTATAAAAAATTTACATTATAAATCATTAAAAGGCAAATTGATTGCTTTTAGGAAAATAGTACTAAAACATGTATATTTTATATATGTATCATATATCATGTATCTAAAATATATATGGTTTACATGATAATCATTTGTTAATAACTTTTAATCTCACTACATTTCTGGCAAATTTGTTGCTAAAAGTTAAGTGAGTTTCTATTTAGAATAGAGATTAAAAAATGTTTTCCGGGTAGTTTTAAAAGTGTTATTATTTCATATGCATTAATTACTTCAAGACATATTTTCAGAGACTTATGTGCAAAACACAGTGCTGGATAATACAAGAACCTAAAACGAATCAGGAAGATTCTGCAATTGTGAAACTTAAATGTAAATATTGCCTGTATAGTTGGTTATATTAAGGAATTATTGTTAATTACTTTAGGTATAGAGATGGTAGTTAACTTTTAGTGCTGGGTACTGAAGTATTTACAGATGAAAGGGTAATATCTGAAATTTACTTCAGAATACTCAGCGTGGTAGGAACAAAGAAGAGGGGATCCAGGTGGCTGGTAATTATTGAACCTGGCTGAGGGGCATATGGGTTCATTGTACAATTCCCTATTCGTACATGTTTTAATATTTCCATTACAGAAAGTTTTCTTTTATTTATTTTAAGAGATGGGGTCTCACTGTATTGTCCAGGCTGGCGTGCAGTGGTGTGATCACAGCTCCCTGCAGCCTCCAACTCCGGGGCTCAAGCGATCCTCCTGCCTCAGCCTCCTGAGGTGCTGGGACCACAGGCATGAGCCACTAAGCCTGGCGCATCATGGCAAGTTTTAACCAAAAGCGACTGAAGTGTGATCTAGAACGGGAGGTGGGATGTGGGCCAAAGCGCGAGGCCCACGTGTGCAGGGCAGACGCCCTCAGCAGGGGGTGTGGGTCTCTCAGGGGCCTCTCGGCTGGCGGGGTCAGGTCAGAGAAACGGGGACGTGATCGCTAGACTGAGCCTCGGACGGAGGTCAGACCTGGGCGTGCCACGAAGGTGGGAGAGAGTCCGAAGCAGGCAAGGCCATCACAGGCACTTCCGAGAAACCCCGGCCATAAACTCAGGAAACCACAGAAACCTGCCCCAAGGACTCAGCAGAAGACTGGCAGAAGGGACTTCCCCCGTGGGAAGGTGGAGACGATGTACTCTCCCCTTTCCCCCCAGTAAGAACAGCGAGAACCCCGGATATCACATATAAAACCATCCTGAGAAGCCTAAACAGGGGAAAAGCAAGAGAGCAGCCAGCGACTCTGGGACCCGAGGAATGACCCTCCCTCTCCTTTGCCTCCTATGTCTGACTTGGAGAGGAGGAAGCTGGAGCCCAGAACTCCAACAGGCACAGACCAAAGAGCCCCAACAACGGCTGCTCCTCTGGCCAAGGGACCAGGGAAGGAGCCCAGCAAGACAGGAACCTCTAGCCGAGAGCTGCTCCACTCCAGCCAAGCAGCACACAAGGGCCTCGGCCCCACCCGCGCCGGCTAGCAGGACCCCCAGCGTCCCCGTGCTGGTGTGGGCTCAGACAAGGCCAGTGGGGAGACGCCGCTCATCCCGCCAGGCCCTTCCCACACTGCAAAATGGGGTCACGGGCCCCCCCAGAGGAAGGCTGGCGGGTCTGGCCCTCCCCCTCCCGGCAGGAGTGAGAGCTGTGTGGGAAGGGGCTCGCACAGAGGGTTTGCGTCAGAGTCAGAGTCTCATGATGTCACGTGAGCAGGTTCCAATTAAAAAAAAAAGTCTCTTGTCATACCAAGAGCCAGGAGATCTCAAACTGCATGAAAAAGGACAGAGAACAGATGCCAACTCGGAGATGCAGAGACGTGAGAATGACCAGAGAGAGGTTTAGAGCAGCCTTCGCAAAAAGAGTAACGGGGAGGAACCTGTCTGATTTCCGCCCCTGCTGTACAGCTCCCGGCGGCGAGACGGGATGGCGTTGGCCGGGGACCGACACGCAGGTGGCAACAGGGCAGAACAGAGAACCCGGCAACACAGCTGCAGCCACAGCAACCAGACACACGGGTGGCAGCTCGAACCGCGACCAGGACTCGCTCAAAATGGACGGAGGCTTCCGTGAAAAACATAAAACTGTGAAACTTTTAGAAAAGCCACAGGAGAAAATCCTCAGGATCTACGGCCTGGCGAAGAGTGCTCAGACTCGAACCCTGAAAGAAAAGATGGACACACTGGGACTTAAAAACTTTTGCTCTGCAAAAGAGCCCGTCAAAAAGATGAAAAAAACAAGTTACAGACAAGGAGAGAATATTTGAAAACCACACATCCAATGAATAGAATATATGAGAACTTCTCAAAACTCAATAGTAAAATAGACAAACAATCCAATTTAAAAACAGAGGAGCCATTGCACCACAGAGGACACACACAGATGGGAAGTCAGTGCGTGAAAGACAGCCAGTAACGCCGGCCCTCGGGGAAGCGCGGCTGGAAATCACCTCTGAGAAGACGCAGCTCAAAGTAAAGCACAGTGACCACCTCGAATGCTGGCGAGGACGTGGCGAACCCGGCCCTCTCAGACGCCGCTGGCAGGAGTGCAAAACGGGCAGCCACTCTGGAGAACAACCTCGCGGTGCCTCAAACACCAAACCTGCCACCACCGTCTGACGCGCAGCTGTACGACTGGGCGTGTGTCCCGGGGAAATGATGGTGCGTGTTCACGTTTCTTACAACTACACGTGAGTCTATGTTCTCTCAAAATAAAAAGTTTAATTAAAAAATGGGCAGAAGGCATGCAAAAGGCCAACTTAATTCTCCTAATAGGTCAACAGTGGGTTTGCTTGAGGAGACTGACGTCCCTCCGCTGTCTGTGTCCAGGAAGAACAGACTCCGCAGTGACAAAGTGCCGAGGCAGGGGAGGGAGCCCGGCGCCGACAGTCTGCCTGACCTGCGCAGCCGGCCTCGTTTTCCTGCTTCTGCATATTAACGTTCTTTCTAAAGGACGTGGAAATGTCTCACAGTGGAGAGTGGTCACGCTGGGTGCGGTGGCGGTGGGGACCTGCACAGTGAGAATGGGAGCTGGAACCTCTTGCGGAGCAGAAGCCAACATTTTCGGCCTCTACAAATGCCAGCTCTTATACCAAAGGTTATAAAACAAAGCAAAATAGCAAATGCAAGCACCTGGTGCATTTCACATAGCTACGTTTTCTTCCATTTTGAAAGAAACCTCTTATGGCCTCAACTGCAAACACATAAAAATTAAAACTCCATTAAAAATCCCCTGTGGAGCAGAAGTCCAAGAATGGTCAGTTAAATCCCTTATCTGACAGCAGTATTCAAAATACACCCCCCATTTCTCAAGACCCCTGAACGCAGCAGCAGGAGACGGTGGGGGGTGTGGGAGACCCGGCCGCGAATACCCGGGACCCGCGTCTAACTCGGGTGCGGGCATGACCCCAAGCTTTCCTTTCTAGTGGACATAGACAAGCTGATTCTAATGTTTACGTGGAAAAATAAACAGGTCCAAATAACCAGGAAAGCTCTGACCCAGGAGCAAGCGGGTGGGCCGGCCCTGCCGAGCAGAAACCCAAGCTCCGCAGGCCGCCCGGCGCGCAGGGCCACAGGGCAAGGAGACGGGACGGAGTCCAGAGCAGATCAGAACCCGTCCCGAAGCAGCGCATCTGGTGAGACTCGCGTCTTACAGCCGGATGTACAAACGTGCTTTTTAACAAACAGGACTGGACGCTGGGTGGCCGCCTGGAGGAAGGGCAGGCTGGACCCCAAGGCCATCGGCCGTGATGTCCTTATCTCCGCTCATGGGCTATCTTTCATTTCAAATAACATGATCGAATTGGCAATGTTTTATTTTTTGAAACCAGGTGGTACGTAAACTGTTGCTATATTATTCTTTATACCTTTTTATAGATGCTTACATTGCCAAACAGAAATGGAAACAATATATATAAATACAATATTCTATCAACTTCCGACAATACCACCGTCTCCCCACCGCGGGGGCAAAGCCGAGGGCATGTGGGCCCCCCTCCTCCCCTTCCCTTCTCCCTCCCGTCACGAAACAACATATTCTGGAATAAAATAGAAAGAACATGACTCAGTTACACCAAAGGTGCATCATAGCTTGAATATTCTCTACTGTGCTGGTAAAAATACTATCTTTAGGAGTCCACTAAAAATTTATAGATCAAAAACTGTTTAAGGTAAGCGGTGAACTTGATTAAAACTACTAACAAATAAATGAATTTAATCCATTTTCTCTTCAAAAAAGGACAGTTTCGAGAGAAGTTTCATACATTCTTTATGACTGCTATGGGTTCTACTTTTAATAGCTATAAACTGCAAATTTAGAAAAAGAGAAGTGTTACTAAAGAAGAGATTGTGCTGACTCTTTATTGCAAATTAAGCAGTGTGCTGAAGGCTAGATTAGTTGTGCGGCTACAGCAGAAACACTGAACGATGACTTGATTACAGAACAAAGGCAACTGAAATACAAACCTGTGAGAACATCACCTGCAGGAAAACAATCTGAAATCCAACAGGCTCATCATGCATGTTTAGAGAATTCACGTCATGATCTGTAAATTGGAAACCGGCTCCAACACACGCCAGCGCTCACAGCCCCGGGAACAACGTGAGCCAGGGGCTCCCCCCGGCTGGCGCCCCCTGGCCTGGCGTCCCCCTGGCCCAGCGTCCCGCCTGTCCTGCCAGCCCCGCCAGCCCGGGGGCTCCGTGGGCGACACGAGGCTCGTCCAGCGTCTGTGCTCGGCAGGTGCTTCCCGAGTGGAGGCCGGTGGGCACGCGGCCTGGAGTGTCCTGGACCGACTAACTGCGGTGTGGCCACGACAGCTGTATCCGCTTTCTCTGGAACACGTCTGAACTTGACAGCTACCCAGTTACCTCTTAAGTCCTCAAGTCAGAAGCGTCTGTGAGTGAAGTGGCTTTGCTCTGCTCACCGCTGACGTGACAGGGAGCCACGCGGTACAGCTGTGACTAGGAACGCTGTCCCAGGCAGCTGACTGTCCTCCTCGTCTAAGGGACAGAAGTGCCCTGCTAGGGTCACTCTCTACGGGAAGTCAGCGACCCGCCTGCAGCCTGCAGGGTGACGGGGGCAGAGTGTGCCGGGACACGTTGGGCGAGGGTCTGGGCTGAGGCTGCCTCGGTTCCCCGCAGTATGGCCTTGGCAGGGCTCTCAAGCCTGGTGTGACGCGAGTTCATGCCCACGGCTTCCCAGCAGGGGGTTGTGCAGGCGGGTGAGCGAGTCCTTGTGACCCGGCGCCGGCACGGCACCCGCACAACCCGGCGCTCGTGAGCCGCGGCCACCGTCACTGCACAGCAAGGAGTGGGCCGCCGTGGGCAGGGCCGCGGGTCCCCGCCGCTCCACGCCCCGTCGGGCGGCTGTTGGTGGTGAACCAGGCCCCTCACCTCACCTGACACCACGGAAACCGCATACTGACTGGACACAGGGCGGTGCTGACCACAGCAAACAAACTCAGGCCAATTAATCCTGCCAAGTTATGTGCGGCGTAAATCCTACAAAGCAGATCTTTAAGACCTTGGCTATTTATTCTCTCGGGAGAATTAAAGCAACTCTTACAGAAATACATTTTCAAAGTCATGTCTCAACTTGTTTTCTAACTACTAACCTTCCAGTCGCGCACAGCGGAGGCTGCGCGGTGTGAGAGCCCCGGCGGGAGGCCAGTCTCTCCAGCGACCTCCCCCGAGTCCCCTGACAAGCGACACGTGCGTCCCCCCACCTACAGCAGTCAGGGCGCCCCCGACAGTGGCAGCACCTTCCAGACGAGCCTGGGTGAGCAGGCCGGCAACCGCCTGAAGGTCAGAGCCACGTTTTGGCAGCCTGCAACCAGCTCCAAGAGCCCGACACCCAGTGCAAAAACGGGGAGACAAACGAGCAAAATTCATAAAAGAATGCAAATGGGCTTTAACAAGCGTCTTTTTCGAAGTTTCTTTTCACTCTCTAGAAAACAAAGAAAGACGTCAGTTGTCAAGCTGACGGCGTAGAAGTCACAGCCGGCTGAGGTCCAGCGAAAGGGCTGCTCTCTGTGCTGAGCACAGCCAAGCCCCGCAGGGCGAGGCCCCGCAGTTTGGCAAAGCCCCCCCACCTCGCCATCCGGAGGGCAGAGGGGCCGGCGTGGGGAGAACCAGGGTGGCAGGAGGCACAGAGGGGCCTGTCCAGCCCTGCTGGGCACCAGGAATGGCGCTGGAGAGGCCCGGCCACCCTTCTCCTGCACACGTGTCTCCCTCCGACGCAGAAGTCAGGTGTAGCTGGGTTCCGACATAACGACACCAAACACAAAGCATTAAACACTAAACGTCCGACTCCAGCACTAAGAACTGGAAGGAAAGTATCGCGGCTTTGCTCATATTCAAAGTTAGCTACAAGGATTATTACCTTTGCCCTATCTATACTTCCTAATTCTCACAACAAACATACACAGCTTCCCACAGTAAGAAAATAAGAAAACATTAAGTTTCACCCCAAGCCTTGCTCCTGTGCACACAGATGCAGCCTGGAAAGGCGGCAGCCCTCCCGGGACCCCAGGCCACACTCCGACCACCACAGGCTGTCCGTCTCTGTAGTCTCCCCTGCAACCACCATCAGCCAAAAGAACTGCACACTTTTCATGGAAATTACACCAAATTCCGTGTGCCCTAGACTTTATCATAATGTCGGTCTCAGAGGGACCAGGCAGCCAGCCCAAATACAGGCGGAATAAACTGCGCAGCGAGGGCCCCGCCCCTGGGTGTGGGACTTGGGAGGTGCCACAGCTCAGGGTACTGTGGGGGGCAAGAAGGAAGGCGGGGATGGGGCCTGCGAGTCCTGACCTTGAGGCTGCTGCATGCTGACCTTGGGCAGGTCCCTTCCCAAATCTCCATGAGCTGCTGCAAAGCGATGTCACTGGTATGAGGGGACCAAGGTCCCTAAACTCTACTCCGTGCTGTCATCGCCATTACACATACTGTTCTAAACGTGTATTTTACACCTAACCAGCCCACACTGAAGTATGTGCTTTGTACGGCCCACAGCAAACGTGCGGTGGTCCCGTTTGCTCCTGTGCCCACCCAGCTCCGTCTGCCCCAGCACCCTCTGCAGAGGGGTCTGGAGCACGGTGGCCAGAAGACCCCAAAGGCTGAAGCTGGTGTCGAGAGAACGACGGACAAGGGAGCTCTCTGCCAAGAGGAGAATCGGGGTGTGGGTAGGGAGAGGCTCCAGGCCGGGCAGAGCACATGGAGCAGCGTGGCAGGGCCTCGGTCACCCGGGCCCTTCTGCCCCTCCCCCAAATGAGCGTTTGATCCAGTCACCCCGTCCCCGGGCAGCTCCAGGCTGCGGCCCTCAGGAGCCGAGTCAGGGGGAGAAGGAGGAGATTCGGACTGTGGGCCGGATGAGGCCTCAAGTTCATTGCCGGGGAAGGTGTTGTGTCCCGCGTGGCGCGTGCCGCTGCGTCTAGGCCTGGCTCACAAACTTCCTGCGTGGTTCTCTGTATTCCTGCCTTTCTACCACTGGAGTGGAGGCGACTCCCAGGGTGACTCCAGAACCTTCCATCAGAGGATGGAGCCACAGAATGAAATAAGCCTGGGTCCTTGGGCGACCTTGAGGGCCAGCTGTGCCACAGAGCACTGAGGCTCGCTTCTTACGTGGTCACGGCCCCTCCCAGCCCCTCACCTGTCCCACCTCATGCGTGTGCGTGCACACACGTGTGTGGACCCACACTGACCCGCACGCGCCTAAGCAACTGCAGCCACTAGAAAGCAACGCGATTTGCTGAAACATGACACCACAGCAACAAAGTAACATCTCCAACCCGGAGTCACCTGTAGAACAAAAACCTTCACAAAGCGCTGTTCTGTGACAGCGCTCTGCCTTCAAAGGGGACACACAGTCACGGTGCGTTTGAATGACGGTCCAGCTGGCTCTACTTGACACAGACTAATTAAGTTCCCACTCACTGAAAATGGAGTTGATTTTCTGGGATCAAAGGGGAAAAAATAGATAAGCATGTAAACCGTATTTTCAATATTAACACTTACAATTACACTAAGAATTGGCACTGTTAAGATTTGCTTTGGGCTCGATTTCTATAGTATTTGAGTACAATTTCACAAACCTACTTCTATATGTTCACTTTAGAATTTCAGCTGTTCACCTGGAGTGCATGTGCCTACCTTGGAGCACCCACTCCTAGCTGGGAGGGTCCTCGCTTGTGCTGTGAAGCTCATCAGTACGAATTCAGAAACACGGACCCACATGTCTACCACGTGGGCTCGAGGAAATCTGGGCCTTCAACCCAAAACCGCTGCTGTTCACTGGGGGTCGGCAACTTTCCTCACTCAGGCCCCTCTCCCGGCAGACTTCCTGGAGGACGGAGTCTTCCCTTCTCATCAGAGACTGGGGACAGCCCTCCCCACACACAGCACAGCAGCAACCGATCACATAAATCCACCTTCCTCGTCCACCCAGCAGGGCTTCCGCCAGCCCATCCCAGAGCAAACCTCAAGCCTGAAGCTGGGGCTGCCCCTTTCACACCAGCCCCGTGCACACCCGGATCCTTGGTGCCAGCACGCAGAAGGGTCCAGTGGGTACCTGCTGGGTGAATGGATCGATGGATGGATGGATGGGTGGGTGGGTTGATGTGTGAGTGTATGGATGGATGACGGGTGGACAGGTGGGTGGATTTATGAGTGGGAGGTGGATGATGGATGAATGGATGGATGAGGGATGAGTGAGTAGGTGGACAGGTGGATGAGTGAATGATGGTGGGTAAATGGATGGGTGGATGATGGATGATGGACGGAGAGAGGAGTGGTGGCTGAATGACAGATAGACTGATGAATAGATGGATGATGGATGGATAAATGGATGGATGGGTGGATGTGTGGATGGATGGATGGATGGATGGTAGGCGGGTGGGTGGGGGAGCATGTAGATGGATAAGCAAGTAGATGAATAGAAGGATGATGGAGGTATGAATGGACATACAGATAGACGTGTGGATGGATGGAAGGTGGGTGAATATGTAGATGGATGGATAAACGAATGTGTGGATGTACAGGTGGATGGGCGGATGGATGGATGGACGGATAAACAGATGACGGGTACATGAATCGATGGGTGGATGAGTAGGTGGATGGGCGGATGGATGGATGGACGGATAAACAGATGACAGGTACATGAATGGATGGGTGGATGAGTAGGTGGATGGACAGATGGATGGATGGATAGGTGGATGGATAAACAGATGATGGGTACATGAATGGATGTGTGGATGAATAGGTGGATGGATGGATGGATGGATGGATAAATGGATGGATAAACAGATGATGGGTGGATGAATGGATGTGTGGATGAATAGGTGGATGGATAAATGGATGGATAAACAGATGATGCGTACATGAATGGATGTGTGGATGAATAGGTGGATGGATGGATGGATGGATAGATGAATAAACAGATGACGGGTGGATGAATGGATATGTGGATGAATAGGTGGATGGAGGGATGGATGGATAAACAGAGGATGGGTGGATGAATGGATGTGTGGATGAATAGGTGGATGGATGGATGGATGGGTGGATAGATGGATGGATAAACAGAGGATGGGTGGATGAATGGATGTGTGGATGTACAGATGGATGGATGGATGACGGGTGGACAGATGGGTAGATGGAGGGATAAATGCCACCCCACCTTACACCCCCAGCTGCCACCGTGCTCTACATCTCACAGAGTTGCTGGCTTTGCAAGGCGAGAACTGCAGCTGAGATCAGGGAAAGAGGCTGGCGTGACAGCTGCCTGCCCCTCATGAGCTGCCTGGATCGCAGCGTGGCCAGCGGGGGCTGCTCACTCTGTGAAGAGTGGCCAGCACGGAGCCCCAGGGCCGTCCTGCGGGAGCACTCAGAGGGAGCAGGACTCTGCAGGCCTGGACCTCCGTCTCTACAAAGGCCCCTGCACCTGTTCACTTGTCCATCCTGGAAACGCGGGGAGCCTGGCCTCAGACGGAAGCGCGGTTCAGCGTTGTCACCCAGGTGACAGTAATCTTCACATGTGTGCACCATGACCAGCACAGAGAAGGGTGTTGTCACACACGGGACAAAATACTCACCGAGAAAGCCCTTAATCTGGAAACCCAGGACCTCCTCCATGCAACATGCGGTCCAAGTGAAGGCACATCTGCATCTCCTCCAGCCCTCCCAACCCCCGCCGGTCGCCCACGCAGCTGCAGTCAGTGCTGTGCACAGGTGAGGGCCACAGCAGCGGCACCGAGGACCGGTCAGGGGGCAGGCAGCGCCCGTGCAGGGCACTGACCGTTTCCCAGCGGCCTCACCCGCGGCTCGCAGGCTGCCAGCGTCCGCCAGGGCAGCACTGCCTGCTTGACGGAGGCCCTGGTCAATATTTAAACTGCACATGATTCTCTTTCAACCATATTTTTGTGATGATTAAGCTAATCCATCTGAGTCTCACACACAGTCAACAGTCAATTATTTGCCCTGTGGAAGGGAGTAACTGCAAGGGTAATTCAGGAACGATGAAAAATCATTGGAACTGTATTGCTACTGAAGCCAACTAAAACAAGTAACTTGCTACCACACTGTTTTCAACAAAGAACCCAATTTTAAAAGGCATACATCATACCCGTCTTAGAAAAAACACAATCCCATATACATAATTTGCAGCACCTTAAAATTATACAATATAGAAGACTTTTACATCTTATAAAACTTTTCCAGTTTGGTATAAATAGGATAGCCAGTCTTAATAATACCCATAATTTTTAAAGGCATTTTTATTAGTTTCAAAGATAATCCATATTATAAAATGCCAAGAGCCGGTACTGACGTATAACATTATACTGCTTAATAACGTTCACAATGAACCTACTCACATAGGCATGATGACCAGGGAACACATATCATTTAACACTTGGGATTAATTGTTACATCTTGTAACAACTGCTGACAACACTGGTCTGAAAATGCAACACATTTAAGGGGGGTTTTCCCACTGCAGAGTAAGATTATAGAACGTGTGAAGAAGACATTTTAAGCTTGAATTACAAAAAAATCCAAAAGAAAAAATCATTCTTGTACTTCTCAATATTTTTCCCAACTTAAATGTTCAGTGATGAGAGCCCATGGAAAAAATGATGGCAATTCTAAATCTAGGGTATTTGATCAAAATTTCCCATTGTTTTTGCCTTTGCCTTTGTTTTGCTTTCTATTGTTTAACAACATCTTGCTTTTAAAAACTTAACTGGGAAAACAAAAACAGGCCAACACTGTCCCCTCCTGAGGTGAGGGACCAATGAAGCACACAGACTGGCTGCTCCAAGGCCACATGTCTGAGGCCACCCACGTCCCTGTCCTGGGCACACACCCCCAGACAGACACGGTGCCGGCGGGTCCAGGGCCACAGCGTCCCCAACTCCCAGACACAGAATCCCACTGGGCACAATTATCGTCGTTACATTTAGCAAGACGATATTATCATAAGATTGCTGACTATGAAATTAATTTATTCTTCCTCTTTTTAGGAAGCCACACTACAGAATCGTGGCTGATTGTATTTCCTGAAGAGATCACCCTCCCCTGCCACAGAATCCCCCAGGGGTGCAGCGGTGGCGAAGGCAGCACCCCAGCCCTGCCAGGTGTGGGTGCTGAGGTGACGCCAGAGGGAGGGGGCACAGGCGCCAAGTCACGACTGCATGCTGGGCGGCTCTCTCAGCAAGATGCATTTCCTATTAACTAGTTCATGTTATAGGAAGAAAACAAACTGTCAATAGCTTTTTTTTTTTTTTTTTTTGAGACAGAGTCTCGCTCTGTTGCCCGGGCTAGAGTGAGTGCCGTGGCGTCAGCCTAGCTCACAGCAACCTCAAACTCCTGGGCTCAAGCAATCCTCCTGCCTCAGCCTCCCTAGTAGCTGGGACTACAGGCATGTGCCACCATGCCCGGCTAATTTTTTCTATATATATATTTAGCTGTCTATATAATTTCTTTCTATTTTTAGTAGAGATGGGGTCTCAATCTTGCTCAGGCTGGTCTCGAACTCCTGAGCTCAAACGATCCGCCCACCTCGGCCTCCCAGAGTGCTAGGATTACAGGCGTGAGCCACCGTGCCCGGCCTCAATAGCTTTTAAAGCAATAATTCACCTCCAAAGCCAGTATTTTGCAATTTTCACACTCATGGACAATTTCTGAATCTGGTTTTAAGAAAAAAAAAATCTAGATTTTAATGTCTGAATATTAAGTTGAATTAAAAACTGATAGTAACCTGGAGTGCTGAACGTAAGGAATTTACTCTCCATTCTTTTAAAAGGAAAATATTTTCACAGTGGTTGCTACAGTCTTGATTTCTGCAGCAGGAAGAATAGTTTTAATGTAGAAAAGGCATTAACAGTGCAGCAAAGAATAAATGCTCATAAAGCGTCTATCTCGAGAGAAAAAACCTTCTCAGGCTCAAAGCTACAAACTTCTGAGGTTTCATAAATACCTTTCCAAAAATATACTGCAGACTGCTGCTAAAATGATTCCTATACATATTTACAGACACGTTTTTAGATTTTCCTTAAGTGCTGCTGTCTAAAATTCTATGAAATGCCAACAGAAAAAGGAGAGGGACTTTCTCAGGGAGACTGACTCACAAAGCAGGCCACCCCAGAAAACACCTCTCTGCTGCATTTAAAGACTAACACTTCACACTTTAGGATAAAAACTGAATGAATTACCTTTCTTCTCGGAGCGTTTCTTGCGCCTCCTTTTATACCGACGCCCCATGATGCTGAAGAAGGTGCCCACCTCCGAGGTCCCGGCGGGGAGTGACGCCGTGCCCACAAGCCCAGGCCGGCCCCAGCCAGCCCCAGACTCGCCCGTGTCCCTGAGCCGCGGGGCAGGGACAGCAACGCGGCCAGCGCTGCCAGCGTGCACGGCGGCTGCCACAGAGCCGGCCCCTGCCGACGCGAGCGCCGCCCCTCCCCCGGCCGGGCTCATTCATCAAGCGCAGAGTCGGGCAGAACTGGGTTGAAGGGCCCCGAACACCACAGTGACTTTCTAGCACACCACCCAGAAAGGGACGTGTGACAGTTAACCCTTCAGTGCAGCCACAGACCAAGCCCCACGAGCAGGGAGAAGAGAGGGGCGATGCCTGCGAATCTTTCCAGGGCAACAGAAATCTCCCACAGCAAACACAGCGAAGTCCATTCAAATGGAAATTCTAAACTAACGCAAAAAAAGCGTCAATACGAGAGAACAGTTTAGAAAATAAAATGGCAAAAAGTAACGGGCCACAACACAACACAGATGACCAACACACACTGCCGACGAAACAACTGCGTACCAAGCGCAGGGGAAGGGTGAGGGTGTCGGGGGTGAAGCCCCCGGGGCAGGACACCCTCCCAGGCCTCCTCCCAGGGATCCCTCTTCCTCCTGTTGTAACTAACGGATCTCAGGCCGACGCTGAGCGCCGTGTCTGCCGTGGCGGTGCAGCGGTGACGCGCTCCCCGGCGGAATGACACGCGCCTGGGGCAGGCAGGCACCAGCCTCTGCGTTTCCCACTGTGCCCGGCGGACCCGCCAGCACAGCCGGCGAGCACAGCACATACCAGCCCGGGCAAGCAGGCTCACATACACACACGCACACACTCCACACAAAAGCGCGTGTACACGCATTTGCACACAGGCATGTACATGTGTGCAGCACGCACGTCACACACACACGTCACGCAGCACTTGGTCCTCGCCACTCGGGACGCAGACTCAGTGCTGGCTCCGCAGAAGCCACAGCTCAGGCCCTGGGAGCAGCCTCCCACGTCTCGCCCTCATCCTTGGGACCAGGGGCGACTGCATCCAAACGCCCCGAAGACTGGGCCGTCCCGGGAGGAGTCTGGTCAGGAGGAGGGTGTGAGTGGGAGCAGCATCATAGGGAAAAGGGAAAAAGACAGATTAATGAACTAGTCAAGTCCCCTTGCCGCGATGCAACCGCTATCTCGAGTAACAAAGCACCTTTGCCGGCAGCGTTCAGCCTCCATCTTCTAACTCATTCTTCCGAAGGGCCGTGAATTAGCACAACAGTCAGCACAGTCGCTCACAGCACCTGAGCAGCACTCTGCCCCGCTGAGAGTCTCTCTGCCCCGCTGAGAGTCTCGCCACCTTCAATCTGTGTGTGTCCAGACACGCTCTGCGTAAGCCCCGTGTCGTGGATTTTCCGTTGCCTCCGTGTGCACTTTGAGTACAGGTTTATCTTTCTCAGACGGAGGACGCCGTGACAGTTCCCAGGTCTACACCGCACCCAGGTGGCTCAAGCCAGTGCCCGGGCATGGGAACCTGGAGGCATCTCTCAGTCGGGATCTTCCCGTACGTACTCTGCTAGCTGCCACGCGTGCCCTCCTGTTCCCTCTCTGCCCGACCCTGCCCTCCTGCGTGGCGAGAGCGGGGAGGGGGGCTGCCTCCTGACTGCTGGCACCCGCCATGCGCAGCGTCTGTGAGTGGCCCCTGAGCGCATCCTGCCGTGGCGGGCACCGCGTCTGCGCCTCCATCCCAAGAGCCAGGGACTGCCCAGGCCGGGTTCTCCCAGGATGAGGGGTGGGGTGCAGGGGCCACTCAAGGACACAGGTGGGGCTCCCGACGCCAGAGCAGTGGTCCGGATGGCCGGCACACACTGGACACGGGTCAGAGGAGAGCCACAGGGCGTCTGCCACTACAAACAAGCTTCCCACGAGAGGGACCCTGGCGGCGGGTTGAACAATCAGACCAGCCACCGAGTAGAAGTGGCGTCCCGCGGAAGGCACGCTGGACATGCCACGTCCCGCTCCCCTCCCTCCCCTGGGGACAGGGCTGCGGCCACCCTGGCAGCGCCACCCCGTGCCCCTGGGCTCTCGGAACACTCCCACTCCACACCGGCCACCAGACGGACATCGGACCCCGGAACTGCCAATAGTTTTCCTTTTCTAATAAACTTATCACCATGACAACAAAATTTTCAAACTGTAAATTAAAATTTCAGCTTTATTTAAATAATTTTGATTTAAATATTGGACATTAACTTTATACTTTATAAATTATAATTTTTGCTTTATTTACTTAAATTCAAATCTGATAAAAATACATTCAAACTTTATATATTTCAAATTCAATTACATATTTTATGTTTTAATTCTCTAGATCAGGGGATGGCAGACTTTTCTGTAAAGGGCCCGGTGACAAGTGTTTTAGACTCCATGGCCACGTGGCTCTACTGTATTCATTATTTTGGTTTTCTTTATTTTTTAACGACTGTTTAAAAATGTGAACACGGCACAAAACAGGCTGCAGCCACGTGGGCCACCCCACTCCAGCCCGTCACTGACAACAGCACAAGCACTACCCGAAAATGTTTACTATAAAACAGAACTAATGATTGATATAAATTATTTTTTAATATAAAACAATAGACATTAAGGGGCAAATATGCAGTAATTTATAAATTACGTCTTGATTCTGTTATTCGTTCAAACACGAGTGGCCTTTTAAAAGAACACCCAGATGTGCGCGATAACAATTAAATTCAGTTGTCTTTAAGAATTTGCCAACTTTCACTCATATAAAAACCACAGACCTAGGCATGCTTTTCCCATTTTGAAGGTGTATCTGTCAGAGGAGGAGGATAACACTGATGGTGTTACCAGTGCGCTGATGGACCCAAACCTCCCGGCTACTGAGGCGTGAGCTGTGGCCCTTTGCTCTCTTGCCTCAAGCCCGCCCTGCCGGTGGGGACAGTCCTGCCCCAGTCGCTGCAGCCCACAGGCCAGGAGGGCAGGGTGCAGGCTGGGCCCCTGTTCCCAGCTGGCGACAGGGCAGGTGTCAGCAAGCTTCTGAGAAGAGAAGCCCCCGCCTCAGGGCACACCTGGGGAGCTGGGGCGGCGGGAGGGCAGGTGCTGGCCGGGCCAGGTCTGAGGCCTCTGAGTTTGTAAGGAAGGTGGACGGGGACAGGGCCAGGTGGCTGCCACAGCCCTAAAGCAGCCCAGTCGGCGGGCAGGGCCCACGATCCGGGCAGACCTCTGGGCCGGAGAGCCAGACCAGCAGCCAAGGAGACAGAAAGGACATTCCCCAGAGGGCAGGCACCAGCAAGGATGAGCTCAGTTTCTGGCGACCGCGTCTGCTGTGTGCGCAGCTGGAATACAGGCTGGGAACTGGGCACGGCTTCTGTGACCGCAGCGCGGGGCAGCTCCCGCTCCAGAGCGGCGCTGAGGTTCCTGACCCGCGGGCAGGACAGCTGTGCAGGGCGGCAGCGTCTCACTGGGCTTTCGAGCCACTTTGCCACATCCCTTCTCGCTCCGTCAGGTCCTGTGCAAACCCCGGACACACGGCAGGACCTTACGGGGAGGGGAGCCCAGGCCCCGCGCCCCCCCACCCCCCCGGGCTCCTACCTCGGCTGCCAGGCTACCCCACGGCGCAGCCCCCGTCCATACAGCTCCAGCACTTCCCTTCTCCAACCCCCGACGCCAGCCCAGTGTACCCCGGCCCTCAGTCAGCCCAGGGCCAGGGTCCAGCAACCAGGGGCTCCCTACGGCCCAGAGCCCACCGGAATGACACACCAGCCCACCCCAAACCACTGCCCCTGTCCCCGCCTTTCCAGCAGAGACCCCACCGCAGGCTCTGGCCGTGGCTGTCACGCTGCCTTCCGCCTCCTGACCGACGCTGGGGCCCCCGCGTGGCCCTGGGTGGCGTGGAGCGCCCTCCTCCAGCCAACATAAGGAACAAAAGTCTCCTTTCAGGGGCACAGGCCTCCATGTCATCACTTGGTCACCTCCATACGTGACAGTCCCATGGGCACAGAGGGGGCAGCAGAACACTTCTGAGACTTCCTGGGTCTAAGAACGCCGCGCCTGCCGGGCCCCTTTCAGCCAAGAGGTGCACAGTGGTCCACAGAGCACAAAGGGAGGATGGTTTCCTGCCTACGACATGGTGCAATCCTGTTTGATATCTGCGCAACTTCCATACAAAAATTCACACAAAATTAGATAACATGGCAGTTACATGTGTTTGCCTTCTGCTCACAACGGGATCATTTGTTTTTTTTTCGTCATCAAATGACACAACCCAACGCACAGCAAATCTTCGTAACATCAAAATGCATGGTTTTTGCTCTCTTGAAAGTCAGAGTAATTAGACTCTCCCAGGGTGGCACGGCGAACGCACCCTGACCGTGGCAACTGTGGCGGTGGCGCCGTCGCCGGGGAGGGGGCCTGGGGACGCTGGCTCTGCCACCGCAGACTGACTCAGCCCGGAGTCCACGGAAGGTCCCGACACCGGATCTGCCATCTCCTGCCTCCTTTTTCCTTCCCATTTCTTCCCTCCACCGTGAGGATTATCAAGAGAAACATAAAACAGAACACCTGATCCGTAAGGCCAAGAAACTCACAGCAGAACAGAAATAACTTACCGCTTCAAATATGGTTTCTATAATGGTTAAACGGACAGTTCACAATTTTTAAAAATACTTTAAAGCTCTTTTTTCCCAACTTGAAAAGTACATTAATTTCTGACTTCAGCTGCCACATCTGTGCCCGTTAATAAATATTTGATTCTGGGAGAATGTCATAAATAGCCGTGTACCGTTTAGCACCTGACAGTCCCAATGTCTAATTAGCTTTATTTTTATCTATGTTCTCAGAGCAAAGACTCTAAAGTTTAATGTTCCCAGAATATTAACTTAGTACAAAACTCTTAAAAGCATTTTTCTACTTACAGGAAGAAAAAAGTTTATTCTATTAGAATTCGAAACCCTCTAAATGAATCAGTTGTATTTACCTAAAGTCAAGACGTGAGAAGCTGCAACAGTAGCTAACATGTAGCTAACATTAAAGTGCCTCAGAAACGTCTGTTAGTAAGAAAACCGGCAACATCCACCCACCCCGCCACGCACGAGCGTCCCCTCTGTACCAGGACCACCCTGAGTGCGCGACACGGCGTGGACAGAAGGACACTAGCACCCGTGTTCCTAGAGCTTGTGTTCTAACGAGGAACAGACGGACGCTCGGCAAGTGCTACAAACGATTAAGTGACGCCACGCGTCCCCGGACGGCCGTGGCCGCTACACGGGGAGGACGGCGGGCGCGGGCGGGCAGCGAAGCCTTTGCCATTTTGCGCGACTGCAGCGGAGCGAAGACTTGCAGGCGGCAGGAAAGTGGTTCTGGGAGAGAAGGTCAAACGCCCCGAGGAGACAGCAGGGCAGCTGACGAGAGAGGCCGGGCAGAGATGGAGGTTCGGGGGTCCTGGCAGGTCCACGTGTCGGGTGAGGACACAGTGGTCCCCCAGAGTCACTCAGTGGCGGGGGACCGTGGCAGAGTTCTGACCAGGGCTTCAGTCTAGTTCTGACCCAGCCCTAACAGGCACACTCTGGCCGCAGCAGGGGACAAGTCAGAGCAGCAGGGGGGGCAGCGGTGCCGGAGCTGAGAAGCCACCAGTCTCAGGGACATCCTGAGGGGACCACCCCCGGGCTCCCCACAGCTGTGACGTGCGGTCTCGGAGAAAGGATGACCCCGGCTTTCGTGCTGAGAGCCCAGAAGGAAGGAGCTGCTGCGACGGGGAGACCGTGGCAAGGGGCCGAGGGAGTCAGAGCTCAGGGGACGCTGAAGCTGCGGGTGTCTGTAGGTCCCCCCGGAAGGTGCCAGCTGGACTCGGGGTCCGAGTCTGGAAAGCAGGAAGGTCTGCACTGGAGACGCAGGTGTGGACTCACCTGCAGGGCTGAGGCTGGGCGAGATTCCCCAGCACAGGCAGGGACAGGCAGAGCTGGAAGCACACGCAGCTGGGAGGGCAGGAGGGGAAGGAGCAGGTAGCCCAGGAGGGAGCGGCCACTGAGGCAGAGTGCGCAGTACGAGTTTATTCAGTGACTGCCACCTGCCAATCACTACACATGCGTTAGCTCATTTAAACTTCACCAAATCTCGGTAAAGGAGATTAAAGTGACAATGTGAGGGCAGCCTGGACACAACCACCATTTGTTTTACAACCATCAGTGATGCTGTTCAAGCCTTGGTCTTTGTGGGTGATATTGTGCAGTCTACAACCTGCACAGCTGTGCAGGATGGCCATGGTTTCAGCAGAGCAATAACCGGCACAGAGTCCAGAGCTGGTCACCTGGTTAAAGCCCGGTTCCACCTTCTACTAACCAGGGGGCCCTGGGCAAGCTCTTCCCTCTGGGTTCTTCAGAGCCCTCATCTGCACAGCACGGATGACGGTGACAGCACATACCTGAGCTCACGGGAGAATCAAGTGAGGACAGTGCGCGGGGCGACAGGTGCCCTCAGGCGTTCCCACACCCCCAGAGCCACCACTTCATAGAGAGGAGCTGGTGGGCTAAGCGCCTGCCCAGGGTCACACGCCGGCCAGGCGCAGAGTCCGGCACAACCCGGGGCCCTCCGACCTCGGGCCGAGCCCCGCGCCCTCTGCGGTGCCGCCGACTGGAGCAGAAACACGGCCACTCAACTCACACTCCAAGTATTTTAAGACTCTTTACAATATTAAGTCAAACAATATATACATATTTCTTTAGATTAACACATTTCTGTTTTCTATATTAAAATGGTTTCACACAGAATGACTTTCAGTCCACTGGTAACATTTCTCCACGTGTTCAAGATAACAAATTCAATTCAGCCTTTTCCATATTCTTTTAAGGTGACTTTACCAAGGAATTTTGGGTTAAAAATCAAAGTCTACATTTTTTAAATGAGTTTGGCAGGTGTGCCGACAGGATTTGAAAACCAAAGGCACTGGGAAAATGGGGTGAGAGAACTTGAACTGAGAACCCTATTATTAGCTCAAACAGCATAAAGCAACCTAAAGTGACAAAGCAACCACAGTGACCCACGGGTGGCTCAGGTGGCCCAGGAGCAGCTAAGGCGGCCCACGGGTGGCTGAGGTGGCCTATGGTGGCTCAGGTGGCTGGGGTGGCCTATGGTGGCTCAGGTGGCCGAGGTGGCCTATGGTGGCTCAGGTGGCTGGGGTGGCCTATGGTGGCTCAGGTGGCACTATACCGGCAGTGAGGACAAACTCAAGCCTGTGAGGCCCAGAGCTCCACAGGAGAGTCTAAATGCCGGTTACAGACGGAGGGAACATTTCAAAGAAATATTCTCATCAGGTCTGAGCATACATCTCAGAGTAAACTTGGGCACACGGCGATAGCTGCTGTTGAAACAGTGTCTTTCAAGGTTTCACAGGCGTCCTTTAAGAACAGTGCTTACTGTCCCTGATTATTAAAAACGAAATAGAATACAAATCCTCTGAAACATAAACCAGTAATCCGTTCTCAGTGGCATTCAGATCTTGGCAGTAGAGGCCAATTCTCTTGCACTTGACTTTAGTGGTTACCTATTTGGAATATAAAGCTTAAAGCAGCAGAACCATAAAATTGTGTCACACCAACTATACGAGCAAAGCAACAATGTTTTCCCAGTTGGAAAGAGAAACAAAACTGTTCCATCTAATTCCATAACAGAGTAAGCCCCTGCCACAGACTCAATCTATTATAGTTACGTTTATAAACTATGACTATGTGATAAAGTTGAATTCACGGATCAGATCACTGCATGGACCCACACCACTGTCTCAGGCTCCTTTAGAAAGTGACAGTGAAGCCAGGGAGCAGAAACCGTCTGGCAGGAGACTGGCGTCTGGGCTCCCGCTGGGAACCAGGCAGAGACCGAGGGGAAAACAAGAGTCCTTTTCTCGGTAGCTGCGGCCCCGAATGCCACCGAGCCGCTCGCTGCCTGAGAAGCAACCCCACAGCTCCACCTACTGTTCTGAAGGGGTCCACTCGGGGACCCACAGACCAACGCAGCCCTGAGAGCCGGGAGCGGTGTCCCCAGGGACCGGCCTGTCCCTCACAGCTCGCTCTTCCATAGAACGTAAACAACGTGACAGAACGTCAACACCAGAAAGGTCACTCTATGACCCCCATGGGTCAGGACACCACCGGGGGAGGGGGCTGATTGCAAAGAGGCAGGAGGGCTCCCACCTGTAGTCCCAGCAAGTCTAGAGCTGCGCGAGAGGACTGCTTGAGTCCGGGAGTCTGAGACCAGCCTGGGCAACAGAGCAAGACCTCATCTCTTAAAAAAAAAAATAATTAGCCAGACATGGTGGCGCATGCCCGTGAGTCCCAGCTGTGGGGAGCTATGATCGTGCCACTGCACTCCAGCCTGGGCAACAGAGCAAGACCCCATCTCTTAAAACGGGGTGGGGGTGGGCAGGAGGAAAACGCTGGGGCAAAGGGAATTTTCGCCACCTTGATGCAGTGGTGGCGTAGCAACCATGCGCCTGGGTCTGGACATAGCAAATGGTACACTTAAAAACGGCGACTTTTGCTGCATAGAAGTTACACTTCAGTAAATCCAGTTTAAAAAACAAACAAAAATCCCAGAAACAAACAGATTTTATAAGAAAGGGACAGTCTCAATTTGAGATAGAATAGGGAAAGAACTGATTTCAAGAATGAATTAAATGAGTTCTAAAAACTGAACGAGTCAGGTGGACGAGACTGGAGAGAGAATGAGGAGAGCACGTGGGTCCTCTCGCAACAGGAAACGAAGAAAGGCAGGCGGCCACGCCCACTGGCACCCACCGCGGCGGCTCTGCGGGACTGACTCACGGGACCCACTGGCAGCCCACGAGGCTGGCACCCGCTTTGCCGAGAGGCTGCGCAACTTGCCCCGGGGCGCAGGGCTGTCCAGGGACGGGGGGACCCAAACTCACCAGTCCCCGCTCTGCCTCGCAGTTCCTGCCACGTGAAAGTGAAGGAAAAAGATGAAACAGACCCCAAAAAGGCACAATCCAACTGTAAAGTAAATTAAAAGGTGGCATGACTTTCAGCAATTATCATAATAATGTACATGCCATGTATGGATTTGGAACTTTGAACTGTGGTTACAGAACAGAAAGCGAAGTTTTCTACTTGGTACCGTAAAAGATGAGCTGAAACACCGACGGGGTGAGGGCTGGTGGGCGCTTCTGTCCTCCCCGCCTCGGGGGCCCGGAGCCCGGCCAGTACCCTTGGGGCATGAAGCAGGTGGCCGGCTCACAGTTCCTAAGACCACCAGCCGGGTGACCCAGCGCTGGTCCTCAAGCCCCGTCCCTGCCCTGTGCCAGGCATGCCACGGAGTGACAGACTTATTTTCTCAGTCTCCTTGGTGACTTCAGTGGCCACAAGACACAGTTCAAGCCAACGAGACGTAAGTAACAACATTCTGGAGGCCTCTGGAATGCCTCTGATGAAAGGGACGGATACAAGCTGCACTGTCTGCCCCTTCTCAGCTGTGCCTGCCTCAAATGTAGATGTGACACCTGGAGCTGCAGCAGCCACACTGGCGCCACGAGGGAGGTTACGAGAAGGGCAGAGACCCTGACCCGAGTCCTGACACGCTGAGCTCTGAATCAGCTCCAGCAAAAACCTACCTTTAGATTATTTATATGTGATAAAATGCGATTAAATCTGCAGTTGTTTAAGACACTGTAAGTCAGGTTTTCCGCTACTTTCAGCCAAAAGCATTCTAAATGTCACACGAAAAGAAGGGAAGGGTAGGAGACATTTAGGTGAGTTAAATCCTCCTCTATGTGAACTAAAAGCCAATAGATATATCTAAAGTTTATAAATCAAAAATATTAACAGCAGGTGCAGCATTTAAAATGGGACCCTCTAGGCCCCAACACCCGTTTCTCCCTTCCCCCAGCTGTGGCGGAGCACACGGCACCGTGGACAGTGAAGTCCCAGCCTCCGTGCAACGGGTCGTGGTTACGTGGCTCAGGCTACGTCCACAGGGAAGAGACAGAAGGGCCACGGGGCAGCTTCTGGGCACCCTGCTTAGCAGCCAGCACGCACACGCCCCCCCGGCGGGTGAGTCCACGCACGGCAGGAGCAGCCCCCGCAGCAAGCCTGCAGCCCGGCTGCCCGCAGACTCTGAGGGGAAGCAGCCCTCTCTCCTGGCTAAGCCCCCACTACGCTGTGTCTAGGTCACTTGCAGGCGATCCCGACACCAGTTAGTGCAGAAGTACAAATATCTAAAACTCATTAAAAAGCCAGTGACACCCCTGAGGGGAGCAAGGGTGACATGTCTCACTCTGATGGCAGCGTTAGACAGAAACTGAAATGAAGCACAGGTCTGCACCCACCCCGCCCCCGCCACTCTGGGGCCCCCGGGCAGTGGAGGGGTCTCCTGCAGCCACCCTGCCCCCGCACCCTCCTCCTACCGTCTGCCTGGAAAACACGCCCGGCTGCGCAGACTCGGCTCAACCCCCACGTCTGCAAGCCCACCTGCCCCCTCCCAGGAGCACCAGCCCCTCCTCTCTGTCCCCACTTTCCTCCCCGCACCAGCAAATGCCCCGTCACCTTGGGCTCGTCACCCTGGGCTGGTCACCCTGGGCTCGCCCCCCCCAGGCCTGTCGAGGGCAGAGAGCGCGTCCGGCCCTCTCCAGCGCCTCACTCAGGCCATGCGGCAGCCTGGGCTGCACCCGAGTGAAGGAATCACCTCCCTGTCCTCCAAAGTGACTTCATACGTGAACTCCTTTAAATCTGACCGATGCACCTGAACTTGGCACGACCGACCGCACAGCTACACAGAGGAGCCACGGAAGGACCATGCCAGCGCGGCCCAGCCCAGGCCCACAATGTCACTCGCAGGCCACCAGAGCAAGGCGGGCACCCAGTGGCCAGCGACAGCCAACAGCTCCCTGGGCACGGCCACGGCGGTGAGAAGGTAGGGTCATCGTCTCCCGGGGTTGGGAGCCAGAGGTTTCCGCTGGGGGTGGGGTGGGGGGCGGTCCGCGAGGGGCTCCGCGCTGGTGACCTCGGCGTTTCGTGTCCTGCACAGAGTGGCTCTGTCCACGAGGGGGAGCTCTGTCTCTCTGCAAGTCCTGTCTGCAGAAAGCCTTTGGGGAATGTGGAGAAGTAAACTCAGATTTTTCTGAATCTACAAATGAATCTTCTCATTTCTCTCCTTTTACACACCCGTCTTAAAGGTATCTTGATCCATTATTTTAAATTTAGTCATGACCAGAGCACGAAACAGCTAAAAGAAAATTACCAATCAACTCCTAAGAACTTCAGGTATTTATGATTTTACACCTGACAATATATATTTTGTTGCATTTTTATTCAAATTATACTTTTGTGGTCATGTACTTTTTTGGAAACTTTTTTTTTTTTTTTTTTGAGACAGAGTCTCACTCTGTTGCCCAGGCTAGAGTGAGTGCCGTGGCGTCAGCCTAGCTCACAGCAACCTCAAACTCCTGAGCTCAAGCGATCCTCCTGTCTCAGCCTCCCGAGTAGCTGGGACTACAGGCATGCGCCACCATGCCCGGCTAATTTTTTCTATATATATTTTTAGCTGTCCATATAACTTCTTTCTATTTTTAGTAGAGACGGGGTCTCGCTCTTGCTCAGGCTGGTCTCGAACTCCTGAGCTCAAAGATCCGCCCACCTCGGCCTCCCAGAGGGCTAGGATTACAGGCTTGAGCCACCGTGCCCGGCCCTTTTTTGGAAACTTAAAGCCACAAAAATACAAACTGGGAATCCAACCACTTTTTAGAAATTTCTCAAACTTGGTGCCATTTAAATCAAGCTTTATTCGGATTATTTTCAGTTTTTTAAATGGAAAACAACCCCAAATTTCCCTTGTGCCATATCGAACAGCTTCCCCCGGACACTGGACGGCAGCTGGGGGCAGCGTTCCTCCTGCCGGGCACACTCCAGGGGGTCCTGAGCACGGGCAGGCCCCCAGATGTCTCCTCTGGGTGGGGGGGACCCCTCTGGGTGTGGGGACCCCCCTGGGTGTGGGGACCCCTTCTCTGGGGTGTGGGGCCCCTGGGTGTGGGGACCCCCCCTCGATAATGGGGACACACCTGCCCCGCACAGCAGCTGCTGCCTGGCAGGGGCAGCTCTCCTGCTCTCCCCCACCCACTGTCACCACAGGGCTGTCCGTCCCCACCTGTGTCCCCAGTGCCTACCACAGGCTCAGTACTCGGTGTGAGATGAAGGAGTGAAGGGGTCCCAGTGCCAGACCCCTCTTGTGCACTGCGGCAGGCTCTGTGCGGCCTGGTGCCCTGCGTACCAAATGCCAAGACTCCAGAGCCCGTTTCAGCGAACAGCAGCACCGTTGTACGTCATCTTCCCCAACCCTAGTGTGCGCATCTTTCCCCATTGCCTCAGCTTGGGCCGAGGCCCCGGATCCGAGGAGACAGAGTGTTAAGGGCCCCCATTTTAAAGAGTGGGGTCTCCCATTCTCTCATGCAGAACATGCTAGAAGACTGACACCTGCCCCGCACCCGTCAGTCCTTCAGACGTGAGTGTCTGCGGGAGGCCAGAGCCAGGACCATCAGAGACAGGTGGAGATTTCGGAGGCCTGCCAGTGTCCTACTCCACGAGGCGGGCTACCGCCAAGTGGGAAAGGAGGTGCCCGGGTCCCCACTCCCGCCGACTTTGGGGGGCGGTGGGCTGGTTTTCCTCCCTCTCTCCCCTGCCAGGCTCCAGCTGCTGTGCACTGAGGCCACCACAGGATGAGTGTCTGGGTTGTCCCCAGCCCCGGCCCGGGTCCACGCTGCCAGGGGCCCTCAGAGTAAAGGGGTCTTCAGAGAGGGGCTGCGTGTGGCCAGGTTCTCAGGACAGCGCTCAGCTTCACCCCACCCGTCTCTGAGGACCGCGTGAGGGAGGGGGGGCGACTCAGCTTCCCTCTGGCCACATGAAGTCCAGGACCACGGCACCCACCCAGGGGGTCCCCACGGCACTGGCTCCGACCACACCTCGCCCTCCTCCCGACCTTCCAGCACAACCGTGCTGCTCAGCACGCTCGTGTTTTTCCGGTTTGTCTAATAGATTCTGGAAGGTGGACGGCAGGCTCCCGAGTTCCAGAGTCTGCCGTGTGCTCTGGCCTCACCTCCTCGAGCCTTCGCTTTGCCGCTGCTCTAAGGACTCTGCTTTCCAAGTGGGAATGAAACGCGCTCTAGGTGACACCCTCCTCTCCCGACCTCTCAGAAGTCAGGAACACTCATGTTGACACTTCGCCTTTCCTGAAAATGCGGTTTCCTGCACAGGCTCCACGAGAATCTGCCCTTGTGCCTGGATATCACTGCACAAGACGACCGTGTGGCCACAGCCACGCGGGAGCACGAATGCAGCTCAGCTCCGCCACAAACGCCGGTTTGCACCCCGGGGGGACCCGGCGCCTGCTGGGTGCCGGGGTGGGCCTGGTCGTGCTCTGTGCCTTGCGGGGGCCCGGAGATCCTGGGGCCCCCACGTAAAGATGTTCATCCACACTTGGGTGCTGTGGGCAGCAGGTGTGGGGAGTCATTGCTTGGGTTTGGCTTCCCCGCTGCAGAACAGAAGAGCAGAGAACAATTCCGCAGCCCTCTGGGCCGACACAGCCCCTGGGACAGCTGCCCAGTCCCCACGGCCCAGACACACGGACCCCGACCTCAGCGGCTGCTCTCCCCCTGCCGGCGCACAGAGGACGGCCGTGTGGACGCTGACACCTCTTGAGCTGATGCAAGTGAGTTGGGCCAAACACCACAAAGACGCCTTCTCAGCGACAGTGACTCACATCAGAAGAACACACTGAGAGGAACGTCTCATTCTTGGCCAGAATGTTGTTTTACGTTAGTAATCTTCTGGAACACTCACATGTGAAATCACCTTCACGCGATAGGATACTGTAGCCAATCAATTACTTACAAGGAAAACAGGCCAGGTTTTTGCCACGACTCTGAGGACTCGGAATCAGCGTCACTGCACCGACGCACCTGACCTAACAGCCTCGGCTGGCTCCGCCCGGCTGCTCACCCCCACGACCCTCACACTGCGAGGGAGCCCACCGAGGCTCGCCTGGTCACTCACCAGCACCCTGCCAGGCAGCGGGGCAGCGGGCAGCACCAGGACCCCAAGGAGGGTGCCCCACCGCTGTGTAAGCTTCGAAAGACAGCCTCCTGGGGAGCGCCGGCCCCTCAAGACGCGGCTGCCTCTTGGCGCCAGGCTCCGCGCTGCGGCCACCCCTCTCCAGACAAGGCTCCGGGAGAGCCCTAGTCCCAGCATGCCAGCCCGTGGCCAGGCCACGCCGTGCGCACAGCAGGCAGGAGCGGTGGCCGGTATGGCAGTGGGCGCACCATGGGAAGCAGCTTGGTCACCGCAGCGGCGCAGGCACTTCTGGAGCAAGCAGGGCTGTCTGAGAACCCAGAGCTGCCCTCGGGGAAGCAGTTCCGTGCAGGCGGAAAAGCCCCCCGAACTCTCCAGGCCCGGCCCCGCTGTGTTTCACAGACGGGCACAGCGCGCTTCTCCACGCTTCTGACGTGCACTCGGTTTTCCAGAGATGTAGCGACCACGGAGGGACAGGGCAGGCTGCACACTGCGCTTTCACAGTCAGCTCCTGAAGTGCAGACACACTCAGCGCCGCAGCCCCTGGCGGGTCCCCAGCTCAGCCCCCTTGTCTGCCGGCGTGTCAGCTGCACGTGGCGCCCACTCTGGGGGACGGCCGTGCCGCAGTGTCTGCCCGGCGATGTGGACGTAGGGTGCGTTCCTGGTTCCTCTGTATCTGGTTATTTCCACATGACACTACTTTATATATGGCCATGACTACATATAAGTACCTTCTATGAACTTCATTTTAAAATAAAAAGGGGAGCCAATAAACATGTTATTTATTAATAAATATTTAATGAGCATGCCCGGTGCGTGGCGGCCATGAGAAAGGCTGGGGAAAAGCTCTACGTTTAAACAGGGGTCACGGTTTCTCTGGGTCCTCGTCACACTTGCGCCATCGTGCAAACCCTGCAGGAATCGCAGTGCCCACCTGGACGTCCCAGCCTCATAAAATAATCTCATGTGTTGAGACACAAGGAACAACTTCAGTCTTTCCAAGGAATACAAAAGGCGCAAACAGCAAGCCTGCCTGACGCTAAAAATAAAGCCCACACCTACGGCGCCCGCTGCAGTCTTGCTCCCGCGGGCGCTGACGCGGGACCCACGGGGGCAAAGAGAAGCCGATGGCGTGGCCGGCCCTGACGCGGTGTGCCTCCGCCAGCACAGACAGTTTCTAGCCAGACCTTTCATGTTTATTTTTTTATTTCAAACCATCCTGAAAAAGAAAAGAATATACTGAACTATTTGCTGCCAAAATTAGCTCTCATTTTATGAAAGGAAAGAAATACAAAATTTCTATTCTGCAGCTAACATTTATGAACACAGAAGCCGTAGGAGGAGCCGTGACTCATCATGTTGTAATATTTTATCATTTCCAGCCCCTGGTTCTGCTTTCTCAGCACATGCCTCGGATCCCTCCTTCTGGCCTGGTTACCTTTTCTGCGCCTTTAAGAACAGTTTATTTGTGCAAAGGATTATAAATAATTCATTCCTCCAATGCGTGCTTACAGTATATAAAAATACTTGCTATTTCACATAGACAGCATAATTAATGCAATGCTTTCCTTGCATGTTAAAAATAGGTGCTCATAAATTACACCTAACTTAGCAATATGAAGCCACAGCGCCTCTTCCAGCCTCGCTCCAGCTCTGGGCTCTCACTGTCTTTCAGTAACCTTTGGCTACGGAGAAGCTGACTTCTCATCGCTAATCAAGCTGAAAGAAGGGCGACGGCTGAAAATAGCATCCATCCCACCAGCTCACGCAGTGGTAAAGGTAACCTTGATGTTGCCCTTCCTATGCTCCGACTGCCCATGTGCCCAAAAAAAAAAAAAAAAGCATCAGTTGAAGATAAAACAAAACCAGGTTCTCACTGGGGCGTCAGGAACCTTCAACTGCTGACGTTTACAGACACAGAAATGACACGCGGGGCCCTTCCTGGCACCAGCTCTAACCCAGTGGTCAGATGTGGGTGCACCTCTACTTCCCACAGACGGCAGCCCCCGTGGGCCCCCAGCCGCTCCCGGCTGTCCACACGCACACCCCGGGCGACCTCCCCGGACCCCGAGGCGCTGAATGCGGCTGAGGACGCGGGGCTGGCAGTGCAGCCACCTCTCCCCCAGGCCTCCCTAGCGGCTCTGGTCTCTGCCGCTCGTGGGGGGCGCCGAGACACGGCAGGCCCCGTCCTCGTCCGCGGGCCAGAGGGCGGGTGAACCAGCAGAGGACGCACCCGCACCCCTCGAGCGCACGGCCGCCCCTGACAGCTCTTTCTCCTCCCTTGTCTGACCGGGGAGGAAACTTGCTTGGAAATTTAAACTTGACTTTCTGAGTTAGTCACCACCCCCCCACCGGGCCAGAAACAAATGAACCTGACATCATGCTAAACTTACTGGGATTTTAGTATTTGTCTCTCCTTCTCTCAGAAGCAGACGCTGAATCATGTAATAGTCACCAAAAGTTAAGTACTATAGAGAATTTATTTTAGTCCTTCAAAGAAAATAATAATTGACGGTAAAAGCCCTCACCAATTCCGGCCTAGCGCCAACTCACAAACGGTGAACTGTCCCCAGGCAGGGAGCCGGCGTCACCCCAGAAACGGCTGCGGGACTCGCAGGGGACCTGAGGCCACAGCAAGATCACACTGACCTCACTGGCGGTGAGGAACAATCTGAGCTGGAAATTATTCAATAAAGCACATTTAAAAGGTAAGCCAAAGGCCTAACTAAGCAGCTTACATCAAGCAAAAGTCATTTTTTATCGGTCGGATTTCATCACATTTTTACTTACCTTGAAATTTGTTTAGTTTTTATTTTTCATCTGGTCCCAGGGCAAAGCCTCCTGTGGTGTGAGCGGCACGGAGACGGCAGCAGCACCACGCATCTGGCTGGCGCACGGTCCGCGGCCACCCTGAGCTCCCCGCGCCGGCTGGAGAGACTTCCCTCTGCGATAAGAAGAGTCAATGACTTACATTCACGTCATTCAATATTAAAGCTTTTCACCACTTCAGAAGTGAACTCTCAACAATAGACACTCCTCATTAAACGTCCTCTTCCTAAATATAAGCTCAAGTTATCTCACATGTGTTCTCACGAATGTTCAAGGGGGCACACAGTGACCATCACGCCTTCCTCCACCCGCCCGCAGGCGCGCACAGACGTCCACGGCCAGGTCTCGGCCAGTCCGGCACGCGCATACACGGACACCAAGCCACACCCTGAGGAAAGAAGTCCCAGGCAGAATCTTGACTGTAGTTATCTTCTTTAAAACCAAGCATGCACATGCCCTGCCACACGTGTGCATGCGTGTAAGTGTGAGTGCAGAGACAGAAACGCACGCCTTCCCCACCTTGCTCCGCCCGGGCTCAGAGGCGACGCGACATCGGGCTTCTGGAGCCCAAGGCTACGAAACAGCACCCCCACCTCCTTCCCACTGGGCGTGAACACATCTTCACCAGCAAGCCACTCGAGAGACTACGCCAACATGCTAGTACACTGAAAAACCTCAACACGTCGTGCTAAGATTTTCCTCTCGAAAAGCAAACTAGTATCCAGAGGAAGGGGGAGTTTGAACAGGACGTACGGGAACGATCGCCAGTAGCTCCAGTATGAGCACAACCGTGCTGACGCAGCCGGAGCCGCCGCAGTTCCCAGCCTGCCCTCCTGGCGCCGCGGCTCTGCGGCCCTGTGGCCTGAGCAGCGACTCAGCCCTCCCGGGCCGGCTCGGAGGACACCAGGAGGGCCGGCCGCGGACGGGGCCCTGAGGATCAGAGGGAGGAACGGCTGTACGGTGCTTGGCCCGTGGCTGGCATCACAGCAAGGTGCAAGGAGCAGTGGCCAAAGACGCAGGACCCTTTGTCACGGAGGAAGGGAGGGAAGCCTGGACGGGGGCAGCTCACAAACACAGCAGTGAGGCGACGGGGGCTGAACACGCCCTTAACATGCAGCGCAGGGGCACATGCAGGTCCCTGTTCCTAACAGAGCACCGCCCATCAGCTTTTCAAAGACACTTGAGCCATTTACAAAAAGCAGACCACGTGCCAGCCACAAAGCCACGCTCGGCACATTTCAACTAACACAACGATTCTAGAAATGCACAACCCAGGTGTCACTATTCCTAGAAATCCTGTATGTCTGAGAGTTAAGCAATACGCTTCCAAATAATCCACAAAAGAAGCCATCACAGTAGAAAATGGAAAAGATTTAGAACCTGAAACCAGGAAAGATGACACGTCAGACTGGTGGCGTGCAGAGAAGCCTGTCCCCAAAGGGAAATGCATAGCTTTGAGCTTACACTGGAACAGGAATTAAAAACTAACGAGCACTCACCTCAGTAAGTCAGTAAAAGAACAAAATAAGCCCAAAGAAAACAGAAGAAAGAAAACGATAAAAAAGCAAACTTGTAGCCGGGCGCGGTGGCTCATGCCTGTAATCCTAGCACTCTGGGAGGCCGAGGCGGGTGGATCGCTCGAGGTCAGGAGTTTGAGACCAGCCTGAGCAAAAGTGAGACCCCGTCTCTACTAAAAATAGAAACAAATTATCTGGCCAACTAAAATATACATAGAAAAAATTAGCCGGGCATAGTGGCGCATGCCTGTAGTCCCAGCTACTCGGGAGGCTGAGGCAGGAGGATCGCTTGAGCCCAGGAGTTTGAGGTTGCTGTGAGCTAGGCTGACGCCACGGCACTCACTCTAGCCTGGGCAACAAAGTGACACTCTGTCTCAAAAAAAAAAAAAAAAAGTAAACTTGTATTAATTACACGTAATCGCAGGCACACGAAGATCAAAGACACACGGTAAACCAGCCGTCTCCGGTGAGACCAGCGGAAGCGCCGGCGAGAACACAGAGAAACGCCCAACACGATCCAGCTCGGGGGCGAAGGAGCAGGCGGGCAGGACTCCGGCCACGACACTGTGCCCGTCCTGTCCCGCAGTCCCGGCAGGTCCGCTGACCACGCGGGTCCGTCTAACTCAGTGGACGTGGCCCTGCCCGGATGTCAGCCCCACTGCCTGCGTCTTGGAACACTCCCTCTGGGGAAGCCAGCTCGGTCGCCGTGAAGAGGTCGGAGCTAGCCACACGGACAGGCTGTGCGGAGAGAGGGGCCAGCCTGTCACCGAGGCGGCCTCCTTGGGCAGGACGTTGGCAAGAGGCAAGGGACGCGGCCAGCGCACACGCAGAGCTGCAAACACACGCACCTCCAGACAAGGCCCCGTGACCACGCGCACCACACCCCCGCCCAGCGGCCACAGGCATCGTGAAGTGGCTGTTGTTTCATGTCACTAAGTTCCGGGCAGGTCATCAGGTGAAAGAGAAAACCAAAATGGAATTATCACTTCAAATTCTGACGACACTAAATGTATAATTAGAGGGTACTATGAACTTTATTCCAAAAAGTTTGTACACTTAGGTAAAATCAACAAATTCCAAGAGAAAGACAACTTATCAAAACCGATTCAGGAAGAAATAGAAAATCTGACAAAACTACCAACATTGAAGAATTAGAGTCAGGAAAAAAAAATCATCCTACGAAGAATACTCCACGCCTAGATGGAATCTCCAGAAAGTTCAACCTGTAAACTATAAATAAAACCCTGAGCCCCCGCACCACGTGAACCCCTCCCTTTTGGGATTGAGACACAGCGACTGACCCGCATCGTGTTAAAACAGAGGTCGTAAGACTGACAGAACAGAGTCTTTGTGGCACTAAGACACCAAACTATAAACGGGACCCAAGGCCATGCCAGGCATGGGGTCAGTCTTGCACCCCTACAGTAAAGAATAAACTGTGTTCCTACTGCTGCTTTTTCTCTAGCAGCTAGACAGGCACCCGCCTCGAGATGAGCACCCCTAGGGCAAGTGCAGCTCACCTGCCCCAGGTGCTGCCCCCCCCCAGCAGCCATAACTGCAGCTTCGATGGGACAAGACACGGTTTCATAACTTTCTCCTGACCAGAGACCCCCGACCGTGGACTGGCTCGGGCCGGATTCACAGAGGCTGCACCCTGAGTGCCTTCGTGTCCCTGCTTCCCCTTGATGTCGAGGGCCTCACTGTAATGCAGTTAAATGCTGCGTCTCCACCCCGAATGGAGCATGGTCGTATGTTACACGCGTGTTCGTGCAGTGCACACGCGTCAGGACCACCTTCGGGAATGCTCGTAGCGCCTCCTGTAGCCTGTTGAATACGTGCACTTGGCCCACCTGCTCGGCTTCACTTCCTGCCTCGCCCTCCCTCCCGGTGGGGCCTCTCCGGGCTTCCCCGCCTGCCGGAATGGCCGCCTGGCAGGCTGCCGCCCTGAGAAGAAACGGAGCTCTCCTCCCCTTTCCTACGTGTGTGGACCTCGTGATTGTTACGTTGACGCACCTAACATTCAACAAGAACACTTCTGTCAAGAAAATGATGAAGGAAAAGCACAGGCCCATCTTATAAACACAGATGTAAAAATCCCACACAGGCCGGGTGCGGTGGCTCACGCCTGTAGTCCCAGCATTTTGGGAGGCCGAGGCAGGAGGAGCGCTTGAGGCCAGGAGTTCACGACCAGCCTGAGCAATGTAGTAAGACCCTGTCTCTATGGAAAATAGAGAAATTATCTCGGTGTGTTGGTGGCACCTGTAGTTCCAGCTACTCAGGAGGCTGAGGCAGGATTGCTCGAGCCCCAGAGCTGCAGCTGACAGTGAGCTGTGATGATGCCACTGCACTCCAGCCTGGGCAACAGAGACCCTGTCTCCAATCAATCAATCAATAACTACCCTACACAAAATGTGAGCAAACTCAATTGAACAATACTTTTAAAAGGTGATCAAGCGTGACCAAGTTGGACTTACGACGAGAATGCAAAGGTGATTTAGTCCACGAAAATCGATTATTGCAGTCCAGCACATTAGTAAATCAAGAGAAACACAGAAGAATATGCTGGTGGCTCCCCTTACGTGAAGTTCCGACGCGTGCTCACGTGGCAGAAACAAGAAGGGCAAGGACAGTACCGTGGAACAACACAGGCTGCCGCGGCTGTGTCTGTGGATGGGGGAGAAACGCCATCAGCAGGAGCAGAAGGGAACTCTGAGATACACAGTGTCTGTGTGAACCCGGTGACGGTGACGCAGACACGCAATTAAAGTTATTGTCTGATGTACGTGCCCTCCTGTAGGAAAGACAGCCCTCACAACAAAATGTATTAGAAAACAGGCAGTGGAACAAAACAAATGACAGCGATGACAACTGGTCTTACGGAACATTATCAACGATGGAATCAAGTAGTTGCTGCGATTAACCACAGGAAACACCGACAGTTACAACCAGCTAACTCTGCAACCCTCAGGCGAGCGCGCTGGGTAGCACAGGTGCAGAACAGTTACAGACTATGAGAAAAGTCTGGAAAGGCAGCTACAAGTTTTATATTCCTTGCCAAAGAGAAGAGAGAAACTGAGGAGAGAGGAGACTCGAACTCAAGGAAACTGGTTTGGGGACTAAGAAGCAAGTTAGTGGGCCGGGACCCACAGTCACAGTCCTGCACCCTCTCCTTGCTGTGACGGAGCCGCCATATGCAATTGGTAGGGTGCAAGGCAGCCCAAAAAGGTGGAAAGGGGGAAACAGAAGCACGGGGGGACAAACAGCTCTGTGGCTTCTCTGGCCTCCAACTCCTGGTGTCCCACCAGCAAAGCTGCAAACCCAGCACCACCGGCTTTCCAGAGCTTCCTCTTGCAGGCTGCTCCTCGCCTCAGGAAATCCTCTTCTGAAAACAGCATGACTCCAAGCTGGTCGAGCTGGAGGGGTTCCTACAACGGGTGTATAAGCAACTACCCACCAACAAAAGGAACTTCAAATGCCACGCGGTGGTGTTAGAATAGGGATCAGTTAAGATTTAACACGCCTCGTGCCGATGGCAAGTACACCACAGGTCGCACTAAAACACATTTATCCCGCGCAGCGCTTGATGGATCTGCTGAGCCAGTAATCATCATAGCGATTAAAGGACGCAATTGTGTTTCCTTTTAAGGTGATATTTATCATTATAATTTAATTAGACTGTGGAAATTAGGGACTTGCTCTATCAAAAACTACTCTCACTTTCTCCCTCGTAGGAGCACAAACCTGGGACTATTATGTGAGTGTGCGGCTAAGTATGTTCAACTGATGGGATTCGCTGCTCGGAGACAGTAACTGTCTCGGCAAGTGCAAGGCTGACGTGCTCCCGGAAATTAACAAGAGCCAAGAGGAAGAAGCTACGCAAAGCGGCCTTCTCCCTGATTTCTGAGAGAACCTTCCATTTGAGGTGCCTGACTGGTCCTAAGAACTGGGAGCCACCAACGGAGCACCCGGAGTGGACAGGACGCGAGCAGGGCAGCAGCTGGGAACAGAGCCTGGAGCCGCTGGAATGTAAAACAACGGCTCGGGGAGACAAAAACAGGTGGGAAAACGGAAAACTAAGAATGATCAATCAGAATTGGGGAAAAAGAAACAGACCTTCCAGAAGTACAATACAAAAATACAATGACTAATGTTCAAGACTCCACGGGCGTGTTGGACAGCACGTGACACAGCTGCAGTGCCCGTCAGTAATCGGGGAGCAGCACGAACGGTCGGAGCGCCGTGCGGACACAGGAGACGGCACAAGGCGGAGGGTCTCCCGGACCAGACCGGCCCACCCAGCGCCAGCAGAATGGATGCAGATTAAGATGGACCCAGGCCGAGGGCTGGCTGCCTCAGCACCTCGGGGAGAGAAGACAGGGCGGGCGAGAGCACGCGTGTGCAGAGAGAGAGCCCGGAACCCTGCACCCAACAGTCTCTGCGCAGCAAGAGCACCGACGTCTGCACAAGCCACGCCGGAGCTAGTCTGCCACCAGGAAATCCCAAAGGACCCACTTCAGAAGAAGGAAAGTGATTTGAGAGAAAGAACATGCAGCAAAAAGAAGAACAAAGACGGAAGGCAGCGAGCGGCACGCAGAAGCACTGGGCGTATAAAGTAAAAAACAAACCTTACACAAACTGTTCCCGCAAACGAACAAGAACATCCTCAACTTTTTATGAGACCTTGGTATAAAATCTGTCAAGGATGTTTCAGAAATAGGCCGGGCGCGGTGGCTCACGCCTGTAATCCTAGCACTCTGGGAGGCCGAGGCGGGTGGATTGCTCAAGGTCAGGAGTTCGAGACCAGCCTGAGCGAGACCCCGTCTCTACTAAAAATAGAAAGACATTATATGGACAACTAAAAATCTATATAGAAAAAATTAGCCGGGCATAGTGGCGCATGCCTGTAGTCCCAGCTACTTGGGAGGCTGAGGCAGTAGGATCGCTTAAGCCCAGGAGTCTGAGGTTGCTGTGAGCTAAGCTGACGCCACGGCACTCACTCTAGCCTGGGCAACAAAGTGAGACTCTGTCTCAACAAAAAAAAAAAAAAAAAAGGATGTTTCAGAAATAAAGAAAGCAGTGGTCAATTCTTCTTAACACGGACACAAAATTCATAACCACAGCTGAGACAGTTTACATCCATTGATACATAAACACGGGACCTCACAGCCACGCTGGACGCACACAGACCAAGGATGCACAGCTGGCTTAACATGCGAAAACAAATCCAGGCACCACGTTTACAGTGACATTTCTGTTCAAAAGTTCTTCAATTTAGATTCCTCAATAACTCAAATTGGTGTTTTTGTAAATTTGTTAGTACAATAAACCTGAGACTTTTTTCAAAATACACACTCTACCTATAGAAGATACCTACAAACAGAGGGAGAAAAAAGAAACAAAGAAGCTGATAAAATGAAAACAAATGTTTTTGCCAACAATGAAAATAAAGGCCAACAGGGGAGGGCAGTGAGGCTCAGACACACCGACGCACCAGAGCCCAGGGGTGGCCGGGGTGGCGTCCTCGGAGGATTCCAGACACCTGGCCTTTGTAGCTTTGTTGGTTTGCCTTCCACACACAGGAGGCCCCAGGGAGTGGCAGGGGAGAGACGGGCGCTGCTTCCACTCCTGCCGAGAGTGGGTATTCTTAATCGAGGTTCCTGAACAGGCTTTAGGAAGCCCATGAAAACTGCAAATCATATGCGAAATGGCGTGTTGATGTGCACAGCTGCATTTGTCCAGTGAAAATATGCACAGCTGTAATCAGATGCTCACAAGGGCCGACACCCCACAAGACTGCAAGCCGCTGACGTGCACAATGACTCAAAATCCAGTCCTGTCCTTAGTGCTTAACCAACAAAATTTCAGAGCCTAAGGTTTGTGAATGGCAACCTAGGAGGTGAACTATTAAGGGCGCACTAAAATTTGGAGCTCATGACCCAAACCTAGGGTGTTCCTAGAGTTTACGGAGGTCTAATTCCATTCCAAGAAGCGTGGCTCCAGGCAGAGCTACAAAGCTCTGGAACCTTCCTGCACACAGGGACCACACACCCTCATCTGCAGAAAGAACACTTCGTTATCAAGGATAGCTTTAATTTATCATGGATTTCAATTGCTAGCTTTTATAATTACAATGTCCATTTTGTTTTACCATTTGCACATTAGTTTTATATGGATTATTTGGTTATACAGTGATGAAAATTCAAGATTTTTTGAACCATAATTTTTCAATAACTTATAAGTACCATAACTCATCTCCATCTTTACCGCAAAACAGATGTGCAGAACCTGCCCCAAATTTTGATGAGGTAACATTTGATTTACTGGTGATGTGCTAAGAGTATATGAAATTTAACTAACTTGCAACACACTATTCAGGCAAGTATAACAAAGTCACCAGCCATTTATGAGTTTATGGAGCATTCTTACACAGTATGAAATGACGTGTAAAAGTACAAGCTGTCTCACGAGGGATTTATATGTGCTGAGACAAAGTCACGAGCCGACTCACCCAGCCTCTTCCCCGTGCTTTGATACGTGGAGCAACATCTCCACTAGAGAGCGAGAACAACACGGGCAAAAGTGCTCGAGTCACAGAATCTTGCCACCCTCCAAAAGTGATCCAAAGGCTTTTAATTCAAAAGGGTGATAAAGTACATAGCATCTTCTCTCCATCCCTCCTGAGACTCGATCAAAATGTCAGAAAAGGCACTTTTTGGCAGTGAGTAAACCACCACACAACAGTGCTGAAAAGTGACAGAGGGGGTCAGCGGACCAGAGAGTGGTCGGGGGGCATCTGGCACACGGCAGAGGAGCTCAGGTGGGCTTGAGAGAGCAGAGGAGACTGCAGGCAAGGAACAGAGGTGGCGGACGTGTCTCCTCACGGAGTAAGGAGGCTGAAACCTGAGAGTTACTCTCCAAAGAAAGACAGAGTCTCCAAGAGGGGATCCCAGCATGGACACTCGGGCCAGGAAGAGAAGCAGATCAGGGTGTAGGATGATGAGAAATCAAATCGTCAGCACTTGAAGTACAGGGAGGGAAAGAAGGAGAGTAGAAAAGCTTTACATGCAAAAAACAAGGATCACACTGATATCTGACTTCTCATTAGCAACACTAGACTCTGGGAAACAATAGAGAATACTTTCTGATTTCGAAGGAAAAATTATACGAACCTAGAATTGTAGACCCAGCCAAATTATCAAGTATGAGAACAAAATAATTGCATGTTTGAACATTACGTGCAAGAACCCAAGAGGTCTGTCAGCCATGCATTCCATCAGGAAGTTGATTAAGGAGGTGCTCCAGCAAAACAAAAATAGAACGCAAGAAACAAACATCAGGATATGAAAAACCATGGCAACTGAAGCAGCTAGAAACAGCACAGAAACCTAAAAAGAAAGAGTTTCCAGTTGAACATTCTTCTTTGATTGGTGAGGGTTTTGTGATACAGAATTACATTTTATACTACTACTTGGTTCTACAATGAAATACATTTATACTCATAATACTATAAATGTTGCTTTCCTTATATTAAAATTTTTAGACTAAACTTGTAGAAAAAGCACAGAGTGCCTAATAACAGATGAGAAACAGACTACAAATGTTTTAAACTTTGTCAATATAAACCTAAAAACAACTCATACAAACTAAGAGCAAGAGGCGCGGCTTGCTGATTCCCCACACAAACTAACAACAGAATCAAAGTTATAACGGTGACTACAGGAAGAACTTAAACCACGAGGAGGAAACACAAACTGTAAATTGTTTATCTTTGGGACTAGAGGAGAAAGAGGGAATCTTTAACTTAATTTGACACCCATTTATAGGCTGGAATGTGTTTTCATTCAGTTGTTTGTTTAATAGTGAAAAGGGCATCTTTATCAACAGGTTCACTGAATAACTGCAGTTCATCTCCAGGACAGAATTACACGCTCTTGTAACAAGTAAAGGAGTACGGGCATTGTAGGAGTTATATAACATCAGAATTTTTAAAGAGTTATTTTTTTGTGTGGAATAAAAAAGATAAACTGTAATAGTTCTATGAAGAGGCAGGTCCTGTGTGTGCTAACAAGTTGCATGACAGAGTGACGTGGATGGAAGGAACCCCACACACATGACAGGAAACCCTCATACAAACGCCAGGACTCAGTGCTGACATGAACTACTGAGCACGTGTCCTTCCATCCTTTCCTACATTGTACACACACACGTAACACTTGGTATGCCTAAAAGGCCGGCACACACAGTGAACAGATTCGCAGGAACGAGCCCGAGGGTGCCTGCAGATGCCCCCGGGAGACTCAGCCGGGCAGCAGCTGCGCAGAGCATCCGACAGGGCCGCCCCCTTCCTCCTTGGGGGCAGAGACCCCAGAGGCACCACGACGCCGTCTGCGCCACATGGTCTCACCCCAACACGGACAGACATCATCTTCGGCAAAACCTTTACGAACATGCCACGACACAGTGAAAATTAAAATAGAAACCATTTCTCTCTCCTGAAACACATGATACTATGGAAGTTCTGATTCATGGAAAAATTAATATATATTTTTAAAATGTTTATTATTATAATGGTACGTACATATATATAAACCATTTCTCCAGGTGCCAGCTGTCATTTGCTAATTGTACCATATCTTGTTCCAACGACCTGAGAGGCCTACAGAAATATACAGAGCAAGCAGAGCATCTCAACTACGGGTAGAAAAGAAGAACAAGAAGAAGAAGAAAAAAAAAAAATACATATATATATATATATATATATATATGAGAGAAAAGACACAAAGAAAACATACAAAACGGTAACAAAAGTTGCATCTAGGCAATGGAACTAATTGTGTCCCTTCCTAGTTTTGCATCTCTGTAAAATACATAGATTCCACAATGAACATATTTTGGTTTTAAATAAAATATAAAATCTTTTAAAAGAAACTCAGAAATGCAAGAAGTTTTCTCCAAAGACTTAGCGGCTGAGGCAAAGGGAAGACACATGGGGATGGCAGGTGCCCAGAGCACATGTGGCCTTGCCCAGGCCAGCTCCACCTGGGACCAAAGACGGACACAGGGCCAAGTCCAAGACTGAACCTGTTTGTGAGACAAAATCGACCTCAGGCCGGGCACGGTGGCTCACGTCTGTAATCCTAACACTTTGAGAGGCCGAGGCAGGAGGATCACTTGAGGCTGGGAGTTCGATACCACCCTGAACAACATAGCAAGATCCCATCTCTACAAAAAATAGGAAAATTAGCCAGGCATGGTGGTACATGCCTGTAGTCCCAGCTACTCGGGAGGCTGAGGTGGGAGGAACACCTGAGCCTGGAGTGTAAGGCTGCAGTGAGCTATGATGACTCCACTGCAAGCCAGCCTGGGTGACACAGTAAGACTGTCTAAAAAAAAAAAAAACCCTGCAAACAAGCAGCTGTACCTGTCACTGAAACCTGAATTTCACCCTGGGGACACCAAGAGGTACAGTAGATGACATCTTAATTGGCATCACTGAGAACACCTATCTTTCACCCTGGTATGCCCCCCAACCTCATGCAAAGGACTTAGCCTCCACCCAACAAAAATGTGTAAAAAGGACAATGTAGGTAAAATTGGTCAATTAATAAATATACATCTCTTCAGCTTTTGGCTTTGCAGGGAAAAAAAAATCTCCTTAAAAGATAAGTAGGTATCCTTAATACTTAATTTGGCAATATCCTGGCCCCAGATTTTAGGTAAGACACTAAAATCCGTTGAACAGGTCCATGAGCTCTCGGGTTTACCACTACAATACCACGTGTTACATAACAGCACTGCAGAATCACACATTCGAATTTTAGAGCAAGTGAATAATGTCTTATACACATTGCAGACGGAAGCAGAAAATGCACATGACTTCTGCAAGAATCCTTGGGCTTAACTGATGCAAATTTAAAAAGATGTCTTAACTACTAAGTTTAAATAGTAAACATGTAAACATTTACATAGTAAACATCCTTCGAAAGCCAAGGATGCAGAAAGAGTGGGAGAGATTATGCTGAAGTCAAAAGACATACACTTACAGGAAGCTGATGATGTGACTGCTAATTTGACTAAGATGTACACGGCATGGGGCAACACTGCCAATCTGGGAACCCTGCCTGGGTTTCTTATTCCCCACTCTGTCAAGACGAGCTGAGTGATGGATCCCGAGACATCACCCAGCTGTCAGTCACCGTGACCAGCTAACGCACAGTGAGAAGCCGGGGGGCCGCTGATCCGACTCAGCAGAGCCTTAGCACGTCACGGCAGGCCCGGCCTTCACTTTCCTGACCCACGGGCAGTCGTGAGGAGCAACGTGGACCTCCTCCTCCTGACCTCCAACAGATGACAGCAAATGTCCAAAGCCATGTATTTTTGCATTTCTGGGTAAAGGAACAGACGAAGTCCAAATATTGTTTGTCACCAGAAATTTCATCACTTTAAATCTTTCCTGGGCCCTTCAAAGCAAGAGGCTCACAAAGCTTGTGTGTGACTTAGAAGCTTGGAGAAGTGCACCTCCCAAGAGGTCACGCTGCTTTGCCACTGGGTCTGTTGTTCTGAACAGAAGCTCACCGATCCGCTCTCCCAGCCAGCACATCTGCCTCTGCACAGCACGGTGCGACCCACGCCCCGGATCACGGACACAGTCGGAAGTTCGCCTGCATGAACGTCCAGCTACGTGGCCCCTGCCTCTGGGGCCACATTCAACCTGCAGCGTCTCTCACTTCCCTCCAGGAAAAGGGGGTTAGTGACAGCGCCTGCTGCAGGAGGCCGCGGCGGAGACAGAAGGAAATGATGTCGGCAAACCGCTCGGCACAGCTCCTGCACAGAGTGAGCACTCGACAGTGAGCACTCAGCACAGCTCCTGCACAGAGTGAGCACTCGACAGTGAGCACTCAGCACAGCTCCTGCACAGAGTAAGCACGCAACACAGTGAGCACTCAGCACAGCTCCTGCAGAGAGTAAGCACTCACCATAGTGAGCACTCGACAGAGTGAGCACTCAACAGTGAGCATTCGACACAGAGTGAGCACTCGACAGTGAGCACTCGACACAGAGTGAGCACTCGACAGTGAGCACTCGACACAGAGTGAGCACTCGACAGTGAGCACTCGACACAGAGTGATCACTCAGCACAGAGTGAGCACTCAACACAGTGAGCACTCGACACAGAGTGAGCACTCGACAGTGAGCACTCGACACAGAGTGATCACTCAGCACAGAGTGAGCACTCAACACAGTGAGCACTCGACACAGAGTGAGCACTCGACAGTGAGCACTCGACACAGAGTGAGCACTCGACAGTGAGCACTCGACACAGAGTGATCACTCAGCACAGAGTGAGCACTCAACACAGTGAGCACTCGACACAGAGTGAGCACTCGACAGTGAGCACTCGACACAGAGTGAGCACTCAGCACAGCTCCTGCACAGAGTAAGCACTCAACACAGTGAGCACTCGACACAGAGTGAGCACTCGAAACAGAGTGAGCACTCGACAGTGAGCACTCGACACAGAGTGAGCACTCGACAGTGAGCACTTAACACAGAGTGAGCACTCGACAGAGTGAGCACTCGACACATGTTAGCTATTGCTGGGGCAATGGGGACAATGATACAGTGACGATGACACCTTCAGGGATGTTATTAATAACAATGAAATTACTGAGCTAATGGGAGAACCCAGATATGCTCTAATCAATATAAATTAAGTCACGTGGAACAGTTTCAATGTTTGTTTCAGCATAATCAAACCTTCAAAAATATGTTTGGCTCAAGTCCCAAGATTTCACAAATACAAAGCTGTCCCGAGCACTGGTACCCACTGCCCAGACCATGTGCCCGTGAGGTGGCAGGTGGGCTTGACCCTTCAGCCTCTGTGGACAAAATGACAGAGGTGTTCTGGGGCACCGGGGGACCACAGGGTCATCTGTGGTCTTTGCACACAAGTATGTCACGAGGGCAGGGGGATATCTTCCCTGAGTACGGGAACACAAGTGGTGACACACGTCCTGCCCTTGGACACAGCCAACAGCTGGGCTTCCTGCATCATTCATGTCGTGTCTACAAGTCCCACCTAACAGGTGTCCAGCCTTTTAAGAGTAGGAACCAAGACAAACTCCAGGCGTTCTCAGGCCCAAGCCGCTGCCTAACACCAGACTGTGCCCACTAAGTCATTTTTACTTAGGACAGCAACGTGTTAGATCAATCACAGGGCTTTCCTCAATTTATAAAAGAATTCTGGTGCTTTAGCAGGTGCTCAAAAATATTTTTAACTGGGTACAAACCTTCTTATATGTGATACTCAGTAGACTGCTTACAAAAGTAAGAGCCAATTGTGACTTCCGACTTGGAGTCTCTGAAAAATTTACAAGGTAGCAAAGCTAAAACTGATCTCTGCACCCGTGGAGGAAGGGGTCCCCAGGCGGCAGCCGTGCTAAATCACAGTAGAAGTTCTCAGACGGCGACGACAGGACAGAGCCCTGCGGCCGCCCGCTGCTCCGCCTGGGAGAGCCCTCACACCCGCTGTCCGGGCAGCTTCCTAGGCGTGTTTAAGAGGTGACGCTCCACAGACACTTCCTTTCAGTCCCCTTTCAAATCAGACAAGGAAAGAGTTGAGGATAAACCTGAAAAAATTAACAACTTACAAAATTTTTAAATGTGTTGTCACATTTTACTCCCCGAAATCGCCCTGGGGAAGGCACCCAAGCAAGGCAAGTAGATTCGCCTTTTCAGGGGCAAATAAAACTAAACAGAGTTTAGTCAACAGGTGAAGCGCTTTGATACTCCACCTCCAATGCACGGACTTCCGTGGTCCCCGCGCGGCCCTTCAGCGTCCCTAGGAACTGTGCACCCAGGACACCGTGGCCGGCACAACGCACGGTGCGTCCCTCATTCTGCCAGAGACCCGCTCTGCGTTGAGATCTTCACTCCGGGGACCGGGACCCATCTGCCCAGGACTTCCTGGCTCCCACGTCAGCCTGGGGCAGTCGTTCCTCGCAGGCCCTGGCCCTCGCCCTCTCAAAGCCTCCTGCTCAGGCGGTAAGTCACACAGTCCCTGCTCCGTAACACAAGCCTGCGCCCCCCGCAACTGGAGGGGAGCACCAAGGTCCGCGGAGGCTGCCAGCTCCTCACACCAGGGCCCACCGGCCAGGAGGATGTGAGCGCCCCACGTCCACCCCTCCCCCTTCATTCCCACCTGACGGCATCTAGAACAGAGAGGAACCCCGAGAGAGGGGCTCACCCCAGCTCCGCGTCCTGGCCCAGCCAGCAGCCAGAGCCAGCGAGGGAGGGAGGAGGAAGAGAGGCAGGCATGACACGAGGCGTGGCAGGGACACCGGCCTGCACCACTTCCTTCCCTGCGGGCAGAAGCTTGAGCTGGGCGCGGGGAAGTCCCTCCAAGGGAGAAGTCTGAGTGACCACTAAACATATAAAGTGCTCAATCTTACCAGCAAACAGGAAATGAAAACCAACACTGCAGAGAAAAAACACCCACATCTACCAGAATGGTGAAAATTTAAGACAGAAACTCCCAAGACAACTGATGCCAAGTAGGGGGCACAGTGTGACAGGGCAGGGGGCGCCCACCAGGAACCGTGCAGGCATCGTCCCCCACCACCGACATGCGTGTGCCTCGCAGCTAGCCCACGCACCCCAGCAACGCCTGGGCTTCTTTACCCAAATACGCCTATCGGTGTGGTCAGCAGTTTCACCCATGACACCCCAACTTGGAAACCACCGAGACACCCATCTTCAGTACCATGAAGCGACACGTACCCTGGTGGGACAGGGGACAGCCATGTGCAGCCACACAGATGGACCGCAGCACACGCCACGGCACCAGTGAGTCTCACCAATGACACTGAACAAAGAAAACAGACACAAGAAACACAGCCTCTGATTGACTGATGTAAAGTCAAAAACACACAGGCAGAGCACAGATGTTTAGGGCAGGGGAACTACTCTGGATACCGTAACGGCGGATCCGCACCTTCAAAACCTTGTACGGACCCATGGGGCGTCCAGCACCAGAGTGAACCCTGATGGAAACCGTGGGCTCCAGGCCACAGTCACGGGTCAGGGTGGGTTCCCAGCTGTAACAGACGTACTGCTCTGGACGGGGGGTTTACAATGTGGGGGGCCGTGCGTGTGTGGGGGCAGGGGGCATGGGGGGAATCTCTGTACTTTCCACTTAGTTTTGCTGTGAACTGAAAACTGCTCTAAAAAATAAAGTCTATTAAAAAGTTAAAAACAAACAGGCAGACCTATAGCCCAGGCTGCGGGACACAGGCTCGAGTGACAGACCTATAGCCCAGGCCGAGGGACACACGCTCGAGTGACAGACCTATAGCCCAGGCCGAGGGACACACGCTCGAGTGACAGACCTATAGCCCAGGCCGAGGGACACACGCTCGAGTGACAGACCTATAGCCCAGGCCGAGGGACACACGCTCGAGTGACAGACCTATAGCCCAGGCCGAGGGACACAGGCTCGAGTGACAGACCTATGGCCCAGGCCGAGGGACACAGGCTCGAGTGACAGACCTATGGCCCAGGCCGAGGGACACACGCTCGAGTGACAGACCTATGGCCCAGGCCGAGGGACACACGCTCGAGTGACAGACCTATAGCCCAGGCCGAGGGACACACGCTCGAGTGACAGACCTATGGCCCAGGCCGAGGGACACACGCTCGAGTGACAGACCTATGGCCCAGGCCGAGGGACACACACTCGAGTGACAGACCTCTAGCCCAGGCCGAGGGACACAGGCTCGAGTGACAGACCTCTAGCCCAGGCCGAGGGACACAGGCTCGAGTGACAGACCTATAGCCCAGGCCGAGGGACACACACTCGAGTGACAGACCTATAGCCCAGGCCAAGGGACACAGGCTCGAGTGACAGACCTATAGCCCAGGCCGAGGGACACACGCTCGAGTGACAGACCTATAGCCCAGGCCGAGGGACACACACTCGAGTGACAGACCTATAGCCCAGGCCGAGGGACACACACTCGAGTGACAGACCTATAGCCCAGGCCGAGGGACACAGGCTCGAGTGACAGACCTATGGCCCAGGCCGAGGGACACACGCTCGAGTGACAGACCTATGGCCCAGGCCGAGGGACACACGCTCGAGTGACAGACCTATGGCCCAGGCCGAGGGACACAGGCTCGAGTGACAGACCTATAGCCCAGGCCGAGGGACACACGCTCGAGTGACAGACCTATGGCCCAGGCCGAGGGACATACGCTCGAGTGACAGACCTATGGCCCAGGCCGCGGGACAGCTCCAGTGACAGACCCATCATGCACAGAGGTCAGCGGCCAAACTCCACGCTGGGAGGGCCGGGGGAAGGCTCCGGGGTGGCCGGCGCCGTGGGTCTCCGCCTGGGCAGCGCCATAGGTGAGTAGCTCCGTGACGGGTCGCTGCGCAGGCGTGTGGCCTGTGCCCTGCCCTGTGTGTGAGGCCACTCGGCAACAGCTGTGAGACGCCAGCCATCTGCAGTCACTGCTGCCGAGGCAGGAGACGAAAGACGGTGAGGGCCACGCGGTCGACCCTCGTGATCCCGCCGCAGCGCCGTCACCCGGGCACGAGGGAGGGCGAGGGCCCAAAGGCCATACACGGAAAACGGAGCCGCGCAGCTCCCTGAAGAACCTTCCAGAAGAATGAGAGCCGCGCGGGATGCGCCGACTGCTTTCACGAAGCAACGCAGGAGTCTGTTTTCCTGACACTGCCCTGAGATTTGATTTAACACGTGTATTTATTACTTTTTAAGATAATGGCAAAAAATAAATAACCTAGTCAAAATAAAATGAATCCTGACAGCAACTAGAAGTATGAGGAGTACAATAAATGGTGGCAACTCCTTGAATATTAGAATTTCCAAAGCGATTGATATGTGCTTAAATATATTAGGATTACTCCTCAAATTGCTATGGGTGAGGAGTTTAATCTCCTAGGATTTAAAACAGATTCTTGTCAGTAACAATTGTTCAGTTCAATTCCTGAAGGAAAAAGCACACAAGAAACAGATGGCACGCAAATTCTCAGCACCCGCCTCCTCCGTGCTCCCGGGCGCTGCGGCCCGTCCCTCGGCCCCGACGCTGGTCGCAGCACACAGCCACCGCGGGGCCCAGGTGTGCACTGTCCTCCAATCAGCCGGAAATAAGGAAGTAATCATTGTTTCATGGAATAAACAGATTAACATTTTAAGGTTTGTCTCATGAATGGAAAATGCTACACGTGCTACCCTGAGGTTAATTCCGCCACTTTCAGAGTCTATTATTGAAAATGGTTTCTCATCAGGGAAGAAAATTATGCAGAGGAAAGAATCTCACATTTTCTTCGCAAAATTTAGAAATGAAAAGGTCAAGTAAAAATAAATATGAAGCAATCTGACTAATTTGAGCTTCTTTTCTCCCTGCACCAGCTAATAGAGAGAACGTGAAAGTTAAAAATAAAAAAGGTCAGAACTTTTCAGAGCGAGAGCTATGGGGTAAAAATGGACGTCCGCACCCCACTCCCGGCCGGAACGTGACGAGTGGCAGCCCACACAGCCCCTCCCAGCTGCCCGCCGATATCTGCAAGGGCGGAAAGAGACCGAAAACGCTGCACAGCACGGCTGAGAACCTCACACTGATGAACAACTCCGTGCGTGGAGCTATCGACTGTGGTTTCCAAAGGGAAACGTCAGGAGCAAATAAACCATTTTTGTCTTCTCCACCAACTGCAACCAAAAGCATGCTAAGAGATATATCAAAACTTTGGCTTTAATAGTAAACCTGGAAACAGCCAAAAGGCGCAGTGATAGGGTAAAAATACTGCAGTGCGTCCACACTCTTCAGCAAGTACTCGAGTGCCTTCTGCGTGCCAGGAGGATGGGTCAGAACAAAGCCTCCTTCCACGCGGAGCCTGCAGCCCAGGAGGCCAGAGTGTCATGCAGATCACACGCTACCGAGAAAAGCAAACCATGCTGGGGGCTGAGAAGGCAAGGTGAGGACCACAGAGCTGTCAAAATCCAGGCCACAGAAAAACAGCTTACAAAACGGGAAACTAATCATGACGCATTGAAAGAAGTTCATGGCGGGAACTCCGCTCACAGGACCCTCGGGCGCACAGAGTGGGCACACGGGAGGAGGTGGCAGCGCAGGTGAGTGATCCACACACAAACCCGGCGCCCGAGCTCCTGCTCCGGTCCCAGTTCTGCAGCTGAGAGCTAAGCCATCTTGGGCAAGTCACTCCAAGTTTTTGTCCACAGCTGATTCACCTGCAAGAGTGGAACCTTAGCAATACCCACTGCCCTCCAGTGTTTGCAGGGAGCTGCTCACGTCACCCAGCTTGTGGCTGGCTTGGCAGGGCTGCCACCACACGGCCTTCCCAGACAGAATACCACCCTTCTAACCAAATCCAGTTTAATCTGCGTTAGGCCCTCCAGCCAAATGTATTATGAAATCCATGATGAACACAGAGCACCCTAAGGAAAAAGGTAGCAGGGTGGAAAACCCTAAATTTAACCAACCCCTAGGTTTGGGGAGAGGCCAGGCGGCCGGAGGGAAGGAGAAACAGCCCCCGGGAATCCACGCAGAGCAGGGCATCCTGGCAGCTGTGCACACAGGAGCCTGATGAGAAATCGGTTCCCAGATACCCACTGGCCCACACGATCAGTACCTATAGCCTAACAAACCGAGCGCCAGCTGCGGCTGCTTTCATTGTAAAGTCCATCTCAAAGCATGCCCCAAGTAAACTTAGAAATTAGCAATTATGAACTTCAATGCTCTCCTTCCAGCTGAAAAGGCAACTGCCCATCACCTTTAACACATCATTCCCAACTAAGTATGTACATTAGTGATAGTGCAATTATTAGTGAAAGCTACCAAAAGTGAGACTTTTGAATTTTTGCCAATCTGATGTACAAGAAATGGTGTCTTAGTGATGTTTATGGACCATTTTTATGTACGTGTGGGTATATGCTGTCCGTTCACGTCTTTTGCCCATTTTTCTAGGATTTTGGCCTTTTTCCCCTCAATTTTTAAAATATTTATAATAGCTGCAAAGACATTCTCACAATTAATATTTTTGTCTTTTGACCTTTTAATGTTTTTTTGTTTTGTTTTTGGTCAGACAAAACTGTTTTGTTCCGGTATGTGGTCAAATTTATCCATTTTTTCTTTTGTTGAATTTAAACTTGGAGTAATACTTTTAAAAAACCTTTCCCAACACATAGGTTATGTTCACTGTTTTCATCTAATACTGGAATCGTTTCACTTTTTACATGGAACTTTCTGATCCATTCGGCACCGAGTCTTATATGCCGTGTAAAGTATTAACCTAATGGTGTCTTCCACAAAACAGTGTCTAATTGTTCTAACATTTAAAGAGTCCACCTTTGATCCAGCAATCTGCGATATTATCTTTGTCATACATGAGATTTCCACCTCTATTCAGGCTTATTTCTGAGCCTCCCATCCCACTGGTCTGTCGGCCGTCCACGCACCACGCCACGCCATTTCCCACAGACAGGCTTCATGGCGTGTTTTAATGGCGTGTTTTAATGCCTAGCAGGGCTGTTCTTTTCTTAGCTCTTTCGTGCCCTAAGTTTTCTAGGTGGTCATGCTATTTCAATTTTAGAATCAATATGTCCAGCCCAAGAAAAAAATTAACTCTTATTGCTTTTGTATTTTTATTGGCATCACATTAAACTTATAAATTAACTCAGAACTGACATCTTACTGATGCCAAGATGTTCCAACCAAGAACAAGCCGCGTCTTTCCACCTGCTCAAGGCTCCTTCCGTGTCTTTCCCAGCGTACTATCACTTTCTTCACTCAGGGTTCTGAACAGTTCTTACCACATGTCTTCCTAGGTGCTCTGTCTCCATTGCTGCAATTGTCCATGGGGTTAGCTCTTGCACATCTTCTAACTGGTTGTTTTGTTTTTTGTATATATGAATATCATTATTGACATTTGCATATTGATTTTGTATTTCTGCTACCTTGGTGAATTCTTTTATGATGCGAGTTATTTACGGCTGGTTCTCGGGGGCTGTGCTACCGCTGCGGTGGCCACCAGCAAGCGGGACCCTCCCACTGCTGCAGAGCCTTCCCCTAGACGGGGCTGCTCCGAGAGACAGTGTTACTTTTTCTTTTCCACATTTTATGCCTTTGTTTTTTCTTGCCCTGTATCAGCCTTGCTGGGGGTACATTAAGATTCCTTATATTTATTAACAAAACTGCACATCTGTGCTTGGTGCCACTCCCGCCTTCCCGCCAGCCTTGCCCCGAGGCACTCGAGCCCAGCACCTCCTCCCCACTCCGGGCAAGCACCACTGATGCACAGGAGACACGGCTGCACCCCAAAAGTTCACCCTGCATATTCATTCTCAGCAATACTTTCCTTACCTTTCTGGCTCTCATTTAGTTACATTTCAGCATTTGTGTGCCTCCTACTGGAAGGTTCCTAACCTACCACAGACAGTGCTAAACATGGTTTGTAAAAGTAAAATGGGCTAAATTCTCTTAAGTTGCTGGGAAAATGCATTTTTAATTAGTTTGTTGTTTTGATTAATCCTCAAGTCACTCATTATGAGGAGAATAAGAGAATAGGGGGACAGCAAAACACCAGGGCCCACGGCTGCCCTAGAGCTGTCCTGGGTTTGCAGGTGGAGACTCACTCTGGGACGGCCCAGGTGCAGGCATCCCAGCCCAGCACTCGCCTCTAGGGACCTCCTCTGTCTCCAGCTCAGGCACTTAGGGTGGCTCCAGACATGATGATAAACACACTTCGCATGATAACAAGATAACTGACAGATGATATCTGTACTTAACATACTGGTCCTAGGTTGCAACATTAAACACAACTACACCCCACACTGAACACAGAGGGCTTTGTTAAGTATCATAAAAGGGCTTTGAACTCAGCAGGCAACACAGCCAGGTAGAGGAAAGGCCTATAAAAAACCTTCCGTGGGATTGAATAAGCCCCCCGCAGGATGCAATCCCCACGAAGGCAAAGAAAGGAATTAAAACTGCTGTGGAAAAGAAAAACAAAAAAAGCAACAGCTTTGAAAGCTCAAAATCCTACTGATAGCATTTGAGAATCTAAGGACGACTTCCTCCACAAGTTAAGCAGCAAACAATCCTAAAACCTGAAACGACATCAGGGCAGCTTTCGCTCTCCCAGAAGCATTTTTATACGACATTGTTAACACTCCTCTACAGCTGTTCTACAGAACAAAGATAACAGTATCACTAACAAAACAGACTGAAAAAGCAAAGAAGCCGATTTCAGCCAAAATTCCTAGACATGGGCACACCACAAAAAGGAAACTCTCCCAACAAGGTCATAGGACTGGACAGCGGTGAGTTCTCAGCGCTCCTGCCGACAGGTGGGCGTTTCACGTCCCGCCTTCCCACGACCCACGCTACCTTCACATAAAGGAAGCCAGTTCTTGAAACGATCTACATCCTCAGAAATATGCTCACTTATATTAATATACTTCTGTATAAAGCAAATTTAACACAGGGCATAAAAACAACACAATGTTAGAATGCTTTTATTTTTACAGTGTTCAAAATAATTCAGTACTTCCTTAGGGCCGACCTTTATGGGTTGTCTCGTTTAAAATACACTCAAATTAATTGTGATCTGAGAACTGCCACAGCCGAAAGGGAACAGATGGGGACCAGTGAGGGGCAGCTGAAGGAGACACAGAAGCCAGGCCTTCGGTCTCTTTTATCACACTTACATGGCCAACTGAAACCACGGCTCCAAATCGTAAATTACACAGTCAGATATTAAAATACCAAGGATCGATGATGCATGTGAAATGGAACAGAAAAGCACTTGGGCAGTACAGCCACACCTCACGTGCCATCACCTCATCTCCACACTAACCCTGTCACCCAACTCTGCTCTCAGAATCTGGGTACTTCCTGTAGGAGTATTTCCCCCAAGGGAAAAAGGCAGACTTTGCATTAATTTCATAAAAACCTAGACCCCTTGCAGCCAGCAATCACCCCAAAAAGACCTCCGGGAGCGTGCAGAGCCGGTGCTCTGGGCAACGCCTCCTGGGCAGGCTGCTGGGAAGCTTGTCAGGACAGCAGGCGGCATCTGCAGCCCCGCGGGCCACCCACCGGCTGCCAGGGCCTGTCCTTGCTCCCCAGAACTCCCGCTTGCCACTCCCGATGCTTCCCTCCTTCGAGCCCATCAGTGTCCCCCTGCAACACGATGTGTGTCTGATGCAGCCAAAGGGACCACCTCAGCTCTGCTCTAGATTATTGCTAGCAAGGATGACGGGAGTTTCATCTAAAACCTTTGCTGGAAATCCTCTCTTTGAGAACACCTCCAGTTCTGCCTGGCCCACCCCCAACCCCTAGCATCTCCAGGCTGCAGTGAGGCCTGTCCTTGTCTTGACCCCCACTGTGTCTCCACTGACCTGACTCTTCCCTCTTCTTTCTTAGAATGACCTCCATCCCGGGGTCCCCAGTGACACGAGTGCAGTGGGCAATGGCCTCTCTCCGCTGACCTGCTCCTTTATGGGCCCCTACTGCACAGGACTCCAGAGTGCACGCTTACGACACCTGCACGCCACCAAACGCTGCACGGAAGTGACCACTGCACAGATAAATGGATCCTATTAAACCCAAGCTAACCACACCTCCAACACAACTTCTCAGCACCTTGCAAAGAGTCCCGAGGCTGCCCGAGGCCGCCCGCCACAAGGAGACAGGTAAGGACAGAAGCCCAAGTGGAAGGAGATGGCGGTGGTCCTCACCAACCAAAGTGAACATCTGATGTTTTCCTCATGGGGAGGAGAGGTAGAGGGTTGTGGGGAGGGAGCCCTCGAGGGGACGTGCCCTTGTCACCTCCTGGTCTCAGGGCACACATTGCCTATGCCACTCATCTCTGCGATGCTGCCCTGGTCGGGCTGACGTCTGTCAGGTTCTCCTGGACAGCGACCCCCTTTCCACGTCGTCTCCCTGGAAGGAGGTCGCTGTGCTCGGCCCATGGGTCGGGGCTGGGGGCTGTGCTCCACCCTCCAGACGCCACACCTGCATGAATTATTCGGAATCCTGTGCGGGAGCTTTGCTCTTCTCCCCCATTTATTTATGTCGTTTATTTACGTCCGTGTGGACTCGTGGATATTTCTGTTATACTCCGGGCTGTGATCCAACACTACTTTATTTTGTTGCTGAAATTGTTCCAGCGTTGGCGGCTGGGAGCCTCTGAGTGGGCTCCTGGGTCCCTCGCATGCCCCACCAGTGGGGGTGGTTGAGTTGTTTCTCAGCACTCCTGCACTAGCAGGTGGGGGCCCATCTTGAGGATTGCTCAGCCAGTCCTGGAATCAGCCTTTTCTCCCAGGAGCCCCTGCTCTTTATGTTTCCTATGCTGTCTTGTGGAACATGCAGTCACATCCTTGCGGCAGGCAGCTGGCCTTGCTACCTTGAATCCATTCCCACCCTTCTGGCAGCAGCACCCAGCTCTGCTCGGAGGAAGTGGCCGCTCCCACCAACACTGACTGGGCTGTCAGGGCTGGCTACAGAGGGTGGGGCGGGGGGAAGCTAGCGATGCCTATACAATTATTTCCAAGTAACTAAAAATTATTTTAAACCCTTGTGTGGATAACAAGTAGACACCAAATCAAAGTAAGGAAGATAATGCTAAAAATTCTGATTTAGCATAAAAATAAGGACAAAACATGCTCACTTTAGAATAAGCCGTGTCTAGCAAAAGCATGCACACCTGTTACCGCCCGTCCCCTTACACAGTTCCAAGTGGCAGGCCTTTCCCACATGACCGTCAGCAACGCTGGTTTGCTAACATACCCAGCACCCAAAAAATCCAAATGTTTGCATATCAGTATACACTACCTGGAAAATTTCACACACTTTCTGCTTGGGGAGAAAAAGCTTAACGCTCTGAAGATGGTGAAGTTCATCACAATCTCCAAAAGCAAAAGGGCAAGTGAGAAGCATGGCGTCCTTTAAACTCTAGTACAATACAAGAAGTTAAGTGTTACTTTTCAGAAGCATTAAAAATGTTTTAGTTACATCACAGGTACACTTAAAGGAAAAGTAATCATATTGCCAAGGTTTTCAAAACAAAACCTCTGCGTGCACTTGGGAGGAAAGGCTTGCCCCGCTGCGCAGCGCGGGCCGAGCGCAGCGACCGCGCCGCGAGCCTGCTGGGGTCGGCGCAGGGCGCAGCGCGCAGGCGAGGGCGCAGGCGAGGGCGCGCGCGACCCGCACTCCCGTCCCGGGTGACCGTTAACAGTCGCTGACACGGGTTAGGCCAGCTGCAGCTGCCCCGACCTCGCTGGACGGGACTCCGAGCGGACACAGCGGGCAGAGCCAACCCCGCGGAACAGACGCCCCAGGCTGCAGCTGCGACCGCCGCCCCAGCGAGGGAACGCCGAGCGCACGGCCATGGCGGCCCGGCCCGCGCTGGCGCTGCTGCTGCTGGCCCTGCTCCTGCAGACCCGCGCGGAGCCCGAGGCCACCGCGCCCACCCCGACCCCCACCCCGGGCGGCAACTCCTCGGTGACCCATGCCCTGCCCAGCAACAAGCTCTTCGCCCGCGGCCCACGCCCCGTGCCCGGCCCCCTCGTCCTGCTGGCCCCGCTGGCCCTGCGGCCCGTCCTCGGGTAGGGGCGCCCGCCAGCCGCATCCAGGCCTCGCCGGGCCTGTCCTCCCCAGTGTGGCGACAGCGCCTGCCGGCAGCTGCCTCCGCTCCTTGACTTCACTGACAGCACTGGGTCCAGAAAGCAGAGGATCCCACCGGGACTGGGTCGCAGCATACGGACACCAAGGTTACACCTCCTGGGATGCCATGAAGAGACTCAAGGGAGATGCGACATCCTACTGAGTTAAAGATGGGGTCTAGGAACTGAGGTACCCACCACTACCTTGGGAATCAAAAGGAAATATTTTACCTTTACTTTGTTTCATTAAATTTATAAAGTCAAAAGTGACTGGGTGGTATGTGAAGCCTCTGTGTCTCCCAGCAGAGTGGGGACAGCGGGGCTGGCGGGCACCCACCAGGTCCCCACCTGCAGCTCCTGCAGAGTTCTCCCGGGAACCCATTGCTGCTCTGGGTCTTTGCATTTGACTTGGGGACAGTAACTGCCAGGGGCCACCCCCAAACCGAGGCCCCTCCCCCCCACACAGCCCACTCAACAGGAGAACCTCGCAGCTCTCACTTCAATCTGATTCCAAAGCGTAAATGTAAATAACCTCACATAACCTGCAGCTGCTGCTTTTTAAACTTCTGTGTTAAAGGTGACCTTTTCAAACATACATCTTAAAATCTTTAACATGAGAGGGAGAAAAAGTATTTGGAAAGGGAAGACTAGAAGCTGCCAGCATTAAGGTCACACAAATTTTATACAATTTGTATACATGTTTTATCTTTACAAATCCACATTTGGACTACTTCCTGTATAAGTAAATATTTTTCAGATAGAACCTGGGACTAGGCCTCAAGTAGCTTCTGGAAGGTAAACCCACCTCCCCCCAAGGCGCAGACACCCTCTCTGAAGCGTTGGTTCTCACCCCACATCAGCGCCCCAGCATCCGGGAGGGCCGCAGGACCTCACTGACCCAGCCCCAGCCCAGAGAGCGTTCCCAGGAACACTGGCTTGGGCTGATCTCCAGAACAGCGTTTGCGAACCAACACTTCACGTGGTGGGTACTTGCATGTTCTAGACTGCACACTGTGTTTAGTAATTATGCTTTGATTTACATGACCTAAAATGATACGGCATTATTTCACATCAAACAAACAGTAAGTTAATTTGTAAAGAGGCTCGCAGAGCAATCTAAAATAAAAAGATCCCAATTTAACTGTTTGGTTTATACTGCCATTAAAGGGTAATCAATTATAGCTTTGTTTGGCATAAACGAATAATGAAAATGCTACTCTCCCACGGGAAATCACACCTCCTCGGCCACTGGCCCCAGCACCTCTCCCCAGGAGGCACGTAGAACCGACACCCTTAGGAGAAGCCCCGAGAGGGAAGACACGGATGAATCCCCGTCAGGGTATGACGGGAGGCATGACTTCAATCCCAAGCATCCATCAAGTTCACCTCTCAGGCTTCCACCTGCCTGCGGGTGAGACCACCGAGGCACTGGTCTTGCTGGGGAAACAGCACGCCCCTGTCCTATATCGGGGGTCGCTTCTGTCTCCGGGGAAGGGCTCTGTCTAGCGTATAACCCTAAAATACTAAGAATAACCCAACCGCATCTCCAATTCCAAGGCAAAGGCAGTGGGCTCAGGGCAAGGAACAGCCCTGCCATCTGCCCAATTTATGCCAGAGAAGTCTCTGCCCTAGAGGAGAACAATGAACAAACACACATAAGATTAAAGGCACAAGAAAATGCTCTAAAGAAGCTAACAGGGTGTGCGACAAAATAGTCCAACGAGAGCAGCCTCTGATACCTATCATTCCCCACGCTGCCATAACCGCTTTACAGAATCATTTAATCCCCATGGGACTAAATGGAATGAGGTAGGTATGAGCATTCCCATTTTGCAGATGGGGAAATGGAGGCCCAGCAAGTTGAGCCATGTGCTGAGATCACACAGCTAGGAAGAGGCAGGAGGCAGGGGGGCAAATGATTCAAACCCAGCAGCCTGGTTCCAGGGACCAGGCACACGACCACTTGCCTGGGCTGCCCCTCCACTGAGAACCCAGAGCACACCTGGGCATACAGGTGTCAGGGCGGTGCTGGGGCAGCGGCAGTCACCTGGAGAACAGAGGCAGGAGGGGCCCTGGCAGAGGAAGACACGCAGAGAAAGCCACGCGGTGGGAATGAGTGAAGCACGTGCAAGATGCTTCTAGGGAGCCGAGGGCAGCGCCTGAGCAGAGTGGTCTGAGGGAGGCTGAGAAGGATGGCGCTGCGTCGAGCCCGGCCTTGGGCGGAGACCTTACAGTTTATTCCACACGCCAAGGCAGGTCCTGAGGTGCACGGGCACAGGAGGAAGAACGACCCCTGGCCACCGTGGAAGGCACTGAGAGAACGGGGCCTGCACAGGGGCCTGTGGCGTCTTCCAGAGGCCCAGGGAGCGATGGCTGTGGCCTGTCAGCCGCTAGGCAGCAGGGAGACGTGGAGCGGTGGGCACCTGGGTGCGGGTGAGCACGGGGACACCAGGCACAATGTATGCTCGGGGACTGGATGTGACAGAGCGCTGGGACAGCTGCCAGGTTTGCAGCGGCCGGGTGGGTGTTGGTGACGTGCACTGTGAAGAGAAAGGCTGGAAACACAGAGTGCCAGTTTCAGATGCTCAGCTTGCAACACCTGGGAGACATCAGCCTGGAGAGGTAAGTGTGTGACCACCGAGCAGGGTGGCCCAGAGGGCCACATGGGACAGGCTGAGGGGGGAGACAAAAGCAAGGGCTCCACCCAGCTGCCCCCGAGCTCTTCCCTCCGTGCCTCCAAGTCAGCACGCTGAACACCCTGCCGGCCTGCCCGCCCCGCTCTCCCCGGCCAAGGCCACCCCCTTCCACCCTGCCGCACAGCCCGGGACCCGGGTTTCCCACACGACCCCCACACGTCTGATGTCCCCACCAGCCCACGTCCACCACCCCGACCTGGACAGCAGCCCCTTGGCATCTGCTCAGCAGCCTGCACCACGAGGACCCTTTCGACCCCAACTGTGCGTTTATCCCCCCAACCACAGTGGCCCCACTTCCAGAATTAAGACACGATTCTCTGCCGGGGCTGAGGCCCTGTGCTTGTACCAGGCCACACAGGCCCCGAGTACCTCCCGAGTGGTTCTCAGACTGAGAGGGAGCCCCGTTCCCCCGCCCCAGAGCACCCTGGGCCCCTCGTGTGCACACCAGCGTCAGCAAATCTCAAAAGCTTGGCTTTCTGGCATTTGCTCTTTAGCTCGCCACTACCAAAGAGAGGCTGTGTGACCGTGTCACAGTGACAAATGCTCTTTAAAGGCCTGAAAGGGCCAATCCCCTTGCTCTTACGTGAAGCGCTGCTGAGGAAGCAGGGAAACACGTGCCTGCATCTAATTCCCAGCAGAAAACACAGGAAAAAGAAACTGAACTTGAAGGGAAAACTATGTGGGAACATTTGAAAAGAGAGGACTGTTTCCCCCAAATCCCAAACCAGCTTCCCCGGAGGCTCCCTCGGCTCCCAGGAGCTCTTCTGGGCGACCTCGCCTGGGGCCCTTCTCCAGTGCAATCGCCCTGGGATCAAAGAGCTGGGTGAGTTGCTGGCAATTCTTTCCAGAGGGATGGCCCGCCAGGGGCAGCTTCAGGGACAGAGACACTGTCCCTGAAGGGAAAGGCAAAGGGACGGTGGGGGCGCAGGGGCTGCCCTCTCACTGCCTCTGGGCAGGGACACAGTGAGGGCACAGACACAGCCCTGACCTGGGGAAGACAGGCAGGCCCAGCGCTGCCGACGCGCCTGGCGGAGACCACCCGGCTTCCAGACTTCGCTGCCAGGAGACACAGCAAGGCCCTTCCTTAGAGGGAGGGGCACCTGTCCCTTGCCTCTGCCGTTCCCCCTGGAGAGAATCCAGCCCACTCGCTCTTCCCTGCAGAAGGAGGTGTCTGCCCATCCTCCTCCATTCTGGGGCTCGGCCTACCCAGGCCAACATGCGTGGGTCTCTTCTGCCACGTGGAAGGGGCCTGTCCTAGGTGGGAAGTCCGATTTGGGGCAAAGAATTAGCAAACCCACTTGGCCGCAGACAGCTGCATTCTCTAGTGAGTTTCATCTGCACCAGAGCCTGCACCTGATCTCCACACGCCTGTCTGCGGTGGGCATGGCTCTCTCAACAGCCGAGAACTTGAAGCAGCGAAGCACCCCAACACCCCCACTGCGCAGGCATCAGGCACCAGGACCAGGGCTCCCTGCTGATCTGGCCATGGGAGACCCTCACAGAGCACAGACCCTGCCCCAGACATCCAGGTAACCGGAGGGCCGTGTAACACTCTTCCAGCCAATGAGACGGAAGCTTGCGGTTTCCTGAACCTCTTGCTGCTTTCCTGGTGGAGACACTGCCCTTTCCTCTCCCCGCCTTTCTGTGGGAACATCAGGCACAGACAGACCCGAGGAGCAACCCGGGAACGAAAGCCCCGCTGTGAAACTGTGGAGTGGAACGACCAAAGGGTCCAGAAACACGGATGACAGAGTGCGACCACTGTCCCGGCCCAGGCTGCTCACGTCTCAGGACGCAGGCCCACGGGGATGGAAGCCACGTGAGCCGGTTTTCTGCCACACCAACCCTGCCCACGCACAGGCCACGGGGGACGCCCAGGAGCACATGTAGGGACAGGCCTGCCGCACGCACCAGAGCCGCACACAGCAGCACCACCGGGGCCTCCAAAACGCTTAGCCACCTGGCAGGGCATGGGCTCCACGGGTGCAGACACAGAGGGCCATCTCACGTGCCCACAAAACGGTGACGCGGAAGGGAACCGCACAGGGGAGGGAGACGGCCTCTCCAAAGACACCACATTTGAGCTGACGACTGAACAAGCAGCAGGCGGCAGCCTCAGGACCCTGGGACACCTCTCTGCACAGAAGGGACAGCAGACGCACCGGACCAAGCCAGGGGCCGGAGGGAAAGGCCAGGGGTCAGGACGTGAACTTTCTCCTAAGGAATGGCCCGCCCCCTTCGTGGGGGGAGTCCCTGGAGGAGTCAGCTGGGGGTTATGTGATGGGATCCGCGCCCTGAAGGACCCTGTGGCCACCACAGGAGCACAGACTGCAAGGGCAAGTCTGGACCCGGGAAAACTGGCGAGGAGGCTCCTGTGGCATAGGCTGGGGCACCAACGGGGACAGAACAGACCTGGGGAGGAGCTGACAGGCCTCGCCGAGACAGGGCGTGCAGGGTGAGAGAAAGACTGCAGGCAGGGCCCAAGCCAGCGTCCACCGTGGGAAGCAGGAGGGGCAGGCGGCTGGGGAGGACCCAGAACTCAAGCAGGTCCCTGCTGCACAAAGCCCGGGGCTCAGGGCAGAGGCCGAAGCACCAGCAGGTGGAACAGGAGGAGAGCGTGGCCCTCGGCTGGGCCCACAGGGCTCATGGTGACACCCTGGGGTGGGGCATGCAGAGACCGAGCCAGGACACTGGGTTAGCACGGCCTGCACTATCAGAAAGGGTGGCCTGTCTGTCCATCCCACCGAGACACCAAGTAGGACAGGGACAAACACTGGCCACTGACCTTGACAACGGACAGGTCACCGGTGATGGAAGAGCAATTTCAGAGGGACAGTGAGGCCAAAGCCTGAGCAGACAGGCTGAAGAGAAACGGGCAGGAAGTCGTGAGAGTGCGCAGGAGCCGAGCACGCAGGCAGCGGGGGCTGCGCAGGACGCACGGGGGGAGCAGGGCCGCCCCACGAACCTGGCCTCGCCCCAGCAGCCGCCCCTCCACCCAGAGTCAGGGTCTTCATCTGCCTTCCTGCATCACAGCTGCCCTCGGGCGTCTGCTCGTGTGACTGCTCGATACGCGGATAGCTGCGTCACTACACACCGCCATGGGAGCAAGGGCCCCGTCTCACCGGCTCTTCCCTCTGTCCCCACACGACACACACACGCGGCACTCAGGAGAGACTGGCTGGAGGCAGGACGGGAGGGGTGAGCCACATGGAAACGCAGCCCGCCGGGCCACTGCCTGAGGACCCAGTGAGTTCACACGCGCACAGGGCTTCGGCAGGGCTGCACACAGGACTGCAGAAACGGTCGGGAGCAGAGACAGAGACAGACAGCCTCTGGGACCGCTTCCACGCAGAGGGGTGTCCGGATCTGGTGGGAAACCCTGGCAGCACGTGGGCGTGGCTAACGGTGGTGGTGCCAGAACATCTAAAATGCACTCCTCCCCACCCCGAAACTGTAATTCAGAAGCATCCTAGGGAATTAAAAACACTCAACAATTTTAATTCAAGATGTTCCAGGGTAAAGGTAATTTTAGACAACAAACTTGTACTGAGTCCAAAATGAGCTCCGAGCGCTGGGGAAGCCACTCCGCTGCTCGGTAGGACGACCTTGGCAGGAGCTGCAGGCTACGGATCTTTAACAAAGCTCGAAATACACATTAAACCCCGTGCTCTAACGGACAGCTGCTGTTGCAAAGAACACTTCTGGATGTTTCTAGACAAATACTTTCATATATTTCACTTCTCAAAAGAGCCTCAGTTTTTAAACACAAAATCACCAGAAAAGCATCTTCTGAAAGAAAGCATTCTACATAACATTAAAATCAAGAAATTATCTTTTAAAATTCTATGAATAAAAGAAGTACAAACAGATATAGCCACACAAATATCAAATGAGTCACGAGTTGAATAACCTCCATCAATGACTAACAAACCATCAGAAAAAACAAAGTGACGTACGGCAGGTTATTTAATTTAATTTTATCAAACATTTTCTGAGCACCCACTGTGTGCCACACAGGGTCACAAAGCCCAGTCCTAAGGTGCTTGAAAGCACAGATAAGACACGTATGCCCGAACGAAGTCAGATCACAAAGTAACCAAGTTCTGGGATGTCCCTGAAAAGTCCAGGAGGGGCCCCTGCCCTGAAGCATCGGCCTTCAGGTCCCCTCTGCCCGGAGACCCCGGGGCGGCAGCACCCCCACCCCTGCCCTGGGGAGGCCCCCAGGAGACGTGCTGTGCTCAAGCGCAGTGAGGAGGGAATGGGCGGGGAAGGAAGAAGGCCGAGACCCTACGAGCACCGCAGCGTGAACGCAACCACAGACTTCAGAGACAGCCGCTCCTCGGCCTCAGCAGATTCACGACTTTCCGACACCCTGAACCTTCACTACGAACAGGGTAAGACCTGGTTCCAGAACCACAGAATGAAATGCAAGAAGTGGCAGGAAAACGCCGACCAGAGGACAGCAGCCGTGTGGCCCAGAGGGCTGGCACCCGGTGTCCGCTGCCCCTCCTCCTCCTCCTCCTCCTGCCAGGGGCGTCAGGCAGACGCTTCTGGAAACCTGCCAACGGGAGCGTAGCCAGACCTGGAAGAGCCAAGCCTGGAGTTGCGAGCGGAGTCCCCGTAGTCCCGGGTGGATCCTACCGAGTCGCAAAGGCGCCCTGGGAACGAAGGGGCGAGGAAAGGCAGCCCAGCCACCGCCGCGACTGGACTCCCGACTCCCGAGGGCCAGTGAAGGTGGGCGAGGCCCAGGCGCAGCTCGGGCAGTGGCCTTGCTGCTTCCTTCCTTGACAGGCTGCTTATTTTAGAGCCTTGATTTCCTGGTTTTCACTGTGCCTATTGTGTGACTATTTGGGGGCGGGGTGGGGGTGGGGGAATGATACGAGACTCATCAGAAGGGTGTCAGGGGCCGGGTAACAGATCCATCTCCCTGTTGGCTGTAGAAACAGGACTAGATGTTCTTGACTTCAGAAAGCAAGATGTGATACTAGTTTTGACATCTTTAAGGCCTAGGCTCCATCTTCAAAAAAAATACAAAAATGTTGGATGATGAGGCTGAGCACAGTAGCTCATGCCTGTAATCCCAGCACTTTGGGAGGCCAAGGCAGGAGGATCGCTTGAGGCCAGGAGTTTGAGACCAGCCTTAGCAAGAGACCCCGTCTCTATAAAAAATAGAAAAATTAGCCAGCATGGTGTTGTGAGCCTGCAGTCCCAGCTACTCTGGAGGCTGAGGCAGGAGGATCGCTTGAGCCCAGGAGTTTGAGGCTGCAGTGAGCTATGATGATGCCACTCACAAAAAAACCCGAAAAGTGGTTCGATAATGAATTACTCGTATTTATACAAGTGGGAGGCTTTATTAAAACAATTTTTAAATAATTATTCAGGGAAAAGATTAGATTTAAGCTATAAAGAGCATCACTGATTCCTTCTATCTTGTCTGTCTGCTCTGCGTTTTGGTACAATCCCTAATTTTGTTCATGACTTCAATATTCATAGAAAGATGTTTTGTTTCTCCTGTGTTGTGATACTGTTAGTATCAGTCTAGTCAGCTGACTTCTAAATGTAAATGACAACAAATACAATGTATCCATTTTTAAAAATCCAACAGGAGCACAACAATGGGGAAAACGTATTTGGGGGGCAGCTCCTGAATTCTAAGAGGATTCAACCTTCTGAGTAAGATCTGATCCCATAATTGTCACCTGCAATGATTAAATTCCAAGGTATAACCACATAAAAAATAGATAACATAAATTGCCATGAAAAAAATTTTCTTTTATGTTCACTTTTACAATCTCTGTCATCAACTAGCTGCAATGTAGTAGAAAGAATCACGAGAGAGGCCAGAAGGCCACCGGGTAAACAGAAGGACCATAGATTTTTCTCCATCCTCAGCAGAGGTCCCAGCTGGTGAAAAGGCTGCCTTGCAGGACCAGAGTAAGAACAGGGGACGTGCTGCTGGCGGGAGAGCTCCGCTCAGGGCCAGGCTGCCGCCCGGGAGCTGAGTGACTCATCCTGCCCCAAAGACCCTGCTCTACAGACAGACGCTGCAGGACCAGAGGCAAAGACCACCCCAGGCTGCGCCTGTCACAACTCACCCTCCCCTGGGAAGTGAGAGAAGATGAAAGTGGATCTCTAGGATTTTTTACATTGTTCCAAATAAATAAAACTGTTTTCTCTTATTATAATAAAATACTGATTTTTAAATTCAAAACAAATCAATTCTGCAAAGGATTAAAAAAGCAGAAATCCAAATCAGTGGAGCAGGAAGATGAGCAGATGGACTTCTGAGGTCCACTGGCCTGCACCCAAGTTCCCAGCCAAGCCCACTGCGATGGTTAAGCTCCATCCGGGTCTTCTAGCTCCTTCTCCCACAGGAAAACGCGCCGCTGCCTGGACTGCGGCCCGCAGCAGAACCGAGAGCTCCACCCCACAGGAGAGCAGAGCACACGGAACAGCGCCCAGCAACGCTGCGGGGGCCGGCGACCAGGCTCTGCCCTGGGAGCCACCAAGCTGCCAGAAGACAGTCACCCCGTGAAGCTGTGGACAGCGCCCCACATGCCTGCGCCCTCCCTCCGAGCTACAGACAGGCCTCGCTGTGGGGAGCAAGGGCTCGCGGCACCCAGAACCGCAGCAGGAAACTGAGCTCACGCACTGCCCCTCACTGTGGCAGCTCCAGCACCAACGAGCGTCAGCTCACCAGGCTTCCCCGTCACTGCTCTGCCGCAGCCCTGCAAACACTGACCTCTCCTAATGTAAGAACCACCAGCCACGTCTTTTGTCTTTTCATCATACGAAGTCAGTAAAAGCAAAAATAATTACGTAAGTAAAGCTAAACGCCAACTATTATCAAAGCAGGGATTTCAAAACTGAAGCAGTGGAAGAAATCGGATTGATTTAGGGTTGATTTAAGACCACACCAGGGGCAAAGACAAGTGGATGTCTGAGTACGGGGAAAATGGGTAAGGACAAACAGGAAAAACACGGGGCTTAAAGACGCATCAGAGCAGATGCTCCACGAAGAAAGGGACTGAGTTATTTCATTCGCTGCTATACTTTTGGCATCCAAAGTGCCCGACACAGAGTAGGTGCTCCACAAACACTTGTTCAATGATTTGCACAAATGAATGAATGGAGACAGGCTCAGCTGACACCAAGGAGGATGAAGAGCTGCATGAATGTAAGACGACCTCGTATTTAGGGAAAGCTGTAACCACAGAACCTATGTCGTTTTTCTAACAAAGCCAGTGCCACAATAGTAGTCACAGGTCAGATGATCACCTTTTCAATAAAAATCATCACAAACTCTGTATTTTTCTACTTACAAATGAGGTGGCCAAGGCAGTTCTTAGGGGAAAATGTGGAGCTGTAAGTACACAGAATAGAAAACAAAGATGCCTGGAAAATAAATGCCAAGTGAGAACACGACGGTGACCCTGGGGAGGGTGGGAGTGCTGACCTGGACGGGCACGAGGCAGCCTTGGCTGCCCTTAGCGACGGCCACACGGGCGCACAGACGTGAAAGTCACTAGGTGGTACAGTCGTGCCCACTCGTGGGAGAAGACTGTCTCATTTTCGGGAATTTTGTGAACCTGCAGACAGCTCACTGGTGTCTTGCAATAGGCCACTGCAGGAATATTTATACCACGGAAACTGGCAAATGCCAAAATCGGCTCTCTACACCCCTCCTAGGTGTAAAACCAGGTGGTAAACATTTATGCCCCTGTGCATGTCTTACAGTATGCAAACTAGGTCTCAAAAAAACAAAAAAGCTGGAGGGTGAGGAGGGACTCATCTTGAAAAGGTAGAAGGTATTAAAATCAATAGCAAATTTATTGTGCAGTATGTTAAAAGTAGGATTTCCTTCAGAATGCAAGAATGTTTAACATCAGGAAATCTATTAAAGAATTTTGCTATATTAATAGATTGGGGGAAACCATATGGTCATCTCAATAGATGCAGAAAAAGCATACAGTAAAATTCTACCGCCAGTTATGAGAAAGATTATTTTAAGAAGAACTGTCAGAGAAGGAAGAGGAGGTGACATGCTACACTAGATAAAGGGTACCTAAGAGCGACAGCACTGTCACACCTGGCGGGACACTAGCGTATTCAGGTCAAAGAACAGGAGAGCCTGCTGGTCATCGCTGCCACCCAAAGGCTGCACCACAGCCACCACGAGTTCTAGCCCATGGAAAAAGGGGAAAGTACCAAGATTAGACAGGAAGAGGCATGTTCACAGTAGCATCCTCTATCTAGAAAGCATGAGACACAAGGACAGGCTGCGACATAATCAACACAGAAGGCCCTTAGGTTTCCCACAAGCAATCATGAGCAGCTAGAAACGTGACTGAAACGGCACTTTGCGTGTGGTGACGGCAGCTCTCTGCTCCCACCAAGGGGAGGCCACTCGGCGACCCAGGCAACAGCTACACAGCTGTCCCGACGTCAAACGGTACAAAAATAAATTTCATGTAGATCAATATGCTAAATGTGAAAAACAAAACATAAAACTACTAGAAGAAATTACAGAAGAATATGACCACTGAGGTAGGAAAAATGTTTTTAGATGGGACTCAAAACCCAACAGCCATAAAGCAAAAAAACTGACAAATTTGACTCTATAAAAATTTAAAACTTCCATTTTGGGGAAAAAAATCAGCCAGATGGAAAGACCAAGGGTAAACTAGGTGACATGGCACTGCGGGGGCCGAGGCAGGGGCTCCTCCTGCCCCACAGGTCTCCCGGCACCTTCTGAGCTTTGCTTCCTTTTTCAGCTTTTTATTTTGAGATTTTAGACGTAAGGGAATGCTGAAGAACAGCACAGAGAGCTCCCACATATCCCTCACTCATCTCCTAAAATCATCAGTTTTATAAGATGTGAGCATTAGGAGAAGCTGGGAGGATTTATCCAAATTAGGAATAAACACTGGTGTAAAAGACCTTATCTGAATTTCAGCAGTTTCCCCACTAGGACCTCCCTCGGCCCCGATCCCATCCGAACCCACGTCGCATCCGGGCGTCCTGCCTCCTCAGTCTTCTCCAGGCTGACACCGACCCTCAGTCTCTCCCCTCGTCCCTCATGACCTGGACACCTTTGAAGAGCGCTGGCCAAGCACTTCTCAGCACGTCCCTGTCCTGGAGCGTGTCACGTGTCCTCCCGATCTGACGGCGATGGTGCGTGGTGCCCACGGCGCACCCGGGAGCAGATGCTGGCGGCTCGTCTCAGCCCAGGTAACGCCAACCTTCGTCTCCTGGCTGGGCGGTGTCTGCTGGTTTTCTCCACTCTAAAGTTACCGTTTTTCCCCTTTTAATAAATAAATAACTTGGGAAGAGATACTCTGAGACTAGGCAAATATACTGTTTCTCTTCAAACTTGTGCCCATTAGTCTTAGCATCTGTCCGTGGAGCTCACCTCAAGTAACTGTTTCCACGGTGTTTGCTTGAGGTGATTTTTGATTCCTGCATTCCTGCTGCCCTGATTAACAGGAACTCTCTGTCAGGAAGAGCTGCCCTCCCCCCTCGTGTGCTTACTTATCTACTCAGCTACTCACACGTGTCGGTGGCAGCGACGGGTGTGTGTTCCACCCCATGCACCACACGCCCACACTGTCACTGCTTTTACCTCCCTGCTCGGACGGACCCTGCGGCGGCCATCGGAGCTCCCTCGGGTCGGCTCCTGTGCCCTGGCGGCGTGCCCCATGCTCTCTGAGCACGTCCTCACTTTCTGGCGCCACCAGGGTCCCAGGCTCATCTTCGCCAAGGAGCCTGCCTATTTTTACTGGTGAATGATGTCAGTATTTACGTGTGCTCGCTGTCACTGGAGGGCACTGCTTCTAGCTGTCCCAGTGGATGAAGCCAGGAGACACGCAGAAACCCAGGCACGTGCACACGACCCTGTATTTACTTCTGAGCCCATCCGTACATGCTTATGTTAAAGACCACAGGTCCCCCGGCACCAGATTCCAACCCCACAGCAGGGCTCCCCGACTGCCCTCCTGCCCCTCCCTGCTCTTCCTCCGGGGCACAGGCCTGGCTCCACCGTCCCCCGTGGACCTGCCCACCTGCTCCGTCCCCACGGCTAACCCAACCCTGTGAGCACAGCATGGTGTGGAGTCCTTTCTGTCTTCAGCCTCACAGAACCCCGTCAGTACATTTCCCCAAATAAGGGCAGCACTCTCCTTCCCTCCCCCTTGCTGTGGCTCTGCTGTTTGCACTGTGGGGTGCCGTGCGTGCTTCTGCTTGGACTCCATGTTGGGTTCCCAGCATCCTCACTGATGTTAATTACCTATGGCGGGCGGGTATGTGAAATACTGCTGTGGGTCCAAGAGTTGGGCTGCACTAAAGGGTGTCCCCAGAGAAGTCCTGTGCCCTGCGTCCCTGTCCCTGTCCCTGCAGCCCGGTGTCCACGCCCCTCCCCCATGCCCGCCCGCGTGGTAACCAATCTCCTTCCCATCCGGACCATCCCTCCTGCATCTCCTGTGCACACGTGTGCAGAGAGCACGTGTCTTCTCACACGAAGGGCAGCACACCAGATGCCCTCTGGCACCCGCCCTGTTCCCGCCCAGCGTGTCCTGGACACACCTGAACCCAATTCACAGAGCTCATCCTCGGCGCCGCGGAGGACTCTGTTGTGGGGATGTACGGAAGTTTGTTCAGCCCACATGTGGATATTTAGGTTATTCCATATGTATTTTCAAGCTGTTGCAGTTGTACCTTCAGGGCAGATTCCCAGAAGGGAATTGCTGGGTAAAAGGTAAGTGTGTATGTGGTTCTGTCGGTTGAGTGCGGTTCTGAATATGCCCAGTAGTATTTCACTGATTTCCTCTCCTGACGGGGGGAATCAAACTCTGGGAGAGAGTTCATCGGCTGAGGATGTGACAGTGTGCACCGCACACAGGGCGGTCACCTTAAGAAGCCATGACAGTGTCTGTTCAACACTGTAACTGTGACACCCACCTTGGATGGAGCGGGTTCACACAACGCAGGCTCCAAGCACATCACAGACACAGACTTCAAGAGCAAGACAGCCGGAACCAAACAAATGATCTCCACCAACACCATCAATACCAAACAAATGTTCTGTCTTCAACCCCATTTCCAAGCTCCTATGAACCCCCGGGAATTTACCTAAGAGACATAAAAATACATGTCTACACAAAGATGGGCTTGCTAATGTTCGGAGAAGCATGACTCGTAATAGTCAAGAAACGAGAACAACGCAAAGTCCGTCACTGGTGAGGAATAAACAAGACGGTGACATCCACACAACAGATCGCTATGCGGCGGCTCAAAGGAGCAAATTCCTGGTACCGTCTGCGGCACGCGTGAACCTGAAAAACACGGTAAGCGAAAGACGACGGATGTAAAAGGCTACACAGAGCACGGGCTCACTCACATGAAATGTCTAGAAAGGCCATTTACAGAACGTAGACTGCCTCCGTGGCTGCCTAGAGCCAGGGCTGGGAACCAACCGGGCAACAGGCGAGGGACATTGTGGGGTGACGGAAATGTCCTAAACCCAGACTATGGTGATGGCTGCACGACTGAGACATTCAGGAAAATCGAGGGATTGTCCACTTACAGAGGGGGAATGTCACAGCAGCTGTTTAAAGCACAGGAAAACAAAAACTCCTTAGAACACCTTTCCTTTCACTTTCCGCCCCTGTCCCCCCGGAGCACCCTAACGATGAACACTCAAACCATAATGTGATCACACGTGCAACGTGCATCATTTCCTTCAACAATCCACGTGCCTGGACCCATCCTGTGATGCAACGTGAAGAGGCACACGGGGCAGGTCTCCTGTCCACGCAGCACCGCCCTGTCCCGGCATCACCCACCGCGAGCAGCGTCTGGCCAATCCCAGCGCACCTTTTCCAGTCTACAACGCAACTCAAAATCATTGTCCATGAAAAGGAAAAAAAAAAAAACTCCCTTTTCCTACAGGAAGGGCTTCCAGGGACAAAGAGAACTAAAGTCCATCAGGCACTTCTCCAGCCTGTGCCCGCCGGAGGGGAGCCCGCAACCGAGTCGTGCGGGGACTCAAGCTGCGCCAGGCAGGAGCTTGAGTGGGTTCCACGGAACAGGCACGTGCTCAGCACCACCTTGCACAGGTCTGTGCCACGCCAGCCTTTCCTGTGTAAATATAATCAATTTCCTCACAGTTTCATTAGAGGGATAAAATTAAAGAACAGAAAGCTTCACTATGAAATGATCAAATATGCCACTCATTCGCCTGCAGGTGGGTGAAAATCATCTACTACGTGACACCAAAAACATAGAGGGAAGAAATCCTGGAGCAGAAGTCGGAAGGTGTCAGTTTAACCCTCTCTGCTCACGGGCAACTCCGAGCACATGCGCAGGACGGCGCGTCAGCGGGCTCCAGACAGGGCTTTCCTCTGGTCACTCCTAAAAACCACCTGAAACATCACGCAAGTGACTTTTCTTCCACGGGGTCTCAGGGATGGCAAAATCTAGGCTGAACTCTGTTATCCCAAATTGTTGTAGCTCCGAAATCCTATGATTCATTCCTTTGAATTCCATGTTTTTTGAATTAAGATTTTTCAGCCTCAACTCCCCAAAGCAGCTTCTATCTGCAGAAAATAATTATTCATTGTTTACTGCTCTTGCCACTACTTTCTTGGAACTGTTAATCAAAAATTTATTACATGAGTATCTTTAAAAGTTTAGACAGCTGTTCGATACAGTTTCGGGGTATTAAGAAAGGGTAGTCCTCTCCAGCATGCCACAAAAGTGAACTGTAAAACCTAATGCAAAGATGATAAATTCAACTCAAGAATAATTCTGCTTCCCAATTGTTTGGGGTGGCTATCTATTCTGTAAAGGAAGCAAATTCAGAATGATCAAGAGTAATAAATATACATTTGATGTGACTCGTTTCATTCACATGGAGAGCAGAGCGGATGCAAACAGTCAAATCACTGCTGTCTGAACTGTGGCCCAAGCACATCGGTCTCTAGAAACCACTCCTCGTCTAGACGGACCTCAGGCCGCCATGCTTAGGCCCAGGCCAAGCGAAATGTGTAGATTATCACCAAGAGTTTTCCATCATTCTTCATGTAGTGCTCAGGAGTCACACCTGTAGCCACCCAGCATCTTTTGAACCCCTTTTCTCTATGTGCGGACATCCCCCTGGGATAAGGGCCCCCTCCCCACGTCAGAAGCCAGAATTCCATTGCTTAATCTCAGGCAGCCAGGGTACACGTAAGGGACAGGCCCCGCCAATCTGATGCACCCACACAAAACCTCACCGTGAAAGAGAAATTTGGGAAAGCAGGTACCTGGTAGAACCTATTCCTGAAAAGGGAAGACAATGAGATAAGCAAGCCCTGGGCGTTAGGAGGCAGCAGCTGGTGCCCCACACGTCCAGGAACCCACGTTCCGCGCACGTGGCCCCACACATCCAGGAACCCACGGTCCGCGCACGTGGCCCCACACATCCAGGAACCTGCACTCTATGCACGTGGCCCCACACGTCCAGGAACCCACGTTCCGCGCACATGGCCCCGGCACGTCCAGGAACCTGCACTCTATGCACGTGGCCCCATAGGGTAACCCGCTGTTGTGCCTGACCCCAGAGCCTCACAAAGATTGTAAGAAGCTACTTTATATCCTTGAATAAATTCCTTTCTCTTGGTGGATTAGAGAACTTGTACCCTACTGTTACTAAACAAAAAAGAAAACAAAGGAAGTGGGTTTATGTGCATTGCCCATTAAGTAAAGCAAAGGCACAGGAATATAATGCAACTTTCAAACTTATTCTCCAGCCTGACTGATAAATACGTAAACAACTTCTATTTCTAACTTTATAATTTTAGAACTGGGGGTTAATTAAATATTGACTACTGCTGAATTGTCTTTAGCTATTTATGATACACTCTAGATGTACAGAACTGAAAAACAATCCCTGCGCAATTTAATTCAAGACAACTAACACCATCTGGTCCCCAAGACTAAGACGAAGGAGATAAGGGTCCCCTCTAATCCCCGAGAGTCTCACATTTTCTCACAGAATCAGGATCCATTACTCTACCTCCCCAGACCCTGCCTCCCAGCTCGACCCCAAGGCCCACCCCCTTCCTACACCTCACCTCATTCAACAGAGTGACTGTGTGGAGACAGAAGGGACAGGACCCCGTGCCAAGTGCCCGCCTGGCACGGATCTCAGCAGCCGTGAGGTGACAGGGCGTGGCATCACCTGCCACTGGACAAGACCATACGCACGTCCTACACTGAATATTTGCTGGACATCTGAATGAATAACCTTTGAAACACTTAGAATTTATTATTTTACCCCTACTTAGAGTAGTCTTCCAGAAACTGAATGAAGCTTGGAAACCACCAACTCGACCACTCTCATTTCACATTCAAGGAACCTGCGGCAGAGACGGAAAGTGAAGAGACCATCTGGTTCCCAGGCAGGGCTGGGACTAAATCCCCAACTTCCCAAGTTCTGGTACATTCTCTCGTTTGCTCCTCTACCAAACGGCTTATAAGCCACACTTTGTCGAATTTTTAATTCCTTTAAGCTTCCGCAGTTAAATACAATATATTTTCATTTTATTTGGCTTTTTCCTGAAACCTCCCAGAATTACCCAAAGTATTCTCATTTTTGTCAAGATGTAGTTATAACTGTTACGTCTCCAACTATAACAGATACTGTCGTTACTTTAGAGAATGCATTTCAACTACGCCTTAACCAAAAGGGGTGAAAAGGATATTAGCAGGACAGAGCCATTTTTTTAGGGTGTGGATTCCTTGTTTTCCATGGATTAATTTACTATGTCGCACTTTATGGTTTTATGACAATTTTGAATGTTTTGCAAATGTTTCTAGTCTACAAAGGAAAGCGTGGAAGTCTGGAGATAACACAGACATATGGGGCATAAATCTACACTGATTCAGCAAGCACGCCAGGACATGGGGGCAGCGAGGCGAGGCAGAGGAAGCGCGCATCCTCGGGGGCAGACACGCTTACTCAGTGCAGGTTCTGCCACTTACTACCTACAGGAAAAGTAAGAAAACGTCATTCGCTCGTCCAGCAAACATGTATGAGTGCCCACTACCTGCCAGGAATCGTTCTGAGCCCTCGGCACAGACGCCAGGCAACAGCGCTGCCCTCCTGGGGCTTCTGTCCCGGCCGCGGCCTGTGCGGGAGGCAGGAGCAGAGGGTAGGCCAGCGGGAATGAGCAGAAGGGCGAGCAGGGCACACAGGAGCGAAGGGAGGGCTGCCACACGCCCCCAACACGGCTGGAGCCCAGGCCCAGGTGCAGGAGGGGACAGCAGAGGAGGCTGCAGGGAGGGCTCTGCGAGGGAGGCAAGCGCAGGCCGTGAGCAGTGACGCGATCCGTCTCACGCTCCAAGGCTTGGCTCCGGCCGGCCAAGGCCTGACGGAAACCAAGAGCAGAAGAAAGGAGCTCTGTTAGCGGCTGCTCGGGTGAGCCAGGCCAGGTTATCTCACCTGAGGGGTGACGACAGTTCCCCCCAACAGCGATCTGCTAGGATCACGAGGACCACACTAGACTAGACTCGTTGCTCCACGGCTGACGCAGGGTAAGTTTATTTAATAAATGTTGGCTGAATACTATCCAGCCCTCCCAGCAAGGCACCGGGCCTCCCAGCATCAACTGCTCTGAGCAACAGGGGTAGTGAGACCCGCTACGAAAGACTGACCTGAGCGTAAGGAGCCCTGGAAGGGCCAGTTCCACCTCACAGAAATCTAAGCCCACGTATCTGTTTATGTTTTACAGACCACATGTAAGTACAGACAGTCCCAACTTACAATGTTGCACTTAGGATGGAGTGAAAGTGATACACATTTAGGAGACACTGCACTTCGAATTTTGAGGGCTGGGTGCATTAAATGCATTTTTGACTTATGATATGTTCGAGCTACAAACCTCATCGTAAGCAGAGGGCGCCTGTATGTATAAATATTCTGCACCTCACACACAGGTGATGGCGATTTGCAGAGTCAGACAAAATGATGCCTATAACCGAACCCCACCGCACACCCTCCTGGTGCTCAGCACCGTCACCATCATCAGAGTCCAAGAGCCCTCCTGACCCCCCAGTGCCCTCATCTCCTGTCCCAGCCCATCACCCGCCACCAAGAGAGTTCTCACACCTCCTCTCCTCCCCAGCACCCCACCTTCGCCCCTGGATCCTGGCAGAAGCCCCCAGCCTGGGCCTCCCGTTCTCACACTCCTCCACTCGCCGGCTGAGACGCTGACAGTCTACACAACCAGGGCCTGTGTCTCCCCAGCCTCAGCGTCCACCCCCCGACTGGACAACAGCTACTGGCCCTCAGCCACGCTACTGAGCGGGCCCTCTGGCAGGCTGTCTCTTCCAGAAGGTGGTGCCCCCTGTCCTGAGGTGACCAGCTCATTCTCTCCCTCAGTGTCACACCCCTGTTCAGAGAGGCCTTCCCAGAACACCACACCTCAAGTGGGAGCCACCCTCCGATGCCGTGTGCCTCAGCCCTGTTTCCTTCAGTCACACTGATAGATCGGGGCTCCTCGACTTATGACGGGGCTGCAGCCCGATAAACCCACACGTTGAAAACGTGGTCGTGAGCCAAAAATGCACTGAATGCACCTAACCCACCTACATCAACGCCCAGCCCAGTCCGCCTCAAAGGTGCCCAGAACACTTACGTTAGCCTACCACTGGGCAAAATCGTCTAACACAGAGCCTACTTTATAATCAAGCATTGAATCTCACGCAATTTATTGAATACTGAAAGTGAAAAACAGAATCATTGAATGGTGCCATGGTAAAATAAAAAAGTCTTCAGTCGAGCCATCCTAAATCAAGACCAACTGCAATGCTGAGAACGGGATCTGTCTCTGCGATCTGTTTAGTCTCCCCCGCTGGAATGCCAGCTCAAAGAGGCAGAGACCTTCTCCTTCCCCGTGGCGTCCTTCCACGATGACTCACACGGGGCAGGCACGTGGGAGAGCCTGCCCGGGAGAAAGCGCCACGGGGAAGTGCTCCAGCGCGGTGGGAACCAGCCCTGCGCCGCACGGGCGACGGAGAGATCGAAAGTGGGTCGAGAAAGGCTTCTTCGCATTTCACGCCTTGGCTGAACTACTGAGAAGATGAGTATTTCAAAACTGCAAACCTTAAAAAGTCAAATAACCACACACAACACACAAATCAAAACTCATATAGGTAAGACATTTTACCAATTTAGTGGGGAACTGTGTTCAACCAAACGCAGCTGCCCCAGCGGAGCATAAACACACGCACACAGAGGCCCAAAGCAGCAGCATCTGCCCTCCTCTGGGGGTGCGGGAGGGGGCTCACTTTCGATGTAAAACTGGTATTTCCCTCTGGGTCTTTAAGACAAATCAGGGACAAATCAGAATCAAGTCTTCTAGTCAGTCCTCTGAGTAGTACCGAATTTGGTGAATAAATGTGCCAACCTATAGTCAAGCTAATAATACGTTTAGAGAAAAGTGAATTTTTTAACAAAGAAAAATTCCATTTCCACATAGATCTTTCTGCAAGGATGCCCCACGGCATGTTCAGCACAAGCTGGTGAGAAGCTGGATCCTCAGTCTCAGGGCACGATTCCCAACATTTCTGGACTGAAGACAAAGCCGTGTTTTATTTTCTATCCTCCTTTCAAAACAGTGGCAAGTCTTCAAAAACACCTTTGAGTGGATCGAGGCTCCAGGGCAGAAGTCCTGCCCCCACCAGGGCTGGACGTCCCTGCCCCCCCTCGCACCTTCTCAAGGACTCTGCTCCCACAATTAGCCCCCTCCTGGCAGATTCTAAACTCTTCTCCTCTACCGGACCATTCCTGTTAGCTCACAGACAGGCCATCATCACTGCCCTTAAACATATAAGTAAAAACCTCCCTGAGCTCCTGTCCCTTCCAGGCACTGGCCCACGACTGCTCTCCTTTTAACAAAGCACCCCAAAGAGTTGTCTCCACGTCAGCTCCCGGCTCCCTCTCTCCACTCACCTTCTCTCCCACCATTCCAGAAACCACCAAGGTCACTGACCTTATGGAAGCCTGACTCTCCAGCCCACTGAGAACAAGAAGGAACAGACTCCCGAGTCTTCACTGCAGGCCACGAAGCCCCCGCTTTCCTCCTTCTCCAGCAGACCCCTTTCCGCAGGCACTGCCAGACCCTCCCTCTCTCCTCAGGTGCCCCTGGCCAAGAGCCCCCAGGTCAGTCCTCACCTGCTCTGGCGTCCACACCCACTGCCCAGCCTATGGTCTCAAATATCAGCAATATGCAAATCACCCCCAAATTTACATATCTGGCCCCAGCCTCTTCTTGTACACGACCTTGAGTTTCCACCCATATCCAAACCTCTCCACTCAGATGACTAATCATAAAAATAATAAGCAAAGTAAACCCTCTTAAATTCTGCTAGCCGGGTACTATTTTAGGCACTCTACATTAGCCCAGTTTATCAACTCAACAACCCTGCGAGACAAGTTGCTTTTACTCTTCCTAATTTACGGAGCAGAAAACTGAAGCACAGGAAGACGGGCGGCTCGCTCAAGATCGTCCAGTGAGTGCTGGCACCCTGCCCCCGCCCTCCAGGGCCACCCGTGGGGGTGAGTGCTGAGCTCACTGCCCTCCAGGGTCTCAGGCTCCACGCATCCAAATCCCACCTCTTAACTTCCACCCCAGACACTTCTCTTCCCAGACTTCCCCGTCTCATAAATGGCACCAACATGGCCTCAACGCCAAGTCAAAAGCTGAAGTGGAAGAATCAGGTTCTAAATTTTAGAATCACTTTATTTTATTTCACTTATATTTTCCTTTTTATGAAAGCACAAGAATATGATTTTAAATCATACGCTTAAAATCTAAGCTCTCTTAGTGAGTATAAATGGGTAAGAAAGCACTGTTGTCATAGTCTAATTGGCAACATTTTCCCTTTGTTAGTGGTACACAAAATGATATTGCAACTTGCAAATGACGGCATTTTCACTTGCTGAAATACAGTCAGCCGAATGGGATCTCACCACCTGGAGCCTGGCCCAAGGCACGGGCAGGGTCACCTGCTTCCCCAGAGCCTCCCCCTAGATCTCCCTGCCGACGTTGCTCCTGCCTGGGGCCGTCCAACGGGAAGAACACCGTTGCAGAAAGGAGCTGAGGGCACATGCTGCCATGCCACTTACTGTGTGACCTTGGGCAAATCACTTAACCACTCTGTGCCTAGTTTCCCCACCTGTACCAAGGGAATGATAACAATAATGCCTACCTTTTGGAAAATCATAAGAATTAAATGAATTATATACATAAAGCTCTTAGAACAGCCTGGCACATGACAAACTCCTAAGAACCCAACAGCCAGAGTGATTTTTTTGTTGTTGTTGTTGAGACAGAGTCTCACTTTGTTGCCCAGGCTAGAGTGAGTGCCGTGGCGTCAGCCTAGCTCACAGCAACCCCAGACTCCTCGGCTCAAGCAATCCTACTGCCTCAGCCTCCTGAGTAGCTGGGACTACAGTCATGTGCCACTATGCCCGGCTAATTTTTTCTATATAGATTTTTAGTTGTCCATATAATGTCTTTCTATTTTTAGTAGAGACGGGGGTCTCGCTCTTGCTCAGGCTGGTCTCGAACTCCTGACCTCCCAGGATCCACCCGCCTGAGTGATTTTTTTAAAAGACAAATCTCATTATGTCACTCCCTTGCTCAAAACTCTCTTTTTTTTTCTTTTTCTTTTTTTTTTTTTTTTGTTGAGACAGAGTCTCACTTTGTTGCCCAGGCTAGAGTGAGTGCCGTGGCGTCAGCTTAGCTCACAGCAACCTCAAACTCCTGGGCTCAAGTGATCCTACTGCCTCAGCCTCCCGAGTAGCTGGGACTACAGGCATGCGCCACTATGCCCGGCTAATTTTTTCTATATAGATTTTTAGGTGTCCATATAATGTCTTTCTATTTTTAGTAGAGACGGGGTCTCGCTCAGGCTGGTCTTGAACTCCTGACCTTGAGCAATCCACCCGCCTCGGCCTCCCAGAGTGCTAGGATTACAGGCGTGAGCCACCGCGCCCGGCCTCAAAACTCTCTAAAATCGATTTATAAAGGAGGGAAGGAAAGTGGGAGGGAGGAAGTTGGGAAGGACGGACGGACAGACCGACCTCGCAAGCCTTCCCATCATCACGCTTGAAGTCTGAACTCGCCACGGCCTGTGCTCCAGCTCTCCAGTCTCAGTCCTGCCACTCTCATGCCCTCTCTGCCACAGCAGCCTCCTGACATGACTAGCAGGTGCCAAGGAAGCCTGGGGCTCACGGCTTTTACTCCAGAGTTCCCGCCTCCCCCCCCTTATCCGACCTCTTCCCATGGACCCACCCTGACCTGCCCTTCACAGCAATTAGGACACCAGGCGCTTGTTCACTGTTCTCCTCGTCCCCCTGTGACGTGAACCCCACCAGGGCAGGAACCAGCCCGTGTCTCTGGCACCCAGAACAGTACCTGGCTCCAGGATTCACATGGTAAATACCCGTAGGACCAAAGCGTGAATAAAACAAAACCAGGTTCAGAAATCATCAACCTAAAAGCAAGCAGAGCTTCTGTCTCACTGGACTCCCAATGAAAATACCAGGCATCTCTGAGCTACTTTCATCCCCCTTCCTGCTCCATCTCGATTTAAAATCCACCATAAAGACGTTAAACCTAAAACCAAAGTCATTTTGCTTCGCATACTCCTAGAACACCTTACAAGCGTATAGGTGGAGAAGAGCAGCAGGCAGTGCTGATCAGCCTGCAGAACATGTGGTAGCAATTTGGCATCAACGGTCCGAGCCCAGCCGCTGTCAAGCTAGGACGCAGAACTGCAAACGGAAGCAGCGTGAAGACCTCTGCCGGCCACTGTGCTTTTCCCCACCACAGTCCAAATAAAAAGTTGTGACGTTGGGAAGAAAACTCACTGGAGGAATAAGGAAGAAATCTGAATGACTTCAATGCACAATTTTAAATTTTCTAGTTGTTTTTCCTATTCACATATTACGAACACATTAAATAACAGGTTTTTAAACACACCACCATTTCCATCACACCAAATTATAGATTTGAAAATTCCTATTTTAGAAATTTGACACAGAAAACCATCAAGTTTTCTAATAAAACTGGACCTTTCTGCGCTTTTTGGTTGCACACTAAGCTTGATAATTTTTCTTAAGTTTTTTTATTGGCTGGTAAATGCAAAACCTCGCCTATTACTCTCCAAAGCGTAACTACCTCCTACCTATTGAAATTACATTCTTTGGTCCTAAGTACTTATAGAGCTAATCACAGCATTCAAGGGAATAAAACACAGTTCTTAAATAAAACTAACAGCCAATGAATTTTGATAGTCAATAAAAAATAATTAGGTTTGCTTGCACGTATAAGAACATCCACTGAAGCACTGTTTGCTATAGGTGACATTTAAAACCATATCAAAACACATACACAACTGTGTACATGTCTTGACTACTGCTGGGACAACACGCAACCGGCCGCAGCCTCGGCAGAGACCCGGGTGGCCGGGCGGAGGGGAACGTACTTTCTGAATGTACCGTGTGCATGCTTATCTTTTCAAATCTATAAATAAAAATGTTACAATTTCATAATTAAAATTATAAATTTTATTTTTTTAATTAAAGTGATTAATAAAATAAATTGCCAGTAGCAGTTTTTAACTCTACCTATCTTGCTCTGCACTGTATCTCCCAGGGCCTAAAATGGGGACGGCCAGCACCCCGTGGGCCATACGCAAGCATCTGTCAAACGGATTAAGTTTGTTTTATGTGTTCAGTGGACAAATAGAAGCCTACAATTTTTCTTATTCCAAAAATCTGAAAGCAGTCCAGATGCTTTACAACACATAAATCCACAAAGACGCGGTTCGCCTAGGAGGGAAGATGTTCTTTGTGGATGATGTTATCACCTCGCAGCTGATCCTCCCGCCCTGGCAGCTGAGGAACACAACTGCAAGAGGGCATCACACCAGAGACACACGGCACCCATTTCTTGGGGTGGACAGTTCTCTTTCCACCCCTGCCCCTGCAGAAGGGCCTCTTTTTTCCCTTCCAACTACAGCTTCAAATCTGACGTAGCTGTGGCTGAATACACCCAGTCTCAGGAACCCTCGCCGTCTAACAGGGCACTACTCACAGACAGTGCGTTCCTTTCAAAGCTGGCGTGAGGACATCCTCTCCACCAGGGCAGGATCACAGCACCCAGCGCAGCGTGTCTCATCACATATTTATCAACCCCTGTGGTGGGTGTCCGTGCCGGAGGATCCTGCACTCCGGAGGAACCCGCACTGAGGGCAGTTCATTCTCTCTTACCTAAGAAGGAATTGTATTAGCCAGCCTTTTGCCTTTTTTTTTTTTTTTTTTTCCCTTTTCCTTTTCCCTCTGGGAAACCCTCAGGGAGCAAAAAGGGTAAAGTAGTTTCAGCCCCAAAGAAAAGCTGGTAATCAAAAGACAATTAGCTTTTATATCTCCTAGGAACTGCTCTTAAGACCACCCAGTGTTCTGGAAAATGCAGCTCTGGCTGGCACCTTTCAAAGGAATAAAACATACGGGTAAATTTAAGAGGGAACAAAGAGGACTAAATACATATTTTTATTCCCAATAAAAACTATGGTTTGATCATTTTAATTACAGCACTGAGAGTAGGACGCAAGTTGGATATCAAGCCACGTTTCGTTATACTTTGAGAAGGGATCGCAATAATGGTTTGCCTAAGAAGGAAGTATCAGAAGTAACAACCAAAACCTGCAGGCTAAAAATATTAACTGGGAACCAAACACCGGGCGCGGGTCCCCGACGTGTAAATCCGGAGGGGAACACATTTTAGCCTGGGTTTTCTGGCGTGTAAATAGGAACCCCGACACGTTGTAGCGTCACAGCCCAATGGGACACCTTCCCTCACACCCACCCACCGTGCAGTGACCTTCCCACTCCCTGTGTGGACACGTCAAGAGTGGCCTCGGGCCCCTAAGCGGTCCGCACTGCCCGATTGCCGCAGACGCCCGGCACCCGCGGGGACCTCCCCGCCCGGCACCCGCGGCGCAGAGCATCCCGCGGACACTGCGCCCTCGGAGGGGACGCGGGACCGTCCCAGGGACACAGCCTCCCCTTCCCGGGGCGCACGCAGTCTCACCCCGCGCAGTCTCCCCTCTCCGGGCACAGTGTCCCCTCCCCAGAAGGCAGCCTTCCCTCCGCGGGGGACAGTGTCCCCTCTCCGAGAGGCAGCCTTATCTCGGACACAGCCAACCTCGCGTCCCCAGGGCGCAGCCTCCCTTCTGCGGGCACAGTGTCCCCTCCCCAAGAGGCAGCCTCACCCCGGGCACAGTGTCCCCTCCCCGAACGCAGCCTCCCCTCTCCGGGACACGGTGTCCCCTCCCCGAACGCAGCCTCCCCTCTCCGGGACACGGCGTCCCCTCCCCCAAACGCAGCCTCCACTCCCCAGGGGCGCAGCCTCCTCCCGGGAGCGCTGTCCCCGCCGCGGCGCAGAGCATCCCACGCGGACTCGGCGCCCCCGGGAGGACGCGGGACCGTCCAGGGCGCAGCCCCATCGGCGCGCGGACCGCGGGACCGGGAGGAGACGCGGGCGGTCGGTCCCGGGCGCAGCCCCGCAGCCCCGCAGCCCCGCAGGACCGCCGGCCGACAGGCGGGGCGGGGACCGGGACCCGGCCGAGCCGCCGCTGCCCGCCCGCGCTTACATAAACGCCGCGCCGCGGAGCCGCCGCGTGTCCGGAGCCCGCGCCCGCCGAGCCGCGGCCCCGCGCCGCCCTCACCTCAGCCGCAGCCGAGCCGCAGCCGCAGCGCGCGGCCTCGCCCGCGCCGGGACCGGCCGCAGCCCCGCGGCGGCGCCCGCCTCGCCCGTGCGCGCAGCGGCGCGGTGGCCGTGGGATCGCGCGGCCCGAAGCCCGGCCGCCCACCCGGCCGCTCGGCCGCCGCCGCCGCCACCGCCGCCGCCGCCACGGCCGCCTCAGCGCCTCAGCCCGGCCGCCGGCGGCTCCGCCCCCTCCCCGCCCCCGCCACGGCCGCGCGCACGCCGGGGGCGGGGCCGGCGCCGTGACGCCGACGCGCGCGCCCCCGCCTCCCGCCGGCGCTGGGCTGTGGCGGCTCCGCCGGTGGCGGGGTGGGGGCCGGGCGGCGGCGGGGCCGGTCCCCAAAGCCGGGCTCGGGAGCGTGCGGACGGGAGCGCGCAGCAGCAGCGCCGCCCTGGCTGCCGCCCGCGACTCGCGCGGCCTCGCCGACTCTGCCCGCCGGGCGGCCGGTCCCTCGCCGGCCCCGGGTCCTCGCGGCGACCTCGCAGGGTCCGGCCGGTGCACAGCCCGGGCGGCCCCGCCCTGTCCGCTGGGACCCTCCGGGACCCGCAGGACCGCGTTGCCCGGGAGGGCGGGGTCTAGTCGGCAGCAAAGGCTCTCTGAAGCTTTTTGCAGTGTGTGCAATAAACCCGCTCCTGTCGTCTCTGGTTACTGACTTTGCCTCGGTTACACCAGGACACGTCTACGCGGGTGATGAGCATGTGTAGACGCGCGGCATTTCAAAGGCCAGAACAGCCAGATCAGGGCTGCGGCTGTTCTCGGGGGAACAGAAAAGAGCTGCGGTTTGCTGGGGACACTGGTGCTCAGCGTGGACACCTGGGCGCGGAGGGGCAGCGCGGTGCGCACCTGGGCGCGGAGGGGCAGGGCGACGGGTACCTGGGCGCGGAGGGGCAGCGCGGCGCGCACCTGGGCGCGGAGGGGTGGGCAGCCATTGGCCCATTGGTGCTGGGGAGGACCCAGGGGGTGGAGAGAACGTTCCCCGCTCTTCCGCACCTGTGTGTGGGCAGTGGACGCAGGCCAGACTCCAGGGTCACCGTCAGATTCTGCCACTTAGGCACCCCACTTACCCTCCCTCCGCCTGTTTCCTCATTTGTAAAATGGGTATTAAAGAATACAAGCAGGGCGTGGCGGTGCGCACCTGTAGGCCCTGCTACCGGGGTCTAAGGCAGGAGGATGGCGTGAGCCCAGGTGTTGCAGGCTGCGGTGAGCCGTGATCAGCCTGGGTGACAGAGCAAGACCCCTGGGATGCCTGCTACGGATTCATCCTTAATAAACAAATGTGTGCATAGACTTTGTGTTTATTTCTGTGTAACAAGGCCCCCAAAACTTAACATAGTCATTTAACTGCTGGTGATCCCGTGGGCCCCCAACTCGTGCTGGGTTCAGCTGGGACGGCCCATCTGTGCTTGCCGGGGTGTCTGCTGGGCTCGCTCACGTGGGCTGAGGGCCGCGTCACCCGCCACCAGCAGGCTGGCCGGGCTCCACTGGCAGCGGGAGAAGGCATACGCCGGTGCACCGTGCTTCGGCAGCCTCTGCTTGCGTCAGATGTCCTTGTGCCTCATTGGGTGAAGCCAGCGAGATGGCCGAGGCCTGAGCAGATGTGAGGGATGGGACAGAGGGACGCGTGGCTCGCTGGAGGCCACTGCTGTAGCAGTCTTCCACGGGCGTTTGTTTAGGTGTGGTTTGTCGCAGGGAGACAGCTACCCACGGTGGGGCTGGCTGTGCTGGTCTCATCTCGCTCTTGTAGCTGTGGAGAAGGTGGCAGCTGAGACCGGGTCTCCCCTGCTCTGCCCCGTGGTGGCCCTTCCTGTTATGCTACCTCAGACGCCACCCCTCCACAGAGACCGTTCCTCCCGTGGTGGTCTCCCTGACTTGGGAGAATGGGACACAGAACAGACCTCTCCTCACCGCTGTGGGGGGAAGCAGTTTCCAGTCACCCAGGGCCAAGACATGGGACGTTCCAGGTGTCGTGGAGTTCAGAGCACCAGGATCCAAACTCAGGTCCCTGCGAGGTCAGGTTCTTTGAGGAGGAATTCTGCAGTCTCCTGAGGTGGGCCCAAAGAAATATCGCGGACATCTCAGCCATCCGTCCCCTGTTGGCTGTCGATGTCAAACACCTGGGTGCCTGGAAGGGACCCTGGGTCTCCGCAGAGGTGCTGGAGGCTGTGGTGGGCACGGCCATCTGCTCCCTGGCTTTCAGCTCGAAGAGCACCGCCGTTAGTGAGGGGAGGGGCCTTAGCTCCCGGTGGGGCCTGCGCCGGAGCTGACGTGCGTGTCCCACCTAGCCACAGAGAACTGAAGTCAGGTGGTGGCAGTGGGAGCGGGAAGACTCAGATGTTGTTGGAAGGACTTGATAAGACTTGGTGGCAGATTTGGCGGGGGTTGGGAGAGGATTCTGGCTTGTCCCTGCTGGAGGGCGAGGTGCTGTGTGGTGGGGGACAGGGCGGAAGCCAGGCTTCCTTTGGGCTGGGCCAAGTTCTCACAGCCTGCGGTGTCTGGGCGGCTGCCTGAGGAAGGTCCAGAGAGCCGTGCTGGGGACAGCCACTGGAGACCTGTGACGGTGGAGGAGATCCCCAGTCACCTAGGGAGGGGGTGGAGGGAAAGAAGGGACCTGAACTCCAGCCACTGGAGTCGCACCCGGAAAGAGCAGCAAGCAGAGGACACTGGAGAGCCGGAGAGCCGGGGGAGAACCAACAGCAAAGGGTGTTTCCGGGAGAAAAGTCGGCAACACCATGAGTCCAAATAAAGTGAGGACAGCGACCCTATTGGATTTGGCAATACAGAGGTCACAGTGACCTTGAAACGTTCTGCGGAGTGTTGGGGACAGAACTGCCTAGAAAGAGAAGACACTCCCCATTTCACACACTGGCATGACCTCGACTACGGGACCTAAGAGGAGTGGCACTCAACAAACCCTAAACAAAGTGTTACAGGATCCCGAGTGCCCAGCACACCAAAATCTAGCGTTCATAAAATGCAGCAGGAACATATGGCCCAGCTGGGTTTACCGAATGTAACTTTCTGTTACACTGCAACACCTTTAATGTAAATCCCACACCAACAGATCCAAGAACATCCACAGCATCATCTCAATAGATGCGGAAAAGCTTTTAACAAAATTCAGCGTAATTCATGTTTAGAAAAATAAACTCAGGAAACTGGGACTAGAAGGGAACTTCCTTAATCAGACAGAAGGTGTCTACATACACACCTAAAACAAAAATCGGACTCGAAACGTTAAGATTCTCTTTGTCTCGGAAACAGGGCAAGGATGCACCCCCTCCCCAGTCCTCTTGAACACGGTGCTAGGGCCGGGTCAACCCAGCAAGACAAAGACGGAATAAAATTCGTAAAGGTCAGAAAGGAGGGAATAAACATGGTTCCACATGCAGAAAATTAAAAACCTGCAGCTAAATCTCTAGATTTAATAAAAATCTAGCAAGACACTGGTATAAAACTGACACACACTCACTCCCCGGCAAGGATTTCTGTGCCTCAGCAACAAACAACGTGTAATTTAGCAAAATGATACTGTTTACAATAGCAGCAAATGTAGGAATTAAAAATAACTCTAAAAAGTATATGACCTTTAAGGAGAAAAATTATTTTAAAAAATTGTAAGAGCCAGTGAAAATGGAGACACACCAAGCACCTCAGATTCTTTGTGGGTTATGAGGGGGGTAAATAAACGTACACCATGGTCGTAGATTTTTGTTACAAATCAGATGCAAAAACAGTACAGCTCCTGGGAACACATTACTCTAAAATAATGGGCTAGAACTAGTAAGGGGAGCTTTTTTTTTTTCCTATTTTGCTGAGTTATCTCTTAATTATTACGTTAGCAGTCTTTCTGGAGAAGCTAAAAGGTAATTAAAAGCTGGAGCCAGGCCAGAGGCGGAGGTGGGTGGGGCCGGGGGTGGGATGTGTGTGCCCCTGTCCCCTCCCTCCCCTCCCCTTCCTCCCACTCCTCCTCCTCCTCCTCCTCCTCCTCCTTCTCCTCCTCCTCCCCCTCGTCCGGGAGCTATTCTAGAGGCCGGAGCTGAGCAGGTGCCTAAGGAAGTTTGGTTAGTGCCACATTAGATGGCACGTGAGGTTATTTAGAGCCTTCCTCGAGGGGACTTTGAACTACCGTGCGTTCACGATCCTGTGGTTTACAGTCTTAAACTAGCATTTTAGGGGCTCAGGCCAGCTGTCACACACAAGTCACTTGGAAATGCAGCAGCTATGAATGGCGCTACATAAGGGACCACAATGTGTGTATTCTTAAACTTTTTTGTTTGATATTTAAGGTATAATGTACACACAGAAAAGTACCTACATCATAAGTAATTCTGAACAAATTAGCCAAAGTCAACATGCCCGTGAAACCTTCACCCAGGGCAAGAAACAGAACGTGACCACCCGTCCGTGCCCCCTGCCACCCCGAGCACTGCTCCTCTACACCCCAAAGGCAGCCGCTGCCCTGACTTCTAGCTCCGTAGATTATGCCTATTTTTACTTTATATAAATGAAATCATGCAGCCTACATCCTTTGGCTTGATGCTGTGTCTACGAGATCCACCGTCCTTGTGTAAGCAGCAGGAATCAGACGCCTTCATTGCCACGCAGCGTCAGGAGGACCGGCGTTTCGGAATGTATCTATTCACTCCACTGGCGATGAAGTTTCAGTCGCTTCCTGTTCTAACGTTCCCACACCCGCCTTCCCGCACACACGTGTGCATGTTTCTGCCGCGCATATGCCAGGTCACAGGGACACCTGGGGTCCACTCCAGTAGGGAATGTCGATTTCCCGAAGTGTCGGACACTTCCTATTCCCAGCAGCCGTGGGCGAGGGTTGCAGCTGCTCCTGTCCTGTCCACAGCTGGAGCGGACAGTCCTCCTCACCTTGGCCACTGGAGGGTCGTGGTGGCAGCTCACAGTGGTTTTGTCCACATTCCCCTGATGACTGGAGGGGTGTGTTTATATTTGCTTGCGTCTCACATGCGCATCCTCTCCAGTGAAGAAGCCACAAGTTTTCTTCTTATTTATTTATAGAAGGTCTTTGTATACTCTGGACACAAACTCTTGCCGCTTGTGTGTGTTGAACGCACCTCCCCTCCGTGGCCCTCCTCTCCTTGACTGTGACGGCGTCTTTTGATACGCAGTTCTTAATCTCAATGTGATCCGATTTATCACTCTTTTTTTTATGGTTAGGGTTTTTTGTGTCCTGTTTAGAAAACCTCAGCTACTCCATGGTCATGCTTCTCTTATCTTCTAGAAACTTTATTGTTTCCATTTTCAAATTTAGAGCAAGAGTTCACCCGGAGTGGCATTTCTGCACAGTGCGAGGTGGGGTTCAGACCCGTCTGCTGGTGTTCGTGTGCGGGGTCCGGCTGACCCACCAGCGTCTATTTAAATAGTCACCTCCCCCCTGCTGCTCTGCACCGGCACCTTTGTCAGGAATCGGGGGTCCACATAGGCGTGGCCCGTTGCTGGCTTCCAGACTGTTCTGCTAGGTGCTTGCCCTGTCCTTGCACCGACTCTTACTGTCCTGGTTACTGAAACTTTCTCTTAAGTCTTGTGTAGACTCTGCAGACTCATCTTCCAGTTTTGTTGTTCTTCGAGATTTTCTTGGCTATACTTGGCATTTTGCATTTCCATATAACTTTTTCAATTGATGTATCTATTTCCCCAAAAGTCCTGCTAGAACTTTTATTACAATTATGTGGAAGCTATAGATCAACTTGGTGAGAACTGAATGCCGATGAGGGATTGTGTCCCTGCCTATCTATCCCTGCATTTATTTAAATATTCCTCAGTTGCTCTCATTACTGTGTAGCCACTGCATAGATGTTCACACAGATTTAGTCCTAGGTATTTGGTGTGTTTGAAGATAATTTAAATGCCTTCTGTTTTTATTTTGTGACCACTGGTTTCTGGTTTATATAGAACACAGTTGATCTTTGTGTATTGACCTTGTATCTAGCAATCTTTCCAGATTCACCTAATAATTGTAACAGTTATCTTTAGATAGATTCTATTGGATTTTCTACACATACATCATTCTGTCTGAGAATGGTGACTTTTCGTTTCCTCCTTTCCGGTCATTCTGTCCCGCGCTGCTTTCTCCCCAGCGAGTGAGCTGGTGCCGGGGAGGTGCTGACCCTGCGCTCCCTGGTCGGCCCCTGGTTGCAGAGGGCAAGCTTCAGCCGTCCACCAGGAGGTGTGCTGGTTGCTGTAGGGATTTATTTATAGGTAGCCCCTGAGATTGAGGAGGTGCCCGCCCGTTTGTGCTTTGCAAAGTTTCTGTTGTGAGTGGAAGTTTCTGTTGTGAGTGCGTGCGGGGTTCCATGAGATTTCTCTTCTGCGTCTGTGAGATGATGGTGATTATTCTGCTGTGCATATGGTGAACTAAGCTGATTGAAGTGCAAATGTTAAACCAGCCTCGAGTTTCTGGAATGAGCCCAGACACCCAGGATCCTTCCAGTCAGTCCCCTCTGCTCCGCTCCAGCCTCACCCCGGGAGCAAGTGGAGCAGAAGCCTTGGGCACCAGCCAGAGCTGGAGGGGGCTGCTGGGGCCTGGCCGCCTGCCCCTTGCCATGTCCTGGGGACGCCACGGCCTCTATGGCCTCTATGGAGGGCAGGGGCAGCTCGGGCTGGTGCGAGGACAGGTCACTTACTGGACACGGGTCCCTCCCCTGGGCTTCAGTTTCCTAGCCTGAGAGTTTCTTTGTAAAATCACAAGTCAGCAGAGTATATAAGATATGTGTCAAAGTGTGTAAAAATAAAATATAAGCTAGCCGTATTAAATGTTCCGTACACCGTGCCTTCAGACGTAGTCACTGTTTCTGCCTGCGCTGAGGTCCAGAGACTGTCCCCTTCCCCCCACCCCCGCCCACAGTGGGGTGGGACGTGTGCTCTGCCAGTCTGAGGAAACCGTCACTGCCCCTACAGCGCTGCAGGAACTCCGCGGAGGGCGAAGGGGCTAACCTCACCATCACCGTGGGGACGGAGCTGAGGGAGCGCATACCTGCGGGGCTGCAGCGAGCGCCCGTAGCCCCAGACAGCTCCACGCGAGGGGAGGACATGGGACCAGGAGAGGGGCTGGGGGGCCCCGGGGGCCGCAGCTCATGCAGGGCAGATCCAGGCGTCCCCTGTCCGGGCTCTTCCCACGGCCTCTTGGAAACACAGGCCACATTCCAGAGCGATGACAGCATTCACGGTCTGTGCGCCTTCGTTTGAGTCGCGGACATGCCTAAGCCCACCTATTTTTGCTTTCTAGAATTCCTCTTCTATTTTTGGTGGAATGTAAAAGCTTTGACTGTTTCCCAAAGTGGAGAAACACAGTTGTTTTCTTGACTGTCTGGTAATATCCTCCTTGCTCATTAAATAAGCGCATCCAGCCTTTGCCGACACTCTGCGTCCTCCTCCCAGTGCCCCGAGCGGGAGCTGGCTGCGTGCACGTCCCGGACGGCTTTCTCAGCCCTACCTTGTTTTGTTCTATTTATTCATGCGTCAGCGTTAACACACATCCCAGCAGGTGGCTGTGAATGAGGGCGTCAGACGTGCCCACCCTTTGCAGCTGGGGACTCCAGGGAAGCCCCCCGTGAGGACTCCAGGGCTCAGGTCCCAGCCCCCGCCCCCACAGCATGTTGCTGTGAAAAGGACGCGGGGGCAATGCCGCCCGTCCTTCCGCCGCCTTCAAGACGTGTGCGGTGGACCCTGGCTGCTCTGCTTCGGCCAACACAGGAGCTGACCCAGCCCCGCCGACGGGTGAGCGTGGAAGGGCCGCGCCCGCTGCACCAAAGCTGGTTCTTATCGGCAGAGTATTTGAGCTTAGTTACTAGAACATTTCTAGAAAGTAGCAGAAACGTGCTCGCGCAGCAATTACTCTATTTTCGCCACAGAAGTTTCCCGGGAAGGTCGCCCCTCGCCCTCTGACCTGCTTCTCAGCAATGCCCGGCAGGCGCCCTGCCCCGGCCCCCCAGATGCTCCTGTGAGTCACTGATTCATTGCAGTGACATGCAGTTGGCGCCCGGTACGACGCAGGGACCTCACGTGCACAGTCGGATAATTTGTGACAGATACATACACTCTGTAGTCAAAACCCCAATCACAATCCAGAACATCTCTCACCCCAGAAAGCTCCTTTCAAGCCAGGCTGCCCAGCAAGAGGACATCACTCTTCTGATTTCCGTCGTGGGTCTATCTCTGGACTCTGTATTCTGTCCTGTTAATCTACGTGTTTCTCTTCGCACGGACACCACGCTGTCGTTTGCTGTAAAGCTGGTGCATGCAATCCTCCCGGGGCTTTGCCGGGACTGTTTGCCCTATTCCATTAATAATTCCTTTTCATTTCTAGTAAACTTTTAGAATCAGCTTGTCAATTTCTACAACAAAGCCCGCTGGAATGTTTTAGGATGACGCTGATCTATCAGGAAGAATAGACAGCTTAACAGCACTGTATCTCCCAATCCATGGTCAGGGTGTACCCTTCTCAGCCCACCCGGGCTGCTGTGACAAAACACCACAGATTGTGGCTCCTAAACAGCAGGAGTTTATTTCTCACGGTTCTGCGGGATGGGAAGTCCAAGATCCAGCGCCTACAGACGTGGTGTCTGGTGAGAGCCCGTTTCCTGGTTCACTGACGGCACCTTCTCGCAGCGTCCTCGCTTGGCGTAAGGCGCTGGCTAGCTCTCGGCAGTCTCTTTTACAAGGGCAGTAATCCAGACGTGTGGGCGCCACCCTCGTGACCAAATAGCCTCCCAAAAGGTTTCCCTTCCAAATACCATCGCCTTGGGGATTAGGATTTCAACATATGAATTTTAGGGGGACACAAACAGTTAGACCATAACACATTCCATTTATTTCAGTTGCCTTTAATTTCTCTTGGCTGCATTTTGCAGTTTTCAGGGTAAAGGTCCTGCCGTCTGCATTCGTTGGGTCCTCTACAGAGACAGAACCAAGAGGAGGGAGGGAGAGAGGGAGGGAGAGAGAGGAAGAGAAGAGGGGATTATTAGGGGATTGGCTCACACGACTTGGAGGCTGAGAAGGCCTGCGACAGGCCGAAAGGCTCAGCCCAAGGCCAAAGGCCTGCGAACCTGGGGGCCACTGCTGTGTGTCCTGGAGCTTGAAGTCGTTGCCCAAGGACAGGAGAGGATGAGTGTGTCGGCCTGTTCTCTGGTTTTGCTGCCTGAGCCCTGGCCAGTCAGAGGGTGCACACGCTGAGGGCGGATCCTCTCCTTGAGCCCACCGAGACCCACACGTAACCTCCTCTGGAAACACCTTCAGAGACACACACAGAGATCATGTGTTGCCAGCTTTCTAGGTGTTCCTCGAACCGGTCCAGTTGACACCTAAAATTAACCATCACAAAAACTTTTTGTTAAATTTATCCCCAAGTGTTTTATGTTTTCTGTTGCTACCATAAATGGTATTTTTAAATTTAATTTTCTAGTTATTTCCTGCTAGCATATAGAAAAGCAACTGATTTGGAATACTGACTGTGTATCCTTTGGCCTTGCTATATTTACTTACTTTTTTTTAGTACTTTTTTTGTAGATTCTTTAGGATTTTCTGTATCTACATCTGTAATCACATTGTCTATGAAAAGAAACAGAGTTCCTTCCTCCTCTCCCATCTGCATGTCTTTGCTTTCCTTTTCTTGCCTTATTGCACTGGCAGGGACCTGCGGTACAGCATGACAGAGAGCACTGCCTGTGCCCAGGTGACACGTGAATAGCGGGTGACACCAGAAGGCAGGTTCAGAGGTCCCAGGAAACCACAAGAGTAAGTGTGACGACCGTGAGCGTAAGGGACACCGTCCTCCGTTGTCTGGTGCCCACTGTTTCGGGTACTGTGTCTCTTCTGGGTTTTTGGTGGTTTCAGGCAGGAGGGTGACGGTGGTCACTGTCCCTCCATCTCAGCTGGAAGCAGGTCTCGTGCTTGAAGTGTCCCTGTCCTTATTTTCTCCTGTGGAGCAGTCTCCTCAGACCCAGACGTTTCCAGAACCGAGTGTGAGCTGTCCTGGGCCTTCCCCACGTCCACGCAGATGCCCGGGCAGGGTGGGCAGGGAGTTGGAGCTGGCCGCTGGGTGGAGCTGCAGTGGCTTCAGGGAAGAGGCGTTTGAGGGTAAGAGTGAGCCTGCAGGCCTCAAGGGGGAACAAGCCCTGCAGAAAGGGAAGGAGGAAAGCCCAGGGCAGGGCTGGGGCAGGAGCAGGGCGAGGGGGGTGGAGGGGTGGGTGGGTGACTTGGGAAACCGGGTGGGTGTGAGAGGAGCCTTGATCTGACTCCACTCAGCAGTTCAGGGACCCGGAGCCTCCCTCTCCCACTGCAGCCGCAGGCCCCAAGAGGGAGGAGGCGGGGCTTCCACTCCACTCAGGGTCCCAGGCTGCTGGAGTCGGGACATCAAGCCTGCCCTGGGCACCACCTCTGCCAGCAGAGAGGGGAGCTCCTCCTCTTGGCCTTGCCTGGGGTGGGCACCCCACTGCTGCCCACACCCCGTCGGCCAGGTCTCTAGCTGGGTGCTGCTGCAGCCCCACTGAGTGCTATGGCCGGAGCACAGGGCCTGTGACAGCCACCGTGCCAAGAGGAGGCCAGGGAGTGGGTGGGGACAACGGGCAGCAGAGGCCAGACCGGGTATGAGTCCTGGTGGAACCAACAGGACGTGTTGATGGATGGGCATGAGGGGCGTGAGAGCAAGGCCCAGGGAGGGTCCCAAGACTGCCTGGGCGGCGGCTGCTGGGCTTGGAAAGGAGGGCAGAGGTTTGTGGGACTTGCCCGTGGTGGGTGCCCCTTAGCCAGCTCGGAGCTGGGGCCGGTAGCCGGTGGGGGTTGGGATGGTTGACTTATGTGCCAACTCGACTGGCCACATGGTGTCCAGATATTGGAGCAAACATGATTCTGGGTTTATTTCCATGAAAGTGTTTTTGGAATATTAACAGTTAAATCGGCAGACAAGGAAGGCAGGCGGCCTATGCTGGGGCCTCCTCCCATCAGCTGAGGACTCGAACCCAGTTGCAGGTCCCCTGCCTAGAGAGACTCTGAGGGTGCCTGGGACCCGCTGCCCCCAGCTGGGTGAGAGCTGAGGCATCGTGTAAGGTGACAAATTGAGCGAGATCTTACAACCTGAGGTGTCTGAGCTCACCTGGGCCGACGCGCCGTGGTTGCACTGAAGTTCCTGGACACCGTCCTGTCTGGTTACCCGGCAGCCGCTCAGCGCTCTGCTCTGTGACCGTCCTGGCCAGCAGAGCCAAGCTGGCACCAACAGATATTTCTCCACTTAATGGACGGTCTCTGGGGGGTCCGATTTCCCTTCCAGGTTTCCTCTTTCTCAGGACGCTGCTCTTGCCAGCGGTTTTCCTACTGTGGCCGAGTGGCGGCCGGGTCCCCAGGGCCTCTCGAACGTCTGTCTCCAGCTCGACTCACAGCTCCAGGTCCAGGTCTCACCCTGGCAGGACTGGTTTATCAGAGTGTCAACTGCAGTTGTGCTATTAGGTTCCAGCAGTGCCTGGTGTGGCCTGTGCGGATCCGATGACTTGGGGAAATTTTAAGGAGAGCTTATAAAAACTATTAATTTGTGATTGTATGTAACGAAACAGGCACATAGCTTCATAAAATTAAGATCAGATTCTACAGCTGCCACCCCAGAATTGTGGTTACTGTGTGCCAGATGCTGTTATAGGTACTTTGCACAGTTTCTCATTTGCCCCTCAAAGCAGCCCTGAGAGGCTGGGGCCGTCTCAACTGCACTGTCCGGGGAGCAGCTCCGCACACGGAGGGGGCTGGTCTCCCTGCAGCCCACCCCGTTTCTGAGGGCCACTCACCTGTTGCCTCTGGTCCTACTGTGGAAGCCTCACCTCACACAATGCACCGGAATAAGCGCCCCGCGTTTTAAAGAGAGGAGTGCAGAAAGCAAAATCCCAGACGCGGTAACCGTGCCCTCGTGTAATAACCGAAGGTAAAGGCACAGCTCATGACCAGGAGAAAAGGCGACGGCGTGAACCGAAGCGAAGCGAAGCAAAGCGCAGGCGGCAGGGCGCAGCACGGACTGGGAGAAACACCTGCTGCATGCGCTAAACACAGGGTCAATGTCGTGGCTACTCTGGGAACACAGATCGACGTCACTGAGAAACTGCACGTGAGAAACAGCAATGCACCACGTGTCACCGTCAGAGTGGCAAGTGCTAGCAAGAACGCCATTCCCGGTGCAGAGGACGCGGGACGTGGAGCTCATCACTCACTCCTGTGGGACACTTTGCCGACACCCGTCCAGAGCCTTAAGAGCGTGCGCAACGTCTCAGAATGAATCCCGAGGACCTAACAAGAGATACGCCCCAAAGTACACTCGCAACAGTGTTGCACAGCATTTTTACAACAGCTAAAATCTGAACAACCTAAATGGCTAAAAATGAAGTATTAATAATTCAAATTTGCTCAAACCATGGCATTCTACCTAACATTAAAATGATCCATTAGATCTTCATTTATTGCCTGGGAAAACTGCTAACGATACGTTACGTGAAAAATCGCATACAACACATCATGTGTTGTGCAGTCACACCCACACGCGCACACACACACACACACACACACACGTGTCCCTATCAACACAGACATGTGAATCACCACGCCTGGGTGATGGCGTTCTGAGTGACTGTTTCTTCTTCCTGCTTATTCATTTTATATTTTTCTACAATGAATACATATAACATATAGCAAAAGTGATAAAAATGTTCCCCACAGTGTGAGCATAACCTACGTTTCACTCCTTAGATCTCAGTTCACTGGGAAGCGTGGCTGGAAACAGCTGACCTGCCCGAAGCTCTGCTCAAGAGTGGAAAAGAACATTCCTGAAGGAAAGGGCCTTGCAAGCACCCTGCACTAGAAGAGTCTGCATTTAATTAAACGCTCTTCTCTGAGCATGTCCGACTGGAGTCTGAGCCGGTCAGTCAGCCTGCATTGAGCACCTGCTGTGTGCTCGGACACCCCCGGGGACAGAATGTTCTGGAACTGCAGCAGCAGGTCAGACAGGCACTCTGGCACAGATCCCCTGTCCACATCCCGAGATGGATACAAAACAGCAAGTCTGAGCTGAGCTTTGGGGAAGCAGCATCAACCCGCTGCTGCAGGAAACCGCTGTAATGACACGGTGCTCGGGACAGAAACCATGCACGCGTCAGCATCTGGGGTGACACTTCCAGGCAGTTCTGGTTACGGAACAGAAGCTACTATCACGAGGCGCATAGAAAATGCACAAGTGTTTAGCCATATTTCAGGATAAAGGAGTGAAAGGAAATCTTATGATGTACGGGGTCTGCTGGGGAGGCTAACTGTAACTAGACACAAAACGCGTGGTGGCCAGCACGTAGGACTGCGTGTGTTGTTCCCACAAGCAGCACAGTGAGGTCCCGGCTCTGGGGCAGTGTGTGGGGACGACAGGGAGGTGTGGGTTGGGAGAGAGTCCCCTGCACGCTCAGGGACACAGGCTAACGGTGGTATCACCAGCTCCCTTCACAGGTGACTCCGAGGTCACGGGGGCTACTGGGATCGAGTGGGGCAGAGACTCTGTGCCCACCCAGAGCAGGCGTCCCTCCTACTCATGGCCTCGGTGCACCACTGCAGAGGAGGCTGGGAACGACACCAGAGGAGGCGAGAGGCAGGTCTCCGTGGCAGCAGTGGCATCAGCTGCGTTAACAGTTGACAACTGGTGATTTGACGCAGGGCTTTCTAGAGCAAAAGTGATTAAGAAAAGTTTGAGTTTGGCAATGACATAAGGCATAATTCATGACAGGTGCTCTCCCATGGACATGGCGGGTCACTGAACCACCCGAGATCAGGAAACAAGCGAATTTCAGAACCCACGACTCTGGCATCGATCAACTATTTTGTTTCCTTTCAAGGAACAAATGTAGATTGTGTAACTATTTTATAAGCATACAAAAAACAATGATTTTGGCCACACAAATCACTGGAGTATTTATCTATGTAGTTCATTTCAACCAAAATTAACATAAAAATACCATAAAAATGTTGACTAGAAGATTTACTTTCCAAAAAGAACTTTTGTGGTAGACATTGTGTATCTTTGAATGGCTTTTAATTTTTTTTAACAAAACTTTCTCTTTTCCTTCCAATGTTTTTCCTATTTTTTTGATGTTTTTTGATTCCCTTACAACTTTGCTCTGACCACACTTATTTTTCTAGATTCTTTTGTAATCAAATACTGTATTTTCAGTTGTACCAAAGCAATGTGAAAGCTGTCTTGACCAAGAAGTCCAGAGACTAATGTCCACCAGATGGGCTAGTGTCCGGCATTCTCTGCAGATGCGTCCAAACCCTGCCCAGCCGGCCACAACACTTCCTGCAAACAACAGTGGGGCCAGGCAGGTGGACCACCAGCCTCAGGGTCCTCAATGTCTGGAAATGCAGAGAATCTCGAAGGAAGGAAAAGAAGCCATCCCTCTAATCTAAGTTGCATTCAACTGCAAGGACATCTGGTGGGAAACACTGATCAGGAGGAGATAATTTAGCTCATAAGTGTGATATTATAATCACCTTATCAGTTGAAAACAATTTCCACCCAATATATTTCCAATATGGAGAACCCAAAAATAGGTTTTAAAACTGTGGCTATTGAATATGTAATTTTCCTTGCAAATTACTTCTTACCAAATGAATGTATCACGTAGTGATGAAAATCTATTTTAGGGATTTACTTTCTTTAGATAGTGGAATGCCTGGAGACCACAACCAGATCTCAGAAAGCCATATCTTGGTTTTAGTGTAGCAGGCAGCCAATTCCTCAGTCTTAGGACTTAAAAAATGTTCAAATGTATTCTGCAGAAAAATCTTAGAAGTTAGCCCTCCAACCTCACATTGGCCCAAGAAACACAATCTCTGGCAAAGACGTAAAAGCAACTCTAAGATTCTGTGCTATAGAGCTCTTCCAAGAACACAGTCATCCCGTCACAAACAGAAGTGGCTTTTTGCTATGGTTCCTGGCTCCCCGTCTTAACCATTGTAGTTCTTGGATACCAATAGCACCCGCCGGCCTGAAAGGGGTGACATCCACGCGGCAGTATTTCTTCCTTGCCTCACATTTCATATAAAATAAACACCTCCTATTTTAAGAACAACTTTGGGTATGTTTATTTTGGTTTTAAATGTAAGCAATTAATTTTGACTCTTACACTATTTTATTCTCCATCTGTGAACATCACCTCCTGGGCCCCCGTGAGCGGTGCGTGGGGTCGTGGGGTGGTGCGCGGCTCCTCTCCACTTGCCGGTGGCCTTTCCCGGCTGCGGCCCTTCAGTGCGACAAGACATGAGCCTCCAGCACTGGCTTTATCAATTCTGAAAATGTCTTGAAGCCCCTGGCCGCAAAGATGAGCAGGTCAACCACTCTTCCTGCTTCCTGACTAGCTCTCCCCGTAGCTCCAAACCATTATTAGCTTTACGATTGATTTCCACAGGGTCAGAAATTTATCACTTTACATTCTCATAAATGTCTTCCAGCCACGTTTGTTCTAGTCGTAGTCCTACAGTTAAACAGATTCAAGGCGTACCGCTCACACCGTGGACCGCGTTTTTAAGTTCGTTTCTTAGTTGGCTGTAGTTTATCCTCGGCTCAGAGGAATCATGTCCCCTGAGCTTTTGCATGATCAAAAATGTTTGCCAGTTGCCTTCTGTGTCTGTGACCACGCAGCTGGATATAAAATTGGGCCTCAGACTCTCTTTCCCTGAGCAGCTCGTGGGTGGTTCCATCATCCCTGGTATCAATTGTCACTGTAAAGAAATCTCAGGCCAGACCAACTTTCCTCTTTATTATTAACGTGGTAGTCAGTTGTGTACATGTTGAGTCTCTTTTGACTGTCTTCCCTTTGAAAGATTCTCTCTTCAATTGCTTTTGTTAAGAACACTGTGCAGTGGAAAGTATCAAAGGTATAAGAGCATGCAGAAACTCGCAGTATGTTTCCCCATATCCACCACCGAACTGCAGCACTTGCAACATCCATCCAGCTTTTGTATAATCCACACTTTCACTTTCTCACCCCATCCCCCGCTCAGTTATTACTACTTCAGTCTTTTGTGTAAATTTATATATATTGAAATGCACAAATCTTAGCTTTACGATTTTTTAAATAGAGTTTACATTTTACAGCAGCTTCAGTTTCACAGAAAAATGGAGTAGAAAGTGCAAAGATTTCCCTCATGCCCTCTGCCCCTCCACATGCACGGCCTCCCCCTGCACTAAGCCCCCCACAGTGGTGCATTTGCAATGATCGATGGGTCTGCACTGACACATCATTACAGCTCACGGTAGGGCTCACGCGAGGGGCTGCATAGTCTATGCGTTTTGACAGCTGCATAACGACACGTACCCACCACTACGGCATCATCCCGAGTAGCTTCACTGGCAGTGTGATCTGCAGTTCCCTAATGACGCATGACGGTGAGCGTCTCTCCATGTGCTCGTGCTCATCTGCGTATGTTCTTTGGTGAGTGTCTGCTCAGGTCTTCTGCGGACTTTTGTAATTGGGTTCTTTCATTTTGTTGGCTTTTAAGAGTTACTTGTGTATTTTGGATGGCAGTCCTTTGACAGAGATCCCGTCCGCAGTTATTCTACCGTAGTCTGGTCTTCTCAGTCTCGTCAGCGTCCTGGCAGAGCAGGTGTTTGGTTTCAGTGAAGCCCAGCTCATCAGTGATTTCTCTCAGGGATTGGCCTCTGGTGTTGCGCTTTAAGATGTCATCACAAACCCTCGGTCATCTAGATTTTCTCCCGGGTTATCTTCTAGGAGTTTTTATCGTTTTGCGTCGTACTTTTGGGTCTGTGATCCACTTTGAGTTAATCTTTGTGAAGGGTTTATGGTGTGTGTCTGGGTTCTTTGTTTTTGCATGTGTATATCCAGCTGTCCCTGCCCCGCCTGTTGGGCAGACTCTTTGCCCATTTTGTGCCAAGATCGGTTGACTGTGCTTGTCTGTCCCGGGCTCCCCGCCCCGGGCCACTGATCCGTGTGCTCGTTCGCGGCACCACGCGGCCTTGGCCACTGCAGCTCCGCAGTCAGTCCTGAAACGGGGTCACGTCAGCCCTGCGACTGCCTCCTCCTGCCATCAGCTTACGATTCTGACGGACGGACGTGCCCCTGCAACTCACAGACCTGTCATGATGCGGGACATTTTCACCTCCCAGAAATGTTCCTCGTGTCCCTTCAGTCCCTCTCCGTGCCCGGAAGGAACCGCTGCTCTGGATGTGTCACCTCAGATCAGCGTTTCCTGTTCGAAACTTCGTGTAATGGAGTGACATCGCCGCGCTGAGTCCCTCCCCGGCGCGAGCTGGCGTTCGGTGGCCTCGCCCGGTGGCCTCCGCGCTCGTCGCCGCACAGTCGGTCCGTCCGGAGTCGGTGCCGTCCGGCGGGAAGGGCGGGGCCTTCGCAGGCCCGTGGGCCGCCCCCCCACGGCGCCCGGCACTGTAGCCACAGCCGTAAACGGCCCCACGACGCACTGTCATAATTTTTACTTTTTAAAAGGCTTGTAAAGTTTCACGTTAGCCCTGGTGCTGGCGCTGCGCGCCTTCCCCCCCCCCCCCCGCCCGCGCCTCCCCCCCCCGCCCGCGCCTCCCCCCCCCGCCCGCGCCTCCCCCCCCCGCCCGCGCCTCCCCCCCCCGCCCGCGCCTCCCCCCCCCGCCCGCGCCTCCCCCCCCCGCCCCCCCCCGCCCCCCCCGCCTCCCCCCCCCCGCCCCCCCCCCGCCCGCGCCTCCCCCCCCCCCGCCCGCGCCTCCCCCCCCCCCGCCCGCGCCTCCCCCCCCCCCGCGCCTCCCCCCCCGCCCGCGCCTCCCCCCCCGCCCCTCCCCCCCGCCCCCGCCCCCGCGCCTCCCCCCCCCCCCCCCGCGCCTTCCCCTCCCCCCGCAGGCTGTGGCTCTCCCCCCCTCCCCGCCGGCAGCACCCCCGCCGCGCCCCCTACCCCCCCCCCGCCGCGCCCCCCCCAAGCTTCCGGCGCGAGGTTCCGCCGTGACGAGCCCTCTCCGCCCGCTCTCGCTCTCGCCTGAGATGGCTTCGGCCGCCGCGTTCTGGAGGGACGGCCGGGTTCGGGCAGGCGGCGTCTCCGGCACGTTCCCGCCGTCCGGCCGCGCGGTGCCTCCTGGGAGGAAGACGCGACGGCGCCGCCGCCTCCCGCTGCCGCGTCCGCGGGTTTCGTCAAAATTTTGTCCTCCTATCCCCACGGGCATCTTTAGGTCAGGAATGGCAACTTTCTTTTCTTTTTTTAATTAGGAGACATTAGAATCACATATATAAAAATATGGCTTAATTTGTGGATTTTTAAACTCAGTTTTTTGCCTTGAAAAATTTCAAACGCATAGAAAAGTGGACCAGAGAGTACGATGAACAGCTGTGCGCCGGGGGCCGGCTTCTCGCGGGTTAAACGGCTCTGCGTGTCGTGCTTTCCCTCCCCCGTGTCACACACACACACACACACACACCGCACACACATGAACACGCCCACACACTGCACACACCCCACACACACTGCACACACCCCACACACACTGCACACACCCCACATACACACCCCCTACACACACCCCACATACACACACCCCACACACACCCCACATACACACCCCCTACACACACCCCACATACACACACCCCACACACACCCCACATACACACCCCCCACACACACCCCACATACACACACCCCACACACACCCCACATACACACCCCCTACACACACCCCACATACACACACCCCACACACACCCCACATACACACCCCCTACACACACCCCCTACACACACCCCACATACACACACCCCACACACACCCCACATACACACCCCCTACACACACCCCACATACACACACCCCACACACACCCCACATACACACCCCCTACACACACCCCACATACACACCCCCTACACACACCCCACATACACACACCCCACACACACCCCACATACACACACCCCACACACACCCCACATACACACCCCCTACACACACCCCACATACACACACCCCACACACACCCCACACACACCCCACATACACACCCCCTACACACACCCCACATACACACACCCCACACACACCCCACATACACACACCCCACACACACCCCACATACACACACCCCACACACACCCCACACACACACCCCCTACACACACCCCACATACACACACCCCACACACACCCCACATACACACCCCCTACACACACCCCACACACACCCCACATACACACACCCCACACACACCCCACATACACACCCCCTACACACACCCCACATACACACACCCCACACACACCCCACACACACCCCACATACACACCCCCTACACACACCCCACATACACACACCCCACACACACCCCACATACACACCCCCCCACACACCCCACATACACACCCCCACACACACCCCACATACACACCCCCTCACACACCCCACATACACACACCCCACACACACCCCACATACACACCCCCTACACACACCCCACATACACACACCCCACACACACCCCACATACACACACCCCACACACACCCCACATACACACCCCCTACACACACCCCACATACACACACCCCACACACACCCCACACACACCCCACATACACACCCCCTACACACACCCCACATACACACACCCCACACACACCCCACATACACACACCCCACACACACCCCACATACACACACCCCACACACACCCCACACACACACCCCCTACACACACCCCACATACACACACCCCACACACACCCCACATACACACCCCCTACACACACCCCACACACACCCCACATACACACACCCCACACACACCCCACATACACACCCCCTACACACACCCCACATACACACACCCCACACACACCCCACACACACCCCACATACACACCCCCTACACACACCCCACATACACACACCCCACACACACCCCACATACACACCCCCTACACACACCCCACATACACACACCCCACACACACCCCACACACACCCCACATACACACCCCCTACACACACCCCACATACACACCCCCTACACACACCCCACACACACCCCACATACACACACCCCACACACACCCCACATACACACCCCCTACACACACCCCACATACACACACCCCACACACACCCCACACACACCCCACATACACACCCCCTACACACACCCCACATACACACACCCCCACACACCCCACATACACACACCCCACACACACCCCACATACACACCCCCTACACACACCCCACATACACACACCCCACACACACCCCACACACACCCCACATACACACCCCCCCACACACCCCACATACACACCCCCTACACACACACCCCACACACACCCCACACACACCCCACATACACACACCCCCACACAAAGCAACACATACTTAAAACATACACACCCCACTCACACCACACATACACTCACACCATACATACACATACATATAAACCACACACACAGCACATAGACACACACAAAGTCACTGTACCGCCACCTTCTGACCCCCCTGGACTGGGGTTAGCTGACTGCCACTCCCTCAGGTACAAAATGCACCAAAAACTCAGGAATCAAGATAAACAATATTTTAATGCAATGTTTTACAAAATCAAATTGAATGCAAAAAATCCTAGATGAACAAAACATCAAAGTGGTAGGTGAAGGCAGGATGAGGCCCCTGGTTTCCTCCCCCCATTTCTGAGGCCACACGGTCCCCTGGGCGTCCCCCTGACGGTCCCTCGGGGCTGGGGGCACCGTAGCCGGGTCAGCACCCGGGGGGCCCAGGCCTGGGGGAGCCTCCCCCCTCCTTAGGGAGATGTCGGGGGGCTGCCGGCCCCTGCGGCCGGGCCTTGCGGAACCCTCAGAAAGCAGACGGCGCGTCCCGCAGGACCTCGCCGCACAGACAGCTCGAGCATTGGCGGATTCCGGACTCACCGCAGCCAAGCGATTTCCCAATTACTTATAATTTTGTTATTTTTCTTCTGCTTCCCAGAATCCCAGGGGAACTCTCAGAGACGATCAGACAAATGAAAAATTGTATCTTTTAAGTCTCAGCTGTTTTTGATTTATCTGTGAGCAAAATGGCAAAACCCTGGGAGATGCTTTTAAAGTGGCAGGCAAGGAATGCGTTGCCTTACGTAAACCTAGAAGTGAATGAAAGTAATTCAGTTAAACAGTAAAATGTGAATTTAGACAGAAAACCTCAGGCTGCAAACGAACATTTATAGACCCTTAAAATAACAGCAACGGCAGTAGGGCCGTTTCCCAGCTTAGTTACCACTTTCCATCCAGAAATAGCGAGACCTCCTTGGGAGGAACAGCCAGCCGCGGGCACGCACCCCGGGTGCCTGTGCCGTGAGCACGGAAGCAGGGAACTCTCCAGAACCTTGTGTGCACCGCACAGCTCAGGCGACCCCCGGGCTGGAGCGCCCCGTTCTCCGCACACCTTCCCCGTGGCAGTTCACCCTGTTTTCATTCAGCCACGGAGGCTTCTTTCTCCAAACAAAATTGTCCCCCCTCAAATCTATAAATCAGGCAAGAGTGAGCTGCTGCGGGGGTCCCCAGGACAGCCTCCCCCACACCCCGCAGGGCCAGGGTGGCCTGTCCCAGCAGCTTGGGATCACGGGCACAGCGCATGGGCCTTGGGCCCCTTCCAAGGATGGAGGGCTCCCGGGAGGTGGTGGCCTGGACGGTCCTAATGTAGCAGGAGGGGAGAAGAGGGGTCCTTGGGCCTCGGCCCTCAGGAGGACACGAGCAGGGGGTGGGGGGATGGGCTCCAGGGCAGACTGGGGCTTGGGGAAGCTGCTTGCCGCAGGGGCAGCCCCCAAGGACAGGGGGCCTGGGAGGGGGCCTGGGAGGCACTGCCACGGAAAGGACCCTGACTGTGACCAGGTGCAGGGGCGGGTGTGGGACACGGAAAGGGGTCTTGTCAAGCCCGATGGGACTCACAGGGGACGGTCCCCGCCCCACCTCCAGGACATACCTCGGGGCTGTGCGAGGCTGCAGGACGTCTGGGTCGGGGGGGCACCTGTGCAGCCCCTGCCGGAAATGACCCTCTAGCCCACCCGCCAGCCCCCAGGATGGGGTGCGGGGTCAAGTCCAGAGTTCCTGGGGTGCAGGGCTGCCTGTGAGGAGCCGGCATGTGCTGCGTCCACCTTTTTGTTTTACTTTTTCTTATATTAAAAAAAAAAACCCTGTGATTTTAAACAGTAATAGTAATAATTTTAAAATAAGCGGATATTCCTTTTCTTTCGGTTTTTTTCTTTTGGTAAATTGTAAATGTGTCCCTCCCTGTGGCTTCCCCTCCACGAAAGGTGAAGCGTCAGCGCCTCCGCGCGGCCCCCTCCTCTCTGCCGGGGGACTTCGATCCCAGCCCTTGTTCTCAGCTCCGCTGTCAGTCAGAAGCACATTGAGACTCTGCTTTAAACCTCAGTTTCCTAATGCGACTGTATGTCTACTTCATTTAGTTCTACCCGATTGACTCTTTAAAATTACCAACATAAAAGCAAAATGAGATTTTTTTTAAAAAAAACTATAAATTGATCATAAATAAACTACAAAAATAAAAGTACATAAAATGAAAGCAATCCTCTCCCTCCGCTGCCCAGGTCCACCCCACCTCCGGGGAGGGGGCGTCCCACGCTCCTGGTGGTGACCAGGAGAGCTTTACACCTGTTTCTTAAAGCAAATCCATTCTAGAATAGATAAGACCCTCACACGATTACAGAAACCAGCATCGGTGTTCCCCTCTCTGCCCCCAGGCCGCCTCCTACAGGCCCCGTCTGCCCCTCCCCCACCCGCGCTGGTGGCTGGTGTGCTGCGCACGCGGCCGGCCCTTGCTGTGTCGCCACCCTGGACCCAGGAGGCCTCAGAGACTTCGCTGCCGGAAGCAGCGTCCTCCTGCCTGGTGTCTGGGTGGGCTCCAGGCGGTGGGCATTCAGCGCCTTCCAGTCTGTGGGTGTGGACAGTGTAGCCGGGAGGACGGCGGCATTGCAGAAAACTCTTAGAAGTGGACACTCGAGGTCCGAGGGTCTGTGCGTGCAGAGCGTCCTCGGTGGACCCAGCTGGCAGCCCAGCAGCACGGTGCCCCAGCCGGGACCTCTGCCAACCCCAAGCGCAAACGTGCATCCAGGCGCTCGAATTCGCATGTCTCTGACAGGCTCTCATTTTATGGGTTTTGCAATCATTGCAGTTTACTCTGTGTGGGGGGTGCGAACCCCCTGGCGTCTCCTTCCTCCCTTTTCCTGCTGTCAGCCTTTTTCCTCCTGATCTCCAGGAGTTCCTTCCACACGGAGGAGCCGGGCCTGAGGGATGACGTGCACACCCAGTCTGTCTTGCTCCAGTTCCGACAGCTTTTGCAGAAGTTGTTTTATTTTTCTGTAGTCAAATCGATCAGCTGCTCAGAGCTTCTGGGTTCTGTGTCTCGGTTTTAAAAACCCTTTTCCCATTCTGAAGTTTTAAAGAACTCCCATATTTAGAAAACGCATTTAAGATTTTATTCTTTAACTATTGCATATGTGAGCCCTTGGACTGCGTCCTGCGGAGCGTGCGGTGGGGAATCGCAGCTTGGCGTCTTTCTCTGGGTAGCTCTCCCGGCTGCCGCCCGCACCCGTCCCTGGGCACCCAGTACCCCGAGGACTGGCGTCTGCTCCTGGGCTTCCGTCACGCCCACCCGCTGTCCACACAGCCGGCACCACCGTCCTGCTTAGCACGGAGGCTTTGTAACAGGTTTTAAATACTCTTCTTTTAAAAAACTACCCCAGCCAGCTCAGTGTGTGTTTTCCCCTACGACATCCTAGATGTTCTCTCCCGCCTCAGGGTCGCTCCCAGGCCCCTCCTCCCCGTCCCGGGCCTGGGTGACTCCCTGTCTTGGTGCGGATAATGGAGCCTGCCTGCTGGCTTCTCCCGTTGCCTGCGGATCTTTCCAGGAGGAGCGGAGCGAAATGCTGAGTCCGTGAGCCCCACCGGCCCCTACGGGACTAGGTTCCAGCCAGCCCTGGTCGTCCTCCTTCCTCCCTCCTCTCCGTCCCCTCCTCACTCTGCGTTGTCAAGGTGGACGTTGTTCCCGTTCCCTCTGTGATCCAGGAGCTTCGGACCCCTGCGTGCACGTTGGTTTGAGAGCCGGCAGCATCTTCATGGCCCCGAGCTGGCGCCGCGTCTGCAGCGGGGGGTGGAAAGCAGCCCCAGGCCTGCCCGGCCGCTGCTGACGGCCAGCCAGAGCCAGGGCCGCGCCGCGGGCAGGGAGACCGCGGACTCTGGAGGGAGCCTGCCGCAGACGTGGATGCTGGCGTGTGGGGACCACGACCCTGACCCGGGAAGGCAAGGGGAACCCCGCCGCATGTGATGGAGAGCACGGCACACCTCACGTTTAGTTTGGTCTTACTTTATTTTGTCTTTTAGAGACAGGGTCTCACTCTGTCACCCAGGCTGGGGTGCAGTGGTGTCGTCACAGTTCACTGCAGCCTCCAACTCCTGGGCTCAAGCGACCCTCCTGCCTCAGCCTCCCGAGTAGCTGGGACTGCAAGTGTGCACCACCACGCCTGGCTAATTTTTCTATTTTTTGTAGAGACAGGATCTCGCTATGTTGCTCAAGCTGGTCTTGAACTCCTAGCCTCGAGCGATCCTCCGGCCACACCCTCCCAGAGTGCTGGGATCACAGGCTGAGCCACCGCGCCTGGCCGATCTTACTTCAGACTCCCATGTCACCTGGCCACCTCGCAGAGGGTCTCTGTCTAGGCCCCTGGACCCAAAACGCTATCTAACCTCCAGCTTCTGCAGTCGGCACAGAAACAGGTCTACGGTTTAATAAGGAATAAACAAAGCTGCCGTCGGGCGGTGATTCCTGCCAACTCTTCTCTAATTAGAGCTGCTGCCTTCCGAGAGCAGCTTGTGTTTCTAGTTTCGCGTCTCCTCGGCGCCAGGGCTTGTTGTGTCCTTATTCAAACCCACGACCGTGCGAGGGACACTTCCTTCCAGGCTGGGTTTGCTTCGCCTCCTGGAAGCGGAAGCGAGGTCCGTGCGTGGGTGTCCGGCGTCCGGGCCACGTGGACTCTCGTCTGGCACTTCCCCGGCGACTCCGGCTCCTCCCCTGCGGCTCCTGCGTGTGGGGATGTGGGCTCACGCGACAGTTCTGTTTATCCTGGAGCTGCTAATCGTACTTCTCTCCTCCTGACGACAGACGCACGAGCCTTCACCCTTGCTCGCCTCATCTCCTGATTCGACTGCTGCTGCAAGGGCCCCACCTGCCACAGAAGGCGTAGTTGGGCCTCACCTGGGCAAGCACACCTGGGCCGGGCCACGCTGGCAGCCGGACCTCTCCGCCACCTTTCCTCAGATCCGAGGCTTCCTCTTTCCTTCCAGTCCCACCCAAAGTCTTCCGCCTTCCTTTTTCTTCTATGTTTGGAATTTTTTTTTTTTTTTTTTTTGAGACAGAGTGTCGCTTTGTTGCCCTGGCTAGAGTGAGTGCCGTGGCGTCAGCTTAGCTCACAGCAACCTCAAACTTCTGGGCTCAAGCAATCCTACTGCCTCAGCCTCCCGAGTAGCTGGGACTACAGGCATGCACCACCATACCCGGCTAATTTTTTCTATATATATTTTAGTTGTCCATATAATTTCTTTCTATTTTTAGTAGAGACGGGGTCTCGCTCTTGCTCAGGCTGGTCTAGAACTCCTGACCTTGAGCGATCCACCCGCCTGAGCCTCCAGAGTGCTAGGATTACAGGCGTGAGCCACCGCGCCCGGCCTATGTTTGGATTTTTATTAAAAATCTGAATAAAGCCAATTTCATTTTTTATTTCTACTTCTCTAAATTTTCTACAGAAAATGATTAAATGATTAAAATATACAAAGGGTTCCTTAGACCTACAAGGTAGAGATGAGTTTTGAGGGTTAATTTCAGACAAAGCAGCCTTCAAGACAAAATTAAAAAAATACATTCTAGAAACGCTGAGAAGATCAATTTACCAGAAAGACATAAAAATCCAAGTTATCAATCCTGCTATTTACAAAGATTCAAAATGGATGGACCGAGATACAAACTTACAGAATGAAACAGAAATAAACTCATAAGTAGGATCGAAGTTTTTAAAAACTCCTCCCTTAGTAACTGATAAAAGTATATAAAAATCAGCTCCCAGTTCCTTAAAAAGTACAAACTACGTCCACTTGTTCAGCATGAAATAGGTAATATGACTGCCTGTGCATGTATTAAGAAATAAATGTGTAATTTTAAAACTCCAAAAAGAGAAATCATCAGTGCCCTATGAATTCACTGAAAAAGGTTGCCAAACCCTTAAGAGGAACTGACACCAATTTTAAGCAACCATGTGTGGAACATAGAGGGGGGTCAAATACCTGCCGGTTCATCTCGTGGGACCAATAGTCCCCGATAGTAAAGCAAGAGACAGATAGTGTAAGGAAGAAGGAAACATGTAAATGAATCTCTCTTAAGAACATAAACACAAAAATCTTCAAAAAATATTAACAAACCAAGTAATATGCAAAAAAATAATAGATCATAACCAGGGAGGGTTATTCCTGGTGCTCAGAAATCAGTGTATTAATAATCCATCATGTCGACAGGCCCAGTGCAAAATCATATGACACCATCAATTAAACTAAATTATCTTCAAAAATCAACACTGTTAATAACAAAGAAAACTCCGAAACTAGGTATTGAAGGGAATTTCCTTAATGTCATAAAGATTATCTACAAAAAAATAAAACCCTACAAGGAGCCTCATACTTAACGGTGAAAGACGCAATTGTTTCCCCCTAAATCCAGTGATAAGGTAAGAATGTTACTCTCACAATTCATATGTAACATACGGCTGAAAATTCTAGCCAGTGTATAACAAATAAATAAATCTACACATATCGGAAAAGAAAGAAACTATATATTTAAAGATGAAATGATTGGCTACAAAGACATCCTAAGGAACTTAAAACCAGAATCTCAGAACTAAATATCAATTATGTTTTAGAATGCAAGATCAACACCCAAAAATCAATTGCCTATCAACACATTAACAACGAACAAGTGGAAACAGAACCAAAAAGCACAGCATCATTTACAATTAATCTAAAGAAAATGAAATAACAAATAATAAAATAAAACAATATCTTACAAAAACTACAAAAATCTGATGAAAGAAATCAAAGTCCTAAACAGAGAGACATACTGTGTTCATAGATTGAAAGATTCAATAATCCTAAAGATGTAAATTCTTCCTAAATTGATCTATAGATTTCAAACAATTTGTATCATAAGCACAGCAAGATTTTTATAAATATCAAAATCTTTCTCTTTCTTTCAAATTTTATTTCAGGTTAAATGGGAAATACATGTTCTCTGTTTTTGCATGTCTAAACCTGTTCCACCTTCACTGTCGGTCCTGTTAGACTGTTGGGCTGGGTATAGAATTCTCAGTTTTAAATGATTGTTTCTCCGAAGCTTGAAGGTCCCTTCTGTAGACACCTAACCCCAGTGACGCCAGGGAGAACTCAAATGCCAGTGCGAGTCTCACGCCTTTGCAGTGCCTTGTTCTTTCTCTCGCCAGGCCTTTACGATCTCCTCGTGTTTGACAGCCCGAAATTTCAGCAGGTGTATTGGGCAGGGTCCTGTCCTTCATTCTGTTTAGGGCACTGTGAGTCCTTCAGACTGACTGCCATTTTCAACCCTGGGAAATTTTCTTCTATTAATTCTTTTAGTATTTTCCTCTGAATTTTCTGTTTCTCATTCTGGAACTTCTATTAGATGGTGTCTGGAGTACCTAGATTAAGTCTTTGTACTTCTTAATTTTTCTCCCGTATGTCCATGTCTTTGTCTATTTTCTCCACATTTTAGAAAATTTCTTCCTCTTTATCTTCCAGCCTTCCCACTGAATTTCTATTTTGAAAATCATGTTTCAAATTTCAAAATCTCTTTCCTGCTCCCAATTTGCTTTTTTTTTTTTTTCCAGAGGAACCTGTTCCTGTGACATCGATGTGGCATCTGTATGGACCTCTTCAAAGTCCAATAACCACGCTTTCCAAAAATGCTTCCAGCTCTAAAACTTCATCTGTGAGAACGTGGTCCCGTTCCCAGTTGTGCCGGGGCGACAAGTGGAACAGTTTGGTAGAAAGAGCCTGGTTCAAGGTCTGACTCTGCCACCAAATGGCCTCACACAAATCCTCCCCCTCCTCTGGATTTCGGCTTCATTCCACGAACTTCCAAGGAGCCTCGACAATTTTTAAAAATTCAGTTGCATAAACATGTGCCGAGAGCCTCGCACCCTCTTGCCTGTGTGCTGGGCACTGGGACGCCAAGACACGGAGCTCACAGAGGAGAACGCAAGGGGCGAGGGGCGGGTGTCACCCGGGAGAACACGAGGGGCTGGATGCACAGCAGGCGGGCGGCAGGGCCGGGCGTGTGGGACCCACAGGCCACAGATACGACATTTGAAGGACACGCAAAACATGCCAAGGCCAAAGGGCTCAGGAGTCCTCCCAGGGAAGAGCTGCAGTGACCAAGGAGACCCCCCCCCCCCCCGTGTGGCCCAGCAGCCCCAGTGACCACAGAAGTCCCTTCTGGCCACAAGGACACAGGAAAATTCTCTGTTCTCACAGCAGCGTTGGGGAAGCTTTTCCCTCCAAAATCCAGAGAGATGCCCCGGACCCCCGTCTCTGTAGAGGGCCACATCCCCTCCCACGACCCCCGATTACCGTCCCGTAGCCCAGACCCAGCCTTGGCCTTCAGACTCACACTCACGTCCTGGGGGTGTTCCCACCTGGTAACCCCCAAGGTTGACCTGATGGACATGACCCGGCAGGCGCCCCAAGGCCCAAAGCTTCAGTCCCTGGCGAGGGTCCTGGCGTGGTGGAGACCCGGGCGGAGGAAACCCGGCCCCAGGGATGAAGGAGCAGAGCTGCCCGGCAGCCTGGAGCGTCGCCCAGACTCCCGCCTTCTCCGGGCTGTCAGTCACAGTGGCCTGGTGCCGCCCAGCCCCCAGCGCTCTGGTCTCAGCCGATGCCACTCAGCCGGCGCCGCACCCCACACGCCTCACCTCACCCCAGCAGGTCCTCCCCACTCTACCCCCAAAGTGCCCCCAGGATGCAAGTCCCCCTCTCAGGGCCACCTGCCTGGACCCCTGCGGCCCCCGCACACTGGCCTCTCCCATGGGAGGTGAGGTGGGTCCCCCTGTGCGGCCGTGGGCTCCCACGTCGCCAGCTCTGCCCAGCACCCCCTCACCGGGGGGCCGCTCCTCCCCAGACGCCCACACTCTGCCGTGGGCTGTGGGCACGCGGGTCCCTCCAGGCTCACTCTGCCCCCTGCACCTGCCGCCAGAGCCCCCCCGGCATTTCCTGCCAGTTCCCGGCCCCTACGAGGCAGCCCCGCGAGGACTCTGGCTCCGTGTGTGTCTGTCCCGCTGCCACATCTCCTGGCACCTAGAACGTGGCCTTGTCCCCGAGGGGGCCCGCCGGTGGTTGTCAAGTGGCCCAAACCAAATAAACAATGTGGCCCAGGGTCTGCGCTGGCTCCCGGGCGGGTCCACCTGGAAAACTCGCGGGTGTCACCGCAGGCAGTGCTGGGGTGACAGACCTGTCCCGGGGGAGGAATGAACGGACTCAGGGTTCACAGTCTTCCCCCAGGAAGCACGTGCGGGTTGTTGCAGACACACAGCAAGGACAGGGACACTCAGCAAGGACAGGGACATGCAGCGAGGGCAGGGACACGCAGCAAGGACAGGGACACTCAGCGAGGGCAGGGACACGCAGCGAGGGCAGGGACATGCAGCGAGAACAGGGACACGCAGCGAGGACAGGGGCCGGAGGGCCAGCTCCCGGGCAGGAGACAAGCACCTCGCTCCTCAGGCCAGGCCCCTCTGCGCAGGCTCCACAGCGGCAACCCCGAACCCTGACAGTGCTCGGCTGAGACCGCCGCGTCGCTCCCACTCTGACGGGGCTGGGGGGCCGCCAGTGCCGGGTCTGGGCTCCAGCACGACCGGCAGCCTGACCCCGCTCAGCCAGGGCCCTGCCGGCCTGTGACCTGACCCCAAGGCAGGGGGTTTCCCACACACACGCTGGACACTCAAGGGCCGTAACCTGGGGTGGGGCGTGCACGGGGGCCCCCAGCCAGGGACTCGGCGGGCACAGGCCCTGAGACCCGCTTCCTGCCAGCCGGGCACAGTCTCCCTCCCGGCTTGTCCTGGCCGGTGACATGGGCGCCTCCGGCAGCAGCTTCCCTGCAGGGACAGAGCAAGACGGCTGTTTGCAGCATGGAGCTGCCACCTTGCTTTTAGGCAAGAGTGTTCTGGAATTGGCGTGGGGTCAAGGGACATAGTTCTCATCTTAAGTTGGCCCCTCTTTAGAAGCCCAAAGACTATCCAGCGCCGCATTCCTGAAGCTAAAAATAAATGTGCGACCAGCATTTCCTGAGACAGGAGCGTCTTAGCCAAGAACACGGCGGCTGCAGATCCCGCCGTGCAGCCCCGCAGGCGGGAACGGATCACGCTCCCCGACGGGCTCTGGGCGGCCGCGGCCTCTCGCAAACTCTGCCTCTTCCCCACCGACCCCGACGCACGCAGGGCCCGACACTCGTCCGAGACCCTCGGTGTCAGCGGAACCTCTGGGGTCTGGGCGTCACTCGGGCCTGGGCTTGACCTTGAGTCCCTGAGTCTCTGCCAGGCCCTCCTCGGGTGCCACAGGGCTGCCCCATGCCCGGGGGACATGGATGTTGCCACCGTAGGCCTTGCCAGGGGCTGGAGCCTGCAAACCTCACAGGGCAGCCTGAAAATGACACGGGGACTGTGGTTCCCGATGGCAAACCCAGGAATTTGAGAAGTTGAGAAATCTTCCCAAGACTCAAAATGGAAAAATGCCCAGAGTTGAGCCGAGAGAGCTGGAGAGCGGAGGGGCCGGGCGGGGCTGACGCCGGCGTGGGGAGGGGAGTAGGCAGAGGGACAGGCCGGCGGACAGGGAGCCCCCCACGTCAGGGCGGGTCTGCGCCTTCGGTTCGGGAGGCTCTCGAGGGCAGAGAAATTGATGATTAAAAAGGAGAGGGCGGGCGCGGCTCACCCCTGTGGTCCTGGCACTGTGGGAGGCTGAGGCAGGAGGATCGCTGGAGCCCAGGAGTTGGAGGCTGCAGTGAGCTGTGATGACGCCACTGCTCTCCAGCCTGGGTGACAGCAAGACCCTGACTCAAAAACAAAACAAAACACAGAGGCAGAGACTGGATTTTATTCTAAATGATTTAAAATAAAGGACAACCCGAGAGGCTAAGGCGGGTGATGGGAGACTTTATCTGCCAGGAACAAACCAGCTCTCCCAGACTCTGTGTGACAGCGTCAGTGACCGTGGGGAGACCCCTGCAGAGGTCCGAGGGCCGGGATGTGACCCGGGGACTTTCTGCCCCGTGCCACGCCTGACAGAGCAGGTCGGCGAAGACGAACTTCCATGGAAGACTGGAGGGTGCCCAGGCCAAGACCCCCCCAGCAAGACCCCGGAGCCCGGGGGCAGGAGACGCCCACTCTCACCACCAGCAGCTCGGGGGACAGAGGGAACCCGCCGTCTTTGTCACCGACACTCCCTGCCTGACTCACCTTTCAACCACGTTGCTTAGATCTTTTGCTCTAGAGCAACTTCAAGTTCTTACGAAATCCAGTAGTTTCACAGCGTCACAGCTGTTGGCCTTGGTGTCGCCACCACGTCCCTTGTCACCACAGCGTCATCAAACCGTGCTCCTGGTTTCCGTTCTGACACTTTAGGAGATTCGGCTTCACGGATAAATACTTAAATATAAAATGCACTTGGGCTTTTGCATGTATTTCATACATTCATTCTAACTTTTTAGAACTATTTTCTGTAGGTCTGGGGACCCAGGCGAGAGGTGCTGTCTGCTTGTCCCCATTGGGGCTGTTCGGGGCCAGCTGTGTCCCCGAGAGCTGTTCCTGAGGGTGCGTCTCTGGCTGACCGGGCATGGGAGGAGGGGCGCCTCGGGGAGGCCGGGTCGCAGCCAGAGCAAGCCCCACCCAGAGGGGGACAGCTGGCCATGAGCAGGGCCCAGGCCCGGGCACACTCCGGGCCAGGTGGGCACGGAGAGCAGTGGACCTGGTGCTCTGGGCTTGACATGTCACCGAAGTCGAGACCCAGAGGCCAGGCGCTGCAGCCACGAGGAGGGAGACGTTCCAGGAGGGATTGGGCCCCGCCGTGCAGAGGGTCTCCCCGAACACACAGTTGGCGCCCAGAGCCTCGCCAGCCAGGGTGGGCCGTTCTGTGGGCCCTGGGCTGGGACGTGGAGGGAGGCAGACTGCCAGGCCCCCTGCCCAGGCCCCCAGAGTCCCTCCGCCCTCTCGTTCCCCTCGAGCACCTGCCAGGCCCCTGCACCCAAGTCCAGGCTCCTGCACCGCGGCCGCCATGGTCCTGCCGGGCGCTCGGGCGTAGCTGAGGCAGGACGCGTGAGCCTGGACGTGTCCCTAGGAACTGGGCACTTTGAGCCTTCTTTCGAGACTTTGTTTCCCCTTGGGGACCAGTGGGGAGGTTTGTGGACTCATGAGCGTCATTGTCACTGCCCCCAGAGGCAGTGCGGGCCACAGGCTGCGTGTCCTCAGGGATGGAGAGGGAGACAGGCCAGGGTGGCCTGGGGCCCAGTGGGGATGGGGGCAGCCTGTCCTGACCAGAGGCTGGTGTCCCTGGGGTTGGGGTGGGAGCCTGGCCGACCCAGGCCTGGTGGGCAGAGTCAGCAGCAGGTGCTGGGGGAGCAGTGTCCCCACAGGTGCTCCTCTGTGGTTGGACATAGGACAGGTGGGTGCTGTGCGGGTGGGGACCCTGGGGGATGGGGCCATGGGGTGGGGCTGTGGGGGTGGGGCCATGGGGGTGGGGCTGTGGGGGGTGGGGACCCTGGGGGATGGGGCCATGGGGGTGGGGCTGTGGGGGTGGGGCCGTGGGGGTGGGGGCCCTGGGGGATGAGGCCATGGGGGTGGGGCCGTGGGGTGGGGGCTGTGGGGGTGGGGCCGTGGGGTGGGGGCTGTGGGGGTGGGGCCGTGGGGGTGGGGGCCCTGGGGGATGGGGCCATGGGGGTGGGGCCGTGGGGTGGGGGCTGTGGGGGTGGGGCCGTGGGGGTGGGGGCACATCGCTGTCCAGGAGCTTTTGCGCCACAGGTGCTGCTCCCAGCGGGGGCTGTGACAGGGACCCTCTGCCCTAGCCTGGTGCCTCCCCAGCCCATGCACAGCACCGCTGGGCCCCGTGTGGCCTCTGCTCTCTGCTCTCTGCTCAGAACCCGCTGGGAGGAGCAGAGGCCCTGCCTGGGCCCCTGGCCGTGACCCCCAGCACGTGTGCCCCTTCGCCCGCTGGCCTGCTTGGCCTGGTTTCCTGACACTGTGTGTCCTCTGGGCCGTTGTCCTCCCTCCGTAAGGATCGGTAACAAGGTGGCGCCAGTGGGGGCGGCAGCTGCTGGGTGGGGGCATTTGGGCAGGGTTGCCGTGGCCTTCACGGAGCCTCCCGTGAGAGTCCGTGTCACCAGGCATCCATGCCTGAGAACCCCCGGGGCCCCCGCCCCGTGGGCCAGGGTCCCATCTGGGTCCTGACGACATCCCCTCGGGAAGAGCCCGTCCCCGCCGGGCGCAGACAGCGCAGTGTATGCAGACGGGATCAGTCCCGGCTCCCCGCGAGGACCGAGCGTGTCCTTGGAGTGTCTCTGTTCTGCTATAAATACACACTTGAATCAGAAAATAACACGCTTCCAGCGGGTGGCGGGCCCTTCCCAGCGGCGGCTCGGAGCCCGCGTGCGGGTCCAGGCCCAGCCCCTGCAGCCTGCCGGGGCCTACTTTCCCGGCCAAGGCGCAGTTCAGATGGACAGTGATTAACAGGCGATGCGTTTCTGCTCCAGCGCCTGCTGGGTGGGGGAGGGTAACGCCGCCCCGTGCGCTTGGGGAGGGTCTGCGGAGCCCCCACCCTGGCCGGAGCAGGGAGGGCCCCGCAGGGCCTGAGCAGCACCTGCCCTGCCCCCCCCCCAGTCCCCAGGGACCCCGCTCGCCCACTCGCCCGCTCACCCGCTGCCGCAGCTGTGGGAAAGGCCCAGGCCCACCTCCCTCCACCCCTTCAGGCTCCACAGAGGCCCTGACCTCTGGCCTCTGACCCTGACCTCCCAGGCAGCTATGCAGTGGGAGGTGGGAGAAGCCTGGTTTCCAGACCCCACAACCTTCAGGGTCTCTGGCATGGGGAACCCCAGATTTCTCGGGCTCTTGCTCCGGGTGCTCAAATGAGCAGCCTTCAGGGAGCGGGAGGGGCCCCCTGCCCGCGTCCGTCCGGCTCTCAGGGATCTGGGACAGTTATTTTCCTGCCCACGGCTCCCCTGGGGTCAGCCCTTCCCTCCGGGACGGGGACGCTCGCCCCACCTGGCCCTCAGGGCATCTGCCCAGGCTCTCCCGACTCCGACCGTTTCAAACCCGGTGGGGATGTGGTGAGGCCATCGCACGCGTGAGCTCAGCTGGGGGAGCGCGGGGCCGAGCAAAGGCCGTGGGGCTGCGGGATTCACTACCACATCTCAGGGATTCCCGCGCTTCCCACAGCGAGGGGCTGCCGGTCACACTCCGCAAAGGGAGACGCCCGTGTCCTGTGGTGGCAAAGGCCACTCCGCCAGGGTCCTGCCACAGGCCGGGCCGTCCCTGGGAGGGGTGGAGGTCGCTGGGACAGCTCCGCAGCCCCAGCCGCCGCCGCCTCTGTTCTCCGGACGGACGCCCCTGCACCCAGACGCCCTCCTCTCCCCAGCGGGACCCCCCAGGAGGCGCATCCAGGGTCAGGGCCGTCCCCGGGTTCGCGGCTGCTCCAGGTGAGGCCGGGGCAGCAGCGGCGTCTGCCAGCTGCTCAGAAGCGCAGTCCCCACCCCCGCAGAGCCAGGTCGGCACCGTGACAGGATCCAGTGACTCACACACTCACACTAAAACGTTTTGGCAATTCACACGTCGGAGCTCCAGAAATGCAGCCCTGTAGGAAGTGGGAGGCAAACATTTGGGGAGAGGCTGAGATTCCTGCAGTCCTTTTGGGGAGCACTTTGTCACCGTCAAGCAGCCTGGCTGGCTTCTGAACACACACCGGCGCCATGTGCACCGAGCTACTCGAAACGTGGCCGCGTTTCCTGTACCAAACCGACGCGGCGTGTTTGTGCACGGATTATAATCTCACCGTCGAGCTGGCTCGTGGCTCACGGACGCTGCTTCAAGTGGAGCAGCAGCTGCCAAGGGCACGGGAGCCGCGGCTGGGTAGCTCTTGCGGTCTGCGAGGAAGGCAGAGCCCACAGAGGTGCTAGGGCCAGCCAGCCGGGCCCTGTGGCCTCTGGGGACAGCTGACTTGGGACCACGTCTCAGCCCCGCCATCAGTTCTCCGTCGGAGCTGGGGGTGAGGGTGACCTGGCCGTGGCCGGGGGAGGAGACCATCAGACTGGCTGGGGAGGACGGGCTCGCCCAGCACAGCTGGGGCTGTGGGAGGAGCCCGAGAGCCAGCTGGGGTCCGAGGGTCCCGTGGGGCAGTGAGGGGATGCACCAACGCCACCGGAGTCTCATTAGTTCCATCTTCTGAGCTGTCACACTCAGCATGTCCTGCACCCAGCGCCTCATTAACCCCAAATAAACCACCGCTTGTGGGCTGGAGGAGGGAGGGAGGCCGGGCGGTTCCCACCCTCCTGGGCACACTCGCTCCTGCCTGTGCCTTTGTTCTGGGAGCATCCTGGATGCTTCCAGGCCCAGCCTGGCCTGATGGGCGGGGGTGTCTGGACCTACGCAGGCCGGTCTGTGGGCTCTGATTTCAGTGCTGTGTCGCCAGCCTGGCCTACGGCTCAGGGGCTGCGGGGAAGCGCGTGGAGGCTCAGGCTGCCCGTGGTGACTGCAGGGGCCTCTTCCCTCCAGACCTGTGCCCGGCCTCCTCCCTGCCACTGGTAGGTGGCAACAGCTGGAGCGGAACTGGCTCCCTGGGGCCCAGGGTCAGAGTCCCCAGACACCCAGCTCTGCGGAAGGCGGGAGACAGGATGTCTGGGAGCCCAGGGGTCCAGGCTTGTCGACCAGTTCTCCCGGCTGGGGGGCAGCCAGGGCGCCCTGAGAGAAGCCCCCACTGCCCTCCACATCCCGGACTCCCCCCTGCATGGGCCGACACCACCCCACAGGGCACCATCCCGATCTGGGGTGGCTTGAATGGTGGCCCCCAAAGTACAGGTCCACATCCTAAGCCCTGGAACCCGTGAATTTGGCCTGATGTGGAAACAGGGTCTTTGGGGGGTAATCACATTAGGGACGTTGGGATGAGGGTGCCCTGAGTCCTGCAATGAGCGTCCCTCCAAGGGATGAAGAAAGGGCAGAGGCAGATGCCGAGGACTCGATGTGGCCACAGCCAGGAGCACCCGGCGCCGGCAGAGGCCCGAGGGACCCCCAGAACCCTGACTCGGACCTCCGGTGCCCGGGCCTGTGGGAGAATCTGTCTCTGGTTGGTTTCGGCCGCCAGGTTTGCAGCAGCTCCCGGCAGCAGCGCAGGGACGGCCCGCTGCAGCCGAACCCGGCGCCCAGCCTGAGCTCAGGCGCGCGGAGGGGCTCACTCCGCGGAGAAGGACCAGCGGCTTCCCCGGGGAGACCAGGGCCAGGACCGGAGCTGGGTGGGGGCCGCAGGGCTCTGCCTGGAATGCGCGGGGCAGTGCCTGGCCCACCGGCCCCTCCCTCCCCTCAAGCGGCAAGGCCCTGGCAAGGATGACGTAAGTATTGACCCATTATTGGAGGCAGGTTTCCTAGCGGATAAGGATGCCAGGGAAGTTTCTAAAACAGGAATTTTCATCTGCAAGCAAATCTTAACCCCTGCCCGAGCCCCTCCCCTCCCCACATGCTCTGCCAGGGAGGGGCCCTGACGCTGATGAGGTGCCGGGGGGTCTGGAACACTGGCCTGGCGAGACCCCAGGCCCCATAAACCCAGGCCATTCTGCCCAGGGGTCCCATAGTCCCCGTGGCCTCGGAGGCCCATGTGTGAAGCCAGGGACGCCCCCACTCCCGGCTCCGTGGCTGCGGCTGAGCTCCCGGCCGGTCACCCCCCTCCCCCATGGGTGCCCTGTCTGCGTCTGTCTCTCGCACACGTCGTCCTAGAGTCTCTGCACGTCTGGTCTCTTTTCACGTCCTGGGCCTTGACTTCCTCTCCAGCCCCTGCCTGCTGCTGCCAGAGGCCTTCCCTGCGCTGGGCGGGCGGAGGGGACAGAGGAGGCTTCCGTGGAAAGCGGGGAAAGCCAAGGCCCACAGTGGCGCCAGACGCCCCCTCCCCTCCCTCCCTGTGGAAGGGGCCGCTGCCCTCCCACCTCTCCGTGGGGCTGTCTCGCAGGCATTCAGGAAAGCGTGTCTCCCATGGACACAGCTCCGCTGTCCTGTCCCCTCCAGGGACGACCGTGTCTACTCCCGGACAAGGCCCTGGCGACCTGCCCACTGTCACCCAGCCAGAAAGGGGAGCCTGTGCCCACTGAGCCTGACCCCAGGCCCACCTCCCACATGGCACCTCTGCCCCGCAGTGGGCGGCCCCACCCCCTCCCGGCCTGCAGGCAGCGCCAGGGCCTCGTCGTGGCCGAGCGGTTCAAGCGCCCGGGGTGTGCGTGACCTGCAGAGGGAGCCGTGCAGCACCCGCTCCCCGCCAGACCCGGGCGTTTGTCCCCCGACGGGCAGCTGTCTGGACCAAGTGGGGCCAGTGCAGCCAGTGCCCGGGACACGAGGGCACCCGGGGCCTTGGGGCTGCACAATCCGGTTTCCCCCGAGGCCTTGAGCTAAAAATACGCCGCTGGAATTTATGACAAAACGCGGCCGTGCTGCCCAGGCTTGCTAGAGCCCTCGCTGCCAGCACAGACCAAGAGGCCGACGGCTACTCAAGCACCTCCCGCCCTAACACTGAGGCAGCAAGGTCACCTCGGCTTCACGCACCTGTCAGCTCTGCCCCACCGAGGGAGGCCACCAAGGACCGATGGCCGGGCCCAGCCTCCTTGCCTTGCCCCCCAGAGGGGCTGAGCGGCCGTGGACAACAGAGGCACAGCTCCTGGCAGGCGGCAGGCGGCAGGCGCCCAGGTCTTGGCTCGGCCACCAGTCTGCCCCTGCCTGGGCTTCCCCTCAGTTCTGGGAGCTCGTCCCCAGGAAAAGTGCTAATGGCCCAATCCCAGCCTTAAAATGCCGACATCTGCCTGAGGAGATGGACATTCTACCCTTTTCAGCCAGCTTTTATTTCCTTTCCTTGTCTTTCTTGTGAACCTTTCCTAGGAACTGAACAATGCGCATAGAGCAGTGGCTTGGGCACCCCGCCTTGCTCCTGATCTCGGAAGCGGTGCTCCCAAGACTTCGCCAGCAGGACACGATACATGGTAACAGGTTTTAAAATAGATATGTATCCTTTTCATGGCCTCCAAAGTAATTCTTTTTAGATTAGAATCATTTCTTCTTGCATGTTGGTAAAACTTGCCAGCAACACAATGTAGGTCTGGTTTTCTTTGAAAGATTTTTTATCTATAGATCCAATTTAATTAATTCGTAGGGGACTATTCAGGTTATTTACTTCTTCTTGATTCACTTTTGTTAAGTTATATTTTCTAGAATCTTGTCCCTTTCATCCAAGCTTTCAAACAGATGAGCATAAAGTTATTCACAATTTTATCCATAATCACTGGGGCTCCCGGGTCGTCCCTTTCTCCTTTCTCCTATTACGTATTTGTGTCTCACTCCTCTGTGATGGTCAGTTTGTCACTATTATCAGTCACTTTCAAAGCATCAACTCTGGGCATTGTTGATTCCGCCATGATGTGTGTGTTTTGTGCTTCATATTTGTTCCACCTTCCCTGTCTCTCTTCCCTCCTTCCTGCCTTCTCCAAATAGAACACACCGTCCTCACTCCTGCCCTGCCTGCCCTGCCCTGGGCAAGTCTGAAGGTCGTTTCTGGAGTCTTGCTGGGCACTTCACTCCTCCCTCAGCTCTCCGCAGCCCATGGTGGCCGCCTGCTCCGTGTGCTCTTGTGCATGACACTTAGCTTTGTCTGGGCTGCCTTTAGCCACATTGGACTATACGTGTGTTGTTTTACAGTCAGCTTTTTAAGGTTTAGCTACAGCTTTGCCACTTCCTTTGCTCTTATTAATAACTGTGTGCTCTTCACACTGTCCATGTTTTTGTTTCTCTGTGCTGTCCTAGCGATGATTTCTTCAGATGTATCTTCCGTTTCGAGAGCTCATTCTTTAACTGTATCTAACTGCAGTTAAATCACGCCATTCAGTGTTACCATTACTGAATATTTCTTCAATTTTATCTGTTTTTAATTCATTCAGTTTTAATTTCCATTTGTTATAGTTTCCATTTCTAGAAATTCTATTTGGTCTTTTTCAGTTTTGGCTTGATCACTTTTTTTATAGTCATGTGCTCTTTATCCATATTTTAAATACCCTTGTGTTGACTCACGTGCATCTAACTTGTATGTTCCGCCGTGGAAGTCCTGCAGCCGGAGCATCTGGGAGTCGCGTTCTGCTGCCTGCGGTCTCCTCCAGCCACGTGGGCACCCGGCTCCCTGTGCTCTGTCAGCTCTCGCTGTGGGTTCAGCTGTCAGACTGTCAGCAGACCTTTAACCCACCGAGGGCTGGGTTGGCTGGTTTCTCCCACAGAGGACTGGTACCCGCTGCAGTCTTCATCAGTCTAAAACCACCTCACGCGTAATCCTGGGCTTGGGACCCCCAGGTGGTGTGAATTGGCGATGCCAGCCTCGTGGGGGCCAGCCGGTGGTCGCAAGTCTCAAGGGAGAGGTTTGCTCCTCCTCTCCATGCCCAAGTCAGATGGTCCCTGGTGTGGGTGGCTCGGCTGTGCCAGTTCACTCTCATGTGGAAGGAGTGGTCCTTCACGTGGGCAGGGGACCCCACTGTGCTGTGCCCTCTCCCACCTGGGCTCCCAGACCAAGCTCCAGCGCGTGTCTGTGGTCCAGGCCCCGCCAGGCCCCCCGGGTTCCTGCACACGCCCCAGGCCCAGCTGCGCGTGTTCACGTCTCACCTGCCAGCTCGCACCTGTGTGTGAGAAAACACTGTGTGTGTTTCATTTAGCACTTTTCACTTCCAGTGGGAGGGTGGGGAGGGAACCAAGTCCTCTGATCGGCCAGACACAGAAGTCCTGTCCCTGTGTTGGAGACCCCTGGTGCGAAGACGGCTCCCTGCCTGGACCGGGAGTGGGGCGAGGGGAGGCAGGGTGACGCCCTGGCTGCTCGCACGTGACCTCTGCACCCGCACCTTGGGGGGCTGGCCGGTCAGCGATGCTCCCTCCTGAGGCCCTGGGAGAAACGCTATTATTGTCACATGACAAAAGTGAAAAGGCATCTGTCACGTGGCAAGTGCTCAGCGCAAGGCCAGTCTTGCCTTATAAAATGTATGTGCCGCTGTTGTCTCTTTATCATGGCTGTGCAGCCATTTTTGTCACTGTCCCCACCTCACAGCATTGGGTGGCCTGGCCCCAGGTCCCCGACAGGCCCCACTCCTGCTGCGGGGATCCCATTCAGCGGGACAGAGGCTCCCTGTTCTCATGGCAACCCAGTGTGACTAATTATGGCCTGTGTCATCGGCAAAGACAACTAGCCCAGAGGGCCGGCTATACCACGCAGGGTGGCCGCTGTCTGCTGAGAGGTGACTGGGTGAGCAGCACGGGGGTCTTGCACACCTGCCCCATCCCGGGCCAGCGGTTGGGCAGGGGCCGCCTGATCTGAGAGGCTGGAACGGCGCACAGTGTGTAGTCAGAGGATCCGTGCGGCAGGGGACAGGGTGACAAAAATAGGGCACTTTGTGCACACTCCGAGCTCCTGTTCATGGAGCGCTCTTGCACGCAGCAGCATTCTCACCCTCATCGCCATCCCGAGAGGAGCTGTCCCGTCCTGCTGACTCGCAGACGCCCTGCCGGCCTCAGCGGCAGCGACCCGGCCAATCCCGGGGTGTGTTCCCCCATCTGGGCAGTCCCAGCAGAGAGTCCCGGGGAGGATGCGCCTGACCCGGACCAGACTGAAGGGGCCTCGTGTGCACCTGGGCTGCCCTGGGCCCAGCCGGCCACTCGTCTCTCTGGCCCACGTTCCCAGCATCCTGCATGTGCAGGATCACCGGGTCTCAGCTGGTGCAGGGTGCCAGCTGTGACATTCATCTTTCGGTCACCATCCTGCTACCGCTGGCGGAGTGTGGCTGGCTTCATGGGGGCAGTAGCAGATTCCTGGCCTAGCTGGCAGGGGGATGAGGCACAGGGACACCCGAGTTCCCGCTGGCACTGCCTCCCAGTGTCCCCTTGACCTGGCCAGTTTCCCATGTTGATGGGGACCCAGCCCTGGCCCTGGCCCAGCACTGCTGCTTGGCCTCCGTGCTCCAGGATCATCGGGTGGCTCCCAGGGACCTGGGCCGGAATGTTCTGCCTCTCCCTGGCAGCAGCGCCTCTGCCAGCCTGGCCTTGGCAGAGGGTCCCAGACATGGCTGTCCCGGAGCCTCCTCCTGCCTTTGGCCTCCCGAGGGCGGGGGAGCCCAGGGGAGTCACTGTGACCCCAGCCCAGGGCCCAGCGCCACCCGGCCAGTGCTGGCTCTGCCCGTCCTGGGCAGCCACCTGACCTCCTGTCACTCAGCGTCCTCATCTGGGGAGTGGTAGTAACGGTGGCCCACCCTGAATCCACACCCCTCCCTTAAGTCCCCACACCCCAACACCCCATGGGGCCCCTCCCCGCTCTTACTCGTGGGCTGACGCCACCTCCTCTGCTCGGGATGGGCAGTAGGTACCCCAGCCTGGCCAATTAGCACACACCACGCCCAGCCCCACCACTGTGATTGGCTCTGCATGAGCATGTGACTCAGTCCCTGCCAATGAGCATCTTCCCTGGGACTTCCCGTGGAACTTGGAGGCCAGAGGCTCCCTCCTCACCAGGACCACCCAGCTGGGAGAAGCACAACCCTGGGCTGGCCAGGGCCACTGCAAAGCCACCAGAGGTTGGGGCAGAGTGGAGGGGGGAGGATCGACCCCCGGGGCTACAGGCACAGCTGGTCGACCCGGGGTTGCCACTGGCATGAGCAGCTGCCGGGGATTCCGCGTGGCCGTCAATGCCTGCGCCTTGGCTTTGCGAGACAGAGTAGAAACCACATCTGAATCTTGGGACGCGCTCCGCACACCAGCAACTACGGCACGTTCAGTGTGCGAAACTGCAACAAACTGGGCAACCAGCAGCCACTCTCTCTGGCAGAAGCAAGTGGCCAGATTTTTTAAATCCTATAACTAATACATGTTTATTACAGAAAAGTGAGAAATCACAGACAGGAAAAACCAAAATGATGTAGAACCATCCACCGTTTCAAAATATAAAAGTTGGAAGTTTGCTCTATCCTTTTCCAGAAATTTTCCTGCGCAAAAATGGCATCTCCCTGTTGGTATCTCCCTATTTATGGAAGTGGGCTTCTACCCTATACCTTGCTCTAATCCCACTCTTTTTACTTAATACATTGTGAACATTTTCCCGTGACAACAAATGTAAGCCTCAGTCCTCACTCTGAACGGCCACACAGGTCTCACTAGAGAACGCAGCATCACTGAATAAAGACGCCGTTGTCACAGGGCTCTCAGTGCCGCAGCTGGGCCCCGGTTTTGCTTTGAGCCTCTCGTGCACACCGGGGCCTCTGCGTGTCAGCGAACCCACGAGGGGGTTCTCTGCTGCTCACCTCACAGAATGTCAACGACGGAGACAACAAGCAAGAAAGGACTGCGGAGGACACGTCCACCAGGAGGTCGGAGGAATGAACGGCCCCAAATCCACCTCCCCAGCCAACAGTGTCGGGGTTTTCTGGGGGAGAAACTGATAACGCATGAGGGGAGTGGGCATCATCGCTCGCTTGGGGCGGAGTGCAGGGTGCACATGCATGGTGAGAAATCACGCTAGTACATACACCCCATGATCCAAAAATGGAGGACAAGCCCCTCCCAGGGTGGCTGGCACCCCCCACACCTGCCTGCAAGAGCCACTTTCACAGGGTCCGCGTGGCTCGATGCCACGGACGCTGTGGGGAATTGTCCCGCACGTCTCCATGCAGTGGCTCCCCTGCCGGCAGTGTCCCCTGGGGTGGTCCTACTTGCTAAGGATTGCAGGGGACCCAGGGGGGCTTCTCCACCGGGAGGGTGGACACAGGGCCCATCCCGGGGGTCTGAGCAGAGACCCAGTGGATCTGGCTTTTCCTGGTGTGGAGCCTACGTGGCCAGGCAGGGGCTCGACTGCTCATTTTTGGGGAAAAACAGTCCAATTGACTATGTCTTCCCATCCAAGAGGGGCCACGCAGCCCCTTTGTCCCGATGTCTCTCACTAGCATCTCAGACTCCGGGTCTTCACCGACACGGTGAGGACCACGGCTCGGGCCTGCGGCTTCTCTGGGTCTCGCGAGTCCAGGCCCCGTTCCTGAGGTCTGCGTCACGTGGGTGGTGTGAGAATTCAACGAATGCTTCTGTAGACACAGGTGCCAGGACCTGCTCTGAGCCTGTACAGATGCTTCTCACCAGGACGGGCACTGAGGCAGGGGCAGCCTGGGCTGGGTCCCACACCTGGGCGCCCGGGGCTCCGACCTGGCTTCGGGGTGACCTAGCGCTTCCCACGTTAGCTCCCCCGTGGCCAGAGCTGACTGCTGGGAAGCCCATGCGGTGGGGCCGCAGCCGCCAATGACAGGTTGTGGGTCTCGTTCAGCCAGAGACACCCTGACCCAACACTGCAGCTAGGGGTGGAGTTTCTCTGTTGGCCTGTCCACTCCCTGCAGCCCTTCCCTGGGCCTGGGCGCATGACAGAGGCCACCGACCACTGCCACCACGCCAGGACCTTGCTGCGGCGGTGACTAGGAGAACTGGGACCAGTGAGAATGTTAAATGTTAACCGCTAAGCCCTGCGGGGGTCCCTGCTGCTGCGGGCAAACAGGGTTTCCCGAGGCCCAGGGGAGCCCAGGGGAGCCCAGGGGAGCCGCCAGGACGGGTGGGAGTCTGGCCCCAGCTCCACCTGCCTGGGCACCTGGGCCACCTTGGGAGCTGCTCCTGCGGCGGAGCTGTCCCCTGGTCTGTTGGTGGCACCAGGCACAGCCCCCACGGGTCCCATGCCCGAGGGTGGAAAGGCGCCGGCGCAGCGTGGGAAAGAACCCCTGGGGCGCTGCCCACGAAAACAGCGCAGGCGAATGGCATCGCCGGCGACAGAGCGGGCGTGTGGGAGCCGGCGCCCGGCCCCTTCCCAGCGCCAACGCCAGGACGCCGGGGACGGCCTAAGAATGTCTGGGAACGCGCGACAGCGGGGGCGGCGGCCCCAAGGCGAGCCGGGCAGATTACGCCACGCGGGCGGACCGCCCGGTCACCGCAGCACAGCACCCCCCTCCCCCCGCACAGGGACACCTGCACAAGAATCCCCCCGCCCCCCTCCGCACAGGGACTTCCCCGGCACGGAGCCCCACCCCCTCCTCCTCCCCCACACAGGACCGCCACCCGCTCCGCACAGGGACACCCGCAGGGGGACTCCCCCGCACGGCTACCCCGACACAGGGACCCGCCCCCCGCACACGGGAGCGCCCACCGCGCAGCCTCGGCAGGGAAGGCGCTCAGCTCGGGCCAGCAGCTCGCGACCCGCGGACCCGAGCGGGCGCAGCCGCGGGACTGAGCACAGAACCCGCGGCCACGAGGGCGGGGCTGGCGCCCTGGGCTGCTTCTTTTGTCATGTTTTTATTTTTGCCAAAGCGACATCCGCACCTGGCTGAGAACCAAGGACAGGACCGGGTTCCCGCTGCGCTGCCGGCCTCTGCTGCTGGGGGTGGGGGCTGGGAGGGAGGAGGGGTGTCTGCCTCTGCTGCGGGGGGGGGGGGGGCTGGGAGGGAGGAGGGGTGTCCGCCTCTGCTGCGGGGGGGGGGGGAGTCCGCCTTTGCTGCGTGGTGGGGGGGGACGTCCGCCTCTGCTGCGGGGGGGGGGGAGTCCGCCTCTGCTGCTGGGGGTGGGGGCTGGGAGGGAGGAGGGGTGTCCGCCTCTGCTGCGTGGTGGGGGGGGTGGGGGGGTGTCCACCTCTGCTGCGTGGTGGGGGGGGTGGGGGGGTGTCCGCCTCTGCTGCGGGGGGGGGGGGGGGGGACGTCCGCCTCTGCTGCGGGGGCGTCGCCCCAGCCATCCCTCTGTGCGGCTTTGAGCGTCGAGCCCCACCCAACCCCAACCCGCGGGACCCCCACCCAGGCCTGCAGCGGCTGCCCTGGTCGCCTCCCTTCTTCACGCCCTGTGCTAGCATGGCCCGTTTCTGATTTCTTGGTGGCTGCCTTTGTTCGAGGTCACCCCACGCGCCCCCTCGGGCGCTGGGAGACGTCCAGGAGGCTGTCACCCACGTGGCTACCCCTCCCCTCCCCTTCTTCCTTCTCCCCACACTTGGAGGCCCCGCAACACTGAGGCCACCAGCTGTGTGCAGGTGTCCCCCAGGGGTCAGGGTGGAGCAGCGGGAACAGGGGGGACAGGGCACTGCCACAAAGAATGACCGGCCCTATGGTCAGAGGAGGGCGTGTGCCCTGGGGCGGGCTGGGCCACCCAGCACTTCTGCCTTGTGTCGCCAGTGTCCACGTGCAAAGTGGGCACACCGGCTGGGGAGGGTCCGCGGCATTTTCCAGGCCCCGTTCCCCTGGCAGGCCCAAGGCCGCTGGCGCTGGGGCAGTCCCAGCCTTCGTGGCAGAACTGGGGGTGCCTGCAGGTTGGGTTACATCGTGGGAGTGGGGGGCGGGCATTAACTGAGAGGAGAAAATGGTATTTGACCTCTGACCAAGCCCCTGGCGCACCCCCGTGGCCCTGCCGTCTGGGAGGGGAGGCAGGGTCCAGGCTGCCACCGGAGGACGGCGGCTCCCGACGGGCAAACAGTGAGGAACTTGGGGGCACAGAGTGGGGTCCGAGCCTTGTGTCCAGTGTCCTTCTGGGCTTGGGCATTGCCCCTGACCTCGGTTTGGGAAACAGCATCTGCTTTCTCATGGGGGTGGGGAGTGCGGCCTCGCCCCCTCACCAGCCAGCTGGGACTTCTCTGCTGGCTCCTGAAGCCACGTCCCCCCCATCCTCCCCAGCTGTGTTTCCTCCCCACCCTGCAATCGCAGGAACTGAGCCGGGGCCAACGTGGGTGGGGACCTCGGTAAGGCCCTGGGCCGAGTCCAGGATCCACGGGTTGACCATGGCGTGACCAAGTCTCTGCGGCTGCCTCACGGTGGCCGAGATGCTGCCTCAGGCCGGGACAGTCCCCTGCCCACTCCTGGTACCATTTTGCACCTGTCGAGACACTTGGAATTACGAAACCAGGTCCATTCCCTGGGCGGCTCTGCCCCTCCACTGGCTCCTGCGGGGAACACGGGCCCGAACGGCGGTGTGAGCGAACTGTCACTCTGGGCCCGGAGGGAGCCCCAGGCCGCTGCTGCTTTCTCACACCCGGCACCTTGTTTCTTCTCCCCGCCCGGTGCATTTATCGCGGTAAAGCATGAAAGGCACCATCCACTGCGGTAACCGTTGGTGAGTGCGAGTTCCGTGGTGTGAAACGCTTCCGTGTGGTGCAGCCGTGGCCGCCTCCCTCTCCAGGAGTCTTCGCATCTGGAAAGCAAAGTCCCGCCCTGGGGAAGCAGGAACTCCCCGCTCCCCTCCTCGCCCGCGGCTCCGCCTTTCCACCTCCTGTCTGATTTGCGCACTCTGGGAACCTCGTATAAATGGGTTCATAAAGTGTTTGTCCCTTTGTGACTGGCTTGTTTCCCTGAGCGTAATGGCCTCGAGGGTCACCGCTGCAGCGTGTGTCGGAACTCCCCTCCTTCTTAAAGCTCAGTGGCGCTCTGTGCTGCGGACAGACCACCTTGCGTCCATCTGTCTATCCAGGGGCTCTTGGAACTGAGGTCGCGCCCACGTGAGCGCGTGTGAACAAGGCTGCCGTGGACGTGGGGTGAAAGTGTCTTTCTGAGACTCAGCTTTCGGTCCTGTGGCCACATGCCGGGGGCGGGTTCGCCGGAGCATGTGGCAGTTACGTCTCTAATTGCTTGAAGAACCATGACACTATTCCCCACGGTGGCGGCTCCGCCCCACACTCTGACCAGCAGCGCACGCGTGCTCCTCGCCCCGCCAGACTCGCTCTGCTCTGTGCCTTCCCGCAGTAGCCACTCCCCGCAGTTCCCACGGGCGTCCAGCGGTGATCAGACATGGAGCCCTCCCGTGTGCTGACCGGGACTCACACGCCTTCTCTGGGGAAAAGTCCACTCGAGCCTTGGGGGCTGTTTCTCTTTCTCGTGGCTTTCCCCGTGGTGGGCCAGAGGGGAGCCCACAGCAAGCAAGCGCCTCTTCCCCTGCGTTTTGGCAAAGCCCTGGGAGGGCCATGACAGGCACAACTCAGCTCACAGACCGTCCTCGACCGAATCCCTGTGACCAGGAGGGTGGGAGGCTCTGACTGGCACAGCCACGCCCGGGGCTGGGAGTGGGCCAGCCCTGTCCAAACCGCCTGGCCTACGCATGGGGCCGGGTCCCCAGGTAGACGCAAGGTCCCCACAGGTGTGCACGGACCCTGTTGGCGACAGTGCGCCTCTGGGCATAGCCGAAGGCGGCAGGGAGCCGGCCGGGCAGATCAGTGGGCATGTGCGGCGTCCGCTACCGTGACGAGGCGGGCAGTGACAGGTGCGATGCTCAGGACACATCAGGAAGGGACAAACGGTGCGAAATGACGCGGTAGATGGTCCCATACACATCGGAAATGTCATTTGGTAAAATAAAGGCCAGCAGAGTGGCTGGGATGCTACCGGGTTCTGGCGTCTTTGCCAATCTGCATTGAGCTTCTGAGAGGAGCACATTAACTCTGCAATAAACAGGCAGTGATGCTGTGAAAACACACGGCGGAGGCGGCCACCTCCTGTGCCGGGTGTTACGGGTCCGGATGTCCTCCCTTGAGGGCCCGGCCGCTCTCGCCCAGCCCTGTGCTGCAGTGCGCAGCCTGGGCACCTGCCCGGGTTCCAACCACCCACGGGTCCTCACAAAGACCCATCTCTGCTGGTGTCTCCAGGGCCTCGACTCCCCCAGACCCACACGCCTCCCTGGCTGGAGACCCCCAGGGGCCCTCTCGGCCCCCCTGACTCACCTGGCCAAGCCCCACTGTCCCTCCCGAGCCTGTGGGCGGCTTCCCCATGACAGCGCTGCTGTGTCAGCAGGGCCGGGTGTCCTCAACTCCGACAGCCCACAGCCAGCGGCGCGCGTGTCTGTCCAGAGAGCCCCGCTGCACACGCCGCCTCCACCCAGCCCCACGTCTCGAGCAGTGTGGTCACCGCGAAACCTAGCAGGGGCACCTGCTCAACGCCCCCTCCGGGGTCTCCTCAGAGGCACCTGGCTGCTCCCGCCAGCTGGCAGTTCGAGATCCTTTTAGAAAAATCCAAACTCAGAAGCCAAGTATCGATCTCACAGGACGCTCTGCCTGTTTCCTAAAGAACCGCTCAGTGCAGAGCGGACTCGCTGCTTACACTTACATTCTGGACTCCCCTGGCCGGACGCCGGCAGCTCAGTGGGCGGCGAGAGCTAACCGGGCGGAGCACGCGGTGCCAGCAACCTGCGCTCGGCGGCTGCGTCCATGCTGCGGCCTGCCAGGGCCAGAGGACTGTTGGGGAACGGCCTTTCCACAGGGTGCTGAGGGGCCCCCCGAGCCGGGCTGTGCACACAGGGCTGCTGAGCGAATGAGGCCGCGTCTGCTCGGGCGGTCCCGGAACATCTGGCCCCTTGAGGGACGGCCGGTGCCTGCTGACCTGCAGCAGGCAGGCTGAGTTCACGCAGACCACTGGCAAACGGGCAAAGAGAAACAGGCATTTCGCCTTCGAGCGTCAAACAAATGAGTCCCCCGTGGTGCTGGGGGAGACACCCCCCCCCCCCAGAGTGCAGACACCCTCCTAGGGGATGCTATGTTTTGCTTCCAGTAGCTTCTGCAAGGCAGTGGCTCGCAGCCCCCTTCATGAAGCACATGTGCACGCCGGAGGAGTGTTCGCAAACCGAACACGCCCTTTGGACAGCAGATCCAGAAATAGGTCAGCCCCTCCCGGCCCACGGCCGCGATTCCGGCCTGTCTGCACCGACGTCTCTGCCGTGCAACCTTCACAGGGCGGCCGTGCCGTGAGCTCTGCTGCACCTGACCCTCCACAGCCACTGCCGCGAGCTTCACGGCTGCATCTGCCCGGACCAAATGCGGAGTCCTTCCCCTTGCAAGTCTCTAAATTGAGGTCAGGGTCACTCAGCAACAGCGGGTTGGGCTCTGGCCCCACAAACAGGACACGGAGTCTGGGGCTCCCCGGGGGGGTCCTCAGGGCTCACCCAGTGCGTGTGAGGGGCTCCCCCAGTGCGTGTGAGCGGCTCCCGGAGCCCTGGGGGCCCGCAGGGGCGGGTGCTGTGGGTGAGGAGCCGCCTGCACTGTTCCCTCCGCGCTGTGCTTTTCCTCCTGGCACTTCCCTGGTTCTGCGACCCACCTGCCACCCCAGGGTGCTGCAGGAGCGACTAACAGGAGACCCTGCGCAGATGGCCACACCCCCGGGCATCTGCCAGCTCCCAGAACCCGGCGGTTTGGGCGTGAGGGCACTTCAGGCAGGCAGGCCGGCCGTCTCCTCCCCTGTCCCCGAGCTGGCCTCCCTTTCTCAGGCCGCCAGGTGACAACGGGGCTTCCTGCCCACTGCACCACCCCGAACCTGCCCCAACACCCAGCGGGCTGTGCCCTGTCTGGTGTAGATCAGCCACCACGTCCACGGGGAGTGTTGGAGAGACTGACACAGGCGAAGGAGCCCGTGGCTCTCCACGCAGTGTGGCAGGGGCTTCTGGAGCCTCCGTGGGCACTGCCTGTGGGGTCTCAGGCCCCGAACTTGGTCCCCCACATGCCGACCCAGCTTCACTCCTTCTCGTGAGCTGAAAAAGAATAGTTAATAAACGTGGAGTCTTCACAACACTGCCTGGCACACGGCGCTAGGCAGGTCTTGCCGTTAGACTAGGGCAGCTCTGCCTCCCTGCTAGAACCTTCCAGGGGCCCCCTTTGCAGAGTTCAAGCCAAACTCCCTACAAGACCCAGGGGCAGATGCGCCTTTCCCCGCCTCCCTCAGCCCCAGCCCTGCCCGTGGCCTCCAGAACCCGCCAGGGCCCCACACCTGCTGCCCTCCCATCCAGAACATTCTCCTCCCAGGCCCCTGAGTGGTTCTCCCACCAGCCAGGCCTCCGTCTCTCTGCCCCCTGCTGCTTTGCTTCTCTTTGCCCCCCACAATTGCGAGTGGCCAGTGTTCCCCCTAGAACAGGAGCTCAGCTCCCCTCAAATCGGAGGCCTCCCTCCCGGCAGGGCCTGCCGTGGGCTCAGCCAGCTCCGCTTCCCCAGATGGAAACGCCCTGGGGGACTGGGCTGCCCCTCCATGGTGCTGTGTCCCCCGGGCTCGGAGAACCTGGGCGTGCACTCAGCTGCCCACCGCCCGGTCTGCGCAGCCCGAGGGCGCCTTGGTCCTCACTGGGGCCTCCCTCCCCTCGCGGTGGGAGGACGCCCAGAGTCCGCCTGGCTGCTGCTTCTGCGAGGCCCCCTGCACCCCCTGCCCCATCCGCCTTCTACCCCTGGGGCTCCCCCAGGCCCCCCCTGCACGGCCTGCCAAGCTCTCCTCCTCTTCCTCTCCTCGGACTGCAGAGACCCCCCCACACACACGCAGTCCTGGGGTCCGACCTCGAGGTTGTGTCCACCCTTCGCCTGTGGGAGGCTGGAAACTGGCCCCGGGACCTGTGGCCGTGGCCTTATGTCTGGGTTTTTGCTTGAGATGGGAGATCAGCCTGGGTCATCTCAGGGTGTCCTTTCGAGAGGGACAGGTGACCCAGAAGACCAGGTGACCCCTGATGCGGGCACTGCCAGCTGCGAGGAGGAGGCAGCTGAGAGGGGACGCAAGTCGCAGGGAGATGGGGCAGGGGCTCGGCCGCCCACAGCCTGGTCAGCCCGGTGTGGCCGTGCGGGCGCCCCGGCTCTGCCGGGCACAGCAGGACTAGAAAGCACTGGGCTGCGAGGAGCACGGAGCGTGTCACTGCCAGCGGGACTGCGAGCGACTCTTCACGCGTCTCTGCATTTCCCGTGTCTCTGCAGTACACACGCGTGTCACTGTGCCAGCCATAGCTAGACGCCACTTCCAGACAGGAGGGAATGGCGGGGACTGGGTCCGCTCTCCTGCCCCAACAATGAAATGACAGACAAGACACGCGCATCCAGCTTTCTCTTTCGTTTTCTTTCTTTTCTTTCTTTCTTTTTTTTTTTCAGACAAAGTCTCACTCTGTCACCCAGAGTGCTGTGGCATCAGCCTAACTCACAGCAACCTCACACTCCTGGGCTCAAACAATCCTCCTGCCTCAGCCTCCTGAGTAGCAGGGACTATAGGTGTGCACCACACCTGGCCAATTTCTTTCTATTTTTAGTAGAGACGGGGTCTCGCTCTTGCTCAGGCTGGACTTGAACGCCTGACCTCAAGTGATCCTCCCGCCTCGGCCTCCCGCAGTGCTGCGGTCACAGGCGTGAGCCACCACACTGGCCCGAATCCAGGTTTTAAGGTGCTCGATAACAGACCACGAAGAGCAATGATCCCCAGACACGAGAGGCAGAAAAAATGAGCCTCCGCGGCCACAGCCCCGGGGAGGACACAGGTGGGGGCCCCGGGTGCGGATGCTGAGGATCTGGGACCGCGGCAGCCGCGGTTGCGGGCAGAGTTTCAGAGAGGACGGCTGCGCCCCCGCATGCAAACCGCACCTGCGGCTAGAACCTGCCCCTCACAAGCCTCCCCGGGCTTAGGTGGCGCCACGGGGGAATTCGGTCAAACGTTTAAGGAAGAACTAAGCGATTCTACACAAGCTCTTCCAGGAAACTGAAAAGGAGGGGATGCTCCGCAGGTCATTCGATGAGGCCAGCATTATCCTGATACAAAAGTCAGACTAAGGTACTACAAGAGAGGAAAATATGAACAGATGTTCCTCACGGACATAGATGAAAAATTCTGGACACACGGAACCCAACAATGTATTAAAAAGACAACACGTCATAACCAAGTGCAATTTTTCCCGAGACTTGAGAACTGACTGAAGGATTGAACATTGAAAAATCACTCTGATTTACCCCACTAACACACTGAAAAGAACAATACGATCAGCTTAATACACACAGAAAAGGCGTCTGGCAAAAGCCACCCACCCTGATAAACACTGGCAGTGAACTGGGGGTGGAGGGAACCCGCCAGCCTGGCACGGGCCTCTCTGGAAGCTGCAGCCACCGTCGCAGCGACCAGGACGGCCACGAACGTCCACTCTCGGCGTGAGGTTCCAGCCAGGGCAATTAGGAGAGAAAAAGGAAAACGAAAGCATCATTACTGGAAGGAAAGGAATAAAACAAGCTCATCTGTGCAGAAAATCTAGTGGAATCTGCAAAACAGGAAGCTGCCGGCCCCGCAGGCGGCGGAACCGAGACCGAGGCTTGAAACGGACTGTGTTTCTTGTACTCGAGTGGACACCCGCGCCCACAATGAGGAAGAGCGACGCCATGTACAACAGCACCAGGACATGACGCACTCGGGAGGAATCCGACAAAGGGGGTGAAAGACGTGTGCACACAAGGCAGGAAAACGCTGCTCGGAAAAACCGAAGAGGATCTAAAGAAATGAAAACTTACACCATCTTCACAGGTCGGAAGACTCAATGTTCTTAAGATATAAATTATCCCCGAATTGATCTGTACATTCAACAAAAGCCCACTTGAAATCTCAAAAGGCTTCTTTATTTTTTTGGATAGGATTTGACAAATTTATTCTAAACTTTGTAAAATGCAAGGGACCTATGTAGCCAGAACAGCTTTGAACAAGAAGAACAAAGTTGAAGGACTTGCACGACTAGATTTCAGGACTTCATAAAGCTACGGTACCCAGAAGGGCTATGTTTATATAATGTCCAGGAATAGACCCACACACGCGGACAACTGGCTTTTGACAAAAGCGAAAGGCAGTTCAGAGAGTCTTTTCAACAAATGGCGTTGGAGCAATTGGTTTGCCATATGGGAAAAAATGATCATTTTTCTATACCTTGAACCATGCTAAAAAAATGAACTTAAAATGGATCGTAGGTCTAAATGTAAAACCTAACACGATAAAACTTCACAGAGAAAACATACTAGAAAACCTTTGTGACTCTGGGCACTGTGAAGAGAACAAATAGAGAACAGCCAACTGGGAGAAAATATTTACAAGCAACGTGTCTGATAAGACTCTAGAATGCGTAAAGAGCTCCCTAGATTCAGTAAGAAAACTGAGCACACCATAAAAAGGGCAAAAGATTTGAACAGAAAACCCATCAAAGAAGATGCACAGACACAATCAGAACACAAATAGACCCTGACGTCCTCAGTCACCCGGGAAACCGAAGCCACAGCGAGAAGCCACTGTCCCCTTAGCAGGACGGCTAAAGTGAGAGACCGACCCCGCCAAGGCTGGGTGAGGACGTGGAGTGCTGTGGACAGAAGGCCGTGTCCTGCGTGGCTGTGTCAGGGGACAGGCCTCGGGGAAGTAATCAGGGTGAGACGATGTCCCCAGGGTGGGCCCTGATGTGACACGGTTAGTGTCCTGAGAAGCAGCGACACCAAGAGCCCCTCTTTCTCCGAGAGCCCCGCGGAGGCTGTGCGGACACGGCAACAGGCAGCCCCTGCGAGCCAGGAAATCAAAGTTAGCGTCACCCTGACCGTGGACTTCGAGCCTCTGCAAAGGCGAGAAAATAGATTCCTATTGTTGACCCAGCCGGTCTGCGGTGTGTTGACGCGGCAACCTGAGCTGACACACCGGGCACCTGGGCCGTGGAGCAACTCCCGCGCGGCAGGTGCGGATGTGAACTGGGAACAGCCTGACAGTTTCCTTAGAGGTGGCTCGTGCGCCTCCCGTAGCACCCGGCCGCTCTACGCTAGACGGTTCCCGGGGAAACGGAAGCCTGTACATTCGTATACGACTGGTGTATAAGTGTTCACAGAAGCTTTATCTGTAGCAGCCAAAAACCCGCTCCACCAGCAGGGAGCAGGTAAACCGTGGGTGTCCACGCCGGGGGGTTCTCCCCAACAGCTCGCATGCCCACCAGCAGGGAGCGGGGAAACCGTGGGTGTCCACGCCGGAGGGTTCTCCCCAGCAGCAGGCAGGGACTCGGGTGCACACGGCACACTGATGAGTCTCAGAATCATGACGCTGAGTGGCTGAATGACTCCCCTTACGTAAGAGCCTGGGAGGTGTACGCCGGTCCTCAGTTCTGCGGAACGGTGGCGTGAAGACAGCCCACGCCTCTCACCCACGACAGCAGTGAAAACTCCGGCGACACTGATCGAATCAACTTTTCCAGACCTCTGGAAACTAACCAAAGGTTTGCAGTGAGGAATGTTTATTTGAGAAAAACAGCTGAATCTTAGTAAGAACAGAGAGTTTTGGGGCATTTTAACCTGCCCTATTTCTGTCTGTCGTCCCCATGTCCCCAGCAGCCTGGAACCCCAGTGAAAAGCCGCAGCCCAGCAGCTGCTGGAGGGCTCGTTCCCGGAGGACTGTCACCGCCTGACCCGTCCTCTGTCCCCTGGGAGGCTCCAACTCAGGGCTGTTTCTTTTGTCCCGTTGACTTGGAGCTCGACAGGTAGGAACAGCCTTTTCCCCAGCGACATTTGTTTAACATAAATAAATAAATAACCCCCCAAACAAACAAACAAACAAAAAACCTAGAGGCAATCGTTTGCCTGAGGCAGTGGACAACAGTTGGGGGCAAATAGGCTAACAAAGAAAAGCCAGGGGAGTGAGACGCCCTGGGGACATTTGCAAAGCTCCTGCAAGTTCCCGTGGCTCCAGGCGCGGCCAGGACTGCGCGTACACACGCAGAGACCTGGGAAGACTGCGGCTGGTCCCCGTGAACCACGGGCAGGAAGTGACGGGAGCACAGAGCTGTCACCCAGTGGGCGGGTGGAAGCTGCCCCAGCACACACACACACACAGCCCCCAGAGAAGACTGGAAGGTTCTTCAGTTCCAGATGTTTAAGGAAACCCTTGCCCAGTTATCAGCCAACCTCGGAGCTCGCTGAGCAGAGACTTCTGCGGGAACACAAGATGGGGAACACAGACTTTCCAGAATGAGTCCAGAAAATCAGTAACAAATTGCTACAAAACGACCTTGGGTGGGGAAGGAATCTGCTTTCCAGAGATGCAACATGACATTATTGTAGATGTCCAGTTTTAAAAGAAGTTTGAGAGAAACAAGAAAATATGTCCCATACATGGGGAAAAGCAATCAGCAGAAACCGTCTCTGAGGAGCCCAGACATTAGAGTCACCAAAGACTTTAAATTGGCTATTTTAATACATTCAAAGAGCTAATGGAAACTGTGTATAAAGAAATAAAAGAAAGTATAAGAACAATGTATCACCAAATAGAGAATATCAACAGAGATAGAAATTTTTTAAAAAAGAAAGAAATTCTGGAGTGGAAAGTACAGCAACCGAAATGAAACATCCACTCAAGGGGCTGCTAGAAGCCTGGAGCAGGGGAAGAAAGAAAGAGTCTGAGGAACAGAACAGAAAAAGAACGAAGAGAAACAGAGAAATGCACGGAGCCCAGGGCCCTCTGGGACGCCATCAAGCACGACGATGCCGGGGTCCCAGGACGAGAGGAGGCAGAAAGGGTATTTGAGAAACTAGTGGCCAACCCGACTTGGGTGAAAACATTCTGGAAACACATTCTAGAAGCTCAGCTCCCAGTCAGATGAACTCAAAGGGATCCACACCTGGACACGTCACACTCCAATTGTGAGAAGTCGAAAACACAAAGCGAACCCTAAAGTAGCGAGAGGGCAGTGGTCCGTCACCCACCTGGAGCCTAAGTAAGGTCTGGAAGGCAGAGGAATGACGTCCCCAAAGTGCTGAAAGAGGACGACCGCCCGCCCAGGGGTCCAACGCAGCGCGCTGCCCTTCAGAAGTGAAGGTGAAGTTCAGACAAATAAACTAAGCAACAAGATAAAATGATAAGAATATAAATATATGAACTTTTAAACAAAATCCGAGAGAACTCAGCCCTGGCAGACCCGTTCCACGACGTGCTGCAGGGAGGCCGACAGGCTGACACGAAGGGACGCTGGTCGGTCACGCAGACTGGCGGGAAGGCACAAAGACACCAGCGGAGGTGACTGCAGAGGGAAATAGAAAAGGCCGTGTGAGTGTGTGTGTGTGTGTGAGTGTCTGTGTGTGTGTGTGAATGTGTGTGTGAGCATGTGTGAATGTGAGTGTGTGTGTGAATGTCAATGTTAGTGTGAATGTGAGTGTGTGTGTGGATGTGTGTGGGTGTGTGTTAGTGTGTGAGTGTGGATGAGTGTGTGTGAATGTGAGTGTGTGTGTGGATGTGTGTGGGTGTGTGTTAGTGTGAGTGTGAGTGTGAGTGTCTGTTTTTACCCCCAGTGGTCAAACACAGAGTTACCACATAACCCAGGAACCCCACCCCCAGGGTTTCCCCCGAGACGACTGAAGACACGTCCACGCGGAAACTTGTCGCAAGTGTTTACTGCGGATTATTCGTAATGGCCCAAAGGCAAAACCACCCAGATGTCCCTCAGCTGATGAACGGATAACACACAGATGTGGTTCATTCATATGAAGGCCACGGGAAGGCGCGGAGCACCGACACGTGACAGTGGGGACAAGCCTCGGACACGTCACGCTCAGTGAGAGACGCCAGACACCAGCGGCCACGTGCCGTGCGACTCATCCCCACGCGTGTCCAGACAGGCAAGTCCACGGAGGCGGGCGTGGATTAGCGGTTGCCAGGGGCTGGGGGAGCAGCAGGACGAGGGACCGTGACGTGTGTGGGGGCTTCCGTGTGGGGGGACACAGCTCTGGGTGACGGTGGTGGCTGTACCACGTGCTTGTACTAAGCACCACTGACCCAGCCTTTAAATTTACTTTAAAGGCTTAAATTCCAAGGTATGTAAATTATAGCTTAATTTTCGAGAAGTCTGTAAGAGCTTTTTTTTTTTTTAAAGGTGGTGTCTATGATCAAAGGACGCACCGGTGCCGCTGTCTCCACTGTGCCCTGTGGTCCCAGGTGGGCCGGTGCCCCACGCAGGGCGGCCCAGCCGTGGTCCCGGGGGGCTGGTGCCCCACGCAGGGCGGCCCAGCCGTGGTCCCGGGGGGCTGGTGCCCCCACGCAGGGCGGCCCAGCCGTGGTCCCGGGGGGCTGGTGCCCCACGCAGGGCGGCCCAGCCGTGGTCCCGGGGGGGCTGGTGCCCCCACGCAGGGCGGCCCAGCCGTGGTCCCAGGGGGCTGGTGCCCCACGCAGGGCGGCCCAGCCGTGGTCCCGGGGGGGCTGGTGCCCCACGCAGGGCGGCCCAGCCGTGGTCCCGGGGGGGCTGGTGCCCCCACGCAGGGCGGCCCAGCCGTGGTCCCGGGGGGCTGGTGCCCCCACGCAGGGCGGCCCAGCCGTGGTCCCGGGGGGGCTGGTGCCCCCACGCAGGGCGGCCCAGCCGTGGTCCCGGGGGGGCTGGTGCCCCCACGCAGGGCGGCCCAGCCGTGGTCCCGGGGGGCTGGTGCCCCCACGCAGGGCGGCCCAGCCGTGGTCCCAGGCTGACCAGGCCGGCATGGACAGCTCTTCGGGGCATGGAGGGGCCCACAGATGCCTGGCCTGGCCGGCCTGGCCCAGGGACGCTCAGTGCTGAGGCTGCCTGGCCTCGGGCCACAGGAGCAGCGGTTTCTGGCTCCGCTGGGCCCTCCGAGGCTGAGGCCGCCTGCTCCTGCCATCGATTTCTGACTCCGAGGATGCTGTGTTTACAGTGCAGTGAGATGAGTTTGTGTTTCCGCAGGGGATTCTGGAAGCCAAGCCTGGGGGAAGGCGGAGCGCTGGGTCTCCTCTCCCTGACCTGCCCGCCCCAGCCCGGGGAGCCTGAAGCTCGGGGCTCCCAGCCCCGACCTGGCTCAGGGTGCCGGGTTGTGGGTGCTGCAGCCGCAGCCCCAGGACCTTGGGACAGGCCCTGTCTTGGGGAGGAAACAGGGCCAGGGAGGAGGTGGCCCAGCCAGGCTCTCCCGGCAGGCGGGGCAGCCCTGCGGCTGAGCTCCACTTCCCAGTCACGGAACCGCACGAAAGGACGCTGAGGACCTGGTGGCCAAGCCTGGCAGCTTTAAAAAATTATCTCTCTGCCGTTTAGATCCCAAGGCCACACAGCTGCCCGGTGGTTTGTCCCTTGCTGGCACGCTCCAGCTTTCTCCAACGCTAGGAATTCCATTTTGTTCGCTAAGAGCGTGGCCAGGATGGCCTCCGGGACCCCACGCAGCGGCCGGTCCTCACGGCCCTTCCTCCTCGGCCTCTGGCCTTGCTGTGGACATGTCCACGGGCACCTCCCGCCTACCCTGGTGGGCGTCTCCGTGTGAACGCAGCGGTGTGCCCGGGGGCGCCCCACTGGGAACCAAGAGCCTGAGCTCTGCCCCCCCTTTCAGCCTCGGTTTCCTCACTCGAGGACAAGGGCTCGGGCCAGGAGCTTTCCAGACTCCCCGCCCCGCGCGAGCCCTGCGCCCCGGTGACCTGGCTCCACGAGGCCCTCCGGCTGCTTCTGGTCTCCTGTCAACCGGGTGCCGTGACGGAGGGTCTCGCACCCCTTGTCCCAGCTGACCCCACCGCAGGGAGGCTCCCCCTCTGGACCAGGAGCCTGTGTCTGGCGGCCGGATGGCAGCCGGGACATTTGACTGGGGTCGGGGGGGCTGGCCTGGTCCCTTCTGCCGCCCTGGGCGGGGAGCCGTGTTGGAATCAACTGACCACCCCAGACTGGGGGGTGCTGGCCATTGCCTGGGGGGCCCTGCCCGGCCGTGCCACACAGCGCACATGGCACCCTTTGCGGGTGAGAAGGGGCATCCAGTGGGGGACAGAGACGGTCCCAGTCTCCAGGGGCCAGCAAGGGGCAAGGGCCACCCCTGGCCTCACCACCCACCAGTGTGACCACAGGAAAGTATGAACAGCCGCGGAGCCGTTTCTATAAAGTCCGCCGGTGTTTCTGTTGCCTGTCGGGACACCAGTCGACAGGCACGGACATCTCAGCCGTCCCCAGACGTGCGCGGCCACCAGCCCCTCCCCCAGTGCCCCACGGTGCCATGTTGCTTTGCGCCCTGTCACACAGCTGGCCAGGCAGCACCGCCTGGCAGGCGTCCTCAGCGAGGCTCCGGGCCAGGGCGGGCAGCACACGGGATTGAGGACAGACGCCAGCCTTCGGCCGAGGGCAGAGCTGTGTGCTGAGGTGCCTGGAGCGGGCAGGGCTGGACTCCACGGCTGCTCGGGAGGCCCTCGGGCTCTGGCCAGGTGTGTCCCTGGACATTGACGGTGGCCCGTCCTGGCCAGCTCAGGGGTGCAGAGTGTGGCCTCGGGGCCTGGCTGGATTCAGGGCAAGTTCTCAGACAGATGCTCGTGGCGGGGGATGGGGTGGGGGACACGGGCTTTGGGAATCCCGGAGACTCGAATTCCAGCCCTGGCCTGGCTGGGAACCTGCTGTGTCCCGGCAAGGGGGCCTCGCTCGGCCGGGCGGACGTCTGACCCCAGAGGCCTGTCCGGCTCCCGAGTCCTGGGCCCTGGTCCTGACCCCTCCGCCTGCGCCAGGCCCCCAGGCCGCCGTCACTGCCTCCTGCTCAGACGGGCCGCCTGTCCCCACCCCGCCGGGCTTCCTGCTGCCAAATCTGTGCGTGAGTCACCGGGGCAGCAGCTACCAACACCGAGAAAGGAAACGGAAATGAGGAAGGTCGCGCTCGGTAGCCGGGCCGCGGGGTTGCTTGTGTTGGCTCCGCTCCCGGAGGCTGACTCAGAGCCGCGGCCTCCAGCCCAGCCCTGGCGGGATGATTTCGGAGACGGTGCCTGTTAACCTGGCCGCTCAGGAACGCGCTGGGACGAGGGGGGCACGGTGGAGAGGACAGTCCCAGGACTGAGGTTGGAGTCGCTGACATCTCAGGGCTGAAGAGCCCCCTGTGGTTCTGGTTTCGGCTCACACAAAGGCGCAGGCCGAGGCCGCAGGACGCGCGGGGCGGCTCTGCCTGGCCCAGAGTGCGGCGCCCACGGGCCGTGCGGGGCAGCCGGGCCTCGGCTTCTCCCACTGAGACGCGAGTGACGCTGGCCGCGTGTGGGGACGCAGGGCTCGGTCTCCACTCCCGGCGTCTTTGTCCTACGATTCTCGGTGCCACTGCGCCATGGGTCACCCGCCCCCCGGTGACGGGCGTCTGAGCTGTCCCTGCGCCAGGCGACTGCGCAGGAAACACCCACAAACGTGCGCACGCGGGTTCCCTCCTGAAATAAGCTCCCGACCCACTTGGGCCAACGCCGGCGGGGACGTCAGCTGAGCCCCAGGCTCCTCTGGCCGCCGGGTCTAGGAAGGGGCCGAACGTGGCGGGGATGTTCCCCAGCCTCAGCGGCAGAGTTTCCAGAACACTCTTCCTCCGCACGCGAAGTCGCTGGCCCCCAGCTCCTGCTGGTGACTGGGGCAAGCTGGGTGGGCCTCGGGCTGCGGGAGGTGGGGCAGGGCGGCTGCCCCAGCTCTTCTGGGCCACGTGACATCACGCCAGCAACCGGCCAGGGCGGCCACCCACTGCTGGCCTCGGTTCCAGGGACCCAGGGGAAGTCAGGAAACAGAAGCCGGTCCCCCACCCCACCCGGGCCTCGCTGCCTTCTCCTCCTGCCGGGGACCCGCAGGCGAGCGGGGTGTGCACTGAGCCCCCGGGGCGCGGCCGGGCTGGGGACCGTGCGCGCTGCAGTCGGGCGCAGGGAGGGAAGAAGTTCCCGGGAAGCATCGCGGCACAAACGCTGCCGCAGAGCTGGCAACGGCGCGGGCTGACGGGAATCCACACGGGTCTGGGAGACGTTCCGAACCCCAACACCAGCCAAGGGCTTCTGGAGAAAGAAGACAGCGGAGGAAGGCCCAGGCCTTTCTCCCCCAGACACACGCAGACTCGCAGGGGACAGCAGCTGCACTGTCCTTTAGTTTTGAAAGCCATGTGTCCCCGAGGTGGAGCTCGTGCCTCGTGTGTGGGTCGGGACAGGCGGGGCTCTGCTGCGTAACAAACAGTCCTCTCATCTCCTGGTAGCTCACCGCTACCCACGCCCCGCACCGGCAGGGGTGTCGGGGAGGTCGTCCTCCCTCTGGGGCCAGGCTGTCGGGCGGGGCTGCCTGGGACTCCGCAGAGAGCAGAAGACAACCTGTGGGCGGGCACACGCTGGCTCTTAACACGCTGCCCAGAGTGACGCTGCCTCAGCCACAGCAGGCTCCTGATGCGCCAGAGGGCAGGAAAGCCAGTCCTGCTCCATGCCGGGAAGTGGGGTGCGCTGGGGGATCTGGGAACGGCCGCAGGCTCCCGGAGAACTGCCTGAGGACCAGCGAGCCGTGGGGGACACAGGAGAGAGGGAGGGGAGGCGGCTGGTGCCAGATGACACCCAGAACACTGGGGTCCTCCTGCATGGCGGGGGGTGCAGGCGGTGGCCTGTGATCAGAAGTGATTGTACAGCAGGACACCCCAGAGCAGGGTGGCAAGGACAGGAGGGCACCACAATGGCCCTGGGAGCCGTGAGCCCTCAGGCAGCCTGGCCTCAGAGGGGCACCCGCGACTCAGGACTGGACTGGCCCGGACCCCACAGCGGGGAGCCTAAGGGGGTCCATTCTCTTGGTCCTGCCCCGTAGGCTCCGAGACTGTCCCTGGGTCACACCTGTGACCTGCACGAGCTCCCGTACCACACACGGCGCCCCACACAGACCCCACCTTGGGTGGCAGGCTGGCTTCTCTCCGCAGGACCCTGTGTCACAGGTGTTAAACACACACAGACCACACACGCACACACGTGCGCACGCACTCAGGGCCAGCCTTAACACCGCGGCGCACTCACAGACGTGCTGGCCAGATACCCGATGAATAATTGAACGGCAGCAGCATCTTTAATGAAGTCTCAGAAACAGTCAAGTGGGAATTCTGTTGTAACACGCACAGAGACGTTTACAAAACATCTTCAGCTGGCACGCCACGCGTGACAGCTGCCACAAACATCCTCCATCCTCTCCACAGAGCCCCAACCCCCCCTCATAGCCCAGGGCCGCCTGGGGTCCCCCCAGGACCCAGGCACTCACTGTACCAGGGCTGGGGACCTGGGCCTTAAGGCGTGGCCTTCCAGGTCCTTAAGTGTGGCCCTTTGACTGAATCCAAATTTTATAGAACAAATTCTTTTATTTTGATCAATACAGTTTTGTTCACATTTTATAATGTTATTTTATTTTTAAAATGAATGATTGACCGGGAGGTCAACTGACCAGGTGATCACCCTAGAGGTGTTGGCTGTCGCAGGAACAGGTACTGGCAAAGCCGTAGCTCTGTGAGAACAGAGTTAAGCTCTATGAAGAACAGGATCAGCGTGGATTACTGGAAGAAGATTTCTAGAGGAATGCAGCATTTCTACGTGATATCAGGTCAAATCAAAACAACTGGAATATTCCTTTGCAAGGTAAAACTCAGTCTGTATATGGTATGTGGCAAAAAATCCAAGCATTTAGAAAAAAGCTGTCTTTGTTCAAAACACTTCTTCAAAAGGAAATTTCGGATGAACATTTTCCCCAGTTGGCAAAGGCCACTGATGAGCAAGATGGTGTATGCGAATTGTTTGAAGAATACGCAGCTGTTATAGACCATTATTAATTGGAGAACACAATGAAAGGGTCACTGAATTTGAGAATCATGACATCACGCTCAAATTAGCATTTCAGCCTCAGCTAGTTGGTGTCACCAAGGCACCTACAGAACTGCAGATGGAGTTGGTTGAGCTCTCAGGAGATGACATTTTAAACTCGTTTGATGCTAAGAAAGATCCAATGGAAATATGGAAAAACGCAGAATACTCACACCTTCATGCCCAAAAAATGCGTTCTTGCTTTTCACCCCCTTATTGCTGTGAATCCACATTCTCCTGCCTGACCCCAATCAAGACGCCCTAAGGTCCCAAGTGACAGGTGCCCATCTAGAGGGTCAACTGAACCTGCAGCCTCCACGCTGCAGCCACATACTCACTTTCCAACAAACAGCAGACACAACAGAGTCATTAAAAGATTAGAGAACTTTAAAATTAACAAATAGTTTTCATTTTTTGAAATTATTAAGTACATGATAGTTAGATTTTTACAAAATAATGTAAACTATATTTTTAACTATATCTAACTGAAGTTTCTAGGATGCAGCATTATGTGATTACAGGTAAATTAACGCGGCCTCCACCGTGGAAAGGTCCCCCCCCACAGGCCCTGGCCCCTCCCGAGGCACCCCCAGCACTGGCTCACTCCAGCCGAGTTCGGCAGACCCTGAGGGTGGGAAGCTGTGTCCCAGCCCTGGGGTCCTCCTGGGACGTCAGGGGCAGGCAGGGGACGGGAAGGGCGGTGTCCAGGGACGCTGACAGTGGTCTAGGAGGGGCGGAACCTCCCCCAGGCCAGGAGCCAGCAGGCAGGGTTGGGAGCCGGGAAGACTCCCTGGAGACGACAGTTGGTGGGGGAGGGGCGTCACGCAGGACGGGTGGCCCGAGTGGCCAGGGTGGAGGCTGGGGACGAGAGCCCAGGTGTGAGGACGCTGCCGGAGCAGGCTGCAGAGATGGGGAGGGGCTCGCCAGGGGCTGGGGCCGGGCCTGGCAGGGCTGACACGGGAGGGGCCCTGAGCCCCGGGCACGCCTGGCTCCCGCGGTGCGGCCTGAGGCCTGTGTGCACGGAGGAGGGGCCCGCCCAGCACACAGCACGGCGGCACGCGCTGGGGATGGCCTGCCGGGCGCCGGCTGCCCAAAGCACGACTGCGGCCTGGGCCCACGCAGACCCCCGCTCAGGGTGCAGAGCCAGGTGTGGGGCAGCCGTGGGCTCTGCACAAACCACCCAGAACTCAGCAGCTTCCCACAGCGACCCCGGCTCAGCTCCCGGCTCTGGGGCTGCTGGGCTGGTGGTCCCGGCTCCTCCACGCGGCTGCGGGGGGGCCCCAGCCTGGCCGCCCAGTCTCCTGCCACCCGCTGGAGCCACAGTCCTTTACCGCCCGGCGTGGCAGCGGCCTCTCTCCTGCCACCGAGGGCTGCGGTTGCCAGGCCCACCCAGTGCCACGTGTCGGGCCACACCAACGTGCCAACGCAAGGGTGGGCCTGGCAAGCAGCGCCGCGCCACGTCCAGCTCTGGGCCCTGGGGTCGAGACACCCGGGAGAGAGACACGAGGTGGGAACGGCATCTGTGCAGGGGGACGGGGGTGTGGGGAACACGGGGGGCGTCTGTGCAGGGGGACGGGGTCGTGGGGAACACGGGGGGCGTCTGTGCAGGGGGACGGGTCGTGGGGAACACGGGGGGCATCTGTGCAGGGGGACGGGGGTGTGGGGAACACGGGGGGCGTCTGTGCAGGGGGACGGGGTCGTGGGGAACACGGGGGGCGTCTGTGCAGGGGAACGGGTCATGGGGAACACGGGGGGCGTCTGTGCAGGGGGACGGGGTCATGGGGAACACGGGGGGCGTCTGTGCAGGGGGACGGGGGTGTGGGGAACACGGGGGGCGTCTGTGCAGGGGGGCGGGGTCGTGGGGAACACGGGGGGCGTCTGTGCAGGGGGACGGGGTCGTGGGGAACACGGGGGGCGTCTGTGCAGGGGGACGGGTCGTGGGGAACACGGGGGGCGTCTGTGCAGGGGGACGGGGTCGTGGGGAACACGGGGGGCATCTGTGCAGGGGTTGGGGTCGTGGGGAACACGGGGGGCGTCTGTGCAGGGGGACGGGGTCGTGGGGAACACGGGGGGCGTCTGTGCAGGGGGACGGGGTCGTGGGGAACACGGGGGGCGTCTGTGCAGGGGGACGGGTCGTGGGGAACACGGGGGGCGTCTGTGCAGGGGGACGGGGTCGTGGGGAACACGGGGGGCGTCTGTGCAGGGGGACGGGGTCGTGGGGAACACGGGGGGCGTCTGTGCAGGGGGACGGGTCATGGGGAACACGGGGGGCGTCTGTGCAGGGGGACGGGGTCGTGGGGAACACGGGGGGCGTCTGTGCAGGGGGACGGGGTCATGGGGAACACGGGGGGCGTCTGTGCAGGGGGACGGGGTCATAGGGAACACGGGGGGCGTCTGTGCAGGGGGACGGGTCGTGGGGAACACGGGGGGCGTCTGTGCAGGGGGACGGGGGCGTGGGGAACACGGGGGGCGTCTGTGCAGGGGGACGGGGTCGTGGGGAACACGGGGGGCGTCTGTGCAGGGGGACGGGGTCGTGGGGAACACGGGGGGCGTCTGTGCAGGGGGACGGGGTCATAGGGAACACGGGGGGCGTCTGTGCAGGGGGACGGGTCGTGGGGAACACGGGGGGCGTCTGTGCAGGGGGACGGGGGCGTGGGGAACACGGGGGGCGTCTGTGCAGGGGGACGGGGTCGTGGGGAACACGGGGGGCGTCTGTGCAGGGGGACGGGGGCGTGGGGAACACGGGGGGGCGTCTGTGCAGGGGGCGGGGTCGTGGGGAACACGGGGGGCGTCTGTGCAGGGGGACGGGGGCGTGGGGAACACGGGGGGCGTCTGTGCAGGGGGACGGGGTCGTGGGGAACACGGGGGGCGTCTGTGCAGGGGGACGGGTCATGGGGAACACGGGGGGCGTCTGTGCAGGGGGACGGGGTCGTGGGGAACACGGGGGGCGTCTGTGCAGGGGGACGGGGTCATAGGGAACACGGGGGGCGTCTGTGCAGGGGGACGGGTCGTGGGGAACACGGGGGGCGTCTGTGCAGGGGGACGGGGGCGTGGGGAACACGGGGGGCGTCTGTGCAGGGGGACGGGTCGTGGGGAACACGGGGGGCGTCTGTGCAGGGGGACGGGGGTGTGGGGAACACGGGGGGCGTCTGTGCAGGGGGACGGGGGCGTGGGGAACACGGGGGGCGTCTGTGCAGGGGGACGGGTCATAGGGAACACGGGGGGCGTCTGTGCAGGGGGACGGGTCGTGGGGAACACGGGGGGCGTCTGTGCAGGGGGACGGGGGCGTGGGGAACACGGGGGGCGTCTGTGCAGGGGGACGGGTCGTGGGGAACACGGGGGGCGTCTGTGCAGGGGGACGGGGTCGTGGGGAACACGGGGGGCGTCTGTGCAGGGGGACGGGGGCGTGGGGAACACGGGGGGCGTCTGTGCAGGGGGACGGGGGCGTGGGGAACACGGGGGGCGTCTGTGCAGGGGGACGGGGGCGTGGGGAACACGGGGGGCGTCTGTGCAGGGGGACGGGGGCGTGGGGAACACAGGGTCACGGGGAGTTCAAGCCCTGGCTCCTGCCACAGGCAGCGGCACACCCTGGGTGACTCTGGAGCTCGAAGCCTTGGGCTCCACTCGGTGCATGTTGGGGGGGGGCGGTGCTCTCTGTGCCTCAGTTTCCTCACCTGTCAACTGGGCCAATGGCACCTGATCTGTGGGCTGGGGAGGAACGACGTGAGGAAACGCATAAAGAGCACAGCCAGGGCCTGGCGTCAGTGGGGCGCGGGTTCAGGCGTCCCGGTCGCTCCTGTTGGTGGCCTCCGTGCCGGGTGGGCACAGGGGACACGGCGCGGATGACGCCCGGTTGTACTTTGTGTCTCTTCCAGCCGGACGCTGGCTGGGGCCGGTGCGTCCCCCAGCACCGAGGCTCGGAGCCCGGCTCTCGAGTGGCAGTGAGACGCTCTGGAAAGGTCCTGGAATGTAACTTGGATGGGGCGGAGATAAGTCGCATTCCTGGAGGTGAGCAGAGTGGAAACGAGGCCCAGTATGGCCACCGGGCCACGTCTGTCCTGCAGCCGGCTCTGACGGATGGCGGTGCTCGCCTGGGTTTTACCTAAACAGCTTGCCCTCCGCTCCAGCAGCCGCCGTGCCCGGCTCACGGCCCCAGGGCCAGCCGCGGCCGGGGGTGGCGGCTACAGAAGTCGTCCAGCCAGCAGGGACGGAGAGGCACACGCTGCCCTTGGGTGGTGGGGCCAGAGTGTCCCCTCAGCAGCAGGGCCACCACAGCGCTTCTGAGCCCGGGATGTCCATTTTCTCCTGGCACTTAGCTGAGCCAGTCCCAGTTCTTGGGGTTCCGGTGGGAAGACAGGACGTACGATGTTTCCATCAGCGCTGGGTCTGCCCGGGGCTTGGGGGCCTTGTTTTCAGGGCTTCTGTGTGGCCCCTGGACAGTTGGTGACTGTGGTCGACTCTCCCAGACAGACAAGGAGGTGTCCTTGGACTTGCCCTGGCCCCAGCCCAGCCTCTGCCCTGGACATGGGGCCTGTGACACCTTCCGGGCCCACAGGCCCCACGCAGCTCCTTGGCCTCGCAGCTCAGCCCGGCCATTTGGACACTCGGACTCCGGGGCTCCAGGCTGTCTGCCCGAAGCTCCGTGAGGGCGGCCGGGGCTCTAGACCACCCCTCCCCGTGCTGAGAGCCGGAAAGGTCTGTGGAAGAAAAGGTAGGACGAGGACAGAGGCGTGAACTCCGCCGTCCAGCGTGGCCGCGAGGGGGCCCACGGGGTGGCCTGCTGGCCTGCAGGAGCGCAGAGCTGCCGGCCGGGCCCACTCTCGCGGAGCCAGACAGACAGACTTCGCCCATTTATTAGGGCGAATGCCCTGGCCTTCCTCCAAGACAAGAACACACTGGGCCAGTGCGGCAGCTACAGACACGTTCTATGACGAGGAATGACGTTTGTGAGACCTTCAAAAACAAAAGAGCAAAAAGCTAATAATGCAACACATAAGGGGAGATTTGAATAGCTAATATTAGCATACTAACAGCTAATATCGATGTACTGTACCAGTGGCTAATGTACTGTCCTTACAGCTGGGACTTTTGTGCTACATTAGTAACTAATATACTACACTACTAGCTAATACTGACATGCTACACCAATGGCTAATGCTAACGTACCACACTAATAAACGCTAATGGACTACACTAACAGCACCGACACACCACACTAACAGCTAACACCAGGGAACTACAGTAATAGCAACAGCCAACGGTAAGGAACTAGACCGACAGCGAACACCGATGTCCGGCGCAGTAGCTGACACTGACGTCCCGTGCAGCGGTGGCCCCAGCACGCTGCGCTAACCGCACACGCGGCGGTCTGTGACACAGCACACGAGCAGCAAGGACTCGTCTCGGCTCCCGCTTGCTGGGTGCAGACGTGGCGGCCGTTCCCGGTGCCCTGAGGCTCAGCGTGTTGAACCCCCGGCCCCTGGGGCAGAGGCTGCCCCCGCACAAGGTCCCGCACTGCAGGGAGGGGGCAGGCAGAGACAGGCTGGGAACAGCGTGGTCACCGGCGCCAGGGCTCTCCTGCCCCTCCTGGCAGAGCAGGAATGAGTCACCTTCCAGACAGCGGCGGCTCTGTGTCACAGAGACAGCAGTCACCCAGATGCTGCGACAAGCAGCTGCCCGGGGACGTTCTCCAGTCCAGGGTTGTCAGCGCTGCGTTCTGGGGGCCGAGCCCAGCCAGCTTCATCCCCACTCACCCCCCCCACCGCGTCCTCCGGCCTTGGGCTTTATCTGGTGTTTCTCTTCCTCAGTCTGGGATTGAATGTTTAGTTCATCTATTTTTTATCCTCTCTTGTTTATAATAAAAACACTTTAGATGATAAGTTTTCTCCCAGAGCATGTCTGGCACTTCTGGAAGCTTCTCTGCGCAGTGTCCCACACTGGCCTTTCGGAGCTGCCTCAGGAGTCAGCCGCTCTGTCTCCCGCGCCGGCTCGGAGGGCACCGGTGCACTTCTAAGCCGTCTTCCTCGCCCTGGTGTGACAAGGACACTCATCCCCACCCTACTGTGTCACCGGAGACCCAGCACCCACTCAGCAGTGCTTGAGCACCTGCTGTGTGCACGTCACAGGGAGGCACCCGGCAGGCGCTCGCTCCCACGCACTGACCGGCCAGCGTGTGGAGCTGCCGGGCACTGAGTTTCGTCGAGCAACAAGGACACATCCTGTCAGCTGGCCCCAGGTCCAGGTAGAAGGGTGGGGGCCTGTCTGGTTGGGGAGCTCGAGGGGAGACCTGTGTCAGCCCGTGAGCCCAGAGACAGGCAGTGGTCCTGGCACAGTGGCCAGGCTCCTCCTGGAATGTCAGGACCAGGACAGCGGCCTGGCAACGAGACGTCCCAGGGCCAGGCCAAAGCCAGGGCCTATGCAGGGAGGGACAGCAGGGGCCCCACAGACCCTGGACTCCCACCCCCGGGGGGAAGTTCAGGGTCAGACCGGCCTGCTCAGGGCCCAGGGCGAGGCCTGTCCCCTTGGGCTGGGAGGAGGTCGGGGTCTTGCTTGCCGTCCCTAGGGGACAGCTGGGGCAGGCAGGGTGGGGTCCAGCCTCGGGGGACAATGGGCGATGGGTGAGGCACAGGCAGGAGGAAGCAGGTGACGTTCCCACCCCCGCCATGTGGGCACTTTGGTGACACCACGGAAAAGCCAGGACTCCAAGAACTCGGAGCGTCAGTCGTGACCCGCAGGGAAGTCTGCTGAGCCAGGCGCGGCACGAGCCTGGGAAGGAGCCTGTTTCTCGGGACGCCACACTGGCACAAAAGGTCACAGGTCAGTTCACACATGAGCTGGAGGAAACTCCAAAATGAAGGCCCAGCAAACAGATCACGGGCCAGCCCAGGAACCCCCTCCGCGCCCACGCTGAGATCCAGGAACTCGGCACGGGGCAGTGCAGGGGAATCGGAACACCGGTTGCCGCCGGTAAGAAAAATAGCAACAAAACACACGATTTTCTCAACAGGCACTGAAAAAGAATTCAGTAAAGTTCATCTCTCTTCTCGGTAAAATGCTCCACGATTAGGAGTGACAGGTTTCGTGCCTGTGCTGAGTGTGTGGTTAAAAGCCAACGCCTATCGTGCCTAATGGAGAATATTTGGGTTTGTCTTAAAAACACATGCATGCACAGACGCACACGTGCCTTGCAGAGGCACGCTCAGATGTACACAGGTGCACTTGCACACGCACACTCAAGCACACACATGCACTTGCACACACACACACACACGCATGCACACGTGCACTTGCACACACTCAAGCACACACATACATGCACACGTGCACTTGCACACACTCAAGCACACACATACATGCACACGTGCACTTGCACACACTCAAGCACACACATACATGCACATGTGCACTTGCACACACACGCACTTGCACACGCACATACTCAAGCATGCATACACACGCCTGCACATGTGCACTTGCACAGGCACTCTCAGGTGCACACGTGTGCTTGCATGCACACACACATGCACACATGCACTTGCACACGCACACACTCGAGCATGCACTTTCCGGTCACTGGATTATCCGCCTTTGGACGTGTGACCTTCAACTGGGCCCCAGGGACACACTTCGGGGGAGGGCAGCCTTCCCGCCCACTGCCCCCAGGGCAGGCCCCACCTGGCTGCTGCTCCTGCCCCGCTTCCTGCCAGCTCCCCCAGGCTGCTTCCCTGCAGGTACAGAAAGCGCTGGCAGGCCCTGCAGGGTCATGTGGCACGGAGGCGGAGGCGGGGCTGGTGGTCGGTGGCAGCTGGAGCCTGGCCCCCGAAGGGCCTGGGGGGAGGACACACGCCAGGCGTGTGATGCCCAGAGGGAAGCACTGACCACCCGGCCCACCCAGAGCTGCCTGCGCCTCCCGACAGCCCGCCAGGGGTGGGGAACCTGCGGCCGTCAGGCAAAGTGTGGCCTTCTAGGACCTTAACTGCAGCCTTTTGACTGAATCCAAACTTTGCGGAACAAATCCTTCTATGAAAAGGGTGCAGCAGAGGAAGACGAAGCTTTTGTCGCCTCCCTTGGTGATTAAAGCGAATCTTGAAATCAGAGCCCGCAGGGTCCCCACCCTGGGCAGACTGTGGTTCCTTCATCCACCTGAGAGGGCCGCCCCTTCCTCCCCCCTCAGGAACGCTGACCGCGGACACACGTTCTCTCTCCCGCTCCTCCTGCCTTCTGCATGCACCCCCCTTTCCCTCCCAGGAGACCTCAGGGGTGGGCCTGGGGGGGACGGGGCTTCCCTGACAGCCCAGCCTGAGCTCGGCAGCCGAGCGTGGGCCGGCGTGGGTCTGCTGTTGGGTGAGTGCATCGGAGCCAGCGGGGCCCTGCCAGGGGCCTGGCTTGTGGCAGCAGGAGCTGGGCACGAGGACAGGGAAGGGTGCGGACAGATTGGGCTGGGGGTCCAGGCCAGGTCCAGTCAAATCCCCAGGCACGTGCAGGAGCCGCCCAAGGCCCCAGCAGGTGCGAGAAGACAAAGGGCTGCCGCGCTCATCCCGCAGGAGCCGGGCAGAGGCCTGACCCGCGCCCGAGTCTCCAATTACACATCGTCATGTAATTAGAGACTCCGCCGACCCAGGAGAGGCAGAGAAGCTGCGGTGAAAATAATTACCTCTGCCGAGGAAACCCAGAGGCCAAAAGCAGGGAAGCTGCTCCCTGCTCCCCGGGGAGACGGGCGGGAGGCAGGTGGGCTCCACCTGTGAGGGACGCCCGGCCACGCTGGCTCCTTCCTGAGCACACAGGACCCTCGGCTCAGCGTGGCCCCTCACACCACCCTGTGCTCATGACCGCGTGTCCCCGACACCAGGTGGGGCGGGGGGCGGCCGCGGTCCTGGCAGGGCGGCTTCTCCTCCTGGAAGAAAGGCGGCCGGGGTGTGTGGGGTGTGTGTGGGCACGTCCGTGTTTGTGTGAGTGTGTGGTTATGTGCGTGTGGTATAACGGTATGTGTGTGGGGTGTGTGGTGGGAGTTTATGAGTGTGTGGTTTGCATGCATGTGGTGTATGTGAGTTTATGTGAGTGTGGGGCGTGTGTGCGTGTGAATCCGATCCCCGGTCTTGGAAGACCAGACGGACTGACATGGAGAACGGAGAGTCCTAATTCTGACCTCGCCGAGGGGCCGGCCCTGCACATACCTGAGAGGAGCTGGGGTCCGAGTGCTCGGGGCCCAAGGCCGGGTGGGCGGGTGGGCAGGCTCTACCCGCCAGGCCGGTCTCCCCACCTGGAGGGGTCGCCCCGACACGGGGCTCCACCTCGAGGGGCTCCGGGGCCTTCTCTCGTGGGCGGCGTGGTAGGAGTGCCGGGAGGGGCACGGCCCAGACTCCCGAGTCCCAGGCACCTGTGTCTGCGGCACTGGAGGAAATATTTGGAAACACAGGTGATCGCTGGCTTGCTGAGTGGCCTCCCACCCCCCTCAAATTAAGATTCCTCAACCTTCAGGAAGACAAACCAACCCGACGTCAGCAGCAGGTGTGTAATTACCATTTTGACCTTTATTACTTTAACATCTTTGGAGGAAAAACACAATTTAATTGGGTCTCTGCCTTCAAAAGAAGGCAGCTCTTCACGCAGCTCCAGGACACGCGGCTTCACGCAGGAGGCGGGAAGGCCAGCACCCCGCTACCTCGCCCGCCGCCCGCCGCCTGCCTCCCCCACGTCCGGGGAGCACGTCTGACGGCAGCGCCCAGGAAAGCTGGTCTCTGGCGGACGAGAGCGCGGGACGCTGGAGGGGCCACATGCAGGCGAGGCCTGGGTGGCAGCAGCACCTGCCAACGTTTCAGGGTGACGACCAAGGCTGCCGTGACCCGAGTTATCACTGTACGAGGAACATTCCAGAAGCAAGACGCCTGGTGTCCGTACAAGACTTGGCTTTCAAGCGGCACAGAACCCCAACAGGCGCAGCTGCCTGGGCCTGACTCACCAGCCTGGAAGCCGCGTCCGGGCCGCGTTCCCCACCGCGCGCCGCCCCGCCACTGACCCCCGTCCACACACAGCTCGCGAGTCCCCGCGTAGCCTCAGCCGGCAGGCGTCCACACGGCACAGGGAGGGTGCGCAGCGCGGGGCCCTGTGCTCACGGTGGGGAGGGGGGGGACTCTCAGGGTCCTGCTGCCCAAGATCACCACCCAGAACCCCGTCTCCACAGACTCAGAACCTCAGTACTTGGAAAGGGAACCTTTAAGTGATCACGTAAGACGAGGCCACACCAGAGCGGGAGGCCTGACCCTCCTCAGAGGCCACACGGCGGCAGGGGCACAGTTGAGTGCAATGCGGCCACAAGCCAAGGACACCAAGGGCTGCCGGCAGCCAGAGCCAGAAGCAGCCAAGGACCTTCCCCTGTGGCCTTCGGGGACCCCCAGCCTCCTGGACTGCAGGAGAGTAAGCTGGTTGTTTACACCACCCAGTCGGTGGTGACTTGCTGCTCCAGCCCCGGGAAACTACTCGCCCAGCAAGCAAGCCCAGCCAAGGAGAGGGAGCCCGGCCCAGACCTGCAGGAAGCAGTCCCAGCTGCCCGAGGGTTGGGATGGCAGAGGGCGACCGGCAGGCGCAGCTCCCAAGCTCGCGGGGGAGCCAAGGGGACGCAGGTGCTTCCTCAGGGAAGGGCAGACCCAGGGAGCTGCCGTGGTGCGGCCTGCGAAGGGTGGCCGGTGCTGGGGAGGGACATTCCCACAGGCTCCCTGGAGCCACCGTGCCAGGTGCACCCGGAGCACAGGCAGGGACGGAGGCGGGGAGGGAGTGGGGGGGGCAGGGGCTGAGGGTGGCCCCCAGGGCCTGCGGCCGCCCAGCCGGGAGCCCGTCCTCTGGGCAGGCATCTGCCCACGTCTCCGCCCCTGCAGACACTGCTCTTTCCGCAAGGCCCACTGGGGGCTCCGGCCACTGCCTCCCCGGACCTTCCTGCGGTGCCCCCAGCCCCCGTCCCCATGGGGGGGGGCAACGTCCCAGGCCGAGGCTCCTCCAGGGCCCTGCAGGCTGGCGCCAGGGCACCTCCAGGCCCCAGGAGGCTTTTATCTGCTTTGTTTACCCTTTAAATAAAAAAAAAAAAAAAAAGAACACAGGGCCAGGGTTTAAAAAGCGTGAAAACCACTGAAGTGGAGCACTTCTTTACTTAAAATTATTACAAAGAATTCGTGTGCGATCTACAAAGATTAGGAAACGCACACACACAAAGACGGAAAGGCTCCCACAAGCAGCCACCCGGAGAGCGACTGTTTCAGGGCATCTGTCAACCCAAGCGATTTGTTTTTGGGCAAAATGGGCCGATTCTCTCTGCATGGTGCTGGCACAGAGCAGCGCTCAGCTGATACCCAAGTTTCACTCGAGTGGTGCCCGCCTGCCCCGAACGCGCCCTCCCGGGGCCTGGGCGCACCCGGCTCTTGCCGGGCTTTGTGATACTTCACTCTTGTACAGAATGCCGGGGTGACACCCCCACATCTGAAGTTCTCAAGCTACTTTCCGGGGACAGTCTGTGTCCACCTCCGTGGATGGGACACCCGCTGCCTCCACCTCTGCTCAACTGTCTCCTTTCCCGGGGCCCAGCCAGCCCTGCAACCCTGCCTGTGCCGCGCGGCTCTGCCGTCCCCACGGCGGGCCGTCCTGCCGAGGGCCTGAGTCTGGACAGGAGCCAAAGGCGCCTGAGCGTGTGAGCACTGCCACAGGGGACCCAGCTGGGCCTCAGGGGCCTGGGACGCACCAGCCCCTCACTTTCCACATCCTGGAAACGAGGCTTTATCAGTTGATGTGTCTGCAGTCCATCAACCAACCCCAGATCCCAGGGGCGTCTAACAAACCGGAATCCGTCTGCTTGTGGGCCGGCTGGGGCTCCCGGGCTGGGCCCGCGGGAGGACCCCTGCTCTGCAGGCCCCAGGACACGGGGTGAGGGCCCGGCTCGCAGCAGGCTGGCCAGATCCTCGGAACAGCACATGCAGGGGTGAGGCCCGGTGGGGCGACGGGGTCAGGGACCAGGCGGGCCGTGGTGAGATCCATCTGTAGCTGGGGGACCCAGGGCAGCATGGTGGGCAGGGGGGCAGCCCCCACAGGCCTGAGTGCTCCCGTCAGGAAGATGGGTCCCCAGGGCCGGGCCGCGGCAGAAACTCGTTGAAGGCAAATGGTGGCGGACTGCAGAAAGCCCACGTCGCCTGCACCGTGACGGACCCCTTTCCCAAGCAATACTGGGAAGCCGCGCTGCAGCCTGAGGGCACCGGTGCTGGCTCAGGGACGGCGGTGAGGCCTGGACAAGCCCAGGTGTCGTGCAAGCACAGCCCCCCAGACCCACCGCGTCGCTTGGCACAGGGTGTGGGGCCCCAGCCCGACCCCGCCTGAGCAACGGGGGCACAAAGGAAGGTTCGCGGGCGCTTTATTGGTCCTCAACCCATCTCCACACTCTCCCACCACGCCAAGACCTGGGGGGCAACCACCAGGCCAGGGCCACGGTTCCTGGGGGGCCAGCTGCGCCCTGGGCACTTTTGCCCGCAGGTGCGTCCTGAGGAGTCGCGGCCTGTCCGTTCACAGCTCGCTGCCGCCTTCCAGCTGCATCCGGTGCGCCAGCCGCTGCCCAATGGCCAGCAGGGGGCTGGCTCTGTAGGCCGGGCTGGCCAGCAGCTCCCGAAACCGGGTCCTTTCTTCCTCACTGAAAGAATGGAGACCGGAGGTAAGCAGGTGGCGGCACAGAAACCCCCACATCCCCGGGGTGAGGGGAGCCAGGGACACACATCTAGCACACACGACCCAGCATGGCTCAGCCACCCCACACCCAGGCACCGTGGGAGAGCTCGGACACCAGAGCAGACAGCAGAGGCCAGGTGTCACCACGGGACTGAGTGCCGGGGCCTCAGAACCTTCCAGCAGGAGGGGGGCCTGCCTGGTTCCTCCTCTTGGCCACAGATAGGCCCTGGAGCCCTTGCGCTCACCCGTGGGGCTTGCCATGGGGGTCTTGCGCTGCCGGCAGGCCCAGGGCATGGAGGGGGCTGCTGCGAAGGCAGGAGGCTGAGGACGGGGCAGCGGCTCCCTCGCCCTGCAGACACAGCCTTGGTAAGGGGCGCCTCCCCGCACAGCAGGACCACAGCAGATGCGCAGGGCGAGGAGGGTGGCAGGCCCGTCGGCAGAGGCAACAGACAGCCCAGCACTGCCACCCTGGCCCTGGCCCCGGCCCCTGCTCTCAACCCAGCGGGGTCAGGCCGCCTTCTGGAAGCTTGGGGCAGCTCGTGCTCTGCCAGCCCTGCAGCCAGCACGGCCATACGCGCCCAGCAAGCTGCCCTATGGAGACAAAGTGACCCCAGTGTAAGCCTCACGGGGCAATTCCTGGACAGGCTCATGCCGCACCCGCTGGGAGGCTGAGCCGGGTGGCCTGTGTGCCCGTGTGCGTGACCCAGGGCGAGGCCCTGGTTTTCTTGGCTGTGAAAGGGGCACCTCACGCCCGGCTGAGAGACCGTCTTAGCTGGGCGCTTGTACTCAGGCCACGGAGGGCAGGGGGGCCCGAGGCTCAGTGGCAAGAACACTGTGTTGGGGCCAGAAGCCACAGCCAGCCAGGCCCTGTCCCCACGCACAGGCTGGCAGGCTCTGCTGGTCACCGACTGACACCTCCCCCTGCTGCTGACACCCAGCCCCGCACGACACCTGGGGCTCTGCCCGCAAGGTCAGCTGGGAGATGCCACCGTCAGGGCGGTGACAGCACCGACGAGCCCAGCCATGACCCTGCGGCTGGCACAGGCCGGGAAGGAAAGGTGCCCGACGGTGACGCCTGGAAGCTGGCGCTGTGTGGAGAGCACACGCGCCTCGTGCACAAGGGAGGATGCGGCCGGGGCTGTGGGGGAGGGGTGCTCTGGCCCCGGTGGCTGGGTGGCCCTGTGCCAGCCCCCAGTGTCAACCCTGACCACCTAAAACGGAGGCTCGTAGTAAGAGGCCCATCACCTGCGAGGGCGAGGACAGGGACAGGTCCATGTGCTCTCAGGGAGCTGTGACAAGACCCAGCTACTCGGGAGGCTGGGACAGGAGGATGGCTGGAGCCCGACCCCAGCCTGGGCGACAGAGTGAGGCCCCGTTTCTAAAAAAAATAAAAAACTAAAAAACATAATAAAAATTCAGGGCTAAATGTGCCTAGTGAAAGTGGCACAGCAGACAGACGGAAAGGTCCCACAAACGCACAGCCAGCGCCTCCAGAGAGGCACGCACAGCAACGGTGTGGGAGAGACACCTGCAGCTGCAACTCAGACCACTTTCGAAAAATAACAGTCGTCACTGAAAAAAAAACTAACTTAATAACTGAAAAAGCACAGTGGACCTCGTAAGAATGGACACAGAACGTTCCATCCTAAGAAACACCTTAGCAAAGTTACTCCAGAAACAGAGAAAACACTCTCAGCAGCCAACCAAATCCATCCCGTCCGCACGCGAGGTCGGCCCCTCGGCCCCTGGGGCGAGCGCGGGGCAGCGGGAGCCGGTTCTGCAGAGGCAGAGAGGCGCGGTCTGTGGATTTGCTACCTGTTCCCACAGAACGGGCGGCTGTGGGCGCTCAGGTGCGGCCAGCAAAGGGGCTCGGCCACAGAACCGATGCGGAGGTCTGTCGTCCATGTCACCCACATCACCCTGAGTTTGACAACCAGGGGCAGGAGGGTGAGAGGGAGGAGTTGCAACTCCCCAGGGAGCACCCTGAGGGGCAGCTGGCCTTCCCTAAGGGCCGGGCTGCAGGACACCGTGTACTTCTAAACGTGCCACACCCGGAGTCAAGATCCAAACGCAAGGAGCCGTCGTGGCGCGGGGCCCGGGCAGGGCTGGTACTTACAGGAGCTGCCGTCTCTGGGCTGCGCTCATCCTGCTGAGCTCGGCGGGCCGGGGCTTGCTGCCTGCCCTGCTGTGGACACAGAGAAGCCGCGTCAGCGCCACACCTGGCTTCCCCGGGAAGCCCTCCCATGGCAGGCCTGGCTCCTCCCTTCCCCGAGCAGGCACTGCGGTGGCCCAGGGGACCGGACCACCGCAACGCCACAAGTCCGTGCTGCGCTCTGGCTGCAGAAGCTCAACAGTCCCCGACCATGGAATCGGAGCAGGACCTCAAGGGATTTGCCTTGGGTCCTCTGGGCCCCGCTGTGACACAGATGACGGATGTTTCAGGACACACGGCACCCCGCCCAGCCCCGAGCGCAGAGCAGGCCCATCCAGCACAGTCCCGCTCTGGCCGCACAGACCGCGGACCCGGCACCCGCCCAGCTGTCCTCCAACCTCTCTCCCAAAAAAGGAAATGAAGAGTGCGGCTACTCCAGAGCGGGTGCCGCCCCTGCCCCAGTGACCACCATCCACAGCGCGGACACGGGCCCCACCCACATGTGAGGGCCCCTCTTGTCAGGGTGCGCTGCCGCCTGCCACGTGGCCAGGATGCTGCGTTGTGACGGCTTCCTCAGTTTACCTCTTCCTGTGGTCCTGCAAACCACCACACTGGGCCGCGACTCAGGGGCACTGGGTCAGGGCGCCACGTCAGCTCAGCACGAGGCGGGTGCCTGTCTCTGACCTCCACCCCAGACGGCTCCGTCACGTCGGACCCTCTCACTCGTTAGGTGACCCGTGACCCCTGGGAGCCTGCGTGGCCTGCCCGTGCTCAGCGTGGCCAGGGCAGCCGCCAACCTGGCCGAACGGTCAAAAGGCACATGAGGCTTGGGGCCTTGGCAGGAAGAGGAGAGCCGCTCGGGCGCCAGACCGGCTTTGCTCCCGCAGAGCTGCCACCCCCCGTGATGCAAGTAGCTGCGTGAGCACGTGCGGGTGGACACAGAGGGTGGGAGGGCAGACAGCCGGCTCAGTCCTCAGCCCACACCTAAATTTAGCCTCCAGACCAGGAGACCTGATCTTTATTCATGATTCTTTTAAAATATGAATGAAAGGCAATTTACGTCTACTCAAAATAGTGCCTGAGCTTCACTTTGCTTTCACCCTCGCTCCTGGGCTGACCTGGAAGAGTCCCAATTCTTTCCACTCCCTGCCTCCCCACCATCCGCCACAGCTCTCCGCGTCCTGGTGACACCCTCTCTGCGGCCACCTCTCCTGGGCCAGCCTTGGCCTGGACGCCACAGCTCTGCTCCCCTCACAGGCAGCCTCAGTGCCCACCCCCAGCAGCCCCGGGTCCCCTCACTCGGGGGTGGTCGCCATGGGGATGCCGCGTGCTGGTGCTGTGCCTCAGTGGGCCTGGGCAGCCCTCCCAGCAGGGAAACCTCCAGCCCATCTACAAAGACCTACACGGCAGATGGGGCGGGACTGATGCCTCCCAAGGCCCCAAGCCAGAGTCCCCTCAGTACCCACAGGTCAGGCTTGAGCCCCTCACAGGTGGGAGGCGACGGGCAGGCACCACCCCCGGGCCTGAGCCTCGAGGCACACGCAGGGCTCAGGGAGCAACACCCCCCAGGTGGGGCACACCTTCCGACCGGTGTCCCGTTACTGTCACGGGCCAGGTGACCCCTGAGGGTCAACACCCTCCATGACACGACTCCCGGGGTCCACAGCAGAGCGACTAAATCCAGGTCTCGGCCCCACCCATGGCACAGCCCCTCCCAGCCCCCACCTCGCCCTCCCAGCAGCAGCAGTGACCTCACCGCCATCCCATGGGGCGCAACACGCCCCCCAGCTCTGCACGTGCTCTCAGGGGTGGCCACTCGCACAGTGGACACTAGAACACCGAGGCCAGAGCCTGAGGGGTCACGAGGTCAGGACTTCCACCCCGAGAGCTATGCCAGACCCCAAACAGATGGGCCCTGCCCTCACGGCCTCTAAGATTCCAACTTGGCACCCCCCACGCCAAGGACAGGAGATCCTTTGGGCAGGGCCATGACGGGGTCACGGGGGTTGAAGAAGGCCACAGGGGGAGGACCCCAGGAAGCCCCTGAGGTCCTGCTCCTGGCACCCGATGCTTGGCCACCCATGGATGGCCGGAGTTGTCCTGCTCAGCTACACGTTGGCGTGAGGCAGGGAACTTCAGGGCTGGGCACAAAGGAAGGGACAGAGGGCTGCCCACCCTTGAGGTGAGACCCCAACCCCAATGCCCCAGGCCCCCCAAGCTCACAACCCAGCAGGCTTGGCCCCGATCCCGCTCTGGCTCATCCAGAGAGGGCAGGGCAGGCCCAGGCTGCAGCCTGGTGACCTCGCCCTGGCGACGCCCGAGGCCGACCTCAGCTGGGCCACCGGTGGGGCCACCCAGCAGCGTCCAAGCCTAAGGGCAGTGGGCATCGGGATGGGGACACGCCTGCTCCGGGTCACAGGGACACAGGCTGGTGCCATGTGCGTGGGCTGAAGGACGGAAGCTGCACAGACCTGATGAGGACGCCCAGCCCAACCAGCACGGGGCAGTGGCTGTGGAGACCAGCCCACCTGGACGACCTGGTGCCATCGCGTACGAGCTTCGGAGAAGCCCCTCCACTCCAGGAGGCCTCGGTTTCCCTGATGTAAACTGTGGCCGGGCACTGCACAGTCCCAACAGCAACGGAACAGCACAGGCAGGCCCAGGCAACGCCCACTACGGACTTTGGGGAAGTGTCCGCCCCACCTGCCCGTACACCAGGAACCTGCTGGGCGTGGGGAACCCCAAACAAAGGCACAGAAGTCTGGAAAGAGCCCCAGGAGCAGGCCTCATGGTCCACTTGCAGAGGCACTGTGACCCCCATCTGCCCAGTAGTCTGGGAGGGTGGTGGGGGAGGGAGGCCTGCGACCCCAGCCTAGGGTGCTCTGAGTGTCCAAGCAGCAGCCCTAGGGTGCACCCAAAGCCACCGGGGCTGTGTCCCTGTACCCATAGGAAAGTCCTGACCTTGTTCACTGGAAAGAAGAACATGGCCCAGCCGGTGCGGCTCTGTGGCCCACACAGGGTCCATTTCCTAGAGAATCTGGCCTTTTATCAACGGGCAGGGACACACTGGCTCCAGGCTCAGGGTCCTCGGTGGACTCCCTGGCAGAGCCTCCATGCCAGGTCCCAGCTGCCTGTGGTGTGGAGCCTGCCCAGACAGGTGGCTGGAGCAGCCACCTCGAGTGGCACTTGGAGGACACGGTGAGGACCTGCTCGGCTGGCTCAGAGCCCCAGGCTCCCACAACGGCCCTGCAAGGCAAACACAGCCGGGCCACACCACGGATTTGCAACAGCTGTGGAGTGATCAGAGCCTTGGTGACTTCAGAGCCAGGGCCACAGAATGTCCCCACACCAAGTCCCTTCCAACTCTGAATCCAGGACATTCCTGGGGGTTAACAGAAGCACCAGTCAGCTGTGCTATTCATGCAGGATGTGTGCCCTAAAAAGCCACTCCCTGGTGCGAGCTGCCGCAAATGGCCAGTTCTCTCTGCACCGCGAGGAGCAAGAGCCGAGGGCTCAGCCCTGACCCAGCAACTGGAAGGCCACAGGGGATGACACAGGGGACCGGAGTGTCTGGAATGGGGCTGGGCAGCCAACAGGCCAGGAAGCCCCACAGGGCACAGGGCACAGGGCGGGGTGACGCCAGCCCTGCTGGGGACAGCCGGGGGAGTGTCCTCCCACGCTCTGCCCTACGCCTCCCCCCCTCAGCTGGTTTTAATCTGTGTCCTTTCACTATGACAACCACAACCATGAGGGTAACCGCTAAGTGAATCCTTCCAGAGAGTTAACAAACCTAAGGGCGTGTGTTCTCAGGGACCCCCACCCTGGCTGCTGGTGTCAGAAGAGGGGGTGGCTCTGTTAATGTCCACAGGTCAGTATCCACACGCGCCTCTCCGCTCTGTCAGCTCCGGGGGCCCAAGAGCAGCAGCCCGCGTGTCTCACACCCTCCTGACCAGGAACCAGGGCTCCCTGGACACGAGGCTGACGCCGGGACGGGGCAGGAGATGCCCGAGACGAGCCCAGCATGCGCCAGCACCAGGCGGCAGGAAGAGCCGAAAACCACCCCCACGGGGGGCGGGGAGCGGCATCAGAGGGACCCAGGAGCCCACTCCAAGGCTCCCAGCGGCCAACGCTGGAACAATTTCAGCAACAAAATAAAGTAGTGTTGGATCACAGCCCAGGGTATAACATACACATCCACGAGTCCACACGGATGTAAATAAACGACATAAATAAACGGGGGAGAAGAGCAAAGCTCCCGCACAGGATTCCGAATAATTCACGCAGGTGCGGCGTCTGGAGGGTGGAGCGCAGCTCTCAGCCCCAACCCGTGGGCCCAGCACAGCGACCTCCTTCCAGGGGGACGGCGTGGAAAGGGGTCCCTGTCCAGGACAACCTGACAGACGTCAGCCCGACCAGGGCAGCGTCTCAGAACGAGTCATGTCAGCAATGTGTTCCCTGAGACCAGGAGGTGACAAGGGCACGTCCCCTCTGGGGCTCCCTCGCCACAGCCCTCCACCCTCCTCCCCATGAGGAAAATGCCAGTCAGCCCCCACTGAGGGGCACCCGACAAAATGCCGTCCTCCTCGGACTGCCCAGGTCACCAAGGATGAGACGACCCAGCAACTCCCGGCAGGAGGGGCCTGAGGGGACAGATGACTACTGTCAGTGGGGTCCTGGGACAGAAAAAGGACATTAGGGAAAAATTTAAATGTAAAGTATGGACTTTAATTAATTATTATTTTAAATGCGTTATTATTATGTATCAGCATTGGTTTCTTAATTGAGACAAATGTATCACATTAACATAAGATGTCAGTAACAGGGGAAACTGGGTGCGAGGCATATGGGAACTCTCTGCCATTTCTCTATGAATCTAAACTGTTTTAAAATAAAGTTTAAGGCCAGGTGCAGTGGCTCACACCTGTAATCCCAGCACTATGGGAGGCCAAGGCAAGAGGACTGCTTGAGGCCAAGAGTTCGAGGCCAGCCTGAGCAACATAGGGAGACCTCATCTCCAAAAAAAATTTTTAAAAATTAGCTGGGTGTGGTGGCTACTCAGGAGGCTGAGGCAGGAGGATCACCTCAGCCTGGTGTTGGAGGCTGCAGGGAGCCGAGATCACCGCCATTGCACTCCAGTCTCGGCAACAGTGAGACCCTACCTTTAAAAATAAAATGAAATTAAATTAAAATAAACAAAATGAAGTTTATCCAGGATGCTTGCTGCCCAAGATGCACTGCAGAGGGATGGCTACCAACAGGAGGCTCCTGGGGACGAGAGCAGGCGCGAGCCTCCCTCACCCGACAGCGGGTGTTTACACGGCTCTCTCCCTTCTGGAAGCCCGGAGCACATTTTTCAGACGAGAAAACTAAAAACAAGGAAAGGATACTTGACCGGGGTCACATTTTTGTTCAAGAACGAAGAATGGAATTTGCATCGTCGGCTCTGTCCAGTCTTCAAATCTCGATTCTGGTGGCTGTGCCTCATCTGGTCCTAACATTCCAGATGCTTCCATCTCGGGAAGCCAGCCTGGGACCATCAGGTTCTGTAGCATGTCACCCGCCACCCCCGGACCTGACACTGCACATAGCCCCTGCTTCCTCCCCAGACAGAAATTGAGTAGGAGAAAGAAAATTATTTTTAAAAAGGCAAAATTAGAGATGACACAGATAAATGAGGAAGGCCCAGCAACTGGGACAGAACAGAAAGCCCCAGCATTCCCGCCCGCCCCTTACGCTGAGGCAGGGGCGCAGTCTCCACGCCCTGGCACCCGCACGCCTCCGCACCCTCACCCGGCCAGCGCCCCGAGCCGGCCCAGGAGGGGCAGCGGCCGGCCTTCCTTTCGCGTGCACGTCCCCTTGGCACAAAGAGCCTGAAACAAGCCCCTGGGGGACGGCGCGCAGGATGCAGCCTCAGAAGGGCAGAGGTGGCCGTGGGCCCCGTCCTCCTGGCTGAGCCACTCTGGGGCCCACACGCCACAAAAGGCCGGTGGGGCTACAACAGCATCTTCAGGACAAATGAAACCCATCACCGGCAAATGGCCGGCTTCATGACGGCGGGTCTGGAGGGGGCATCTGGGAGGTGGGCTCGTGCACAGGGAGGGGCCAGACCCCCCCGAGCACAGGGAGACTGTGGGGTCACTGCTGACAAGGCCGAAGCCCAGGCCCAGGCCGGCTGGCGTGGCAGCTCACGCACTCGGGGCACAGAACCCCACCCCAGCTCTCAGTAAGGGGCAGTGGGGGGGCCCTGCCTCTTCCCTGGAGATGCTGGAAGAACACAGCCAGACCCCGGCCTGGCCAAGTGCGCATCCTGCACACACAGCCCTCTGAGAACAGCCGCCCTCACACCAGTCCCCATCCCACGTGATGCAGCTCCTGCCCCATGAGGGCCAGCTCCGGCCGTCCAGCCCTGACACAGAGGACAGCCTGGCTCACGGGCGCTGCCCCTGGTGGGAGCGGCAGCGACCGTATGGACAGAGCATGTGTGGAGTGGGTGCAAAGGGGGAGTGTGCAGGGTTGGGCAGGGGCCCCACTTGAGAATGGGGGGCTGAGGGCGCCCCGTGCAAGAGGGGTGGGAAAAGTGCGGTAGATCCATGGGGGGAGGCTGCGCCAGGGACAGGCGGGGTTGGGGGGAGTGGCATCAGCAGTCACCAGGCCTCTCCCGAAATGTCTCCAGACAGAGCCACACCTGCCTCAGAGCTCACCCCAGGGACAGCTCACTAGGGTGTCACAGGCCTCCCCGGGGTTCAGGAGGCCCCTTGCCCACCCCACCCCAGGGTGGGCCAGTGCTGGACACTCACCCGTGGGCCTGGCGCCGGCTGCCCGCCTCGAGCCCCAGCAGCTCGGGCAGGGCGTCCCTCAGGGGCTGCAGGTCCCCCACCACGGCCGTCGCCCTCCGCCTCTGTGCCTCTCTGCGCTTCTGCTCGGCCAGCTTGATGGCTTCAATTTCTGAGGGAGGAAGAGCAGCAGGTCAGAGCAAAGCAAGAGCTGAGCCGCCACACAGGCCCAGAGCCCATCAGAGGCGCAGGACAACACAAGCCGTGAAGGTGGCCCTGCCGCCGCCTCCTTTTCCTCCTGTCACCTACATTCTGCCCCGGAACCCTGGGATGAGCCGGCTCTGAGTTATTTCTTCCCTCTTAATCACAGAGACACACTTTTTAATTGCAGGCTTGATTATGAGACTGGAGTTGCAGGCACAGAGGATTCTTGTGGCCTGGGCACAAAGGAGTGGGCAAAGGGACAGTGAGCAGAAGCGGCCCTTGACTTAAACGAAGTCTCTGGCTGGGAGAGTCAGACACTCCTTTGTCCCCTGCGTAGTCAAGACAATCACCGAGCACTCCACCAAGACCGCAGGAGGGAGGACGTGGGCCCCAGGCGGGGAGGAGGGGAGAGGCTGGTCACACAACACCAGTGCCACAGCGAGAGCAGCAGGGACCAGGGGCCGAGTGTCAGGACAGGGACCGACCCCAGGGCAGGCAGGCATGGTAGGGAGGGGCCGGCCGGTAGGCAAGGGGTGTGGGCAGGGACTGGACAGAAAGGGCTTGACCTTCGGATTTGATTTTCACTTAATAATGTATTTATTTCAAAATTGCTAATAAAACACATGTTCAAACGTGCCGTCTGCCAGCATGTGGACTGTAGGAGTGTGCAGATCTTGGACAAAGGCCTGCTCTGCCCAGGCCAACACAGCAGGACAGGCCAGGGTCAAAAGCGTTGCCGGGTGACGCGGGCGCAGCTCGACTCAGGGCTGGGGTGCAGCAGTGCCCTCGCCGCCCGGGGAGGACGGGCCCGCAGGTTTCCTGAGGCAACCAGGGCAGGTGACCACCAAGAAAGGTCTGAAAGGCCCGCCCTGACCAATCCAAAGTTAGGGGACACCACCCAGCCCTGCGTCCCTCGCCCCAGACTGCTGACAGAGGCCTGGGGCAGGTCCTTGGCTTGGTTGTGCGCCAGCTCTCGGCAGCCTTGGGGATAATTAGGATGTATAAGGTGATACTTCAGCAGTTTTCCCATACTGCCCGGAACACAGCAAACAATTTACTCAGCACCTCATTAAAACCAAAAGCCTGTTCCCAGAGAGCCAAGGCGCCCTGGGGGCTGAGATGGCCGGGCTGGGGGGTTGCTGCTCCAGGACACGGTGGGGGCCCAGGCTGCAGCTTCCTTATGGCTGGCAGACCCGGAACTGGGCCCGAGGAAGCAAAGCACAGGCCTGTGCCTCCCGTTACGACAGGCGCACAGCCCAGACACGCTAGCAAATCAAAGCCAGAGGGTTTTAAGGGAGTAACACGTGTGCCCAGCTGGGAGTGCCCAAGGATGGCTCTGCACGGAAGGCCACAGTCACCACAAGCAGCGTCAGGGGGATTCGACAAAACGCACAACCCACTCACCATACGAAATACAATGAAGCCACGAAGAGAAGGAAGCTGCTTGACAGAGTATCTACTGGAAACCTACAGCGAGTATCACAGTTCACGGCAAAACACCAGACACAATCATGAAGTCAGAGCTATATGATGGGCGGTGCGGGGACAGGGAGGGGACGGGTGAAGGTGGGGAGGGGTGAGGAGGGGGATGCTCAAGGTCACCTCCAGCCACCACGGGACCCCTAGAACACCGCACACCAGCCAGCAGCTACGAGGAGGGGCAGGAGTGCTCGGTGCTTCCCAATTAACCCATAAACATCTGATCCTGCTTCAATCAAAATTTCAACAGGATTTTTAACCAAACTTGTAAAGCTAGTTCTACAGATTTTTTTTTTTTTTACAAAAACTAAATGCATAAAAATAGTAAAAACATTTCTTAAAAAGAAAAAGCAACAGGAAAGGAGGACTACAGATATCAGAGCAAATCGTGACATGACAGAAATGAAGGCAGGGGCAAAGGCGTGGAGAACGCCACAAGCTGCACCTGAAGCAACTGGAGTCCTCTGGATTCTTCTCTCACCCACACTCTTCCTAGAAATCAGTCATGTAGGAATCAGACACGACAAATAAACACAGAGGCATCAAAGGCCAAAATAGACAGCAGGAGCTGCCCAGCTTCACTAGAAATCAAGGAAAAGAAAACGACAAGATACAATTTTTCGCCTACCAAGCAAATTTTAAAACATTGAATACCATCAGCGTTAGAGGCGGGGAGCTGCCGGCAGGTGTGAACCAGCCAGCGCCCTGGAGGACAACGGGGAGATGGGAAGTCGAGAGGATGCGTGTGCTTTCCCCAGGCCGCCTGCACTGGGCGCGGTGAGCGGGTGAACGGGACAGTGCGGAGCACAGGGGGACAGAGTGCAGAAGCCTCCAGGAGCAGGGACACCGCAGGGGAGGGACAGCGTAAACAGTTTGCGAGCTTGTCCCCCTTAAAACACAATGGGAGGGCAGACCCACAGCTACTGACTGGGGAAAGGTTCAACACATTCTGAGGGGAAAAAAGCAAACGGAGGGGAAAAAAACCAAACACACAGAAAATATGCATTCCTAAAGATCCTAAGGAATCTACAAAGTAACTACCAGACCCAATGCAAGGTCATAGGATACAGGATTAATATTAAAAAAAAAATCAGTTGTACTTTAATATACTAGTAGAAAACTGGAAAAAACTCCATTTACAATGGCATCAAAACTCTAAAATACTTAGGAAAGGCTTATTTTAAAAGTGTAACACCTCTACACTGAAAACCACACAATGCTGATGACAAGAAATTAAACGGTGAGATATACCATGTTCATGGATTTGAAGATTCGATGTTGTCAAGATGGCAATCCTTCCGGCAACCGATCTGCGGATTCCATGCAATCCCAACCATAATCCCACTGGGTTTTTGTTGTTTTTAAAGGAACCGATAAGCTAATGGCAAAATTATATGGAAATGCCAAGGACCTAGAACATCCAAAGCAATCTTAAGACAGAAGAACCAAGATGAAGAACTTACATTATCCAACTTCCAGACTCACTTACAGCTACGGTAATCGAGACAGTATGGTACTTGCTAAAGCACAACACACAGATGAGTGGACAGAGAGATCCCAGAAAGACCCGCACTTACGAGGCCACCTGATTTTTCACAGAGGCACCAAAAACAATCCAGTGAGCAAAGAACAGTCTTTATAACAAAGGTGCTGGAACAACTGAGTCACAAATCCATATTGGGAAAAAAAAGGATCTTAACCACTAGTTCACACCACAGACAAACGTTAATCCAAGATGGACCCGAAACCTACATATAAAAACTAAAAATATAAAAGTATAAAGTTCTTAGAAGAAAGCATAGGAAAATATCTTCATGACTTGGGATTACGCAAAAGTTTCTTAAACAGGACACACACACACACACACAAAATAACCATGTAAGAAAAAAAATATAAATTAAACTTCTCAAAATTAAACTTCTGTTCACCAAAAATAAATTCATACGAAAACGAACAGGCAAGTCACAGTCTGGGAGAAAATATTTGCAAAACACATACCACCCAAGCAAGGACTGGTCTCCAGGACATACTAAGAATTCTTAAGAGCATAATAATAAAAAGGCAAACAGCCTCGTGGAGAATGAATTTCACTGGAGATGAAGCACCACAAAAAATGCTCTTTTTGTGGCAACGGAAATTAACACCAGCATGAGCCACCACTTCACGATCACCAGCCGGCCAAGACTGAAGAGACACACACCACCATGCTGGCAAAGCTGCGGGGCAACAAGAACTCTCACACGCTGCTGGTGGGAGTGTAACGTACAACCACTTTAGAAAAACGTCTGGCAGCTGCTTATAAAACTAAACATACACCTACCCTATGACCCAGCGTTCCATTCCTGAGTATTTGCCCACGAGAAATGAAAACATGTCCACAGAAAGATTTGTGAAGAATGTTCACAGCAGCCTTATTCGTAGTAGCTCAAAATGGAAAAAAGCCCAGGTGTCCATCAACAGGAAGGTGGATAACGAACGGTGTATCCACACAACGGAACGCTTCTCAGCAACAGAAAGGCACAGACTGCCACATGCAGCCTGGATGGATTTCAGAGAACACTACTCTGAGCAGAAGAAGCCAGACGCAGAAGGCGCATCCCACATGATTCCATTTCCATGAAGTCGGCAGCAAAACCCTCGACTACAGACAAAGGGACCCAACCGTGGTTACTGTCTCTGGGGTAGAGGAGTGGGACTGACTGGGAAGGGGCCGGGGACTCTGGGTGACAGTGACGGTCGGCATCCTGAAAGGGACGCCAGAAATCTCTGAAAGGCACACTTCAGGTGCACATTTCAGCACATGCAAACACAATTCTCAAAAGAAAAAGAAAAAAAAGAACCACAAACAAACACTGAACTCTAGCAGAATTATTTGGGGGACAGTGTACTGATGTCTGCAACTTACTCTAGGATGCATAAAAAACACGTGTTCATGGACAAACAGGAACTGACAGGTGAACAGTTATGTGATAAAGACTGGAAAATCCACATGGTGGGCACAAGTGTGTTCACCATAAAACTCTTCTCACTTTCCCAAATAAAATATTTCATAATAAAATAAGAAGTAAAAACAACCTGGGAGATGCAGCTAAAGCTACACTCAGACACTCACAGCCTTTCATTCCTAAACAAAACACACAGAAGTAGATGAGCCAAGTAACTCAAACGAACCTAAAGAAAGCTACAACAGGGGAATTAATAAAACAGAAACTAGTAATTTAGAAAACAAAAGAGTAGAATTGACCATTAAATCCATGAATTAATTCTTGGAATGGAAGAGACACAACTTCTTAACTAATCTAATCAGAAATGACCGGGGTGGCGGGGGGGGGGGGGGGGGGGGGGAACAACAGAGAGTGGTAAACAACACATAACACATACATGTCTTATATGAAAAACCAACATACAGCTCTCTGCTAATAAAGGTTGAGATGTGATTAAATTCGATTATTTTATGGGAAAATACAAGTGGCCAAAATTGACTTAATTAGTAAGAAAAAAAAAAAATACCAACCACCACGAAAGACAATTTACGTGTCCTCAAGGAACTACAGCCCAGAAAAGTTCCAGGTCCAAAGGACCACAGCCCACTGACCAGCCCAGACCCGCTCTGCACACCTAGAACTGTGAAAACAAAACTGGTGGGGGAGTCATTTCCCGAGGACACATCTAAAAAGTGACAGAAAACATAAAAGTAATAATCATGGAAAATGGTGACAAACTTTTCTAAGTATTACCTCTGAAAAACAAAAAATTTCTTTAAAATCCCCAAGGAAAAAATAATGCAAATCATACTTTAACATGTGAGAGCACAAAAAAGAAAATATTCCAAGTTAATTGTACAAAGTCAGCAGAATCACACTGAAAAGATAACAATAAGAAAAAAATTATGCAACAATCTCGACAAGAAAATCTTTGGAAAAACACCAGCAAACATTCCACATTGTGAAAAATGACTACGTACTCCAGAACTAAACGCGGGAGAAGAGGGGTGCTCAGCCCGACTCCCCGATGCAGACTGGGAGAGAAGGCCCCAGGCCCTGAGAGGGAGCGGGGACCCCAGGGGCCCCACCACACCGAGACCACTGCGCACAGAAACTGCGTTGTCACGTGCAGGTCTGGAAGGACACACGTCTGACCCGAGAGGCGTTTCACGTGCTACTGCAGGTATTTCTGAAACATCAGAGATGCTAACAAGCACGGGTTACTTCTGTGATTAAAAATCTCTTCATGGGAACCAAAAATAGGTGGTTTTTACAAACAAGGAGCCAAGAGCAGCAGCTCCTCAAGTGCGTCTTCCAGGGGAGAGGGAGGCCAGGCTCCGCAGGCCCCACACGGGGCAGCTGCGCTGTGCTGCCGCTCTCCCGGCCGCCCTCTCTGTGCCTCGGCTGTGCCCCACCCCGCCTCCCCGGGCCCCATGGCAGCCTTCCAGGCAATGCCCTCGGCGCCTGCTCCCAGGGGACCCGACAGGGAGTGTCCCCGGGGTGGAAGCCCAAGACACAAGCACGGACTTACTCTGCAGCCATCGCTCCCGTCTCAGCTTCAACTTCTCCTTCTTGGGCAGAATAGCCTTGGCCTCCACGCCTGGGGACAGAGAACACGCCGGTGAGCAGAAGGCGTCCAAGTGCTGTTTCTGCTCGAAACACCAGGACAAGAGCCTGGACTTCCCAAGCACACGGACCGGAGAACAGGACTTGGGCAGATTCTGGCTGTGCGAGGGCCACTGCCGCCCACGTCCCGGCCACTGGGGCTCACAGCAGATGCTCTGTGCCTGGGTGTGGGGGCCGGGCAGCCGTCCCTGCCTCAGCCTCCGGAGCTGCAGGTGGTGCTGGGGGCAGCTGCAGTGTGTGTTGGCGCATCGGGAGGCTCTCTAAGCACCAGTGCCCTCTGGGGTGATGTCTGGCCACCGACCACGGGCTGCCCTGGAAAGCCAGGCAGGCAGCTCCCAACATGGAGGTCTCCCCGCCCCACCCCTCCTTTGAGATGCCATCAGGGCTGGCGGCAGCGTAACTATGCAGGAGGCCACAGCTCACCAAGAGGAACAGGTAGAAGCCAGCAGACCGGGGGCTCTCCCAGGAGGTGTCCCTGAGAACCTGCACGTTCTTCAAAGGCAGGCAGGGAGTCAGGCCCAGCCCACGTGTCTGCTCTCTGCCACGCTCGATGCCATGTGCACGGGGACTAGGGGAGCACCATTCCTGGACCCCACGCAGCCTCAAGGTTCTCAGGACCTTGAGGAAAGCACTCAGCAAGGCCACCCGAAGTGCACCACAGACAGCGAGGGCGACCAGGGCTTGAGCCGCTGTGGACACCTTCCCTACCAGGGATCCCAGCCCTGTCCTGTGCCCACTGGCCCCACCCAGCCCCAACCCCGAGGGACATCAGCGCTGGTGGAGAGCACCCAGCACAGGGCCAGCACTCCAGCCCCACCCACCACGGCCCCAGACCTACGGGGGATCATGGGGGTCCTGTCCTGCCCCGTCTGGGTGGGGTTTTGCAGGAAACATCCGCGGCACCCAGAATGAGGCAGGGGCAGGGGCAGGGCACCCTCAGCCCCTGCATGACCCGCCCCCCATAAAGTCACAAAAATGCAATGTAGGAAATGACCCCCACAGGGCTCCGGGGGCAGGGGTGACAGCAAAGCAAGCGCTGGCATCTGGGGCACAGACTGAGTGCCTTGTGGATGACAAACAGGCCCCCAGCAGGTAGAGAGGGGAAGACAGGGTCTGAGGGCCCCTCGCGAGCACAGATCAGGACATCGCTGGCCCCTGGGTCCAGTGCTTACATGAACCCGCCTTCTGCCAGGCTCACCTGAGCGGCAGGCACCCTGGGACAGGTGAGCACCTTCGGTGGCCCTGTTTAGCATAAGACTATCGACAGGTGAGCACCTTCGGTGGCCCTGTTTAGCATAAGACTATCGGGAAACATTCCCAAAGGACAAAAGCACGTGGAGTGTGCAGCGGCCCCTCTGCGTGGGCTGTGCAGGCCTGTTCAGGCTGGGCTGCCCCGGGGAGGAGCACTTAGGGGAAAGGGGGGGGTCTCGTACAAACCAGGACGAGGCGGGCAGGGGGGACACCCTGGGAGGGCGGGACAGAGGGCTGCCACCCCTGGGCAGTGCTCGAGGCAAGGGCTGCTCTGCTCACGTTTCATGGCCTGGCCTCACACTTGCCAGGTGGAAGAGGAAACCCCTCCAAGCTTGGCCAGAACCCCACCCGCGGCCGGGGTGGCCTCACATGGGGCAACTGCTGGGCACCAAAGGTGAGCTGTGGGCACTGGGAACACCCAGCTCCCTGCAGAGGCAAGAGGGGCTCTTGGGATCAACGTCCTCAGGTGAGGCCCTAAGGCCTGGCCCAGCCCACTGTCACATACGGCCGTGATCCCACCAGGAATCACAAAACGTTCACCCTAAGGTGAACGCTCCCGATTCCACCCACGCCAGCCCTGGTCCGGCTTCCTGGGTCCTTCCAGGGCACCCGGGTGTCCAGAGTCACAGCAGAGACTGCAGCGCCCAGACCTGCTGCCTGACTCCGAGGCCTGTGCTTCCTGCTCCGCCTCCATTGCCTCCATTAACACTTGTCTGCTTTATTCTCCTCGGGAACCACTCAGGCATCTGGTACGTCCACCTTCTGTTTGCTTCTGAACTCAAACGCGCCACCTCCCCGCTCCCTCCCTGCCTTCCCTGGGCACCCGGACTACCTGTCCTTCACCGACCCCCTGTCCTCCCTTCTCTCGGGTGAATGCCGCGGCCCCACGTGACAAGCTCCTCCTGTACTCTGGTCCCAACGGCACCCCCGCTCCATCCATTTCGGGTGTCGGTCCGTTGCTGTTCCAAGCCCCTCTCTGGCCCGGGGTTCACCTGTGGTCTGCGCGCTGCAGGCAATGCCAGGGTCCTCCACGGCCCAACGTGCAGCCAGCCCTTGTCAACGGCATTTTTGGACAATCTGAAGTTTCGTTTTCAGGGAACTGTGCTGGAAATGTATCAGTTGGATTTACTGTCCTAATGCTCGTTAGGCCTTATACCCCCTCTGCTTAGTCCATAAAGGACGAGAGCTGAACGACCGTGAATCCTGCCCCTGTCCGCAGGGGCTTGGCCTCCAGCACCCTCCCCTACCGCACGCACCGCTCCAGGGACAGCGTCCCGCCACCTGTGGAGACTGGCCCCCCCACACCAGCTGCTCCCTCCACCCTGCAGGTGGGCGGGAGGGGGGTGTGGGGGGCACCCAGGGGGGAGGGTGGGCGTAGCGCCCCGCCCGTGGCCTGGGGGAGCTGAGGCTGCCAGGCAGGCAGAGCAGAGGCGGCTCTGCGTCTGGGCCCCATCGCAGGTGCCCCCTCCCGCCTCGGTTCACAGCCCAGGTGGTCTGTCGCGTGTTGGCTTCGCACCTGGTGACTGAACTTGGGATGTCTGTAGTCTACTCTTGGTTAACCTGTAGCTGCTACCAGTTAAAACTCACTATAGTTCCTTTTTTTTTTTTTTTTTTTTTGAGATATGGTCACCTGGGTGGAGTGCCATGGTGTCATCATGGCTCACAGCAACCTCAAACTCCTGGGCTCAAGAGACCCTCCTGTCTCAGCCTTCAGAGTAGCTGGGACTACAGGCTCTTGCCACCACGCCTGGCTAATTTTTCTATTTGTAGTAGAAATGGGGCCTCACTATGTTGCTCAGGCTGGTCTCGAACTCCTGAGCTCAACTGACCCTCCCGCCTCGGCCCCCCAGAGTGCTGGGGTTACCGGCGTGAGCCACCGCGCCCGGCCGTCTACGACCTTTTGAACACTGATTTTCAGCCCTCACTGCTCTAAGCACCTCACGCTCCATCTGTCCAGGACCGAAGGAAACGCGCCGGCTGCGCTTCCTCCGCTCTGGCTTTGGACACGACGGCACTGCAGACACCAAGGTCCTCGCTCTGTCCTCTTAAGGACCTCGATTACCGCAATGCCCACACCCAGGTGCTCTCAATGCTGCCCGATTTCCTCTGAATCTTTACTGCGGTGACAATTCCCTCTGCAACTGTCCACGTGACTTCTATTTCTGTCACAAAATCATCGCTCCCCGTGGTTTCTTTCCCAGGCTTTGCTGTCTTAACGCTCCGGTGCGCTGGTCTGGAAAGGGCCCCTCCGCCCCGGGAGCTGCGGCCCCGCCTCGCGGCACGGGGCTCCGGGGCTGCTCCTCACCGGCCCGTGCTGGCCCTGCGCCCCTTTTGCTCTGGAGGAGTCTCACATCCACCCCACGGCCCTGCGTTTGGATCCGAAGATGCGCGACACACGCTCGGGAACTCCTACCTGCTTCCCCCTGCTGGCCTCATGGATGCAGAAAAGGCCCGGCGCCTGGCTTTGAACAGAGGCGGCCGCCAGTCCCCGCCTCGAGGGGAAGGGCAGGAGGCAGCCTGCTGCCCTGAGCACTGACTCACACCTGAGCCCGTGGACACGCCGCCCTGACCTGGGGGCAGTGCTGGCGCTCGGCAGGCACTCTGGGCACAGGCCTGGAGGGCACGTGGACTCTGCACTCCCGGCTGACCGGAGCAGCTCCTGGCGACTCCCCTCCCTGCCCACGGCCAAGTATGTGCCTCCCGCGGAGACGGCTCTGCTGCCTTTGCCATCACATAGACAGAAACAGTTCAAGGTCATTCCCACAGGCCCCTCCACCCCTGCCAGCCTGGCCGTTCCAAGCAGAGGTCACAGGATCCCACCCTCTCAGCGTCTCCAGCTTCCCAGAACGTGGCACGGCCTGGGCCAGCAGGGCAGGCGCCTCCCAGCCCCGCTCCCGCTGGCCAAGCTGCCATCTGCACACTCGGGCCCGGGGCCCTGGAGGCTTCCAGCTCCTCTCTGCATAACCCACCCGGGGTAGAGACGCTGCCCGCTGGGGCAGGCAGGGAGGGCTCCGGGACCAGGGCGTGTCTTTCCTGAGCTCAGGGTGAGCTGAGCAGCCTCCAGCTGTGCCGGTGCTGCTGTCCCAGGCTCTGTTCACAGGCCTGCCAGCCGCTTCTCCTCGTACCTGCCACCCAGGGCCCAGGACAGCAAGGGTGCCTGGACTGGAGCCCAGAAGGGACGCCACAGGTGTTGGTCACCTGGCTGGGGTGGGGCCTGGCAGCAACTGGGCAGGAGCTGCAGCCACAGGGGCAGCGCCTCAGATACCTCGGCCAGAGTTGCTGGTGGATTCTCTCAGGGACAGTTTAGGAAAGAACAGGACCACCCCCTGCAAGTGAAGTCGGACAGCGCTGGACAACAGGGTGGCCCAACATGACCAGACCTGGAGGCAGAGGGAGCTCGGCTTTGCCGGCTCAGAATGGCTCCTTGCGGCTTCCAGTCAGGGCTGCAAACCCTGCCCCAGGCTTGGGCCCCGTGGACACGGAGGCAAGAGGATGAGGTGCCACGTGAGCCAGTTACGCCACGCACACTGGGAGGGGCCCACACAACCAGCCCGGGGGCCCGGGACGACCCCCTCACCCTGGCAGGACTAATGATGGCAGAGCCCCCAGAGCCTTCAGGGAGCCATAAGGGTCCCCTCCTCCGACCCTGGACACGCTGAGCCTCGGCCCCCAGGTCCCCATCTGTCTGGGACTTCTCTGCACAGGTGCTATGTGCAGCAGGGTCTCGGGTTAAGAGACCTGCTTCTCTTCAGAGGCTGGCTTCTCTGGGAGCCGTCCATGCCCACCTGCCAGCACAGAGACGTGGTCCTGCCTCGCTCACCTGCGGCAGGGGTGGAGTGTGGGAACCAGGTGTGCCTGTGCCTTCTCTCTGTGCCCCGGACACCTCCCCTCCTACGTGCTGGTGACTTTACCCGCCCCGTTCTGAGGCTCCCTCACCACCTGCAGTGTCCGCACGTCCCCAGTTACGGCTCAACTGTGTCCTCCCCCAAACCCATGTGCTGAAGGCCTGACCCTCGGGACCCCAGAATGTGACTGTATCTGGAGACAGGGTCTCTACAGAGGTGATTAAGGTAAACTGAGGTCGGCAGAGTGGGCCTGATCCAGTCTGACTGGTGTGCTTGTAAGAAGAGAAGAAGCTGAGGCCACAGACACCCACAGAGGGACGACCCTGCCAGGACACAGGGAGGAGACGCCGTCTACACACCAAGGAAAGAGGCCTCACAGGATCCCACCCTGCTGTACCCTGACCTTGACTTCCCGCTGCCAGGAGCATGAGAGAAGCTCCCTGCTGCTTAAGCCGCCAGGAGCATGGTCCGGGAACACCACGGAGCACTGTGCTCCCTCCAGGCAGGTGCGTCTCCCACCTACATAGCCGCCTGTGAACTGCACCTGCAGACTCTCCCGAGGAAACGCGGAGCCAGCACTCGAGATCTCAGCCTGTCACCCCCCCAGGCAGAGACGCGCCTGCTCATTCCCCGACCCAGGAGCTGGCTCCAGTGCAGTCACTGCCCTGAGGAACTGGCCCCACCCAGCAGATGAGAAAACTGAGGCCCAGGGGGCAGGAACCTGCCCAGGGTCGGGGAGCTGCCGTGGACTCTCTTCAGCCACAGGCCTTGGCGTGACAGCAGCCTCAGGCTGGGACATGCGGACACTTTCCCTGCACCCCAGGAACACGTAGGAGGGATCCAGGGCACATGGGATTTGGAGGTTTATTCCCCAAAATGAACCATGAACCAAGGTGTGGACACGGGTGTAGCTTCTCAGAATGCCAAAAAAGAGCACACGGCCTCCCTGGGCCTGTCACGACTGCCCCCTCGCGGCGTGGTGCCCAGCACCCCTGGCACAAGCCCAGGCTGGGCAGGAAGGCTGGCCACGTGCTCCACGGTGACATCAGTGAGGCCTGCCCCACATTAACCGGAAGCCAACTAGCCCCTGGACAAAGATGGTCAGCCCGTGTCGGCAGAAACCAGTGCGTGGCCACAGGCCAAACCAGCTGGCCCTGGAGAGGTCCGGGCAGTGCCAGCTGGCGCTTCAGGCAGCTCTGTGTCTGTCCTTCCCCGAGGACGGCCATAGCTCAGACAGTGCCCAGATGGGCTGGAGCCACTCAGGGGGGACAGTGCCCTCGGCCAGCGCAGAGCTTCCTGCCCTCTGGTGTCCAGCAGGACGACAGGACAGGGGCAGGGCAGGGACCAGGCACGGGGCAGTGGGAGCTGGGAGGCCCCCGCGGCTGCCTGAGCCTCTCTCAGCCCCGTGTGCGCAGGGGAACGGTGGGACGGTGCTGCGGTCTGATGTCCTTCCACACTCGTGCGGCAACGTCACCCCAATGTGGCAGTTCTGGGAAGTGACTGGGTCAGGAGGGCTCTGCCCCCCTGAGTGCAGGACGGAAACGCAGTAATCCGTTCACGGGTGAACGGACTGACGGGCCATCACGGGAGGGCGCTGCTGCCCTGCAGGAGGGGCAGGCAGACCCGAGCGGGCTGGTCAGCAGGCTCCGCCCTCGCCCTGTGTGCCCGCACCGCGTCCGCGCTCCGGAGTCCCCACCAGCAGGAAGCCCTCGCCAGATGGGGCCCCTCGACCTTGGACTGCTCAGCCTCCCGAACTATAAGAAACAAATTCCTTTTAAAAATAAACTACCCACTTTCAAGTACTCTGTTATCAGCAAAAAACAAAACAAAACAAAAAAAAGACTAAGAGACGGGTAACAGCGTAGCTCTCCACGTGACGTGTAAATCTGGGATATAATCCAGACAGACTGTCGTTGCCTCTCTGGCAACAGGGATGGAGAGGCTGCCCCGTGGGGAGCCCCGACGAGGCAGACCCCACAGGTGGCCTGTGCTCAGTCCACGTGGAGCCGTGGCGCTGGCCCTGTGTGTGGCCAGAGGAGCCTCATTTGCTCGGGGCCAGGGGCAGGGAAGGGGCCAAGCTTGCCAGTGCGTCCGGCATCAGGGCCGTGCAGGCGGAGAGGGTGCTGGGAGCAGCATCTCCGCCTCTAATGTGCTCTAAAACAGCGCGGACCCGAGGCTGGCCCTGTTCCCTTGGCCTTAACTGATTGTCCCCGAGATGACGTGCTTTCAGCCTCAGATAGAATCCCCCCAGAACACATCTATGCAAGATGCGTGTCTCCTGCTCTCCTTTCAAATTCAAGCACATTTTCCTGGCTAGCACAACAGATCCATGATGTCCAAGGAAAAACAAGGCAGAAACAAGTTCTGTCGACAGAAAGGCAGCAATCCTGTTACGCTACTTCAGACTTCCTTTCGGGAACGAGTACAAAACCTCCAAAGCCCGTGACTCCCGAGGGCATTTAATCCCTGTCCCAAGGGCCCTGGTCCGGGTGCTGGTGGCCTCGTGTGCCCTTCCAGCCGTGCCTGCAGCGACCCACTTTCCTCCTCGGCACCCCTGACCTCTTGCTCCCTGACCAGAAGGGAGGGGCCGACTCCACAGTCACTTCGGCCCCCGTGGCTGCTCAGGATGGGGGCTGCGCAAGGACAAACAGCAGGAGCGCCCAGGGCTCGGCGCTGGCACCCAAGATCATGCTGCCCATCCAGCTGGCCTGCCCGACAGACCCCGCCCCCAAGGCATGGCCGCCTGCCTGGCCTCCAGGTGCAGGGCAGCCACAGCCCTGTGGGGTGTCAAGCTGTAGGTGCAGCTTCAAACCACGGGGAGGTGACACATGCCCAAATGTGGGGTGTCAGGGCACCTGTGGGGCACGTGGAAGCTGGTGAGGAAAGGGGTGGGCGGGGCCGGCCCAGCAACTGCAGCTCCAGGCAGAAGCCGGGGGCGGGGACTCAGGCAGAAGGGCCATGATGGGACGCCTCAAATGGAGCAGGAGCAAACTTTCCCCAGACTATTTCTGTAACCTTTTTGTAATTTTAAAATTATTTCAGTGGAAACTGACCCAAACAGTAACCTATGTGGTGTTGGAATGAAGAAAACTTGGAGCAGGCTGGGTCAGGACCGCCGGTGCCGCGACCCTGCCGGGCTCTAGCCCCAAGCAGCTCCCCAGCACCCCATCTCCATGGTACCGGGGAAACAGGAACCAAACACGCTGTTCCTGCAAGACGTGGAGGGTTTGGAATGTTGACGCCAGAGCAGAGGCTGCCTGGAACCACTGGCAGCGGCCCCGGAGGCCCCGCAGGCTCCGCCGGCACTTTCTGGGCCCACGCTCGGGTTCACTCCTGCGGCCTCGCCAGGCTCCAGACAGGCCGACCCCAGCGCAGTGGTTTACAGAGGGCGCTTGCCCCGTGCACTCTGCCCCCCACGCCCCTGCGGGGCACAGGGAGCAGGGCAGGTGTGTGCACCCCTCGCTGACCACAAGGGACTGCTGGTGTGACGTCGACTCAGGCTGTTCTGGTCTCTAACCTTACACACCAAATCTGTGGTTGCCACCCAAGCACGGGGAGCCTCACGCGCATCGTTACACCAGAGACACCGGCCCAGAAAGAAGGGGCTGGGTGGGACTGCGCAGGCCTGTCTGCCCCCTCGCAAGGGTGTGTGGCCGTCAGGGGCTGTCCCAGGCCTCGCCCAGTGCCGGATCCCAGCAGCACCAGCACTACAGCCCCCGCTGACATGCAAGAGGGGCAGGAGGTCACCCACCATGTCTGACTAGTGACAGAGTGACAGCAGATGGCCATGCCCGGGGAAGGTCATCCCAGCCTGACCTTCTCACCTGGGAGCTTGGAGCGGGTGCCGGGAACGCCAAGCCCAGGACACGCCCGGCCCAGCCTGGAGAGCATCACTCGACCCAGCCGCAGTCTGTCCCTAAGATGAGCCTAATTCCCCAGAACTCACAATGCAAGACCGAACACAACCAGCCAACCGCCCACGCTGAGACGGGGGCTGCACAGATGGGAGGGGCGAGGCGGCTGTGACCCCAGCTTCCTGTTCTTCAGACAGAGGCCTCTCCCTCCACGCCCTGGGTCCACGCACCCCCCATCACTGGCCGCACGTGCGCTCAGACGTCGCACCCCGTCCTTCTGGCCTGCTCACTCCACTGTGCCAGGGTGAAGGGCAAGTCCCCGAGAAACCAACCCCCCAGGACCCCGGCCAGAGGTTGAGGCAAGTTGTGGGGGGCCCATCCCCTCATTCTTCCAGAACCTGACCCCCAGTCACCCCTCGGGCCCGCCTTGCGACCACCGACACCCAGGCCCCCAGCAGCCGGCCTCAGCGTGAGGGGACGTGCCAGAGACGACTGCCAGTCTGCTCCCTGATACTAGCGGGGCCCTCCAGGCTGAGCACCACAGCTGGCCGGCCACAAGCTACAGGTGAGAGACAAGGCCTCGTGCGGAGGGGAGCGGCTCCAGCGCCCAGGCTGCTCCCGCATCCCCTGGTGACTGCGGTGGTGGTGGGACGAGGAGAGCTCACACAGGCGCGTCCTCACGGGCACCAGCTGGCGCAGAAACCCCGCGAAGGCTCCCTCGTCCTATTCCTGTCAGAGCCCAGGACAGCCTCCTCGGATGCCACTTGCACAGGGAGTCACAGCTCAAGACAAGCAGCCGGGCAGCATGGGGCCAGGACAGCCCCCTGCAGGTCACCGAGACTCCCAGGGCCCCATGGCCGGGGAGTGGGAGAAGCCTCCTGGGGAGAGCGCAGAGAGGGCCAGAGGGCCCTCAAGGAACAGCCTCTCTGACCCTGAGCCTGGAAGGACCGGCCGAGGCCCTGCCCTTCGGCAGCGACTGGAAACCACCGCTGAGCCGACCCACCTTAGGGCCCCTCGGCTCCGGAGAGGAGGACGGTCGCAAACTCCGTACAGGCTGCGTAGGAACCGCCGTGATAGGAAGAGTGAAGGCAAGACACTGCCGTGCAGCGACAAGAGCACGTGCACGGGAGCTGCGGTGCCAGAGGCGGGAGGCACCAGGTCCAACACGGGGCCGCGTGGACCGAGACTCAGCAAGTCAAGCCAGGGAAGATGCCTGGCCCCCAGGCCTCCCCCATCCGCGGATGGGCCTGCAGGGGCAGGACAGAGGGCCGGGGAGCGGCCTCCCAGGTGTTGGGGTACAGGAAGATGGGGTCCAGGGGGCATCTCAGGACATATGTTCTAACAGAGCCACAGGAAAAATCCACACGCAGCTGGCTCTTCTGTGAACGACACCAAGAAGCTGTGCTTCTCCTTGTACAAGACAGCTCTGCGCAGGGACCTGGGCACAGGGCACAGGCCCTGCACGTGCGGACCTGCTTCAGATGTGGCCGTACGCCGAGGCACCACGCGTGTCAACGGCACCGCAGCTCCCTGAGGCTGTCTTCACACCTTCCTGGTGCCTGCAGCCTGAGCGCAGCTGCGGGACACGCCACGGGGGAGAAGAAAGGGAAACATTCATCTCACTCTGCACCAAGGTAAGTCCCGATGGATTAGATATGTAAATGCAAAAGGAAACTATAAAAGGATGACAAAAAACATTCAAGAGTCAGTTACAAAACACAAAGAAAACCAATTTTACCACAAAGAAATTAAAAACCTCTGAAGGGGAAATAAAATTACATAACAAATTCAAAAGGAGCTACCAATGAGGGGGAAACATCTATAGTCAACAAAAGAAATCTATGCTTTCCTATATAAATAGTCCTTTAAACCAATAAGAAATAGCCTACAAGAAAAGTAGGAAGGTGCACAGACAGGCAGCTGACAGAGACAATGCCTACATGGAACCTTATTCATGAAGAACTGCACGGTTCAGGCTGGGTACAGTGGTTCACAGCCATAGTTCTAAAGCTACTTGGGAGGCCGAGGTGGGAGGACTGCTTGAGGCCAGGAGTTCAAGATCAGCCTGGGCAACACAGCAAGACCCCGCCCCCCAATCTCTACAAAGATAAAAATTAAAAAGTTAGCAGGACATGGTGGTATACACCTGCAGGCCTCGCCACTCAGGAGGCTGAGGCAGGAGGATCCCTGAGGGTGCAATGAGCTGTAATCGAAGCACTGCACTCCAGCCTGAGCGACGGAGCAAGACCTTGTCAGGAAGAAAAGAAAGGAAGAAAAAGAAAGATGCACAGTCCACAAACCAGATGCCACTGTTCACTGTTCATGTCGGCAGGGCCCAAGTCTGCCACTCTGGCTGGCTGGACCGACAGGGCAATTTGGCAAAATCCATGAAGTCTTAAATGCTCAGAAGTTCGGCTCCGCGACTCCACTGCCAGTTTTATCTACAAACATCTTTGCTCACGTTCACAAAGGCAAACATACAAGGACGGTCCCTGCAGCGCTGGTGGCGTCACACAACCCACCCCAGCAGCTGCGGAGAGGGACGCCAATGTGAAACAATCCCCAAGGACGTGGCCCAGTGAGGCCGAGTGCGGAGGCCCTGGAGACAGAGTCTCGGTGCGAGGAGGCGGCCACCGAGCTTCTCACCACAGCACGGGCCACCGTCCCCGACTGAACTAAGAGCAGTGCCGCAGGGCAAGCTCGAGAAAGTGCGACTTTCTCTGGGAGCCACGAGGACCAGCTGGCGCCGAGGCAGCCGGGGTACAGTGGCGCCGGGGCAGGTGGGCAGCACACAGGTGCCACTAGGGCTTGTGTTCTCTCCATTATTCACACCGCACATTTGTAATTAGGTGCCCATTTTAAAGAAAAACCCAAAGATATTTTTAAAAATTGGGGGCAAATTGCCCTAATCAGAGATAATGCCCTGGAAGAAAACGGGTAGGATCATCACCCACGTGGCCCCCGTCAATGCAGTTTCTAAAACATACACCACCAAGTTTTGTGGCTGAGAGCGCCCTTTCTGTTGACAAAACCCCTCTCCCATAATGAAGCCTTACACGCCTCAGGCAGCTCTGTTTGTCAGAGGGACAGATTTCAAACCCTCATGACTTCTAACAGGCAGACACATGCTGGTTTGGCCGAACGAGCAGCTCTCAGAGCCAGGGAGGCGGAGGTGCCAGTTCCGCAGCGGAAGGGCTGTCTTCCCGCAGAGGCCACCCCTGCCCTCCCTCCACCCCACAGACCCAGGGACCACCATCTCCTCCCCAGGAGGAGCGAGAGCGCGAGTGTCCAGCCCCTCGGGCTCCGGCTGACGGCTGACGCACTGCGTGCTCCTCAGGGGTGCAGGGAGAGCCCGGGCAGCCCCACCCCTCCAGCAGGTCTGAGGAAGGGCCCAATGGCTCAGCCCTGCCCCCCCTTCCTGTGGGACCTGCGGGCATTCAGAACAGCATACAGCCTCTGTGGGAGCCGAAACCCGTGGCAGTGGTAGTCGGAGCTTCCCAAGTGCCACCCTGGGGACGCCCCAACCCTGAGCCACTCAAGTTCAACATCCACTCGAGAGGAGGGGCCCCAGCTGAGATGGCCCAGGCCACCCAGCAGCCTGCACCTGGCACCCACAGTGTGCCGGTGTCACTCTTGGGCACCCTCTCCGGTCCTCTCCACAGCCCAGCCAGCCGGAAGATAGAGTCCCACGGGCCCTGCGCCTTGCAAACCTCCTGGAGCTAATACAAGCAAGGAACGTGGCTCAAAGACCCGCACACTTATCTCAACAGACACGGAGACAGGCTCCTGATAAAATTCCACACCCGTTCCTGACGTGACCCCAGCCCGAGGAGGAGCACTACTGAGCCCGCCGCAGCGCAGCTCCCGGAGCCGCGGAGCACACTCCTCATCAGGAGCACCCTGGGTGCCGTCCTGAGCTGCCGCCAGGGCAGCAAGGCCAGAGGACGGGTAAAAAGGAAAAAGGAAGGGACGTCACTGTCTACTTGCATGACATGCCTGCAGACAATCCAAAGGGATCCACAAGGTACTGGGATAAAGGGAATCAGGTACGGCCTAGAGGTGTGCTCTGCAGTGTGCGCCAGCAGCCGCCCAGGCCAGGGGCCACCGTCCAGCCCAGGGCCCAGGCTGCGAGGGCGGAGGGCGGGGCCCCCGGCCTCCTGTAGCCCCAGCTTGCCTGAGCCCTTGGACGGTGAGCTCCAAATCACAGCTTCATTCACAAGTAAACAAAGGGTTGATTCAATGAGGCCGCCAGCCTGCAAGGTCCCCTGGGGGCCGCATGACAGCACCCACAGGCCTGCACTGAGACCGTGCACTGTTCCCACAGAGGAGCAAGGCAGGCCCTGCGGGTCTCACCGCAATGGGGCCTCAGGCACAGCATGCCCCCTTGCGGGGTTTGCCTGGTGGGGGCCCAGCCTACGGGGTCTCCAGGGAGGTCCTTTACAACCCCCCACCCTCCGTCAGAGCTGAACTATGGCACCACGTATGCGGCCTACACATGCCCCAGGGCACAGGCCTGGGAACCACGCACCCGCTTCACACCTGCCCCTGGGTCCCACCCAGAGCTCGCACGGCACCCCCGGCAGGTGGCAGGACAGGGGGAGAGCTCCAGCCGGGAGAGCGCCCAGCTGTCACCCCACGTCAGGAAGGCAGGGCAGCCTCCGAGGGCTCGGGCTCTGAGGACCCCTCCCTCATCCAGAAAGCTCCAGAGAGCCGACTGCACAGGCCCTGCTGGGGCGTCTCAATGTGGGGGCTGAAAAGGCACCGGGTGCCCAGAAGCAGGGCCCTGGGGACCGACCAGTCTCAAGACAGTGTCGCAGGAACCGGAAATGAGTGGCGTCTCAACGCTGCGGCACACAGGGCCTCGGGCCTCTGCCCTGCTCACCCCGCAAGTTTCCATCTGACAACCTGCAGCCGCCCTCCGGCCCCAGCTGTCGATGACGTGAGTGACGTGGAGACAGCCTCAGCAGGAGGCGACACGGCAGAAACACGCCAAGAACCCAGAATAGCTCCAGCCACCCATTCCCAAGTGCCGGGTTTAGAATAGCAACCCACATGCTCAGACGACATCTCCCCACCCATTGTCCCCAGGCGGGAGGCGTCCAAAGCAGGACACAGATGACATGCCCGCGCAGCAGCACCCAAGCAAGAGAGGGACCCTCGAAAGGGCCACATGACCTCGAACGCCCCCCTCCTTCTGAAGCAGCTGCAGACAGACTCGGGGAGAGGAAGCCCTGGGGCCAGCCTGCTGGCAGTGGGGAGTTGCCCGCGAGCCTCCAAGCCAGGCCCCGGTGACCAGGCCCAACCCCCTAATGTAAAAGTTCCAGAAAAGAATTCCAGCAACTTCTTAACACACGAGACAGCAGACAGCTACACGCTGGAGAACGTGAGAATCAGCGCTGGGTGAGAGCCAGACACGCAGGCCAACGACCACGTGTGACCGGTGGACCCTGTCTGGCCAAAGAGCACAGAGGGTGTCTGAGGATCTGCTGGCCAAGGCGAGGGCCTTTCCTGGGACAGAGGTGGAGCCGCCCACCCCAACCCGTCGGGGCCAGCGCATGCGTGGGCCTGGTGAGAGCACGAGGAACAGAGTCCCCCAACAGCACGCGCTCACAGACGGGACCCCGGCACAGCGGTCGGCCCTGGGGGCAGGATCAGGTCTCTGTCTCCCAAAGCTGCTTACCTGTCTTCTCTGCTAGTGTGTACAGACGCTGCTTCTCCATTAGGAAACGTAATTTTCACAAGAATAATTTTAGGTAGAGGCTGGTCCCCTACGTTTGCTCCTCCACGGTTGCAGCAGCAGAGACACGGCCATTCCACAGGACGAGGGCTCAGTGCTCAGACAGGATGGGCCAAGGAGCCACGTCTGCAGCCTTCCTCCTGCCCCCCAAGGCCTGCAGCACCCCCAGAGCCGCGCGCACCGGCCCCAGCCTGCTCCCCTGTGCACGGAGATATCCTGCCCAGCGAGATGCCAGCCCCTGGGAGGGCTGTGGCTTTCAACGCCACAGGCAGGCTGAGAGTCTCCTCTGTGCCCAAGATGGCACCAGCCGTGGCTCGTCACAGGCTGAGTGAACAGGGGCCTAATCCCGTGGCACACACGAGACACACGGGCAGCCTGCATGGCGGACTGGCGAAGCCCAAACGAACCTTCTCCTGCGTGTTCTGCTGCTGCTGCACCTTTGAAATCATTTTTAAGGCCTTTAAATACAACAGGTGACTTTAACCTGACGAAGGCTTGGCCCCTTGCACTGCCCTGTGCTGAGTTGCCACGACGTGCTCCAGGATGGGGAGAGGCGGGTCTCCGCGATCCTCACAGACCCAGGCCCGGCCCTGTCACCTGTCTGGGCTGGCCTGTGCTCAAAGCTCACCAGGATGACCTCACAGGGTCCTCCGGCAGCCCCTCAACACCTCCTCCTTGTAGTGGAAGGAGTCGAGCACGGAAACCTTCCGGCTGCCCACAAGGAACGGCGGGCAGGACAGAACCCTGCAGGCCGCGGTGGCTAAGACGGGAGGAGCAAATAAGCAGCACGTCAGCCCGAGAACCAGACACTTCGGCACCTCACAACGCGATGGCGAGACAGGGGACACGAGAAACGCAGAGACACGTGCCGGCTGGGGGCCGGCCCACACCTGCCATGCTGGTCTAGCGTCGGAACAGCATGTGGCTCACGAGGACGCCTGGCTGGGGAAACAGCAAGGCCCGCGGCTCCCTAAGGATGAGCACCCTGCTGGCCAGCGCCCCGCACGCGCCAGGGCAGCCAACACAGAGCCCAGGCAAGGCCAGGGCGAGCTTCTCCTGGGCTCTCCGTGGAACCTGCCGTATGCTCTTCTTTAATCTGGGGCGAAGACAAGTAACAAGTATGCTCCACATGGTTTTCATCACACCCCTGACTTCATGGCTGTAGAAAAAGGCCTTTTAAGGGTTCTATTTTATAAAAACCCCTAAAGACAACCTCTAAACTCCTCAGATTCCGCTTGGTGCCAGGAGTCAGCCTCACCGAGGCCCCTCCGCACGGCTCCATCCCGGGACTGCGCACATCTGGCAGCGGGAAGGCGCGACTCTGCTGCCCTCTGCTGGGCACTCCCCGCACACAGGGCCGGGAGGGAAGCCAAGGGCACCGCCCAGCACAGGCCTCAGCAAGGAGGCCTGGGTCTCAGCCCAGCACGGGAAGCCTCTGCTGGGGGGCAGGGGGAAGTCTGGGGTCTCAGCCCGGCACAGGAAGCCTCTGCTGGGGGGCAGGGGGAAGTCTGGGGTCTCAGCCCGGCACGGGAAGCCTCTGCTGGGGGGCAGGGGGAAGTCTGGGGTCTCAGCCCGGCACGGGAAGCCTCTGCTGGGGGGCAGGGGGAAGTCTGGGGTCTCAGCCCGGCACGGGAAGCCTCTGCTGGGGGGCAGGGGGAAGTCTGGGGTCTCAGCCCAGCACAGGCAGGTGGGGGGCCAACAGAACCCTCTGTCTGGGAGTGCTGGGGGGCAGGGTAGGTCGGGGTCTTAGCAGGTGCAATCACCTGGGCAACATCTGTCCTGGCCAGGAAAGCCAGTCCCACCCAGGGGCCAGGGGCACACACTCTGGGTGTCCCTACAGCACGGCCTGGCAGCCTTGTCACCTGGCCCAACACCCCTGCAGACATGTTTCCACCGCTGCCCCTTGGTGGCCTCCGCGCCATCCAGCATGCTGTGAGCCCCACTGGGGACGACGCTGCCGTGCCCCCCACGTCCTCCACCAGGCCTGAGTTCCAGGTGCTCATCTGAGAACAGCGCAGGCTCAATTTCTGCAACTTTCCCGCATGAAGCAAAATACAACTGGAAACAGAATTCTACAACGTGCTCTGTGGACTGTAACCCCTAGGTGGCCTGATGCCAAACCTTACTTTTGTGCCCAAGACTGATGGGCTCAGCCACCAGACAGCACACAGCAGCTACCAGACAGCACACAGCAGCCACCCGCCAGGCCAGGCCGTGTCCCACACAGGCTCGCTGTACCAGCCTAGGCTGGCCGCACAGCAGGTGGCTTCCAGTGCAGGGCAGGGGGCGGACGAGACGGGGTGCTCACCCTGGATCTGCCACTATCCCCGCAAGGGCCCCTGCCCAAAGGCAGACACAGAGGCCACTTTACAAGTGGGCCCACAAGACCACTGCAAAGCCCCCTCACTGGGACACAGGGCAAAGCTGGGTTCTGCTTGTGGCGGGGGGGGGGGCGGGGGGGGCCAGGGGGGTGTGTCTGCAGGGCAGGGAGTGGGGCTGAGGGGGGCGCTCTGGGCCAGCCTCAGCTCTGCACCCACCACTCCTCCTCCCAGGGCAGAACCCCACAGCCCATGGCTGAGATCTCAGGGGGTCCCTCCCAGGACACAGAGCCCCTGCCCATAACGGGAAGGGAGGGGATAATGTGGCTTCCAGGCCTGCTGGGACCCCGAGACTCCAGCAGAAACAGGAAAGATGTCACCAACAAAGCACCCACAAGGACTAACAGGCCCCATGGCTCTCCGGGCTGCAGGGGAAGGAGGGGTGCAGGCGTCTGCCCACGGGGTGAGAGCCCCTCCTCCAGGCCACATCAGCTGCCTCCACCCGGCAGAGCACAGCGCTATTTCTGACACAGCCCACGGCAAGGACGACAGGGCACGGGAGGAGGTGTCATGCTAATCAGGCAGGCGGGCAAGTCACAGACAGACTCAGCTCTCTGTGTGACCCGAGCCTGCCCCTGGTCCCCACATGAGTCAGGAGGCCCACCCTCTACCTGCCGGGACCCAGGGCACTGGTCCACTGGAAGCCGAGGCAACCAACGTGGCAAACGGAAGAGCTGCCACGGGGCACAGGGAGAGAAGGCAGACACAGTGGAACCGCTGCTCACGGGGGCCCTGAGAGGTGGATGCCTGAGCAGCCCGCAGAAAAGCAGCCCAGGACCCTCAGACCAGGGCAAGCCCCTCCTCACCTGTGGGACAGCCCACCCGAGGGTCTTGGGTATCCCCCATGGAGCCAGGCAGCCTCGGGCTCTGGCTACCGCAGCAAGCTGGCCCTTGATGTCATGGGGCCAGGGAAGAGCCAGGCTTGGCTCCCTCCACCCAGACCCCCGTGGGGTCCCACAATCCTCTAGGTCCAGCCCAGGGCTCTTCTGTCCGGGGACGGCTGAGCCACCGCAGGTGGGTGGAAGGACAGACACCAGAAACCTGGGGCCAAGAGCCACACCCGAGAGGGCAAGCCAGAGGTCTCACCACACTGCACAGGGGCCACCTGGCAGGTGTCCCAGGGACCACACACAAGGGACCAAGCATCAGCTGGAAACAGACCTGTACTGCATCTCCGAGCCCCTCTCCCGAATCCTCTCAGGGATGCTGAGGCAGGAATCACAGTGACAGATGGCACAGGGGACAAGGGCTCCTGGCCAGAGCCACTCAGGGTATCCCGAGGCCGAGGGCCCCACCCACCTAAAACCCAGCCCCGGCTCTGCAGCCAGAATAATCCCAGTGTCGGCCCCTCGAGGGGTGGGATGCAGGACACAGTACACATGGCTTGGGAGGCCACCAACACAGGCCCCTGACGCTGGGTCAGTAAGCTGCAGATGTGGCGACTGGTCCCTTATTTAAGGTTTTTATGCACAAATGAGGATACCCAAATGAAAAAGAAAAACTCACTATCCAGAGGCCTCCATTTGTTATAACCTTCAAGTTCATTCTGACTAGCTGTCCAGTCCTCCTGAGGAAGCATTTCTATGCTGTGCTTTCGCGTGGGACACTAGCGTGAGACCAGCTTTCGGAAATTCTGAAGCGCAGGCCGCCCATTCCTGCCCACCACGGCCACTCCCGGCCGATGGGGTCTGGGCTGACAAACACCAAGACCCCAAACTCGGAGAAGCCAGACCCTTGCCAGGGTGGAGCTCTGGGAGAGAAGCCGACGGCGGCACGACGGCCCCAGACCCATGTCAGGCAGAGTGTGGCAGGCCTGGGGACCACTGAGCCCAGGGGCCTGAGGGGACAGAGGAAAGGGACAGTACAAGATGGGAAGGAGGCCTCTGTGGGGAGAGGCCTGGTGGCCACGGGAGCTCTGAGAAGCTCAGACCACAGCTGGCAGGTCAGTGCAACCCACGTCTTCCCTTCAGGGACAGTCACATGGAGCCCGGGCCGGCAGGGAGGAGCATGCAGCCTAGGCAGATGGTGACAACGTCCCGCTGTCCCGAGCAGAGGGCACATGCTCCTCTCTGGAGTCACCTGGCCTGGTCCCCTCACAGGGTCCTCCTTGGAGCGAAGGAGCAGGAGACTGGCACGTGGAATGTGCCGGGGCCTTTCTAGATTGCAACTCATGGGCAAGGAAGCAGCACAGACCCCACATCCAGGCAGCTGCTGAGCCCACTGGCCCCCAGCTCCACTCCCAGGCCTGCCTCCGTCACCGGGGCCCGGGGCAGTCACCTCCACCACACTCACGGAGCACTCGCTAATGCCAAGCGCCATCTTCTATTTCACATCTATTAACTCGCCTGAACCTCAAAACCGGCAGAACTCAGGAGGTACGCTTACCTCCCTGGACGGCCACCAAGCCCGGGCCCAGAGCCATCGGCTGTCTAGCCAAAGCCACCGGCTGGTGGGCAGCAGAGCCCTGGAGACCCGCTCTTACCCGCCCGCTGCCCACGGCCACCAGACCCGTCCCGTCTGAGCGGAGCACTCACAGCTCTGCCCACCGCGAGGCCATCTGCTCCGTCTTCACATCGCGTTGCTGGTGCTCTGAGCTCTGCATCACGACGGGCCCCTTCCCCACCCGGGCTTTCAGGTCCACGCCCCCCGATGCAAGTGTGCCCTCTGCACCGACCTCCTCACACAAGCGAAGGAAGATCTTCCCTGGGTTGACGCCCGGGCGGGGCACTGCGGGCACCATCCTCAGACCCCGGCAGCCAATGCCAGCTGCGTGGCTGTGGCGACCCGGGATTCTCTGAAACACCTCGGACTCAGGATGAGGCGCAGGGTGACCAGGTTCCCTGCTGCGCACTGGACACCGCGCCAGTGCGGGTTCCCGGATCCCCTCGCTGGCCAGCTCGTGCTGCGGGGGCTGCAAGGACCCCGGCCAGGAGACCGGGGAGGACCTGCCGGGCACAGCCTGGATAGAACCAAGAGGCCGCAAGTGGGCGTCGGGAGCTCTGCGTGGAGATGGAGGCAGGAGGGGCTTCCTGTGCTCTAGGAGCAGGACCCCCAGCCTCAGGGTCCCCGGAGTGTGTGTGAAACAAGGTGGGCAGGTGTGGGTGTGGCCTGGACTCTGCATCCCAAGGGTGCCCTGGTGATGCTGGTGAGGTGCAGCGGGAGGAGGGGACTGTGTGGGGCAGTGTCGCCACAGTAAACCCTCCAGCAGTGCCGCGACTGCCACTCCTACCCGTTCCCGGGGGGGACCCTGGCCTCCTGGCTCTGAGCACACTGCTGCCCCATCCCATCCGTGCAGGGGACAAGGACAGGTGGCATCTCACTGACATGTGCCTGGCCCATGTGGCTGGCCAGCCCCGGAGGGGTCCCAGCCCTCCAGACCTGCCCCGCAGGTGCCACGCTCACCTGACCAACAAGGAAACGATGGCTCTGGGAAGCTGCACCCCAACAGACAGGGCAGCACAGGATCGGGGAGACAGAGGGGCCGGGGGAGCGACCTGCTGGAGGGGCAGGAACCGCTAGAGCCCCGCTGCAAACCAGAAGACTGCACGGTTGTCTGGAGAACAGAAAGCCGGCGTGTGGAGAGGGCCCCAAGTCAGTCACCTTTGTGTGCACCTCACATACGATAAAGCACGCTTCAAAATGCGGGGAAGGGAGGTTTGCTTTAAAAACAGAGTTGTTCGTGCTGCTGCAAAAGAATTAGAAGGAAACTGATCCAAATGACCACTGCCAGAGAAAACACAAACACAACGAGCTCAGCTTTATGGCAGTTTTTAAAACCCTGAGAGAGCTGAGCATGGTGGCTCACATCTGTGATCCCAGCACTTTGGGAGGCCAAGGAGGGAGGATCACTTGAGGCCAGGAGTTCACAACCAACCTGGGCAACATAGCGACACCCCATCTCCACAAAAAATAAAAAAAATTAGCCAGGCGTGGTGGTGGCACCTGTAGTCCCAGCTGTTTGGGATGCTGAGGCAGGAGGGTGGCTTGAGCCCAGGAGTCTGAGGCTGCAGTGAGCTGTGATGACACCACCGCACTCCAGCCCAGGCAAGAAAACAAAACCCTGTCTCAAAGAAAACAAACAAACAAAAAACACCTTAAAATACTTATTCATACAAAATGATAAAGAGCTGACCTCCTCTATAATACATAAAACACTCAACTGGGTGTGTTTTTTAGGTGACTAAAATTGCCTCAAATACAGGGGCAAGCCATGAGAGAACAGTGAACATACAGAAACAGCTCAATCCTGTTGGTCAGCAGGGAAGCCCAAGTCCTGTGGCTCCAGTCCCCAGGAAGGACTCGGTCCCCACTGCAGGCCGGGGTGCAGGGCGGCCCCCGCCCTGGGGTTCCCAACAGCAGCAGGTCCTGTAATCAGGAAGGCGGCAAAACACAGCCCAGAGGCAAAACCAAAAGCTGCAGTCTGCTCGGGGGAACTCACCCCGGGAGGCAGCCAGTGGGGGCATCCGGTGCTCAAAGGACAGAGGGCACGGTGCAAGCTCACCTGCAGCCTGCTCAGACCCCAGGCCCGCGAGCAGGTAATCTCAAAGCCAGCCCCGCACCCGGGAGGCAAGCGGCCCTCACCTCTCCTGATGGAAGTGACGCTCCTCGTGTCCAGCTCCAGGCTCTGCACCAAGGCACTGGGGTCTATCTTGGTCCTGGCAAAGATGTCAGTGTTGACGAAAGCCCAGTCCTAATGTCCCCAAGAAAAAAAGAAAAGACATGAGCTTTGCTCCACGGTTTGAGAGGGAAATGCAAGGCAGGGAGAGGGCACACAAGGACTTGGGTCCCCTGGCTTCTCTGCCCAGGAGGACCCAGAGGAACCAGAGTGGGAGCCCCGGTCCAGGGCTGTCTCCCTCCTGCCTCAAACCCCAGCAGGGCTTTGCTCGCGGCTCTCTGGGAGTCAGGATCAGTGCTGCTTACAAAGGACAATCTCTTTATCTCATTCTTTCCACGACTCTCCCGTGTCATAACCATGCTGCACCTCAGCAGCCTCGTGTCCAGCTCTGTCTCCGAGCCACACTCACTCTACACCCGACTTCAACCCTCCACGTCACCTGCTGACCGCGCTGTGATGAGCTGGAAGCCCACCCCCCCACTCCCCTGCCCGCCTAGCCCCTTCCAGTCCGAGCACCATGACCTTGCAGGGCCACAACACTGACCCCAGAGCAGCTTTCTGAAGGGTGGCAGAATACACCACACCAAATTACACCACTTTGGCAAAAAGATCATTTTGAGCTAAAGGCACTTAAAAAAGCAGAAGGAACAACAATGAGGGTACTCTGGCCTCCCTTTTCCCTGAAAGTAGGAGATCAAACCCCATGTGGAAGACGTCCTCCCCATACCAAAGGAGAGGGACACTCCTATCATTGAAGACTGAAAGTCACCGCTGAGAGAATTCTGCACAAACAGACCTGGTTGAAATAATCCCCACCTGCCTTTAGCGTCCCCGAGTAGATGAGTTACGTCCCACACCTGCCTCTCTGTTCAACCTCACACGAGAGCACGTGGCTTTGCCACTCCGTTGGGTCACTCATGAGGTTCCTGGCTGTGTAAAACCTAGTTGATAAATGTGTCTGCTTCTCCCCTTCAGCCTGTCTTATGTCAGTTTAAATCTCAGGCCTGACCAAAAACTCTGAGGACGGAGGTAAAATTTCGCCTCCCCGCATTACAGACAGACAGGACGCCAGCAAGATGCTGGGCCGGACAGCAGCTCCCGGCGCCCCAGCACTTGAGGGAAGCCCCAGCTCTCGGAGGGCTACAGGACAGGGACAGAGAGCCAATGAGCGAGACAGTAACAGAGACTCACAAGGGATGGTGCTGGAGCCCAGGGGCAGCCAGGCCGAGACCTGGAGGCCAAGCAGGTACCACGTGGGGACCAGGGCGGGCTGCGTGGCCTTCCGGGTCTCTAGTGCATGTGACGTGCGACACTTTCCACACTATGTCGGGCGTTTTCCACAGTGGCACTCAATCTCTCACTGATGCTCCATCATCCGACTGCCTTGCAGGGATGACAATGTCATCATCTGATTAGAAACCCCGTTCACCTGTCTACTCCAAGTCAAAGTCCAACGGCCACATTTTTCTTATATACAAGTTCTACCTATGGCTTTTTCTCCAAATCTGCCTAGTGTTTTTAAGAGCTTTTGTTCCTTTCTCTTATTTGATTCCTTAAGTACGTCTTTAATATTTTTAGGCACCTATTTTCTAATTTCTAAATAACTTTATTTTCTGATTTTGCAGCATCTAATTCTGACGCTTACTCTTTCTGCCGATCTCGTCCATGGTGGGTGGTTTCCTCATAACCCTGGCTGCAGTCTTGAGTGCAGCAGGATTTCATCTGCTGCTGGAATCTCAGCCGGGCTGGCCGGCACAGGGTTGAGAGCCAGGGCCATCAGTCAGGGAGCCAGTGTCGGGACTGGCAGCAAAGGTGGCGGACGCTCCCCAGCAAACCACCACCTCACCTGAGAAACTTATAAATCTCATCAGAAGCAGCAGGAGTCAGCGGCCATGACCTGCTCTCCAGCCCCATCGTACAGAAACTACCCAGGAGTTTTCTGGGGCTATGATTCCACTCTGGGAGGGGAAGGGCAGGCAGCTGGCGTCCCCCTTGACCTCCCCTGGCACTATGTGGCACAGACTCTATTCCAAGCAGGAGGCCAGAGGACCAGGGCTCCCTTCCCCCGCCCCAGGGCAGAAGTTCCACCCCAGGCAGGGATGGTCAGAACCTAACTTTAACCCCGATCGGCCCCACCCCAGCTCACTGGCAGGGCGGAGGCTCCCATGAGCCAAGAAACAAGACTAAAGTACCCCCCCCAACAGAGGGGTGTCATCTGAGAGACGCTGAAGCTGTCCCCACCCCCATCTCTGGTGACCTGACACAGAGCTCCCCCCAGAAAGGTAGGTCATAGGGAGGAAGAACCCTACAGCCTGCCAGCAGGGACCGACTTCCCCTGGAACTAACGTGGAGATGCCGAGCCCAAGGGTGCTGTTGCCAGGAGGGGGCTCCGGAGCTCCTGGGTACTGACAGCAACTCGCTGAGGCAGAGCAAGCCAGGGAAAGAGTCAGCCAAGAGCCTCCAGAGGCCACAGGCAAGGATGACTCCAGGCTGCGCCCTCTCGGGAGCAACCAGCCGGGCAGGCACCCCAGAAAGCACTCCCCAGCAAACGCAGGGCCCAGCCCCTGGCACCAGGGCTCAAGCAAACCCTTGAGCAGACACCTGCTGGACAACAGGCCGCTCTGAGGCAGGAGCTCCCGGGAAGCTGTACCCCTGGCAATCTGGAGGCTGTATGCGAGCCCAGGGCCATGCCCTCACAGGAGCACGCAGAGGGAATACCTAAGCTACCAACTTCTTGGCAGTGTGGAGGTCAAAAACATAAACAGTCAGGAGTTTGAGACCAGCCAGGGCAAGAGCGAGACCCCATCTCTACAAAAAATACAAAAATTAGCCAGGCGTGGTGGCACATGCCTATAGTCCCAGCTACTCGGGAAGCTGAGGCAGGAGGATCGCTTGAGCCCAAGAGTTTGAGGTTGCAGTGAGCTGTGATGACACCACTGCACTCTAGCCCGGGAGACACAGCGAGACTCTGTCTCATAAAATAAATAGACAGATAGATAGAGAGCTAGACAGTTAGACAGACTGAACTTGACAGCAGCCTCCACGCCACAGAAGGACCCAGTGGTAAAAGGCAAAAACTCCAATTGGCAGAGGAGGCTTAAGAACAGTATTTCACCAGTAAGTGGCTTAAGTAGCTAGGCTAAAAGATAAAAACAGGAAAAAAAAATGAGGAGGGGACATCAGAGGCTGCACACAGGGAGGGCGGGGAGGGGCAGGGAGGAGATCTCACATAGTTCAGAACCATGTCCATAAACAAATAAAATGACCAAGCCAACATCAACCCCTTGGTTGCTACAATACTACCTAAAATGCCCAGTTTCCAACAACAAACAATGATACATTCAAAGAAACAGGAAAGCACGACCCAGGCAATGGGAACTGTTGTTGAGGGTCGGAGATGTCAGACTTAACAAATAGAAGACTTCAAAGCAACCATTATAAATATTTCCAAAGAACTAAAAGAGACCATGTCTAAAGAATTAAAGGAAGGTGGCTGGAAGCAGTGGCTCATCCTATAATCCTAACACTTTGGGAGGCCAAGGCAGGAGGATCACTTGAGGCCAGGAGTTCAAGACCAGCCTGAGCGATACTGAGACCCCCATCTTCACAAAAAAATAAAAAATTAGCCAGGCATGGTGGTGTGCATCTGTAGTCCCAGCTACTCGGGAGACTGAGGCAGGAGGATCTCTTAAGCCCAGGAGTTTGAGGCTGCAGTGAGCTCTGATGACGCCACTGTACTCTACCCAAGGTGACAGAATGAGACTCTGTCTCAAAAAAAAAGAAAAAAAAAGAGTGGGTACAAGAATCAACAAATTTGAAAATACACATTATGCCAACTGAAGAAGAGAGAAAAATAGTGAAAGAGCACAGCCTTAGAAAAAAACGAGCAGAGCCTTAGAGGAGTGAGGGACACCACTAAGCACACCAACATCCATATTTATAATGGAAGTACCTGAAAGAAAGATGCCACAGAAAGTGGCAGAAAAAAATATTCAAAGAAATAATTGCTGAAAACTTGCCAAATGTAATTAAAACATTAATCTACACCTGCAAGAAGCTCAATGAACTCCAAGTAGAATAAACAAACTCAAAATAGAATAAATGCAAAGATATATCCACACCAAGACACAACATAATCAAAATGTTTAAAGGCAAAGGTTAAGAAAATCTTGAAAGCAATAAAAGAAAAATAACTCATCACATACAAGGGAACTCCAGTAAGATTAACAGCTGACTTTTCATCAGAAACAACAGAGGGCAAAAGGCAGTGGGATAACAGATTCAAATTGCTAAAAGAATAAAAAAGGTCAACCAAGAATCTTTAATCCAGCAAAACAATCTTCCAAAAATGAAGGCACTCTCAGATAAACCAAAGCTGAGAGAATCTGTTGCTAGCAGATCTGCCTTACAAGAAATGCTAAGGAAGATTGTTAGGCTGAAAACAAATAATACCAGACAATAACTCAAATCCACAGAAATAAAACAAGGAGCAATAGAAAAGGTAAAAATGTAGTTAACTGTAAAAGCATAATTACAACTTATGGCTGAGTTTGTAGCACATGCAGACATCTTATATAATGATGATAGCACAAGGGAGTGCAAGGGAACAGAGCTGTACGGAAGGTTCTATTTCACTGATTTAAGTTGTATAAGTCAGAAGAAAGTTTTGATTTACATTGTAAACCCTAGATCAACTCCTAAAGGACATCCACAAAAACCTACAGAAAACATCAAACTTAATAGTGAAAGACTGGATACCTCCCCCTAAGACCAGGAACAAGATAAAGATGTCCACTCTGGCAACTTCTATTTTACATTGCACTAGGGGTTCTAGCCAGAGCAGTTAAGCAAACAAAGAATGAAAAGGAATCCACATTGGAAATGAAACAGTAAAACTATCTCTTCCCAGGTGACAACAACTTGTATACAGAAAATCTAAAGGAATCCACAAAAAAAAAAGCTGTTACGATTCCTAAGGAATCTACAAAAAAACTAATGAACAAGTTCAACAAGGTGTCAGGATACAAGATCAATATACAAAATCAATCATATTTTTGTACAACAGTGATGAATAATCTAAAAATGAAATTAAGAAAACAATTCCACTTACAATAACATCAAAAACAAAATACTTAGAAACAAATTTAATAAAAGAACTGCAAGAGTTGTACACTGAAAACTACAAAACATTATTTAAAAAAATTAAAGACATAAATAAATGGTAAAACATCTTGTGTTTATGGACCGAAAGACTTAACATTGTTAAGATAGCCATACTTCCCAAATTGATCTAAATATTAGATACAATCTCTATCCCAGCTGCCTTTTTTGCAGAAAGTGACAAGTTCATCCTAAAATTCATATGGAAACGCAAGGGACACAGAATAGCCACAACAATCTTGAAAAAGAAAAACAATGTTTGAGGAGTTACACTTAGTGATTTTAAAACTTACTACAAAGCTACAGTAACCAAGACTGTGGTAATGGCACAAAGATCTACGGAACAGAATAGAGAGTCCAGAAATAAACCCATATATTTACGGTCCATTGATTTTTGACAGGTGCCAAGTGTAAGGCTGGGGGCAGGCACCCCTCCCTTCCCTAATGAAAAAGAAGCCCCTCCTATCCCTCAATACCCGCCCTAAAACTGAAACAAAGAAATTCCTTACTCCTCGCGCCATCTCCTGGCCGAAGAAGCTCCCATCCCCCAACCCTAAGAACATACATAAACCCACTCAAACTTCTGTGCCACTCGACTTCCCGGGTCTCTCTCTCTCTCTCTCACGGGGCCGTGAACTTCGCCCGGGAGCGCCCTAATAAAGCCTAGTTGCTTTCCCCTTTTCAACTCTGCTCGTCTTTCTTTCTCTGGCGCCAGGCTACTTCAAAGAAACCTTACACCACGATTATTCATTCAATGGGGAAAGTCTTTTCAATAGATGGTGCTGGGACAAATGGATCTTCATATGCAAACGAATGAAGATGGACCCCCACCTCACAGCATATGCAAAAATTAACTCAAAATGGATCAAAGACCATTTAACCATCTAACATGCAACATGTAACAGCTAAAACTATAAAATTATTAGAACAGAGATGTAAATGTTCATTACCTTGAATTAGGCAACACTTTCTCGGATGTGACAGCAAAAGCACAAACAAAAGAAAAAAGATAAAATGGACTCAGTAAAAATTGAAAACGTTCATGCTTTTAAGAATAGTATCAACAGAATGAAAAGACAACCCACAGAACTGGAAAAAATATTTGTAAACCACATATATCTGATAACAGTTTAGTACCCAGAATACATAAAGAACTTTTATAACTCAACAACAAGAAGACAGATAACCCAATTTTAAAATGGGCAAAGGACTTGAAAAGACATTCCTCCAAAGAAGAGACACAAATAGCCAACAATCTCATAATAAGATGCTCCAAATCACTAGCTCTTGGAGAATGCAAATCAAAATGACAATCAGGCCCAGGCCCAGTGGCTCACCTGTAATCCTAGCACTCTGGGAAGACAGGGGGTCGGGGGGATATATCATTTGAGCTCAGGAGTTCAAGACCAGCCTGAGCAAGAGTGAGACCCTGTCTCTAATAAAAACAGAAAACGTTAGCCGGGCATGGTGGTGCATGCCTGTAATCCCAGCTACTTGGGAGGTAAAGCAGGAGCATCACTCGAGGTCAAGAGTTCGAGACCAACCTGAGCAAGAGCGAGACCCTGTCTCTACTAAAAATAGAAAGAAATTATATATATATATGGACAGCTAAAAATATATAGAAAAATTAGCCGGGCATGGTGGCACATGCCTGTAGTCCCAGCTACTCGGGAGGCTGAGGCAGGCAGATCACCTGAGCCCAGGAGTGTGAGGTTGCTATGAGCTAGGCTGATGCCACAACACTGTAGTCCAGGGCAACAGAGCAAGACTGTCTCAAAAAAAAAAAAAAAAAAAAAAAAAAAAGGACAGACAATGAGATACCACCTCACATCCACTAAGATGGCTATAATCAAAAAGACAGATAGTAACAAGTGTTGATGAGGATAAGGAGAAGTTAGAACCATCACACATTGCTGGTGGAGATGTAAAATGGTGCAACCACTGTGGAAAAAAGTCTAGCAGTTCCTCAACAATCTAAACAGTTGCCATATGACCCTGCAATTCCACTCCATAGCTCCACAGAAACATCGGTACACGAATGGTCATAGCAGTATTACTCATGATAGCCAAAAAGTGGAAATAACCAAAACATCCATCAGCTTATGAATGGATAAACGAAGTGTGACGTGGCATGGTATACCTGTACGATGAAGTATTATTCAGCCATAAAAAGAATTAAAAAATTAATGCTACAGAAAAAACGCTAGATGGATGGACCTTGAAAGCATGCTAAGTGAAGGAAGCCAAACCCAGAAGGCCACATATTATTCCATTTATAGGAAATGTGTAGAACAGGCAAATCTCTAGAGACAAGAAGTAGATTAGTTGTTGCTAGAACGACTGATGAAGGCTTTTTCTGGAGGTGATGAAAACATCCTGAAATTTGTAGTGTTGGTCGCACAACTTTGTAGGTACACTATAAGAAGCATTAAATTGTATACTATAAATGGGTGAATTATTTGACATGTGAACTATATCTCAAAAAAATTTTTTAAGCCAGGGCTTTGGAGCCAGATTCTGAATTCAAATATCAGCTCCACCATTCAAGCAGGTGAATGTCCTTGGTGATTTATTCAACTCTCAGATTTCTCACCTTCACAATGAGGGTTAGGTCTGCTGAGAAGATGTGAAGTGCGTGGCACATAAAGCGCCTAATAAACATGGCTACTTTATTAGCATTCCCGATGCAAAGCCATGGCCTCCATGACCAACCATGTTTTCTCTGCTACTCCACGCAAGCCTCTGGGTTACCGACACCAGTAAATGCTTCCAGGGCAGCTCAAGGATTAGCATCTGGATAAATAAAACGTGGTATAGCTATACAGTCGAATACTATTGTCTTAAAAAGAAGTGAAGTACCCATACATGCTTCAACCTGGATAAAGCTTGAAAACATGTTAAGTACAAGAAGCCAAACACAAAAGGTCACAATCTTCATGATTCCATTCATATGAAATGCCCAGAATACAGACCGAAGCGGACTGGAGGCTGCTTAGGGCAGGGTGGGATGGGGGAACAGGGAGATGACTGCTGAAGGGTACAGGGTCTCTGCTCAATTTGCTCTTCGTTTTTAACCTGGAAACTTCCTTTCCTTTCCTGGGGGTGCTCAGGACGATTCTAAGGAACGTCTGCCACATCCGTGTGGCATTTCCAGACTGCGGCGGAAGGTTTCCCGGTTCTCACCCCACAGCACTGGGAGCAGTACTAGTCGGCCCCTTGTGGGCTGTAGTGCGCGGAAGCGGAGCCTCGGAGTCCGCCACACTTCGCCCGCCGGTCCCGCAGAAACACCGGCAGAGCCCGGGAGCGGGCCGGGGTCGCGGACCCCCCAGAGGGAGGCGCTAACGGCTCGCGCGGCCCGGGGCCCACGCGGCGGTCCGACCCCAGCCTGCGGCGAACCCAACGGGGCGTCCCGTCCGCGCTGCCCCGACCTTACCTTCCACCTGGCTCCGGCAGCCGGAGTCTGCGGCGGGGGCCCCTCCTGGGCAGGGGGCGTAGAGCCGGGCGCGGCCTCCCCCCTGGGCCTCACGGCAGCCTGGTGCACGCGGGCCCGCAGGCCCCTCACTTTCCCCATCTTCCCTGGCGGAGACCCTCTGCCTCCGCAGCGCACGCGCAAGAGGGCCTTCCGGAAACCGGTCCTCAGCTCTCGCCGCCGCCGGGCGGAAACAGGCGCCGCGTTGCATCTGCGTTCCGCCCGGAAGTGCCCGGGTCGGCGCGGCGCTGGGCCGGGCCACAGGCGGGGAAATCTGGTGCGTGTCTGCTCCCGACGCTTGTCCCGGGGGAGCGGGAGGATCAGATCGCCGGCGCGGCGGTGCAGGCTGCGGGCAGCTGCGTCTGCGGGAGCGGGGCCGAGACAAGCGTCGTCTGCCCGCCGCGCGGGGGAGACCGAAGCCCAAGTGCGACGAAAAGGGAGGAGGCCCAGGCAGAGCCGCGCCCGGCGGGCCGCGGACGCAAGCCGCCTCGGCCCCGCACTAGCGGGGCAACAGGGGGGCAGGGGGGCTGATGCGGAGTTGTCAGTCAAAAACTCCCCGAGTTACAGAAAAGCGTGGGTCAGCCGCCGGCCGTGCGCGGGAAAGCTGCAGGGTTGGCGCCGGGCAGCGCACAGGCGCCTGCGGCCCGCGGTGGCATCAGCCGGTACAGCCCCAAACCGGGGAGCGGCGCCCGCGAGCCCTGCGCTCGGGAGCCGGGGCGGAGGACCCATGGGGCCAGGAGTGAGACCAGCCCGGGCAAGGCAGCGAGACCCCGTCTCTACAAAACGTTAAAAAGTTAGCCCCGAGTGGTGACGCTCGCCTGTAGCTTGGGAGGAGTTCCAGGTTACAGTGATCTATTTTTCGTTGATCCTTTTTGTCACACCAATCAGACCTGACTTTCTGCCTCCTTGGGACCTCACGCCTTTCAGGAATAAAGACCTTGAAGCTTGCCCCTCACTCCCTCCGGCTCTCACCAGCAGCTGCAGACCGGCCTTGGCTCCATCAGTGCCCGCGTCACTTGTCCCCACTCTCCTGCCATAGCAGACATGCTGTCGTGGCTGTCGCCTTATACATACAAACGAGCTTTCCAAAGAGACGTTTTAGGGAAGAGTTAATGTGTGGCAACAGACATGTATAAAAAGTTGAGGCCCACTGGTCTGCCGCTGCATACCCAGCAATGCCGAAGACTGGGAGAACATGGCTACAGATGGCTTTCGGCTATGGGGCATAACCCAAATTCTTGAGGGATGCTGGGAGCCCCTCAAAGGGATCAGTGGTGCTCTCTAGGCAGCCTCTAGGCAGCCACCAGGCAGGCACAGTTTTCGTCCAATGTAAAGGCAGTGTCTAGGATGGGTGGTTTTACCCTGCAGGCTTCATGGGGCTAGGGCAGGAGAAGCTGTGGTCCCACGAGAGACCTGGCTGTCACCCATCAGGACCAATGTGGCATGTGTGGGGACCCTGGGGGCCAAGAGACAACCAATGATGACAAACACCAGCCCCAGCCTCAAGAGGCAGACACTGGCCCCGCCTGGCCATATGGACATCCCCACTCGCCCCCAGCGGTCTCCACGCAGCTGAGTAGCGTCAGGGGCCTCTGCAGGACTGGAGCTCCAGGTCTCCACTCTGCACCCAGGGACTGGAGCTGGTCTGCGATGAATCACACTCGTACTTGGTATCTGCCACCTCGGGATGCGGGGAGCGGGAGTCAGGTGAGGCCCCTGCAGACCTGCTGGGCCTTGAGGGACCTCCCGGCTGCCCAGAGCCAGACTGCATGGTACTGCTCTGACCCAGGGAATCACTGGTGCCTGTGGGAGCAGTCTGGCCTCTCAGTGTCCACATCAGGAAGATGGCAGATGCCCAAGGTTGGGGGCACAGCACGAGTGTGCCGGATCCTTGCAGAGCCCGGGTTGGGCTTGGAACTCTGCAGGTGCAGGAGGTGCCCTAGAGAGGGTCTCCACAGACTCTCTGCACACTCCTCATTCCCTTCTCTCCGCCCTGGAGTGGTGTGTGCCGCCTCCAGATTGGGAAGAGGCTCTGCTCAGAAGCCTTGTCAGCGTGCTGCCTCTGACCAGGGTTTTGTGTCAGGACCACCAGCGTGAGAGACGGCCCTTCCCCTGCACTGAGAGCCAGCAGGCGGCTGGGTGTTCACGGTGCCCCTTGGGCCTGTGGGAGAATGGAGGATAGACTCCCCCCAACCTCAGGCCCTTCCTGTGTCCCAGGCCTGGCCCCCTGGCCTCGAGGACTGCCTTGTCCCAAGGACTCCAGGGACCCTGCCGCTGGGTGTTCTCTGGTCCCTGGACATCCCTGGGGCTGTAGCTGTGGGCTGGGCCATGGGAGAGCCCATGTGACTCCCAGGGGTGGGGGGAAGTGCCCCTCTGTGAAAACAGAAAGCAACTCCCCACTCTGAGCCAAGGGTCTCCAGTCAGAAAACCCACAGGCGTCTGTTCCCTTTTTCTTGGTGCAGGCTGGGACAGGCAGGCAGGTCTTAGCACAGCTGAGCAGCTGGGGACTAAACCACATCCCCTGAGAGAGGCCGAGCTTTCTCCATGAGCTCTGGGGAGGGGGCTCCTGTACCTGCTATTCCCCCTACGTGGTGGGTTCCTCCCACTTGGCTCCTCCCACTCACCCTTAGGAATATTCTCCTTTCTCAGCGAAGCCTGTCAAGGTACCACTTCCTCCAGGAAGCCTTCTCAGATTTCCCCAATTGAGTAGTGAGACTTGCCACACTGTCCTGTGCATAGCTCCTTCCCTGGAATTGTAAGGACTGGTTTTCCTCTCTCCTGGAGGACAGGATAAGAGTTTTCACTTGGGCCCCCTGGCGGAAGCCCAGCTCCTGACACACCTGGCAGAGGTTTTCAAAAAGAAGAACGTGGGGGAGGGACGTGGATAATAGTCCCAGCCACCAGCTCCACCTGAGCTAGAAAGGTTTTCTGCAGTGAATTTCATTCAAGCTCACGGTGAGCTCAGTAACAGCCTCACACACGGGGGTGCACAGCCTGCTGCCCTCACAGCTCTGTCCCGCTCCAAGCCCAGGCCCTTGGCACTGGCCAGCCCAAGCGGGAGGTCCAGAGCCGCAGGACTTGACCTGTGCCCCCGAGAGGCAGTGCTGGGCTGCCTCCACACCATGTCACCTGGGGCCTTGTTAGAGATGCAGATTCTCGGGCCACACCCAGACCTCCTGAGTGGGAGACTCCATGGACAGGACCCAGCAACCTGAGTATTCACAAGCCCCCAGGGGGTTCCTAGGCATGAGGACCACCAATTAGAGGCTGGACTGACAGGAGCCCGCCTCCATCGGCCCCTCCCAACCTGGCACTCCCTTAGAGACGCACCCAGGATGGGGCCGTGACCATGGACTGTCCGCTCAGCGTCCACCTTCTCCAGGACCCATGCAAAGTGTCAGCCAGCCAGCCTCGGGAAGGCAGTATTCATTTATGAGGGGCATTCACACGTGTCACCTATGTCACTGCCACTGCTTGATGCAAACACAGCCTGCGCCCGGGTGTGCAGTCAGAGTGACTGCCTGGGAATGCTAGCTCCGTGCTCACAGGAGCACCCAGGCCTAGGGGCTCGCGACTCCCCACTGCTGAGTGTGGGGGTCCTGGCCATTCCTCAGATTCCTTCAGCTCTCAACATGCCAAGGTGCCATATTTTGGGATGGTGTGTCCTGAACCTCAGCCGAGAAAGCAGACAGAGCAGGGGCAGGATGGTGCTTCTCGGAGGCGTCCTTTTCTCTGACCAGTGTGGGGGCAGGTCGGACGGACCCAAGTCTGGGCAGGGTATTGAGAACCACAAAAGGACCCTGGGCAGACCATGACTCCATCCAAACCCCTGCACTCAGACCTGGCCAGCACGCCCCTGGCTTCCAGCAGCCCACTCCGAGCGCCTGTCTGGAAAGCTTGGGGCTGTGGAAAGAATTTATGACTCGTTCCAGCCAACACCTGACATAGGCCCAACCATCCTTTCTTGCAGCATTTACTAACAGGCTGATAAGTGGGACCCTCCTCTGTCCTTTGAGATGCTTGTGCAGCTCCTGAAGCTGGGAGAGTCTCCCCAGGCCCTGAGAGCCACCTCTGAAACGTTGTCATCAGGAAGGAGGGGGCTGTGGCCCCCAGCCGGCCTAACAGCTCTCACACGGACTGCAGCTTAGCCCCCAGCCCCAGCCTTCCCTGAAAGCATCAGTCGCCTCTGGGTACACAGAGTGGCCCTCAGCTCGCCCCCTACTGCAGTCAGTACTGAGTAAAATCGTTTTCGCTACTTTAACTCATGTCTGGATTTATCTTTTTCTTATTTTTTGTAGAGATGGGGTCTTGCGGTGTTGTCTAGGCTGGTCTTGAACTCCTCGGCTCAAGCAATCCTCCTGCCTCAGCCTCCCAAAGTGCTGGGATTGCAGGCGTGAGCCCCCACACCCAGCCTGGCTTTGTCCTTGATGGTGTGGACTGAACTGGCCCTTCAGCCAGTCGTCCTTGGGAGATGCAGTCCCTGGATTGTCCCCAGAAAACTCAGTGGCTTCTTGTCAGTGGTAAGTAGAGACAGAGAAGAAAACTCCCACTCTGGTGGCAGCAGTTCTTACTGCAGTGGGGGCAGCTCTGGGGAGTCTGCGCCCCTCTTGCCTGGGGACGGCCCCCACCGAGGGAGGGTCACGGGCAGCCAGGCTTCTTGGGCCTGGTCCAGCCCAGCTCTCTGCTCAACCACTGCACCTAGATTGGGCGGGCATTTGACCCGAGCCGGGCCGTGGAGACCAGTTAGGAATGAGACCAAAGCCAAAGAAAAACTTCCCTGGAAGAGAACGCAGCGGACAGCTCCCGGGCGGGCACCCCCACTCTGTACGAGCCTCAGGGCTGTCACTGCCACCCTGGGGTGAGGCTGGGCGTCTGGCCAGTGCTTGCCAGACGGGGTTGGTCCAGAGGACAGCCCAGCTCCCTTTTGCTCCAAAGGAGACCCGGGCTGGGGGGCCGAGGGGAGCCCAGTTTGTCCTGATGGGAAGCAGTGGTTCCCCCACCCCTGGAAACTTCCAGAACCCCTTGCCCCACCTGTGAGCAAGGCTGGCAGAACTTCTAGAAGGAGTGAGCTTTCTGGAGTGAGGGAAGGCTGCACCTCCCACGACCCCACATATCCTGTGGCACCTACCACTTCTTTAAGGGGTGTAGGCGCACAGGCGCGTGGACAAAACCCGCCGGAATCGAGGAAAGGCCCCTCACAGGCAGCCGTGCTGGGCCCGGAGGTTCCAGAAGCAGCCCCGCTCCAGACCCGCCCTGCACCGGCTCAGCTGCGAACCCGGGCGCGGGCCGGCGGGTCCTTCTCCGACTGCACTCCCGAGGGCGCCCGTTCCCCGCGGGGCCGTCGGGTCCTAACCTGCCAGGCCGGTTATGTTAGAGCCACGGCCACCTGCGGACGCGGGCGTCCCCCCACCCCCAGTCTCAGCGCCGCGTGGTCCTGCTGAGGCCCCACCCCAGCCCGCCTGGCCTGTGGTGCCCACCCGGGGCCAGCGCTTCCTCGTGGGTGCTCTCGGGGGTTGGCCACCGGCCTCGGGGCGCGGCGCCAGCCTGGGGGACCCGGCCCAGCCCTGCTAGCCTGGGAAGGGGATACCGTGAGTCGGCCCCCGCGCCGCACTCTCCGCGCAGCCCGCCCGGCCTCTCCGGGAGGGAAGGTTCCCTGCACCGCCCAGGGCGGGGGTGGCATCCACGCTCTGCCTCGCACCGCAGGTGATGTGGGCAAGGTCTGAATCCCCGCCTCTCCGTTTCCCCACCTCTACAATGGGGCTGCCATGGGGGTTCCCTGAGGACGGACAAGCAAAGCTCCTGGAAGCGCCTACCCGAAGCACGTGCTCCGCGGACGCCCCGGCCCGGCGCAGTTCGGGAGCACCTGTGGGAGCACACGACCCGGTCGGGGTGTCGTGGCGTGGGGGTGTCGCGGCGCGGGCACCGGGCAGGGCGCCCCCGGGCAGGCGGGGACTCGGCGCACCGGCCGAGGCCCACGTCCCTGGCTGCCTGCGCCCAGCGGGCGCCAAGGCCCGAGTCGGACCCCAGCCCTTCCCGCCTCTCCCCGCGGTTCCGGGCAGTGGGGGAGGGGAGGCGGCTTCCCCGCCCCCCGTCTTCGGGGCCCCCCCTCGCGGGCCGCGGGAGCCGCGGAGGAGGAAGCGCCGCTGGGACCTGCTCCCGCCCCGCGCAGTGGGCTCCACCCGCCCGCACTCGCTGGGAGACTGAGGCAGGGCGAACTCCCGCCGCGAAGCCTCCCAGGCCCGGTTCCGCGAGGGACGCCCGACGCCGTCCTGCAGCTCCCCGAAGCGCGGTTCCGGAGCAGGTGAGCTGCTGCCCGCCGGGGACGGGGTCGCCTGCGCGGGGTGGACGCAGCGACACCTGCGAGAGGCCGTCCCCATCGTGCTGCCCGACGGAGGCGCGCGGGCCTGGGGTCCTGGGCCGCCCGGGCGGGGCCCTGGCGCGCTGGGCCGGGAGGGGACAGCTGCGTTCCGGCCCCTGCGCCCCAGTGACCTGCGGCCTTTGGCTCTGGTCCAGGGACGTCTGGGGTTAAATGGACCGTTTGGGTTTCTGCGGTGCCTTCTGTCTGAGCATCTCCACAGCTAGGGAATTTCGAGGCGTCGCCGCGGGCTCCCTGCAGGCTCCTGGGCAGCGCGGCCGCCACCTGTGCTCCCCACCCAAGTCCGTGGATGGCCGGGCCGGCCGTGGCGGGGGAGCAGGGAGGGCAGTGGGTGGCGGGGCGGGGGGAAGGGCGGGGGTGGGTGGCGGAGTGAAGACTACAGGAAATTCAGATGCAAACGCTTTTGGGCTGTGGAGTTCCTGCATTCAGAAACTCGGGGTAAAACTAAGCCCACTGCGGTCCCCGAGGGCCATTGGTGGGGCGGGAGGAAGGGGCCAGGGAGGAGGTTGCCCAAGTCCGGGTTTGGCCGGTGCTGTGCTTGGCGGAGGGACGGGGCCCAGCGAGGAGCCAGTGCCCTCCGTCCTGTGGGCTTTGCAGCTCTTCGTTTTCCTCTCTCCCCACTGGACAAGGGCAGGTTTCCCGTGGCCTGCTTCGGGTCGGATTAACTTGATTTATAACATCCTTTTCTGATTTTAAAACTAATACATGGCTACTGCAGACAATTTGAAAAATACGGAAAACTAGTTTAAGAAGTTAGAACTGGGCCATAGACGGTGGCTTAGGCCTGTGATCCCAGCACTTTGGGAGGCTGAAGTGGGAAGATCACTTGAGGCCAGGAGTTCCAGACCAGCCTGGGCAGCACAGGGAGACCGTCTCTACAAAAAATATAAAAAAATAACAAGGTGTGGTGGTGCACACCTGTAGTCCCAGCTACACAGGAGGCTGAGGTGGGAGGGTTGCTTGAGGCCAGGAGTTCAAGGCTGCCATGAGCTACAATGGCACCACTGCACCCCAGCCTGGGCAACAGAGCCAGACCCTGTCTCAAAAAATAAATAAATAAGTTCGGACCCGTGATCCCACTGTGCAGCACGGGGCAGAGCGGCCTGGCCTCCCAGAGCCTCTGTTCTTGGCCATGTTGCTGCAGCGTGAAAGGGTCAGTCTCCCTGGTGTCACCAGCAGCTGCGCAGCCGGCCTGCTCCGTGTGTGACCTTCCCCATGTGTGAGCCTCCCAGAGTCACTCCCTCCTGCGTGGATGGAGTCACACCCAGATGAGAGTAAGCTCCCCCCCTTCTAGAAGCTCTCTCAACCTCAGCCAGCCCTGGGGAGGAAATCCTCATCATCCACACCTGCCCCCCACCCTCCCTGTCTCATTCAGCAGCCTGGCTGGGCCCTGGGCCCCTCCGCCCCCACGTCCTCAGCCTGGGCTGTCCCAACACTTCATCTGCTCATCCCTGAGAGGCCCACCTGCCACCATTTCCATTTTCTACAAATGGAAGAAGGTGCCTTTCAGGAACTGAGGAACTGACCTAAGGCTGTGGGCCACCCCCACTGGCCTGCCCAGCTCCTCCTCTGTGCCCCAGAAGAAGCCAGCCTGGCCGGGGGTGGGACGTGGGGCGTGGGGAGCCACTTGGGAGAGTCACTCTGTTTCCATGAAAAAGAAAACCTAGGAGGGAGAAGGAAGCGGGAAGGCTGCGCTCCAGCCTGCAGGGGCTTCCTGGGGGAAGGTGGCGAAATCTTTCCAGACCAGACCTTCCGGGCTAAGAGTCCATCTCTGGGCTGGGACCAGAACCAGAGTGGGGAGGGGCAGGGAGAAAAGGGCCCTGCCCGGCTGTGCAGCCTTCAAGGGGGCCTGGAGGGGCAGAGGCTGGAACCCCACTTTCCGGGTGTCCAGTGACACCCAGTGACACTGAGGAGCCAGCTGGGGACTCCATTTCCCTTGGAGGAGGAGGAGGAGGAGGAGTCTCAAAACTGGTGGGAGAGGCCAAGAGAGAAGGTTGTGGAGAGAGACCTGGGGTCACTTATGGTCTGGCATAGGCTTTCAGCGCTCTAGCTCTGTTCCCTGCCTCCGTTGTCCTCCTCCGCGTCCCTGCCGTTTCCAGGGTCCTGTGAGCCCCTGCTCCCCAACACACTGTCCCCTCCTTCCTTGTCCCCTCCTCTCGAGAGAATCACCCAGCTAGAGCAGAGATCTGCAGACTGTGACCCACAGGCTGGCGCTCCGCCTGTTTTTGTAAATACAGTTTTATTGGAACGCAATGATGCTCATTCATTTAGGAATGGTCTGTGGCTGCCAGCGCTGAGCAGTCACGGTGGAGACCATTGGCCAGCAAAGCCTAAAACATTGCTGTCTGCCCTTCACAGAAAAGTCTGCCCGCCTCTGCCCCAGCAGAGTTGTCACGGCTGGAGTCTGTTGAGCCCTTTCTCTGTGCCAGGCACCAGTGTGTCCTGCGCCGCCCCTGCCATACCCGCACACTCGGGGACCTTGGCACAGGCTCACCCTCACCTTGGGGAGGGGCCCAATCTTTGTCTTTACCCTCATGTGACTCGCAGGACACACAGTTGTGTGCAAAGAGCCACACCAAGGCCAGAAGGGACACTGGTGGGGTACTGGCAGGGAGCAGGGGACCCATCTGTGCAGGCAGCGACTCCACAAATCTGGGGCAACGTCTGCTGGTGGCACCAGCAAGACCCCGTTCTGAAATGCCATTCACACGGCATCTCAGAATGGGAAATGGGCAGGGGGGGTTTCAGGGACAACACAGGTGAGCCCAAGGACGTGGCAGGGGGTCCCTGAGCTAGGAAGTACCTGTGGAAACCAGCTCACAAGGTCTGGGCTGAAAGGTACAAGACTGCCGTGGTGAAGGAAGCCCGGGCTTCTGTGGCACACATCCCCAGAGATGCCCCAGTGCCTCCATCTGGGCGTGGTGCGAAGTGGCACTTTGACAAGCTTTGGGAAGAAGAGTGACATCCTCTGAGGGAAGCAGGGACCCAGCCCAGGCAGGGCTGGGCCAGGGAAGTTCCTGAACTTCCCCCCACCCGGCCTGCAGGAGCTCCACACAGGTCAGCCTGGCCTTCGAAGGACAAGAGTCAGACTGGAGTGCTCTGGGGGTGGGGGGTGACCTTCCCGTTCAGATGGATGAGGGCGTTAATGCCCCCCGCTCCCCGCCCCCAACCCCGCCACAGAACTGTATCACGTTTTGTGTTTGGTCCGTGTGAATGCTGTTTTCTGCTGAGCCAAGCGCACATGCTAGAATTAAGTTTTATTCTTTGCACAACTCTTTGGTTTTCCCCTCAAGTTGATAATTGCTTAACGTTTTTCTTGCTCAATCTCCTGAACTTAGAGCGGCGTCCTCCCCTGCAGCAGGTCTGCAAGATGCTTCTCGGTCACTCTCCGCCCACTTGCGCTGTCAGTCAGGCTGTCAGTGCGTCCTGAGGGGCGTGGGAAGTGAGGGGGTGTCTTGTTGCCCCTCCAGTGCTCTGACAGCCTCCTCTGGGTGAGTCAGGGAGTGAGAACGCCACCTCTTCAGCTCCCTCCCACAGGGAGGAAGCCACAAAGGGGAAGGCTGAGGAGGAAGTGGCTGTGGCAGGGGTGGCGGGTGGGCCGGGTGCTGGGGGAGCACAGGCCCAGCAGCCTCCAGCTTCCGCATTTCCTACACTCACCTGGGGGCCGGCAGCTGCGTGGCCGGGTTGCACTGGGGGGTCTCCGCTGCACCCTGGCTGGGTGGCCTGGCACCTGCCCGGCTGTCCGCCTGTTTCTGTGGGTCAGTGGGGACCAAAGGAGAAAGGACTCTCCAGGGCACCGTTTCCTGCCCTGGGCCCCTGCCCACGCCCCTGTTGCCACTGCCTCTCTGCCAGCGCCGCTCCCGCCCGACACAGGGCGGAGGCTGCAGAGGGAAGTCACTGGGGGGAAGAAGTTAACAAAAACAGAAAGGCCCAGAGAGGGGAAGGGTCGTGGGAAGACCAGCAGCTGGGGTGAGGGGGCCTGCAGAACTGGAGTGCTGGCGCCTCCATGCGCGGCGTGACCCGTCCCTGTTGCTCTCAACCCATGGGCCCCTCTCCAACCTCAATGCTAGCTAAACTGTCACTGCTCCCACCCCGACCCCCCACCTCACACACTCCGGCCCTGACATCGTCCTTAGTCTTTAAGCCCTGCTCCTGTGGGCTCTTCTGGGTGGAACCATCCAGAATCCCACCTGGCACAGAGAAGCCGCCTTCCCACGTGCTGGGGCTGCAAGCTAAGGGGCAGGGGCACGGGCCGGTGTCCAGGACGGGAGGGTACGGGAAGGGCCCAAGTCTCTGGAGTCTCCCCCCAGCTGCCCAGTCCTCCCCTCCCCCCGGCACCTGGATTCCCCGGGGGCATCGCTCCCATCTGCCCCCTGTCACGCTGGGGACCCACATGCTTTCCCCTGAGCCCGACCAAGTGTTCTGGAGCTGAGGGTTGTGCAGGCTCTGCCGGCACAGGGACAGTCTCAGGTCCCTTTCCTGGAAGGGGTGGGTGGAAGTGACAGCACCCTTCCCAGACCCCCGCTCCAGTCCTGCTCGGTCATCCCGGGCGTCAGAGCCCCGTCCCGTCCCGTGGCTGGCAGATGTGCAGTCCTTGCACCCACATTCTGCTGTTGATACTTCGTCATTTTGATTCCAGAAAGCGCCCTTAGCTCTCAGGGACCGGCTTCTCACCCCGGCTTGGGGTCAAGGGCACTGCCGCCCCTCAGAGGCCCCGAGGCTGCTCAGCGGGCAGGGCCTGGGGCCGCGGTGCCTGCTTGTGCCTCATAGCACTTCCTCCGCGGTTGTCATTTCTTTGGCGTGAAGGGAGAGGGTCTGGCAGCAGCCGCCTGCTCCTCTGAGCTGTGACTTCCGTTCAGATTAGATGCACCAGTGCTTGCTTGTCCTTCCACAAAGAAAAGGCCGCAGGACCTCTGCCTTCCAGCCTGTGCAGCCGGCAGGCACGCCAGGCAGGCGCTGGGTCTTGGCTCTGCCAGGAGTCCCTGGGGCCAGCTCCTTCCCCAGCCTCTCTGGGTCCCTCCCCCTGAGGCCACTGCCACACCTGTCACTGGGTCTTCCACCCAGGCCGCAGTTGTCGGCAGCACCCTGGCCCTCTGCCCACAGTCCCTTCCAGGAGCTCCCAGCAGCCCCACAGCCGCCTCCAGGCCACCCCACTGCGCGGCCTCTCAGGCCCACGTGTTCCTCCAGCCGTGAGGGCTCCCAGCTCCCAGAGGCACCTTCCGCACGCCGTCACTTCAGCTCCCTAAGTGGTCTTTCTGTCCCTGTCTTCATCTCTGTCTACCAGATGACCTTTTTCTTTAAAACTGTTAGAAAGATGCATGAGCTTGAGCCCAGGAGTTTGAGGTTGCTGTGAGCTAGGCTGACGCCATGGCACTCACTCTAGCCCGGGCAACAGAGCAAGACTCTGTCTCAAAAAAAAAAAAAAAAAGAAAGATGCATGAATATATCCTCTTTTCAAAGATTCAAACTTGCACCTAAAGCAAGGCCTGGAGGCATCCTTCCCACCCTCCCTGCGATGCTCGGCCTATTGACGTCCTCTGCCCGTCTTGAGAAATACAAGCATCTTATACTAGGTGCACTTATGTCTGTTTGTGATTTTTTTCGCAGCAGGAATGTAGTCATTGTTCTGCCTCGGACGGTCTCTGCCCAGTAATGTCTTCAGGATCTCATGCCGGGCCGCGCCAACCCCGCTCGTTCCCTGCTCCACGGCGCCCCCACAGTGGACCCACCTTGGCTTCCCCAGCGTCTCCCTCTGAGTCCATGAAACTGAATCTCACTTTTCCCAACAATCCCCACTTCAGTGCCCTGGCGGGAGAGACGTGGGAGGTGGCCCCACTGAGCCGAGCGGGTACACGTTCTGCGCGTCCACATGTGGTGTCAGGTGGCCCCCGGGGCACCCTCCCAGTCTTTAGTTAATATTTTCAAGCTTGCCCCAATGGACCGTGGTTTCTTGGGTGGTTTTGACCTGTGTCCCCAGTGCCTGTCGGGCCTCTGTCTTGCTGCTTTCTGTCCCCAACGGCCTTTCCCGCCTCACGCGTGGCGCCCGCTGTGCTCCCGGCACACGTGCTCACGCTGCGACTTCCCTGCAGGCACTGCTTCGGCTTCAGCCTGGAAAACGTGATATGCTGTGTTTTCTTTTTCATGCGGTTCAAAAGACTTTCTAATTTCCCTCAAGCTTCCGCTTCACCCGTGGATCGTTCAGAAGCGTGTTGTTTATTTGGAGATTTGCCCCAATGTCTTTCTGTTGCTTATGCTCTGGTTTAGTTCCACTATGATCAGAGAACATCTTCTGTGTGATTTCAGTGTTCTTTGCCTTGTTGAGGCTTATTTTATGTTAGGATGCAATCTGTCATGTGCTCATGACACATTCTGCTGTCACCGGCTGGAGTGTTCTGTCGCATACGTGACTTTGGGTCCCCCTGGTTGGTGGTGGTGTCCAAGTCTTCTCTGTACTTCGGATTTTGTGTCTACTTTTTGTTTTGATTAGTGAGAGAGGAGTATTGAAGGCTCCAACCGTCGTTGTGGACTTGTGTGTTTCCTCTGTCAGGGTTTTCAGCCCTTGCTCCGTGGTGTCTGAAGTTCTGTAGTTAGATGCAGACACGTTGACGGTTATGACATCTGCTATCGCATTGCCCTTCTATTGTTAAGTCCCTCTGCACGTGGGATTCTTGTCCTTGTTGTGAAGTCCACTTTGCTTGACGTTGATAGAATCATTCCAATCTGCCTGTGGTTTGTGTGTGTGTGGTATACCTTCCCCTTCCCCTTTTAACCTGCCCATATTGTCATAGTTAAAGTGGGTTTCTTATAGGCAGCATAGAGGTGGGGTTTTTTGTTTGTTTGTTTTGAGACAGTCTCATTCTGTCACCTTGGGTAGAGTGCAGTGGCGTCGTCATCAAATCTCACAGCAGCCTCCAACTCCTGGGCTCAAGTGATCCTCCTGCCTCGGCCTCCCCGAGTGCTGGGGTCACAGGCTCACGGGAGCCGTGCCTGGCCAAGGTGGGTCACCTTTTAACATCCCGCCTGCCTGTATCTGTCTTGAAACTGGTGTGCTTAGACCATTTACACTGCGTGTAACTATGGAAATGGTTGGATTTAGGTCTATCATTTAAATATTTGCTTTCTGTTTGTCTCCTCTGCTTTCCATTTTCCTGTTTCCCCCTTTCCTGCTTTCTTTCCTCTAGGTCGTATGAATGGTTTTAGCACGCACTCCAATTTGGCAATTAGCTTTTGACTATGTCTTTTCATATACATAGGCTTTCAGTGGTTGCTCTGGGGGCAACGACAGACTTACTAAGCACCGCATTGTCTACTTAAAGTGAGTATTTTGCTGCTGCAGGTGAGATGCAGTGAAGCCCCCTCCCTCGTAGCCGGCACACACTTTACCTCGACATGCATTGGAAACCCCACAGGCAATGTTTGCATTTTTGCTTTCAACGTATTTTAAAGGACTTAAGAGGAGCGAAGTAGCCTGTTCCGTTTGCCCAGCTGTTTGCCATTTCGGTTGTCTTTCTTCATTTCCAAGTTTCCAGGTTTCACCCCAGGCCGTTCCCCTCCTACCCGGAGCAGGTCTGCTGGGGTTGAGTGTTCTGTTTCTCTGCACCTGAGAATGGCTCCGTGTCCCTTCACTCACGTGGAATACTTCTGCTGGCTGTGAAATTCTGGGTTGACACTCCTTTTCTCTGAACACCTTAAAAACGTTCTATGGCCTCTTGGCCTCCACGGTTTCTGACAAGAAGTTTGCAGTTCAAGTGGGTATTCCTCTCCATATAATGTGTTTTTTTCCTGACACTTTCAGGACTTTTTTGTTTATCTTTGGTTCCCGGCAGTTTGAGTATGACATGCATGGGCCTGATTTTCTCCAGGTTTATTCTTTTGGAGGTTCACTGAGCCTTGTGAATCTGTAAACTTTTTTTTTTTTCCTAATTTGGGAAATTTTCAGTCATTATTTCTTCAAATACTTTTTGCTTCACATTAGCCCACAGGTTCCTAAGGGTCTGTTCTTTGCTGTCGATCTTTTTTCCTCTCTGTCGTTCACATGGAGCAGTTGCTACTGGCCTTCAAGTTCACTCCCCCTCCCCTGTCTCCCGCGTTCTCCTACGGACCCATTCAGTGACTTTTTTATTTCTGTTATTGTGTTTTCAAGTTTTAATATTTATTTGGTTGTTTGCAGCTTCTGCGTTTCTGCTGAGAATCTTCACCTTTGCGTTTGTTTCAGGGGCATTGTCCCTGCTTCGTGGAGCCTGTTTCTAGCAGTCACTCAAACACTGTGGTCACTCCAGCCTCTGGGCCCACTCAGGCTGGCGTCTGTTATCTTCTCTCTTGCCAGCTCTCAAAATCCTCTCTGTCGATTTCTGAGTACTTTCGGGTTGTGTCCTGGACATCTGGGGCATTATTTGATAAGATTCTGGATCTACCAAATCCTTTGGACGGCGCCGATGCTTTTGTTTTTGCCGCAGTCCGTCTGCGTGGTCCAGCCCGGGGTCCAGCCCCTCCTGTGGGCTGTGGCTCCTGTGTGAGCTCAGTTTTCGTCTTTGCGGAGTGTTGGGATCCGACTCTCGCATCCTCTCGTTCAGTCTGCAACCTTGGCAGTGGTCTACCCCGTGGCTGGATTCTCAGAGCCTTTGATGGGCTCTCTGGGGTCATTTCCACACACACTCAGCCCGGGGTGAGTCTGGACTCCCATACACAGTGTTACGGGACCCCCTTTGTCTCCTTGCTGACTTCTCCCCACGCTCTGGGTTCCAGGGGCCCCTTTTCCTGGTCCTCTGGCTCCAAACTGGGGCTTTTTGCCTCCTTGCCTTGTCACATGTGTCCTGTGACTGGGTCTCCTGTTGGGGCAAAGTCACTCTGGCAATCACTGCTGCTGCTGTAGCCACTGCCACCAACCCGGGGGAGGGCAGCTTCAGGACAGGGTCTGCCTCTGGGCGAGACCAGGAGGAAGAAAACAGAGCAGCCTGTTTCCTGCGCTCCCTCCCCCTTAGGGCCCCCCGGTTCTGGATAGAGGGTTCCGGTGAGGCCCCTGTGCCGCTCCAGGGCCGGGCTGGCTGGAGCTAAGCCAGGAGATGCGGAAGAAGGGAAAACAGCACACTCTCGGGCACGGCGGTCTTTCCTGACGCCCGGGTGTCCCTGCTGGGTCTGTCTGCGCCACTCCGAGGTGTTTTAGCCGCAGAGGCCGAGTGGACCGCGCTTGCCCTACCTTAGCTGGACCCCGAAGCCACTGTGCTTTTCTTCTTCTAAATACCATTCATTTCATTTCATTTTAGATAGTGTCATTGAGGTGTAATTTACATGCCAATGCTCTTTCTTAGTGTACGACTTGATGATTTTTGGCAAAATGTACAGAGTTGTGCAGTCATCACCACAGCCGATTTCAGAACTTTCCGTCACCCTCCAAACCCTCCCACTCACTGGCAGCCACTCCCTCCCACTTCCTTTTTACAAAATAGACTATTTCAAGGATGCAGAAAAGTGTGAACAGCACTGTTATCCGTACTGTACACCCACCGGCCGCGGTATCCAATCATAACATTTTGCTCACTTTGCCCAGAGCTTTCTCGTCTTTCTTTTTAGTAAATAAAGCTTTGCAAGATAAAACTGAAGCCCTCTGCCTCCATCTCCCAGACCCGTGGCCGCGTCCATCCTCGGAGGTAGCTACTGTCCTGAACTGGGGGCGTTTGGCTCTGCGGCTGTTGTTCTCACGGTGGGGAGAGGCCGGTCCTCCCACGGTGTGCTTTCCAGAAGAATCTCGAGCTCCCAGCTTTGAGATGAATCATGGGATAGTATGGCCCCATCAGCACTTAAACGCCCTCATTACTCCATTGCGTGAGCCTGCTACACTGTATCGTTTGTGTGCTACAGTGTATTTGTTCATTCCGCGCTAGGGTTGTTTCCAGTTTTCGAGGTGCTGGGCTTTTCCCCTAATGCCCTGCTTTGGTCACTACCTAGTGTTATTACCTTGTGTCTGTGCATTTGGCCTCCTATGATGTCTGTGCGTTCAGATGTGTTGATATTAACTTTGTGGGCCAATAATGACCTGCTTATGATTGTCCCGGCCGTTCTAACGTTACTTGGTACAGTTGGAGAGGCGGGGTTGTGGGCCTCCCATTCTCTGCCGGCCCAACTTGCGTTTCGATTCGGTCTGTCCATTTCCAAGAGCGGCGTGCTGAGGCCGCTGCCGCCTGTGGCTGTGCCCGTCACTTACCTCCTTGTCAGTCCTTGTGTCACAGGTTTGAAGCCATTTCGTTCAGTACATAAAGGTTTGTGATGGCTCAACTTTGAGGATTGCAGCTTTCATTAGTCACATCTTTCTTTATCCATTTAGTGCTTTTTGCCTTGAGTCACATCTTTTTGCTGTTATTCAATATATTTGTCAGTATTTTCTAGCACAGAATGTGCGTATTTTCCATTCCTTTATTGTCAGCCTTCAGTGGTGTTCTCTGATGTTAACTGATGTTAAAACAGTTTGTCTGATAGAGCCTTTTTATGTTTTTCTTTCTAATTGTGGTAAAATAGATGTAACCTGAAATTTACCATTTTAAGGGTACGTTCAGTGGAACGACAGTCGCCACCGTCCGTCTCAGGAGCTTTTCAGCTTGCAAAACTGAAGCTTCATACCTGTTAAACTTTACATTTCCTTTACGTGTTTTGTTTTAATTTTACTACAGAAAGTTTCATATATCTGCAAAAGTAGAGGAACTAGTTGAATGAACCTCCCTGTCCCCAACACCAGCTTCAATAACAATCAACTCACGGCCCGTCCTGTCCTGTTCCATCTGCACGTCTCCCCACCCTGCCCCCACCCAACCCGCCCGCGTTATTTGGAAGCAAATGTGAAACATTATTCTGTCATCTGTAAATGTTTCCACATGCAACTCTAAAAGATGGGGGCTCTTTCCCATAACCACAAAACCATTCGCACACCTAAAAAATTTTTAAATAATTATACTTTCTTAATATAGTTCACGCATTGTGATTGATACATAAGTCTCTTAAATCTCTTTTGTTTGTTTGTTTGAGACAGAGTCTCACTCTGTCGCCCAGGCTAGAGTGCAGTGGTGTCATCACAGCTCACAGCAACCTCGAACTCCTGGACTCAAGCGATCCTCCCACCTCAGCCTCCCAAGTAGCTGGGACTACAGGCGTGCACCACCATGCCTGGCTAATTTTTCTATTTTTAGTAGAGACGGGGCGGGGGGCGGGGTCTCACTCTTGCTCAGGCTGGTCTTGAACTCCTGACCTCAAGCGATCCTCCTGCCTCAGCCTCCCAGAGTGCTGGGTTTACAGGCATGCGTCTTAAATCTCTTAATCTACACATTCTTTTTCTCTCTCCCTTCCTCTCTCTCTCACAGAACCTGTAGTATTTTCTTGCTGTCTGTCATGTTCTGCCATATCATCATGATGGACCTACTTAGGGGACCATGTCTGCCCATCCCGGGGGTGCAGTGGCCTCTCCACCTGGGTCCTCCCTCTCAGACCTGGGGCGTTTCTCTCGTGTCTGAGCGTCTCATCCTTGCTGTCCAGCATGTGCCCTCCCTGGCACTCCTGCGCTCAGGTGGATGTTGTCGCATCCGGGTGTCCTGCCCACGGCCCGTGTCTTTGTCCTCTGAGCTGAGCCCTCGGCTCCGTCCTCCTGCCCAGGGATTCGTTTCTTCCCTTATAGGCCTCTCCAGGACGCCTCTGTGCCCCGCGTCCCTTCAGTGGGCGCCCCTCCCCTGCAGGCCGGGCCCTCCCCGGGGACACCCACCCCTCCCCGACGTGGGGGGTCCCTCGGTGCCACCGCTGGCTCATGTCCCCAAGAGTTGCCCCTTGTTCCATGCTGTTGCGCTTCTGGCCATGCACGCGAGGGATGAATGGCACGTCCCACCGGTCTCCAGTGGCTGTTCTCTGACATCCCGCCGCGTGGGGGGCGAGTGGGCACAGGAGGGGCTGGGGCGAAGGGCCCCAAGTGGCGCAACCCACCACCTGCCGCTCCACTTCCTCCGAGGAGGAGCTGGTGACAACAGGAAGCCCAGGCCTCAGGCCCCGCGTCTCCGCCCGTGTCTTCTAGCCGTGGCCCAGAGCCCGCCGAGGAGAGCGGCGGAGCCCCCAGCCCCCCAAGACCCCAGTGCTGAGCCCCAGGGCGCAAGTGGGTGAGTGCACAGGGGCCCCCCGTGTCCTCGCAGCCTTGCAGACGGGAGCAGCTCTGTCCTCGCTCTTCCCCAGGAGTAGCCGCTGCCTTTCCCAAGGGAAGCAGCTCCCCGGCCACGTCCCCGGCCCAGGGGAGTCCAGCAGGAAGGGGTCTGGGCACTGTCCACTCCAGGGTCCCCCTGAGCTGAGGCCCAGCGAGGGCAGAGCCCCACGGGCACAGGCGGCCCCTGCAGCCGGGGTCAGCCCCGCACGGGAGAGCACTCGGCTGCGCCTCAGGGGCGTGGGGGCTGCGAGCCCGCAAGGCCGGGAGGAGGCTGGGGGCTCAGAGGACCCCAGGCGGGCGGTGGGTCCTGGCGCAGCTGTGCCACACAGGAGGGTCCCGGGGCTTCTCCACAGACCCGTCTTGTCCTGCCTGAGCTGGTTCCCCCCCACGTCTCCACCAGCAGCCCGTGTTTGTCTCCAGACCACACTGTGTGTGTGTGTGTGCCTGTGTGTGTCTCTGTGTGTGTGGTATGTGTGTATGTGTGTCTGTGTGTATGTGTGGTGTGGTGTGTGTGGTATATATGTGTGGTGTGGTGTGTGTTTGTGATGTGTGTATGTGGTACATGTGTGTGGTGTGTATGTGTGGTGTGTCTATGTGGTGTGTGATGTGTGTGGTGTGGTGTAAGTGTGTGTATGTGGTGTGGTGCGTGTATGTGGTATGTGGGGTGTGTGTGCATGGTGTGGTGTGTGATATGGTGTGCACAGTATAATGTGTGTATGTCTGTGTACGTGTGTATGTGGTGTGTGTGTGGTATGTGTCTGGTGTACATATGTGGGGGGGTGTGGTGTCTGTGGTGTGTGCGTGTGTATGTGGTGTGTGGTGTGTGTGTGCATGGTGTGATGCGTGTATATGTGTGGTATATGTGTGTGGTGTATATGTGTGGTGTGTGTGATGTGTATATGTGGTGTATGTGTGGTGTATGTGTGGTATGTGTGTATATGATGTGGTTGTGTGTGTGTGTGGTGTGTGTGTGTGGTATGTGTGTATATGGTGTGGTGTGTGTGTGGTGTATGTGTGTGGTGTATGTATGGTGTGTGTGTATATGGTGGTGTGTGTGTGTATGTGGTGTGTGTGTGGTGTAGTGGGGTGTGTGTGTGTATGTGGTATACGTGTGGTGTATGTGTGTGTGGTGTATGTGTGTGTGTGGTGTGTGTGTGTGTGTATGTGGCATATGTGTGGTGTATGTGTGGTATGTGTGTATATGGTGTGGTGTGTGTGTGGTGTATGTGTGGTGTGCGTGTATATGGTGTGTGTGTGGGTGTGGGTGTGTGTGTCTGTGGTGCCCTTTTCCCGGTGGCGCCCGCACTGCCCTGGGACCCCCGATGGGTGCGGAAGGCCGGTGAGCGTCACACCCTGGGGCTCAGGCGTTGCTGTGCGACTCTGGTCTGGAGGGTCGAGGGCTAAGCTGGTGGCCGCCCCCATGACAGGCTCCCCGGGAACCTGTCCCAAGTTCTCGGGGGAGGGGTTGGAGCCACGCCCAGGATCCTGGGCTCCCCTGGACACTGCACCCCAGGGCCAGCCCCCGACTTCTTCCAGCCCTGGCACCGCCGCACCCTCAGACCCAACCACGTCCTCCCAGGTATGCGGGCTGGGGTCCTGCACTGCTGTCCCCATCCAGGGTGGGAGGTGACACCCAGAGCCCCTGTCCTCTGATGGCACCTGGGACACCCCCAGGGGGCAGGAGGAAGGGGCAGCGGTGATGGGGCGAGAGAGGGAGACGGCTCGAGAGCACCGGCTGGGGTGCCGTGGGACAGAGGGACGCATGCTGTCACCCACCTTCCCCTGACGCCTGTGGGTTTGGGGGCTGATGCCAGATTCTGGGGAAGTCACAGAAGAGCTGCTAGAGCTCTGGGCCATCTGATGTCACCCCAGTGCTTGCTTCATAGTGAGTGACCTGACGCCTTACATTTTAGAATGGTTCCCCACCCACCCCCAGCTCACTGCCGCATCCCTGGGCCCTGCACCGGGCTGGCGCCCAGCATGCTCCGTGGCACTCTGGGAGTGAGTGAGGGAGTCCCTCTGCCCAGGAGAGGTCGCTGCCGAGGTCCCTGCATGGCGGTGGCTGAGCCCACTCCTCCACCCTGGGTCCACCCCAGGTGCCACATCCTGAGCAGGGCCACAGGACGGACGCCCTAGCCCACCCAGACCCCGTGGTCTCTCGGGGCTGTGGCCCTCAGTGGGGTGGGGACCGGGACTGGCCCTGGGATTTGGGGAGGTTGGGCTCAGCTCTGCTTCTGTCCTAGCAGCTTGTGCACACACCAGGGGTTGGCAGGGGCAAGTGCAAGGAGAAGGGACCCAGCCGGCCAGGGCCTTTGCCCCGGGCGGTGAATCGGCCTTTCCCGAGGGGCCCAGGCCTCCTGGCCGCGGCCGGCACCCTGTCCAGACACTGCCCGGGCAGCCTGGCACCTCTCAGCTGAAACGTGGGTGGGATCCCTGCCTCGAGGTGGTGTCAACGCGACGTGCCCGGCGCACAATGGCACTGGGTGATCCAGCCATCCCTGGAGACTTCGTGGGGGCAGAAGCCCCGGGACAGCGCAGTGACCAGCAGGAAGTCCTGCTCAGGGCTGGACGCCGTCCGGGGCTGGAGGGGCCTGTCTGCCCTGTCTGGAAGGGTGTGAGGTGAGCAGCCTCGGTCTCCCCAGCTGTAAAACGGGGCAGGGGCTGGGCACTTGTGCAAACTCAGCTGCCGCTGCGAGCGAAGGTGAAGGTGGAACTCGCTGCCCCGGTGGGGCTGTGGGGGTGGGGTTCCCACTCCGTCCACTGGGGCCCAGCCCGGGCTCCGCAGGGAGCAAAGGGCCGAGGGCCGTGTGCCTCTGAGGACAGGGAGCGCAGAGCCCATGGAAGCTCTGGGAGACTCAGGGTCCCCCTGCTCCACAGCCAGGTGCTGTGTGGCCCCTTTCTGCGCACCTGTCGTGAACCACGGTCCCGCCTGACGCCGTGTCCCTCGCGGCTTGCTCCAGACGCCGGGTGAGGTCGCTGGATGCCAGGGGTTAGTAACACACGTTCACCCCGCGGCTACCAGCCAGGCGCTGGGAAGCCCCAGCCAGGGTGCTCTCCACCGGGGCGCTGGGCAATCTCGGCGATCGGGTGATGTGGGCGACACCCACCAGGCAGGCCGGGCCGCATGCGAGCTGTGATCCCTCTCCGTCTTCCTTGGCACAAACTAGGCCTAAAACAGGAGCACAGAGTTGGCCGTCTCACTCCAGGACACCGGCTGTCAGGTCCCGCCCGTGGCCTCTGGGGACCAGGCCCTGCCTGGACGTGTGGGCTGTGCTGTGCTCAGGAGTGTGCGTGCAGCCCCTCCAGCCACCAGCCGGACCACTCGGAGCCCGGGCAGGGGCAGGGGCAGGGGCAGGGGCAGCAGATGAGGGGCAGGACGGCACCCCTCCAGCCCTTGCTCCGGGGCCTTCTCCTGCAGCGGGGCAGGCTGCTGGCAGGGCCAGGGTCCTGGGACAGGGCAGCTGGTGTCCAGACACCCACTGTGAGCGAGCGGCCTCTTGGTGGAGAGCGGGGCCCCCGAGAGGCAAGGCTTGGGGGGTCAGGCCAGCCTTCCACAGCCGCTGCCCTCTGCCATGAGTGGTCAGGGCTGTCACGGCCCCAAGTCTCATTGCCTCAGATGTGGGGGTCGTGACAGGGGTCGGGCCTCTTGGATGCTCAGATCTGGCCAGAGTTGCAGAGACCTCTATGCCCAAGTGGCAGGTTCTGCTGCATGGAAGCTTCCGGGACAGGTCATCTGGGGTTTGTACCGGGCTGCAGCCGGAAGTGGGCCATGGGTTCCCTGGCTGGCTGAGGAGCTAAGGTCAGGGGCTGAGGCTCCTCCTGGACAGGCGGGACCTCACCACGCCAGGGCTCCTGCCTGGGCGGGGCCTCGGGAGACCAGCCCAGCCCGGCGCTGCCCTCGGCAGGGCGATCCCCCGGGTGCTGCCAGAGCACTGGCCCACACACTCTCTCCCAGCGCCCCAGAGGCTGAGGGTTTGGGGAGGGTCAGCCCCACGGGCACAGCTTCCTGCCCAGGTGACTTTTCAGTGGTGTCGAGCGTGGCTGTGCATTGGTACATTTGGTGGTCAAGGTGCCCGAGTGTGACGGAGACTCAGTGGCGGTGTGGGGGAGGGGGTGCTGCAGGAGCCAGCACAGGTCAGAGCCCAGGAATCCCGGAGAGCCACGGACGCCCGTGCCAGCCCGGAGGAGAGGCACGGACTTGTCCACAGACAAGTGGGCGAGTGAGTATGGACGGCAGATGCCCAGCAGGGAGCCCCTGAGGTCACGCTCAGCTGTCCCCACTGCCCCGGGGGACTGTCCTCAGGAATGTCGGCAGCGGAACACAGACGGCTCTGGGAAGCTGCAGAAGCCGTTTCAGGGAACGTCATCAGCCCCCACGGAATTCAGAGTTTTTAAAATGCCATCATGTTATATGCGCTGATTGTGGAAAGTTTGGAAAACACAAACACCCAGAGAAACATGGACTATTTTGGCACATCTATTTTAACTCTGTTCCCATATATTCACTTTCTAGCATGAAACTGAGTGGCCCGGAGCAGCTGCTCACACGCGTTGCCGTGTAGGATTCCACAGGGAGGGCATCGTTGTGTTAAAAACCTTTTCTGATTTGATGGCTACACAGGAAACCTAGATGTTTTGATTGGCATCCCTGGCTATCAGCAAGGGTGACTTTTTCACACCTTTATTAACCAGTTACATTTCTTCCCCTGTGAAGTATCTGTTCATAGCCTTTTTGTTATTAATTTCTAAGGTCTTTTTGAAGATGACGATTACGACTCACCTTTCGCACTGGAGAGATATTAAATGTTTCCTCCATGCAGTTCATTACGTACAAAGTTTGTCATTTTGAGAGTCTACCTTCTTGGTATTTTCTTCCTTAGTTTTTATGCTGAGGTTTCCTTACCCTGATATTCATATTCTTCTATTTCCCTTATTGTTTATTTCCTAAAACTAAGTCCCTGCCCATTTGCTGTCCTTCCTTTGCGTCCTTGGCAAGAGCATCTGGGACCTCAGGCTTTGGGTCTCCGTCGGGTACAGAGTTCGCTTGGCATCGGGCAGAGAAGGTGTCGTCTCCTTTCTAGATGCCCGTAAACAGGACTCGATTTCCCCTTTGACTTAGGAGGTATCTGGCAGAGTGTTTGACATTTTCTAATTAATGGGGGGGGGTCTCCTTTTATCCCATTTTGTCGGAAACTGTGGCCGTTTGACTTGCTGCCGTCGGGCTTCACTGACAGTGAAACGAACGTCTCACACACACTTGGAAAAATCCGCATCTGCTCGCGGGCGGTTCTTGGGTCTTCCTCCTCCTCCTGCTCCTTCTCGTCCCCATCCGGTCCGGCCCTTTCTGTCCCCTGGATCTGCCTGGAACCTTGTGACCCGGGAACAGCGCCCGGCCACGGAGGTTCCGTGGTTCTTCGCTGTGTTTCTACAGAGCAGAAACGACCCCGTGCTGCCGCCTGGCTCCGGGTCCGAAGAGGCAGATGCTACTTCACAATTGTCCCGGAAGGGACACGGGCTCCTGCTCCCTGCTCTTCCCGGCCCCGTCCCCGCGGGCACCTTCCTTGTCACGCTGACGCCGGTGTCCCCTGTGAGGCAGCGCGGTGGGGCAGCTCTGGGGCAAAGCTGCGGTCGGTCTTGGGGCCTGGGTTTCTCCAGCAGCCTGGCCCTGGGGTTTGCCGCTCAGGCTCGGCCCTCCCCCTGCGTCTCGCTGAGGGACAGCTTTCTTTCTTAATGTTTCCTTTTGTTTAGAGACAGGGCCTCGCTCTGTTGCCCTGGCTGGACTGCAGTGGTGCGATCACGGCTCACTGCAGCCTCTAACTCCTGGGCTCCAGCCACCCTCCTGCCTCAGCTTCCCAAAGCGCTGGAACCACAGGTGCCACCACACCTGGCCCGTTCTGTCTTTTGCCTATGGTCTGTTTCTCACCTGACCGTGCGTGTGACTCTCTAGTCGATTTTTCTTAGGCTGCCACTTTCCTGTCTCAGAAGCCCGGTGCCGAGAGCTTTGCTCACCGTGCAGTAGGGTCCTTGTTAGCTGTGTCCATTTGGTGCTGGGGGGGGCAGCCCCGAGGGGCTCTCCAGGAAGGAAGACCCAGTCCACAGTGCAGGGGACTTGGGGACAGGCGCCGCTTCCTGCTGCAGTGCTGGGGTTGTGCCAGTGCTCCCTGTCGGGCAGGGCCCAGGTCAACTGTGGCTCTGACACAAAGTTCTAATCCGTCTGTGGGGCCTCGGCTTGGGTTGTGCACCTTCGTCTTGGTCAGGGTCAGGGGACCCACCCTTGGGCCCAGAAAACCCCTGCAGAAGCCCAGGGGCTGGAGGAGGGGGCCGCACACCTCGGTGGCAGGGCTGCAGGGAACGCCATCGGGGGCTGCCCACCTCCCGGCCGGGCTCCTCCTGCCTCCTTGCCCGGCCCTTCCTGCTGGTTCCGCCCTGGGGCGCCTCCCCGAGCACCCACTGCCCTGCCGAGCTGAGGGCCTGCGCATGCCGGGCGCCCCGTGCCCTCTGCATCATGCCGTATCCAAGCCCGTCCCCATCCCCAGTCCCACAGAGGAAACTGAGGCAGAGAGGCCCAGAGGGTTTCAGGCCTCTGAGGGCCCGTCCTGGCTGCTGCACCCCACTCTCCCACGCAGAGGGGAGGGCTCAGGCTCCAGGCACCCCCTCTGCCTCACCGGGCAGGCTGGCTCTTCGCCCGTCTGCCCCCGCGCTCACAGAGCTGCCATCTGTCAGGGCTCAGCGTGGGCGTCCAGGGCTGTGGTGGGGTCTCACTCTGCTCGGCAGCCCCCCAGCTCCGAGCCTCCCAGGGCTACCACCCACAGTGCAACACTTGCGGGGGAGGTGGCCCCCACCCAGCCCTGCCCACTTCCGTGGTCAGGCTCAGGTCACTGTGGTCTGTGGGCCAGGCCCGCTGTGACCGAGGTGCGCTCCCCCCTTGGGGTGGGGCTGTGTGTGCACCGGTGTGAGTGGGTGCCCAGGTCCACATCCTGCTGCTCCCGGGGCCTCAGTTTCCCCATTCAAGGCTCCAGGGCATTTGCATGCTGGTTGCCGTGAGTGTTTTGGGGGGCGGGGGAACCCAGTGTGTGGCCAGACAGGGCAGGCGCAGAGTGAACTGAAACCACCTCCCCAGCCCACAGCTGTGACCCAGGGAGCCAGATCAGGGTGCGAGTTCTGCTTTTGACCCTGGAAGGGGAAGGACTGTGGGTTCCGTTTTGACATTTCTGGGCTCTGATTATAATGCTGCTGGGTACCAGGGAACAAGGTTGCCTCCAAAAAGGCAGGAACTTGGGGCTGGTTGGGGCCTCCAAGCTGCGGGACCCCCGTGGGAGCCCCTGAGCGCAGACACCGCACAGGCCAGGCCCCACCGCGGTGCCCCGGAGCCCTCAGGCCGCAGCACAGGAGCAAGCACGTCCTCAAGGCCGACAGGGCCTGGGGTGGGGTCTGCCGGCCGGTTCTCGCTCAGCCTTGGGCCCCCAGGTCAGGGCAGCGTCAGGCGCCTTCTAGAGGAGCTGGCATTTGCCCAGGGAGGCTCTGATCTTTGTTTCTGATAACAGCCCCGGGGTAAGAGAACTGTCACTTCCTGCCACTGCCTCCTGGGGACTCGCCTTCTCCCAACCTTCCTGGTGTCAGACACCAAGTTCTCAGGTCCTGGGAACTCAGACCCAGGGTCCCACCCCACAGAGCACACCCCGAGGCCCCCTCAGGAGCTGACCCCTGGCTGCTCTGGGCACCTCCAGGGCAGGGAGGGAGGCGGGAGGGTGAGGCGGAGGTGGAGCCCCACCGGCTCCTGGCCCGAGGGGGGCCTGTGGGAAGGTGCTAGGCCCCAGCACCAGGCCCGCACCTGCCTCAGTCGCTTTGCCTCGGGGAGGTCAGGGCTTAGTGACCATCCCTCCGTTGCCATCGACACCCGGGTTCTAAGGACAGGGTGGGGGTGGATCTGGGAACAAAGCGGCAGGTCCCCCAGCCGCTGGGGGCTCAGGCAGGTCAGGTGACCCTGTACGGCCCAGCCCACCCCGCCTGGCACCTGGGCACCGGGCAGGCCTCGCGCACAGCCAGACCCACGGGCGTCGGGGTTGTTTCTCTTCCTGGCCCCGCTTCTGCCGCCGCTGCCGAGGGACCAGAGACGGGGCCGCGTGATCCCTGCTCCGAGCGCAGGCGCCGTTCACGAGGACTCGGGCGCACAAAGGCAGAGTGTACAGACCACGTGTGTGTGGTGTGTGGTGTGTGTGGTATGTGCATATGTGTGGTGTGTATGTGTGATTTGTATGCATGTGGGGGGGTGCATGAGTGGTGTGTGTGCATGTGTGTGGTGTGTACATATGTGTGGTGTCTGTGATGTATATGCGTGTGTGGTGGGTGTGGTATATGTGGTGCATGTGTTATATGTGGTGTGTGTGTGTGGTGTGTGCATGTGGTATGTGCATGTGGTGTGTAGTGTGTGTGGTATGTGATGTGTGCATGTGTGCATGTGGTGTGTACTGTGTGGTGTGTGTGTGGTGGGTGCATATGTGTGGTGTGTATGTGTGATGTGTATACATGTATGTGGTGTGTGGTGTGTGTGATGTGTGCAGTGTGTGCATGTGGTGTGTAGTGTGTGTGGTATGTGCATATGTGTGGTGTGTGATGTGTGCATGTGTGTGATATGTGGTGTGTGCATGTGTGTGGTGTGTATGACTATGGTATGTGATGTGTGTGGTGGGTGCACTGTGTGGTATGTATGTGTGATGTGTGTGGTGTGTGCATGTGTGTGGTGTGGGATGTGTGCATGTGTGCAGTGTGTGAGTGTGGTGTGTGCATGTGTGGTGTGTGCATGCATGTACATGCATTTGTGTATGTGCATATCTGTACATGCGTGTGCCACTCACACCCCCCAGCCGGGCCTCCCTCCCTGCTGGTGGCTGGGCCCAGGGCAGGGACTTGCGGTGGCCGACGGTGTTGGCCCCAATTGGGCCTCAGCCCCGTGGCACAGGAGGGACTGGACCCAGCTCCGAGTCCCCGGCCAGCCAGGAGGGGCTCCGCGGGGGGTCAGCCCAGACGCTGGGCCCGAGGCCTGTCCCTGAGACCCCTCCCTCCACAGGACATGCTGGGCCGGTGCCACCCGCTGCTCGCCCTGGTGGGGCTGCTCTGCCTCGGGTCTGGTGAGTCCTGTGGGGCGACCCCACGCACATCCCGTGGGGAGAACAGGGCCCGCCCCCGTGTCCCCCTGGACGGAAGTTCCCGGGTGGCTGGGAGCAGGTCCCAGGAGGGGGTGGGGGGTGGGGGGGTGGCGGTGGCTCTGCCCCTGGGGGCTGATGCGGAGCCCCCTCCTGGAGGCCCCCTCCTGCCCCTTCCTGAGCCTCCCCAACCCTCTTCCTCCCCCACTCACCCCCGAGGGGCAGCCCAGGGCAGGCAGCGCCCACTCACCCGCCGGTCTCGTCCCCAGTCCTTGCCGAGGAGTGCACCAAGTACAAGGTCAGCACCTGCCGGGACTGCGTGGAGTCGGGGCCCGGCTGCGCCTGGTGCCAGAAGCTGGTAAGCACCGGGGCAGGGCCCCTTCCTGCCTCTGAAGCCAGGGGCACCCGGAGGTCCCCGGCTCCCTTTTCTCCTGGGGGCAGGAGTGGCCCAGAGGCTGCCAGGCTGGTCTGAGACCAGGACGGATGGACCCGGCTCAGGGGCCACCTGTGCCCCAAGGCAGCGGCCCAGGCAGGATGGGCTGTGCGGGGGCCCTGGCCAGACACCCCACCAGAGGGGCTTCCGGAAGGGGGCAGCACCACAGGGTGCTCTGAGCAGCACCCAGTGCCTGGGGAGGGGATAGTCCAGCTTCAGGATGTGGAGAAAATGCAGAGAAGTTTCCGCTCTGGGGCTTCAGCTCCTCTTGTCCCCAGTTGCGGTTCGTGATCTACTCAACGCCGCAGGGACAGAAAGGCCACAGCCCCAGACAGCGGGGCTCAGGGTGAATTCCTGGGCCCTAAGCCCACAGCGTCCTGGGGCAGCCCACCTCCCCCTGCCGAGAGCTCTCCCAAACCCCCACCTCCCCCTGCCGAGGGCCCCCCCAAACCCCCACATCCCCCTGCCGAGGGCTCCCCCAAACTCCCACCTCCCCCTGCCGAGAGCTCTCCCAAACCCCCACCTCCCCCTGCCGAGGGCCCCCCCAAACCCCCACATCCCCCTGCCGAGGGCTCCCCCAAACTCCCACCTCCCCCTGCCGAGAGCTCTCCCAAACCCCCACCTCCCCCTGCCGAGAGCTCTCCCAAACCCCCACCTCCCCCTGCTGAGGGCCCCCCCAAACCCCCACATCCCCCTGCCGAGGGCTCCCCCAAACTCCCACCTCCCCCTGCCGAGGACTCCCCCGGACCCCCACCTCCCCCTGCCGAGGGCTCCCCCGGACCCCCACCTCCCCCTGCCGAGAGCTCTCCCAAACCCCCACCTCCCCCTGCCGAGGCCCCCCAAACCCCCACCTCCCCCTGCCGAGGGCCCCCCAAACCCCCACCTCCCCCTGCTGAGGGCTCCCCCAAACCCCCACCTCCCCTTGCTGAGGGCGCCCCCACCTCCCCCTGCCAAGGGCTCCCCGGGACCCTCACCTCCTCCTGCTGAGGCTCCCCCAAACCCCCACCTCCTGCTGCCAAGGGCTACCCCGGACCCCCACCTCCCCCTGCTGAGGGCTCCTCCACCTCCCCCTGTCCAGGGCTACCCCGGACCCCCACCTCCCCCTGCTGAGGGCCCCCCGGACCCCCACCTCCCCCTGCCCAGGGCTCTCCCGGACCCCCACTTCCCCCTGCCGAGGGCTCCCCCAGACCCATTCTAGGCTTGCTTTTCTCTGTGTTCTTGCTCGCGCTTCTATTTCTTGAATACCTGAAACAGCGACACGGCTCCAAACGCCAACGCGGCGTAAACAGCACACCCAGGCCCCGCCCCACCTGCTGCTGGGGCCACCAATCCGCCTCCCTTGGTGCAGGTGGCAGGGACAGCCAGGCACCTTTTCACACTTTCCGAACCCAGGGGCCTTTGGGGGACAAAGTATCAAGAGGAAAGAGCCCTGGACCCGGGACCCTCCCCTGCTGCTTCCGTTTCCCTGTGAACTGCGAGGGGGTTGGCCCAGAGCCTGGCCAGGGTCCCGGGTGCCTTGGGACGGCCGCACTGGCTGAGAGGGGACACCTGTTCCCCGGGGATGGAGGTTCTGCTGATAGGGGGCTCGAAGCCCCGGGCCAGCTACCAGATGATGTGGACACTCCGGCTCTGGGCCGTCTGCGGCTTCCCCTCGCGGTCAGCCTTGGGCTGGAGCGGTGGCCCCTGAGTCCTCGGCCTCTGGAGGCAGCGGGGTGGGTGCCGCCTGGGAGCCTGCAGGGAGGGGCTGCAGGAGGCCGGGGGTCTTCGCTGGCAGCTTCTGACTCCACCAGCCCTACCGGGACTCTGTCCCCAGTTCCGGGTGCAGAGGAGGAGGGGGACCCCGAGGGTCAGCCAGCCTCCTGCAGCCCCTGCAACGTGGCCCCCACATTTCTCTGCCCTTGTCCTGACCCCCGACACTCCTCCCCCAGAACTTCACAGGGCCGGGGGACCCCGACTCCATCCGCTGCGACACCCGGGAGCAGCTGCTCAGGCTGGGCTGTGCAGCCGATGACATCATGGACCCCAGGAGCCTGGCCGAGGCCCTGGAGGACCGGGTGGGGGGCCGGAAGCAGCTGTCGCCACAACAAGTGACGCTCTACCTGCGGCCAGGTAGGCTGGGCCTTGGCAGGGTGAGCTGGGCACACCGCGTGGGGTGTTCTGGGGCCCTGCTTTGGGCAAGTGTCCAGGCCAGACGGCAAGGTGGCCAGGGAGGCCCAAGGACTGCCGGGCACTCAAGGCCAGAGTCTGAGCCCCCCACGACCTTCCCAGGTGGATTGCCCCCAACCCCACTGTCTGCAGCTGGGTGTCTGGGCTCCCTTTTAGCCCTGCATTCTGCACCTTAAAAGGGAGAGCGGGCCATTTGGAAACACTATTCTATCCCCCTCTCAGAAGGCCTTGGTCCTCTTAGCAGAGTAAAGGCTCTGATAAGTCCTGCAGCTGAGAGACCTGGGTGACTGTTTAAACCTGCATCACCAAACTGACCCGACCAGAGAGCCGTGTTTCAGAACACAGTCCCTGTCCGTGCTCCGAGAAGCGCCCTCCCGGGAGAGGACTGTGGTGGAGCAGTGGACAGAGCAGAAGGCCTGGGGTGGGCGGCTCCACCCTGACTGGCTGGTGCCCAGGCCACGGCGAGGCAGTGAAGGAACAGGCAGCCGTCCCTGAGCGCTGCAAGTGGGAGGAGGCCACGGGCAGCACCCCAGGGAGGGGCGGCCTTGGATGGCCGCACTGTTTGCCCGAGGAGTCCCGCCCTTGGGAGCAGCCAGGGCAGAGGCCCACTGAGTTGGCCCTGGGGCAAAGTGGGCCCGGGGACAGTCGGGTGAGAGCCAGCAGCAGGGAGGAGGTCCTGGGGCCAGCTGTGCGCAGGGGCCGGGAGGCCGGGGGCGGCAGGGGACCTATGCCTACCCTGGTGTCCCCACCTCCTAACACCGTCACCTTGGGGGTGAGGATTTCAGCATATGAACTTTGGGGACCCAAACACTCAGGCCACAACAGATGGACGTTCTTGTATAGTCCTGTCACTTAGAACGGGGGGGATGTGGGGTTTCCTCCTACGCAAACGTCACGGGTGCACCACGCAACCTCGACGGCGTAGCTGTGCGCCTGGGCTGTGCGGTGCGCCTGGCGCTCCCGGGCTGCGCCTGCGCGGCAGTGACGGCACGGGGCACTGCGGGCTCCTATGGCACGGTGGCAGGCACCCGCGCACCTGGCCACATCCGACACGGGAAAGGCGCAGTGAGACACGGTATTGAAATCTTAGGGGGCCACCGTGGCATGTGTGGTCCTTCCTGGACCCAAATGTCGTCGTACGGCACATGACCGTTTGGGGACTGTGTGTCCTTTCTCTGACAGTCACGTCCACCCAGGCATCCTGTGTCTGATTCTCACCTCCTGCCAGGCGCGGGGAGCGGGGTCTGCAGGATTTGGGCTGCTGGAGAGGGCGTCAGCACGCGGCCTGGGGCCTCACTCTGGCGTCCCTGCCGGCAGGTCAGGCGGCCACGTTCAACGTGACCTTCCGGCGGGCCAAGGGCTACCCCATCGACCTGTACTACCTGATGGACCTCTCCTACTCCATGCTCGACGACCTCATCAACGTCAAGAAGCTGGGCGGCGACCTGCTCCGGGCCCTCAACGAGATCACGGAGTCCGGCCGCATCGGTGAGGCCCACGGCCGCTGCAGGCCCTGGCTCCGTCCTTCCCCGGTCCCCGGGCTGCCCCTGCCACCCACACACCTCCAGGGCCAGGTCCCCAGGGGCCAGGTGCTGGGGGCTCCCCACACAGCCTCTGTCCCGGGGCGTCCACAGGGCTGCAGGGGGGCCTGTGTCCCTGCCAGGGCCACGTCCAGCCACTGGCTACCCGAGACCCACAGACATCGTCCGGCCCCCACTTCCTCTTCCCCCTGCTTTTATTTGGTTTTTGGTGTGTTTAAAAGACAAACGTCTCACAGTGCTAATTGTTAAGCATTGAAGAGCCCAAAAGCATGTAGACCACACGGTAATCATAGCACTGAAGACAAAGGCACAGCCAACTCTGCTGGGCTGAGCGTCTCAGCGCTCCGCACGCACTGACTTGGTGCAAAGTGCAGGTCTTGGACGCACATGTGTCGGGGACCAGGGAACCTCTCACCCCACCTAGTGCCACCCCCCAGAATAGCACTCTGCTGCCTTCTCCATATGTAGGACGCACAACGCACAAACACGTGAATACACGCTCACTCGGCTGCTCACGCCCTCACTCACATGTGCACACACTTGTGCTCACATTGTACATGCCCACATACATACCTAGCCACACGTGTGCAAGCACATGCTCACACAGTCATGTCCCATGTATGAGACCATGCATGTGCAAATGCATACATACTACCGTGCATGCATGAACACACACTTGTGCTCACTCTGTACATGCCCACATACATACCTGGCCACACTTGTGTGCATGCACATGCTCACACAGTCATGTCCCATGTATGAGACCATGCATGTGCAAATGCAGATGTATGAGACCATGCATGTGCAAATGCAGACATACTACCGTGCATGCATGAACACACACTTGTGCTCACACTGTACATGCCCACATACATACCTGGCCACACGTGTGTGCAAGCACATGCTCACACAGTCATGCCCCATGTATGAGACCATGTATGTGCAAATGCAGACATACTACTGGGCATGCATGAACACACACTTGTGCTTACACTTGTACACATTCACATGTACACGCTCACATGCCCAAACATATACCTAGTCACACATGTGGATCAGGTATATCCACACCTGAACAGACATGCACACAGGAACATACATGCACACACTCATTCAACACATGTATATGATCACACACATGCACACAACCATGCTTATGTGTATAAGATCATACATGCACACAGATGTACTCACTTGCACACCTGTGCTCACACACATACATGATTGCACACTCTGGTTCACACACACGGCTGCACATATGCATGCGTGTGCTTGCTCAACACACACACACTCTCACATGTGCCATCCTGCTTCCTCCCCTGCCCTGCTACGAGATGGTGAAACCGAGGCTCGGCCCTCATGCCCCCAGAGGCCAGCCTGCCGCAGCCTCATCTGTGTGTCCCTCAGGCTTCGGGTCCTTCGTGGACAAGACGGTGCTGCCCTTTGTCAACACGCACCCCGAGAAGCTGAGGAACCCGTGCCCCAACAAGGAGAAGGAGTGCCAGGCCCCCTTTGCCTTCAGGCACGTGCTGAAGCTGACCAGCAACGCCGACCAGTTCCAGGCCGAGGTCGGGAAGCAGCTGATCTCTGGAAACCTGGACGCCCCCGAGGGCGGGCTGGACGCCATGATGCAGGTCGCCGCCTGCCCGGTAAGGCCACGCCCTGCGCAGGTCTCCGATTTCCCTGACTTGGAGCGTGCGTCGAGTAGGGACCACCTTAGGGACTGGAGCCGAGGGCCTGGGCCCTGCCCGAGACACCACCCCCAGCCTGGGCCTGGGGACAGCAGCCCCCACCCAGGTCACCTCCCAGCGTCCCAAGCGGGAGAGCGAGGGGGGCAGGGAGGATGGCAGCGGGGCCTGGAGATGGCCGCACTTCCACTGCCAGCTGTGAACACGCTGGTGACCCAGACACACCTTCCGAAGCCTGAACACATGCGAGTGGCAGCCTGGTCCTGGCGTGTCCCCTCACCGACGTCCCTGCCCACTCTGTCCGTGGACGGTGCTCACAACAGAACGGTCACATCGCGTGGGCCCGTGATCCAGGTCACGCACCGTCCTCACCTTCCCCTGCGGGCCCTGGCCGTGCTGAGTCACCTCGCAGACACGCACTGTGCACACACACGTGTGGTCACAGTCTAAGACACGAGTTGCCCCCAAACACGCGTTCAAGGGGCCGTCGGTGGCAACCTCGGCTCCCCGCCGTGGTCCCCAGGTTCTTGCTTCTCTCGGACCGCGGCGTCGGCACCGCGTGGGGGACCCTGCCATACGGATTTCGTTTCTTCCTGGGCGCTGCCTCCTGGGATTCACTCCCAGGCCCGGCCGCCGGCGCTGCAGAGGTCGCGGCCCCTCCCAGCCGTGCACGTGCACTTCCAGTCTCCTCGCCGTGTGCTCACGGCGGCTGGGAAGCGGCTGTCTCGGCAGACGTTCCTCAGGCTCCTCCTGGGCGCTGGCGTCTGGCTGGACACGGGACCCCGAGGAGAGGCTGGCCCGGGCTGGGTCTGCTCTCCCACCGTCTCCGCGGCTGTGCAGACCCAGGCCCGCCAGCCTCCGGCCGCCCGCTGCCTCTGCCTCCTCTCTTCCCAGCTGTGTGAGGGCACAGTGGGGAAACTGAAGCAGGGACCCTTCCCCTCCTCACATTTTCTCCACAGGAGGAAATCGGCTGGCGCAACGTCACGCGGCTGCTGGTGTTTGCCACGGACGATGGCTTCCACTTTGCGGGTGACGGGAAGCTCGGTGCCATCCTTACCCCCAACGACGGCCGCTGTCACCTGGAGGACAACATGTACAAAAGTAGCAACGAATTTGTGAGTGTGCCCCCTCCCAGGCGTCCCCCGTGGTGCCTCCTGGCAGGACGAGGGGTTGAGCGAGACCCTCAGCGGGTGGAAGGCCCTGTGGCCACTGGCCATTCATGGGGACGACAAGGGCAGGGTCACCACCTCGCCAGAGCCAGGCGCCTCCTTCCAATCTAAATAGCAAGTCCTTGAAGAGATTTCCAGAAGCCCCTAGAGGCAGTGTTGGGTCTCTCAGGACCAGCCTCAGGCCGGGGAAGGCGGTGGGTGGTCCAGGCCAAGCCCCAGCCTCACCCCCCTGCGCCAGGGCCCTGCAGTTGCCGCCCTGCTGCGGCCTGGCCGAGGGCAGCACCGTCTGCTCTGGGCCTGTGGAGTCAGGCGCAGCGACTGCCCCAGCCTGCAGCACGGCCGGGCCCCGTCCCTCCCACTCGGCCCCCCACCCTCCAGTGCCCGGGCAGGGGCGGGGAACAGGGGCGTTGAGGAAATGTGGCTGGAGAGGGCAGGAACCCTCTGGCTTGGCCTCAGGGCCACCATCTTTCCCGGGGGTGTCCTTGCCGGCTGTGACACTGCGTTGACACGTCCTGAAATCACAAGCTCTGGGGGCCGCAAAGGACTTTAGAGAGGGACGGCTCAGGGTCCTCCACCTGCAGCCGCGGGCGGGGGGCGGAGCCCTCGGGGCCTAACCCTGACCGGGGCGGGAGGGGGAGCCGCCCCCCCTGCAGGGGCCTCTGCGGGAATCCAGGGCCTGCAGTGAGGAGAGCAGGTGCCACGTGGGGGCATCGCGGCATCTCCCCAGTGCCCCAGCACAGGCTCCTCCCAATGCCGCCCTGGCCGCTGTCGACCGCGACCACCCGGGCGTGGCTGCACCACTGGATTCCCCTGTCAGTGCGTCGGTCGGGGAGCACATACTGTCCAGCACCTTCTCAGCTCACCTCCGTCCCACTGGTCCCCCCCCCATCCTGCCATTCGCGCATTGTGAACCTTCCTCAGCGGAGGCGCCACCAGCAGAGCAAGGAGGGACCGCCTCGGCCGCACCCTCTGGGCCCTGGGCAGTTGCTTCCACGGGCAGGCGGGGACCGTGGGTGGCCGCGGGCCGGCTGACCGGGCGTCTCCTCCCCAGGACTACCCGTCGGTGGGCCAGCTGGCGCACAAACTGGCCGAAAGCAACATCCAGCCCATCTTTGCCGTAACCAAGAGGATGGTGAAAACCTACGAGGTGAGTGCAGTCGGGGTCCTGGACGTTGGGCGGGGCCACACTGCAGCAGGAGGACAAGGCCCAGCGCCACACGGGCCCGAGCGCCACTGCCACGTGTTGGGCGTGGGCAGCCGCCTGGCCCAGCCTCGGTTTCCCTGGTTGAGAAGCCTGAGGCTTCTTTGTAGGCGGCAGGACACCTGCACATGGACACAAGAAGGAATTTTTCCTGGTCTCTGAAATGCGGTAAAATTGACAGCATTGTCTTGGTGTCAGAGGTGATGTCCCCAAGCTTGCTGGGACACCACAGGGACGAGCGTCGGAGGCTGACGCTGCGGACAAGGAGGCCAGGGCAAGACAGGATGGGCCACCAGCCCAAGCACGCGCCCCTGGTGAACAGCAGGGTCAGGACTGGGGCCCCAGGCTGCCCAGTCCAAGGCACCAGCAACTTCTCCACGCTGCCTCTGCCCAGGACGCAGGCAGGCTTCCAGTTAGCCAGCTCTCCGTCAGGGCATGGAACGTTCCAGGCACGAGTCTGGGGCCTCCCCTCAGTGGGCGAGTCTGGGCAGCTCTCTGAGCATCTACTTCAACCCGTCCAGGAAGACAGGGCAGCAGAACTGAGGTGAGGGGACCACGAGCAGGGGCTCTGGAGGCAGCCCAGCCAGGGCTGGGACAAGCCTTCACTACATGCCTCGACCAGCAGGAGCAAAAACCAAAGCAAACGCCACGCTGGGCCTTGGCGCTGGCTTTGAACCAGCCCGTCCACCCGCCTGGAGGAGGACGCGACCCGTCTGCAGCCCGTGCCTGGGTTGGGAAAGCGCAAGTGGCATCAGGCCTGACTTGCCCAAACCCCCACGGCCAGGGAGCTCATCTCCACGCTTCCCCTGTGGAAACCGAGGCCCCTGGGAGGAAGCCAGAGCCTGACTCATGTTGTCGGGGTGCCCTCGGCCCCCGCAGCCCCCAGAGCAGAGGGCTCCTCCAGTCCACTTATCTCCGAAGACAGCAGCCGTTGGCATCACAGAGTGTGGAGCGGCTGCAGGACTGAGAAAGACGACGTTCCAGTGGTCAGGGTGGCACCCTGCAGTCCCTTGCTCCCTCTGCCCGTGGGCATGGTCCTGTCCTGTCAGCAGTGGCCAGGCAGGCACAGGCGGTTTCCAGGGCACTGACCAGTACCATGTCCTGCATTTCTGCTGCTATGACACGTGTGTGGCCTGCCCCGAGAATACAGCTGGGTGCTCGGTGACGCCTCCAGGGTCAGTTCAAGATGCTCAGGGGTCGCTGGGGTTCCCCAGACCACTCCCAGGTTCCACGATTGCTGGAAAGACTTGCAGAACTCAGAAAAGCCACTAAGCTCAGTGGTGGTTGATTACAGCGGGGGACACAGGTCAAAGTCGCAAAGGTAAAAGGTGCACAAGTAGAGTCCAGGAGAGACCAGACCCGAGCTCCCAGGTGTCCCTTCCCCGAGGAGGGGTGGACAGTGCTTCACCCTCCAGCAATGATGTGTGACATGCTCAGAGCACTGCCCCAGGGAGGCTCACCCAGGCCGTGGGGTCCAGGGTTTTTACTGGGGGTTGGTCACAGAGTTGGGGCTGACCCCTGTCCCCAGCCCCTCTGAGGGTGAACTGACACCGCTCAAGGCCCCGCCCTACACCACACCGCAGGGCTATCCGAAGTGGCCCAGGCCTGCCCTACACCACACCTCGGGGCTGTCTGGGGTGACCCAGGCCCCGCCCTACACCACACCGCAGGGCTATCCGAAGTGGCCCAGGCCCTGCCCTACACCACACCGCGGGGCTGGCTGGCATGGCCCAGACTCCCAGGTAAGCAAGGGGCCCGGCAGGCAGGACATCCCAAGGGTTCAGAAGTGACCTCCCAGGGGCCCGGCCAGGGCCAAACGTGCAGGGCGTGGCCAGCCCTGGCCTGCTGCGTTGCCCGTGCACAGCAAGGCCTGGCCGGCGGGAAGGGAACACCTACCGTCCTCCTGGAAGGAGCCGTCCGCTCATGGCAGCCTGCGCAGTGAGGGTCCCGGGGCCGGACGCACCCCCCTGGTCAGACAGTCCAAAGGAAGAAAGACGACGGTCGTCCTCGCGCTTTGTGAAGCCTGGTGACCAGGTCTTCAGAGTCAGAGGGCCGAGGTCGGACAACCTCAAACCCAGCTCTGCTCCTGGCACCGGGACGGCCCAGGCCCCCTGCTCACCGTGACTGCTGTGTCCGCTCTGTGAACGGAGCCCGATGCCCACCTGGGAGGCCCTCGTGGGGGACGGAGCTCACCCGCCCCACAGGGCCCGATTATCCTCGTTGGGACAGTGACCGCAGTGACAGCCAGTCCTCGCCTGGGGGCCTGTCACCGCCATCACCATCGCCATCCCCATGGACATACGGACCCGGCCAACCGCCCCCTCCTGCCTGAGGCCCTGCACAGCCCTGCGCACACCGCCCCCCTGCTGCTTAGGGGCAAGGGGACGGCCCCGGGGTTTGGGGAGCCGTGTGGCCCTTGAAGGGAGCTGAGCTGGGCAGGGGCTGGAGAGGGGACCGGCCAGGCCACCTGCATCACAGATGCTCCGCCCGCCCCGGGGCCACGTGCCAGCTGGAACTGGCCTGCCACGGCCACTGTCACGGGGACACAGTCAGCGTTAAAATTCACTCACATAAACTCATCACACACTGGGAACTTACCACTCCCTGGCGATTCTACCACATTTTACTGCGATCCGTGCGCTTGGGCTGCTTCCGCCTACTGTCCTTCGTGGTGGGAACGCCACCCAGCGGTGGCAGCCACGTATCTTGTCCCAGCTGAGTGAGGCCACGGGCCTGAAATCCACCAGGCTGGCAGTGTTTACACCGCAGCAATGCCAGTCGCCACGACGCAGGGCTTCTACTTCCCAAGAGCCAGGGGTTACTGACCCGCGCGTCACTGCAGGTGGCTCTAACTACGGGAATGGGCAACCGTGTGGAGGACTGTCGGGGCCATTGCTCGCTGGCGGGAGCCCCTGGGGCAGAGGTTCCCATGGCACCAGGCTCTAGCTGTGCCCCGCTTGGTCTTGCCCAACAGAAACTCACCGAGATCATCCCCAAGTCGGCCGTCGGGGAGCTGTCCGACGACTCTGGCAACGTGGTCCAGCTCATTAAAAACGCCTACAACGTGAGTCCCCCGGCAGAAGGGTGGTCGGGAGGGACAGCCCTGCCTTCTAGAGCGGCTGCAGCCTCCTGCAGCCCCTCGGGGCCCAGCCCTCTGGCCTCCTGGATGCCCCGGCCTGGCCGCACCCCACAGGAGCCCCAAATCCTCTCTCGCTGATGGCGTGGCGTGTGCTGGGTGCTCCCTGAAACACACACTCCGACCCTCCCCATTCCGGGCTCTTCCCTACTGGTTCCTATGGAGAAGTGGGGGGTGGATGGCTGGGGGGCTCGGTAATGCCCTGGCGGGGAGAAGGCCCCAGAAATCACCAGGGGGTCTTGGGCCCTATGAAGGCAGCCTCGGGTCGGAGCGTCTCCTGGGTGTCGGCTCCCCCACACCCGTTAACAGGCCGAGGACAGGCCCTCGTCCGTCACACTCCTGCCTGACATGTGACCCGTCCAGCTGCACCCAGGGCTGATCCCCATGGGGCCCTACCAGCCCGGTGGGCACGGGCGGGCACCAGACACCGCTCAGGGCCCCGGCCCCAGAGGTCCCCAGACGCTCTGGAAATCCCAGACGTCCGGGCGTCCTGGCCTGCGACCCTTCCAGGCCAAGCATCCTGGTGGCTTGACAGGGCCCAGCACCAGGGGGCCCCCGACAGACACTCTGGTCATTCAATTAAACCAGAGCCCGTGGAGGGGGTGCCCCGTGCCGCTCGCGGCCTCCTGTGAGCCCCAGACCCCCAGAGCAGGCTCCCCAGCGCCCAGACATGGCCTGCCCCGCCTGTCTTCACACAGATGAGCGGTCGCACCGCCGTGACGGCTCCTTCACCTGACGATGCCGTCTCCCTCTCCGTCTGTCTCTCCTCTCTCCTCTATCACTTTCTGTCTCTCTGCCCTGCAATCTCTGTCTCTGTGTCTCCGTCTCTGTTTCTCCCCATCTCTGTCTCTGTGACTCTGGCTCTGAGTCTCCGTCTGTCCTCATCTCTGTCTCTGTGACTCTGTCTGTGAGTCTCCATCTGTCCCCATCTCTGTCTCTGTGACTCTGGCTCTGAGTCTCTGTCTGTCCCCATCTCTGTCTCTGTGACTCTGTCTCTGAGTCTCTGTCCCCATCTCTGTCTCTGTGACTCTGTCTCTGAGTCTCCGTCTCTCTCCATCTCTGTCTCTGTGACTCTGGCTCTGAGTCTCGTCTGTCCCCGTCTCTGTCTCTGTGACTCGGGCTGTCCCGTCACTTAAGCGACCTCTCTGGCTCCTGCCCTGTGCCAGGCCCTGGGGACGAAGGGCTGAGGGGCAGCTCCTGCCCCGTCCCCAGGGGCTTCACGTGTGTCCACGTTGGTCCCTGCCATTGGCCTGTCTTGGGGACAGGACTTGGGTGTTGGCAGCCCTGCCATCCCGTGGTGCTCTCGTGGCCTGTGTGTCGTCAGTCCACGCCGGGACCCAGAGGGAGGTGGGAGACAGGCGGGTCCAAACCACTGGGAGGGCAGGGCCAGGACGGCAGACGACTCAGCCCTCAGCACGCCGCTCTCTGCCCACAGAAACTCTCCTCCCGGGTCTTCCTGGAGCACAGCGCCCTCCCCGACACCCTGAAAGTCACTTACGACTCCTTCTGCAGCAATGGAGTGACAATCACGGGCCAACCCAGAGGGGACTGCGACGGCGTGCAGATCAACGTCCCGGTGAGCCTGGCCGTGCCACCGAGGGTCCCCACCCGGCACACTGGCAGGGTCCCGGGGACAGCTGGAAGCACCCGGGGTCCCAGGAGGGCGCAGGGGCAAGCCGAGGCCCCATGGGTGCAGGCAGCGTGCACTGGCTGGTCCAGCTTTCTCTCCTTCAGACGTCGCTCTGCCCAGGCGACGCTTCCTTGTGGTCTGTGTCAGCAGTGTCGGGGGAGGACGCAGGGGGGCTGAGCACACTCCTTGGCCCCCGAAGTCGTACCCGAATCCCTGGGTCCCGCCAGTGTAGACTGAGCGAGCGTGTGAGGACAGCGACCCGGGGGGCGGGCACTGCACGGCAGGGCAGGTGCAAACCAGGAATCTGGGCTGGGTGCGTTTTCTGGGTTTTGGTTTGTTTTGCTTTTTTGACAAAAACGTTAAGGCATGGGCCACACAGACGACTGGAAATAGGCATTACTTCCCTAATATTTTAGGTTTAAATTTGTTATCCAATCATTCGATTTTCGCTGTTGCTGGCTGAACTAATATTCAGCTAAATACTTGCTTTCGTCGCATTTTTAACATGACATCAGAAGTCCCCACCTTGACCTGCTCCCTCCTGGGGCCCCGCAGAGGCCAGTGGGCGAGGGGACGGGAGCAGGGTCATGACCTGGCTGCCCGAGGGCCCCGCCTGAGCCCTGCCGCTCCCCTACAGATCACCTTCCAGGTGAAGGTCACGGCCACAGAGTGCGTCCAGGAGCAGTCATTTGTCATCCGGCCGCTGGGCTTCACGGACACGGTGACCGTGCGTGTCCTTCCCCAGTGCGAGTGCCAGTGCCGGGACCAGAGCCGGGAACGCGGCCTCTGCCAGGGCAAGGGCTCCTTGGAGTGCGGTGTCTGCAGGTGAGGCAGGTGCAGGCGGCCCACGGCACCCCTCCCCCACCCCACAGGGCAGGCGTCTGCAGGTGAGGCAGGTGCAGGCGGCCCACGGCACCCCTCCCCCACCCCACAGGGCAGGCGTCTGCAGGTGAGGCAGGTGCAGGCGGCCCACGGCACCCCTCCCCCACCCCACAGGGCAGGCGTCTGCAGGTGAGGCAGGTGCAGGCGGCCCACGGCACCCCTCCCCCACCCCACAGGGCAGGCGTCTGCAGGTGAGGCAGGTGCAGGTGGCCCACGGCACCCCTCCCCCACCCCACAGGGCAGGCGTCTGCAGGTGAGGCAGGTGCAGGCAGCCCCCAGCACCCCTCCCCCACCCCACAGGGCAGGTGTCTGCAGGTGAGGCAGGTGCAGGTGGCCCACGGTGCTCCACCCCACCCCACCTCTCGGGGCAGGTGCCGCAGGGCCCCATCCTGCAGGAGCAGGTGGAGAACTGGGATTTGCACCCAGAGCCCTCCGAAAGCCCTTGCCCTTGCATGGGCATCCACGATGCCACCCGCACTCTCCAGGCTCTGGCCATGGAGGGCCCACAGCAGGGGGACTGGGGGGCAGGGGCCTCACCAGAGCAGGAAGACCCATGTCAGGGGTGTAAGGAGCCCTGCTGGATGTGCCTGGGGCAGGTGACTTTCTCTGCCCAGCCTCACTTGTGGGCCCACCTCTCTGTGACCTTGGGGACCCAGGGCCATCAGGCCGGCAGCCCTGGGGCACCCTGCAGCCAGAAACCCTCCCAGGACAGATGACCACTCCGGTAGCCGGGGCTCTGCAGGCCACCCCTGGGATGGGCACACACCCTGAAGCCTGGGGTGCACAGTCAGGAGTGGGTGTCCCGCTTCAGGGCGAAGGGAGGGCACAGGTGTGCCCAGTGGGGAGCTTTATGTGACACGGGCCAGGGCTGCTCCAGCTGCCACCCACAGAGGACTGACCTCCCCCCAGGATGTCCGCTTCCCACCACTGTCCACTCCAGTCCCCACCTGTTGCCCCCCTATAAGGTCCTTCCTGCCCTGGGCTGGACGGCTGTCCACCCTGTACCTGTCCCCATCTGCTCAGGAGCCCAGAGCCACAGCCTGCCTGGCCAGAGCTGCTGGGCGACCCCCAGGTGCCCACCCTGTGCCCCGGCCACCTTCCCCTCCTGACTGCTCTGCCCGCCAGCACCCTGGTCGAGGTGCCCTCCCCACCCCTCAGGCCCCTGGGCCCCACCGCTCCTCCTGCAGCTCAGGACAGTGGTGGTCTCTGTGGCTGTCCCTGTGCCCACCTCAGCAGCCTCTCTGCCCGCTGTCCTGGTGTGCAGCTCTCGGGTGGCCTCCCTGAGGGACAGAGAGGACGACTCGGTTGGGAGTGGGGCCATTGGCAGTGGTGCCAACCGCAGGTCACCGAGATGCTCTGCCCCATGGCTTCCTCGTCTGGGAGGCAGGACAGCTATTGAGGGGTCATCTCTTTGGCTGCCTGGATGCTCTCGGCACCTGTGCGCCAGTGGCTTGGGGCCTGCTGTCCTTGTCAAGTAGACCCCTTGTCCCCGATCCTCCCGCAACCTGCCCGGGCAGCACACAGATGCGCCGGTGGCGGGCAGGAGTGAAGGCGAAGCCACGACAGATGGTGGCGCCAAGTCCCCGCCGGCCAACTGAGACCCTGGGCAGGGGGAGCAGACACTGGCCGTCCGTGGAGCGCCAGCGTCCCCGCATGTGCTGTCTGCACAGCCCAGGACACAGCTGCCTATGGGCCTGTCGAGCCACCGTGCTCTCAGCCAGGGTCACGTTTCTGCTTCCCTCTCCGACGTCCTCAGAGGGACACGGCTTTCTCTGCTGGGTGCCCGGGGCCTGCCACGTGCTTAGCGCCTGGCACGTGCTCAGTAGGCCTCGAGCAAGGAGCGCGACATGCCACAGCGAGTGTTCTCAGCTGAGGACGGGGTGGCTGTCCCAGGTGGGGGCGGGGAAGACCTCTGACCCCTCCCCCACCAGGTGCGAGGCTGGCTACATCGGGAAAAACTGTGAGTGCCAGACGCAGGGCCGGAGCAGCCAGGAGCTGGAAGGAAGCTGCCGGAAGGACAACAGCTCCCTCATCTGCTCGGGGCTGGGGGACTGCATCTGTGGGCAGTGCGTGTGCCACACCAGCGACGTCCCCAACAAGCAGATCTACGGGCGGTACTGCGAGTGTGACAACGTCAACTGCGAGCGCTACGACACCCAAGTCTGCGGTGGCCCCAGTGAGCCTGCGGGTCCCTGCCCCACGGGGGCCTGGCGGGGGAGGCGGACCAGCCTTGACCGTGGTGGGGGGGGCTTTCTTCTCCATGTGCACTAGAGGTCGCGCGTGGGAACACAGGGAGGGGACGTGGGGGACAGATGGACAGACAGGGCGTGTCCCACTCAGACGCTTGGCAGCAAGACTCGGGCAACCCTCTGGCCTGCCCTGCCTCAGTTTCCTCATCCCCGTGGGGAGGGCCCCAGGGGGCGATGGTCCCAGCCCACTCGGGGTCCCATTCACAGGGGCCACACGGAGGCTGGATGGCCAGGAAGCCTCAGGGCTGGGGGCGGGAAGGTCCGGCAGGTGATCCGGCGCCCATGTCTCACACTTGCACCCACCACAGAGGGAGCAGCCTGGGCGCTGTGCAGGGGCCGCAGGAGGGGTCCGGGCGCTATGCGGGGGCTGCAGGAGGGGCCCGAGTGCTGTGCGGGGGCTGCAGGAGGGGCCCGGGCGGGGCGGCGCATGGGCCTCGGTCCCTGGGCCGGGCAGGAGGTGAGCCTCCTGCCCCGCTGTCTTCCAGAGAGGGGCCTCTGCTTCTGTGGCACCTGCCGCTGCCAGGAGGGCTACGAAGGCTCCGCGTGCCAGTGCGAGAGCAGCACCGAGGGCTGCCTGAACCAGCAGAAGGTGGTGTGCAGTGGCCGCGGCCTGTGCCGCTGCAACCAGTGCCAGTGCAGGGAGCCCTACCAGCCGCCCCTGTGCCTGGAGTGCCCGACCTGCTCCTCGCCCTGCAATTACAGGTGAGTGCCGCGGGGCGGGCAGCTCCCCACTGTCTAGGGCCACCTCCCGCCGGGCTCCCCTGGGAGCACCCCTGAGCCTGCTGCAGGGCGGGGTCCTTCCAAATGCCCCTGGGCTGGGGCCTCTCCCAGGCCTCTCCTCCCCCGGGTGCACATCTGAGGCCCGGGAGCAGCTGTCCAGGCTCCTCCGCCCCCTGTCCCCACCTCGCTCATACCCTGCCCTCGGCCGTGTGGGTACCCCACCCACTTCACAGTGGGCACACGCCCGAGCCCCCCACCTGAGCAACCTCTAACCCCCGCATCGTGCCACACCCACGCCCCCGACGCCCCTGTGGCCCCGCTCACGCGGGCTCCCCGCAGCTCCTGTGCCGAGTGCCTGCGGTTCGACAAGGGCCCCTGGGGGAAGAACTGCAGCGTGGCGTGCAGGAACCTGCGGCTGCTGGACGCCCCTGCCCGGAGCGGCGGCAGAACCTGCAAGGAGCGGGACTCGGAGGGCTGCTGGATGACCTACACTCTGTGGCAGCAGGACGGGTGGGACCGCTATGACATCCACGTGGATGAGAGCCGAGGTGAGGCCAGAGGAGTGCGGGGTACAGGCAGGGGTCTCCGCTGACTCCAGGGCGCTGCAGAGGGAGGGTCTGTCTCCACGGGCGAGGGGGCCCAGCGGGCTAGGGGGCCGTCAGGACGCCCTCGGGACACGCAGGGAGACTGCAGGCTGGTCCTCCTGCCGCCGCCCCCACCCCCTCTCCTTCCTCACCCGACCCGAGTCGGGCTGGGGTAGCGGACGCCCATCCCCTGGGGACAGCGTCACTTGGGTCAGGCCTGCCAGAGCGCCACGCCACACAGCGAGGCTTGAGGGAGGCGGGTCCCAGGGCTGGTCCGTGGCCGCTGTGGGGGGTCCCCTGGTGGGGATTTGAACACCCCCGTACTCAGGTCTCAGTCCTGGAGAGGCTGAGGGTGTCGGGCACCCCTGTCTCCCACATGCCGTTTGCTGCGGGGCATTTGGCTCTGGTCTGAACCAGGCCCAGCCACGCCGAGGCACCCGGCAACACGCAAGGACGCCAAGGCCTGACATGGTGTGCAGATGACCGTGGGGCACAGTCCTCCAGGTCAGGGTCTCGGGGCCGGGAGGGGAGAGCTCCCAGACAGAGGGGACCGGGAGGGTGTGTGGGTGGACGCCGTGGGCGCCAGGTCACTATGGGGCCCCGTGAGTCCCGGGAGGGTTCAGGTCTGTTCCTGAACACGCCAGGAAGCCTTTGCGGGTTTTCAGAAGAGTGATGCTCGAGTGGTGTCTTTAAAAGCCGCCCAGTGGCCAGACGGACGCAGACCTGTTGGGGGCTGCTCGGGCCAGGAACCGACGGCAGGGCGGGGGCGGGGGACGAGGACAGAGCCTGCCCTTGGGTGGCACATGGGGGAGGAGGGTTGGGGGAATAGGTGACGGTCGAGGGTCTGGGGCCAGCAGGCGGCATGGGAGGGTGGGGGAGGTCAGTCGGGAGGTCCACTGGGTAACGACAAAAGGTTCGGGGATGCTGGGACATGTGGTGAGCAGACACACGATTGGACGGGCTTTGAGGGTCTTAGACTCGTAGTCGCCAGATGTCGAGCACCCCACCCATTCCCATGCAGAGGGTGGAGGCTGGGGAGGCCACTAGGGGACCCTAGCAGGCGCAGGCCAGCAGCCCACCAGGACGATTTTTATTTTTTGAAATAAAATAAGGGGAGGTCTCGCTGTATTGCCCAGACTGGAGCGCAGGGGCTGCTCACAGCTGTGGTCATAGTTCACCGTGGCCTCAACCTCCCGGCCTCAAGCGATCCTCCTGCCCCAGCCTCCCAAGTAGCTGGGACTACAGGCCTCTCGCAGGACTGAGACGTGGGAGCATGCTCCCCTAAACTCCCTCCCCAGGATGGAAACCGAGGGGGGCAGGTGGGGCTCAGGGCCTCCGTGTGACACAGCTGGACCTCACGACCCGCACACGGGCCTGGGGACTGCAGACCCGACCTGCCAGGGCAGCAGCGCCCCCAGCTTGCTTCCACGGACAGGTTCAGGGTCACGTCCATTTGTGCAACCTTGGCCAAGTTACGTCACCTCTGTGAGGACAACAGGCCTCCCCAGAAAGGCCAAGGTGACAGGAGGGAGCACATGGGGACCTCGGTCCTGAGGGCCGGGCCAGGGGCTGGCTCTGAGCCCTGGTGCTGCGCCGTGCGGGCAGGGGCCGTGGGGGAGGCCAGGCATAGCTGCATGGCGCCGGGAGCCTGCCCTGCTCAGCCCCGCGGCAGCCTCCCCTGCCTGAGCGCGGGGCTCTGGCTCCTGCCATTGGTTGCTGAGGAACGCCCCCGCCAGGGGCAGACTGGAGCAGAGACCCTGCGAGTCCCGCTCCTGACCTCTGGCTGTCAGGGGACAGGGGCCCCGCAGGCACCGTTTCCTCCTGGGTGTTAACACTCTGCCCTGCTTGGCTGGTGACCTGGGCCCACTTTCTTCTGTGTCAGATGGAACCACAGGGCCTGGCCTTGTTTCCAGCGGGGTCCAGGGCCAGGTTCTCGTGGACACACAGTCACGGTGATCACAGTGAGCTGGGCACAGGGACCCTCTGGCCGACCAAGTGCTGTGCAGTGACCCTGGGCCCAAGGGCACACACGGGCCGGGTCAGAGAGGCAGGGACTGATGCTCTGGCGTGTGCTTCCTCCTCAGAGTGTGTGAAGGGCCCCAACATCGCCGCCATCGTGGGGGGCACCGTGGCGGGCATTGTGCTCATCGGTGTCCTCCTGCTGGTCATCTGGAAGGCACTGACCCACCTGAGCGACCTCCGGGAGTACAAGCGCTTCGAGAAGGAGAAGCTGAAGTCCCAGTGGAACAACGTAAGTGGCTGTCCTCGGGGGGTCCCACGTGGAGGAGGCACCTCCCACGCTCCCACCTCTTGCCGCGGGAGGCCGTGGTCAACCGCACGTGGCTGCACACGGCCTCCCCGAGCAGCCCTCCTGTGTGACGCTGCTGCGGGTGACCTTGGCCACGGAGGCTGGAAGCCGGGACGGCCGCCCCACTTCTGGCTCCTCCTCGAGGCCACGGCTGCCATGTGGACCTAGTGGCCTTGGGGGAAAGATCCTACCCTGAAAACCTCCCGCACCCACCAGTCCGTGTTTGCGTTTCTCACCAGGATAACCCCCTTTTCAAGAGCGCCACCACGACGGTCATGAACCCCAAGTTTGCTGAGAGTTAGGAGCCCTTGGAGAAGAGAAGGCTGCCAGGGCCGGCCAGAAGGGACTCCCTCCAACCACGTCACCCCCATCGTGCGACCGTGACACGGCAGTACCAATTAACCACAAATCCACTGTTTTTCCTGCCCTCGGCATGACAGATGTGGCCAGGTGTTTACACAGACTCCCCAGAAGGAGCAGCACCCCCCACCATGGGCACCGTCTTCCCAGACACGTGAGAAAGGACTGCTGAGTCCTGTGGGGCTGGATCCCTGGGTCCTTGTAAGTTAGGACGGCAGTCTGATTAAAGGCGGCGCAAGTTTATTTATATTTAAATGTATCAGGACCTAAAACTACATCCCATTGCTTATACTGTTAACCAATCACGTGCATACAAAAAAAACAATAAACAAAAACAAAAAACAATAAAAAAACCCAAGCTGTCCACAGAAGCTGGTCCCTGACTCTGCCACGCTGTCGAGGTGGGAACCTCCTGTGCCGCTCGCCCCGCCCCACACGGGGTGCAGACAACTGCAGGTGAAGGGACGGCTTCGTTTTCTTTTTTCCTTCCTCATCTGCCTACAGGGCCCCTCTCCGAGCCCCCTGTCCCAAATTCTAGGTGGATTTCCAGAAATGACGTGGTGGCCCCACCAGAGGAGCCTGCAGGCCAGAGCAGAAGCAAATGGGGAAAGGGGGTCTCTCTCCCTCCTCTCCCGCTGCCCACGCCTGCTGCCAGGTGGGTCTGCTCTTGGGAGAATGGCCAAGGAGAGAGTTTTAAAAGAAGCTCCTTTCTCATGGGCTGTTTCTTGGGGTGACCTGGAAGTCATCATCGGTGCCACGCAAGTGCATGAGCCCAGGTCGTATGTGATTGTGGTGTGTGGCGGAGTCTGAGGGTGACACACCGATGGTAAATACCCACACGGGGAGGCCCAGTGTCCCTCACGGCCCTAAAGACAGGCTTTGAGACCCAGTTAGGGTCAAAATCTTACGTGGCATATCTAAGGCCACTTGGAGTTTATGTTTAAGGAAGCTCTCGATGAACTCACACGGCGTGGGTTCTGTCTTGTGCCTGGAGCCTCCGTGGGGCCTGGTTGGCCGTGTGTTTCAGCAGTTTACTCTTCACCCGCTCACACTTCCACATGACCGGTCTTGGTCCCAGGGTGCTGCTAACCCCAGTGCTCAGTTGGGACCGGGTGTCACCCTAACCCTGGAGTCATCAGACCCTAGACCCCCTCTGCCTCCCTGGCAGTGCTCAGAGGGGAGGGGTGTGTGAACATCGGGGTCTGTGCCAAAGAGACTCACAGCCCCCAAACAGAATTCATCACTGAGCTCCACACAGATCCTGCCGGGAGCTCGGGATGCGAGAGGACACTGACCACAGCCACAGTTGGTGATCGTCCCAGCTTTAGCACCGGAAGGCGTTTACCCAGGGAAACCCCTCGGTCCGGGGAACCCGCACCACCAGCCATGCTGTGGGGGCCACTGCAGACCTGCAGACGGGCACTGCACCCCGTGCGGGCCGTGTCTGCACTGGGCCCCTTCCTTTCACTTTTAAATGCTCACTTAACTGCTGAGGGCCTCTTTCCGAACCTGACCTGGGCAGGTGGGAGGAACAAGAAATGGCCACATGCTTCGGGCGTCCACAGTAGTGACACTTCGCAACTCGGGGGTCCTCAGCACAGCCTTCACCTGGGGGGCTGCAAAGGCCCCCCACGCTGTCGGAGGTGGGCTGGCAGGGCTGGCGCTCAGTGCTCCTCGGGTGATGTGCGCAGCCGAGGTCCAGACCCGCTGGCCTCAAGCCTCAGTTCTCCAAGGCTGGTCTGGACTTGCGGGGTGAGCCTCCCCTGGGAACTTGTTAGAGATGCACGTTCTCAGCCTGGCCCCGCAGCTCCAGGTGGGTTAGCAGTCTGGCCATTCTGACGCACGCTACGGTTTGAGCGCCACCAGATGAAGCTAGGTGATGAAGGTGTCATTGTCAAAGTGAAGGTGTGGTCTGTGGGCAGGGGCTTCAGGGCTGCGTGTGTGCAGGGGGGCAATGCCCCCACAGGAAGGAGGGGGAGGGAGGGTCACCCCAAGTAAGGCTTCCCAGACAGGTTGAGGGGGCCGCAGGGACCAGGCGCCAGCCACGGGCCTGGAGTCAAGATCCATCTCTGTCGGGGAAGATTGTGGGGAGGGCCAGGCTGACCCCAGAAGAGGTCTCTAGCAAGACAAACAGAGTCAGTTGCCCTCAATCCATTTTTTGGGTTTTTTCCTGACATTTTCCCGCTAGTTTTCAGAGGATTTGAGAGCTGACACAGGAAGTGCTTTGAGAATGGTGACTCCCTGCAAAGGATGGGTGGTCAGAGGTTTCTGTGTCTCGGTCAAGAACAAATCCCTGAGCCCGAGAGGCCCCCGCAGAGCCATCCCACATACCGGGGTGCAGGTTGGGCTTTGTTGCTTAATCCAGCCAAAGAAAATGGGCTCTGGCCACGGGCACAGCCCTCCCCTCCCTCCCTTCCTCCCAGAGCCCTGCCGGCCCTGCCTAAGGGCTCCACCCTTCCCAGCTCCCTCCAAAGCCTCTTTGTCCTCCCAGTGTTAACGACCTTGGAGGTTTAATGTGTCACCAGAAGCTTCATTCTTTTTGTGCAGCCTCCCTGGAAGTAATTCTTTAACCTACTAAGGAATGTACTTGTAATGACAAAAAAAAAAAAAAAAGATCAGATGGTACAGACCCTTGGCCACCAAAAAAAAGTTGGGGTGAAAGTCCCAGCAGGTGACTCCAATAGGCGCAATTCCGAGGTGAAGACTCCGGAATTCCAGAACGGGGAGGGCTTTGGCCTCAGCCCACTGTGGCTAGTCTGTGTCCATTCCACAGCCCTGGGGCTCGGCTGCCATTTCTAAGTTGATACCACTGTGATTTTGTCAGTCTAATTCCTTAACCGTCTTTCTTCTTGGAAAGACATAAGCACTTTTTTTTTTTTTTTTTTTTTTTTTGAGACAGAATCTCGCTTTGTTGCCCAGGCTAGAGTGAGTGCCGTGGCGTCAGCCTAGCTCACAGCAACCTCAAACTCCTGGGCTTAAGCGATCCTACCGCCTCAGCCTCCCAAGTAGCTGGGACTACAGGCATGTGCCACCATGCCCGGCTAATTTTTTCTATATATATTTTAGTTGGCCAGATAATTTCTTTCTATTTTTAGTAGAGACGGGGGGTCTCAGCTCTTGCTGAGGCTGGTCTCGAACTCCTGACCTTGAGCGATCCACCCGCCTCGGCCTCCCAGAGTGCTAGGATTACAGGCGTGAGCCACCGCGCCCAGCTGAGCACTTTTAATTCCAGACTGCTCCGGCTATTCATTCTCTTTCTCTAAAAAGTCAGTATAGTTTGTTCTTCCTGTGTACTGTGCCATTTCTGTCATTCCTATGAGCTTGGAGCTCTTTGACAATTGAATATATGCCTGTGAACTCCAGATGCTAAGCTGTAGAATGCACCCCTCCGCTCCCTTCTAAATCTTGACTTCACTGTGGGTAAAACGGGAACTTGGGCTATAATTACCAAGTATTTTCTTGAACTTCTGTTTTGTCAAATTGTCCCAAAACTCAGTTGTATTTTAAAATGTCCTTCTATTATCGTTAAATTAGCATTGTGTGGTTGCTTGCTAGGATTAAAAAAAAGTTTCAGGGGCATAGTTCTAAACCCAAGCTTGTGTTTACTCTGTTTCTGCAAATGGATTTTAAACATCTTTTTATATAATAGATCTCAGTGAAGACATAAAGTATCTAAATTGGAAGGTGTGGGTCAGAGACACAGTTTATGGCCGTTACGGGCCCTTTGCAGCCACACAAGGACAGGAAGGAACTTTATCAGTTCATGACAAGCCGGAGCAAAGTGGAAGACGTGCTTGCTAAGCGTTCGCCAAGCACACTTTGTGCAGGGGGGTTGTGCATGGCTTCTGGTGAACCGTCTATACCGGACCAGAGGAGACCCTGCCCAGCAGCATGGAGACCTGTGTTAGCTCAGGGCTGTCCTAATGAGGAAGAGCAGAGAGTTAAGATGGGACTGAGACCTATGACGCACTGGTGGTCCATGTGCAATGTGTGATGTCCTTTGCTTCCTCAAAGCTTGCTAAGGCCAGGTAACTTGATTGAGGTCATGAAGGTGGGAACTGGTAGAGTTGGGATTTGAGCCCAGTCTACCAGCTTTGGAGGCCCTGAGGGCTGTTCTTCTGGCCCCATGACCTTGGGCAGTCCACACCCCTGGCATCTGGTTTTCTGACACTGTGCTGATGTGGCTGGATGAGGTGTGGGCAGGAACACTCAGTGGCCACCAGTGCCCCTGGCCAGAGACTTCACTATGCTTTCCCCACTGGCCCTGGGGGATAGAGAGTGGGTTAAATCCTGCCCACTTCGGATCCTCGCAGGGAAAGGAAGTACGGAAGACTTGGGGGCCACACAGCTGAGCCCCAGCGTGCTGGCTGGGGCAGAGGGAGTGGTGCACAGCCACCGCCACACTGCCCCGAAGCTCACCGGGGGTTGAGGTAGGTGTGTGGCAGCAACAGAGCATGACCCAGTAAATGATTCTGGGGCCCTGCAAAGATGGCAAACACCTGTCCTGTGGCAGGTACCCCACCCATGGCAGACATCACTAGTTGATTCCAGCCACTGCTCCTACTGAGCCAGGATGATCTGGGCAGCCACAAATAATGGATCTGAGTAAGTGCAGGAGATGATCCTTTTGTTTCCCAAACAATCCCCAAATCTCCACGCTACTATGGCTATGGAAACCTAGTCTTGAAAAGAAAGCACCTAGACTCCTGTGTTAATTTAAAGAGAGTTTATTCAAGTAAAAAGTTTGAGGATGGCCACCTGGAAACGCCAACTCCAAGGAGTGGCATCCACTCTGAAGCAGGAAGTCGAGGTGTCATCACATAGGCAGAGACAGTATTTAGCGGATTACAACAGTTTCTGCACAGTTAGGGCAATTTGACTGGTTATAGGCGGTTTCTTCTTGGCAAGGGCACACTTGCATTCTCACAGAGGGTGTAACAGTCACGGGTTTTCTGTCATCTGCTCTAGGCAAAGCAGGACGACAAAGGGGAAGTTAATCTATAACAGGGTCATTAACTAAGAAGGCAGGAGGTTTCTGTCCCTGACATCATTTAGTTCTCTCTGGTCACTGTTACAGTTACAGAACAAGAACTAAAAGTGAGTTAATCTCTAATCTGAGAAACTGAAGTCATAACTACATGTGACTCAGGTCGCAGTCACATCTCAAGGCTCAAACTGTTTGGAGGTTCCAGAAGCTTTTAAATTATATTTATTTTCATACCTGTATAGGTATTTTAGTCATTTAAGTAGCCTTAAAAACAAGTCTTTTCAGTATTTAGTATTTTTTATCTACTGAACTTCAATATACTCAATTAGAGTCTAACATGGAGGGGCCCTAAGCCTTGGTGGGGGGAAGGTGGACACGCCAGGAGCAGTCACCTCAGAGAGGGGCAGTCCCAGCGGCAGTCACTGTGGGGGGGAGTCACCGCAAGGGGTCACCATGGTGGGGTCACTGTGAAGCTGTCACCGTGGGGGGTCACCATGGGTGCGGTCACCGTGGGACAATCACCGTGGGGGGGGTCTCCATGGGTGCGGTCACCGTGGGGCCGTCACCATGGATGCGGTCACCGTGGGACAGTCACCGTGGGGCCGTCCCGCACATCTGCGACGGCCGCGTCCGGGGAAGACGAAGGAGGGGCGAGACACTCCTGTCGGGAGCCCGGATGGTGGCTGAGCAGTACACGCTGAAGCCCACTTTGAGAGTGATTTCGGTACTCTCAGGCGCACACGTCACCAAACGCCCGACGGCCACCGCTAGGATGCTGGCGGCGGCCTCAGGGAGGCGGTCCCTGTTCGGCGCGCGGAGCTCCGGCCCCAGGGCGCGGGCGTCCCCCGACCCCGGCGAGCCCACCGCCTCCTGCAGCGGCCCTTTCAAGAGTAGCATTAGCAGCGCTTGGGGCCACCGTCCCGGAACCCCGTTCCGCTTCAGGGTCAAGGCCCCGAAACACGCCATCGCACCCAACCCCTAGACCCGTAGCCCGTCGCACCGCGCAGGCGCACTGAGCCTTAGCCGCTGCCGCCCGTCCGCGTTCCTCCATTGCGCAGGCGCACTGAGCACAACGGCACCCGGAGGAGGGCGAGGGGGCGGGACAAGCAGAAGCCCGCGGCTGCGCACTCGCCTGTCCCCGCCCCGTGGGTCCACTTCCGGCGTCGCGGCTCTTCCGGGCAGAAACAGCTAGGGCTGGCGTCCAGGTGTCGGCCAGCGCCTGACTGACTGACCCGCCGACCGGCCATGGCGTCCGGCGGGGCCCGCGGGCCGACGCCGTGCTGGGGGCTGTCCCTCGGCGGCGCCGCGCTGCTCCTGCTGCTCGTCCAGGCGGCCGCCGCGCAGGAGCCGTCCTCAGCGGGTGAGGGCGCCGGGGCCGGGCGGGGGCTGCGGGGCGGTCGAGGGGTGTCGAGGGCCGTGAGGTGGCGGCGCCGGCCTCGGAGGGGCGGCCCGGGGCGCGCGGTCGCAGGCGGGGGCTGCTCCCGGGGGTGGGGGCGGAGGGGCCCCCTGAGCGGGCGGGAAGGCGCCGGCCCTTGGGCTTTGTCCAGCCCGCTGCGGCCACTCCTGGCGCCTGACGGTGGCGCCCCCGCCCCGGCGAGGGGACGCGTCCCTGCCCGGCGCCCTGCGGTCTCTCGCGGGGAAGCTCAGCTTCAGGCGTCTCCACCGTGGCCGGGGCGGGCTGGGGTTGGGGCGGCAGCCGGTGTCCGGGCCCCAGGCCCCTGGAGGGTCGCGGGGGCCGCAGCCGCCCGCCTTGCCGCCCTCCCCAGGGGAGCAGTGGGCACAGGGGCGAGGACTTGGGGTTGTTTCATGCCGTAGGCACGAGAGAGGCCTTATCGGAAACGACGCTGTAGTGCCTGCCTTGAAGCAAACTGGTTCAGTGTCTGAGCTGTCCAGACCGGCAGGCGGGCATCGTTGGTTCGCTTATCCCGTCTGTGCCAGGCACTGGGGCCCCGGTGGTGGCCGACACGCGACGCTCCTGTCCTTTTAGGAGCTGGTTCCTCGGGAGACTGACCAAGAGAGCAGCAGTCAGGGCGCCGGGTTGGGGGGCGTTCTATCGGAGGAAAGTGCCTGATGAGGCCCACAGAGTTCCGGAGACAGCGGGTGCTTCCTGGGGGTCTGGCCAGGGTGCGGCCTCCAGGGGCCCGGGGGGCTGCCCTGAGGATGGTGGGCAATCACCGGAGCTTTTAAACCGAGAGTGACGGTCGGGCCGGCTTCAGAAGTGTCTCCATCCTTCTGTGTGTGGAGTGTCCAGGTGGTCACGAGGTGTGGGTAATAGCTCCTCGGCCTCAGTTTCATGACCTTTACAATTGGGGTTGACCTCAGTCCAGCCTGAGGGGCTAACGCTTTTCTCAACTCGTGTCAGCCCAGACTTTGTCACGTTCTGTTTAATTCTGGCATAGCAAACGCCTTTTCTCTGTGCCCTTGCTGCATTTCATTCCAGGCCGGCATTGTTTAAGTTTCTTCTTACCTGCTTCCAGGTGTGCTTAGTGTTTGTGACGCTGCAGCTGGCTGGAAGTCCATTAATGAAGGAGTCCAATAGTGTGGGGAACTTTTGGCCTAAATTGAGTTCTAAGTACAGCTGTGCAGTGAATGCTTTTCGCTGGGCAGAATGGGCGTTTGCCAGGAGAATTTGTGGTGCAGAAATCTTGTCAGGGGCTCAGGGGTGTGTCAGGAAAGCAGCCCTGAGGTTTTCGTGTGGCCGCCCCGATTCTTTTTCTCTGGTCGTCTGCAGGGTGCAGGGGTGGGTGAGATGCGTGGACTGGACTGCGACAGTTTGGGGATTAAACCAGAAGCGCCATTCGGTGTGTCATCCGAACTTGTTTGCTTCCACGTGTAATCACTCAGTCCTGGGGAGGGGGGCGGTGCTGTCTCTCACTGGGGACACCTTGAAGTGGGAGGAATGGTGTCATGCCACGTTGGTGTTTAGTGCCCTAGAGCCTCGGTGTCTGCATTCTCCTTGTCCTTGGAGAGAGGCGATACTTAGAGCAGTGAGTTGTCCCCTCTTCCGACAGAGTATTTGCTTAGGGTGAGATTTTTACTGCTTGTCATACTTACAGGAATGTGAGCGCAGTGCTAATGTTGAGAACATTTTGTCTTTGCAAGGATGCTGTGTGAATTTAAAGAACACATCTCACTAATCCAGAACCAACACTTTAATGTCTTTTTGTGTGTTTTGGTGGAGGGAGACTTTAGGAACCCATGGTGTATTGAAGATCTTTAGAAAGGCGAGGTTCACGAAGTTAAAAGAAACCTTGATAGGGTGTTTGGACCCCACTTTGTGTTGGGGTTGAGGTTAGACTGACTCCAAGAGCATCTGGGGGAAGGTGATCCCTGAAAGGACCTCAGTCTGCTGCCCTCCACAGAGGAGTCCTGAGGACCCCAGTGGTGGCCACCTCTGGGTGGCGGGTCTTACCAACTGCTCCTTAGAGTGGGACTCTCGATCTCGAGGGGGATCTGTAGTCCTGCCCCCTCACCCCAAGAAACAGGGCTTTCTAAGTCAATTGTACAGAATGCTACAGTATACACATGGTTCATATTTTTGATACATACTACCACTCTTTACCACTTTATATTCTACTGAAATAGTGGGGTGACAAGGACTTCTTTGTCTTAATGAACATCCACCTTTTTTTCTCTCCTGAAATTGACAGTGTAGGTGTTCTCCATGCCTCTGTGTGCACAGTGAGCACAGTGCACCCTTTAGGGGCCTGTTCTACCACTGAGGGGCACGGCAGACTGCAGCCTGTGGCCTGCTGTGGGTTGGGTACATGATGAGTAATATATTTACTTGCTACCTTATTTTTCATTTTTTGAGACAGGGTGTCAGTCTGTTGCCCAGGCTGGAGTGCGGTGGCGTGATCATAGCTCACTGCAGCCTCAGACTCCTGGGCTCAAGTGATCCTCCTGCCTCGGCCTCCTGACTAGCTGGGACTACATGCCTGGCTAATTTTTCTGTGTTTTGTAGAGATGGGGTCTCGCGCTTGCTTGGGCTGGTCTTGAGCTTCTGGTCTCAAGCAATCCTCTGCCTCGGCCTCCCAGAGTGCTAGGATTATGGGCATGAGCCACTGTGCCTGCTTGCTGCCTTAATTTTAGAAAGCATATCTCTTCACACATGCTAGTGTGTCCTTTTGTGCTTAATGAATTTATTGACTCATGGAAACTTTAGGAAAGCGCTCCAGGGATCATAGTGGGTTAGTGTAGCCTGACAGTAAACACTTCTTGTTTGTTTTCTTTTCATTTCTGAAGTAAATGAGACTGGAAGTTCTTTAATTGACAAATAGTAATGGAACCTAAGTTGAAGCCTCACAGCCGTAGGACCTCAGAAGTCAGGGTGTTCGTGTTCAGCATTAGACTTCAGAGATACAAGAGCAGTTTTCCTTATCTCTGGCTCTCTGGCCCATGGCTTTCTGTGTCCCTTGATGAGATGAGTGATACAGTGACTGACAGCTTAAAGAAACAAAGCACTGCCTGTCTCTACGCAGCAACACATGGTTAATGTCCTTCCTTCCTACTATGCAAGATGATGTGCTTTTGAAAGAGAACAGAATGCCTTTTTCCCAGCCTTGAAGTTATTTTCCTGAGGACTGCTTGACATTGATGTTTCCCCCATGTTGAAACCCCACCCTTTCTTGGCATGCTGGGTGTACCTTGGGCGGTTTCCTCTGCCTCTTCCTCCCGTGCCTGACCTCTGACTCAGACTGGCCCATAATCCAGAGGCCTGGGGGTGGACAGAGTTTATGGTGTCTTGGAGCTCAGCTCCTTCAGTTGACACAGACTAGTTATCAAAAACCTTTAAAGATGAAAATCCCCATGAGTGAGTTCCCACACCACATCATCCCTGTCTCCCGCGTCCACTGTTAGACCGAGGAGGAAGGACGTCCTTTCCTGTAGATGACTTTCCAGAAGGACCAGAGGAGGGTGTGGGAGGCCCTCCCTGCACCTCCCTTCCCAGCTTTAGGTGGGCAGATCTCAGAGCTGCACAGAAGGGGGGTGCTCTCAGCACCTGCGCCGTTGCTGCAGCACCCCCAGATCTGCTTATCTCCCAGTTTATGATGAAATCGTTTGTATTTTATTTATTAAAAATTTTATGTAAATTAACAAATTATAATCGTATTGCTTGTTGTTATTTTGACCAAACCGTTTGAAAGTAGGTTACTGATGTGGCCCCTTACCGCTAAATTCTTCAGGGTGTATCTCCTGAGAATGAGAACATTCTACATAACTGGAATATACGGAGTTATCAAAATCTGGACATTTGGCATTGATACAATATTGAATACTCTGTTTAATGTACAGTATATATACAAATTTTACCAATTATCCCAGCAATGTTGTTCTGTTCCTCCCACCCCCTGAAATCTAGGATCACTGGTTGCATTTAATTATTACATTTCTTTAATCTCCATTGGTCTAGAATAGCTTCTCAGTCTGTTTTAAGAAAGCCAGTTTGTGGAAGGACCCTCAGTCGGTCTTGTTTGAGTTTACTCCGATTTGATTCAGGTGCTCTGTGGCAGGAGGCTGCCGAGTGCCTGTGTCCTCGGTGCCCCGCCCACCTGCTGTCACTTTGTCCCCTTATCGTGTTGTTCAGAGGTCATTGTGACGACTGTGATCACTTGGAAGGTGCTGTTTTCTTTCCTAATCACAGTAGTGATTAACCTGTGGGGAGGTGCTTTGAGACTGTTGATGTCTGTCACTCCACAGACAACGCAGTGGCCTTGGCATCCTCAGGGAATTCTGGCCTGTGTCGGTGTTGACTGTGAGGGTTGTGAAACGGAGACTTCTGAACTCATCATTTCTTCTGCCTTATTTTTTATTTTATTTTTTTTTTAAGAAACAGTATCTGGCTTTGTGCCCCAGGCTGGAGTGCAGAGGCACGATCATAGGTCACTACAGTCTCGAAGTCCTGGGCTCAAGCGATCCTTCTGCCTCAGCCTCCTCAGTAGCTGGGACTACAGGCATACACCACCACACCTGGCTAACTTTTAAAATTTTTTTTTGGTAGAGACAGGGTCTCACTGTGTTGTCCAGGCTGGTCTCGAACTCCTAGGCTCAAGTGATCCTTCTGCCTCCACCTCTCAAAATGCTGAGATTATAGGTGTTAGCCACAGTGCCCAGCCATTTCTTCTATTTGCTAGTTGGCCTTCTCTTTATCAATCCAGAAGGTTCCGGCCCCGCCCCTCCTCCGTTGCCGCCCCCCTCAGAGACGAGTTTCCCCTGTTCTGCGGCTGCATCGCGTGGAGTTGCGCAGTCTGCTCGGACATTCCACACTCTGTTTTTTGGATTCATCTGTGTTTTGTGTAGACCAGTCCATTTCTTTTCATGGCTGAATCGTGTTAGTGATCACGTGGCCACGGGGCTCACCTCCTCTAAAGGGAAGACATACAAAACAGCCTTTTGTGTTTGAAATCTCACCCTTCCCAGAAAATCCCTTGCAGATGGCATCTGTGTGTTTGCTGTTCTTGGCTCCCTGCTTGAATTGTCTGAATGTTCCAGTCTGTCCATCCTCCTACGGGGGTCATCGGGGCTGTTTTCAGCTTGGGGCTGCTACCGATACAGTTGCTGTGAACGTTCCTCCTCGGGTCTTTCTGTGGCCGTAGGCTCGAACGTCTCGTGGGCAGAATACCTAAGAGTGGATTGCTGAGTTGTGGGGTGGGTGCATGTTTGTTTTATGAACAGCCACCAGACCTTTTTGCAAATGGTTGAACTATTTTCACTCCCACCAACGCTGTGTGTGTGAGGGTTCCTGTTGCTGTACATCCCTGTCAGCATTTGCTATTGTCATTCCCTTAAGTTTTAGCCACCCTGGTGGGTGTGCAGTTGTAGCTCATGGGAGTTTTAATTTGCATTTCTCTCGTGACTCGTTGAGCACAGAACTCTTTTCAAAGTGTGTGTTTGAAGGGGTGGTGGGGAGTGAGCGGTCCGCAGCTGCTGAGTAGCATGTTGGAGGTCCTTTATTCATGCAGTGGTAGCTCTTTGCTGCTGACCAGCTTGAGCCCAGAGCTGTTAGCTGCTTGGAGTTTGACCCCTTCTCACGGCGGCAGTGCTGTGCGTAGCTGGCAGAGTCCCAGGTGTTCTGCGTGACTGGAACAGGCCAACCGGGCAGTGCTGCTCCCTTGGTGGTGGGGGGCACAGCCTGTCTAGCAGAGGCTGGCCAGGGCGCTGAGACCTGCCTTGTCACGTGAGATCTGTAGGTAAGTCTGAAAACATGGGTGTGCTTCGTGGCCGTGTTGCTGGTGTTGCTGTGGCCTTGGAGGGAGGCTCCTGGTTTCCCAAAAGGTGTCTGCCGAGGAACAGCAGGTCTCAGGGGGTTAGTGCTTAGCGATGAGGAAGCCGTGCGGCTCACCTCCTCTACAGGAGAGTCACGTAAAGCACAGCCTGTTGTGATTGGAACCTCTTCTTTCCCAGAAGATCCCTTGCAGGTAGGAGCCCTGTGTTTGCTGTTCTCTTGCAGCAGGGTTCCAGAATGTTTGTTCCAAATGTCTTGAAGAAGGCTTGTTAGCAGGAGCTTCTTGAGCGGATGTTCATCTTGGTCGTTCCCAATCAGGAATTCTCAGTGCCAGCGTCCCTCACTAGTCCCCTGCCCTTGTGAGCTAATACTGACGTTGCCTGATTTCTCAGTGATTTGTTTGTCTCTGTCTCTCCCCTGCAGCCTGTTCTCAGAACACAAACAGAACCTGCGAAGAGTGCCTGAAGAACGTCTCCGTAAGTAGCGAGCAGATTAGAGTGCCGTCCCAGAGCAGACTGCCTTTTCCCAAGTCACAGTCACTTGTGTGTCGAAGGGGCTCTGCCTTTTAAGATGTGTGGAGGTATTTTTTGTGATAGTTATTAAATATTATTTTAGCCTTTCTCAGGCATATTAAACCTTCTCTTGAAAACTGCAGATACCACCTGAGCACGATCAGTGTCTGTGACTTCACCCTGTAGCAGGCGGTGGGCGTAGGAATTCGTGGACGGGGCCGGGCCTGCGGGGGTGGGAGCTGGCTGGGAGGCGTCAGGTTGGCTGGGCATTAGGTGACCAGGGCGGAGACCTGCGCTGGGCTGAGTTTGTGCTCGTACTTAGCGTCTAATCTACGACTGTCAACCTGTGACTAGGCCTTTCTTTCCTGTGGGGTCATTAGGCCTTAGAGGCCTGTTGGGGGCAGGGCTGTGACCTCATCTGTGAGATGGGCCCCCGAGACACGGCAGCAAGTGCTCTGGGAGCAGAGTCGGGGCTGGAGTCCACACTTGCCAGGTGCCTGGAGTCCTCCTCGCCCGCTCCCTGCTCAGAGCTGTGGGGTCAGCTGTCCTAACAGCCCCTGTTCAAGAGCAACTGGGTTGTGCGTAAGCCTCGGATCTGCCTCGCTTGTCAAGGGCTGCAACAGACGCTGCCCTCTCAGCTCTGTGCACGGGAACGGAGCGGGCCGTCTGGTCGGTGGGTCGGACTCTGTCCACAGCGTCTCTGGTTACAACATGAGACTCAGCCCAGTGTGGTTGGCGCTTGTGCCTAGTTCTTCTGCATCCCTGCGCAACCTTGAGCGAGAGTGTGGCCATTCCAGAGCAAGGTTCTCTCGTCCTCCACGTTATGAGGTGGGGCCAGAGCCTCCCAGGGTCACTCCCCGGTGGTCGTCCTGGGCTCTCATGGGAGTGTTCAGCTGTCTCTCCAGGAGAGTTGGAAATAGCGCAGCTGTATGGATCTTGCTGAAGGTGTGTGAACACGCTGCTTTGTGAGGGCTCTTTCGGCTGCCTCGGTGTGGCGGCTGCGCCTGTGGCCGCCCCAGCTGGCCCCTCCTGAGCACTGCCTTGCTGCGGAGCTCTTGATTCAGCAGCGCCTGCACTTAGCGTCTCTGACCTTGCTCAATCGCAGCACCATGTCCCCAGCATGGGACAACCTGAGGGGAGGCCAGCAGTGGGTGGCACTGGTTGGGACAGAAGTCAGCGTTCTGTGGGGTCTTTGTGCCTCACGGTCCCAGGGAGGCCACCACTCCTGCCCCTTCCAGCCAGGTTACACAGGGCGCTGAGAACTGCAGAGCCTATGTTTCTCTTTCCCTGACGGCGAGGTTTGGTGACAGGTCGGGAAAGACGTGTTAGACGATTTCCACTCTAAGGCATTAGCTAGGTTTTTAAAAAACAGTTGTCACCCTATGTGGCAGAAGTGTGGGTTTGAGGTATATCTTGTCAATTTGTGGGATTTAAGTGGCTACTTGGATTTGCTGATTAAAAACTGAAATATGCGGTGACTATAGTTTTCAGATCTTGTCAGCGATAATGTTGAACGTGCCCGAGTGGGTCTGGTCCTCATGGGTGGTATTTTCTTGATGGGGCTTCTTTTTGGTCTCTGGGTTTTTCTACGGGGGTCATCTCAGCCATAAAAATAGCTTACCATCGTACGTCGCTTTGCAGCCCAGAGAGCATTTTTGCTGCATTGTCACCCTTGGTTGGGTGTGGTGATGACAGCAGTCTCAACTGAGGTGGCTAGGGGACTTGCCCGGGTCACAGTGGGAGGGTCCAGTCCACAGTAGCCCCAGGCCTGGACTTCATCTGAAGGCCTGACCGCTGCTCTGAACCCAGGCAGAGCAAGTCAGAAAGCGGTGCTGTAGCGGCGCCCAGCAGACGTGCCCCTGGCTCCAGACTCACACGGACGTGTCCTTGCGCACACACAGGCGGTTTCTGGAAGGATGTCTGAGTGCCCGGGAGGCCTCAGGGGATGGAGAAACAGAGGCTGAGGCAGGCAGTCCCCTTGGTGCTGCCTCAGTTGTTTGTTGCCTGCGTGGTACCTCATCGATTAAAAACACAGCCAAACTTCACCACCACCACCACCACCGCCGCCGCCGCCGCCAGAGACAGTGCGGTGTCCTCCCAGTGAGCTCTCAGGGCTTATGGTAAAACTGTCCTATCGAAATGGATCTTTTGAGGCCAGGGGCTTGAGGGCAGCCTGGGCAATTTGGCAAGACCCCATTTTCATTAAAAATAAATAAATAAATTTAAAATATGTTCTAAGCTGTTTAAATAATGCATTAAAGTGATCACTGTATAAATAGCCCTGGGAAAGAAAGCCCAGGTTACATTTTAATAAAAATTTGTAGTAGACCTTTGCCTTAACCTGGGACAAAAAAATTTATGCTTTTCTATCCTACTTAATAAGATTTAAAAAACAGGCAAAGTCTCGACATTGGCTGGCATGTTGGTTGCACTGAGAGTGCAGGTCTCTCGCCCCCTCCTACGTGTTGTCTGCCGAGGATGCCCACCCGGGTCACCTGGGCTGCGTTTCTTGTCACCCACAGTGCCTGGCTCACGAAGGCTCTTGGGCCTCAGTGTGCACTGCCGCGTTCCGTGGCCGGCCCGCTCTGGGCTCTGACGCGCCCGCTGGTTGGTGGTGCCGTCTCTGCGCTGCTCCAGCCTCACCCCAGCCTTTGAAGGGCGCAGACCAGAGCATCCATGAGGTTCTCTCCTGCTCTTGAGTTCTGGGCGGATGCCTCGTAAGCCTTAATTGCATTGTCTTTCAAATGGCGGCAACTTAGTGCGGCTGTAAAGATCGCGTGGTACCTTTCTACAGATGGTGACCACCATGGTCGCCAAAGCCCTTTCAGCAGACGCTGAATGAGCCTGCTGTGGGCCAGGCTCTGTCCTGTGTGCTTGGGTTGCTCCAGTGACGTGCACAGGTGCACAGCATGTTGGGAGGTACTGAGGGAAGGGATCGGGGAGACGGGTGCCGTGTGAAGTGGGTGGGTTGGGGCAGGCCTGGTCGAGTAGGTGGGAGAACCGTGCAGGTGTCGGGGGAGGGGAGCAGGCTGTCCAGAGGCCGGAGCAGCAGGGGTGCAGCTCTCAGGAGCAGCACGGAGGCCACGGCTGGGTGAGCTGTGGAAGAGGTCTGAGTAACACGGACAAGGCCGTCACAGCCGCCCACGAGAGATGACCATGCCGGTTGGCAGTGGCAACGTGAAAGGTGGTCGGGCCCTGGACGGTCTGGTTCTTTGGTGTTTATGTTGCTTTTCTAACGTTTATTTAATGCTGATCTCTTTCAGTGTCTGTGGTGCAACACCAACAAGGCATGTTTGGACTACCCAGTTACAAAAATCTTGCCACCTGGTTCACTTTGTAAATTGAGTTCTGCACGCTGGGGTGTTTGCTGGGGTAAGTTGCTTTCATTTGCTTCTTGCAAAATCAGTGCTACTTTGATAATTTTAGTATTTGCTCAGTTAACATAAGTTGCTAGAAAACATGCTGCCAGTAGCTCTGTGACTCCCACTGAGACGGCTGGAAGCCAGTGTTAGTCTGGCGTCTGGGAAAGCCACCTGGGGAATCTGGAGGACAGCCTTCCAGGTCGTCACCCTCGCACTGAACTCTGCACGTGGGAGGTGGATGGGAAAGGGGGAGTTTGAAGGCCGCTTTTTTAAACATCCTGCACCTTGTGTATTGGTGGTGCTCGAGTGCCACCCTTGAAACCCGCTTGTGGGTTCCCGTAGTCTCCAGTTCCCCAGCTTAAGAATCCCTGCTTGGCATGGACACAGCCCTGCTTTTCCCGGGTCTCTGTCTGCATATAGTTAATTTTACAGTTGTTCTTTTATTGGGGAAATTAGCTCTTTTGGGATTCAAATTGTTTTGTTTTCTTTCTTTTTTGAGACAAGGTCTTGCTCTGTTGCCCTGGCTAGAGTGCTGTGGCATCATCTTTGCTCACTGCAACCTCAAAACCCTGGGCTCAAGCATTCTCCTGCCTCAGCCTCCCAAGTAGCTGGAACTACAGGTGCCTGTCACCATGCCGGCTAATTTTTCTATTTTTTGTAGAGATGGGGTCTTGCTCTTGCTAAGGCTGGTCTTAAACTCCTGGCCTCAAGTGATGCTCCCACCTCAGCCTCTAAAGTGCTAGGATTACAGGCGTGAGCCACCGTGCCTGGCCCCAAATTGTTTTTTAGTTTGCCTTTTAAATTAGTTTTGGGTGTTTTCTTCCTACGTATTATCGAATTCATCTTTAAGTAATTGAATTCATTAATCTTTTCCTTTATGGCTTTGGGTTTTGGGGTAATACGTAGGCCATCTTCTTAAGCTCCACAGAGCCACCAATATTTTCTTCCCAGCACTTTGAAGATTCTTTTTGTGTGTTTGCATCTTGGATCCCTCTGCAGCTTACTCTTTGTTAATCTTTTTTTCTAATTGATTTCCATCTCAAAACCCATCAGCCTCCATCTGGAAGAACTTATTTCTGGTGTCAAGACCCCGGGGAATTCAGAACTTGTGTTGGGCTCAGGGGTGGCTGTGATTGTGGAATGTCCATGCAGGAGGGTGTGTGTGGTTTGTATGTGCGGTTTGTGTGTGTGCACACCCATCACATCTGCCCAGCTGGCCGTCCTCTGCCAGCCTCACACCAGAAAGGCCTCCCAGGGCCTCACCGTGGTCTGCTGCCGTCTTGACTGCTGTCTTCTCTGGGACTTTTCCACAGAGGCTGCTCCTGGACTAGGGAGTCCTTGACATTTTCAGCACCTGTTATTAAGGCGTTTTTAGATTGACGTGAGTCTGCTAATGAAGCACACCCCTCTTTAGCCTCCCTCTCTGCACAGACTGTGATACATACACACAGACATACGCACATACGTATATTCAGTGAATTTTTGCAACATATATGGTTATCACCACTCAGAGCAAATAATGTAGGACATTCCTGCACTCTGAGCAGGTCCCATTCCTGTCAGGATTCCCATGGGTCACCACAGATTGTGTTGCCTGTTCTTGACCTTTGTAGAAAGAAAACAATACAGTCCTGTATCTGGACTTCTGTTTAGCACGTCTGAGATTCACGCAAGTTGTGTGCCGTCGTTTGTCCCGCTGTTGTGCGGGATTCCAGAGTGGACTGTCCGTCCTGCTAGAGGACAGGAGCGGCTCCTGCACTGCTGCGGACGGTGCCTGGCTGGCGTTGGCACTGCGCTCACTCGCTGGGCTTGCCTTCGGAGGGGCATGCGGCTCACAGCACACATTCACGCTTAGCCTTAGTAGCTCTGCCAGACGTTGTCCTCTGAGCAGTGTGGGACTCCAGTTGCTCCGGTCCCTGCCAGCATTTGGGGCAATCAGTCATCTTCATTTTAGTCCCTCTGGTGGGTGTGTGGTGTGTCTTATTGGGGTTGTAATTGGCATTTCTCTGACTAGTGATGTTGAGCACCTCTTCAAATAGGCATTTTTGCTCATTCTTTTGTGAACTGAAATTCCCACCCTAGGTGACAGGGATGGCCAAATCTCGTGCCATCCCACCTGGCTAATTTTCTATTTTTGGTGGAGACAAGGTCTCTTGCTTAGGCTGGTCTCGAACTCCTGACCTCAAGTGATCCTCCAGCCTCAGCCTCTCAAAGTGCCAGAATTACAGGCGTGAGCCACCGTGCCTGGCCTATTGTAATATTCTTGACTTTGATAATCAAATAATAAAAATGGTATCAGGCTTAACTTCCATTTCTATGAGTTCCACTAAATTAAGAGTTTAGAATGAGGATCTGAATATGCTGCTTAGAATTATTTGTCTTCTTTCTGGTTTCTGTTAGCTTTTCTCAGGCTTGAGACATCTTTTCAATATCAAGTGAGAAAAACTGCCCTGTCACTTCAGTTCATTGCAGTTAGTCCGTAAATTGTCTGTCACGTGTGTGGCTGAAAGGAGACTGGGAGGGCCCTCCTGCCCACCGGTGGGACCCTGTCTGGGTGCAGGGCCACGGCAGAACCCCGGCGCCCCTGTGTTCTGAAGTGACTCTCCGCAGACAAGGGGACGGTGCTTTAGCGGCAGCTCCCGTCCTCGACACGGGTCTAACTCAGCGTGCTTGGATTCCAGTGAACTTTGAGGCGTTGATTATCGCCATGTCGGTGGTGGGGGCGGCCATCCTCCTGGGCATTGCTGTCTGCTGCTGCTGCTGCTGCCGGAGGAAGAGGCGTCGGGAGCTGGACAAGAGTGACGAGAAGGAGATGAGAGAGCGGGAAGAGCGGCGGATGCGGCAGGAGGAAAGGTGAGCTCACGGTCTTGTTTGGAAGAAGTGCGTTTCCAGGGAATTCAGACCTGGAAGGCCATGAAAATAAGTTTCATGAGTTTTCTTATTTTTTGGAAATTAATAACGTGTTCAGTATCCATGGAAATTTCCAGGTTGTAGTAAAGAGAGTGAGAAGCTGCGTGTGGTGGGAACTTGGCGAGTGGCCACTGAATTTGCTCACAGCTTCCTTGTCTGCCGCTCCTGCTGCTGAAGGAAGGGTTGCAGCCGGTGGTGACCGGCTGGCAGACGTCCGTGTTTGCAATTTGATGGCTGTTTGTTACTACTGCTAAGCTGCAGGGCCTGGGAAGGGCGTTAGTGCAGTCCCATGCGTTTACGATGAGGCTCAGAGGGACAGCATTGGTCAGGGTCAGCCTGTGGCCGAGTTGGGTCTGGCATCACAGTTCCCTGACACAGCACTACGCTGAGAGTGTGTGCTGGGGGCGTGTGGCAGCCCTGGGAGGCAGGTGAGGTGGGGCATATCATCCACACCTGGCACACGGGGGGACTGATGAGCAGCCTTGCCAGCTGGCAAGGGTAAAGGCTGCTTAGATCTTCCATGTGGTCACCTTGAGGTCACGTGCCACTAAATAAAGGCTAACAGTTGCGTTTTCCTAGTCATCTTCAGAATCTGGCTTACGATTTTTGCTATCGGTACGTTTTCTTTTTTTTTTTTTTTTTGAGACAGAGTCTCACTTTGTTGCCCAGGCTAGAGTGAGTGCCGTGGCGTCAGCCTAGCTCACAGCAACCTCAAACTCCTGGGCTCAAGCGATCCTCCTGCCTCAGCCTCCCGAGTAGCTGGGACTACAGGCATGCGCCACCATGCCCGGCTAATTTTTCTATATATATATTTTTAGTTGTCCATATAATTTCTTTCTATTTTTAGTAGAGACGGGGTCTCGCTCTTGCTCAGGCTGGTCTCGAACTCCTGACCTTGAGCGATCCACCCGCCTCGGCCTCCCAGAGTGCTAGGATTACAGGCGTGAGCCACCGCGCCCAGCCCTATCAGTACGTTTTCTTTATTTTATTTTATTATTTTTTTTTTTGAGACAGAGTCTCACTCTGTTGCCCAGGCTAGAGTGAGTGCCGTGGCATCAGCCTAGCTCACAGCAACCTCAAACTCCTGAGCTCAAGGGATCCTCCTGTCTCAGCCTCCCGAGTAGCTGGGACTACAGGCATGCACCACCATGCCCGGCTAATTTTTTCTATATATATTTTTAGCTGTCCATATAATTTCTTTCTATTTTTAGTAGAGATGGGGTCTCGCTCTTGCTCAGGCTGGTCTCGAACTCCTGAGCTCAAACGATCCGCCCACCTCGGCCTCCCAGAGTGCTAGGATTACAGGCGTGAGCCACCGCGCCCGGCCAGTACGTTTTCTTTATATGAAAAAAGACTTTTTAAAAATCATAGTATTGGGATTTGAATTGCTTTTATTGAAAAGAGTAGAATGATATATTGGAGTAGCTCCAAAGACTGGGTTTGTCGTCACCCTGCCTGTCCTGGCAGGTGTATGGCCCGATGGCCGAGCCTGTCCCCACCCTGTCTCATCCTGGGAACTGGAGGGAAGCCACCAGGAGAAACCACAGCCTCTGCTAAAGGAGACTAATGGGTGTGTCGTTTGAAGTTATGTTGTACTTAGTAGTTCGGTGCTAACAATGTTTTCTTTCTTTTTTAGGAGAGCAGAGATGAAGTTAAGACATGATGAAATCAGAAAAAAATATGGTAAGAATCAATTTTGTTTCTTGTTCAGTTGGTTAGGAATTGATGCCAGACTGTCCCGGTCCTCGTTAATGCCAGGTGAGAGCCAGCTGTGGGTGTGGGCCGCAGTTTCTCTTCTGTGGGCCCACTCACTGGCGCAGAAAGACACCTCATTCCGGGTGGTGCTGTAGTTCACTCATTCCACAAACGTCTCACAACCTTTGTATCTCAGCCAGACTTCCTCATGAAGCGTGTTTTCTCCGATACTTGTTTGCTCATGAAGTATTGAAACTTCCAGAATGGACTGTAGCTGCTTTGTCATCTCATTTGAGCCTTAACGTGGTGTGCCCGTGTGACTGGTGCCCCGGGTTCCTGTCCTCGTCTTGAGTGCAGGCCCTTCGTCCTCGAGGTGTGGTGCTCTCAGCCCCATCTTCTGAATGTCCCAGACGACATTCCTTTTTTAGAGAATTCACCAAAACTGAGGTCATGCTTCCTCTCAGCATGTCTCCTAGATGTTTTGTTCATGTTTGGTTCTGTTTGAAGAGATTTTGGGGGGAGACTTTGAAGTAGCCAGAATGAACATGTGTGTCAAGTATAAACGTTTTATTTCATTGGAATGAATTGGAAATACACATTCAATTGCCTGTACTCCCCTAGATTACATGACATTAAAAGTTCATAAGAAGTATTAACGTTTCCTGGCCAGGTTTTGTGATTGTGTGGTGGTGTTGGACGTGGTAGAAACTGACCCCTCACCTGTCTGGATGTGAGGCCCATGGCTGTTAGTGCGTGGCAGCCACAGGGCCTCGGGAGGTCCCTAGGCCCGAGCCCACCGTGCTTTCCCCGAAGCACCGTGTTAAAGGCTGAATTTAATCAGGAAAAGTTCAGAGTCTGTTTCTGACTAACGGTTTGGAGTCCCTTGTTTGAATAAGGAAATACTGTATTTTACTAAAATAGTGGTATTTTAGGCTCCTGCCCTCTGGGGACATTATGTCACTGTACTTTGTTTCCATCACCTGGGGGAAGATGTTACAGCAAAGCCTAGGAGCAGCCGTCGGCTGCGCGCCTCCCTCACCGGGGCTGTGGATGGAGCTCACCGCGGCTGCGGAGCCCCGTTGCTGCCGGTGCTCTGGGCTGTGCCCGTGGGTTAGCTCTGTCCCCGGCTGGGACGTCCCTCTCCCCATGTGCTCAGGCCTCCTTGGAAAGCCTCGTTCACAGGCTGTGACTGGAGGCCAGGCGGCAGGCCTTGGTTGCCCTGTCGGCCTCCAAGCCAGCTCGGGCTGTGAGGCCGTCCCTGCTGTTCCGGCAACCGGCCACCGGCAACTGGCAGCTGCACAGCCTGTTCCTCACGTGTTCTTGCCCCTCCGTCTCCTGCGACCACTGCCTGTGCCTGGGCAGTGCTCACACCAAGCCGCTGCCTTCGATCCCCCTCTGCTCTCCGTCGTCCTCGGCCGTCCCTCCCAGTGCTGGCCCTGGGTCTTCTCCCTGCCGCGCCGCCTCCGTTTCCCATGTTCCCGGGTGTGTGTGGGTGTGGCATGGGCTGCATGGGGCTCTCCGCCCTCGCTGAGTGCGCACTTGTCCCTGTGGCAGGTCAGCCCACGGACGTCTGTGCCAGCCGTAGGCTGGAGGCAGCTTGGTTTGCGCAAAAACAGTCAAAGGAGCTTTTTGGCATCTGGTTAACGGTAATGGAAATAAAAGACAGAGGCACAAGCAGTGTTTAAAATCCCCCCGAGGGCGGGAGGCTGTCAGTGGAGCTGGCGTCTTCTGTATCACTGATGTGTGTTCCTGCTGTTTTGGTGGTTAACGTGGCCCTTTAATTGCAGTGATGAAATTACCTTTTTGTGCTGGTTTATGGTAAATCACATCGAATGGCCTACACTTCGCAGAGCCGCAGTGGGGTGGAGGAGTTCCCGGGAGCAGGGGAGAGGCCGAGGCTGTGCTGGCTCGGCTAACACATCGGTACCAGCGTGCACACCGACCCTTCTTGTGATTTTGGTTTTCCTGCTAAACTAGAAATAGACCTAGGAGCTGTGTTTTCAGTAAGCCCTGAACGAGACTGCTTGCATTTGGCATTTGGTGTCTGGTAGCTGGTCACCGAAACTGACTTAGGGCCTCTTGCCCCAGAGCCTGGCGCCTCTGGTCCTGCTTTGGCAAGTGAGCCTGGTCTGTCCTTAGCACTGCCTCCTGCTTCTCTCCTGTGTTCCCGCATTTCTTCCCTGCCACCTTCCCCACTGCCCTCGCCCAAAATTACAGGAAATAGGTTTGTTGCATTGTTCCAGATAATTTTGGTTAAACAATAGAGATTTCTAAAGAGAGAGAGAGTGTGTGTGCGTGTGCGTGAGCATGTGTGTTTCTGCAACGTGAAGAGAAAACTAGCCCGTGGGTAGGTACCACGGATCTATTTTAATGGTAAAATACACATTGTGTTCCAGTTATATTCCAACACTTGAGAGTTAAATTGATGGTCTTAGTTCTTTCTGTAGCCTTAATTCTAAAAGTTAGCCAACAATTACAAGGACATTCAGAGTAAGGTAGTTTTCTGGAAAGAAACATGCGCCTTAAGTTTCTTTGTTTCTCTTTGTGAGTGTCAGCAAATAAGTCTTTATTCTTTGGGGTCTGTTAGAATTCTTGTTTCCAGTTTTATTTCTGTTTTAAAGGCAACTGTGGTTTGACTTCAGAAACAGTTAAGAATAGTATTTGAGCCTTCTTAGAATACCTGTTCTCTCATAACCTTAACAAATCTTCTTATCAAACTTAGTTAACTTATATGGCTTTTTTAAATTTTGTTGCTGGTGTGAATGAATGAATTTATAATTCCAGTTCATTTTGTTTCCAGGTTTGTTTAAAGAAGAAAACCCTTATGCCAGATTCGAAAACAACTGAAACTGTGACTCGCCCTGCAATCCAGAGCTTCCTGCGCCCTCAGCACAGCCCAGCGGGGGGCCCGTCTCACTCCCGACCTCGGCAGTGCCCCTGCCAGCCCTCCAGGACGGGCGCTTGGGGAGCTGCCCTGGAAGGACAGTTCTTCTCTGTCCCTGCAAACTTGCCACCTTGTGTTCTGTTCCCTGTTACGTCTATCTCTGTAGTCACTTGGGGTGGTAAACCTTTGGGGGGTTTTTGTTTTTGTTTTTTTGAGGAGGAAATGTGCCTATTCACCTACTCTTCTCGATTTATGAGCTCGTTGCAAACTAAGCAGCGAAACAGCACCAACTCGCTGTTGCTGTTGCTGTTGCTGTTGCTGTTGTGTGCAGCAGCGGAATCCTTGAGTTCCTCTCTGCCGGCTGACAGGCTTCACGCAGCAACAGGTGGAAGTCGGTTTGACTTTTGCTGTGGGGAGAGCGGGCCCTCATCGTCTCCCCATAGAGCCATGGACAGCATCTCTGGTCCTGCCTGTGCATGGCCTGGCGTGCCCGTCTGGTTTGAATCCTCACCTGGGTTGCCGCAGGTGGCTTTTGCTGAAGACGGCGTCCCAGCGCACAGTCTAGTAGGGATCCCCTTCCTGACCTCAGCTGTACTGAGCAGCATTGAGGAATAGGTAAAATCACTGCCATTTTTAAAACAATAATTCGTGGATTCTTTCCTCCACCTTAAAGAGTTCACCAAAAAACTTTTATATAAAAGTTCAGACCCCTTATTGGACAATTTGTAAAATTTGTATTTTTAGAAGAACATGAGACTCTTTTTCCCAGTAGAACCTTGAATGATCAATGCAGTTTTCAGCCCTGCCTCTACGTCAGCTGCTTGTGTGCGGACAGCAGGAGGAGGGCGCTGCTGCGCTCTCTGCAGCCCGGTGGACGTCGGGGAATCCGCGGGAGTCGAATCCGCGGGAGTCGCAGATCTCTCTGCTTGTCAGGCTGCCGGGGTCATGGGGCGCGGCAGGAGGAGGAAGGGCTCATCCCCAGGCCCTGGAAGCAGCAGTGTGCAGGGCCGGCTGCGGGGCCTCCACACAGCACCCGGCAGACCTGACGAGCGTCGTGCCTTGGGAGGTCACTCTGGCTCCCAGCCGCTCTGGCCTGGATGTGTTTTGAGCATTTCCTTCAGAGTCGGCTTCTCTGAGAGTTCTTCGATGGCACTCCAGGTACCCATGATGCTGTGCGTGTCATACATTTCCTTAAAATCAAGATATGTGACTTTAGTAAATGGACCAAACTCTTCATGGCAGGGAAAGCAATATACAATGAAATAACTATGTGCAAAGCTTTGCTTAAAAACAATTTGAGAGTAGTCCCAGTTGCCAGATTGCTTTGAATTCAGAAAAGTTTTGCTTTGGGAAAATAGGTCGACAGCACCTAAAATAAGCAATGTGTTCCGTTTTCACACTTACAGTCATGCTGTTAGAGAAACTGTCGTCAGCATGAAATAAAGTTCACAGACAGATCACTGTGACCCAAAATACTTTAAGAAATCATCAAACAGCTCGATGAGCCTTTTTAGCTGAGTATGTCTGTACCATGAACTAACACTTCCACCCTGAAACCTTCACAAACTAAGGACATAACTTTAACAAATTCTTTACTATTATTTTTCTGACTTCTTGGGCATTTGTAGTAATTTAAAGTATTACAAAGATTCCTGTTTTATAGCAGCCATGACTGTTCATAAAAGAAACTTTCTAATAGACTTTAGTGAACTTTGTGTTAGTACAGTAGTATGTATATAACGTCACACTGTCTCCTGAATCTAGGTTGCTGAGCAGAAAGTAGAGCTACCAGTTGTTAAATTTAGCGTATTTAATCCTTTCACGCAGCACAGGCACCCAGTCGGGGCGTTTGTCAGGCTGGTCTTGGCCCATGTGCTTTCCTCTGCTTTAGTACTAAGAGCAGCCACAAAATTGTAACCTCAAGGAAACCACGAGGTTTGGAGTGCCTTAATCTTTAACCAGTTTCCAATGAAATGGTTTAATACACACTTCTGTTTAATAAATCTGTGCTTCTGTGTTTTGTCTTGCTGGTGTCAACATTTCTGCTTGGAGAGCCCGAGAAGCTGGGGGGCAGGCACTTTCTGGGTAAAGGTGGGCCTCTGACGCGTTGTCGGATGCAGGCATCTCCAGACTTTATACCTGTGGCCAAGGGGACGGGCTGCACCCGGAGACTGTCCCCACGGCCCGGCCTGCTGTCTCCACACATCGGTACCTGCCCTGTCCTTCCTCCTCTGGCGCTGGATGCAGAGGACTCGGGGAGGAGGCGGGGCGGCCTCTGAGGTGCACGCACTTGGCTCCCCTGCGCCAAACGCACCTCCACGCCCCACGTGCTTGTGCACTCTCCCCCTCCTCCCGGTCCCTCCTTTCCTGGGGAGCGCCCACCCTCGTCTGTGCTGCCCCTTCAGTCACTGGAGACCCCGGGTTCAGTCTGAGCTGCACAGAGGGGACCTGTGGTGCCTTGGGCCCGCCCAGCGTGACGTCTGTGTGCAGCGGCACCCGCGCAGCTCAGCCCAGCCCAGGCTCTCTGCTCACTCTGGAGGTTGCAGACCTTCGTGTGAAGCAGGGGAGGGGTGAGGCTGTGACCCGCTCCCAGGCAGTCACGGTGGCCATGGAGCCCGGCACCTCGCCGGAGGGTTTCATCTGCCTCGCGGACCTTGGGTCTGGAACCATCTGTGAGGCTGGAGTCTTCCCGCTGAGGCCTGGGTTTTGAAAGGAAGGGATGATGGGTGAGGCGCTTCCTATCTGACGTCCGCTCTTTTTACAGAAATCATTTTGTGCAGGGTTCACAGGCAAAACCGCAGGGGGCGCACAGCCAGTGTCCCTGTTGACTGGTTCTTGTGCGCCCTCTAGGGCTGGTCTGCGCCATCGACCCACGGGCAAGGCCAGGCGTGGGGCTCCTCGGAGGCCCTTCCGGATCCTGCCATGGGGCCCCGGCTTCCCCAGAGGCCGCGTGGGGCGCTTTGTTCCCGTCTCCTTTGAAGGCGTGGTCGTTTCCAGCTGAAGCTGTGCTCGTGCTGCTTGGCACGGGCCGGGTGAGCTCTGGGGCCAGTGTCCAGGCGTAGAGTTCTGCACCAGAGTGTGTGGTGCTTATTTAAAATACTGAATACGATCTGCCGAACGACCTTCCAGAGGGAAGACCCCTGGCGAGGTGGATGCAGGTAAGTAGGGGCCGCCCGGCACGTTCAGCGAAGTTGAGGGTGGGCGGGGACGGGCCTGAGCATAAGGGCACACGGGGACTACAGTGGCGGAAGCCAGGCCGCGCCCGGGCCCTGGGCAGGGGGGAGTCCAGGACAGCAGGCCGGACGCTGACTCTGAGCTGGGGGCTGGTGCGATTTCGGAGAAGACGGCAGGGGCAGTGGGCCACGCTTGTGCCGCTGCGGGTGGTCCCTCGGCTCACCTGGTGCTGCCCCTGGTCCCCTGCGTTCCACTGGGGCAACAGCGGCCAGAGGGCCTGCCACACCAGGGAGGGTGGAAGCAGCCGGCGGCCGCACGGCCCCCACAGCCTGCGCATTGCCCTCACTGCCGGGCCAGGCCGACTCCACCAACAGCGGCCCAGACCCAGACCCCCGTTCCCTCCCCACGGTGAGGGACACAGCCCTGCGTCTTGTGGCTGTGTCTCCTGGGCCTGCAGCTGGGGAAGAGATCGGGGGACAGCCCACCCGCTGCTTCAGAGCAGGTCCCCGAGTGCTGTGGGGGGGAAGGCCCCTGTCGGGCAGTCTCTGCATTGAGGATTCCGTTCTCACGGGATCTCCACTTCGTCGTCAAAGCCACGTCAACGAAGCCCTATTGGAACCTCCCGGTACAGGCAGAGCTCTCTGTGCACACAGAATAAATGCCGATGGTGTAGAGAAACAGCGGTGGGCCAGTGTAGCCGCGTCGGAGTGGCTGGCTCTGCTCCCCAGCGCCGGAGACGGTTACTCACCCCACGGTCGGGCAGATGGGCGGTGGTTTGAACCTCGAGCCCTAACAGCCCTCACTGCAGAACATCATTGAATACAGCCGGTGCCAACACCTTCGCACTTGCTCCCATGGACCCATGCTCTCTGAGCCGCGGGTAGTGGCACTTAGCGGGCAAAATAAAATCAATGTTTCCGAAAGGAGCTCCCGACGGGGCTTCGAGGTGGCTGGCGTGAGGCGCTGGCCAGGCCTCTGCCGCGAGCCGGGAGCCCGAGGTGGCCCAGCGCCTGCGGTTCCTCTGGCCGTTCGAGCGAGTTTTCCCGCTATCCGCAGTGCGTTACGTTAAAACTCTTAGCCGCCTCCCTCACACCAGCTTTCAAGACGAGGTCGCGTGGCTGCGTTGTGTGCGTCTGTTCCCTTGTCTGTCCTCACACTGCGCCGGGGCACCTGCCGGTCTCCCAGGCCGAGGGCAAGGTCTGAGTGGCGCCGCAGGGCCTCGCTAGACCCAGAAACAGGCCAGCCTGCTGACACCCAGAGCTGGGAGGAGACAGGCCTCCAGGGCCCGGGTCCCTCGGCTGCGGAGGGAGGGGGTGCTGGTGGTTGTCCCTGCGAGAGCTGGTACGGAGGTGACGGAGGAGTGCAGCGAGTTGAGCCGCTGCCACTAGTCCCTTCACCGCCGCCTCTTCCAGAATTGCCCTTCCCTGTGTGGGCGGCTGCCGCAAAGCAGAGCCCGGCCTGCAGGGTGGGCCTAGTGGGGGCTCGGGGCTGGGGGACAGCACAGCTCTGGACTCTCGGTCCTCAGGCCCTAAGCGGTCACTGAGAATGTCCAAGGTGTCCCAGATGGGTCCTTTGTGCCCATTGAGGCTGCTGGTCCCCAGCCTGGCCCTGTGGGCGGGAGGGGCTCTCTGCTGCTGCAGCCTGGCCCCGCCAGGCCATGCCCAGCCCCGGGACAAGACGCTCGGTCAGCCTGAGCTTGCCACCCCCATCTAGTGGGTTTTTAAGAACAGAAACCACAGGAAGGGGCGGGGATGAGGTCAGAGGCTTGCTCAGGAGACCTGGGCCTCGTTTCCCAAGGAGGTTCTGGGTCCTGGTCCCCTGTGGCCAGCGTGGAACAGGACAGGGTGGCTGCGAGTCCAGGGGTCCAGACACCGACATTATGAGACGATGTTTCAGGACACAGCTGTAGCTCAGCGGCGGGGGCCCTCAGCACCCTCCCCACGCCCTGACAGTCACTTCCAGAACCGGCTTCACGGCCACCAAATGACCCATTCACACCCCTCCTGCACGCCACTGCCCGACTCCCGTCTCACAGCCGGCCGCCAGGACCGCAGTGGCCCCAGCCTCCTCCCCACGCACGGATCCCGCCACTGGGCTCCACAGTGTGCAGAGCAGGGCTGCGCTCCCGCCTGGCTCCCGCCCTGCAGCCTCCTCTCCACCCGGCAGCCTGAGGGGAACCCCTAAACTGCACTCCGATCATGGGGCCCCCTGGACCCCCATGGCTCCCGCTATAATCACAGTAAGGCCTGGCTCCTAGGACAGCCCAGACGGCCCCTGGGTCTCCACCCGCTCCCCACCCCGCCCGTCCAGCACAGGGCGCCCTGCACCTGCGCAGCCAGCCTCGCCCCGCCCCTGCCCTCCCCTGCCTCGCCCCTGCCTCGCCCCTGCCCCGCCCCTGCCCCGCCCCTGCCCCGCCTGCCAACAGCTCCGCCCCCAGCCCCGATGCCAACCCCAAAGCTCCCCTTGAGCAAGAGCTGCCAGCGTGGCTCTGCTGCTGTCTGGCTGCCCAGTGGGGCAGAGTTTAACCCCCAAGCAGGGCCAGCAGGGTGTGGGTCACCTGTCACATGTGTCCCCACCCACCCATTGTGGTGACACTGGAATCGGTGTCCGAGCTGTGGTCTGTGGTTCTGGGAGCTGTTGCTCCCCCACCCGGGAGGGCTCTTTGCAGGAGTTGCTTATGGTAGCTTTTGTCAGCAGAAGTTTTGGGTTTTTACATATCAAATAGATCAGCTTTTTCCTTTATGGCTTTATGGGTGGCACTATTTGGCCTTTATCATTAAAAATGATGAAGCTATATTGCCCAAATTTTTCTAGCACCTTTTAAATTTTGATTTTACATCTAAGTCTTTGATCCTCTGGGCTTATTACTAGTGTCGGCATGAAACGCAAATCCTGTTTTCCAGACGTCTTGGCGGGATGCAGCAGGGCCCGAAGCACCCTAGACCAGTGGAATCCGGCTGTGATACCCCGCCAGGTCCTGTACCCAGTATTCCTGGGGAGGGAAGGGGACTTGTGGGCTGATGCCTGGGCAGGGGTGACAGCCACCCTCCTCGGGTCCTGCTGCTGTCTACACATGGGATCTGGCCGCACCCCGACCCCAAAGCCCCCACCCCAAACCTCCTCGGGCCTGTGGAGCAGCGCCCACCCGACACCGCGTTGCCGCAGAGGGTCTCTGCCCTCTGGGGCCTGGCGGGACCGTGTTCAGAGGAAGACTGGCCGTGGAATTCCCTGCACAGACAGGCAAGTAGGACGGGCCTGGGGGCTGTCGGGATCTGGAGAATCTGCGGGGTGCAGCCCTCCCTCCCGGCCCTGTCTGGCAGCAACAGACGCACCAGGACAAAGGACCCGGGAGCAGGGCCAGGTCAGGGGCTACAGCGAGGACTGCTGTGGGCGTCTCCTGGCCTGGCGTGGCTAAGTCCGCGGGGGGGGGGTCAGTGGCGGGCACCAGGGTGGGCGTTCCAGGCACTGTGGGCCCGGCACGCTCACCTGCCCCCTCCTGACCTGTTCACACTGTCACCTGCTCCAGGCTGGCAGGAGCCAGAGCAGCTGTCAGGGCTGCTGAGACCTGCTGTGCCGCGGACACACGGAGGCGCTGGCCACGCCCCAGCCCAGGGCAGGGCCCTTCCTCCCCCGATGCCACAGGTCCACAGCCTGTCATCTGCGGCACCAAGGTGTGCTTGTGGCCGATGACGACGGGGGTTGTGCCACACGCTTGGACACTGTTGCCGGGACGGTGAATTTCATGTTTTCCGAGGGATCTGGAAGATGAGATAAATCCCATTGAATTCTCAATTTGGGTTTTCAGGTTAGTTAATCACACGTGGAAAAATGGATCTAGAAAGGTGCACAGGCACACATCTCGCCAGTGACAGCCACACACCGACCGTGGTCCCCTGGGGTTACAATGCCGTGTTTCTACTGCACCGTTGCCTTGCTCAGGTGCACAGACACGACCCCCGCAGCGTGCAGGGCGGTCACGTGCCGCACAGGTGTGTGGCGGGGGGGGGGGGTGACAGGCCGCACCGCACAGCCAGGTGTGTACAGGCTCCACGTGCGGGCGTGTGATTTCGCTCTGTGATGTTCACACACAATGAAGTCGCCCAACAGTGGTCCCTGTCGTCAACTCCGTCCAGTGACTTACTGCCTGTGCAGGGGGCGTGTTCACCCTGGGGGCGGGAGAGGATTTGGTGGTGATTCCTCCATATCCCGCCTTGTCCCTCGACCCCACACGTCACTTTGGGGGATGAAATGGCACAACCAGCAGCTGTCACTTACTGTCTGTGGCTGCGTCGGGACCTCACTGCTCGCTGCGTCTGATGCCAGCCAGTCCTGCAAACTGCCAGCAGAGGGTGAGTGACGCCATCCCTCGGCGTCTGGGCCACAGCACCGAGAGCCGCCCAAACGCCGCCGCCTGGGCCTTAGCTGGCCGGAGCACGTGCTTGGGGTCACCCTCCGGGAACTCCAGACTGGGGCCCACGCTGCTTCCTGGTCTGTTTTCTTACTTGCTGTGGTCCCAGCACTCTAGCGGGGGGAGTGGGGGGCGTTACCAGCAAGGGAACGTTGCCCCATGGACACCTGTGCCAGCCCCAGAAACAAGAGAGTCTCGCGCCCAGCAGACCCTACGCTCAGCCAGCCAGGAGGACAGACACCTGTGCCAGCCCCAGAAACAAGAGAGTCTCGCGCCCAGCAGACCCTACGCTCAGCCAGCCAGGAGGACAGACACCTGTGCCACCCCCAGAAACACGAGAGTCTCGTGCCCAGCAGACCCTACGCTCAGCCAGCCAGGAGGACACTGGCTGCGGCTGACGGGTCCTCTTGCTGTGGGCAGCTGGACTCGGGGAGGCGTGGTCAGGCCTGAGTCTCATGGCCCTCAGGTGGGGACTTTTTGGGGTCCCCAGGAAACAGAGCCAGGGACAAGGCCTTGGAAGCAGTTTCTGTGGGGGGGACGGACGCGCAGGCGCCCGGACAGTGTGAGCTGCGGGAGGAGGCCCAGGCCCGAGCCCTGAGGCCTCAGAGAAGGGCCGAGGCAGCAGGCTGGTGACAGCCGTGGCGGGGCCCGTGGGGTGTGGGTGCGCTGTCTGCTGCACCTGCCGGGACAAGGCGCCACGGGCCGCGGCCCTCGCACACGCGCCGGGCGCCGCAGCTGCAAGTCCGAGGTCAGGTGCGGCGGGGCTGGCGCCGCCGGGGCCTCCCCCATTGCAGACGGCGTCGTCTCCCTGTGTCCTCGCACAGTCGTCCCGCTGTGTCTGTGTCCTCATCTCCTCTCCTCGTAAGGACACCAGTGAGCTTGGATTAGCCACCGACCTAGTGACCTATTTTAACATAATCACCTCTTTAAAGCCCTGTCTCCAAATACAGTCACTTCTGAGATGCTGGGAGTCAGGGCTTCAGCACGGGGACCTGGGGGACACCACCCAGCCTAGAGCACGGGGGACCCTGTGCCGTGCAGGTCTGGGCTGGTGCTCGGACCAGCGGCAAGTAAGGAGACTCCGACGGCTGCCACGTGTGTTGTCCCCACGGGGCCCCCCCAAGAGACAGGTGGGGCGGGGCCCTGTTCTCTGTTGACCTCCAGGAGCCCACTCCGACCAGGGCTCCCTGGCTGGCCAAGGTCCCTTCAGACCGGCACTTGATGACCCCAGGAGGTCAGGGCACGGCCACTCCACAGGACATGGTGGCCCTTGCACATGGCCATGGGTCCCCCCGAGGAGGGCCCACGAGGGTGACCCGAGGCAGGCTTTGGCCCAGCAGACCTGGGGTTTCCTGAGCAGCTGTGCGTGTAGGCCCAAAAGGCTGGTGATGGATTCGCCATCACCACGATGGCGAGCTCCTGTCCCCACCCCACTTGGCCTCCAGTGTCGGCTGACACCTGGCATCCACCACTCCGGGTCCCTGTTGTTACCCCTGAGATCATGTGACTGTGTTCATCCAGCAGTGGGGGCCGTCTCTGCACGTGTCCTCCCGCCCCTGCCGTGCACACCGGGGCGGGGCGGGGCCTGCAGTCCTTCCGGGCACCCTGCCGGGGTCTGACCCTTGTCTGGAGCCTCAGGGAACGCCCAGGTGCAGCCATGAGATCTGCTGTCGTGGAGAAAGGCAGCCATTCTCCGTGGACGAGTCCCTGCACCTGCGTCACAGCCCTGGCCGTGTGTGCGCGTGCGCGGCTGCCGCTGGCTCAGCCGTCTGTCCCGGCGAGCGTGTGCCTGTCACGTCGCCATTTGAGCACTGTGGCTTCGTGGTGAGCCTTGAACTCGGAGCGTCTCTGACTTTGCTCTTTTCAGACGTGTTTGGCTGTTCCAGCCGCTTCATTGCTTTGCCCTCCACAGACTCAATCAGAGTGTTGACTTCTGCAGAAGTCCCTGCCGAGATTTTGGCAGGATTGTGGAGTCTCGGAGATGTCACACCAGTGGTGACGTCATCCCCACCGTGACACTGAGTTGTGACAACTCGTACAGAGGCCACGAACCCACCGTACGTTGCCGCTACTACGGCCCGTGGGCCAGATCTGGCTGCCGGCTCTTTTCGTACAACCTGTGAGCTAACAGTGGATTTTTACAGTTAGCACTTTTACATGTGAAACGCCAAAGCGCTATCCGTGCGGACCCTGGGAGCAAAGAGGAGGACACTGGCGAGTCGCCTGTTAGGTTTAAGTCCCAGTCTTGGCTCCAGTCTGCTCGCCGCCATCACCTCATCCGAGTCCTCGGGTGGTGGCATTGTGGACGTTGTCCCGAGTCTGTGGTTGCGATCCGTGAGGACGGTGGGCTGTGGTGGGCACACTCCGTCTCTCCAGCACGGGGAGCCCTTCCTGTTCGACAGTCCCCTTGCCGGGTGCAGACATCCGGGTGTCTGGGCCTGAGAGGTGTCGCTGCGTTGCCCTGGCTGGGGCGGTTTCTGAGACAGGAGTGCGGGAGCTTCCCGTCCTCCCCACGCCAGTGCCCTCAAGACGCTTTCTTTTCTTTTCTTTCTTTCTTTTTTTTTGAGACAGAGTCTCTCCCTGTCATCCCGGCTAGAGTGCCGTGGCGTCAGCCTAGCTCACAGCAACCTCAAACTCCTGGGCTTAGGCCATTTCCTGCCTTGACCTCCCCAGTGGCTGGGACTACAGGTGGGCACCACCACGCCCGGCTACCTTTTCTATTTTTAGTAGAGATGGGGTTTTGTTCTTGCTCAGGCTGGTCTCGAACTCTTGAGCTCGAGCGACCCTCCCGCCTCGGCCTCCCAGAATGCTGGCATTGCAGGCGTGAGCCACCGCGCCCGGCAAGATGTTTTCTTTATCTTTGATTTTCAGCAGTTTGGGATATGGTGTGCCGTTTGAAAAAATATTTTGATTTCTGGCTAGGGTTTTTTGAAATTGGATGTGTGGTGTGGTATCTTTCATTATTCCTGGACAATTCTTAGCCATTGTTTTTTCAAATATTTCTTCTATCCCGTTGTCTTTTTCTGTTTACTCCAATTACACGTTAGACTGTTTGAAATTATGCTAGGGCTTTTGTTTGCTCTGTTATGTTTGTGTTTGTTTGTTTGTTTTTGTTTTTTCTACTTTTTTTCCTCACTGTTTTAACTTGGGTAATTTCTATGGACCTTTCTTGAAGCTCACTGATTTCCTTCCTCCCTTCCTTTCTTCCTCCCTTCCCTCCCTCCCTCCTTCTTTCTCCTCTCCTCTCTTCTTTTCTTTTCTTTCTTTTCTTTCACAGACTCTTGCTCTGTCGCCCAGGCTGGAGTGCAGCGGCGCCATCACAGCTCACAGCAGCCTGAAACTCCAGGGCTCACATGATCCTCCCACCTCAGCCTCCCGAGTAGCTGGGACTACAGACGCATATCACCATTCCTGGCCAGTTTTGTAAATTTTTTATGGAGACAGGTCTCCCTATGTTGCTCAGGCTGGTCTTGAACTCCTGGCCTCAAGCCATCCTCCCACGTCGGCCTCCCGACGAGCTGGGATTGCAGGCTGACCGGTATCTCCTGGCTGCCCCAGGCGGGCCCTCGAGCCGGGGGAAGGCAGCTTGCGCCCCCCGTCCTCACCTGGTGGGGCCTCACAGTTTCGGCCTCGGCGCTGCGTTCCTCACCTCCCTGGTGCTCTTCCCTGCCCAGAACCTTTCTCGTGGGTTCCTGCCTCACAGCCCTGCGTCCGAGTCACGTCCGAATCGGGTTCTGTTGGTTTCTGCCTCCTGATTATGGATGGATTTTTGGGTCTGTTTTGCTGTGTGTCTCCTAATTGTGTACTGAAGGCCAGGCATCGTGCGGGAGATGGCAGAGACCGAGGCAGCCGCATTCCTGCCTGGAACAGGGACATTTCCTGCTAGGCCGTCACGGTGGGAAGTGTGAGCCAGTCGAGCGGGGAGTCGAGCTGGATTTGAGTTTTGCCGTTGCTGGGGTAGCCCCGACCCCAGGGTCCTGTGGCGTCACCTCGAACTTGGGTTTTGCTGTTGCTGGGGTAGCCCCGACCCCAGGGTCCTGTGGCGTCACCTCGAACTTGGGTTTTGCTATTGCTGGGGTAGCCTCGACCCCAGGGTCCTGTGGCGTCACCTGAGCTGAGGGTGGACGATGGGTCTCGGGAGGAGTTTTCTCCGCGTGTTGCTGCGCCTTCGAGGGCCGTGTGCCCCGGGGACCGGGCCGGGCCTGCTGGGGCCCCACGCCCGCACTCGGGGCTGCTCGGGCCTGGGGCTCCCCGCTCTGGTCCGGCTCAGTCTGGGGTGGGCCCGCGTCTTGGGTCTCAGAGTGGGGCCTTTGTGGGATCCTGTTCCTTCCCCAGAGGGAGGGGACCTCAAGGGGCTGGGCCAGACATGCTCTGACCCCTCCCTCGGAGGAGGGTTTTTCCCTTGTCCTCGTCCCCGGCCACAGCAGGTGCCAGGGGGGTGGCAAGGTTTTCTGCCCTTCCGCCTGGTCCGCAGGGAAGAACTGCAGAGGTTCCGTGCACCCCACAGTGGTGGCTGCCCCCCTCCTGGGGGCCCCCCCGCCTGCTCCAGCCGTGCCCGCGAGCGTCCAGGGCAGCGGCCGCGGAAGAGCCCGGAGCAGGCGTGAGCCGCCTGTGTCCCAGCGCCCAGACGTGCTGCAGGGCGTGCGAAACCCTCTCCCACGCTCAGGGCAGCCGCGCCTCCTCCTGTCCTTTGTCCAGGGCCAGCCAAGGCCCTGTCTGTCCTGGGATGTCCGGCCCGTTAATCGCCCCGCAGTTTCAGCTCTCCGACAGAGTTAAGAAAAGTTAGGATTCTGTAGATCATCCAGCTTTTCTTGCTTTTAGCGCAGGGCGGGGCTCCTTCCAGCTTTCTAGGCAGAACCCGCTCCCGGTGATCTTTGCCTCAGCTCCCCCATCTGTAAAACGGCACCACAATCTACCACCTCATGCCATCAGTACGTACAGTGACATAGGAGAGTCATTTCATCCAAGTGCCACATACGGGTCTTCTATTATTGTATTGCTTTTATGTATCTCTTTTTTGAATTTGTTAGATTGGTCAAGTTTTTTTTTGTTGTATTGTTTTTCACAGTGGTTTCAAAGTTAATTTTTAATTTTCTTGGGATAATTCTGAATTTTTTTCTTTTTTCTTCTTTTTGGAGACAGAGTCTTGCTCTGTCACCCAGGCGAGGGTGCAGTGGCATCATCATAGCTCACAGCAACCTTAGACTCCTGGAGTCAAGTGATCCTCCCGTCTCAGCCTCCTGAGTAGCTGGGATGACAGGCACAGGCCACCACGCCCGGCTAATTTTTGTATTTTCTTGTAAAGACAGGGTCTCACTATGTTGCCCAGGCTGGTCTTGAACTCCTGGCCTCAAGTGATCCTCCCACCTCATTCTCCCAAAGTACTGGGATTACAGATGTGAGTCACTGCACCTGGCTTTAAATTTCTTTCTTTATAAACCACTTTTTCATTGAAATTAACATACATACCTAAAAGTGCATACGTAACTGGAACATTTTTTATATGTGTTTAGATTTCCATTATTCTGTCAATAAATATACTATCTATATCTGTGCTTTCAACTTGAACCAGACAAGGATCATAGTATATTAACACTCTCACCTTCCTTCTTCCTCTCTGCCTCTCCCACGGCCCCCTCCCATCTGCTGCGTTGTAATCACCTGGGATTTCAGTCTCAGATGCCGTATTTTCTATAATATGCAGCACACAGTACTTAGCACGAAAGGAGTTTTTCTGGTTTCTTTGCTCACTGCTATTTTTTTTTTCCAGCCAGGAAACAACACCCAACAGCTCTCAGCCTGATCGGTCGCCACGTGATCCAGGGTGCATGGGTCCCCTGGAGCTGCGGATCACAGCCTGCGCCCCACACGCGGCGGCCTGCGCGGCCGTCCCTGTCCCTGTCCCTCGCTGCCCTTGCGTTTGCTGCAGCAAATCCTCAGTGAGTCTTTTCAGCGAGGACCCGGGGTTGGGAAACCCTGTGAGTGTCTGCGCTTCTGAAAGCGCCTTCAACTCGCCTGCTCCCCCCCCCCCCCCGCCCCCGTTACTACTTTCTATTTATTGACTTGCTTTATTCATACACGTATCTTCACACACTGAACACAGATAAGTTCTTGTATAACATTTGAGTGTTCCAAACTTTAGAGTTTAAATACATATACACATAGAGGTTTATTTTCTAAAGTCTCACTGTGGTGCAGATAAGTTTATCCTTGACTGACGAGTGAGGACACAGTGTTTAACTGCCAGGCAGGGAGCAGGGCGGACAGGAAGCGGGAGGAGGGTGACGGTATAACTTCACTTCATTAACTGGCCTCAACCACGTTTTTATTTTACAGATCTGGCCGCTGAGGGATTTTGGATTTCTACGTGACAGGCCCTAATGGCCACAGATTTCCTGAGGATTAGCAAGAGTTTGTTCTTTTGACTCGATTGTTGTCTCCTGCTCAGGTGAGCGTGGCGCTGCCGCTGAAGCCGTGCACTGACCGACAGACGTTTGCTGTTCCCTTTAGTTATGTTAGTTCAAACTATTCGTTCGGGGTGGGGAGGACCTGGATGACTACCTTGCTTTTGAATTTTTGGTTTTAGAGGTATAATGAAAATAATCTGCTCTTCTAGAATATGCCTCGGACTTCAGCTACATTAAATGTGATGCGCTTGAATCATCCCGGAACCGCCCTCCCCCCTGCCACCCCCTCCCGCCCGGTCGGTGGAAAAATCGTCTTCCATGAAACCATCGCTAGTGCCAAAGAGGTCAGAGACAGCTGCCACAGAGGACCTGAAACTTCTTTAAATGGGCTCTGACTTGTCCGTATGCAGAATATCGAGCACATAAAACATCTCTAAGGAATGTGCCGTCTACGGTCAGCTATAGTCAATATTTCATCATGCCACGTATTCATAAGTGCCGGCAGTGATACTGTATCGTAATAAAAGTCATGTGCCAATCTCAACATATTCTTAAAAGCTTCCATTTCCTAAATTACATTTAAAGTTGGAAATGACAGTGTTCATGAACTTTGGAAATTCAGGACTAAAACTGGAGCCAAGTCTTCTGACCCCAAAGCTGTCTTTCTTCTACTCGGGTACCTTTGAAGCAACCTCATCGTTATCCACACGAAGCTTCCTCATTATGGGAGAACTGGCCTCAAGTTACTCACCACGGATTCTAACTCAATTCTAACGACCCTAGAATTTGAGATAGGTGTACAACTGACCTGTAACTTCAGCACTAGAAACATCTGTTAGATCAGATTAGGTCAGAAACTTAGTAACTATAAAAGGAATATGACCATATTGCTACCTGCTAAAAGAGGCGGCATGCTCATATTAGGAAAAAGAAAATTCTCATTTGTATCAAGGAAAAAATGAAATAATAATAAAGTTCTTGGATGGGAATTTTCACTAAATACAATTTATAATTCAAATCCTTTTTGTGGCAACCTGTAAATATAAATTATAAACATATGTAAATAAGTAAATTAATTTTCTATTAGCCTAAGGTGGTCTCTGCCTGACAATCTTATATCTTCTTTGCAAATACGATAATGATGACCAAAAAAATCCATTTCCTTGAATGGACAAAGCCCAGTGGCCTCTCTTCATCATGTCCGGATGCAAAGTTAGACGATTCCAAGTAGCAAACCGTTGTAGTTATGAGGACGGACTTCTACCATTAGTCAACCTGTATCACAAGAAATCAAGTCCACTTCCGCTACATCCTCGGAAACACTCTGCTCTGCACACATCGGCAGCTCAGAGCAAAGAACAGCCCTCTTCCTTCCAAGACATTCCTTCGAGATTCATCTGAGCGTCTTCGGGTCCCATATTTCTTAGGCCACCTTTGTGCTGCCGCAGGTCATACTCCTTTTTATCTCTTCATTCCCTAGAATTTTCCAGGCCTGATCAATTTTGATGAACTTCTGTGTCCATTTCTCCACCGTTGCTGCCGGCATGCCTGCGCTCTGTTTATCCGGATGATACGTTAATATGAGTTTTTGATACTTTTGCTTCAGGTGCGACACCTTTGCAGATGGGTCTGCCCCCAGACCGCTGCGCCAATCCTTTTCTGTGTCTGCCCAGCTGCCGTCCTCCACTGAGCAAGACTTTGCAACAGAAGTGTGGCAGCCAGGCGGCGATGGAATCACATCTCCAAATGCGGAAAGAAAATAACTACCTACACAGAATGTTATAGCCAGTGAAAATACTGTATAAAAGTGGAAGTGAAATAAAGATATTTCAGAAAAAGCGATTGCTTTTTTTAATTGCCAGAAAACAGACACTAAAGAAAATACTTTAGTGTCTGAGTGCGTGCTAGTTCAAGAGAGCTGGTTGTTTAAAGGAGCCTGGCCTCTGCCCCCCACCGCTGTTCCTTCTCCCATCATGTGACACACCTGCTCCTCCCTCCCCTCGAGCCTGGATTGGAAGCTCCCGGCCCTCGCCAGACGCAGATGCTGGCACGATGCTTCTTGTACAGCCTGCAGAACCATGAGCCAAACAGACCTCTGTCTTCACAAATGACCCAGCCTGGGCATTCTGCTACAGCAGCGCAAGATGGACCAGCCCACCATTCCGTGGGCTTCCCCGGAACAGCAGACCTCGCACGGCACGGCGCCCTCTCCTTGCCTGCGGTCAGCCGAACTCGGGAGGCCCCTATGCTGCTTTTTAGAGATGGCAAGAACCTTAGATACTTTAATGCCTCCCGCCTGTGTGCTATTATTGCCACTTATTTTAAGCTGCATCCATTTAGAACACATTATTGTTGCTGTTTTACACAGTGTCCATTTAGATTTACCCAGACACGCATCCTTTGTGTTGCTCCTCATTCCTCCCCGTATCTCCTGCTTCCATCTGGGGCCAGTGTCCCTCAGCTGCAGACATCCCCTTGGTATTTTCTTTAGTGTCTGTTTTCTGGCAATTAAAAAAAGCAATCGCTTTTTCTGAAATATCTTTATTTCACTTCCACTTTTATACAGTATTTTCACTGGCTATAACATTCTGTGTAGGTAGTTATTTTCTTTCCGCATTTGGAGATGTGATTCCATCGCCGCCTGGCTGCCACACTTCTGTTGCAAAGTCAGATGTCAGTCCTGCTTCTGCTGCACACGTCTGGCTGATGCTCTCTTTGTCTTGGTTTTCAGCAGGTTTACTGTAATATGATCAACTGTATTTTTTGTTTGTTTGTTTTTGTTTTTGTATTGATTCTGATCGTGGTTGATAGTATACCTGTACTCTGTGGTTTGTTAACTTTGATCAATTTTGAAAAATCCTCCTTTATTTTCTCTTCAAATATTGCTTCTCACATATTCTTTTCTCTCCATCCAGGACTCCGTTCTACAAACATGTTAGACCTTCCCACCACATCACACGTGTCTCTTACGCCTTTTACTACACTGTCCATACCTGTTCTCTCTCTGCTTCTGTCTAAATATTTTCTTCTGACCTACATTCCAATTCACTGATCATCTCTTCTACTGTGTCTAATCTGTTTTCAAACTCATCTATTGAATTCATAATTTCAGTTATTGTGTTTTTCTGCTTTTAAATTTCCATTGGATTCTTTTTTATAGATTCAACTTCTCTGCTGAAAAGTTCAATCTCATAATCTGTTTTCTTGACCATATTAATCACAGCTGCTTTAAAGTCTATGTATGATAATGTCAATATCCTGTTCTCTCATAGGTTTATTATCACTGTATATATATTTTCTCTTAGTTTTGGATCATTTGTCTTCTGGGTTTTTTTTTTTTTAACTTGACATTTAATCCTGGATACTATGTATAAAAAATATTTTAGTTAATTTCAGGCCCAGGATGATGCTATTTTCCTCCAGAGGTTTCCTTTTGCTTAGGCTGGCACCGGGAACGAAGGCAGCTCAGCTTCGTCCCAGTTGGGAGGAAGCTGTTGGGAGCTCAGTCCCAGTCTTTGTCAGGGGTGCTCTACTCAACACCGCAGCCCCACGCCAGTGCTGTGGCCCCCAGTGCGCCCAGCTGAAGGCCCGGGTGTTTATCAGAGACCCCTCTCTGGCCATCACCACTTACTGTGCCCCCCATGAGACTCAAAAGCTCTGCTGTGTCTCAACTTCTCGTCCACTGCATGTGTTACGGACTGGACTGTGTCCCCACGTTCATATGCTGAAGGCCCAGCCTCCGTCGCGACTGCATGTGGACGTGGGCCCTTTAAGGAGGTGACTGGTCCATCTTGCGCTGCTGTAGCAGAATGCCCAGGCTGGGTCATTTGTGAAGACAGAGGTCTGTTTGGCTCATGGTTCTGCAGGCTGTACAAGAAGCATCGTGCCAGCATCTGCGTCTGGCGAGGGCCACGGGAGCTTCCAATCCAGGCTCGAGGGGAAGGGGGAGCAGGTGTGTCACATGGCGGGAGAAGGAACAGCGGTGGGGGGCAGAGGCCAGGCTCCTTTAAACAACCAGCTCTCTTGAACTAGCACGCACTGAGCACGCACTCCTTATCCAGTGAGGGCACCAGGCCATTTGTGAGGGACCCCCCCCCAAACACCTCCCACCAGGCCCCCCTGCAACACTGGGGACCGGACTTCAGCATGAGATTCGGAGGGGCCAAGCGTCCAAACCACACCAGGAGGTGATCAAAGCTAACCGAGGGGACAAGGGTGTGGCCCTAATATGACACGGGGGAGAGGCCATGGCGGCGTGCGCCAAGGAACAGACGCTCCGCCAGAAACCAGCCCCGAGGGGACCTTGACTTTGGGCTTCCAGCCTCCTGACAGTGTCCGCTGTTTGAGACGCGCGGTCTGTGGTGTTTGGTTTAATGGCAGCCTGAGCTAACGGCAATCCAAGCACCGGCTGCCTCAGAGGAAAGATCGCCCCCTCCCCGGTCTTCGCGCTCAGGGAGAGTCCTCCGTGTTGTGGGAGTGAGCTGCTATCTTGAAACAGATTGATAAAGTATTTTACATGGATTTTCTGGTTATTTCTGTTGGAAGGGCGTGTCTGACGCAGCTGGTCCTTGCCACGCAGGAGCAGCAGCCTCTCGGTGCCCTGGTGTCCCCGCACCTGCTGTGTGCGTGGCCAGCCCCCGCGACCCGCCACGCACAGCACTGGGGACTGCTTTACTTCAGAGAAAGTCCCTCAACCCTCTGATTCGTCCCCTCCGTTTTTCTACCTCCCTGAAAGTCGAGCCAGATGGACATGACCCTCCTTGTCCTGAGCCTCGGTGCTGCGTCCTGGCCCCCCTTCCCTCTCTCGCCTCACTGTCCTGGGACGGTCCGCGACTTCATCCCCAGACTCTCCAGTCCAGTGCTCTGCCAGGCCCCGCTGCGGTTCGGCATCTGTCAGGGCTTATCGTCAGCAGTCCGGGCTTCCCAGTCCCCTCTCGGTCCTCCTCCCTGCTGGCCTGTTCCCACCGCCTCCGTGGGGGTGGGCTTGGCAGGGCGCCGTGGGCTCTGGCGAGCTGGGGGCGTCTGGGCAGACAGTGGGCAGCGGGGACCACCGCGGAAAGGAGCACGTTCCTCTGGCCACGAGGCGACACGGCCTAGGGGCCGCTCAGCCCAGCCCTCACCTAGGGCCTCCTCAGGCGACGGTCCCTGTCCATGTCTCGGGGGAGTTCTGGGCCTCGGCCTCCTGCGGCTGCGGCTCGTGCAAGGACAGGGCTGAGGGTTGTCCGTCCCGAAATCCGCTGCCCACTGGGGCCCCCTTGGGCCCGAGTGTCTCTGCAGAAGCTCTCGGTCCTCGGTTCTCCCCCTCGCTGGCGGCAGGCTGTGGCTTCTCCTAAGCTCTGCTTCCTCTGTCAACTCAGTCCCATCTGGCTCTGTCATTCAGAAGTTTCTCGCAACCGTTTTGCCCACCGACACATCCTTTTGTGTCTCCTATGCTGCGGATACTTGTTTGCATTTTTTCTGTCATGAAAAGGGTCGGCGCGGGCGGGGAAGCGTGGGAGGTGCTCTCCACGCAGTGCTCACGTGCAAGCAAACTGAACTCGTGCAGGAGCTTTTTAAAACTTCACATCAGAGGAGCATCTTCTTGTGTTACCAATTACTTTTTTCACACATCACTTCTAGTGGTGACGTGGCCTTTCATTGTACGGAATGGCCACCATCTAATTTCTTACTGTCACACACTTAGGCACCGTTCCATCAATTCTGCGTTGTCTGTTTCACTCTGACAATCCTGAAGCTGGTGTGTCTCCAACCACAGCCTGTCGGAGTTACGTGTACGTGGGACGTACGGTAATGTCACGTCTCATAACTCACGGCGCCTTAGAGTCAATGGCACACGTGGTTTCTGAACACTGCCTGTCCCACGCGTACGACAGCCAACAGCCTGGGGGGTCTGATCCCCAATGTCCACCTTTGGAGGGGCTGGTTCCTGAGCTGGCCGTTCCCCCCAAGGACTCTCTGGCTGAGGCCACGGTCCAGATCCCAGAAAGCAGGGCCTGAGCCCAGGGACCTGGGCAGTTGCTCAAACGGGACTTCTGGGGAGACCTCACTAACCTTCCCCGCTCCTCAATGGCATCTCTACACTAGATTTCAGCAATCACTTCTATAGTTTGTTACTAAATGGTAACTCTAGCCAAGATAGTGAATTTTTCAAAAAATTTTTTTTAAGAGACAGGGTCTTGCTATGTTGTCCAGGCTGGGCTCAAGCAATCCTCCTGCCTCTGCCTCCTGAGTAGCTGGGACTATAGGCACAATGTACCGCACCAGCTGAAAGTAAATTTTTAAGAGTAGAAGATGGTTTGTGAAATTAAGGTCCACAAAATCTTGGCTCTCTGGCTTTGCAACACTGCCCAGCCGGCTGGACCTTCCTCGGGCAGGACGGAGACAGTTCAGACGCTTAGAGTCAAACTCAGACCCTGCTGTCCGCTGGCTGTGCAGTCTAGCTGCCCCACCTTTGCGGTCCTCCAGAGTGCCAGTTCGGCGCCCTACTTGGCACTCCAGAGGGACCGGCCCGTTCTGTGCGAGGGCACTCGGATCCCAGACACGGAGCCAGGCCTTCTAGGAATCCACGCCTGGAAGTCCAGGAACGGACGTCCTGCGTGGCCCAAGTTCTCCACATTTTCCCTTTCCTCGTCTACACCAGCACCGTTTTGCCTCAGGTGGGCAGGGTCTAACCCTGGGTTTGCACTCAAGAGGTCACAGAACACACTGGCCAAGCTCCCCGCTGCCTGGGGTCAAATCCCAGTGGTGTTGCTAGGACACCGCGACCCTGTGCGAATGATTTAACTTTGAAGTGCCTCAGTTTCCTCATGTGTACAGATGGTTTGTTTTGAGGACTGGGTGTGGAGGGCACAGAAATGTCATTCCAGAAACATCAGCTAAGTGGTCTGGAGACTGGCCTCCTGCGCCTGCTCCCCCAAACTGGGGCTGGACAGGGCAGAAAGGAAGCCCCAGGGACTGTGGGCAAAGCTGGGGAGACGGCAGAGAGGAAACACGTGGCGAGCCCCGGTCTCCCCGTCTTGGGGATGCCACACTCAGGAGTCACACGTCCTCAGGGGATGAAGCCCACTGGGGAGGGGCTCAGGTGCGGGGCACCTTTGGGCTACCTTCTTTGGTCACCCCAGGTTCTTCACTAGGTGACCTCCACCCAGGTTGGGGAAGGCCAGTGGAGCCTACTGCCGGAGCGGTGGCCCGCTGCGGACCACGCAGCGCTAGATGCGCTGGGCCAGGCTGGCCTCCTACTCCTGCCCCTCAGGGGCCGGGTTGGGGAGGACACGAGAGGGTGGGCAGAGAGTTCTCAGGTCCTGGCCCCTGATCCCGCGAGTCCCCAGTCCCTCAACTCCCGGTGCCCCGCGCGCGCCCCGGTCTCCGTCGTCCCTGGTGCGCTGCGCATCTCCATCGCCCCTGGTGCCTCGTGAGCCCCCAAACCCTCGCTCCCCCGCACCACGTGCCCTGCGCGCACCCAACGCGCGTCCCCTCCTGTGCCCTGCGCGCCCCCTTGACCTCTATTCCTCCGGTGCCCTGCGCGCCCCCATCCTCCTTGGGGTCCCGCGCCCTCCCCCACCCCTGTCCTGCTTGGTGCCCTGCGCGCCCCCGGGCCTGCCACCCACGAGAGCCCACCGGTCCGCGCCCCCGGCCCCGCCAGGGTCGCGCAGGGACCCGCCCTGTGACGCATTTCCAACCGCCGGGAACCATGACCCGCCCCAGCGCGCGCCCGTCGCACAGGGCGCGCGCATCGTGCACGCGCACCGACCACGTGACCCCCGCGCCGGCCAACGGGCGCGCCAGGATTTGGGGGATAAAGCGCGGCCCCGCGAGCAGTTGCGGCGGGAGAGTGGCGTGCGGAGAGCGCGACTCGCCCGCCCCGGCGCTGCTCCTTCCCGCCGCGCCTTCCCGCCGCCGCGCAGCCATGTCCGAGGAGAAGCCCAAGGTAAGCGGCCGGCGTGCCCCGGCCTCCCGCCCGCCGGCGCCCCTGCACCGGGCGTCCCCCTCGCCGGGCGCGGCCCTCCCGACACCCGGGGACCGGGGCGCCGACCGGGACCCGCGCCCCGGCCACTCGCGGCCATCCTTTCCTCCTGGAACCTGCCCGCCCCTCCCCCGCCCGGGACTGCTCCCTTCCCCTCCCCCGCCCGGCGGCGCTCCGCGGCGCGCCCCGCCCCCACGCGCGCCCCGCCCATGCCAGGGGCCCGCCCCCACGCGCGCCCCGCCCGTGCCAGGGCCCCGCCCCCGCCAGGGCCCCGCCCCCAAGGCTCCCACAGCTCCGCCCCCGCCGAGCACGGCCACGCCCTCCCCGCGGTTCGCGAAGGCACCCTGCGTGGGTAGGGACCCGCGGTCCCCGGCCGAGCGCCGACGCGTTGCACCCCGCGACCGCGTAGGCCAGCCCGCAGGGCCGTCCCCGGCGGGGCCCCTCAGCCTTCCTCCCTTCGGTGCGCGGTCCTGGTGGCGCGCGGCGGCTGCGCGGAAGGAGCGGCCGGGCCACCCGCGGGCAGTTCTCCGAGGGCCTGACCCGCGGGAGCCGCACCGCCGTCCGCGCCGGACAGCGCCCCGCGCCCGGGTGTGCGCCCGCCCCTCCCCCGCGCGCCCGGTGTGCGTCCCCTAGTCAGTCGTGGTCCCGAAGGTGCACCTCCCCGCGATCCCCGTGCGCTCCGGTGTGCGTCCCCCAGTCGCGGTCCCGAGGGTGCGCCTTTGGCTCAGGCACTTCTGCCGTTAGTCCTCGGGAAGGTCTGCAGCGGTGTTAGCCGCGCTTAATGGAAGAACCTTTCTGCAGGCCTGGTCTGTACTGTTACTGTCGGCTGTTTGGTGACCGCGGGGGGGACAGGGAGCTGGAGCCTTGCAGGTGGGCCCAGGGCAGCCCTCCCCGTCTGAGTGGGGGACTGGGTATAACCGGCTGGGCCCCGGTGGCGCCTGCCCGGTCCTCTCCGTCCTCGCGCGGTTTGAGGAAAGGTGAGCTCCAGGGAAACCTGCCCAGGTGCAGGTGGAGTGGCCTCTACTTTTTACATTTTGATTTTGACTCAGCCTTTTATACCATTTCTCCCACCCCAGGTCATTTGAACAAATACTTGGTAGTCTTGGGTCAAATATAAATGTCCTTTATGTTTTTGTAGGTGGCTTTCTCTAATGAAATTTAAATACAGTAAACTATGTACATTTTCTCATCATATACCTGGTTGTGCCACATGGTCAACTTCCATGGTCCAATTAGGTTGAATACATTGTTTCGCTACAGAGTGGCCAAGTGGTTGCCACCTGGCAGGCCTGCTGTTGGGGAGAGTCCTGTGTGCCAGCAGCCCTCTGTCCCTGCCGGGGTGGAGGGTGGGCAGCTGAAGCCCAGGTCAAGGTCGTGGAAGGAACACCGCCAGCGTCAGGCAGGAGGGCAGGGCTGCCTGCCCGGAGAGCTGAGGCAGAGGGTTGACCTTAGTGAATTGAGGCTGTTTTTAGGGCTTCATTTTTTTAAAACTCATAAGTTCATTTGCTTATTAGGAATTCACCAGGCACCTGGGAAAAGCCATTGTTCCTGGAGTCCCTCTGTTCCAGGACAGAGGCACAAGTGGCTGTGCCTGGCTGTGGACACCACCTTTAAGGAAAAGACACCCCAATCTTTTCCTGCAAGGAGCCACCACATCCTCACGCCTTGGGGAGTGGGGGCGGTTCACACAGGGGTCCCTGGTCCCATCCTGGCCCAGAGCCATTCGTGGGCTCACCCCTCCCATGGCCCAGTTTTCCCCACACTGGAGAAAACTCCGGTGGCCTCCAGGAGTGTGGACAGTGCCCGGCCGCTGGCCTGGGACCCCAGTGGGGCAGGTGAGTGCCACCTGGACTCGCACCATCAGGCCTGTTGTGGGAGCCTCTTCCCACTGGGGCTCCGCTCTGGCCACTGCAGCTCCCTGGACAGGGTGACACATGTCGCCAGGGTCTCCCAGAACCAAGTGCAGTGCAGTTCCCTGGCTCACCCACGGGCGAGCCTTCTGCACCCCAGTTAGGCACTGCCAGGACAGGTGTCCAGGGAGGGGAGCAGGACCCTCCTGACCCCTCCCAGCCGGGGAAGCAGCGTGGATGGTGGCCAGGGCCCAGAGCTCCTAAAGGGACCAGCTCCTCCGGCTGCACTGCCACGTGCGGCGAACAGGCCAGCGGAGAGGGGTGAGCTGCAGGCTGCTGTCCAGACGGTTTCCAGACCCAAGGGGGTCTGCCTCATTGTTCCATTAAAAACTGCAGGACTCCTTTGTTCCCCAGGCTCCTGTTGGTGCAGGCCACCGAGCTTGAGCTGCGTCAAAGCCGCTCCCTGCCCCTTGACATAAACTTCTGGCATCGACACAATTGTGTTTCCAGGCAACAGGAAACCCGTTACGCTGCTGAGCAGCTTCGAGTGTGTCATGACTTATGTAAAAAATGCTGTGAACTCCCACCGTTGAGATAGGACTGTCCGAAACGAGACGCTGGGCGGCTTCCTCTCACCTTTGCCGACTTTGGCAGCGAGGAGGAGCCTCAGATGGCTGCGTCCGGCTCGAGACAGTTCCCGCAGGGGCTTCAGCGCACTCCGTGTTTCTCTCGGTCCTGCACGTCAGCTTTGTGTTTTATTGTACCAGTCATACATAACTTTTTATTCGTTTTGTGAGAGTGTTTAAAACAAAGATGGACTTTCTCTGATTTTTTCCTGGATTTATTAAACAGACTTTTTTCTTTGAATTAACGATGGAGGAGGACTCCGGGTGTGCACTGCATTTTCTCACACATGGGTGCTTAGGAGGTAGGAGTGAGAAATGAATTCTGTGCAAAAATAAGGCAATCACACGAGCAACTCTGAATTTCTAGAGAATTTTAGGAATTAGGTTGGTTTTGATGACTTAAAAAAAACCCAGCAGTTACCGAAAGACTTGCCCTTTGGAATCGAGGGTATTTTGAGGTGCGATTTGGAGGCCATTCTGTCTCTTCTGCAGGAGGGCGTGAAGACGGAGAATGACCACATCAACCTGAAGGTGGCGGGGCAGGACGGCTCGGTGGTGCAGTTCAAGATCAAGCGGCACACCCCGCTGAGCAAGCTGATGAAGGCCTACTGCGAGAGGCAGGTGCGCTCGGGCGGGCGGGACTCTGCGGCTTCCCGGACGGATGCGCAGGGCTCGTGGGTGCCTCTGGCTGCGTCTTGTGGGTTGTGTCCTAGATGTCCGTTAACATGTTTCTGGTCCCCACGGTCCCGTGACTTGGCAGGTGCATCTCCAGGCTTGCGCGGCCGCGTGTGGCTCTTCTTCCGCAGGGCAGCCTCCTGGCTGGTGGTGCGTCCTGCTGTGGGGGACACGGCACTGCCGTCACGTCTGCCGGGCTGCTCGGGTTCGTTCCTTCGGGGCAGCACAGTGGCGCATTCTAATGCAGACCTTGTATTCCTTTCCGAACTGCTCGATTCTTTTTAATCTGTCAGTTTTGAGACAGCGAGCCGGTTCCCCAGCATCCCCCAGCACGGCCGGCCTGGTCCCTGTGCCCCAGGTGTTGTGAGTGTGGTCGTGACCTCCGTCCCACACATCTGTGCTTCGATGTCCCCGTCTGCCTTGCTCTGCGGAGTGCTCCGATGGACCTGTCTCGCCAGCCGCTCACGAGGGCTTTGCTCTCCGGGTGCTGCCGGGGACGTCGGGTGCTTGGGCCACCGTGCTGCGGCCTGCCCAGCCTGCAGCGTCCGCCTTCTCCAGGGAGCCCTGTTCCTTTGAGAGGGAGCGGCATTTCAAGGCGCGTCTCGGGGGGCTGCCTTTCTTTAAATGCTTCGGGATGCAGCAGTGGGCTGCCCTTTTGTCTCACTCTCCTGCCTTGGATTTTCGTCATGAACGACTCCCCTGCTCCGGAGAGGCAGCCCCTGCCGGCTCTGACCTTTTCCTGTGCTTGTCGGCGAGCAGCGTGCTCCTGCCTCTCTTTCATCTTGCCTTTGCCTGGGAAAGGTGAGAGTGGGCCGCCCGACACCGCTGTCCCCGTGTGCCCCATTCCTGCCGGCAGAGGGGGTGGCGCAGCCCTCCCGAGCGGGGATGTACCGTGCTGCCCGCTGGCTCTTGTCTGAGTCTTGGTGCTGCTTGGGCTGGTGGCCTCCTGGGTGCCCGTGGCTAACTCGTCACCCCATGTTCTCCGCCGTGCCGTGGGATCCCCGCCGTGTCAGCAGGGCCCAGAGGCCACCCACACAGCGCTGGGTCTCTGCTTTCCCAACGCCCCCACGCCCCCTCCTGCCCTACCTGCTCTGGTGGCCTTGGAGGCGGCGGCACAGCTGTGGCCCCGCAGCCTCCTGCCAGAGTCACTCTGGAAACTTCTTAGCCTCCTTCCTGCTATCCTCTGGATTAACCTCCTGCCCGTCTGTGATGCAGCGGAGCACATCTGCCAGTCCTCGCCAGAAAGGGGGTGTAAAGCGCAGTGTCCTTGAGACCTTGCGTGTCTGAAAGGGACTTTTGCTTTTTATGAACTCTTCATGCTTCAATGTTTGGCTGCATGTAACATTCTAGATTGAAACTCATTTTCTTTTGTGGGAGTTACTGCACCATTTGCTTTTAGCTTCCAGTGTTAACGGTGAAAAGTTCAACAGTTCTGATTCTGTGTCCTTGGTATGTGCTTGGGTTTTCTCTGAAAGCTTTTGGGACGTTTCCGGAAGTCTCAGCAGGAGCAGGTGCTTCTGTCACTCTCGGCCCTTCGGCCTGGAGACTGTTTCTGTGCAGGACACGGTTCCCCGACGGGCTGTCCTCGGGGCTCTGTTCCTTCTTTGTGCAATTCCTGCTCCTCCTGTGGTGAACTGTCCTAGATATTTTAAATTGGATGGTTTTCCCCCCACTGTGCGGTGGGTTTTGCGGCTGCTCTGGTCTCCTTCCCGGGGGCGGGGCCTCTCCGCTCTGCCTTCCCGCGTGCTGTGGACCTGCTTATCGTCTTTTTTTTTTTTTTTTTTTTTTTTGAGACAGAGTCTCACTCTGTTGCCCAGGCTAGAGTGAGTGCCGTGGCGTCAGCCTAGCTCACAGCAACCTCAAACTCCTGGGCTCAAGCGATCCTCCTATCTCAGCCTCCCGAGTAGCTGGGACTACAGGCATGCACCACCATGCCCGGCTAATTTTTTCTATATATATTTTTAGCTGTCCATATAATTTCTTTCTATTTTTAGTAGAGATGGGGTCTCGCTCTTGCTCAGGCTGGTCTCGAACTCCTGAGCTCAAACAATCCGCCCACCTCGGCCTCCCAGAGTGCTAGGATTACAGGCGTGAGCCACCGCGCCCGGCCCCTGCTTATCGTCTGACTTCAGTTTCCCAAGTTCTCTGTTCTTTCTGTTCTTCTCAGTGTTCCTCTTTTCTCCGAAGCAACTTGGTGTTTTCTGGATGTGGTGTTCTTACCTCCCCCAGAACTTGGGTCATGCGTGTGCGTGTGCCAGAGTGTGCACGTGTGTCGGAGCGCCTCCTGCCCCTTCCTCTTCTCTCGCTCCCTCCCTCCCTCCCTGGTGTGATCTCCCTGCTCACACGTGAGTGACACACTGTGTAGCCGGGAGAAGCCGTGTATGTGCGTGGGCGTGTGGGCACACTGTGCGTCCACATGGGGTGACGCACCTGGATTGGGGGTTCTAGGCAGGGGCCCAGAAGCTGTGGTCTGAGAGTCGATTCCCCAGGCTCCGGCCAGCATCCTGTGGGCTCATCTGGAGGGGAGGGGGCTTGGTGGTGGCTTTGGGGACACTGGCTTTCACTAGCTGGTGATTCATGGCTGGTGTCCTGGGCCCAGAACTCGGCGTCCACCTCTCCAGAAAGTAGACCTCCTGTGTGCTGCCTGCGGGAGGGATGTTGCCTGGCCCCTCGGGGTCACGGGGACCCTGCCCTGGGATCTGGATGTGGACTGCCGGGCCGTTCGGAATCTCCGCCTTGCAGGCCGGGTGCGCCCAGCCCCTCCACCCCGAGCCCTCAGGTCTCGCGCCCGTCAGACCGGCAGTGTCCGTGGCTCTGCAGCTGCCGCCGGCTGCCTGCCGGCCACCCTCACCCATTCTCTTTGTCCTTATTCCTTTCTTTCTGTCATGGCAGTGGGGTTTCGGGAGGGAGCAGAGGTGCACGTTTTAATCCTGTCTTGTTTCAGTGAAATTGGAACTGCCTGTTGGATGAAATTCTGTTTCTGCCCTGGCCGAGGTTTGGTCGTTCCCTCGGGACGCAGGACGGCTGCACGTTCTCCTTCGGGGGGCGGGGGGGGGGGGAGTGCCACCCTCCTCCAGGCCCCGTTGTGACTGTGTCCCAGCTGTGTGCAGTCTTCTCGTCATAACCCTCTCCGTCCCCTGGCCTGTTTCTCTCTGAGAATTTTCTGAAGGGGCAGAGGGTGCTGCCAGCAGTATCGAGGTTCTGCTCGGCTTCCGGAAGGAGGCGGGAGGGACGACTCAGGGCGGGTCAGGGCCCAGGGACGGAGAGCCAGAGCGTGGTGTCCGCAGCACTGGTGTGGGCAGCGCGTGGAGGAGACCATAGGCACCGGCGAGTTTCCAGATTCAGCTGGCCATAAATCCGGGATGCTGCTATTCTGATACAAACATTTGGTTTTTGACTTAAGCTGTGTTATCTGCAAGTATTTAATGGTAATTGTTTTTTCTTTTCAGGGCTTGTCAATGAGACAGATTAGATTTAGGTTTGATGGGCAGCCGATAAACGAAACAGACACTCCAGCACAGGTACGGAGGCCGGCGAGGCGCGTGTGCAGGGGCCGCCCTGCCGCGACGCGAGGAGTTGCACTGGGTGGGGGACTCTGACTTGGGAATCGTTGACCGGTGCTCATGTAGAGTGCCTCACTTTTTCTCAATGATTTTAATTAACTTTAAATTTTCAAATGTGACAACTGTGCTTTATCAGGCGTCCCCCTCGCTGTGTGTCGGTGGAGCCCGGGTGCTGGGCCGTGCTCACGGCCAGAAGCCCTGTGCCAGGCACCGTCCAGACACAGCCATTCAGGAAAGGGCCATTAATCGGGGGCTGGCGGGTTCGTGCCCCGTCAGCTTCTGCGGCAGTGGCCGGGGGAGGGTGTGCCACCGCTGCCCACGGCCCCCAGCATCTTTCCTAGGCACTGACCCCGCACGCCAGAATCTCAGACGTGCACCATCACACCACGGCGCCTCTCGTAGTGGAAAGAGCTTTGGACTTGGAAACAGATGTTCTTCTAACTTAAGTTCCGGTGGCAGCTCTTGTCATTTGTCACCTGATGACCTTGTGATCCAGAGTCACTTAGTCTCTTGGAGTCCCCTGTTTGTCTTTAACGTGGAGATATTAGTCATACGTGTTTTCCTCCTTTACAAGGTTGTGAGGATCAATTGGAATGTTTTACGTGAACATATTTTTGCAAAACATCTAATACTTTAAATATTTAATATTCAACATTTAATAATGTTGGAACATTTTGCAATAAATATTTAATTTCTAGCCACCTTAGGAAATCACACGCTGCCGAGAGAGTGGTCGGCTCTGTGAGGATCGACAGGGCAGCGAGGCCGCGCGGAGTAGACGGGCCCGAGCGGGGAGCGGGTCGGGGCAGGCTGCAGACAGAGGGGCAGGGGCGGCCTGGGAAGGCGCACGCGCTTCCGGAGCTGGGGGCTCTCCCTCCAGCCCACAGGCTACTACTGCCCAGGTGCCGCTGTAGCAGGGAGAGGCGCCGAGAGCAGGCAGGACCTCCCGAGAACATTCCTGTTTCTGTAGGAATTGGCAGAAGCTTCCTCTGTTCAGAGAAAAGGGTTGGGGTGGCCGGGTTGGTGCCCACTGTGCTGGGAGAGGCGCGGGAGAGGTTTGCACCATGCCTGCCCCGGGCTCTGGAGGAGGGAGAGGTGGGAGAAGCCCGTGGTGGGTCCCTTCCTTCAGGGACACCTTATGCTTGGGCCCTTCTTGTGAGGTCTCGTTGGCTGTGAGGTCCCAGGCCTGATCCCCTGCACTTGTCAGACAGTGCACGGCTCCCGCGGGTCCTTAGAACTAGGCCACTAATGGGATGTTCTTCATTAGAATCTGATTTTGTGTAATTTTCCGTAAGAATTTTAGACGTTACAGTTTGTATTTTAGACTCAGTTTTTTATCGGTCAACATTTGTAGCTTTGGCTATTCTTTCGAGAGTTTTATGCGGGGAAGCCGGGTGAACCGGTCAGGCTGACGTGTGCAGCGACACGTCTGTTCCCGAGCACTGCACGCAGGGCCGGACAAGGGCAGGGTGTGGTCAGGCCCTGTCCCTGGCGTGGGGGAGCGGCTCAGGGAACACTCAGGCCAGTTAGCACCTCCTTCCTCGGATGAGAAACTAACTCGCTCCCTTCTCTCTCGCGGCCTGTGGCGGCTGACAGCTGGAGATGGAGGACGAGGACACCATCGACGTGTTCCAGCAGCAGACCGGGGGCGCGCGGGCGACCAGCCGCCTGTTGGGCGTGGCCTCTAGAGGGACCGTCCCCGTGCCGGGTGCCCGTCCTCGCATTGCTGATGAGTAGTGACCGTGATCGCCAGCCACAGAGGAGTCTGCGGAATCCCGAGGGCATTCACCAAAACGATCTCCTCTCCCACCCACTGCGAGTGCAACTCAGAACTGTGTCTGCGGGGACGGATCTGCGCTTAAACTGGGCCAGCCAGAATTGTTACCTTTGTTCAGGAGAAACGAGTTGCCGGGTTTCGGGGGTTTGTTAATGTTTTCATTTTCCTTTTTTCACCCCCTCCTATAGCATTTTTTACCCCAGATTTGTGGCCTGAATGTTCGCTTTTAGTCCGTGGACAGGAACTTGCTCCGGTGTGGGCTGCCCCTCCACTGCCGGTTCCAGTCACAGCGCGCTGTGCTCGCGTGCACGCGGCGGCGTCTGTCGGGCAGGTGTCCTGGAGTGGTGGGGACGGAAGACAGAGTGTCACTGGCTATTTGTTGTAGGCACAGGTTATTAAAATGCTAAATAGTGCAAATTTAAGCTTTGTCAGCATGTGATAAAGTTGAGGGGAAAATACTGGAATGCTTCTTAAAAAGTAGAAAATAACAGCCCTTTGGTAATGTGGCCCCACGTGCTCCCTGCTCCTGTGTGTCCCCTGGGGTCCGAGGCCCGGCCCCCCGACTCCCCGTCAGTGCCTGGCAAGGGTTGGCACAACAAAAATCAACTTTTCCCCTCTTCCTAATATAGAAGAAAGTAATTCCCACATTTCTCATTTGGTGATGGTGTTGTGGCCTCAGGTTTCTTCTAGTATTTGCTTCTGATGAATAATTATGTTCTATACGTAAAAAGGTAAGATTAAGTATTGCTGAATTTTCAGTTACGTCGTTGTGTGAAGAGCTACTTGCAAGCCTGGTTCAAACCCGCGGGAAGAGGGCCTCGCGCCTCGCCCTCCTCTCGGGTCTGTGCCGTGCGGCTGTCTAAACACATCCTGAACGTACGCGTTACTGTGGTGATCAGTCCTGTGAAATTTTGGGGATCTATGCCAATTAAAAATGTTCCTAGTTCTGCCTGTTCTTCCGTAAGGACCCACTGCTGCTCAGTGGCCATTCTCTGCCTTTTTTATAGTCACCTGAACCATGACCCCTCATCTCTTGCTTGCTTGAAACCTTGCTGAAAATGTTCCCGGTTCCTCTGTTTTGCTGTGTGGGTTCGGGTGGGGTGTGTGTTAGCTCTGCTGTGTTTATTCACAATTTGTACATTATTTGTTGTCCTTTCCTACTGTACACAGTAAATATAGTTTGGTATTCTGTCTCGGCTCACGCTGAACTCTGCATTTGAGGGCTGGGGCACACTGTCACAAGCCAGCGTGTGTGCGGGCCATTCGGCAAGGCCATTAAGAAACTACAACCTAGAAGCTCGTCACTGGAAAGTTCCTGCTCACCGACGGCCCCTGCCTCTCCGGCAGGTCACCAGTGCTGGGCCAGCGTCGTCCCTGCTGGGAGGGGCATCGTCTCTCCTTACAGAGCCCCCCTGGCCGCCGGGGTCTGCACCAGCATGGTGAGGGAGGGCCTTGGCTCTTCCTCTGGGGTTTCTCGTGCAACAGGGGGTGGGTCTTGAAGGCTGGGAGTCTGGACGTTAGTCTGGGGCATCTCCGCTGTTGCTGATGCTGGAATGTGAGCGTTTTCCGTTTGCAGCTGACAGCCTGCTCATTTGTCTGCTTTGAAGCTGGAGTGAACCGATTCTAATTTGGCTTTAAGAACTTCCCAGTATACCGTGGTGTGACAAAGTCAGGCTTGAAAGTGGGCTTTTGTAGTTAGTCTGTCAATTGAGTGAGCACAAGTTGAAAGATCAAGGACAGTGTCAGAAACAGCACTGGACCCACTGGCACGAGTGTGGACTAAAGCACAACACACAGGGGTTTGCCACGTAGCCAGGGCAGGGCTGTTCACACCTGGCAGGAAGCCCCTGCTCCTGTCTGAGGAGGGGGCTGAGGCCCAGGTGCCTTAAGTTAGAACAGTGGCCAGTTCACGTGGGTACGTTGAAACAGTGCCGCTTAAACTTCCACTCAGAGCACCTGACAGTGGAACAAACAGGATATGCTCTGGAGGTTGTCTTTTATCTGATAAATTTATGCAAATTGTGCATTTGGAATAACAGATCTGTTGGTACTAGTATTTTTAAAAATATTAAATTACGCGACCTAACTCCCAGAATTTTTGGGTTAAATTGATGCTTCAGGAGGAGCTACGCCCTATTTATCCTGTTTGTTACCTGTGCCTAGGGTTCCAACTGGAACCTTCCCAGTTTTAGCAATGAAAGGGCCACACCCCAGGAGCCTCCTTAGTCCCAAGCAAACTGGGCTGTCACCTTAGCTGTGCTACACAAGTGCACAGCTAGAGAAGCAGGAGGTTATTAAAGCTGTACCATGTAACTTAGGTTAAGTTGTGAGATCCCTTTTAGACCTTAGAACTTTAGTTGCCAAAATATAAGACACTAATTTTATTCTGTGCTGTTGGCCTCCCAGGGTGCGTTGCTTAGGAAAACCACTAAATATTACGCACGTGCTCCTCAGAGCCCTCGGGACCCCAGTACCCAGTGATGCCAGCTGGGAGCTGCCAGATTTAGCAAATGAAAACACACGAGCAGGCACGGTGGTGTGCCCGCAGCCCCAGCTACGCCTGGGCTCAAGTTCAAGTCCAGCCTGGGCAACAGAGACCCCATCTCTAAAAAAACAACATATATGTGTATACACACATATAAATAAGTAAAAATACAGGATGCTCCGTTAGACTTGAATTTCAGCTGAAGGACTGAGTGACAACTGTGAGAAGTGGCTGACAACTGTGAGAAGTGGCAGAGGTTCTGGTTTTCTGAAGATAAGGCCGTTGTACCAGCCGCGCTGAGGTGAGAGAAACTTCCATTATGTTTAAACTACTCATATTTTTGGATCTTTGTCTCTTGAAGCTGAAACTAATCCTGATACAAGCTGTAAACCACATTTCTGAAAATAATAACTGAAGAACACACAGTGCTCCACAATGAGTAAGGAAATGATGTCTGGAAAAGATGGATGCAATTAAGAAAACAGCAGGCATCTGACGGGTTCCGTGCTTCTGAGCATCATGGTATTGGCAATAATGCTTTTATGACCCACATTTTCCATAACTGGAAAAGAGGAGCTGTTTTCCTTCAGCAGCAGTGGGCAGGGACCGATTTGGGGGTGTGGGGTGTGAGGTGCAGTCTCACAGAGGAGACGGCAGCTCTGGAAGGGGGAAGGAAACTCCACGAGTATTTCCACAAACCAATTACTCTTTGAAACTGTCTTGAAGGACCATGTCATTTTAATAAATCACTGGTCATTTGAAAAAAGTGTTGGACTGAAAATTGAAATTTAGGAAATTTTCCTACAGTCTGCATACTTGTGAGGTTGGCATTGTTAGACTTCATTCCATTCGCCAGAGACTCGGGGAGGGCATGCCAGCACGGAGGCTGCGCCCAGCAACGCGTCAGAATCAGAAAGACCCCTGCCGTCCTGGAATATGTTTTCTGGCTAGAGGAGATTAAATAAAGTTCCCAAGTTAATAAACCTCAGGTAATGAAAATTAAAAATGAAAAAGTAAAAATAAAAGACAACAAATACAGATAAATTATACGGTGTGATAGTGAATTCTCTAGCATAGTATGTAGGGTAAGTGCTGTGGAGAAAAATGAAAAGCGAGGTGCAGGTGGCCACACAGAAGGGGTGCAGGGGAGACGAGTGTGAGCGTGGAGGGAAGGTTGGGGGGGGCCCAGGCAGAGCAAAGGCCACTGTCCGCCCGGCTCTGCTCCGAGTAAAATGGGGAAGAGCGGGGGTGTTACTATGATTCATCTTTTAAATGGATCATCTGCAATGTGGGAAACAAAGGAGGGGAGAAGAGGAGGTGACAAATTAAGAGGCTATGGTAGGCCGGGCGCGGTGGCTCACGCCTGTAATCCTAGCACTCTGGGAGGCCGAGGCGGGTGGATCGCTCGAGGTCAGGAGTTCGAGACCAGCCTGAGCGAGACCCCGTCTCTACTAAAAATAGAAAGACATTATATGGACAACTAAAAATCTATATAGAAAAAATTAGCCGGGCATGGTGGCGCATGCCTGTGGTCCCAGCTACTCGGGAGGCTGAGACAGGAGGATCGCTTGAGCCCAGGAGTTTGAGGTTGCTGTGAGCTAAGCTGACGCCACGGCACTCACTCTAGCCTGGGCAACAAAGTGAGACTCTGTCTCAACAAAAAAAAAAAAAAAAAAAAGAGGCTATGGCAACAACCCTGGCAAGCTAGGAGAGCAGCTTTGTGTAAGGTACGTGTGTGTCCTCGCCCAGGATGCGCGCAGCGCTCCAGGTGGTACCTGCCTTGAGTCAGTAAGGAGCGCACGGACGGACTCGCTCTCCCCAGGGCCCGCTCCATGGCGGGGGGCTGGAGAAGACGGGGAGCCCTTCGGCGGGCCCTGCGGCGGGGGTCTCCCCACTGTTAGGTCCCGAGCCGGCCGAGAGGGAGACAAGCCTCAGGTGTAGTAAATGCTGTTTATGTGAGCACCTGGGTGGAGGCCGAGAAGAGCGTCCACGCGAGAAAGGGGAGTGCGGTGGGCTCGAGGGTTTCGGGGAGCGTGAGCAACTGGGCCACGACGGCTGCCGTAATACTTTTCAAACCAACTTCCGGGACCCCTGCAGGGACGGGGCGGGCTAGGAACTTGAGCGCCGCTGCTGCGTCTCCCCAGGGCCCGGCCCAGGCTCCGCGTTGCAGGACGTCTGGACCAAGTCTGGGTTTTCCTGCACGTCACCCTCCCTGCCCGCGCGGCGCCGCCGTCGTGGGCGGAGCTGGACTTCAACTCCGGCCTCCCGGGCTCCGCGGCCGTCCCGCGGGCCTGACGGTCACTGGGTTTCCACTGGCCGCGCTCCGTCCTCCGCACACGTCCCGGTGCCCACCTGAGCAAACCGAGCACCGCGGCTTCCTCCTCGCCCACGAGAAGGTTCTGGAACCCGAACTACCCTGTGCCGCACAAACACGGAGTGAAAGCACCACGACCACCAACTTGGTCACTTTTCCGAGCCAGAAACCTGAACACGGGCGTCGGGGCGCTCAGTGCGGGCCTGCCCCGGTCGTCCGGGGTCCGGCGCAGTGTGCAGCCCCCTGCTCCGGGCAGTGAGCGGACACACTCGCCGGGTCGAAGCCTCCACAAGACCCCAGCCCTGAGGCCTCCGGAGTTGCCGGGACTGCGCCAATCCCGGCCAGGCCCTCCGCAGCCAACTTCGCTCCCGTCGCCCGCGCGCATACCGCGGCGACTGCGCATGCGCGCCGCACCGCTCCACGCCCCGCCCCGGAGAGGCTTCTGTGCGCGCGACGGCGACCCGGAAGCAGTCCCTGGCGTCGGGGCGGGAGCGACGGGCGCGGATGAGGCGAGGCCCGCGGGCGCAGCTGTTGCCGGGCTATGGCGGGGACGGCGCTCAAGAGGCTGATGGCTGAGTACAAACGTGAGTTCGGGGGCCCCAGGCTGCCCTCCCGCATCCCCGCTCGGGCGGCGGGGCTCGGGCTCGGAGCCCGGCGCGTCCTGGCGGCCGCCGTGCGCCCCACGGTGGAGCCGGCCGCGGCCCCGCCTGCGTATCGGGTCTGAGCCGCGGCCCCGGCTGCGCGTCCCGGCTCGGGCCGAGGGGGCTTGGTTCCGGCCCGCGGGGCTCACAATGGGGGGCCCGCTCTGTGCGCTCTCCCGTGGCCGCCGCCGCCGCTTTGACGAGTAAACTGTAAAGAGAAACCCTCAAGACAAAAAGACGCTAGCACTGTGTCAGTTTAGAATGTTTAATCGATTAAATTGAATCTTTGAAGTTTTTTGTTTTTTTTTTTGGTGTTTTCTTGACTCCTTTGGTCATAGAGGATTCCGAATTGTGGCCCGCGAACTTGCAGTGAGGGGTTGGGGAGGACAGCCTGAAGGGAAGTTACGGGAGAGGGGAGTGTTTGCATTAAAAGAGGAAACGCTCGTTGTGATCATATTGAGGCGGAAGGTCAGATTTTGGCTTTCTGTCTGGTAAAGGAACAGGGTTTTTGAACAGTGCCTGCCACCTGTCACTTTTCCTAGTGTTCAGAAAACGGCGTTGGTGTTTTCCTAGCCAGTAAACGTTTCTGTTATCTGGGGAAAGCAAAGGGAGAAATGAGAAGCTAGGAACGCTTAGCACGTGTCCTTTCACAATGAATTCTCACTTTGAAGAGGTGCTGTGAGAAGTTTTCGGATGCCGTAGTGTTTGAAAGTGCTGGAAACCTGGAGACAAGATGGTAACTTGGTTGTGGCTAAGAGCGGGGTCCTGGAGCCCAAGAACTGTCCTCAGAAGGTGCCCCTGCTTATTAGCTCTCTGACCTTGGCCGCCTCTCTTAACCTCTGCAGTTTCCTCATCTGCAAAGATTAAAGTTGTCACTGCAGGTGAAGTGCTTAGTGAGATACCTGATGTGCAAACCAAAGCGTCACAAATACACGTTCTTTAAAACACGGTAGTCTTTCTCCCGGTATTTGCAGGGATTGGTGTCAGGGCCCCCGTGGATACCGAAATCCACAGTTGCTTCATGTCCGTGATACGGAATGGTATAGTATTTGCGTATAACCTGTGACATCCTCCCCAACCTTTAAACCATCTCTAGATTACCTATAATTCCTAATACAATGTACATGCCCCGTAAATAGTAGCTATATTGTACTTTTTTACTTGTATTATTTTTTAATGTTGCATGGTCATTTTTTATTTTTTCTAAATATTGATGCAAGGTTGGTTGAAGAACCTGTGGCGTCGGAGGCCTGCTGTAAATGTTCAAACGATGCTTGCCACCTCCTGTCCTCTAAAGTAGGGACATACAGACATACCTCATTTATTGCGCTTTGCTGCATTGTACTTCACAGATACTGTGTTTTTTACAAATCAAAGGTTTGTGGCAATGCTGAGTTGACAAATCTTAGTGGCATTATTTTTCCAACAGCATGCACTTACTTTGTGTCTCTGTTTCACATTTTGGTAGTTCTTGAAATGTTTCCAACTTTATTATTATAGTGGTGCTCCGCGATAAGTGATCTTTGATGTTACTTACCATTGTAATTGTTTTGGTGCCACAAACTTCACCCATATAAGATGATGAACTTAATAAATGTGTGTGTTCTGACTGCTTCGCTGACCTGTCATTCCCCTCTCTCCCTCTCCTCAGGCCTCCCTATTCCCTGAGACACAACAATATTGAAATTAACCTAATTAATAACCCTACGGTGGGCTCTAAGTGTTTAAGTGAGAGGAAGAGGTACGCACCACTCACTCTAATTCAAAAGCTAGAAATGAGTCAGCTTAGTCAGGAAGGCATGTTGAAAGCTGAGATAGGCCAAAAGCTAGGCCTCTTGCACCAATCAGTCAAGCTGTGAATGCAAAGGAAAAGTTCTTCAAGAAAATTAAAAGTGCTACTCCAGTGAACACATGAATGATACGAAAGTGACACAGCCTTATTGCTGGTGTGGAGGAAGTTTGAGTGGTCTGGACAGAAGATCAAACCAGCCACAACATTCTCTTAAGGCAAAGCCTAATTCAGAGCCAGGCCTTACCTTTCTTTAAATCTGTGAAGGCTGAGAGAGGTGAGGAAGCTACAGAAGAAAAGTTGGAAGTTAGCAGGGGTTGGTTCATGAGGTTGAAGGAAAGAAGCCATCTCCATAGCATAAAAGTGCAAGGTGGAATAGTAAGTGCTGATATGGAAGCTGCAGCAAGTTATCCAGAAGATCTGACTAAGATCAACGATGAAGGTGGCCACACTAACAGATTTTCCATGTAAGCGGAACAGCCTTTTACAGTGTTGGAGGAAGATGCCGTCCAGGATTTTCATAGCTAAGGAGAAGTCAATGCCTGGTTTCAAAGCTTCAAAGGACAGGCTGACTGTCTTGTTAGGGGTTAATACAGCTGGTGACTATAAGTTGAAGCCAGTGCACCTCTATTATCCTGAAAATCATAGCGTCCTTAAGAATGATGCTAAATCTACTCTGCTTGTACTCTAGAAATGGAACAACAAAGCCTTGTTGACAGCACATCTATTTACAGCATGGTTTAGTGAATATTTTAAGCCCACTGTTGAGAGATTTCTTTCAAAATATTAGTGCTCATTGACATTCACCTAGTCACCCAAGAGCTCTAATGGAAATGTTTAAGGAGATGAAAGTTGTTTTTATGCCTGCCAACACAGCATCCATTGTTCAGCCTATGGGTCAAGTAGTAATTTTGATTTTCAAGTCTTATTATTTAAGAGAGAACATTTTGTACGGCTGTAGCTGCCATAGTTGTGATTCCTCTGATGTGTTACTGTCTGGGCAAAGTAAATTGAAAACCCTCTGGAGACGGTTTACCATTCTAGATGTCTTTAAGAACATTTGTGATTCGTGGGAGAAGGTCAAAATATCAGCATTAACAGGAGTTTGGAAGTAGTTGATGTCAACCCTCATGGATGACTTTGAGAGGGTTCAAGGCCGGGCGCGGTGGCTCACGCCTGTAATCCTAGCACTCTGGGAGGCCGAGGTGGGCGGATCGTTTGAGCTCAGGAGTTCGAGACCAGCCTGAGCAAGAGCGAGACCCCATCTCTACTAAAATAGAAAGAAATTATATGGACAGCTAAAAAAAAAAAAAATATGTATATATATAGAAAAAATTAGCCGGGCATGGTGGTGCATGCCTGTAGTCCCAGCTACTCGGGAGGCTGAGACAGGAGGATCGCTTGAGCTCAGGAGTTTGAAGTTGCTGTGAGCTAGGCTGACGCCACGGTACTCACTCTAGCCTGGGCAACAGAGTGAGACTCTGTCTCAAAAAAAAAAAAAAAAAAAAAAATTAAAAAAAAAAAAAAAAGATGAGAGGGTTCAAGACTTCACTGGAAGAAATAGCTGCATATGTGGTAGAAATAGCAAGAGATGTGGGACCTGCACATGTGACTGAATTGCTACAATCTTGTGATGAAACTTTAACAGTTGAGGAGTCGATTCTTACGGGTGAACAAAGTGGTTTCTTGAGATGGAATCTACTCCTGATGAAGCTGCTGTAAACTTTGTTGAAATGACAACAAAGGATTTAGAACGTTCTATAAACTTAGTTGATAAAACAGTGGCAGGGATTGAGTCCAATACTGAAAGAAGTTCTGTTGAAGGTAAAATGCTATTAAACAGCATTGCATGCTACAGAGAAATCTTTTGTGCAAGTAAGAGTCAGTTGGTGGGGCAAACTTCATTGTTGTCTTATTTTAAGAAACTGGTCAGGCATGGCAGCTCAGGCCTGTACTCTCAGCGTTTTGGGAGGCCAGGGTGGGAGGATCACTTGGGCCCAGGAATTTGAGACCAGCCTGGGCAACATAGTGAGACCCTACCTCTACAAAATTTTTTAAAAAATTTAATTGGGTGTGGTGTCATGTACCTGTAGTCCCAGCTACTGGAGAGGCTGAGGCAGGAGGATCGCTTGAGCCCTGGAGTTTGAGGTTGCTGTGAGCTATGATGCTGCTGCCCTCTAGCCCGTATGAGTGAGACCCTGTCTCAAAAAAAGAAAAAAAAAGAAATTGCCACAGCCACCCCAGCCTTCTGCAGCCACCACCCCAATCATTTGGCAGCCATTGGTATTGAGGCAAGACCCTCCACCGGGAGAATGATTGTGACTTGCTGAGGGCTCAGATGATTGTTAGCATTTTTTTTTTAGCAATAAAAAGCATATTTTTGGCAAATACTTTTTTAGTTAAAGTATTGATACTGTGTTTTTAGACATAATGCTATTGCACACTTAATAGACTACTGGAAAACCAAAAACTTTATGTGACTCGCTTTATTGTGGTGGTCTGGAATGAAACCTGCGCTATCTCTGAGGTGTGCCTGTGCATTTATACATTTATGAGATACTTCTGTGGGGGGCAGTGGTCGAGCTGGTTCACTCTTGTCAACCTAAATAACAAACAGGGAGGTTCTCTAAAAATAAGAAATTATTCGGGAGTGAGCAGGAACTTGCAAATCTGGGAGATGCAGGCTGTGGCAGGCCCTGGGCAAGGTCAGGGAGGCACAGGAAGGCAGGGTTTTTAGAGTAAAATGGTGAAGGTTACATAAGTTGCTTTAAAATGATCCTTGACTATGAACTAAGTAACAAGGTGGCATCAGTCTGAGGTTGATGGGGCACTTGATGCAAAGATGTCCTCATAGAAGCATCCTTATACAAGGTTGCGGCTTTGGCAGTCTTCTGTGACAGTTTCTGTTATCAGGTAATCATGTGTGAGGACGCCCTTCAAGGCCTCGCTTGGCTCCATTTATCAGGCTTTGGCAGATGTATCTCCATGTCCCTGCTGACGGCTTCTGCCCTCTGAACAGAGCTTTGGGTGTGGGGGGACTGTTACCTCTGCTCCTCATGGGAAACCTGGCTGGGTGTCAGACATGTGAACTCCTGCCAGTTTTTGATATCATGGTCTGTGTTTGTGTGTCTGTTTCTAGACTGAGCGGGCATTTTCTCATTTTTATAGAGAAGGAAACGGTGAAGCCCCTGTGTCGGGAATTAAGTTCAGGCTGCTGCTTCAGGCCAGTCTTTGCGCTGTTGAACTTGTATTTTCTAAGGATATTTACGTTAGCAGAGATTTTTTTCCCTCCTTTTACCATCTTACGAGAGCCTCATCCATTATTACAACCACATTGTCAATTAGTTTGCAGTAATAAAACTTCAGTCACGGTTGACTTCCGGAGCTGCTGTGTTGTACGTGTTAACGTTGTATTTTAGAGTCTGTGTGGAAGGCAGGACTCTGAGGGTGCCTCCCTAAGATGCGGTGCCCTGATGATTCACACACTAGCACTGCGTGGCGCCACTTGGGAGGGGTAATTAAGGTTACTAATCAGGCCGGGCGCGGTGGCTCACGCCTGTAATCCTAGCACTCTGGGAGGCCGAGGTGGGCGGATCGTTTGAGCTCAGGAGTTCGAGACCAGCCTGAGCAAGAGCGAGACCCCATCTCTACTAAAAATAGAAAGAAATTATATGGACAGCTAAAAATATATATAGAAAAAATTAGCCGGGCATGGTGGTGCATGCCTGTAGTCCCAGCTACTCGGGAGGCTGAGGCAGGAGGATCGCTTAAGCCCAGGAGTTTGAGGTTGCTGTGAGCTAGGCTGACGCCACGGCACTCACTCTAGCCTGGGCAACGGAGTGAGACTCTGTCTCAAAAAAAAAAAAAAAAAAGGTTACTAATCAGCTGACTTTAAGAGAGGGAGATTACCTGGGTGGATCTAATAACCTCATGAGGCCCCAAAGCAGGAGGTGAAGATGAGAGAGGGTCACAAGAGATTTCAAGTGTGACAAGGAGCCACCTGCCATGCTAGCTGTGGAGATGGAAGAAGGGGCCGCGCACTAAGGAAGTCGGGCTGCGTTAGGAAGCTGAGCGCGGCCCCAGGAGCCTCGGTCCTGCAGCTGCGTGGAACCCAGTTCTGCCGACAGCCTCAGTGAACTTGGAGCAGCAGCACCTGCCATGCCCTTGATTTTGGCCTTGTGAGCCTTGGAGAAGCAGCTGCGCCCAGACTTCTGACACACGGAAACTGAGATCACCAACAGTTACTGCTTTAAGCCACTAAGTTTGTGCCAATTTGTCAGAACAGTGATAGAATGAATACAGTGTGTTATTAAGGGGATTTTTTTTCTGTGTCTTAGTAATGTGATGAAATTCCAGTCAGTGTTTCTTGTGTCTTTTCATCTAGTTTGTCCTCCTGATGTATTTTAAACTAGCGCATCCCAGCATGAAGGTAGGCTTTACAGAATCCACCTCTGTGTGGAACGGGGTTTAGATAGCTTTGGACAGATGATCAGGCAGACTTTATTTTATCTGGGAATACTAATTCCCAAGTGGAACTGCAGGAATTGAGAGGTGGTAGGACCTTGGGTATGATTCTGTGCAGCCTCCCTAATTTTATAGATTTTGCAGGAAGTTGAGTAACTGGCAAAATGATTTGCCTGGGTTCAGAAGATGAGGGGAAAAGAGAGCCAGGAACGAACCCAGATATCCTAAACTGCTGTCTTTTCTTGATGTTTTGTCTTTACACATGACGCAGCCTTTCCTAGGAGTGTCCGAGGTAGGTCAGGTGTGCGTGTCCTGGGGCTCCCACACACGTGCCACCCGCAGGGGGCTTAACACAGCAGAAGTGCAGTCCCTCACAGCTCTGGCCAGAGTCCCAAATCAAGGCGTGGGCAGCACCACACTCCCTCTGTGGGCGCTAGGGGAGAGTCCTTCCTCGCCTCGCCCGGCTTCTGCTGGTTGCCGGCAGTCCTTGGTATTCCTTGGAGTTCCTTGGCTTGTGGTAGCATAACTCAGTCTCGGCTTCCATCTCCACGTGGTCATCTTCCCTCTGTGTGTTGCTGTTCAGATTTCCCTCTTATAAGAAAACCGGAGGCCGGGCATGGTGGCGCACACCTGTAATCCCAGCACTTTGGGAGGCCGAGGCAGGAGGATCTCTTGAGCCCAGGAGTTTGAGGTTACAGTGAGTTATGATCACGTCACTGCACTCCAGCCTGCGTGACACAGCGAGACCTCGTCTCTTAAAAAAATGTAGAAGAAGCCAAGAGTTGAGACGTCCCCATTCTACAGCCGCCACAGTCACTAGTTTAGGGCCCGCCTGATCAGCATGCCCTCATTTTAACCTGATTACATTACATCTGCAAAGACCCCATTTCCGAATAAGGTCATGTTCACAGATCTGGGTGGACTTGAATTTTGAGAGGACACTATTTAACCCAGTACAGTAGCTATTGGGTCATTAAATAGGAAACGTCCGATTTTGAATCAAAAGTGTAGTTTATTATATCTCAAACAAGAAGCAGTACAGTTAATCAAATCATGCGCCTGAACTGTCGACACAGTTTTGCCATCTTAAGGGTAGCTTGTTTATGGCAAAGAAGCCTGGAGAGCGAGTGGGATGAAGTTGAGAAAGGCATTTTCCACAGCTTGTTAGAATCGAATGTATTTCTTTGCGAGAAGTGGTCCAAAGCCTGGAAGAAGTGGTAGTCAGTTGGTGCAAGCTCTGATGAATACGGTGCATGACAGAAAATATCCAAGTCCACCCTCTATAGTTTGAGCAGCATTGTGTGTGTGACATGTGGTCTACCATTGTCTTGCAAGAGGATTGGCCTGTCTCTAGTGACCAATCTCAGCTGCTTAATTGCGAGCATCCTCGTCATTTCATCCAAAGATTGTAGTAGACATCCGCTGTAATCAATTGACTAGGTTTCATGAAGCCGTAGTGGATAATGCCAGCGCTGGACCACGAAATAGACACCACTAACTTTTCTTAATGACTGTTTGGTTTTGGATTGTGTTTCAGCACTTCACCTTTTCCATTGTGCCAAACACTTGTGATTACCTAAAAGAATCCATTTTTCATCACACATAACAATGCGGTGTAGAAGTGGTTCATCTTTATGTTGTGACAGCAAAGAAAGGCAAGCTTTGAGACGATTTCTCTTCTGACACTTGTTTAATTCATGTGGAACCCATCTATCCAGCTTCTTTACCTTGCCGATTTGTTTCAAATGGTCCAATATTGTTGGAATAGTAACGTCAAACATTGCTGATAATTCACGCATAGGTTGAGCTGGATTCGCTTCCACTACAGCTTTCAGCTCATCATTATCCACCTTGATCTCAGGTCATCCACCTGGCTTATTTTCAAGATTAAAATGACCAGAACAGAAACTTCTCAAACCATCGACATCCTATGTGTTCATTGGCCACATCCTTCCCATACACTTTTTGTTGATATTTTAGGTTTTAGGGCTGACCCCCCCAAAAGAAAAAATAAAAAAGGATATTTTGAGCTGTCTGCTGCATTGGTCCTATGATGGAACTCATATTTGAAAATAACATGAATTTTTGACTTATCCATGATTTCACAAAAATTGTTCTAAAAAAAATTAGGTGATCACAAGCCAAACCGTGCATTTGAGAGAATGAGGATGTACCTTCACAATAAAAATAAAACAAGAAGTGTCAAAGTGAGATGTCAGAGATATCAACTTAGTACTTAAGGAAATCCGAGATTCCATACTTAATAACTTAAATAACAGGAGCTTGAAACTTAGGTGTCTCAGAGGCCTGCTCTTCCCCACTGCCGTTGCCCCCGCGCCCACCCTCTCACCCACGGCAGCCTCACGCTCCCAGCTATTTGGGTTAAAAACCTCAGAACGTCCTTGCTGCCTCTCTTTGATACCCACAGGTAATCTGTTGTCCTCTCCGCAGAATGCATGCCAGCGTCCCCACTCCCTGCTTACCCAAGCCACTGTCACCTCTGGCCTGACTTCCTGGCTGCTCCTCTTCCTCTTCCTCTTGCTGTCTTTTCTTCTGCTCTCAGCACAGCAGAGATCAGGGCCCTCGTCACTGTAAAAACCTGAGACCTTGGTGGCCAATAAGGCTCTGCCTTGGCACTGCAACCTCGTTGGCCTCATAGTTGTCCCCTAGCCCTCAAGTTGTGGTGACACTTTCCTTCCCTGGCTGGCTTCACCACTGTGCCGGCCCTTTTCAGGGAGGGGCCCTCCCCGAACCACCAGACCCAGTCTGTCCTTCCTGTGACCGCCTGCTTTCCCTGTACTTGCCTCTTTTTGGTTTAAAAAAAAATCTTACTGTGAAGTATATTGTATATGTAAAAGTACATAAAGGTGTTTGTTCAGGTTAAATAATAATAAAACGACTGTGTCCGTGATACTCAAATAGAACATTAACAGTAACTTAGAAATCTTTGTCCTGCCACTACCAGCAGAAGTTACTGCCCTTCTGAATTTTGTGTCAATCTTTCTTTACGTATTTCTCAACAACATACTGTTCATTTTTACTTGTTTTTGAACTTAATTGAAATGGAATTGTACAGTATGTGTTCTTCTGCAAATCAGAGCTTTTGCTCAGCCTTGTTTGTGAGATTCGTTTATGTTGAAGCATGTACAGTCACGTGTCCCTTGACGACAGGGCTACGTTCTGAGAAATATGTCGTTTGGTGACTGCATCGTCGCCTGCACGTCTTGGAGTGACTTACGCGAACCTAGATGGGCTCGCCTGTTGCTCCTAAGCTACAAACCTCTACAGCGTGCTACTGTTTTGAATACTGTAAGCCACTGTGACTTAATCAGTAGGCGATGGGAGTGTTTCAGCTCTCTTTTAACGTATGAGACCACCTTCGTATATGCGGTCTGTCCTCTACTGAAACGTCCTTACGCAGGGCGTGACTGTAGCGTCGTTCCTTTTCACTGCCGAGTAGTATTCCATTTTATGAATAAGCCAACATTCATCCATTCCATTATTGGTAAACATTTAGATTATTTCTGATTTTTTATTTTTACAAACAGTGCTGCTATGAACGTTGTTGACTATGTCTCGGTGCACATGCATACAAGGTACACATTTGGGGCACACACATAATCGGCTTTACTAGATAATGCCCGGCTATTTCTCAGTGTGGTTGTCTGGCGGGCGTTACCGTCAGCAGTGAAGAGTTCCCGTTGCTTGTCAAGTTCACGGACATCTTGGTGGTGTGCAGTGTTTCATTTTACCGGTCCGATGGGCATGGCGTGGCGTCTTGGGGTCTTCTCATGGAGCTCGGTGACGATGAATGGGGCTGAGCATCCTTTCGTGTGTATAGGCCATTCGTGGCTTTTCCTTCGTGAAAGGTCTGGTCATGTCTTTTACCAACTTCACATGAGTCATCTGTCTTTTTCTTACTGACTTGTAGGAGTTCTTTATGTATTCCCTATCCCTTTGTATATCCCCAATCCTGTGTTGGTGATACGCGTTACAATTGTTTTGTCCCTGTTTGTGCTTTGTCTTTTTGGCTTTTGTGGTGTCTTTCTTTCACAGCCACCTTTAAGAAAAAGTAGCTTTGAGGTATTACTGACACACGATAAATGGACATAATATTTCAAGTGTGCAATCTGACGAATTTTGGTGGACGTGCATTCCTGTGCAATGCAGGCAAGGTGACGAGCTGCCCTCCGTGCCCCAGTTCCCAGGCAGTCGCTGGCCTTTCCGTAGAGTGTTTCACATTTTCTTTGATCAGACTTCTCTCACTCAGCATGAGTGTGCTTGGATTCATCCGTGTTGCTGCTTGCGTCAGTAGTAGCTCATTGCTTTTTATTGCAGAGTAGCAATTCCACTGTGTGGATAGGCTACCGTTCGTTTATGTGTTTACCTGTTACGGACAGTCGGGTTGTTTTTGGTTCTTGGCTTGTGCAAATAAACCTGCTGTGAGCATTTGTGTACATGTCTTTCTGTGGATCCAGGCTGTCCTTCCTCCTGTGTAAACACTTGGGTCACATGTGAAGTGTATGTTTAGTTTTTAAAGAAGCCACTAGGCTCTCTTCCCAGGTGGTCGTACCACGTCGCATTCCCGCTAGCCGTGTACGCAGAGTTCCAGTTGCCCACCTCCTTGCTGACACTCGGTATGGTTAGTTTTTAAAATGTTAACCATTCTGTTGGGTGTGCAGCAGTATCTTATGGTGGTTTTAATTTGCATTTCCCTAATGACTAGTGATGCTGAGCATCATTTTGTGTGTTTATTTGCCATCCATGTCTTTTTTGATGAAATGTCTTGAGTCTGCCCTTTTTTTTTTTTTTGAGACAGAGTCTCACTCTGTTGCCCAGGCTAGAGTGCCATGGTGTCAGCCTAGCTCACAGCAACCTCAAACTCCTGAGCTCAAGCAATCCTACTGCCTCAGTCTCCCGAGTACCTGGAACTACAGGCATGAGCCACTATGCCTGGCTAATTTTTTTTTTCTATATATTTTTAGTTGTCCAGCTAATTTCTTTCTATTTTTTTAGTAGAGACGGGGGTGGGAGTGGGGGGTCTCACTCTTGCTCAGGCTGGTCTCAAACTCCTGACCTCGAGTGATCTCCGGCCTCGGCCTTCCACAGTGCTAGGATTACAGGCGTGAGCCACTGCGCCTGGCCGAATCTGCTCATTTTTTAATTGTGTTGATTTTCTTGTTGTAAGAGTTCATTATGTAATGTGGATGCAAGTCTTTCGTTGGATATTTGTCTTGTAAATATTCTTCCTGCAGCTTTCCTTTTTTTTTTATTGTGGTAAACACGTAGTGCTACCCTCTTAACAGTTTTTAAGTGTACATTGTAGTGTTAACTCTGCTCATTGTACAGCAGATCTCTAGAACTCTGTGTGGCCGAAGCCATACCCATTGAACAATGCCTCATGTGGCTTGCCTTTTAATTTTCATGAGAGTGCCTTTTAAAGAGCAGGGTTGGTTGGTTGGTTGGTTTGTTTGTTTGTTTAAATTTCAATGAGGTCTAATTTATTGACTTTTAAAATAGTTCTTGCTTTTGTGTATTTAAGAAATCATTGCTAAATGTCAGATCACTAAGATTTTCTTCTATGATTTCTTCTAGATGATTTATATTTTTAGCTCTTAATATTTAGATCTGTGATCTACATCAAGTAAAGGTTTATATATGGTGTGAAATAAAGGTCAAAGTCTGTTTGCAAATTATTTGCAACTGGCAATCCAGTTCGAATGCTATATTAGTTAGCTAGGGCTGTAGTACCACAAACTGCGTGTCTTACCCAAAGAAATTTATTTCCTCATGGGCTTGGAGTCTGGAAGTCCCAGACCCAGGTGTGGCCGGGCTGGTTTCCTCTGGTGCCCTTGTCCTCTGGGCTTCTCTGTTCTAATCTCCTCTTACGAGGACACCAGTCAGACTGGACTAGGGCCCACTCTGATGACCTCATGTGATCTTTATTACCTCTTTAAAGACCTTAGTTACACACTTTTCTCAGCCTTACTTTTTTCATGTAATATGGCTTGGAATTCATTCTATGCTAGCACATAGAGGTATTTACAGCCGCAAAGTACTGCGTTGGTAAATTGTCATAATTTGACGGGTCCCTACTGATGGACGTTTGGGTCCTTTCCAGTTTTTTGCTATTACAAATAATCCTGAAATAAATGGCCTTATGCATATGTCTTTTCTTAGTTTTGCCAGTGTATCTATGGGATAGATTCCTAGAAATGGGATTGCTGGGTCAAAGGTTGAATTTATATTTCATTTTGCATTGGAGGCAATTTTTAAGCTACTATTTTAAGAAAAATAAGTTTTTAACAAATTGGCATTCTCAAGGAATCAGTGGCAAGGAGTAGTCTTTTAAAATTTCCATGATATTAAGATCTGTTTCTTTTTTTGAACTTGTTTTTATCAGTGAACACAGGAAACCGTATGTGGCTTTTTGTGTGTATGTTTGGGAAGAAAGTGTAGTCCAGAAACATTCCCTCCGTTCTCCGAACTAACTTCCTGCAGTTCTCTGTTGACCAGCAGAGGCTGCTGTTGAATCACGATGCCGGCGGGAGGGCCGTGCACGCCTGTCTGCCTTGGAGAAGAGCAGGTCCTGAGCTGCGGCTTTCTGACCACCCTTTCCCTCTCCCTGCGGGAGGCTGCCACCGGGGGAGGTGCCAAAGGGGACTCCAAGTGCAGGATTGGGCCAGCTCTTCTTGGCACAGGCTCCTCCTGATGGTCCCAGAAAGCGATTAATAGAACTCGTCTGTGTTTTGTTCTTAGGCACCCTCCTGTGTTTCCCACTAACACTGTGTTTTCCCCTGCTCCTGCCCATTTAGCAGTTTAAAATCCATCTGCCTTAATCTGTTACCTTTTTCTTATAATTAGGTGATTTGACTGTAGACACAAAACCTGGACATTTCAGATGATTGGGTGTATAAAGCCTGGCAAATTGGGTTCTTCGGTTATTTCTCCCAGTCCACTCCCCATGAAGAGATAGAAAGGGAGACTATCCAGGTGTATCTTGTGAAATCCAAGGCTCTCAGCCTTCCTGACACTTGACCTCATTCCCCTTTGATTCCTCCCTCCTTGAAATAAGTTAATGCACTTGACTTTTGGGGTCAACACTCCTGTTTGTCCTCCTCTGCTGGCATCTCCTTAGTGTCTCCCGCTGTCTCTCTTTTTCCCCTTCTCGGTGTTAGCATACGCTTGGTAATAGTGCTTGGCTGTCTTCTGCACCTTTGTTCCTGGATCAGTGTCTCGCAGCAGATGTGATTGCAGCTGTGAAATAGTTTTTCTTTTGTGCGCCTTGTTTATGGCAGGATGTTGAGCATTCCTGGCCCTTTTCAACTAAATGGCAGTAGTATTCCCCAATCATTGTGGATGCCAAAAAATGACGCCTGTATTTCCAAATCTTTCCCGGGAAATACTGCTTCAGAGGGGCCCAGCCAGTCCCCAGGGGTTATGTGTGTTTGATGCAAAAAACTCCCAGATTTATATCTCCAATGTCAGTCTTTCCTTTGAGCTTCAGACTCACTTGTCCAGCCACCTGCCTGTCATCTTTGCTTGTCTGTGTACTAGACTTCTCAACCTTAATATATTTTTCAATTAGAACTGCTGGTTTTCTCTTGAACTTGCTCCTCCTCCCTTTCCATCCTCGTGTATCACCGTTTACTCAGTTGTTTGGGTCAAAAACCTGGGACCATTCTTCTTTCTCCTCAGAGACCACGTCCACTTCATCAGCAATCCTGCCATCCCACCTGCAGAGTAGACCACCGACGTGCCACTTGGACAGTTGCCGCTCTGGTCCAAGCCGCCTGCCTGGACTGTTGCAGCACAACTTTTAACACCGTTCATTAGCGTGGAACATACCTGACGTAGAGAAAAGTTCAGGGAAAGACATGTTCAGCTCAGTGAGTTATCACAGAGACGTCACCTCCCGGGTGCAGGGAAGTCACCAGCTTCAGAGAGAGCAGCGTTGTGCCCCTAACCCCAAGGTAGTGCTGTCTGTGCTTATAGGAGCATTCTTGTCTTGCTTCTCTTTGTTTTTCCACAAAAGCATGCATTCTTAAATAGGGCAATCTAGTGTTGCCTGTTTTTTTGTTTGTTTGTTTTGAGACAGGGTCTCACTCCGATACCTGGGCTGGAGTGCGGTGGCATCATCCCAGCTCTCTGCAACCTCAAACTCCTGGGCTCAAGTGATCCTCCTGGCTCAGCCTCCCAGAGTGCTGGGATTATAGTCTTCACAGAATTTTGATTTATACATTTCTTTCTTTTTTAAGAGACAAGGTCTCTTTCTGTTGCCCAGGCTGGAGTGCAGTGGCATCATCACAGCCCACAGCAACCTCAAACTCCTGGGCTCAAACGATCCTCCTGGCTCAGCCTCCCGAGTAGCTGGGACTACAGGAATGTGCTGCCATGCCTGGCTAAGTTTTAAAAAATGTTTTGTAGAGATGAGGTCTTGCTATGTTGCTCAGGCTGGTCTCAAACTCCTAGGCTCAAGTGATCCTCCTGCCTTGGCCTCCCAAAGTGCTGGGATTATAGGCATGAACCACAGTGCCCGGCCTGTTTTTGAACTATCTATAAATGTAATTTTGTATTATGTATTCTTTTAGGTTTGGCTTCTTTGTGCACAACATTATGTATTGTGTGTAGCTGTGGGTTATTTATTTTCATTTTGTTCCATTGTATTAATACCACAATGTACTGATCTCTTCTGGTGGATGCTTGGGTTCGTTCCATTTTCTAGCTATTGCTAATAATGCTGCTGCGAGTAGTCTTAGGCACGTCTTGGGTGCCTGTGTGTGCAGTGTTGCCGCTGAGGAGAGACTGCTCAGAGGAACTGCTGGAACAGAGCACATAATACCAGAGTCTTCTCCAGAGTGGTTAAACCAATTTATACTCCACCAGCAAAGATGTTTCTGTCCCTTCACATCCTTGCAGGTGCTTCCTACTGCCTGTATTTTACACTTTGGTTGTTAGGTTATTCTTGTGGGTGTGGTAGTATTGCATTGTGGCTTCACTTCACATTTCCCCAGGATTGACGAGGCTGAGCGCCTTGTCATGTGTTTATGAGCTGCTTAGGTTCTTTTTTTGTAAAATGCCTGTGCAAGTCTCTTGCACATTTTTCTTTTGGGTTGTTTATATTTTTAAAAATTGATTTGTGGCCGGGCGCGGTGGCTCACGCCTGTAATCCTGGCACTCTGGGAGGCCGAGGCGGGTGGATTGCTCAAGGTCAGGAGTTCGAGACCAGCCTGAGCGAGACCCCGTCTCTACTAAAAAATAGAAAGACATTATATGGACAACTAAAAATCTATATAAAAAAAAATTAGCCGGGCATGGTGGCGCATGCCTGTAGTCCCAGCTACTTGGGAGGCTGAGGCAGTAGGATCGCTTAAGCCGAGGAGTCTGAGGTTGCTGTGAGCTAAGCTGACGCCACGGCACTCACTCTAGCCTGGGCAACAAAGTGAGACTCTGTCTCAACAACAACAACAAAAAAATTGATTTGTAAGGCATTCTTTAGAAGTTCTGGATATTAGCCTTTTGTTGGTTATATCTGTTGCAAATTTATTCCTCTCCAGAGCTTATCTTTTCATTCTCTTAAAGGTATCTTTTGACATCAGAATTTTAAATTTTAATGTTCTTAATTGTATCAGTATTTTTCTTTGTGGATAGTGCTTTTTGGTTATTGGATTTATTGCCAATCCTATTCAAGAAGTCTTTATACTAAGAGCTTGAAGATACTCTCCAGTATTGTCCTCTAAGAGATTTATTGTTTTATATTTCATAAGACAGCTAAAATTAATTGGAAAGGTTAGCTTTATTGAGATAAAATTTACACACAATGAAATGTGCTGATTTCATATACATAATCCTTTGTGCTTTGACCAGTATACAGTGTGTGTGGCCATGGTGACAGCTGTGATGCAGGACGTTTCCATTGCCTGGAAGAGCTCCCTTGGCCCCTTTGCAGTCCCTTCCCGTTCCTTCTGGCTCCTGGCAACGTCTGATTTGCTTTCCATTACTGTAGATTTGCTTTTTCTAAAATGTCACGTAAATAGAATCACAATGCACAGTATTTTGTGTCAGGCTTCTTTCACTTAGTATAGTGCTCCGAGAGCGTGTATGTGGCACGGATCCATAGTCTGTGCCTTTTTATTACTGAGTAACATTCCACTGTAGCGATGGACACTTTGGTTCACTTTCCATTGTATGGACATTTGGGTTGTTTCCAGTTGGGGGCTATGTTGAATTTAGCTACTGTGAACATTCACATGTGAGTCTGCGGGGACGTAAGACCCAGTAGATTGCTGGGTCGGAGGGTGAGTGTGTGTTTAACTTTACCAAAATGGTCAAGCTGTTCACTGAAGGGCAGCCGAACCATTTTGCATTCCTGTCGGTGATGCGCTAGAGATCTGATTGCTGAACTTGCCAACCCGTGGTGTATTGGCAGTCTTTTTAATTTTACCCATTCTATTGTGACTAAATAAAGGTATTTATAACGTTAACGATATTTACCAGTATCTCCTTCTGGTTTTAGTTTGCATTTCCGTTATGTTGAGCGTCTTTTCATTGCTTACCTGCCACCTGTTTCATCAGTTCAGGCTACAGTAACAAAAATACCATAGACTGAGGTGGGTGGGAGGGGAGTTAAACAGCAAACGTTTATTGCTCACAATTCTGGGAATTGCTTGGACTTCTGGGAGGTCGGGATCAAGGCTCTGGCACATCCAGCCTCTGATGACTCTTCTCCCGGTTTGCAGTTGGCTGTTTTCTCATCGTGTCTGCACATGGCTGAGAGGGAAATCGCCTCCCCTCTGTTTCTTCTTCTAAAGGCACCAAGTCCCGTCACGAGGGCTCCCCCCTCACGACCCGGTCGCCTCTCAGAGGCCCCCCCGCCCAGCACCACGTCTATTGGGACTTCAACATACGGACTTTGAGGGGACCCAGACACTCAGACTGTAGCACCATCTGCGTCGTCTTTGGTGAAGAGTCTGTTCAGATCTGTTGCCCCGCCCTCCTTTTTCTCTTGTATATGTTTTGATTTTTGTATGTGGTAAAAGCTTTATTTTTTGGTCTTACAGATGGGCATCGTTAATTGAAAAGACTGCTTTTGCCTCTGCTGTGGGTGCTTTTGTAGCAGGCCGAGGGCTGTGTTGGCCGGGGCGTGTGCCGGCGCTGTCTTCGTCCCAGCGCTCTGCGTGACGCTGGGCCACACCACATGCCTTAGTTACTGGAGCTTTGTGAGAGGTCCTGACAGCTCGTGCATGGACCTTTCTAGAGAGTGTCCTGGTTATTCCTGGTCATTGAATCTTTATACATCTTTTAGGGTCACCTTGTCTACCACTTGGTTGAGTTTATGGTAAATTAAAAAAAGTTATCTTGCCAAATTAAAACAAGAAAACATGAGATCTTAACAGAGGTTGCATTGAATCTGTAGGTTCAGTTTGAGGAGGATTGATATTTTTATAATACTGAGTTTTTAATCGATGAACATGATATAATCCCTACTTACTAAGGTCTTTTAAAACTTTGTGTTAATGTTTGTGTTCTGTTAGAGACCTCGTAAGTCTTTCAAAAACTTTCTTCCGAGGGTTTTCCATTATCAGTGGTGTCTTTTTTAGACTTTTCATTTTCTGACTTGCTAACACAGTTGGCTTCTGGGTCTAGGGGTTCTGATCTGTGGATTCAACCAACCATAGATTGAAAATATTAAAAAAAATTGTGTCTGTACTGAACATGTACAAACTTTTTTCTTGTCATTATTCCCTAGACAGTACAGTATAACAAATATGTAGCATTTGCATTATGTTAGGTATTATAAGTACTCTAGAGATGATTTAAAGTTATAGAGGAGGAAGTCCACAGGTTATATGCAAATACTCTGCCATTTTAGATCAGGGACTTGCATGGATTTTGGTATCCACGGGAGATCGTGGAACCAATTCCCCCAAAACCCAGAGGGATGACTGTACAGTTCAGTTAGATATATTGACCTCATGTTCAGCAACTTTGTGAAAACTCACTTTTCTAGTTTATTTTTGCGTTCTTTGGACTTTCTATGCATTAAACACAGCATTGTGAATAATGAGTTCTGTTTCTTTTTCAGTCCTTACGCCTTCTGTTTATTTGGCAGGGATTTATTAATTTTCTGTCTCTTCAAAGAGTCACCTTTTGGTTTTGTTGATCTCTTTGACATTTACGTACTATTTTACTGATTTCCCCAGCACTCTGCCCAAACAGAGAGTACATTTCTGGCCTGTTGCTGACCCCGTGTTGCCACCCTTCCTGCTGTGACTCTGCCCTCCTGTTCCTGCCTTTGCAAAATGCCAATGGGCGGCTTCGTTCTGCAGCCTCCCGCCCCAGCAGGTGGAAAACTAAGAGGCCAAGATCAGTGGCAGAGCTGGGCCTCAAGTCTTCAACGAGTACTATTTTAAATTGCTGTTGACTTTTCTTGTTTTTTTTATTTTGAGTGCTGAAGTCTGATACTCTGTAGAATACCAGGTCTGTGGGGGCTGACAGAGTTTGTAGGGGAGCAGTGAAGATCAATAGCTAACTTATAACATGTTTGTCATGTTTGATAATGTCCAACTTTTGCAACCTCAGTTCTTGTTGATACTTCTAGTCTGTTACGTTGAGAAAGGTTTGTGCCAACTCTTAAAGTGACAGTACCATTCAGTTGGAAAATAACATACTGTGTTAGATTAATGGACTTTAATCAGCATAACCAGCAGGCCTATTTTGGAAAGACAGTATTTTGTTGGTGTAAAGAACTGTTCACATAGTTCTTTCACACATTCCCCATCTGTTAATATGTGAACTCTATAATTTATAGTCTCACATACTTTGTAAACGTGTTTTGTTAAAATGACAATATAACATTCATTGTTTAGTAATGGTTTTGTTTTTTATTTTACAGAATTAACACTGAATCCTCCGGAAGGAATTGTGGCAGGTGAGGTACAAATATTAACATCCTTATCCTTTACTTTTAATTTCTAAAGTTGCCTTCAGAGTTAAAATGTAGAATTTTTCTTTCCCTGCAGGCCCCATGAATGAAGAGAATTTTTTTGAATGGGAGGCATTGATCATGTAAGTTAATCATATGTGTATTGTTCTTAGGGCTTTATTGGAAATTAGACCCAAGAATTACTTTAGCAGTGTGGCTGTGCTCACAAGCGTCACCTGGAAAAAAGTAGCTCTCGTACCTTCCAAATCTTCTCTGGTCTGTTACTCTGAAAGCAGAAAACAAATATTGATCCAAAAGAAATGACAGTTTCCTTAGAACCAACAAAAGGCTTAGTTATAAATATTACATATTTGTAGAGTTTTAAGATGGTAATTTTGGAATATTGTGTGGTCTTGGTGAGCTATCCTCAAAAACCGTGGGTGGCTTTGGCTTCCAGAAGTCCCTGGACGTCCAAGGTTTTGGCAGTGAGAAAAGGGTCCTCAGAGACGCCTGTTAGCCGGCATGGGCCTGCCCTGCCGTGGGCCGGACTTCTCTCCCTTCTCCTTTCCTCCCGTCCGCCTCCCTCTGCCGCTTCTGCTTCCTCTGTTCGCCTTGTCTGGGCTGCAGGCCTTGTGTTGTTTCTGACCCAAGACGTGGCTCAGCTCTAAGGTGAGCAGTGTGGTTCCAGATTTCGCGGCATGCCACTTGCAGTGTGTCGCTTGGAAGGAGAAACATGGACCCCAGTTCTAGAGTGTTCTGTGGCCCTGATTCAGGCCTTTTGCTTTTCTTCTTTCCATCTTAGATGTGCAATTTTTGGCCACTCTTAGACTTAGTATATTTGCAATAATGTTAGATTAGGTAAAATTCAGGAAGTTGAAATTTATAATCAGTCTCTCAGTTTTCTCATTAGTGGATTAGTTCTTTCAGTTCACTAGAAAGTTCCCAGGGTGGGTTTCATAGGATTGAGAAGTGCTCCCGTGGGCTCTGGTCTGAGTTGAGGGTGCATTTTTTTTTTTTTTTTTGAGACAGAGTCTCACTCTGTTGCCCGGGCTAGAGTGCCGTGGTGTCAGCCTAGCTCACAGCAACCTCAAACTCCTGGGCTCAAGCAATTCTTCTGCCTCAGCCTCCCGAGTAGCTGGGACTACAGGCATGCGCCACCATGCCCAGCTAATTTTTCTGTATATATTTTTAGCTGTCCATATAATTTGTTTCTATTTTTAGTAGAGATGGGGTCTCACTCTTGCTCAGGCTGGTCTCGAACTCCTGAGCTCAAACGATCCACCTGCCTTGGCCTCCTAGAGTGTTAGGATTACAGGCGTGAGCCACTGCGCCTGGCCTAGGGCGCATCTTAAATTTCGTCACACTTTAGAATTTCCCTGTTGCTAGCACCACATAAGTTCTTAGCGCTCCATGAAACTGCTACTAAGTGCCGTCTGTGGAGGTTGGATAATGCATGAAAATTGATGTGAAAATGAGTCTTTCTGATAAGTAAAATTTTTTTTTTAATCATCAGCAAACACTACCCAAAGAAAGTACAGCAGGCCTGATGTTTCCTGATAATTTGGAGTACCCTGATTTCTTGGGCCTGTGGCATGTGTTTTTCCTGTGTCTCAACGTTTCTGGAGTCGGTGTTGTACCTAACATGGTATTGTGTCTTTCACTCTAAGGAAGTTACAAGATGGGTGTGAAGTCTCACGATTAGCGCTGTTCTAGGTAGTGGAGTGTTGTGTCTCGCACTTGTTGTCAGGGGCGGCCTTTGCATATTTATAGAGGCAGGAGATCACACATATGAACTGCTGTGTAGCCTGCTGTGTCGTGTGTAAACAGACACACCTGCACTCACACACGTCACCTGGGCGGCAGTCCCGTCCTAGGGTCGTGGATGGGTGGGAGCCCTGAGTGCAGAGGTCGAGGCTCCTGGCAGGTCTGTGGTTTGCAGGATTTGGCTCATGTGTATCCATGGCAACTACAGTTAGACGCTCGTTAAAGGAACAGTTGAGCCTTCCAATGTGGTTTTTAAAAAAATGTTGTTCATTGTTAAAAATCTGTGAGGGTAACTATTACTAATTTTAGATAAACAGTGTAAAATTAAACCAATATTTTGAAAACCTATCTTAAAAAGTAATGAGAACTATTTTTAGGTAGAGCACTTTGTGTTTGAATAAGGCTTTTGCATTTGTGTGGAATTCCCCTGCTTGAAGATCCTGGCGAGTCTGGGTTTTGAGGCCGTTTACAAATGTGCTTAAAACATCTATGAGGGAATTAACTGTCCTCTCCACTGCTGTTTTGGCAGACAGCTGACTGAGCTTTTACCCTCAGTGAGAGGTTTTCTCCTCTCTCTCTATTCTTTGATGGTTTCCAGGGCCACTTCTGTACCCTGGTGTTTCCGAAAACCAGGCTTGCGTCTTGGAAGTCTAATGCTGTCAGCTCTTGCTGCTGTGCTGCCTTCGGGGCTGGTGAAGAAAATGTCTTTTCTGATATTTGGGCCACACATACATCGGGCCTTGTCTGAGGATGCAGGTGTGCCATGGGCAAACCCGAGTCTTCGCCCTGGAAGAACAGGGTCAGGGGACTGGGACAGAGCATGTAACAAAGGAGTAAATAGGAAGACTAAATAATAAGTTTGCCACAGACCATGTGTCTCATTAAAAGTGGGAGATAACTAATGACTCTGTTGAGCTTCAGGTGAAGTGTGGGCACGTGGTCCAGCAGAGACAGGGTGCTGGGGTGTGGCCCCCGTGGCTGTGTGTGGCTGGCATGGCCTTCTGGTCTTGGCCCAGTCACTTTGTCTCTCTGACCGTCACTCGTTTGGACCAGACAGAGACGCTCAGCGTCCTTTAGACAGACAGCTTCAGGTCTCACCCAGCCCTAGGGTCCATGGCCTGTGTGACCCCGTTGCCACTAAGCTGCAGTGTTGAGGGTGCAGCTGTGGAGTGCAGACGGCTCTGCCACTGGAGCAGTCCTGCAGGAGAGCAGAAGGGGCTGTGGTGCGGGACAGCTGCTCACCCTCCACGGCTGGACAGTGGCCTGTTGTCACCTGTCTAAATCGGTGGCTCTTGAGGCTGTGGTAAAATAAGTAGGACCTTCTCCTTACTAAATGGTGCTTGGGGACCCTTGTTTGACTCTGCCCCCAGCGCATTAGGGTCCAGGTTCTCCAGCTGGTATGCAGCAGCCCAAGGTTCCAGGCCGTCCCAGGGGAGGCCTGCCAAGGGCTGTTCCCACTTGAGGCACAGTTGTCACGATCACGGTAGCCGTCCTTTATGTCAAGATTTCTCGTTGACTGAGGCTTGGTGCAGAGCGTCTATTGTCGGTTTTGTGCTCTGTTAAAATAAACCTGAGATAGTAAAATAGATGTTTGTAGTTTGTGTTGTATGTTCTCTGAGCCAGCAAGCCCACCTTGAGCAGTCTCTCCAGTAGCAGTGTTGTAAAGATGCCCGTGTGAAGAGGTTCATTGCCACGTTCATCGTAGTGTTAAAGACCAGTGGAAACATCGCTGTCCCTCGTAAGTCACAGCACATCCGTACAGTGCAATGCCGGGTAGCACCAAACGACGCAGGTGAAGTCTACATCCTAGCATGGAAAGATGTGCACAATATGTCAAGTGAAAAAAGCAGATTCTAGAATAATAGGCCCAGACCAGTGGTTTCCACTGGGGTGATTGTGCCCCCAAGGGACACTTGGCAATGTTTGGAGACATTTTTGGCTGCCATTGCAGGGGGCTGGGGGAGCTCCCCACAGGCACCTGTGGCAGACGGCTGAGCCCACATACGTACGGCTGAGATGTTTTTCCCCACGTACGTTTCCTAAACAGCTTTATTGAGATATAATTGACACACTGTGTGTTTTACCTGTGTTAAGAATACAAGCCCGTGGTTTCAGTAAATTTCTAGAGTCTTGTAGTCATCACCACAATCCAGTTATAGAACGTTCCGAAACTGCCTGTTTGCAGTCAGTCCCCACCCCATCCTCAGCCACAGGCGCAACTACTCTGTCCTCTGACTAAAAGTTTGCCTTTTCTGGACTTTCCCGTAAATGGAATCATGCAACATCTAATCATTTGTGTCTGACGTCTTTCTTTGCATGTGTTTGCAGTTCATCCGTGTTGCAGCGTGTGTCAGTAGCTCCTAACTTGTCCAGTCCCTGGTTGATGGACATCTGGGGTTTCTACTTTTTGGCTCTTTCTTTTTTTTTTTTCAATTTTTTAAAATTTCAGCATATTACGGGGGCACAAATGTTTAGGTTATGTATATTGCCCTTGCCCCTCCCAAGTTGGAGCTTCAAGCATGTCCATCCACCATACGGTGCGTACCTCACCCATTAGATGTGAATATACCATCCTTTCCTCCTCCCCTCCCATCTGCCCGACACCCAGTGAATGTTACTACTAAATGTGCACTTAAGTGTTGATCGGTTAATGCCAATTTGATGGTGAGTACATGTGGTGCTTGTCTTTCCATTCTTGTGATACTTCACTTAGTAGAATGGGCTCCAGCTCTATCCAGAATAATACAAGAGGTGCTAGATCACCATTGTTTCTTATAGCTGAGTAGAACTCCATGGTATACATATACCACATTTTATTAATCCACTCATGTGTTGATGGGCACTTGGGCTGTTTCCACATCTTTGCAATTGTGAATTGTGCTGCTGTAAACATTGGAGTGCAGATGTCTTTTTTATAGAATGTCTTTTCTTCTTTTGGGTAGATGCCCAGTAATGGGATTGCTGGATCAAATGGTGGATCTACTTGTAGCTCTTTGAGGTGTCTCCATGTTACTTTCCACAGGGGTTGCACTAGTTTGCAGTCCCACCAGTAGTGTATGAGTGTTCCTGTCTCTCTGCATCCACGCCAACATTTATCGTTTGAGGACTCTTTGATAAAGGCCATTCTCACTGGACTTTTGGCTCTTTCGAATAATGCTACTGTGAACACTTGCATGCAAGTCTGTGGACATCTGTCTTCATTTCTCTCGGCTAGATACGTAGGTGAGGAATTGCTGGGGTGTGGAGTAAACTTACATTTAACTTTTTGAGAAACTACTGAACTTTTCTAGAGTAGCTCACCAATTTGCATTCCCACCAGCCACGTGTGAGAGTTCCCCTCTCTCCCCTCCTCACCCACGCTTGCTGTCGTCTGACTGAAGCCGTCCTAGGGGTGGGGCGTGGGGTCTCGCGGTGGGTGCTTTGTGCCCCTCCCGAATGACTGCTGACGTTGGACGTCCTGTCCTGGCTTGTTTGCCATCCATAGGTCATCTTTGGTGAACTTTGGAACTTTTGCCCATTTTTAATTAGGTGGCTTTCTTGTTGGGTCATAAGAGGTTTTTTAAAAATATATCTTAGATACAATTCCTTTATCAGATATATGATTTTCAAATATTCTAGTCTGCAACAATCCTTTTGGTCTCTTAAGAGAGTCTTTTGCAGCGAATTTTGTTAATTTTGATGAAGTGTAGTTTTGCAACTTTTTTCTTATATGGATCATTCTTTTGGTGTCATATATAACCAAAGGTTTGCTTTCTCTCTCTCCTTTTTTTTTTTAAGAAGTTTTATAGTTTATGGCTTTTGCATTTCGGTCTTTGATCCATTTTGAGTTGGTTTCTTTATATTGAGTCAGGCAGGAGTCTACTTCATTCTTTAGTGTGTGGAGACCAGTTGTCTCTGCGCTATTTGTTGAAAAGATAATCCTTTCCCCATTGGATAATCTTGGTACCTTTGTCAAAAATGAACTGGCCAAAAATGCAGGGGTTACATGTGGACTTCGAGTTCCGTTCCGTTGATCAATGCCTGTCCTTATGCCGGTACCGCACTCGCTTGATTATTGCGGCTTGATAGTAAATTTCAAAACTGGGAAATGTCAGTCCTCCAAACTGTGTTTTTCTTTTTCAAGATTGTTTAAGCTATTCTGGGTTCTTTGCATTTCCATATACATTTTAAGATCAGCTTGTCAATTTCTATAAAAATTCCTACTGGGATTTTAATAGGGATTGCATTGAATCTTTAGATCAGTTTGAGGAATGTTGCTGTTTTAGCACTACTGCGCGCTCTAATCTGTGACCATGGAATTTCTCTCCATTTATTTAGGTGTTTTGAAATTCTGAGCAATGCCATGATACATTTTAATTTCAAAAATTCCGGTTTCGTGGGTGAGGGTATGTGAGTTTGTACTCACATAGGGAAAAGCCTGGAACAGTAACCATTGTTAACAGTGGTTACCTTGGGAGGTGATTTCAGAAAGGGCAGTGAGGGAAGTATTTGCTTTTCATTTTATATACCTCTATATTTGAATATTTTCCAACATGCATATATTTTTCTAGTTAAATAAGGTCAAAGTTTATGTTGTAAAAGTGATAGTCTACTTTAGAATTCACAATAAAGTTCTTAAAATTGATGGACTTATCTAGTGCACTTTAAATATAATTCAAATATATTTGACTTAAAGTTTTTTAGAAAAAGCTATATTGCAAAAAAACAATGAAGGTATTGCTGTAGACTCCTTTTGACTAGATTAATCATGAAGGTACTTACATGGAACAAATCTGCATTTGCTGCTCCCACGGTCTCCTGAAATGGGAGGACCCCTTTTGCTTCCCCGCAGTGCTTAGCATTGCTTCTTTACGGGAGAACCGCCTGGGGTGCCTAGACCACAGCCCGACAGGAAGGAAGCGAGGATCTCCGTGTCCATCACAGGCCGGGCCCAGTTCATGCCACGACTTGGTGGGGCACAACAGAGCCAGCGTCCTCTGACTGCTGAAGTGCCCGGCATGGGGGCTGTGCGTACAGCCCACCTTGGTGGCTCTGCCCCCGTGCTGGTGAGGCGGGAGCATAGGCAGGAAGCTTGTGCTGAACTGCAGGGCGCAGGCTGAAGGAAGGGGATGCGCCCACACTTTGACACCGCGTGCCCCGTGGCCCTCCCTGCTGGATCCTTTCTGTGGGTTCTGCAGCAGGAGGGCGCTGGGGCCTCCTGCCCCCCGAGTGGAGGGTGTTAGAAGCAGGCTGCCTTTATTTCTTCTGCTCCACGGCTCTGCCTTCTGGGGAATAACCACCCCTTAGTAATCCATTCAGGTTTTAAATACTAATGACTGGCTTTATATTCCCCATGGTTTTAATACCTTGTCGTATGTGTGGTGGAGGTGTTTTGTCTGTGTGCTGTGACAAACATGCTAAAGAGCAGAACAGCAGCAAAAACAGCCTGCTTCTCCAGCACCTGCCTGCAGCCGGAGCGACGTGCTCACTGAGGTCCTGGAACATGCCTGGCGGGCACATGGCTCAGTGACACCCAGACTTGTCCTGGTTACTCGATAAACCTCTCTGACCTTCCTGCTGCGTTCAGGGTATAGGCCTGTCTGCTGCTTTTGTTACCTAGAGAGTGACACGTGTTCAAGGTCAGAAGCCAAGAACAATTTTTCACGTGAGTTAATGGTGAAAGATAAAGGAGCATATCTCTGATTTCCATCGGCTTCGTACGTGACTGATGTTGCTGACACGTGATTGGAGTGGCGCAGCTCTGGGGGCGGGACGGGGTAGGAGGCCGTCGTCCTCTGTGGGGAGTGGGAATTGCCGACACGGTCAGGTGTAGACCATGGGTGTTGCTCTCTCGCGATTTTTTGCATCTGTTTCACCTTCACAGGAGAGCGAGCTGTAGAGTGCAGTGTGGTCATGATGCTTCACTCCAGTGCTTGTTTCGGAAAGTAAATGCTCTACGTCTTGTCTCAGCTCCGAAATAACTTATGACATTACTTTAATCAATAAGATGGAAAATAATTTGCAGGCTTTGAAAAATTTATATTTGCTTTGAATAAATTTGTTGTGCTTCCTTGTTTGTTCGTTCTTTTGAAGGTTTTGAGGTGAGGCCATCTTTAGTGAAAGAGAGGTGAGATTGTGCAGGAGCGTGGCAGTGGAACTTGTCTGAAACAAGGCCGATGATGTCACCGTCCCTCGGTTAGTAACCTGCTCGGTGGTGTTTTCCACAGAGGCAGAGCGCGCTGCTGCACACCAGCGCCCACCGGCATGCTTGTCTGCGCTCTGGGCATTCTGGAAAAGAGAAAAACCCCAGTTTCAAGCCAGTGGTGAACAGAGCATTTGCAAATAGCTTTGATGTCTTTGACGAGATGTGGGCGCACTTTAGGAAATGTTTGGTCGTGCTTCTGAGGCTGCCAACGACCCAGTGGATCTTTCTAAATACAATCTTAAAGAAAGCCTTATTATGAAACACAAAGAACTGTTATCAAAGTATTGAGCAAATGCCATTTGGCCCATTCCAAAAACATTACCTAGACATTTTTTCTTATTGTAGACTCAGAGCTGCCAGAAATGCTGAAGAACTGGCAAGCGTTCCTGACACAGTAACAGTGCCACATTCAAACACAGCATCTTCGTGCGCCCAGCCTTGTGGTCAGTAGTCTGAGCTGTGTTCTCTTCTTAGCTCCAGAACCAAATTCATCCTGGACCTTGACTAAGTCATCTCATCCTTGGACTTTCCGGCTTTGCTTACTAGTAGACTAATTAAACGGCAGTCCTTGCTACCCTCTGATCAGGAGGCTGTGGGGAGTAGGAGGGGAGTGGGACTATGATGTGCTTGGAGCTCTTGTGCTGGACAAGAGGCTGGGGGTGATCACACGCCACACGTATCTACATGCTGTCTGTCTGGCCCTGTGTTGGGAGGAAGGGGCTTCAGGGGCATCCGGCCAGGCGACTGCAGGAAGAGCAGAATGACTCAGGCCCCGGGCGGTGGTGGGCTGTCACTGGTCTATCTACCCTCTGCAGCGCCTGGTCCGCTCTGCTGCTGTGCCGGTAGCCAGGCCTCATGCTGTGCCTCTCGGCTTGGCGTTCCCTGGCCTGGTCCCGTGCCAAGGCTCCAGGGGGCTGTCCAACGGGAACATTTAGCCCCTCCAAACAAAGTAGCTATTCACTATCCAAAAAGTAGCAAGGACACAGTTTTCAGAATCAAGATTTGTCTCTTAGATTAAAAAAGTTTTGGCTCCAGGAAACAAGGACCGCATTGTTCTCATTTTGAGTCTTTCGCACAGACCAGCCCCACGGGGCCTCGATGTCTGCTGCTGTGCTGTCGACAGCCCTGAGTGTCACCACCAAGTGAATGTTAGAGCTCTTTGTTCAGTTGCTTTGGTTTTTTTTTTTTTTTTTTGTCTTTTTCCTTTAATTGTGGAGATAAATATTGCTTCTAATATTTTCATATCTTTTATGAATTTCACTGAACCAAAATAATTTATTATTAAGATTTTAAAATAAATTTGTACTTTTAATCTGTTTTTTAGATGAAGTTTTGGGATAAATATATTTTCACTGTTTTTTTCTGTGCCATATCTCAGGTTCGTTTTGAAGGCAGCGGGCCTGGTGTTGACCATCCCTTGGTCAGCAGGTGTCGGCCCCCGCAGAGCCGCTCTTTCTGCCTGCGCAGATACTGTTAGAGGGGCAGGGCCGTTGGTATAGGGGCTTGTTCTCGGTTCCGAGTGATAGATGGGTTCACTGTCTTACTTCCTGGTGTGATAGTTCATACCCTGAGTGACTTCTGTCGTCGTCGTCGTGTCCACAGCTGTCGTTCCGCAGTTGTGCTTTCTTATTAAACCCACATAATATTCCGCATGATCTTTGAACACTAGTGTGTTTTCCTAATGGAATCTGTAGGGAAGAGGAGCTCTTCTCTCCTGGGAAGGCGTCGGCGGGAGGCTGCCCCTCCTCCTCTCCTGCCGCCTGCACGTCTTGTATAGGTCAAATGGTATTACTTTATACCTGTTGGGTTTTAACATTTGGGCAGGACTTCTGAGCTGGTTTAGTCTATTTGTGCTATTCACATGTGAGGAAACGTAAATCCAGGGAGGCGTGCGTGTGTGTGCGTGTTCGTGCCAGTGATGGTGAACTGCTCGAGTGGGCACAGCCTGTGGTGCTGGTGCGTGTGCACACGCCTGCCTTTCACACCGAGTGTGAGTGAGTGGTCTCGTGTGTACGCTTATCTGCTTCTTGAAGGTTACAAAAGTCACTTCTCGTGCATGTTTGAAAAAAAAAGTTGTCTTTGAAATATAACTTAGCCCCTCATTTATCAAAGTACAATAGAATCTTGCTGTAACATGCCGTAATTCATAGCTTTATCCTAAAATGTAATTTACCACATCTACAGAAAAACTAAATCCCCAGGATCTTGCCATGCTGGCGTTAGCTCTTTTCTCAGATCCCCTTATGGTAAATATAAAGAGGTTCTGCTGCCTGAAAACTGTGGCTGTAATTCAGTGTTTGTGCTCATACCTGAGATTTAAACCAGATTGGAATTGGAGAACGAGATACTGCTTTCCACTTAGAAAAAAAGAACCAATTCATTATTATTCATTATTATTTAGAATAGATAATCTTTTTATGAGCATTTGTAAAACAGTAAAAATTTCCTTAGCTCATTGTGGTAGACATTGAAAAATGTACCTTGAAGTTCTGACTACATATTTTTGTCTTTTAGGGGCCCAGAAGACACCTGTTTTGAGTTTGGTGTTTTTCCTGCCATTCTGAGTTTCCCACTTGATTACCCGTTAAGTCCCCCAAAGATGAGGTTCACCTGTGAGATGTTTCATCCCAACAGTAAGTGCTTTTGGGAGTGGTTTTTGTGGTACCTGGAGAGGTACAGAGATTATATAGCTACAAGAAATGTAGCATAGCTGTTAAGTAGACCTTTAAAAAATTTTCTTATGTTTTGAAGTTTAGCAAATGCATCGTGGGGGTATTAACACTTGATTTCAATTTTGAAGGTCAGTTTAACATAGATAAAAGAAAATATGAACCTGAAACTGTGGATGCCGTCTGACCCAGCCGCCCTGCCGTGCTGGGGAGGTCATGACGAAGCTGGACGCACGGCGTGTGCCCAGAGCGGGCTGCACTGGTCTTGTCACAGTGTTGTTTGCAATGGTGAAAGAGTTGGACTCAGTCTAGGTTTTCAACATGAGAATTATGTTAAATAAATTGCATTTGTAGGAATGTGATATAGATATTTAAAGTGATCTAAATTAATAGTGATATGAAACAATATTTATACTACATTGACTGGGAAAAGCAGTAGGAATGTTATAATTTCATCTTTTAAAAAAATTCACATGTAAATGTATACATAACTTGAAAGGCAAGCACAAAAATGTTAAAAGTGACTTTTTTTCCCTGATGGAGATTATTTTTTCCTTTTTATAAATCTTTTTCCCCCTAAAATAAACATGTATTACTTTTTAAAAGAGGAGAAAATAAGGTCACTTAAATAAATCATACTGTAGCTTACTTGGAAATGTGTCCAGTGGAGGGATTGGAATTCCGGCACAGCTCTAGTTTCTGTTTCTCCCTTTTACAAGTGGGGATTACGTATAAGAGAGTTAGTAAGGAAATATGTTGTCAATGATTATATTTAGAATAATGTTTCTTCTTATAAATGATTATTATTGCCACTAGTAATCACGATCTTAGTAGCTATGGAGAAGAAAAGCAAATAAGGTATTCTATTTTGTAAAAATGAAAGTTACTTATTTGCCAATGCCTTATCCTACACTTTTCTGCATATCGAATAGCTAGTTTAACTCACGAGAGAGTTTATAGAATTTTCTGAGTCTCTGACTTCTCTCTTGATTTAAAAATGTGTCCGTGCGGCACACCCTCCCCATTCCGTGCCCCTCTGGGCAGCGCCTGCCCAGACCCTCCCTGCCACGGGGCTTCTCTGCCCGTCCGGCCTGGCGGGAGCTCTCCTTGCTGCCGGCCTTGCCGTCCACACCCTTGTGCAGAGCGTCTCGTCGGCGGCTGCTGCTGGCGCACGTGCATGGGCAGCGGGCCGCCGCCTCGGAGAGCCCGTGCTGCGCTGCTGCTCTCACCAGCGCTGTTCCGGCCTCGTGTACGCAGATGCTCATGCACGGGTGTTCCTTCTGGAAGGCGGGCCAGGAGCCCGTGCTTGTTGCTGCTGGGTGATAAGTGTGTGGAGGTTCATCATGCTGTTGTCTACTTTAGTGTGCTTTGGAATTTTCCATAATAAAAAGTTAAAAAATACATTATGGTTGATAGATAAAAAGTCATTGAAGAAGTCAACAATTCCAAGTTGTTTAACCGTAAGTGCTACTATGAAGAGGATTATAGGTGATTAAAAATAACGAGATTGGCCGGGCGTGGTGGCTCGCGCCTGTAATCCTAGCACTCTGGGAGGCCGAGGTGGGCGGATCGTTTGAGCTCAGGAGTTCGAGACCAGCCTGAGCAAGAGCGAGACCCCATCTCTACTAAAAATAGAAAGAAATTATATGGACAGCTAAAAATATATATAGAAAAAATTAGCCGGGCATGGTGGTGCATGCCTGTAGTCCCAGCTACTCGGGAGGCTGAGACAGGAGGATCGCTTGAGCTCGGGAGTTTGAGGCTGCTGTGAGCTAGGCTGACGCCACGGCACTCACTCTAGCCTGGGCAACAGAGTGAGACTCTGTCTCAAAAAAAAAAAAAAAAAAAAAAAAAAAAAAAAAAATGACGAGATTGTGTTGAAGATAAACTCTTCAGCACAATACCTACGGCATGGTATTAGAGACAAACACAGGTGAAAACTGATTAAATTATGTGACGATGTGCTAAGAATTATCTGATCATATTTTTAGTGTTCTGATAGTTATTTTTAATGTTTATATAATTAACATGGTTTTAAAATTTTGCCTTATAATAAGTGGATATGTGTTATTTTTATTTTGTAAAAATAATTTCTAAGAATCAGATTCTACCAATGTCATAAAAATTGATCCGTTGATAAATACTTTTAAAGATAATACCCATTCCTGAGAGTTGCTGGGATATGGGGTGGTGAGCAGGTAACAAAGGATCATTAGGAGCGTCCAGTCTGAGGACAGGGACAGATGCTGACAGAAGAATGACACAGTCACCGCAAGAGGGCCCAGGACGTGCCCTGCAGAGCTGGCCACCTGCAGGAAGTGAAGTGGGGGTTCCCTGGTGGCTGCAGTGGGGAGGAGGCAGGATTGAGTGTTGCAAAGGCCTGTGTAGGAAGTGAGGGGACAGGAAGGCAGGCGCCAAACCAGTCAGTGTGTGGAAGGTTGTCATGTTTGTCCAGGAGCTGAGAGACCCACTGCAGGGTTCCAAGCAGGCGTGAGGCAGTCGTGTAGCCAGAGTGGCCTCCAAAGGGTCCCTGGCTGTAATGAGCAGACAGGAGACGGCCGGGCAGGCCTCGACTGCTGCGTGGAGCCGAGTGTGGGCACTGGAGATGGAGAGGTGTGGGTGATCCCCAGGCAGTGTAGGAAGTGGAACTGACGGGATGTGGTGAAGAGGGGGCTGTGGCAGGGACTCCGGGCTCTGGATGTTTCTGGATGTGCGGTGTCACCACACGATACAGTCACCTTGCGGAAGTGACGCTGCAGTGGGAAATTTCCTGACACCTGCTCTTCTCCTGTGTCGGAGAGGATGGTTCAGAGAGCTCTGGGTGTCCAGGCTCCATGTCTGTGCACCATAGGTGGACGTCAAATGCCCGTGACAAGTGTGCACCTAGTTTCTTAAACTCTTTTCTTGCACGAGAATCTGGTACATACGGTTCCTGGATAGCAGTAACCGCTAAGACGGTAGATGAATGGAAGAAATGGGGCCCGAGTATAAAAGACAAGGCCATTTGGAGGTAAATGGTAACTCTCAACATTTCTTAATTTTCATGAAATTCTGAACTTGTTAATAAAGGTGAGTGAAATAAATTTGTTTTAAATTATCATTTGTTATATAATAACTTATATGGCTTTATAATGCTATAATTGAGTCTATCCATGTGCATTGCTGGATATCTGAGTATATATCGAGCCTTCTGAGGATGTCCCCCTGTGTATGTCAAAGGAAAGTAAGAGATGCTTTCGGCTTCCTCGATGGGACTGATACCTGCTGTGAGTTGAGCATCCGCCTCTCCCTGTCAGATGGGTCCCGTTGGTGGTGGCGTTGTGGGGGCGGGCTGGTCTGGACGCCGACTGTGGGTGCTCCGTTACCACCTCTCTGCTGGAGGAAGTTCCCACGAGAGTCTCCATGCCTTTCTCCTCCTGGATGTTTGAATGATTCCAGTTGCCTTTTCAAGTCACGTGAACGTAAATTTTAATAGTGCAGTTCAGGGATTTAAGGGTAGATTAGGAAGAAACTAGCTCTAAGAAACTTGCTCTGGAAAGTATTGTGAATAATAATGACATTAGAAATTTTGATGAAATATTTGCCAGGTAACTTTTTATTTACTCTTTTTGGACATAATGCTTTAAAACTTCGTACGGAGAGGGAATCGTACTGTGACTGGTTGGGCCAAGGAGTGAGCAGGCCCCACTGGGCTCCGTGCCATGGGAAGCCCCGCTCAGGGCCCCAGGCTGTGCCCAGCTGTGCAAACAGCTCGGTTTCTGTGTCTGCGCCCTTGTTCTCTTGACCTGGGGAGCCTGCCCCAGCGCGGTGTCGCCTCGGGCGCGGTTCCCTGGGCTCACCTGGCCGCCTCTGCCTCTTGCAGTCTACCCCGACGGGAGAGTCTGCATCTCCATCCTGCACGCTCCGGGCGACGACCCCATGGGCTACGAGAGCAGCGCCGAGCGGTGGAGCCCCGTGCAGAGCGTGGAGAAGATCCTGCTGTCGGTGGTGAGCATGCTGGCAGGTGAGGCCTGCGTGCGCTTCTCCAGGTGTAAGCGTGCTTCCATGGTGACTGATTTCAGCGACAACCTGGTGTGGCATGTCATATTGCTGACTATAATTAACTGTTCCTAGTCCCAGAGCATTTCATTCGTTCCCTAGGTATTTGTGCCACACCCTGTACTTGGGATGCGCAAAGCTCAGTGTGGCAGAGACCCCAACTCTAAGGTCCTACGATCTGGGGGAACTTTCCAAATACACCCGCAGTTACAAGTGTCTGATAACCCCAAGTTCAGAATGCTCACGGGGGCTCTCGGAGGAGGTAGCAGGGGCGGTGGGAGAAGGGAGAGACATTTGGGGCAAAGGAAACAGCTGGGGTGAGGCCCAGGGGCAGGAGGTGGCCGGCGTACGGGGGCACTGCCAGTGCCTTCTGGCTTGACCCAAGGTGGGGGGAGGGGACGTTCAGCTGGGAGCCCTGGTGACCCTGGGAACTTGGGTGGGGGTTCCATAATCCGAGCTGTGCCTTAGAAAGACCATCTGTGCAGCAGCTGCCGGATGATGCGACTGGAGGAGAAACTGAGCCTGGGAGACGCAAGAGAAGGTGCAGATGGTCCCAGGGCCGCGGGGAAGGACTGCGCTGGGGAGACCTGGAGGGAGCGGGCTCCAGGACACCGGCTGGGGGGCGGGGAGGGGCCAGGGGTAGTGGGGGTCACGCCTGGTTCTGACACGAGGGCCAAGGGTGCTGCCTCTGGGCTCAGGGATACAGAGAGCAGGATTTGAGGAAGAGTTTGGGGCATATGGGAGAAGGGGCCTCTGTGTGCCCACAGGGGCTGGGTGTGGAAGTGAAGGTGTGGGGTCATTTCCCGATGAGGCTGTAGGTGACGGTGTGGGACGAAGGGCGATTGTGTAGGAGAAGAGCCCTCAGAGGGACCAAGGCAGGTGATCTGGGAGGCTGGGATAACAAAATGCCACAGACACAAAGGGAGAAACGTCCAAAAGGCAAACACGTGCTGGCAGGAGGCCCTGAGGGTGAACCCCCAAGTGAGGCTGCTCAGTTGTTGGAGGCCACCGTCCGGGCGCCTGTGGACTGGGGTCCTGAGGGACATGGGGTCCTGAGGGACGTGGGGTCAGGGCTTGCAGTGCGCACGCGCTCTCAGGGCAGGCGCGGAGCTCTGTTCACTGCTGCCTGCAGCTGAGAGGGAGGGAGGATCGGGTGGTTCGGGCTGTCTGCAGATGGCAGCTGTGACGGGCACACCGATGAACTCTGGCCAGTCCGTTCGGGCATCTGACCAGGGCCACGTAACTTCCTGTGCTGGTGCCCTCGCTCCTTCCTGCCTTCCCGGCAGGCCCAGCTGCAGACGTCTCTGCCCCGCGCTCCTGGCTAGTGGGTGGGGTCAGGTGTCCGCCTCAGGCCGCACATCTGCCTGGGGCGGTCCTGGGAGGAGCTGCGAGAGGGCCGCTCACTGCGCAGCATTCTCTGTGAGAGAGAAGTGACCGCCATCGGCTGTCTCCGGAAAGGGGAAGTCCGTGGCGGCGGCCTGTGCAGCGTGTCCGGGTGCTACCGACGCGGCAGCCCAGCCTGGTCTCGTGAGAGCCTGTGTGGGCCTGTTGGGTTGTCATCGATTTTCAGAGCACGACAGAAATGATGAGTTTTCTTGATAACTCAGGGAAAACAAAACAAAATGACTGGTGGTGGCGTGTTCAGACACCCAGAACACAGGAGTCTCAAGATGGGTCTTTTTGTCCTGAGACAGGTGTGTCCCCCAGGCCGGGAGCAGTGCAGGCTCCACTCCAGCTCTCAGGGTCTCTTGAGGAACATCAGTGTTTCTATTTTTATTTTATTATTTTTTCTTATTTTTATTTGTTTGAGACGGGGTCCTGCTCTGTGGCCCAGGTTGGCGTGCAGTGGTGCCATCTGGCTCACGGCGGCATCGGTGCTTTTAAATGAGACGCGAGATCTCGCCAGGCGCTTTACTTTCGAGACTGTTTCATGCAGAGTGCGTTCCCCTTTCCTTCCAGAGCCCAACGATGAGAGCGGCGCTAACGTGGACGCTTCCAAAATGTGGCGGGATGACCGGGAGCAGTTTTACAAGATTGCCAAGCAGATCGTGCAGAAGTCTCTGGGGCTCTAGACCTCGCCTCGCGCGTGCGCACAGACGTGTGCTCGGCACATGCGTGTAAACACACACCACCAACAGTTCAGTGTTCTCCTGGGGAACACTCAGTGACAGTGATACTCTGTGCTGGTACCAAAAAGGCAGACTTGCAAGAACCACAGCATCTTTTTTTTTTTTCCTCACCCCAAACAGGCTTCTCTGCTGAAGTTATGATTTACGTAGAATTTGACAGCTTTCTGCAGTTTAAAGTATTCCTCGCAAGGCAGTTCAGGTAGACTGTCAAAGCGGTCATCACTACCTCTCCCAGCTGAAGCACCGGCAAACCCAGCTGTTCCCGGCGTCCTGCGGGTGCCCCTCCTTCCTGGGTTGGGGGGCTGTGTGTGCCACACGTCCCTGGATGGTGGCACCAGCCGTGCTCCTGAAGACGGGCCCTGCGGCTGGCGCACAGGAGGGGGGCGACGCTCCGCGTGGCCCTCCTGGTGCTCTCTGCACCACGAGCTTGGCTCCTCCTTCCTGATCTCATGTTTTACAAGCAGATATTTTTCTCATAATCTGGTCACATCTTTTACATTTGTTGAGTATTATAAACCATCACACTTAGAAATACTTTCAGGAAATACTTGTTAAAAATTAACGGATTCATAGGAAATGGGGTACACAGAAAGGAAGTTTATTGCGGGTCATGCAGACGGTCAGACTGACAGTTTCCTCCTGCTCACGTCCACCAAAGAGTCTCGGTTAGGGCTCAGTTCCGAGTGCGCTGGGGCAGGGACCGCGGAGCCTTAGAGTGTTAGTGAAAGTTCCTTCTGGGTCTACAGTTCTTCTTTCCTAGCTTAAAAACTGAGAAGCTCTAGGACTTTGTAACATTGTGGTTGCGCTGGGAATTTAAGTGTTGGCACAAAAGTCGTTCTTGGCAACTTGAAGTCAGCAGGGACCCTCCCATTTCTTAGCTCAGAGGAGTGCCTTATCCCCCACGACCGGTGCTCGTGGACGTGGCCTGTGGGGCGCCCGGCCCCAGGGTGGAGACAGCACTTTCTCGTGATTTATGAAGTTGATTCGGTTCCGACGTTCTCTGGCATGGTCAGCTGAGCGCCACAGCGCCGGGAGGTCACGTCACAAGCAATAACAGATCTGTGGCATGCAGAATCTAACACTTGGCCTGTTTCAGACAGGTTCAATTTAAATAGGAATTTCTATTTTTGAAATAAGGGATGGTCTATGAGGCATACAATAGATTTTACTTTGCATATTCCTTCCTGCTTCCCTTTCACGATGGATCCAGTGTGCGTCGACCGAAACCTCACCCTTGGTGCCAAGGTGTTGCCAGTTTCTGGGTGAAGCAGCTCCACGTCCGCTTCTGTGGATGCCGGATTCTTCCTTCTCAGAAGAGAGTCATTTAAAATTTGAAATGCAGTATAAGAACGTGTATTTGGAAGGGGTTGGGGAAGGGCGGTATTGTACCTAAGTAGTATTTGCAGGCAAATGAGATGTGGTCCTCTCCAGAGGGAAGACAGTGGGTTGTGTGAGCAGCTGGCGGTGGGCGTGGGGCCCAGCCCAGGCAGGCCCAGAGGGGCACGTGATTTCCTGTAGGTTCCATGAGATGTGGGGAGGGAGGAGAGGCAGTCGCTTTACAAAACAAAGTATTTTTATTCGTTTGTATTTATTAAATAAAATCCCATAGTGTCCCTGTTCTGTGGTGGAATTTAATTACTACGTTAAAAATAAAGTTATATATTTTCCCCCATTCTGCAGTGTATTTTTATTTGTTGTATTTTCATACAATCAGATAGAAGCCTGAGACCAGGCCGCGTGCTGCGGAGCAGGCCAGGGCCCGGCAGCTTGTCCTGGACGGGCACAGGGCGGCAGCCTGGCCGTCCGGCTGACACACGGCACCGGGGTCCTCACCAGGAATTTTATTACGAAGACTCGTGTTAGCTCTGCAGGGTTTGTCCCTTGGCTTCTCGCTTGCTTCCCTTCATTCTGTCCTCTCTGGGATCCTGTTGTCTTGGCTGGGGTCTGTGACAGCACCCGGGAGGGCTGTGACTGGAGTGTAGATGTGTGTGCTCCCCAACCTGGAACCGAAGCAGACACCGTCGCAGGACATCGCAGGGTGGCACCTGTGACTTGTCACCAGTGGACACCAGCAGGGTGCAGGTCACACTTCCGTTCCTCGGGTACCTCAGAGTGCAGCTGACTCTCATCACACTTTGGGGTTACAGCCGTTACCGGATCTGCCTCTAAATCTTTTTATTTAGTGTGTTGGTAGAGAGGCAGGTTCCTGCCACCACGTGGTAACTTAGAGTTGGTTTTCCTTCCTTTGCAACCCCGTGTCTGTCTCTGTTCATTCAGAGACGTGCTCCGAGATGGGGCCCAGGCTTGGCCAGGGCCCGGGTTCTTGGCAAGCCCAGGTGGGGCCCCGCTCGCCGCCCTGTGTTCCCGTGAGTGCCTCAGTGCCGCCCCAGTGTTCGTCCTGCCTGTGCCCGGCGTTTTCCGTGACTCTGCTTTGTACTGTCTTAGAACCCTACCCTGATGTCGAGTTGGGGGTCTCCAGGACCAGCCAGGGCCAGTGATTCTCCAGAACGCCCACAGGACACAGTGGGTCACGGTGCCCATGGCTGTGATTTCCCGCAGCGAGAGCACACAGCAAGATCACCAGAGCGAAGCAGTGTGCGGGGCTGAGTTCGGGGGAACCAGGGTGGGTTTTCAGAGTGCTGGGGGAGGGGCTGGCTCCCAGGACGCGCTGACCCCCCAGCCAGCGGTGCCTGTGATGGCGTCCACCGGGGAGCTCAGCAGAGACTCGGCGCCAGGGGTGGCCGTGGGGCTGGTCACGCAGGCGCCTTCTGCCTGGATGTGCTGAGATCCAGGCTCCCAGAGCGGAGCGGGTGCTCAACACAGACCGCGTGGTTTATACAAACGCCCCGTGAGGCCGGGTGGAGGAACGCCCCAAATCCAGTGTCCAGACGCCACCCCCAGGCCTCAGGATGGCTGTCCCAGGCCTGCCGTGTGGACGCTGCACAGACACCCTGAATTTTCCCCATCCGGGGGTTTTAATTAGATTTATTTTAAACATTTTGTTTGCTCCATTTGCTTCGGGGGTTTTTATCTGTTGGCAGTGGTTTTCTGCGCCTTGCCATGTGGACAGCCATCCTTGGTTTTCCTGCTTGCCCGTCTGCTCCTGGCATGGGGCACTGCTGGGGCAGCCAGCGGGGGCTCTAGGGCCTCATCTCAGTGTGGGCGCTTTGACCCTTCCTGGGGCCGGCAGTCCCCATTCCCTGCTCGACCTGGGTCTGGCCCCAGGCTGTGACTCCAGCTCCCAGACCTCTTGCACCTGCTGTGGCTTCTTCCAGGTGGTTTCTGTGCAGGTGCGGTTACTGGTTGTTCGGAGGGGAATACTGGCCTGCCTCAGAGTTTCCGCAAGGAACACAGAGCCTGCTCTGGCTGCACAAAAGGGTGCCGCTCACCCGCCGTGGCCGTCCGGACCAGATGAGGTTCCCACGGGGCCCATGTGCTGGAGGTGGGAACCCCAGGGATGCCACTGCACGGGAAGGGGACAGGTGGAGGGATTCAGGGCTGCCCAGCAGAGCGGGCACCCGCCACAGGCTGGGTGGATTCTGGAAACCCTGCCCTGGGGAGACCGCAGGGCAGGCGGAGGAGACGGGGGTGGGGTGGGGGCTGATGCTGTGGGGTTGTCCCCACAGGTCTGGTGGCTCTTGCGCAGGGTGCAGGCCCCCATCTCAGAGGGAATGGTGTTGGGAGGTTCTGGCCTCAGATCCCTCTAGGCTGCGCCCCCGCCCCCCACCGTGCCCTGTCCCCCTTGGGCCTGGCTTTGTCCAGGGGACAAAACAACATGCAACTCCCTGTGGGGGCGGGAAAGGTCTGCTTCCACCCCACGAACCCTGCTCAGCCCAGCCCACTGCAGCCTGCTGCGGGCCGAGCCCTGGGAGTGTCTCCCATCCCCTGCGCCACCCGCTGTCCCCCGGGCCTGTTGTCCTGGCCCTCACTGTCCTGGGGCCCACTCCTGTCTGCTGCCGTGCGCCGCTCCCCTGCCCGGCTCCTGTGCCCTCTGGACCAGGAGCGGCCTCTAGGGCAGGAGCTCTGAGCCAGACACTCCCGGCTGAAGGTACAGACGGGCGTTTCCTCCTCCAGGTGCGTCACACAAGCCCCACTCGTCCAGACAGCCCAGGCCCCCTCCTCGAAGTGGGGAGTTGAGGCCAGGGAGGTGACATCACTGGAAGTGAGGCCCTGAGTGTAGCACTGAATCTCAAAGACCGCACGCCAGCGACTGTCGTGGTGGGCTTGGCACCGGCTGCCAGGGGCACCTCCCTTTGGTGGCACGAGCCCCGCTCTGCACCACTCCCACCACCCGCCCAGGTCCCTGCGGGCAGCTTTGGCCCCTCCACCTCCCCCAGCTTGAGCTGCTGGCCCTTGTGACACAGTGACCTCACGACCTCCTCCCACCTCGTCTGGGTCTTCCAGGGCGACGGCCACCATTAGGCTGGTCGTCCCACCCGCTGCCATTGGACTGCAGGGCCAGGTGGCCCCAGGGACCAGCCGCGCCTCTGCCTGGGAGCCCCCCACCCCAGAGCTGGGGGAGGGGCTGCTCTGAGCGCCCTGGCCACGCCCCTTTCTGCCCGGGGTCCAGATCGTCTTCCGTGCTACTCGCTCCTCTGAACAGCAGGGTGGTCTCGCCCCCGTGGGGCTGCGCGGGGTCAGGGGCTGCCTGTGAGTTCAGAGGAGCCGCTGGCCTGTTGGGTGGCAGCGCAGTGGCTGCCAGTTGCTTTGTCGTCGGCAGAACAGGGGCACGAGTGGCTTGCTTTCGCCACCGCCGCCTCCTGAGCTAAGTTCGCACTTCGCTGCGGAGCTGGGGCGACTGGTGGAAGGAACCGATTTGTGTAGATCCGTCCTGTGGTCGGGAGACCTTGCAGGGCCCTGTCACTCACTGCGTTGCGCTCCCCGGCGGCGTCCTGTCATGTGGTGGCCACAGACCGGAAGCTGTGCATGGCACTGCCAGGGCTGATGTCCAGGGCTTGCCCAGGTGGGAGTGGGCAGAGTGGGCTCCCGGCTTGGGGAGGGAAGGACGGCACCTGCCAGGGCCCTGCCCTGGGCTTCTGCTTGGGGGTGGGCGTGGCCTGGCGGGTTGGGGCAGCTCCGCCTACTGGGCGTGGCCTGGCTCAGACCCCAGCAACGGGGTGACCCGGGCAAGCCAGGTCACCTCTCTGGGCCTTTGTCAATCTGTGAAACGGGTGTGATGGCAATGATCCTCCAGCCCCACAAAGACCGTGTGTGCAAAGCACTCAGGACACGGGGCAGCTGAGGAGGGGACAGCAGCCTCCCCTGCACCGGCTGCCTCGCCCGCCACCTCCCTCGGGGCAGGCCCCACCCGACCCCGCGTGCGCCCTGCCGTGGTCAGGAGGTTGTCCTCAGCCGTCCTGCTTGCCCTTGCGTGTGTCCGGGGAGGGGAGCCAGGGAATGTCACGGCCAGCAGCATTGTCCCCTGGGAGGGTGACAGGAGCCACCTCCCGGGCACAGCCGCCGGGGCCCGAGCTTTGTCGGCAGCAGTTGTCGAGGAAGCCCCGGTGTGTCCTGCCCAGGCCTGTGCACAGGGAGCTCCACCTGCGGTGGCTTCCCTGCCAGGGCGTCTCCCACAGGGCGGCCTGGTGCCCAGCTCACCTTCCCACCGCGTGGGCGGGGACCCTGCCGGGGCCACTGTCGTTCCCGTCTGCACCTTCTGAAGAGCTTTCTGACCAGGGCAGGAGTTGCATGCAGCCTGGGGGGCCTGTGGCTAGTGCCCGGCCCTCCGATGTCCACGGCTCATCCAGGCGGGCGTGGAGCGCACGGGCCGCAGGGCTACGGCCCGGCCTCCGTCCCCAGGACTCCTGTTTGCCCGGGGGCAGTGGCGGGCAGGCGGGAACAGCGGAGACCAGTTCTCGGGCTGCGTGTGCGTGTGCACGTTGGGCTTCCTGGCAGAGGACTGGCCTGGAACAGGTTCAGATGGGAACGAGATGTGGAGGATTGTCTTGCTAATGGGTCTCTGCAATCCTGGGTAATTCACCACACGAGTTGGAACCACATGAAACGGGCACAGCTCACGGCGGAACAGTCGGGGATCCACGGGCTTCTCCCTCCTGGACCAGTTCCTGCCTGACAGAGCCGCCGAGCAGGGCACCGGGCTGCAGCACGTCCCAAACATCCCAGGGTGGGCCAGCCCCGCCCCAGACCTCCAGGCCCCACGTCACTGAGCACGTGAGAGTGTGTGCATTTGTGTGCACGTGAGTGCGCCCATGGGGGGCGTCTGTGGCACAGTCCCAGGACAGCATTCAGCCTGCTGCTGTACACCTCTGTCCCTTCTGTCCCCATCTGTCTCTCCTCACTGGCCGGGCGGCTCTGTGGGACACCCCGGGAGGGGCCACTCACGCCAGCAGCACCGCTGGCAGCCGCCGTGCAGCGCACCCCTCTTCGCCACAGGGGCAGCTGCAGACCCGGCCCTGAGACCAGCCGGGACCTGGGCAAGACAGACATGTCCTTAGCGGCCAGCCCTGGGCCTGCCCGCAGAGACCCCGGCGGTGGTTAGGGGCTCTGCCTCTGCAGCGGGTGGGCAGCCTCGCCATGCCACCCCCCCTGCTGTGTGACCGCCTCGCTGGCGTGGGTTCAGGACAGCCTGTGCCTGGGGGACTCCAGCGAGACTCTAGGAAGCTGTCTGGGGCGGGCCTGGCCGTGGAGGCCCTAGCTGACCTCAACAGCTCTGCAGATGGAGACCCCCAGGCCATGGGCCTCCGGGCTGGAGATCCTGGAATCCGCTCGCCAATGCCTGTCTGTTTCTGGGGACTTCTGGCAGGAAACTGGCCAAAACGACAGCCAATGTGGCATGGTCCTTAATCCATCCCACCCCTGTATTTGTCACAGCAGTTCTCAACCAGGGCTGCTTGGCTCCCAGGGACACTGGGCAGTGTCTGTGGCCCTTTCTGGTTGTCGCCGGAGTGCTGGTGGGCTGTTGGCCTCCAGTGGGCAGAGGCAGGTGCTGACCGCATCCCCCAGGGCCCAGACGCTCCCGCCACAGCGGCCGGGCCCCACACCCTGTCGTACCAATTGAGCATAACCTGGGGGGCTGCTCCTCCTGGCCCAGGGCTGCTTCCTCTGGACAAGGGGTGTGGTGGCGGGAGGGGCAGAGGAGGGTGGAGCCCGCCACACACCAGACGCCGGGCACTGGGAGGGCCAGGAGGGGGCTGGGGAGCCACCCAGAGGCACCATGCACAGGCCCCCACCGCTGTTCGCACATGCACACTTGCACCCACACATGTGCACACTCAGACATCCTGCCTTTCACACGCACGCCTGCACACACGCCCACATGTGCGCACACCCTTGCACACAGGCTCATACGTGCACCGCCCACACCCACGCTCATGCAGGCCTGGTTGCCCAGCCGTGTGCGCCTGGCCTGGGCCGCAGAGCACGCACAGGACGGCTGTCCTAGCTCTCCAGAGAAGGTGGAGCAGCTCCGGGACCAGCGCCACTGCCCTGGCCTTCGTGTCCCCAGCACTGTGGCTCGTGTCCTTTCTACGGTCTCTGTGCCCAGGGCCGAGGGGTCCACGAGAGGGGCTGTCTGTCACTGCAGGGTAGCGAAGAGTCACCCAAACCACTTTTGTGTTAAAGCACGAGCCGCATCGTGCTCTAAGGGCTCCTGCTGCCCAGGGTGGACGTGGGTGGGAGGGCAGGGCCCGGTGCAGCCTGTGGGTGCCCTGTGGCCTCGCCCTGCCCTCCCGAGGGCCTGCGTGCTTCCGGCTCCTCCTGGCTCGTGGGCCCTCAAGAGGGTCTTCTCTGTGCTGAGGCGCTGAGACCCCCTCCAGCCATGGTGCCCCGGGTCGCGCTGTGGGGCTCTGGGAGACATCACCCCATCCACCCTGCCTGCATCTGCCTTCTCTTAACACACTATTAAAGAGAACGCTTTTGAATTTTCTAGTATTAACCCATTGTTGTATTTCTGGGATGTGGTGTATTCTAAAAATTACTCTGTTCAGTTTGATTTACTAGTGTTTTGTTGAGTAGTTGTGATGGTTAATTTCCTGTGTCAACTCAAATGGATGAAGGATACCCGGATAGCTGGTGAAACATTGTTTCTGGGTGCGCGGTGAGGGTGTTTCTAGGACAGACGAGCGTCTGGATCGGGGCTGAGCACAGAAGAGGCCGCGCCAGCGTGGGTGCGCGTCCAGGCTGGAGGAGGGAACCTCTCTGGAGCTGGGCCTCCGCCCTCACGTCTCAGGCCTTCAGACGAAGGACACCCCTGGCTCCCCGGGGTCCCCAGCTGGCAGAGGGCAGGTTGTGGCCTTCCCAGCTCCCGTCAGTGCATGAGCCGGTTCCCATAATAAACCTCTGTCTGTCTGTCGCTCTCCGGCTCTGGTGGTTCCGTGCTGGTTCTGCAGTCGAGGCCTCCGCTGTGACTGCGTGTGTCCGCAGCGCACTCGGATCGGCGTGGGCCAGGCTGGGGTCTGTGCCACCGCTCTCAGAAGCATTTCTGTGTGTGCAGCCTGGGTACCAGGACCAATGCTGGTCCACACACACTCAGGGGCCCTTCTCAGCTCTCTTGGACTCTTCAGAGAGCTCCAGGGGCTCATTTCCCCACTTCCTCCGGCCAGAATTGGGGGTTCTCAGGATTTTTGCCTCCGCGCTGCTGCCGTGCAGCTCACAGCTGGGGCTGCCTTCGGAGTGAAGCTGTGGGGAAAACAGACAATGGGGTTTCCCCTCCTCCATCTCTGGGTAACAGCCTCTTCCAGTTCCCTTGCCACAGCCGGGCTCCTGCCTGGGGGTGCTGGACAGCTGCCCTGCACGGCTGCAGCCGGCAGCCCCAAGACGGCTGGACTTGGGGCAGGTGCGGAGGGGGCAAGACAAGGATGGGTTTGGTGCGATCAGGGGAGGAGGACGCCTCAGCAAGGGCAGGGGGCTGCTCGGGCGGGTTTCCCCAGCCTGCTAGGGGAAACCGTAAACAAGATAAGCAAAAGGCTTCCTGGCTGAAACAATAAGAACAGGAGCGATTCGGCACAACGGGAGCTGTGACTTCCCCGCACAGAGCATAGGCACTGTAGGGGAAGGTGACGTACGGAGTGTAACCTCCTGACGTGGCCGTATTGTGGTTTCATCCCCCCCAGTGGGTTTTCAGAGAGGATCACAGAAAATTGTGACGCAGGGGTGGTCTCCACCCCAGGGCTACAGCCCCCACATCCGTAACCAGAACAAGCCTGTGTTCCACAAGGTCATCTCCACTCGCGGGGACCAGCCCGTCCTTCTCCGGGACGCATTCCTGCTTTGCAAATAGAGGCTGCTTGAGTGACTTGTGGGCGTATGTCTTGCTGATTGCGCCGTCTGCTGTTCCTCCGGCGTGGTTCTCCGGGTCGGTGGCCCCACACCAGCCGTCGCCCCGACAAAGCACCCGGCCCTCTCGGAGGGTGGCTGTCCCTGGGCTGGGCTTTCAGAGCCGCCGCCAGCTCTGCCGGTCAGCCTGCGGTCAAAGCTGAGACAGGAGGGAGCTCGCCTCTCTCGGGGCGTCGTCCGAGCCTCACTCCAGCCCCTAGTCACCACTGAGGTTTCCTTCTCGGTCCCCCAGTGGCTGCTTCTCGTTCTGTGTGGAGGCTCCAGGTGTGGTTGGTGGCCGGGAGGGGTGGCGGGAGCCATAGCTGAACACCAGTGACGCCGTCTCAGAAGGGCCGATCCCACTCGCCAGGGAGGAGCCTCCTGCCCCCCACCCCATGACCCCCACCCCATATTCCCCACCTTGTGCCCCCCAGCTGTGCCCCCTCCTCATGACCCCCACCTCATGCCCCCCCACCTTGTGACCCCCACCTCATGCCCCCCACCTTGTGACCCCCACCTTGTGACCCCCACCTTGTGACCCCCGCCTTGTGACCCCCGCCTTGTGAAGGCCCCCCCTGCAACACCATCCAACAGCCATTGAGTTCCAGCACCCGAATTTTGTAGGGGACACGTTCAAACCGCCGCAGGCTCCTCTGTTGGCTGCTCCTCCCGGTCTTTGCCCGGCGCTAGCAGCATGTGCCGCAGACTGTCACCGCTCACGCGGGGTCCGGCATCCGCGTGGGGCCCCTTCCCCGGCCCCCCTGCCCCACTCCCACTTCTCGTCTCACATTCCCTATTTCAAAACGTGACGACCCTCGGCATGTTTATTCCGTCCCTCCCCACTCGACGTCCTGCCGTGTGGCGGTGCCTCTCGCCGCTGCGTGCGGTATAAAGACGCCGTCCCACAGCGCGATGGGGGCCAGGCTGGCCGACGAGCCGGGGAAGCTGCTGGGGGCTCCTGAGCCCGGGCGGCCCAGTTCCGGCACCGTGAGGGGACAGCACGGTGCGTCGGGTCCAGAGTTACCTTCTGGAAGGCTGAGTGCTGCTGGGGGCAGGGATGGCGGGGCGGGAGCCCAGGGAGCAGAGGCTGCGCCGGGACCCAGGACCCCCAGCCACACAGCGAGGAGGGGCCGCCCCGGCCTCGGACGAGCTGCCTGGTGCCCACGCGCACAGCCAACCGCCCAGGGCCACCAGCGTGCAGAGCTGCCCTGGTGACGTCTGGGGCTGCTGTGCCCCCAGACGCCCCCAGTCTCGAGCTGCCCCCCCGCCCCGCTCCGGGCGGCTGGCACCGCATCCATCAGATAGCGTCGCGCTTACCCAGCGCTCCGCGTTTGCGGGCGGGCTTCAAGTATGTTCATGCACCCTCCAGACAATGATTAAAAAGTAATTAAGCTAAATTTAGCCTGATTGTCATAAGTAAATGAACCACGTGAGTCATCTGTGACCTACCAGTCTACACTTGTTGGCTACCAGGCGACCGTCGCTGCCGCAGAGCTGGGGTCCCAGCGGCCTCCGCCTCAGGAAGGACAGTGACCCCTTCACAGAACTGCTGGGGCCACGTCCACCCGCAGGTGGCACAGGAAGCCACAGTGTGAGCTGGTGCACGCCCCAGGCTGGCCTTGTGGCTGAGCAGTCTGTCACTGTGGCCGGAGCCTCCTTGCTGGCTGCTGGGTGGGTGAAGGGGGCCCCACGGAGCAGCGAGGTGGCATCCTCTGGCCCAGGGCCACGCTGGGGCTCAGGAACCGGCCTCGTGGGCTCCCAGACCAAGCAGGGCTGTTGGTGGCCACAGGGTGGGCACGTTTCTGCTGGTCACAATGGGCCTGGCGCCTGCTGCGGAAACAGAAAACCCCCAGTGTCGGGGCTCTCGTCACCAGTCCAGGGGGGTCTGTGGAGGGCTCCGCTCCACAGAGTAGCTCAGGAGCCCAGCCCACGAGCCACCTCAGGGTCTAAGAGTGCAGGGCTGTCCCCGTGCTCAGTCCGTCCTGGCTGCGCTGGCCGCGTGCCGGGGAGCGTCCTCACAGAGCCCGCGCTGGGGGACCCATGCGCCAGGTCCCTCCTCAAACTGCCTCCACTGCTGTTCTCACATTTCCCCGGCATCGTCCGTGCTCAGCGTGCAGAGATTTCCGGGTTCTGTCCCAGTGCTGGCCGGCCTGGCCCACGGTGGCGTCCCCATGACCCCTCCTGCCAGCTGCCTTCCTGTGCGGCCTCCTTCTTGGCGGCTTCCCCAGCTGCCCCTGCACGTGGGCTCCCTGGGGCTCTGCCCTGGTGTCCCCGCCATTGCCCTTCTCCCTCCGCGCCTCCCGAGAGCTTCTCTGCGCCTGTCCCTGTGCGAACCCGCCTGCGGGCCAGCTGGTGCCGCCCTGCGGCTGAGCCCAGTCCCCACACCTGGCCGGTGGTGGGAGCCGCTGCTGCCCCCTGCCCTGGCGAACTCAAACCCGCTCACACCCTGGCCTGCGCTCTCTCCCCTGGACCAGGGCAGTTGCCTCTGATTAAAGAAAACTGAAAAAAGCTTCTTAATTCTCAATGAAAAATTAATTTGTGATCATTTTGGAAAAATTAGAAAAGATGAAGATCAGCGGAAAGCAGGCGCTGCCCTCGGCCCCTGCCCGGGGGGGACTGGGTGTCGCGTGCCGTCTGCGTGCTCGGGCGTGGCGTCGCCACAAACCCGCAGTAGCTGCACCAGGATGGGGGGCACCCCTTCCCCGTGGGGCCGACCAGGATCAAGTGGGCCTTTCACCGAGTGGCCGCCTGCCCGCTGGCGTCCCCTGTGCTGAGGCTGAGCCCAGAAGGACCCAGGCTGCTGACCGCAGAGTGCGGCGGAGCCCAGACCCTCGCGACTCTCAGCATATCTGTTGGTCCCCTCAGGTTGCAGCCGGACGTCTGGGTGGCCCCGCCACAAAGCCACCCCGCAGCTGCGCCCGTCCTCCCTGCGGAATTCAGGTCTTCACTACACCGTGGCAAACGCTGTCTTGGCACATATTCCTGACGATTTTCCTGAGACGGCTGGACAGTGGCGTGGGGAGCAGGGGCAGAGGGGCCCCACACGCACCCCGGCCAACACGTCTCACGCGAGCATCTGTCCGCGGGCTGTGAGGCCGGGTCTGTCTCCACGGGGTCTGGTGGCCCCGCAGAGCGCACCGTGGGAACCTTGGGTCCTGCCTGGCGTCCCGACCTCCCTGCTCCTCCGGTGTGCTCTGGGGCTGCAGCCACGGCCTTCCAGAACCTCCCACGTTCCTGAGCTTCAGTAGGGGCGCCCTGCCCCTCCTCCATCACTCCAATTCTGCCTGTTCTTAAATACATTTTAAACATTAAAAAGTAATTGGAATCTTGGGAGGGTTCTCGAGGAAATTACAAAGAGGGTCAAGGTGATGTTCTTAATTTATAGCAAAACACTGAAGTTATCCTCCCCACGCTTCTCAGTGCCCCTCAGGAGCCGGCTCACTGGAGACCCACCATGCCCCAGGGCCTTTGCACTGCTGTCCCCTGCCTGACCTGCTTGCCCGGCAACCCCCGTGGCTCATCCCTCTCCTCCCCGGGCCTTTCCTCACATGTCGGAGGGCCCCTCCCAGCCGGGCCACCACTGAGCCAGACCCTGCCCTCCCCACTGTCTCCCCGCTGGTCTGCTCTGTTCTGTCCGCTCCATGGAGAGGACGCCGACCCAGCGCAGAGCGGTGCGTGGTGCAGAGGAGCTGCCCCGTAAGTATTTGCGGAATGAGTGGTGCCTTCGCGTGGCTGCGTATCGGGGTCTCTGCTTTACCAGCCCAGCCCTTGTACAAAGGCCTGGGGACACGTCCAGGGCACCCACGTGGCAGGGAGTGGCCCTGTGAGTGCACGGGGAGAGCCACTCACCGCCCCCGCCAGGTGTTCAGCGGTCCCGGAGGGAAGCCTGCCCTTTGCCGTGGCTGCCGCAATGTCTTCTCTGGACGTGGCTCTCTGTGGCTCCACCGTGGCGGGTCTGGCCGTGCACCTCTTCTCGTTTATCAGCTTAGTTCTCGTCGGATCAGTGTGAAAGCTCCAGCCACTGTCTGCTCACAGAGCCCTTCTCCCCACTCCTCTCCGCGGCCTCCTAGAGTCCCTGGTCTAAGACGTGTTGGCATTTCTCACCGTGCACTCTGCCTCTTACCCTTCCCCTGTATTTTCCGTCCTTTTATCTCCCCGTGGATCTTTCTGGATATTTTATCTAATTTCCACTTTACTAATTCTCTTTTCAGCTGTGAGTTAAATCTGTGTGAAACCCACCCATTAAACACTTGGTCTTGGTGCCGGTGGTGGGCGGAATAATGTCCCCAAAGGTGTCCATGTTCCGATCCTGAGATCTGCGACCACGTGGCCTCACACGGGGTTTGATCACCCAGGTAGGCTCACCTGGGCGATGAGAGGGGGGCAGGGGGGCCGGAGTCGGGGAGGATGTTAAGGGGGCAGAGGTCGGAGAGACACGGCCGTGAGCTGTGGGTGGGGCACAGCCTCTGGAAGCCGGGACAGGCAAGAGCAGGACGCTGCCCGGACTGCAGAGGGACTTCAGCCCGGCGAGACCCAGGTTGGACTTTAGTCTCCAGAACTGGGGGAGAACGTGCTGTTTCAGGCCTCTGAGCTCGCGGTGGTTTGTCGTAGCAGCAAAGGGAAGTGGGTAGAGCCACTGTCATTTGAGTCCTGTGACTTCCGTGTGGTGTTTCAGACACTCAAGTCCACCCTTCAGTTCCCAGTTTCCTGCCAAAACGCTCGAGCTGGTCTAGAACTCGACACCTCTATCCCATCGCTCCAGCGTCTGGAGTCTCTAAGTGCCTGTTTCTGTTTTCTGTCATTTTGGCCAGTTTTTGTCCGTGTGGTTGTGTATCCTTGTGTGCCTGGTCACCTTTGTATGCTGGGCATTTTATTTGAAACTTTTTTCATAAAAAGTAATCTGAGGCCTGAGGTTGTGTTATTTCCTCCCAGACAGGATTCCAAGCGCTGCCTCTGCCGTTGGCTGCAGGCGCCAGTGCCCGGAGATCGCCGTGGTGCCGTTTCTGGGTTGCCGCCTTCTGGGCTGATGAGGGACTGGAAGCCAGGCCGCAGGCTACCAAGGGCTGGCTTGTTTCTCCGAGGGTGACCCTGCCAGGCCCTGGCACAAAGCAGAGGCACGTCCCAGGCCGCCCACCGTCGTGGGGGAGGCGCCGCTCAGCCGCCTCCTGCAGGTGGGAAGAGCGAAGAGCCCCCGGAGCAAAGCGTTCCAGACGCTGGGCCCATCTCTTCGCTTTCCGTCCTCTCTGGGGTCTTGGCCCAGTGGTGCTTACTGGCTTGTTACCTCTTTGATGGCATTAATGAGATTTAGAAATATTTTGGTAGCTCTGTCTTCAGTCTTCAGCAGGAGGAGGGGCGCGAGTGACCTGGCCGGCACCCGCACAGGTGCAGAGCGTCCGTTTCCTTTTATTTGCTACTGCACTGCTTTAAGTCCAGAGCTTATTTTTTCATGTCACAGCCACCTGTATACACTTTTTACATGGTTACCTCTTGCACCGAGGACTCCCGGTGAAGCCCTTCTGCTCCTGTGAACAGAGTTCTCTGCGAAGCTGCAACAGTGAAAGATCAAGCATCGCTGGAACCGCCCGAGCGCGCTCGTGCTGAGGCCAGAGCCCGCAGCCCATCACGGGCCTGGGGAGTGGCCTGGAGCCTGGGCAGGAGCTTGGGCTGTGGAAGCAGACAGAGCTGTGTTCGATCCTGGACCTGCCACGTGAACTCCGTGACAGAGGAGCAAAGACTTTGCTCATTGACGTGGAGCCCGGCCCCTGGCAGGTGCGCGGCAAGAGTCCATTGCTGGCCGTCGTGGCTGTCAGCACCGTGGCTTTCCACGGAGCTGGGCTGAACCGGACCTCCCCTGGGGTCCCCGAGGGTGGGGTGCCTTGAGCCGCTTTCTCCTAAAGTGGCTTCAAGGCCACTGTCCTCTCCCAAGACAGCCGCCCTCACTGCGAGCACACGGGCCTGGCCACGGACGCACAGAGCAGGAAGTCCAGGGCCTCTGAGTGCCGCTGACGATGACAGTGTGCAGTCTCCCGAGGGGTGCTCTTGTTTCACCTCTTCTGGGCACAGACACACGTCGAGACCAGTCTCGGGCTGCCTCGTCAGTGACAGCACCCGGCTGACGTGGCCCTCGGCGCTTTGCACTTGAAACCTGCAGCCACACTCGGAACGGGTCCAGCCCCCTCCCCTCCAGCCACCTGGAGGTGCCATCAGATCCTGTCCTTATCTGGGAGATCCTATCTATCCCCGCTTTAATCACCTGTGGCAGGCGGTGACTCACACGGCCCTGGAGTCTTATGAAGCTGTCGCCCTTGCTGGTTAGATGGCTACCCGTGCGCACACACACGCACACACCCCCGTGCCAGCCCCTCACAGCCACGCCACGTGCCAAGCCACGGCTCGTCACACGGTTCCCCATCCCGGGAGAAGCAGAGCTGCTCTGAGGGCGTGTTGAAACGGGACGGACCCCACCCCTGCATCTCTGAGGCAAAGGCCGGGAGGGGCCCGAGAATTTGCATTTCTAATGAGGTCCCAGGTGATGGCCCCGCGGCTGTTCCCCTGTCTGCCTGGGCCTCAGGTCTGACTCGGTCTGGGTCTGGGCGGGGGAAGCCCTCCCGGTGTGTGGCCTGTCTGCCGAGGCACAGCCAGGCCAGCCAGACCCCAGGAACCAGACTTGTCTAGTGCCCGTGAGGACAGAAGGACAGGAGAACCAGGGGCTAACATGGGACAGCGGACAGGGAGCGGAGGGTCCCTCCTCACAGAGTTTTACCCCATGTCAGATGTTTGTACTCCGGGAAGTCTTTTCTGCTCATCCTACTTCTCTGCAACAAAAGCAGACACGGGAACTGAAATCACATCTTAAAAGATTCTGTGAACATAAGGCTCTAAGTGCTAAATAATTTCTCTTGGACTTTTTCCTAGGGTTTCCCTTAGTGTTAATACAAAAATGTGTAAAACTGCACAAACATAATTATAATAGTTAATAAAATATTTAAAAATACAACAGGCAATTATTTGGAAAGTGCACCTCTTGCTTAGATGAGCGTTCAGGTTTCTGTGTGGTTCGCGTGTCTGCTACTTGCATTCATGCACCCCTCGTCACATACTGATAGAACGAAACAGCTCTCTAGGAATTCAAAGCAAAATGATGATAGTGTTTTGGGGCACTGGTTAGTCTGGGCTCACAGTGAGTATTTCGGCGACTGTGTTAGGTGCCTTGTCCAACCCAGAACTGGCCTGTGTGGCTGTTACTTTGATCCAAGTCAAGTGGAAGCTCGGCAGCCGGGCAGCAAGAAGAGAGGCTGTGCGCAGCGACTGTTCACAGTGTTTGCTGTAGTCCACTGCGACATAAGAAACTGCCCCAAAAGTTAGCTTTCCGAGGGTCCTGGATCTGAGAGCGGCTTGGTTGGTGGTTCTGGTTCAAGGCGTCTCATGGGGCTGCAGCTGGATGTTGGCCGCGGCTGGCGAGTCCACTTTCAAGAAGGCTCCGCACAGGGCTGGCGGCAGCCGGTGCTTGAGTCTCTACCTGAGCCCGCCCCAGCAGGAGAGCCTGGGCTTTTCCACATGGGGGCTGGGCTCTGATGGGGAGGGGAGGGCGGGAGGGGAGGGAGAAGAGAGAGGAGGAAGGGGAAGGAGGGAGGGTGTGGGGGGAGGGAGTCCTGATGTGCGTCCTTTTCCTCCAAGAGGTGTTACTGATCACTAGCAGTGAACGCGAGAGTCCCCACCTCCTCCTTGAGGGGTTGCCAACGTGCGGCTGACAGGGAGGCCGAGGTGTGGACACGACAGCGCAGCCCTCCCGGCCGAGAGGCCCGGACCAGAGCGGGTGCAGAGAGGCGCTTTGTGGCCTGTTGTTTGGACAAGAAGGTGTTCTCCTTCTGAGAGAGAGACACTAGATGGATGGGTGGCAGGTGGAGGGAGGGAGGGGGAGGAGCTTGTCCCAGATGTCTCCTACAGGGACTCAGGGTCCACTCTGCCACCTTTGCTGTCTTCCTGATGTTGTCATCGCTCAAGCAGGACTGTCCCAAGAGCAGTGTGTCCTCTGGCAGGTGCGGGGGCTAGAGAAGGAGCGGGTAAGGAGGGCCACCCAATGCCAAAGAGCACCCACTTTTAATAACACACTTTTCAATTTGTAGTTCAAGGAAAGAATCTATCAAAGCTCTCCAGGCCCCAGGAAGTGGGGCAGCCACTAGCTGAGGACCTTGTTTCATGGCTGTTGTTCGCTCCCCTCGCATCTCTGAAGTCTGCCTGCACCTGTCTCTCCGGCTCTCTTGCCCCTCTCCCCCTGGGACCATTGCCGCCCCCCCGTGGGGATGTGGATGGTTTCGGTCTGTCCAGCACCTGCTCACTTTTCCCTGCTAACAGCTCCCTGGCTGGCCTTGGGCCACACCCTTCAGGAGACTTGGGGCTCTTGGCTCTGGGACAGGAGGAAGTGCAGAGCAGAGTGGGCTCCTCCTGATTTCCTGTGTGCTGGCGGGAAGCTGAGGCTGGTCAGGGCTTCCCAGGTCCAAGGCCGACCCCCACGGAGGACGTCAGGTCGCTGCTCAGAGGTCTCTGCAGGAGGGACAAGGAGCCCACCCAGGTGGTGCCACCACACCAGGGCCTTGACTTGGATTGTTCTGAGTAGGCAATGCTTAGAGTTGGCTTAGAGTTGCATAAAGTGGTGATGAGTTCCTCCCACATGTCTGCCAGCTGCTGGATTTGTGCGTCCTCAGAGAGATGGTCTATGCATATTTACCCAGGTGGCAGCTTGTGATGTTCACTGTCTTAATTTCTCTGAATGATCTATTTGGGCTCTTGTGTCATGGAAAATACCCAGATGTACTTCCTTCCCGTCAGTGGCTGCTGAGTGTCCTTTGAATTGACAACACAACCTGTACTCAAATCCCTTCTCTATTGACAGTCAACTTGTTTTCATCTTCTGTTCTTAAACACAGCACTGTCACGTTTTTATGCATATGTGGAGGTAAATTTGTAATAAAGTCCTAAGTAGGAATCACTGGGTCAGAAGGCGCTGCCATTTTAAATACTGAGCGGTTACCCCCGAACACGGCGCCTACAGCCCCCCAGGTGCATAAGAGTGATGCTGCCCAGCAAGACAGAGAGGCCTATGGTTCTGGTTCTGTGTTCCTGACAGTTTGTGGTGAGCTCCTAAGGCCTCTAATAAACTTTCTGGCGAAGTGTCGGCTCCTTTTCCGAGCATTCAGGATTAAGACTAAGACGGTGACCGAGAAGCTAATGTGTGATTGAAAACCACCTGCCTGCCCCACGTTTGGGGAGCTGGCCAGGCAGACTTGACGTGTCCTTATGATGGGTCTCAAGGGAGCTGCCTCAGTTGGGGCCCAGAGGGCTGTGGGGACATCGATGGGATTTAGGGGTTCCAGAGAAGCCCCTGTAGGACACGCCACCTGGGCACCTAGGTGCTCAGAAGATCCCAGGTTCTCTGTCCCCTCCACTGCCTGAGTGGCCATGTCTGCCCAGGGCCTGTGTTCCGGTGGGGCACTGCCCCTGTAATCTCTGCACATTCACAGGGCCAGGCAGGGGGTCTCTGACCTCAGGCAGGCTAGCGGGTGGGGGGCTTGCGGGGGCCCCAGCGCTGGTCCTCCTGGTGAACTCACTCAGACCTGCTGCACCAGCCCTGCACGGGTGCATGGAGGGGGAGACGGTCTCTGTGTGCCCAGAGGTGCTCTCCCCTCCTCACGCCCCTTGAGGAGAGGGGTCCGGGCTATTTGCAGCCATGACTCAACACATATGCCCTTCACATGTCAGCGATGTTGCTGGCTGACAGGGCAAAAGGGTGCCAGTCCGTGTTTTGTGCATGTGTCTGTCTTATGTAACATAGGTGTATACGCATGAAACTTCTTGCTGCAATGCACCCAGCTGCTAAGTGCTTATCTCTGGCGGTGAGATTATGGTTAATTTTCACTTCCTTCTTTTTGTCATCAGCATGTGATGAGGTTTCAACAATGAACCTATTATTAGTTGTGTCACAAGAAAAATAAGGTTATTTTTAAAAGTAAATGTATGTCTAAGTGATGTCATTTATTTGCTGGATGCAACAGACCAGAGCCGTCATAGAACATGCAAAGCCTGGCTGACGGCAGCCCTCCCAGCTGTCAGCGGATAATAAAACTGTAGACACCCGGTGGCCTCTCTGTCCTGTTGTTTTAGCAAAGCACACAAACAGCTCACGAGCACATTCTCGCCTGGCAACACAGAGTGGCCGGCGTGTCGGGCGGGACTGTGCTGGACCTGCTGTAATTTTGGAATTCTGCCCCAGGGAAGTGCAGCTGTTCAAGGGACAGTCTGGCCAACAGGTTTCTCATATTTGACTTGAATTAACATTATCCCATGCCGGGGGTCTGTGCTCTCCCCCCACCCGGCTCCCCACCACGCACGTCGCTGGGTGACAGTGCGTAGTTAGCCATCCCATGGCCGGCCGATTCCAGAACAGGACTAACACCACGAAATGCTTTTGTAAACCTACTTTTATTCTGAATAAATAACGATTTAACACTTCTCTTCTATGATAGCGGTTTTTATGGGCTGGATTGTGTTCCTCCAAAATCCCTATGTTGAAGCTCTGATTCCCAGTATCTCCGCAAATGACTGGATTTGGAGACAGGCTCTTCGTAGAGGTCATTTAGATACAGTAAGGTCACTGGGGTGGCCCTGAGCCAGTCTGACTGGTGTCCTCATAAGAAGAGGAGCTGAGGACACAGACACAGAGGGACGAGCCTGCGAGGACACGGAGGACACAAGGACACGCCTCAGAGGAACCAGCCCTGCCGCTGCCTGACCTCGGGCTTGCCGCCTGCAGGACGCGCGAGAATCGGCGTCTGTGGTTTACGCTGCTCAGTCTGCGGGGCTTTGCTACGGCAGCCGAGCGAGCAAACCCACGGTGAAAGTGATTGTTTTCAATTCACCCAGAGAGCAAACGTGGGGAGCGTGAGGTCACATCCCCGGTGTTCCCTGTGCGGGTCTCCCCAGGCTGCGCCGGCACGTTCTGGCCTGTGAGGACCACCCTGCCCTCCTGAGAGCTGGCGCCTTACCCCGCGGCTCCCTTGACACGTGCGTCACACCCTGGTAGCGGCTGTCCCTGGCGGCAAGGCCGTCTGGTCCCGTCTGCCCCATGTAACGTTTTGCTCGAAAAGCGGCAAAGTGTGTCACGAGTTGTCTCTTTAAAACACCCCCTGCTCTTTTGGGGAGTTAAAACCTGCATCCCCACCTGAGGCCAGTGGCCAGAGGGGCAGGGAGTGTCCTTTGTTCTTTGTGCCCCAGGGCATGGCTCAACGGAAGTGTCTGGGCAGAGGTCAGGAGATGTCTCGGAGCTGGGGCTGATCAGGACCATCGACTCTAGTTACACAGCAGTCGCTGAGGCTGAAAACCCCCTTGAAAATTCTGCATTTCCGCTTATGGATAGGACGGTGGTACTTTAAGACACAAGTCCCCGTCCTCCTCATTTGCTGGAAAATTAATAAAATTCCCTTTCCTTCTCCTCAAACTACTTGTCCTCATTCTTCTGATGTGGCCTTGGGGACAAGTGCTGAACTTTCAGTAACACCCACACACCATGCCCTGCCTGCTGCCCAAATGACCTCCAGGTGTCCCCCAGTCCAGCTCCTTGTCCCTCCGCTTCCTGCATCCTGCTGTGGCCACCACCTCGCTGTCCTGGGTGCACCTGCAGTCCACACTGTCCCCGGCGTCCCCACCTGCCTGGCACAGCCCATCCGCTGGCCCGAGGCCCTGTTTCACATGCTGGTCAGGGCACCTTCTCCCCTGAGTCTCCGTGGCTTCCCAGATGCTTCCATGGCAGCAGGGTTCTCTGTGGCCTCCCGTGCCCCACAGTCCCTCCTGCTCCCCCGACTCTCTCCTGCCGCGAGGCTTGCTCTCTCTGCGCCCACTCCTGGAGGCACACGGGCTGCTTCCTGACGCTGTCCAAGTGGCAGTGGCCCCCAGCCTCTCCCTGCAGCACCCCTGTGGTCTGGTCTCACACCTCACTGACCTGCCACAGCCCCCAGCATCACCCGCGTGCGGGTCTCTGAGCGTGGACGGGCCCAGCATGGCAGGCACCCAGCAAGCACCCCATGGGGGCTCGTGGGGTGCACAAATGCTGGTGGTTTCTGAGGCATCAGCAAGTGGGGCGGGAAGTGCTGAAACCCGGGGCCCTTGAAGCCCAAGGGGAGGCGGCAACAGGTTCTCCTCCCGGGATCTGCTCTCTGGGGGCGAGGGGGGGGGGCCCAGGGGATATGGCGGAGGCCTCAGCCCTCGGGGCCTGGGAGCTGCACTCTGAGGCTGGGCCCACCTGAGTGCCGGCCGCCGGGGCCGAGCCAGGCCTGGGGGTGCCGTGTGCGGAGGGACACAGCCCGGGCACCCAGGCATGGGGCAGCCACAGGCTCCCGGGTGGCAGGACGCTGAGATGGAGAGAGAAGCCGGGGTGCAGGGAGAGAGCGTGAGGAGAGGCTTGCTCTGCAGTGGGGCAAGGAGGTGCGGGTCCCCTTGTCAGCAGCGAGGGGTCACATGTCTCCAAGACAGAGAAGCAGCCCAGAGGGAACCAGCACGTCCAGGTGGAGGGCAGAGTTGTCATGTTTCTCAAAGTGGGGCTGGGGCAGTCCCAGCCTGTGCTGATCTCACCAGCAAGAGCCCCCAGGGGTTCCTGTGTGCTGGACTTTGAGAACCCCTGTCCTGGCAGAGTCCCTTAGCAGCTTCCCTTAGGGGGAGGAGGGAGAAGGCTGAGGAGGGAGGGGCACCCTCAGGAATGAGGACGCTGGAGAGGGGCTGGGGATGAGTGGTCCAGATGGCCGTGGTGGTCCTCGATGGCAGAAAGGGACACGGCCCCATCTGCAGCGCTGGGATGGGGGTGGCACAGAGTTGGGCAGGCACTGTGGGCCTGATTGGGGAGGGGCAGGCAGGGCTGCTGGGCTGTGGGGGGCGAGGGCGCCCCGTCTGTGACGTGCACGGCAGTGCAGCGGGCTCCTGGGCGCAGGTGCCTCCCGGAAACAGGCTAACGCCGGGGGCGGTGCTGGTGGGAAGGCAAGGACACGTGTGTGCCGAGGGCCCCCCCCACCCTGCGGCCCCACAGTCCCCCCACTGGGCAGGCGGAGGGACCCGCCCACTCAGGCAGGGAGATTCTGCCAAAGAAAAGCTTGATTCAGGACTGAGAAAATCCCCAAACTGCCACAAACTCTGGTTCTATCAAAGCTAAAAAGTCCTGCGTTAACTGTTTAATAAATAGGTTTCCTATCCCTGACTGCCACAAAATGCAATTTAAATTGAACACAAAGATCTCAAAATCTTTGTGACACTTGCAGAATGAGCCTCCCTTTCTGTGATGGCCGTTTCCATGTTCAGTGCTGGCATCGCTCCCCCACCGTCCCGGCGTCTGCGGCAGGACGCTGAGCGCACAGGCCGCGCCGTCCGGGGACGTCGGCTCTGCCCCGCGGCCGCAGCCCGGTCCCCGCCAGCCGTCTCTGCACCGGAACATGCTCCAAAACCACGGCCCTGGCCGTAAGCTCTTTGAAACAGTAACCTTTATTAGATTTTAAAAGATATACTAGAAAACTGTAAGAACCCATAATCCCAAATAATCCCTTTTGGTCTTTCTAGAAAAAAGGTAATCCATGATTAAAGCCCAGAATATTCAGACATCACAGAAATGTGCACAAGGCCTCCCTCTCGCCACAGTCTGCCCCACAGAGGACATTCCTGGGACCAGACAGTCCCGTCCACACTCATGGACACACCCTCACACAGCTGAGTGTGTTCACACTCATGGACACACCTCTCATGCCAAGTGTGTTCACACAGGCACACCTCTCACACACGCCGAGCCTGTTCACACTCATGGACACACCTCTCACAGAGTGTGTTCACACTCACAGGCACACCCTCACAGTGTGTTCACACTCATGGACACACCTCTCACACGCTGAGTGTGTTCATACTCACAAGTACACCCCTCACACACACCGAGTCAGTTCCCGCTCACGGGCACACCCTCACACACGCCAAGTCCTCTTCAGCACCTTGCTCCTGGGGTCCACATCCTGGTCTGTGTCCTTAGAAAACATCACTTTAAGACAGTGGTCCCAACCTCCAGGGATGGGTTTCACGGAGGACAGTTTCCCACGCGGGGTCGGGGGGCGGGGCTTGGGCGCCCGGCGCTGACTGAGGTTGGGGACCAGGTGTTAAGAGCACAGGGGACGCACCAACACAGAGGCCAAAGTACCCTGATTTGGAGCCACCCTGAGCCTGGCAGGTGCGCAGTGGTGGCACCTTGAATCCCGTGCTTCCTTCTCTCTGGGTTCTTCTGGAAGCTTCCCTGTGCCCCCCCTTCCCCAGCTCCCTGATCCTTTCACGCCGGGGGGCTCCCCAGGCCCCTCCATGCCGACGCCAGGTCAGCCCTGCACAGTCCGCAGTCTGCCTGGGGCGGGGGTGCGGCAGTCCAGCCACGCGTCTGCAGGCCCAGTGACCCCAGAAGTGGGGGCCTCTCACTCTGCTGGGGGGGGCACGGTGGCCGTCCTGCACGACCTCCCGCCGGGCACGGCTCTCTGTGCAGGGCCGGCCTGGAGAGGCCCTGCCATCCCAGGCGAGTCCCATCACACGGCAAGCACCTTTGTTCCCCGCCCACTCCCACGCGGCCCGCGCTGGCTCCAGCCGAGACGAGCACGCCTGCGGTGCCCACTAATTGCAGCCCTGCTCCACCCGCGCTTTGAAGTGGGGCTGCGGCTGGGCCGCGGTTGCAGCGCCCTCCGGCCCTGGGCAGGCTGCCGGCGGCTGCTTCCCTCGGTCTTTTCAGCAGGTCGTTGGGGAAATTGCGATGCGGCTCAGAGGAGAAGGCAAAACGCCTGCTTTTATCGGGTTTAGATTAATGTGGGTTAATCTGTAAAGAATTTTAAGAACATGCTTGTGTGCAGGGTGGGCTTTCCCTGGAGCCGGGAGCTGAAATGACAGGCTGTGCACCGGGAGGGCGTGGGGGGCCTGGCGCTGTGGCTGCCGCAGCACCCTTCGTCCTGCTCGGAGCAGGTGTGGGGACACGGACATCCCACATCTGTGCCCGGGAGCTCCGCAGTCTGACGGCAGACGGCAAAGCACCCACCCTGCTGGTGGCCGCTGTCACGTCCGCCCCCGACTCACACCCAGCCTCTAGAACTAACCCGGGTGATCACACCAGTGCAGAGTTTGGTATTTGGAACAAGCCAAAGCCAGTCACCGGAGGGAAAGCAGGAAATCGCCGCTTCTTACGCTGCCGCACGCCCCGGACTCTGCAACCCAGCAGGGGCGAGGCCCTTAGAGACGGGCCCTCCGCTGACCCGCCTCTGGGAGCGCTCGCCAGGGCTGGGCTGGGGCTCCGGTGTCGGGACAGTCATAACCAGAGAGGTAGGGAGCCTCCGGGCTCGGGGGCCGACAGGTCCCCTCTGCCCACTCCTGCTGCCACGCACAGGCACGAAGCCCACCGCGGGCACACGCGGCAGAGCTCGGAACCCGCAGCGGAAAACTCGCGGTGCCCTCCTTGGTTGCAACAGGACAGAACTTACTGACAGAGTCTACACGACAGGGGACCAGAGACAGCGGTGGGATCTCCCTGTGGAGCAGACATTGTGAGAAACAGTGAGTACATGCCCAGTGCATGTCACAGCTGCTCGAGGACCGAGGGGCCTGTTGGGAACAGGCCCTACTATGACACCCACACACACACAGGTCACATGGCAGTTCCCGGACCAGTGGGCTCCAGGCTTTTAAATGTTAATTTAGGAGAATACAGTGACATTACATGGAACTCCAATGTATCAGAATGATAAAGGCAGAACTCTTCTGTCTGTGGACAGGTCGGGATCCAGGGGCCTCGTCCTCTCAGCTTAACTCTTCCTCCTCCTCCTCCTCCTCCTCCCTCCCCAGCCGTCTTAGGGTGTGTGCTGGAAAATGGTTTCAGGGGCCACGGCCCCGGCTGTCACAGTCAGGGCTCCCCGGAGAAGCGGCAGGCGGGAGCCGTGTACAGACGGGTGTGTATGTGGATGAGCAGGTGTGCGGGGGGAGAGCCCGTTTTAAGGAATCGGCCCCTGTGACCATGGCGGCCGCGAGTGCAGAGTCCCCAGGTCTGGCTTCAGGCTGCAGGCCCCGGGCAGAGGCCACATTGCGGGGGTCTGAAGGCTGGCTTCTGGCAGACCCCTCTCCCTCGAGGGGGTCGGTCTTTTTCTCAAGGCCTTCAGTCAGCTGGACGAGGCCCAGCCGAGGGTCATCTGCCTTGCCCAAAGTCTGCCGACTTAAAAGTCAGTCTCACCTAAAACATACCTTCACAGCAACACCCTGGCGTGTTTGCCCAAACACCTGGGACTGTGGCCTGGCCAAGCTGACACGTAATGTCAACCGTCACCCTGACAAACTGCAGAGCACCATCGATTTCCCAAGTCAAGGCACCTTCTCCCAGGACGCTCCTCGTGGGCGCGTAGCAGGCAGTCGGGGGCCCTGCAAGACCGGGTGCTTTTCCCGGGAGCGTGGGGTGCAGCCGTCTGGCATCCTTTCCTTCCCCGACTCGGCTGGGGGCAGGGCTGGTGGTGTGGGCCCCTCCCCTTTCCCTTGGTGATGAGGGTGTCGGAGGGGAAGAGGGGGGCAGAGGTCAGCTGGGCACTCACCAGTGACGTCTGAGTTCCTGCCCCCGAGGGTTCGCAGTGCACTCACGCCGCAGGCCTGGCTCACACGTCTCCCATCTGGGGACCCTTTCCCGACCCCCCAAAGCCAGCGCCCCCTGTAGGCTCCTCTGGTCCTTTTGTTGTGTGTGTGGTGGGGGAGTCTGTGTGGTGGTGTCCCGAGTACCAGAGCAGAGACAAGCGACACAGACTTCAAACACTGTGGGCGTTGGGGCGGCGGGGCCCACGCAGAGCTGAGCTGACCGGGGAGCCCTGGGAGCAGAAGGAGCAGTGTCACACGCCAGCCAGGGCACGCAGGAGCGTCACAGGCCAGCCCCGGGACGCATGCGCAGCTGACAACACGGCATTGGAATCGACAGCACAGCAACGAGCAGACTCACGGGGAGAAGTGACAACTCCTTGGCAATGACGTTGAAAATTTCTTAGAACACACAGGAAGGAGTGGAAGAGCAGGGTGAACCAATGCTCATAAAAGAAACTGGGAAGTTTGAAGCATTTGCCGCTCGAGGAGCCCGGCTGGGGTTGGAGCGCAGACTGTGTATTAGCTAATCCTGCTGCGTCAGTGGCATTTTCCTCAGACGTGATGGTCTTACTGCAGACATGTTAAAGAGTATCCTTATTTTTAGGAACCAGTACAGAAAAGTCTAAGGGTGAAAATCATGTTAACAACGTATGTGAAGTGACTCAGCAGCAACAAGGGGTTTGCACGGGCCGTGTAGACACAAGACGAAGGCCCACGTGAGAGGACAGACGGGGCAGGCGTGGTTAGGGGTGGTTAGGGGTGTTCGGCAAATCTCCTGTAGGCTTGAAAGTTTTTAAAATGTTGCAAGGAGAAGGCTCAAAAGTCTTCACAAATGAGTTCCAGTTGATCTTCAGAAACCAGACCCTTACGGCAGCGCGTTCCGCACCGTGACGAGGCAGGCAGCGCTCCAGCGAGCTTCACCGAGCCGGCGTGGGCTCCGCATCGGCCACAGCCGAGATGTCGAGATCCTGAGCGGATTCCACGTTTCCCGAACGCCAGGCACGGGGGGCACGAGGCCAAGCCCAAAGGTGCGTGGTCTGGGCCCCCCGGGGCTTGCGGTCCGGGGACAGCACAGGCAACAGTCACCCAGCGAGGGATTAAAGTCACCAGGAAGGAGAGGCACAGGGTGTGGCGGGAGCTCCCAAGGAGGCGCTTTCCCCAGAGGGGTTAATTAGGATGAGGAGGGAGGAACGTGCTCAGGGAGGGTCCGGCCTGGGGACATCCTGGATGTGGGTCTGGCTGGGCAGAAGAGGGAGTGCGGAGGCTGCAATTACAGGCTGGCAGGGGCAGGGCCCCATCCTGGCACCTCCGTCATCTGCTCTGGGGAAGCCGCCGAGGGGAGACCTGACCCAAGCAGCTCTGGGTTTTGCGGAGATCGCTGAGAACAGGTCCTGGAGACCCAGAGGGGATGTGGCCAGTGGCCCCACAAAGGTGGCTTGGCCAGGAAGGGGCCATTGCTAGGCAGGACGCGTTTCCCACCTTGCAAAAGCGCATCTGAGACGCCCGGGAGGAGGCAGGTGAGAGCTGCGGGCACAGGCGTGGGCTGGGCCCCCACTTCGCAGCCTCTGCAGCCGGGGAGGCTGAGGCCCGGTGTGGGGGGCAGTGTGGGTGTGAACACAAGTGTCTGAACGAAGCGGGGCTGAACCCAGCAGGGCGTCAAAAGAAAACTGCATCCCGACCCCATGTGATTTACCAAAGCAGCGTGAGGAGGCTCAGCCGCAGGAAGGAGACATTTGTCACTAATTCCACTGACAAAGTAAAATTGGAAACACACGATTATATCAACTGGTGTGCAAAAGCATTCGAGAAAATTCAGCAGCCTTTCCTACTCCAAGCAAAAGATGAGAAGAAAAAGATTCTTCAATGTGAGACTGGCCCCGAGGCCCCCAGCCCCTCCCACTGAAATCGGGAGTGAAAGGAGGAGTCCTCTTCGAGGTAAACTGAGGAAATAAGTCACTGCTTTCAACGTTGTTCTGAGGATGGCAGCTCACACTGTCGAGTAAGGAAACAAGTAAGTTGGTACACAAATTAAAACAGAAGAGGGAAATTATTTTTATTTGCAGACAATGTTTACCTTGAAAAATGAGATTCTAAAATCACGTAGTAAATTTAATGTTACTAGATACAAGATAACTCTACAAAAAATGAAACGCTTTTCTTTATACTGGTAATAACTAATTACAAATGGAAACTGGGGGGACTGTGTTCACAACAATAATAACATTACAAATAAATGTATAGGATATTTACAGGAATAACTTCACAGAAACAGTGCGGGACCTCTGCAGTCAAAACGATAAAAAGGTTTTTTTGATAAACTTAATTCAAGGTTGGAATAAACAGAGAGATATACCATGTTCCTGAGTGGGGAAACTTCGTACCATAAAAATGTCCATCATTCTCAAATTAGTCCCTAAATGTATTGCCATTCCGATAGGTTTTCCCATAATGGTTTTTGCTTGTTTGATTTTGGTTTGGGCGGTGGAGAGGGAAACCAATAGTTTTTAAAGTTCGTGTGGAAGAGTAAAGTGTTAGAATTGTTAATAGGTTTTTGCAAAGGGGAGCAGGCACACACCCTGTATCCGTATAGACACCTGCTGTGAGCACGGTGGTCCGAGGAAGCAGACACAGACAGGAGCAGAGCAGGGGCTGACACGCGGGGGCTGGGCGTGTGCCGGGGCCGGGGCCACACGGACGCCTCACTTCACGGTGCAGGGAAGAAGGACCTGCACAGCGACTTTCTGGAAACAGAGTTCCATTCGCTGCGTTCCCTAGTCAAAACCACATCCCAGGTGGGACGGAGATGTGAACACGAGCATACAAGAGTAAATAAATCTGAAACTTGTATTTTAAGACTCACAAGTCTTAAGGAGAATGTTGCTGACTAAATAAGTATTTTAAATCCCTGGCGAAATGACAGGTGAACAAAGCACTGAGAGAGGGGAGGTGACAGGAGGTGACAGGAGAAGGTGTCGGGCAGCCTTTTAGCGGACAAAGGGATAACGCCCTACTATCCAAACAACTCCTCATGTGATAAGAAAAAATCATTATTCTCTTATTTAAATAACTTCTTATTAAATCACCTTCAAAATGGAATTCTAACCGTGTTTCCCGGAGACAACTGGCCTCACTTCTGCCTCCAGGTGAGTCAGTGGCTGACGAGACCATCCGGGTGACGGGTGACGGGTGACGGGGAGCCCAGCCCGGGGCCTGCCCCGCAGCAGGTGACCTTGGCAGTCAGCTAAGGGTCATTTCCAGCCTCACCAAATACTCCCAAGTCCATCTAAACTCAGCAAATGTGAAATGCTCTCTCTGTCTCTCTCTCTCTGTCTTTCCAGAGAACTTTGCGGCCATCCTTAGAACAATGGTTGCTAAATACCAAATTATGGTATATCCCAGAGGAATTTTTGTGTCTTTAAATTATTAAAGCCCACGTAAGTGACGGGTTAGTTTAACAGAGCCCAAAGCTGGGGGAGTGGATGTCAGTGTCTTATTTTTGTAACGTGGAGTTATCACGTCCGATTTCTCCGTGACCAGTGTCTGTGCCCTGGTTGGCCTGTTGAACAGGCCCCTGAGGACAAGGGGACACATGTCACAGGTGCCTTTGGCCAAACAGTGCTGTTACTGCACCTCGGCCCAGGGTGACCCACCTGTGGTGGCTTCTCTCTCTGATTCACCAAACTGCCTGTGTCCCCAGCAAACACCTGGAGCCCTCCCCTCCTGCCAGCTGTCTCTGTTTTCCTTCAAGCAGACAAAGTGGGTGACCTGCACCAGGATGTGGCCGGGGGACAGTCTTGGGAGATTTTCTGTTCTCCTGTTTGGAGAAGGAGGCAGCAGACCCAGGACGGCCGCTCCTTCCTGCTGGGCCTGCTGGGCCTGAGGAGTCCCTGTCTTAGCGGCTGGGGGACTTACCTAGCCTGCTGCCCGGAGGAGTGTGGACGAGCGAGATTCCGGCAGGTTCTGCGCAATCATGCAGTAGCTCCGATGTGTGCGTTTCGCTCAGTGGGTTCCGGATGCATCTCCACGAGACCTCAGTGCATTTGCTGTGGGAATGTGACTTCCACAACAGAATGAGCTTGGAGGAAACTGGGATAGAAAACTCTGAGCAGGTTCCTTACGCCCGGGAGCCCCACGCAGGCAAGCTGAGCTGTGTCCCCCAGGGAGGGGGCGTGGAATCTGCCTACACCCCCCACTTTTTCTCATAGAGCAAATGGATACGCTGTGGAAAGTGCTGCTTTATGGAAATTACAGCTGTCGTTTGATTCACGGGGTCGCCGCCCATGCAGGCCCCTAGGCACGTTTCACAGACGAGCTGTAAACTGCAGAGAGTTCGAGTGACCAGTCCAGGGTCCCCCGGCCCAGAGGAGGGAGTTCAGTGCTTTGCTCTCACTCGGGCACGTGTCGGTGTCCTGTGTGTGAGCAGAATGTCCACTGACGACGCCTGCTTGTCCTTGCGTGTTACTAGTGTCACTGGGTCAAATGTAACATAAGGACATTTTCCCGGAAGGCTTCAAGGCCATATAATTTTAATTCTTCCAATCAGGATATTAGAACACCACACGCGGGGCGGAGGGAGGGTGAACACCTACCTAACAGGTACGGTGAGCGCTATCCGTGACGGGCACACCCACCCACAGCCCCGGCTGAAGCATCCTGAAGCCATTCTCGTAACGAGAACGCCTGTACCCCTTCATATTTCGAAATAAAAAAAAGACGCACAATTTCATTTTCATCAACCAGTTAGCATTCCGCACGGGACTTGGCTGCCAGAGGTCAAGTGGTCACGGGGTCGGCCAGCGTCGCACTGACGCTGCTGGTGTCGTCCGCACAGGTGCCCCCTGCCCCAGGATGTGGTCCCAGAGGCCACTGGGACCCCGCTGGCCTGGGATGGTCCTGGCCCAGGACAAAGTCCTCACCAGTTAGGAGGACGAGGCAGCTCCTTTCATTCCATTTGAGCCCAGGGCTGCCTCGGGGCCCTGCTTTGTCTGTCCTTTTGTCAGACTCAGGTGACAACAGATTGCACCCTGTGTGAGGGTCACAGCTGCAGGACCCAGCGGGGTGTCCCCCGACAGCCAGCAGGGGCCCCGGTGATGGGGGAGTCGTGCGTAATAGGAACCTTTTCAGGCTTTTCTGCATATAACGCCAGTTAACTGAAGCCTCATAGCTATAGGATGGAGGAACGTGAACTATGAATTAGTATCTGCTGGCGGGGATGGGGGCGGGGAGAGAATCTCTCCAACCACAGGGCTTGTTTCATGGAGACCGCCTGCAGCGCTCCCGGGAGCTCTGGCTCCCTCCCCTCCCCCTCCGTCTCTCCCCTCTCTGTCTGTCTCTCCCCCTCTCTGTCTGTCTCTCCAGTCTCTGTCTGTCTCTCTCCCAGGCACCTTCTGTGTCAGTGCAGGCGCTGGGGCTTTGCTTCTGAAACCAGCAACAGTGTGTGTTTTGGGGCCTATGGCGGGCTGGGAACCGGGAAAGCTGCTCCACAACGGGCACATCAGGGCGCCGGCTGTTTCAGATGCTTCAAGCGCGCTGCGTTCGGCGTTGTCTGGAGCGGTACGGAGGCAGGGCATATATGAATTTAAAGAATACTCATGTTTAATAGCTGTTCCGCCTCCGCTGGCATTTCATGTCCGCGGCGGTTTTGAGAGTTCAGGCCCCAGGGCCCCCAGCTTTGGATGGAACCGCGGCTGCGCCCCTGCCCAGGGCGGCTCGCACCCTCTCCCTCTCATTAGCTGTTCCCTTTAAGGACCGACTTCCCTCCACAGGGAAATTCCTGAAACCAACAGTTGACAAACCCACACACCCTCGGGAGGGCTGGGCGCCGGATAAAAGCCCTCCGCCGTAGCCCGGCCCCTCCTGGGGACGCCGCCTCCCCTGGGGACCCAGCTCGGTGCTGGACCCGTCTTGGCCCCCAGCACAGCGGGGACCGCCGCTGCTCCAAACCCAGCCGCAGCCGGCCCGCGACTGCACCGAGGAAAACAGGTTTTCTAAGTTTTTCTGGTTTGTTCTCAGGTCTCCACTGAACCATCTATTTCTGATTTTCCTTTTGGAAAACACGCTTTGCCAATGACTAATCCCAGCCCGTGCTGAGATTGTTATCACCTGTCACCTGCACAGCATGGAAATGAAGAGATAAACCCGCGCCGCAGCCCCAGCCTGCCAGGGCCACCTGCCTCCCTCCAAGAAGCAACCAGAGGGTTCAGCGCAGCCGCCAGAGCCACCTATGTCCTCTTCTCTGGCATGTGGCCATCGCAGTGACCGCCACGGGGGCCCCGAGGCTGCCCCTGGAACGGCTGCCCCTGGTGTCTAAGGAGCAGCTGCCTCCCTGCAGGCGGAGCGGAGCCGCTGCATGGAGATCGGGACCTGAGCCCCTCATGTCTGCCCTGCTGACACTCTGCGTCCTGCTCCTGCCCCTGGCAGCCCCTGGCCACAGCGCCCAGCCCTGGGAGCCCTGCACAGGTAAGGCGGCGCCGTGGGGACGTGGGGCAGGGCTACCTCTCGGTGGAGCTGGGAGGGGTGGCAAGGAGTGAATGCTACTTTTTAACACTGATGGGGGCGTTGCAGACGCCAGAGGACACTTTCGGAGGACAGCAGTTAGCACCCTGGGGAGACGGGGAGAGGTGGGAGGGGCAGGGCAGGGAGGATTAAAGCGCGCCGCCAGGCAATCACAATGGAAACGCCAACAAGCTGGCAGGGCGCGACGAGTTTCAAAGAGTTAACCAGCAGCGATCAGAGGCCTTCCACAAGTACTTACCTGCTTGGCCTCCTGGGGAAAGGCCTTACACCTGCTTTAGGAATGAAGTCCCAGCAGCCCTGGCAGGTCCCTTTTCCTCAGCCAGTGGAGAGACACCCCGGCCTGCTCTGAGCAAGCAGAGGGCCACCGGGCCGTTCTGGCCCTACGAGCATGCCAGCGAGACAGGTGAGACACAGGCACAGCCCTGACACCCAGCTCCCGGAGCCAGGGCCCTTTAAGGCTGAGCCCCAGCCTCGGTGGAGAACCGTGGGCTCCCTGGTGGCCACAGCAAAGCCAAGAGACTCTGTTCCCACCTTTCCAGAAGGCCGTTTTGATTTGCCAGTAACCATGACACGCTGATACTTTAGTTTCTACTGAGAGATTTCACTTATCAAACCAAAACTTAAAAACCAAAGTAACAGGAAACTAGACCCGAGCACTGGAAACCGGGTCACAGGACAGTGAGTGAGGGATGGGAGAGCTCAGAACTTCGCCAAAAGATCTTTTTACAGGGGGACGAGGAGGCAGCTTCACTCGCGGTTCTGGTTCTATTTGCAAGTTATGCATCTTCGGTTCCGGGAATAGTCTAGGTCCTCTCCAGGCCCCGGGCTACATAGCTCTTCGCTCTGATGGCGTTTGGTTCCCGATGACATGACCAGGGGATGGCCCACGAGGATCCAAGTTTGGAACACTGACCCACATGGGTGTCGGGGTCCCTAAATGTCCCTGGCCAGCTGGGAGCAGCCAGGCTGTGACGCCGCAGCAGCCCACCCCGAGGGTGGGCGGCAGGAGGCCCGGGAGCTGGGGAAAGGACTGAGGCGCTTGCTTCCTGGGCCCGGGCAGCTGCACCTGCCCGGCGACTGCCTCGAATAGGAGATTATGCAAACAGCGCAGGAGCTGGGCAGCTGCTGCCAAGCAAAATCCCCGGGCTTCACACGATCAAAGGCCAGTGCCAGCCGTTCCGCCGCCCCTGCACAGGGACCCCAGGGCAGCGCGGAGCCAAGAGCCGTTGTCCTCAGCACCCGGCGGTCCTCCCTGGTTTGGGGATGAGTCACAAACATGTATTTTCATGTTTCCTTCGGTGCTGGGAACAGAATCGACCTGCATAGTAATAATAAAGGTTATTTATAAAGCCCGCCCCCTCTCCCCTGAAGGTATGTTGCAAATAGTTAAAAGATGACCCAGTTATTATTAATGCCATGAACTAGAGAAGAGAGATAAAAGTCAAGTAAATAATATTGAGCTAAATTTGGAACACTCCCAAGAGACTTGCATAATGGCCAGCAAGGGCTTCAGACAGTTTTGAGAACTCAGGTTGGTTCCGTTCAGTTTGGAAAGCGCAGGCGCTCTGCTGTGGGGCCGAGTGCGGCTGCGCCTGCTCCCCGCCCTGGCCTCGGCCTTGGCTGCAGGCTCTCGGGTTTCTGAGTCCTGGCCCCCAAAGGCTGTGACCAGGGACGGCAGTGTAGAGCTGTGGCTGGTGCAGAGGCCTGGGCTGCCGTGAGGCTTGGGGGTCTGGGTCCACCTTGGGCGCCCCACCCTTCCTCTGGAGGTGCCAGGGGACAAAGGGACCTGCTCTGGTTTCCAGCACTCACTCCCATCTTTCCCTGCCCTGCTCAGACTGCTTCCTGTGTGGCAGGCAGGATTCTGGGGCGACATGCCTTTTTATGAGCTATGGCATCACCTTGAGCTGTGGGGCAGCTGGGCGCTCACAGCCAGAGGCTGACCCCGGCCTTGACCCCGGCCTTGACCCCGGCGAGCAGCCTCGGCCTGACAAGAAGGTTGGACGGCGACTGCTGAGACCCTTAGTCCTGACCCTGGGCTGCACCGTGCGTGCGGGTGTGCGTTCCCGGCGTGCGTGCGTGCCCAGCACAGTGGCCTCCTTCTTGGCAGGGGCTCTCATGGGGGGCGGGCGGGGGCTGTGCCGTGCCTCTGGGTGGCTGATGGAAGGGCCCTGAGAGCCCCAGCGTCAGCCGGTGGGCGGGACACCAAGGCGGAGGGGTTCTTGGGAGCCATCTGGGACCCCTGGACCCCAGGGGCAGGCGAGGGCGGGCTCTGGGGCCCTGGGCAGAGAGTGGGGAGTGGGGAGCAACTCGGTCAAACCGCAGCTCTGCCTGGAGCCAAGTGCAGGGCGTGCCCTCCCCCGGGGGCGGGAGGGGTCGGGGGTCCTGGAGGAGCGACATTGGTGTGTAGGGGGGTTACTGCAGGGCCAGGCTTTCAGCAGGCGGAGGGACCCCCGGTGGGCTGAGTGCAGCAGGAGGTGTGGTCAGTCCTCTGGGCCTGGTGGCCGGTAGGGTGACCCCAGGAGTGAGAGAAAAAACTGAAGGGACGTCGGGGACGGATTTGCGTTTTAAAAGTTCCCTGCGCTGCAGCCTCCCTCGCGATGGGGGGCGGAAGGGGCTTCCAGCCCACCCCTCCCCCTCCGCTGCTGCTCCAGGTTTTCTTCCACCGACCTTTGCCCTTGGACTTGGGGGTCGGTGCCTGAGGGAGTGTGCGTCCCCTTGTCCCCGGGGAGCGCAGGTCCCTGGCGAGGTCGCCTGACGACGTGAGCCCACGACGGGCTCCCTTGGCTGGTACGTGGTGCGCGACTCAGACGCGAGTGTCATCCCCACCGCTCGCTCCGGTCCCTTGCGCTGGGGGCCGGGTCCACCGGACCCGCCTCTCTGGGCGCCACCCCGTGCCCGAAGGCGCAGCGGGCCATGCGGTGTGCGCCATAGGGGAGGCTGCACAGTCCTGGGGGTGGCGGGGCGGAGGCTGTGCGGCTGGGACGGTCGCCCGAGGCACGCGGACACGACCCGCACTGCGGCCTTCCCGTCGCTTTTGTTCGTGTGACCCGTTCCTGCCCGCTGGGCAGGGGCTCGGCGACCTGTGCTACAGGAGCCCCCACCGCACCGCCACTGTCTTTGCCGTCCCCCCCCCACCCCCGCGTCTGCGCCGGGGGTTTGTAAAGCGCTCCGCCAGGACGTCACTGTGCGGTGGACCCGCACGCGCCCCGCGCCGCTTCTGCGCTGCTGCCCCTCAGGAGCAAACCGCGACCCTCAGTGGCGTTGGGCAGACTCCGGTGCCCAGGGGGGACCCGGGATCCGCCGCCCCGCGCCCCGCCCCTGCCCTCCTCCCGCCACACTCTCGTCCCCTCCACCTCCCGCCCCTCCTGGCCCCTTCCGCCGCCGCCCCCGCCCCTCCCCATCTTCTTGGGTGGATTCAGCGCTCTGGCTCCAGTGGGACCTCAGCGCTGGGGAGGGGACAGAGGTGGGAGGCGCCCGCTTCCCTCTGGGTCCTGCCCAGTCTTGGGGAGTGGAGGGCTGTGGTCCTCAGCTGTACCCTGCCCCTCCTGACCTCGCGCCAAGAGCCCCCCCGGAATCGGGGAATCGGTCGGGGGCGCTCGCCCAGCCTCTGTCCCCACACCCCGCCCCCACTGATAAGTGGGGTCCGACCTATCTACGCTGATGCCCCACGTGTCCCCTCCCCGCCCCCCAGCTCCACTCAGAAACCCGAGTGCGGGGTTGGGGTATTTTCCAGTGGGTCTCTGTCCTCGGAGGGGCTCGGGGTGGGGGTGGGGGTAGGGGACCCCCTCTGTTAAGGGCTCACTTTTCCCCCCATCCCCGGTAGGGCCTGGGCAGTTTGCCCTGGGTGGGGACTGCGTAGGGGGCTCTAGCGCATCCTCTCCAGTGGGCGTCTGCGGCACTGCGGGGGTCTCGACCTGCAGCCACCCGGTCCCCTCGCTCCCCTTCCCCGGCCCCCAGGGCAGGAGCTGCCACCACGTGGGGGGAGGGGCCGCCGCCTCTGGGAAATGGGTGACTGCGGGGGGCGGGCGAGAGCAGCGCTGGGAAGCCTTTGGGACATGCAGGGCGCGGGAGGGGCGCGGGGATGCGCGGGGCACGGCAGCACACACACGCCGAGGGTCACCGGAGCACCCGAGGGTCACCAGAGCACAGCCACCCTTCCTCCGTCTGTGTCTCCCGAGCCCTCGCCGGGGGCCTAGTGTCTGCTGGGGGCTCCCCGGCCCTGCCCGGGGCCTGCGCTGGCGCTCAGGGTGGGCCGCGTTCTCCTCGGACGCTTTGCTGCGTCTCGGGTCAGGGCCTGAGCTGGGGGCGCGCCAGGGAAGGGTCACCAGTCATTGGGGACAGGCCGCCGATGACGATGAAGTCCGGGAGAAGAGGACAGAGCGTCCAGGCCGGGCCGCGTTTCTGGCGCGGGTTCTGTGCCCTCCGCTTTCTCCAACTCGGGAGCTGTGAGCCTGGGTGGGAAGCGCTGCATCTCTGTGGTCCCAGCACCTCCCCAGCCCGGGGTGTGGACGGCGCCTGGGACGTCACCTAGGGGCTTCCCAGTGCCTGGGAAGCCCCCACTCCCCCTTCCTGCTTAGTTAATGCCTTAGTGGAAAAGCCAGCTCATTACAACATTTGTGGGTTGTTTTCTTTTTTTTCTTTTTTTGAGACAGGGTCTTGCTGTCACCCCAACTAGAGTGCTGTGGTGTCCTCATAACTCACAGCAGCCTCAAACTCCTCAGCTCAAGCGATCCTCGTGCCTCAGCCTCCCGAGTAGAGTAGCTGGGACTCCAGGCGGGCCACCACACCTGGCTAATTTTTCTGCTTTTTGTAGAGATGGGTCTCGCTTTAGCTCAGGCTGGTCTTGAACTCCTGGCCTGAAGCGATCCTCCCGCCTGGGCCTCCCAGAGTGCTGGGATTACAGGCGTGAGCCACCGCGCTTGGCCATCATTTGTTCTTTGAAATGTGTTGGTAACTATTTTTAATATTTCCACATAATTGTCTCCTTAGAAATCGGTTGTGTTACATTGCATGCTTTTAAAATGTGTTTCTGAGAAGGATCCGGTGGGTTTTCGCAGCCAGAGGGGCCGTCGCTCTCTGGGGTGGGAGACGAACTTGGCCAGAGGGAGGCGGCCACACCGTAGAGCAGGGGAGCTCCCTCCTGGCAGGCCACGGGGGCGAGTCTCGGAGAGTCTCTGGCGCCAGCAGCCGGGAGCTGGGACCTGACTTCTCCCCCCCCCCCCCCCCCCGGTCTTCCACAGTAGGGTCCCCCAGGACAGTCGTGGGCGAGGAGGCAGAGTACCCTGGGGAGGCAGGGGTCAGGACCCCCGCCTGCCTCGCAGTCTAGAATGTGGGAGGAGGGGGTGGTCGGGCCTGGTCTGTCTGCAGCGTTTACCTGGGCCAGGTGCTACTGGGGGCCCACTCTGCGCTGACAGGCTCTCTGGGACCCCTCTAGGGGACCGCACTGGCCATGCTGGCCCGGCTCAGACCTGCTCTGAGGGTCTCGGGCACGTCCCTGCTGGACTTGATGGGCTCCTGGGGCTGTGGCTGGGGGGACCTCACTTGCTCCCACCCTGCTCCGGCTGGGGGGACCTCACTTGCTCCCACCCTGCTCCGGCCACCACAGCAGGGGCTCGAGAGTGGAGGTGGCTCTGATGTCATTGTGGAGGCAGGGGACAACAGGTTAGGAAGCAGCTCTGGCAGGAGTGAGAGCTGGCGTGGGGGCTTGGGGATCCGGGAACCCTCGGGTCCCCATCCTGCCTGGCCCTGAGGACAAACCCTCCACCAGTGGCCAGCCTGGCCTCGGATGCCATACCGTGGGGTCCTGGGCACCAGCCTCGGCCTCTTTCCCCCCAGCCTCGCCACACCCGGGCTGGACCTGGGCCTCGCAGGTGTGTTGCGTTGGCCTTTGCAGGCACAGCCAGACGGCGCTGGACATTTGAGTAAAGTCTAGGGTCCAAAGGGGACAGGGCCCACTCAGGAGCCGGCTGGCGTGGAGACGGTCTGCTTCCCTCTGCCCCGTCGGGGGCCCGCCTGGCTGAGATTTCCTCAAACTGAGCAGGGACAGGAGGCCTGGGGCACCAGGCCTGTCCTGCCAAGGAGCCCTCTGGCCAGGTGGCCATTGGCCAGATGTGCCACCAGAGAGGTCACCACCTGAATCCTGGACGGGAAGCACAGCCACCCCGATCCAGGAGCCCTGGGCTGTGGGGACACCTGGGGCCTTGGAGCTCAACTCCCTTGGAAATTCTTCCAAGACATGCTTGTCCCCAGGGTTGCTGAAGCCAGGGTTAGGTAGCACTGAGGGGCTGAAAAAGAGGGAAATCTAGCACCAGGCGAGAGGAGCACTTGAGGCAAGAAAAGTGCATTTATTAATTGTGCGCGACACATGGGGGGCAGGGGAGGCCCGATGGCCAGAGGAGAGGGGCACAGAGGTGGCTGGGGACCGCCTGAGGCTGTGGGGAACGGCTGGGGGCCATGGCTGCTGGCCATGGCTGCAGGTGGCTACTGGGAGCCCCTCTCAATAGTAAGCGAAGGCCATCTCACGTCCATCTGGGCCTGACATGGAGGTGGCAGGCGGAGAAGCCAGGGCTGCTGGCTGTGAGGTCAGCGGACTTCACACCGAGACCTGCACCAGGGCTGGTGCTGGGGCTGGAGCCTGAGGGCAGCTGGAGCGGGACATGGCCCAAGTGCCCAGTGGCCCTGGGGACATGCCCATCAGCAGCTGGACTTCTGGCCCGAGGAGAGGCCACAGCAGGCCGGGCGGGGGCAGGCAGGGCGGCAGAGGAGGGACACAGAGGAGGCCGGGCGGGGGCAGGCAGGGCGGCAGAGGAGGGACACGCAGGAGGCCGGGCGGCAGCAGCTGGGCTGGCAGGAGGAGGCGGGGGCACAGCAGGCAGGTCTGCACACGGGACGGCAGAGGAGGGACACGCAGGAGGACGGTCTGCAGCAACTGGGCTGGCAGGAGGACGGTCTGCAGCAGGATGGCTGGCAGCTAGACTGCTGGCAGCAGGAAGAGGAGGCCCCAGAGCAGACAGGCTCACAGGAGACAGGCTCACAGCACACAGGCTTGCAGCACACGGGCTTGCAGCACACAGGCTCACAGCACACAGGCTTGCAGCACACGGGCTTGCAGCACACAGGCTCACAGCACACAGGCTTGCAGCACACAGGCTTGCAGCACACGGGCATGCAGCAGGACTGCTGGCAGGGGGAGGAGGTGCAGCAAGCCAGCTGGCAGCTAGACTGCTGGCAGCAGGAGGAGGAGGCCTCAGAGCACACGGGCACACAGCACACGGACACACAGCACACGGGCTTGCAGCACACGGGCACACAGCAGGACTGCTGGCAGGGGGAGGGGGTGCAGCAAGCCGGCTGGCAGCTAGACTGCTGGCAGGGGGAGGGCGTGCAGGTGCTGGTGCAGACTGGTCGGCAGGGGCTGGACACGCAGCTCACTGGGCTGCACACCAGGGTCAGGCAGGGGGCCGGGGCGCAGCAGCTGGGGGCGCAGCAGGGGGGCTCGCAGCAGCTCTCTGGGCAGTCGTCCCCCTGCCAGGAGTCGGGGCAGGAGTCGCAGGAACCGGGCAGGCAGACCCGGCTGCCGTAGCTCAGGTCGCTGGAGCAGACGGACACGGCGGACGCGGCCATGCTGGGGTTGAGCTGGGCAGGGTGTGGGTGGGTGTGTGAGTGGGTGAGTGAGTGAGTGTGTGGGGTGCTCGGCGCTGGCAGCCTTTATACCCCTCCCGCCCTGGTTGTCCCGGCCCCACAGCCGCCCCTTCCTTGTTGGCAGCGCCGCGGCCAGGCCGTCATTAGGGTGTTTGTTTGCCTGTGATGTTGTCCAGCTCGTAAACGTCCTGCCACGTCTGGGCTGTAGTCCATCCCATGTGGTCCCCTGGGGGCAGGGGTGCGGTGGGCGTGCTCCCAGCAGGGCTGTGGGGCATGGGGGACACAGGGTCGGGTGGGGGGGACATGCCTTGTGCTGTCCCTGGTGAGTTGGGACCTGTCCTGTCCCTTGCCCGGCAGTCCCAGGACACTGGCTCTCCCTGCTGGGAGCCGGCACGTCATAGGAGGGGCTTCCCATGGTGCAAACACCCCCTCCACCTGGTGACAGACGACTCGGATTGGGGGGTGTTCGGTGACCTGCCCAGGGCCATGCGGCTGTGAGGGGCTGTGACTGGACCCAGAGCCCTTGGCCCGAGCTCTGGACGACGGCTCAGCCCACGGCCTCTGCGCCCCCTGCGCTGTGTCTGCTGCTCGCCTTGCCCTTGGCTGGGAGGTGACAGGACTGGGCATTGTAGGACAAGGACGAGGGCTCGGCCCCTGCCCGCTCAGGCACGACGGTAGCCTCCTGGGCCGTGAACACACAGGGTGTCCCTGCCTCACTGAGGGCGGCCACCAGTCCTTGTCCCCCGGGGTCCCTGCTGTGTGCCCTGTGCTGCTCCCTGTCCTGAGCCTGCACCTCCCCCGACCAGCCCTGCCCAGGGCCCCGCCGCAGCCCCCAGCTGCGTTCAGGCATCTCGATGTGTCATGATCTCTGGTCACACGCGTGGTCCCCGCGTGGCAGAGACGAAGTGCAGGAGCTCCTGGCCCTGTGTGCCGCCCCCGTCACCAGGGCTTCCTCCCCCGTCAGCCAGTCCTAATGCTGACTGTGCCTTCACGTTTTTACATAAAAGCAAAGTGCACGTGCATAGTTCATTATAAAACACGGCCTGCGTTACAGGATGTGGAGTAGAACGTTCCGTGTTGCCCTGAACCGGCCATGGCGGACACTACCTCGTGTTCTAGTGCTGGTGTCTGGTCAGACCTTTCCCACGGGGCTTCCTAATACGACAGACGCTGACCGCCTACGGCCCGCCGCCCCCACCACCGTCCTGCCCAGGGGGTGGGAAGGGGCTGTGGAGGTGGCTGTCCCCTCAGCCCCATGCAGCGAGTGCCTCCCACTCTGCCCACAGGCCGTCTGCTCCCCACGGCGGGTCCCCGGGAGCTGGTCAGAGAGGCTGCAGCAGTGGCCAGGGAGCCCACAGTGCTGGCCCCGCCACGCCTCCTCCCTGTGCCACCCCTGCAGGGGTCAGAGCCCAGCAGAGGCAGAAGGAGGACCAGGAGGCAGGTCACGCCCTGGCCACGGTGTCCCTGAGCCCACTAGACCTGCACGTGGGGGGCTGGGATGGGACTGGGCTCAGATCCCAGAGGAGCGTCTGGAGCCCCTCTGTGTGGGGCTGTGGTTCTGCTCGACTCCTGAGACCAGAGTCTCTGCTGCGCTCCAGTGACAGGCGCTCAGTCCCGCCACCGACGTGTCTGCAGCGTGTCTGGCTGCTCCTGCTCGTTGTCTGGTGTTCTCTGCTCTGGTGTCCAAAGGCAGACTGGGCGTCAGCAGGGACAGAGTGTGCCCGGCTGCCCGTCCGTCTCCAGAGATCTAACAGTGCCTGGCACAGGGAAGATCGTTAATAAATATTGGCTGAAAAACAAACGTTTTCAGAGAAATCACGGAATAACAATTTCAAGTTCTGAAATGGTTCCATCCTGCCGCCTTTTCTCATCTGCGCAAAGCGCTCTGTCGCGTTCTGCTCCACGTGTGCGGAGTTGACTCGCGTCAGACCGGTCGTCCAGCTGAGAAAAATCGGGAACCTGGTTCCAGGAGCTGCCAAGACAGCTGAGGCCTGAGTGATGGGATCCCCATCGGAGGGAAGGTGCACAGACGTTCGTCTGCTGGTCACCGTGGGTTTGCTTAAGGCACTTGCCCATCACGGGTCACAGCCAGAGGCTGAGAGGCTCAGCGGAGGTTTCAGTCGTCTCGTGGAATTGGAAGACACACCCCACAGGGCAGCCCCTGACCAGCCAGAGGATTCTGGAAAGGAGCCCAGGCTTCTGGTTGGAAACACTGAGGTAATCTTTGCTGATGATATGATATTATATCTAGAAAACCGCAAGGATTCCACCAAGAGACTCCTGGAACTGATAAATGAATTCAGTAGAGCCTCAGGATACAAAATCAATACACACAAATCAGAGGCATTCATACATGCCAATGATAGTCAAACTGAGAAGCAAATCAAAGACTCAATACCCTTCACAATAGCAACAAAGAAAATACAGTACCTAGGAATACATTTAAGGCAGTAAAAGACCTCTACAGGGAGAACTATGAAACACTGAGGAAGGAAATAGCAGAGCATGTAAACAGGTGGAAAACCATACTATGCTCGTGGATCAGTAGAATCAACATTGTCAAAATGTCTGTATTACCCAAAGTGATTTACAGATTCAATGCAATCCCTATTAAATTACCAACATCATTTTTCACAGATATAGAAAAAATAATTTTACACTTCATATGAAAGTAGAGAAGACACCGTTTTGCAAAAGCAATTTTAGGCAATAAGAACAAAATGGGAGGTATTAATTTGCCAGACTTCAAACAATACTACAACACTGTGGTTATTAAATCAGCTTGGTATTGACACAAGTGCAGGGACACAGACCAGTGGAACAGAACAGAAAACCCAGATATAAAACCATCCTCATATAGCCATCTCATCTTTGACAAAGCAGACAAAAACATACACTGGGGAGAAGAATCCTTATTCAATAAATGGTGCTGGGGGAACTGGATGGCCACATGTAGAAGACTGAAACAGGACCCACACCTTCACCTCTCACAAAAATCAAGTCATGGTGGATAACAGATTTAAACCTTAGGTGTGAAACTATTAAAATTCTAGAAGAAAATGTGGGACAGACTCTTATAGACATTGGCCTAGGCAAAGAATTTATGAGGAAGACCCCAAAGGCAATCACAGCAACAACAAAATAAATAAATGGGACCTGATTAAATAAAAAAGCTTCTACACAGCCAAAGAAACAGTCACGAGAGCAAACAGACAAACCTACAGAATGGGAAAACATGTTCGCGTGCTACACATCTGATAAAGGACTGATAACTAGAATCTATTTAGAACTCAGGAAAATCAGTAAGAAAAAAATCAAACAACCCTATCAAAAAGTGGGCAAAGGACATGAATAGAAATTTTTCAAAAGAAGATAGAATGGCCAATAAACATGAAAAAATGCTCAACATCTCTAATCATCAGGGAAATGCAAATCAAAACCACAATGAGATATCACTTAACTCCAGCGAGAACGGCCTTTATCAAAAAGTCCCAAAAAAATAAATGTTGGCGTGGATGCGGAGAGACAGGGACACTCATACACTGCTGGTGGGACTGCAAACTTGTGCAACCACTGTGGAAAGCAATATGGAGATACCTTAAACAGATACAAGTAGAACTACCATTCGATCCAGCAATCCCATTATTGGGCATCTACCCAAAAGATCAAAAGACATTCTATAAAAAAGACATCTGCATCCTAATGTTTATAGCAGCACAATTCACAATCGCAAAGATGTGGCAACAACCCAAATGCCCATCAACACATGAGTGGATTAGTAAAATGTGGTATATGTATACCATGGAGTACTACTCAGCTATAAGAAATAACGGTGATATAGAATCTCTTATCTTCTCCTGGAAAGAGTTGGAATCCATTCTACTAAGTGAAGTAGCCCAAGAATGGAAAAATAAGCACACATGTACTCACCAGCAAATTGGTTTCACTGATCATCACCTAAGTGCACAGTTGGGAATAACACCAATTGGGTGTCAGCCAGATGGGGGGGGAGGGGATGGGTGTGTATCTACATGATGAGTGCAATGTGCACTGTCTGGGGAATGGACACGCTTGAAGCTATGACTGGGGGATTGGGGCATGGGCAGTATACATAACCTAAACTTTTGTACCCCCATAATATGAAATAAAATTAAAAAAAAAGAAACACTGAGGTAAGCGAAAGGCTGCTCCCTAGGGCGGAGAGCAAACCAGAACCAAATCCAGGCCCACCCAGCATCAGCTCCAGTGGAACCAGACGGTCTGCCCAGGACCCACTGCCTGCCGGGAACAGAAGTGGGTCTCTGGAGCCAGGTCCCATCAATATAGACTCTAGTCATCTTATAATTTTCACGTGCAAAGTCAGATATTCAGTCAAATCTACTGGGCACACTAGAAGACAAGACCAACTGACAAAGGACCAAGAGAAAAAGCCAACACTAGGAACAGCCCTGCAGGAGATTTAGATATCAGAATTGGCAAACTTGGATTTAAAGTAACTGCGATTGATTTCTTCAAGAAAATAGAGGGCAAGGTGGGAAATTTCAGTGGCAAACTGGGTTTATGAACCAGAATCCAAGAGAAATTCTAGACAGAAAGAGCAAAGGAACTGAAGTTAACTTAATAGATTAGCTTAACAGCGTATTAGGCAAAACCAAAAGCAGACTAGTGAAGGAGCAGAGATGGGGAATATCAAGACTGAGCACAGCGAGGGGGAGAAAAGGGTTAAAGTACATTTAGTGGAGCAATAAACGTAAGGGACGTGCTGAAAAGATGGTTTGAATCCTAGAAGGAGAGAATGAGGTGGGGGCAGTAAAATATTTGAAGATATAATGGACAAGAAATTTAAATTGATGAAAGACTCATAGATGCAAAGGCATTTGAGAATCTTTAGCACAACAAATACAAAGAAAACCACGTCTGGGCACACTGGGGCTCCTGTGTGCCCACAGAGTCCGACTGAGGCCCCCTTGGTCCCTGAGACTGAGAAGTGTGGGAGGCATCGCTGCCCAGGTCACGGGGTGCAGGGAGGGTGTGGAGGAGGACAGGAGGGACAGTGTGGCCCTGGCGTCCTCCCTGCCTCCCTTGCAGGGAGCTAAGACACCTCCAGCAGGCCTCCCTCCTGCCCTCTGGTCTGCGCACGTTCTCACGTTGTCCTGGGTGTCCTCTACTGTCACCACGGCGACCTTTCCTTCCCCGCCTGCTGCCACCCCCCCCCCCGCCCCCCACCCCCCGCCCCCCGCCCAGAAGGCGGGAGAGCCTCTCGGTCTCTCTCTGTGTCCCAGCGGTGCCCATGCGGGAGCAGAGGCGTCCCCAAGCGTCCATGAGTGCAGGAGCCCAGGACGCCCAAACCATCCCTAGCAGAACTCCTGGGCGCTGGGCCAGCTGATGCCGCGTCTCCCCCAGTCTCCCACGTCCCGGCACAGCTGCGGGCCCTGCCACCCTGGGACAGCCCACCCAGGCCCGGAAGGAGCTGCTTCTACCCACAGTGGGGGGCTCTGGCCTGAGCCCAGGTGGTGCCCAAGGGAGTTGGCCAGGGAGCACAGCTGGACCCTGCAGGACCTGGGGGTGGCTGGACGGGCAGATTTTTAGTTCTGTTCCGTCGGCCTGTGCAGCCGTCCTGATGTCAGTACCACACTGTTTCGACTACTGTAGCTTTGTGGTAAGTTTTGGCATTGGGACATGTGACTCCTCCAGCTTTGTTCTTCTTTATCAAGGTTGTTTTGGCCATTCTGGGGCCCTACAATTCATGTGAATTTGAGGATCAGCTTTTTCATTTTTGGAAAAAAGACTATTGGAATTTGATAAGGACGGCATTGACTCTGGAGATTGCTTTGGGCAGTGCTGACATCTTAATAGTGAGTCTTCTCATCCGTAGCATGGGATTTTTTCCATTTATTATTATCCAGGTCTTTAACTCTTTCAGCGATGTTTTATAGTTATCAGTGTACAAGTCTTTCACCCCTTGGTTATATTTATTTCTAGGTATTTCATTCTCTTGGATGCCATTGTAAATGAGGTTGTTTTCTCTATTTCCTTTTCAGATGGTTTGTTGCTGGTGTGTAGAAACACATGAGTGTTGTGTGTTGATTTTGACTCTAAAACTTTGCTGAGTTCTCTAATAAAAGCTCTAGGAGCTTTCTGATGGGTTCTCGGGGATTTTCTATCTACAGGATATCATCACCTGTGAATAGAGATAATTTTACTTCTTCCTTTCCAATTTTGATGGCTTTTGTTTCTTTTTCTTGTCTACTAGCTGTGGCTAGAACTTCCAGTACGATGTTGAACAGCAGCAGTGAGAACAAACGTCCTGTCCTGTCCCTGACCTTAGTGGGAAGCTTTTGGTCTCTCGCCACGGAGCGCAATGCTAGCTGTGGGCTTTTCCCATAGGCCCTTTATCGTCTTGAGCAAATTCCCTACTACTCCTAGTTTTCTGAGTGTTTTTATCATGAAATGGTGTTAGATTGTGTCAAAGCCTTTCTGTGTTAATTGAGATCATGTGTTTTTCCCCCTTCACCCTGTTAATATGGTATTTTATTAATATATTGATTTTTTTTTAACTGGGTTTTCAGCTGATGATTGATTATTTTTACTGTTGAACTATTTTTGCATTCCTGGGCTAAATCCCACTTAATTGTGGTGTATAATCCTTTTAATATGCTGTTGGATTTGGTGTGCTAGTATTTTGTGGATGATTTTTATATCTATATTCGTAATATACGCTGGTCTGTTCTTTTCTTTTCTTTTGATGTCTTGTATGAGTCTATATCAGGGTAATGCTGGCCTCAGAATGAATTAGGAAGAGTTTCTTCTGATTTCTGGAGGAATTTGAGAAGGTCTTGTGTTAATTCTTTAAATGTTTGGTAGAATTCACCAGTGAAGCCATCTTGTCCTGGGCTTTTCTTTGTTGGGAGGTTTTTGGTTAATAATTCAGTCTCTTTACTTGTTCTAGGTCTGTTGGTATTTTTCTTTCTTTTTAGTCAGTTTAGATAGTTTGTGTCCATAGACATTTTTTATTCTGGATTATCTAATGCGCTGGCATACGGTTGTCCACAGTAGCTTCCTAGTGACGTCTCACTTTCCTTTCTGGTCTCGGTTGTCTGCACCTCCTCTCTCTGTCCTGTGTCAGTCTGGCTAAAGGGCTGTCAATTTTTTTGATGTTTTCAAAAAATCAACCTTTGGTGTCAGGAATTCTGTGCTGTTTTTCTATTTCCTATTTCGTTTGTCCCTGCTCGGGTCCTATCACGTCCTTCCCTCCTCTGCTGCGGGTTTAGCTTGCTCGTCTTGTTCTAGCTCCGCACGCGTGAAGTTAGGTCTTGGTTTGAGATCTTTTTTCTCTTTTTAATGTAGCGTTTACAGCCTGAACTTGCTCTGTGCGCACTCCCTTCCTCCTTGTGTGGTGTTGCGATGTTAATTCGTCTCTAAGTGTTTTCTGATTTCCCTTGTGAGTTCTTCTTTGGTAAGCTTTTTTTTTTCTTTAACAAAGAGTGTATCATTTAATTTTCATGTATTTGTGAATTTTCTAGTTTTCCTCTGCGATTTATATCTAGCTTCATTCCCTCATGGTTGGCAAAGATTCTTTGTATGATTTCGATATTTTGGAAATTCATTGAGGCTTTTTTTGTGGCCCAGCATGTTCCATGTGCGCTGGAGGAGAATGTTTACTTTGCTGTTGTTGGGAGTTGGCATGTGTCTGTCGTGACCAGCTGGCTCGTGGTGGCGCCCAGTCTCTGCTTCCCTGCCGCCCTTCTGTCTGGATGTTCTGCCCATTACTGAAAATTGAGTAGCAAAGTCCCCAGATGTTACCGGAGCACTATTTCTCACTTCCGTTCTGTCAGTATTTGCGTCATATGTTCTGGGGCATATATGTTTATAATTCTTACATCCTCTTGATATAATGTGTAACATCCTGTCGTGCGTTTGTGCAGTAGGTGCAGCGTGGGTGAGCAAGTCCTTGGCGTTCGTAGGGCCTTAGTGTACTGGTGGGATGCAGGGGGCTTGGAAAGGTCACTGCAAAGGCAGCTGTGAGGAGTGGCCGGTTCCCCACGCTGTGTTGACAGTTGGGAGCATCCGAGACACAGGGGCGAGGCCATTCTTTGCATCAGCTCTGCCCCGGGTACCTAATGACGTATGTGCCAACTCCAGCTGTCTCGAGGCTTGGAGAGAGAGGGGGGCTCAAAGCAACAAGGTTTTAAAACTGTGTTCTTAGGACACATTTCAGATGCCACTTAGGTGAGGTGGGAAGAGAGAGAGGGACAGAGGTGGGGAGAGAGGAGGGAGGAGAGCAAACTGACAGGTCTCTGGATTTTCCATGCCAGTTCAGATTAGAGAAGCCACGTTTTTATCTGGTTTATATACTTGACGTCTAGATCAGATTGAGTGTGAAACAGTGTTTCCACTGCTTTAAAAAAAACATTGAAAAGAACCAGGTGCAGTGGTGGCGCCTGTAGTCCCGCTACTAAGGAGACTGAGGCAGGAGGATTGCTGAGTCCAGGAGTTCGAGGCCAGCCTGGGTGACAGAGTGAGTCCCCATCTCTTAAAAAACAAAATAAAAAACTGTTGAAAAGCAGATGGCCACACAGAAGATACAGTACGAGCCATGTAGTTTTAGGAAAGCACGCATGCTTACTGACCAGTTTCATCACTGATAATTTGCCGCCGTGTGTCGTGCTCGGGGGGAGGACTGTCTGTCTGTGCCTGTCCGCCGCCCTGCTTGTCTATTTGACCACTGGCATGTCGTGGGCGCTGCCCGGTGAGTTGGCAGCGCGCAGAGCTGCTGACGGGATGTCTGACGCCGGCCTGAGTGTTGTTTCTTTGTAGGTGACATTTTTGTTGGTTTGTTTTATTCTCCAGAAGGTTTTGGGAGCCACTTACTGTCTCTGGTGTTCTGCAGTTTCCGCAGGGCATGTGGAAGATCTTCCCGTTCATTTTTCGTGGCGTCTTGAGTCTTTTCAGCCTGAAGTCGCGTGTTTAGCTTTGGGAAATTTCTGACCTGAGAGCTCATTTCCTCGTCCTCCCGCCGCCTCCTCGCCGGTCTTTCGGAGACTCCCATGCGCACAGGCTGCGTCCCCCGGGCTGGTCACTGTGGCATTGGTTCCTCTCACATTTTCTATCTCGTTCATGTTTTGTTCTAAAGCTGAGAGATTTCTCAACGTCATCTTCCAGCTGCTCTATTTCGTTTTAAATATCAACATGATACATAATATCTATGACTTTTTGGGGATAATTTTTATAATTGGTCCTTTTCAAAGCATCTTGTCTTTGTTTTTGTAGATGCAACATCTCCCTGAATGTCTGTGAGTGCATTTGGGATGGTTTTAAAAAGGACTTTTCTGTTCCTTAAATCAACTGTTTCCTCTGGGTGTATTTTTTTGTTTGTTTGTTTTTGAGACAGGATCTCTCTCTGCTGCCCAGGCTGGAGTGCAGTGGTGTGGAGTGCTGTGGATCACAGCTCACTGCAGCCTCCAACTCCTGGGCTCAAGTGATCCTCCTGCCTCAGCCTCCCGAGTAGCGGGGACTACAGGCACCTGCCACCACAGTTGGCTAATTGTTTTATTTTTTGTAGAGACAGGATGTCACTATGTTGCCCAGGCTGCCTGTGAACTGCTGGCCTCAAGTGGTTCCCCCGCCTTGGCCTCCCAAAGTGCTGGGATCACAGGCTGAGCCACTCGCCCAGCCTCCTCTGGGTGCCCTTCTGTATTTGTTTACCTTGGTCTTGGTTTCTCTTGCTGCCGGCCTCCCTCGCATGCTGCGGTGAGTGGGGGTGGCCCTGGCTTCTCCGGGCTCCTCTTCTGTGTGTCTGTTTCCTGTTACAGAAGCTCTGGCCTGATCGGGGTGACGTGGGGCTCTGTGCATGGGTGGTCTGTCCGCAGTGGCCTCGCTTTGGGACAGGAGCCGTGGAGCCCAGGACTGGGACGGGGACTGTGTGTCTCACACGCCCGCAGCTCCCTCAGAGGCTTTGCCCCAGGTGAAGGGTTACATGTTCCTAGCGGTGCACACGGTGGACATTCTGGGCTGTGTGGGGGACTGCCAGGCGTTTGGCCTTGGGGGGCCTGCTGGGCGGTGCCAGGCTGACCTTCTGTCCCTCCCTTCCCTGCAGCTGTCCCCACTCCTGAGGGGGAGCAGGGGGACCCTAGAGCTCTGGGGCCAGGCTGGGCCCCCTGCTCCTGCCCTGGCCGACACACACCCCTCTGCTTCCCACTGCGTTTGCTGAAGTCCCCTCCCCTGCAGTGGGTCTCGGGAAGGCTGAGACGGGAACGGTGGGCTCAGCCGACCGTCTTGAACCGGAAGCAGCGACTCTGTGGTGCGGCTGTCCCAGCTCCCTGCTGCTGCCCCGTGAGGCACCGTCCTTCCCTCTGAGTGCTGGTACCTGGTCCTGGCATGTGCCCACGTCCCTTTCGCTGTGGCCCGGCTCTCTGGACCTCAGGTTGCCACGGCACGGAGGCTGTTGGTTTGACCTCCCGTCCAGGACAGGAATCCCATTTGTGGCTTCTAATTTCTATGAAAATTTTTATTATTTTCATCTACTTAACTATTAACTATTATTTTCTATTTTATTTTAAATTTGTTACAAAAATTTCACCCAGTGTTGCGCTCACTAGCCATATCAGGCGTCTGTCCGTCAAACCATCCTCTGTGAACCCGCTTAGCTCTTTCTTGCATTTCCAAGTGAGCTGCACCAACGGGATACCGTGCTCGAGCACGCTGGCCAGCCGGCCACTAGCTAGGGCTCAGGGTTTGTGCTTTTGCAAGTGAAATAATGCAAATCTCCAGGGAATCAGTCCATGAATTTTGACAACTGGGCAAACACAGGGAACCCAAACCCACCAAGATTCAATACACGACTGTCTTCCCCGATGCTGTCGAGCCCCAGACGAAATTCTGCCCCTGCCCTCCTTGGTCAGTTCCACCCAACTGCCCAGAGACAGGCACTGTTATCTTTTAAAGCTTAAATTAGTTCACTCTGTCTGAAAACTCCATTTTTATGGACTCACACAGCAAGCGCTCCCGTGCCCGGCACGGCCTGTCTCAGACTCCCGGGGCGGTGGCTTCTGCGGCGTTCCCTTCTCTCCTGGGTGAACTCGCTTCTGCGCTGGACCCTCTGATCCTGTCGTCTTCACTCTTGCCGTTGTCGTCGCTATTTCTCTCCTTCTTGAGGTGAGATCGTTTCCACTGCGGAGTCTCCCAGTTCACCGACTCTTCCTTTCCTACCACGTGGCTCCTGGCTCCCAGCCCCGGCCCCCAGGTGTCACCGTGACGCCCTGTCCTTGGACCACGCGATCCCACCCGGCCTCCTGCACCTGCACCCAGAGTGGGGGTTTCCAGCCTCCCGGCACACGCGGGTGTCCCCAGCAGTGTCCAGCCCCTCCCACAGCCGCTGCTGCCTGCGGGGGACGAACACTGGCCCTGAGCCTGGCACTGCAGGGCCAGCTGGGCACTGTCGCCTCTCGGGGCCCCAGACCACCCGCGGCGCCCCCGCTACTCTGCCCCTGGTGAGTCCATTTCTTCCCCAGGACTCGGCCCTCGGGGAGGCGTGTCACACATGACTTTCTCGTCCCCCCTTGCATTCGCTGCCCGCCACGGCAGGAACCCGAGGCCGGGACTGTGCTGTCAGCACACGGCGTGCGTTTGCTGCGGGAACAGGAGACCCGCGGACAGACGGCCGTGTGGCAGGGCTAGCTGGCGCTCTGTGCAGGGCGGGTGGCGGGTCTGGTGGCCTTGGCAAGTCGGCCTCTCTCTCCTGGGCTCTGCGGGTGCAGCGCAGAGGGGGCCGCAGACCACACGTGCGCAGACGGGCTCGCTGGGCCCAGAAGGCGACTTACACACTCAGACAGGGACGCACACGGGGCCCACAGACGAGGGAGTTTGCACCCTGTGCTTTAAAGCTTTCTGTGGGGAATCTACGCTCACAACACGGGGTCGCCTCCGACCTCACTGACAGCGTCACCCAAAGCAGAAACAGGGTTCAGAGCGTCGAGTGGAGCCAGGGGTGCCGTGTGCACGACCCGGCCTGAAACACGACAGGAACCTGCACAGAGTCCAACCAGACCGCCCTGTTTACCGAGAAGAAATCCGCCCCGGGGCCAGGGGTGTTTATGGCGGGGCAGACGCAGGGAAGTGACCTGCGAGAACAGGTGTGGGGACACGTGGAGGAAGCAGCACGAGGAAGACAACAGCTGTGCCTCTGCTGTGCCCGACGCTGCGCCTGGGTATAAAGGCCGCGCAGGGACAGAGCTCCTGACACCAGCACCCTCCTCCCCAGCCCAGCCCGCCGCACCCCAGCATGTGCCACCCCAGCTGCTCCTCAGGCTGCCAGCTAGCCGGCTGTGTGCCCAGCCCCTGCCAGGCATCCTGCTGTGTGCCCCTGCCCTGCCAGTCCTCTGCGTGCCTGCCTGTGAGCTGCAGGCCTGCCGTGTTCGTGCCCGTGAGATGCCAGTCCTCCGTGTGTGTGCCCGTGAGCTGCAGGCCCACTGTGTGCATCAGCCCCTCCTGCCAGTCCTCTGTCTGTGTGCCCGTGAGCTGCAGGCCCACTGTGTGCGTGGCCCCCTCCTGCCAGCCCACTGTGTGCGTCAGCCCCTCCTGCCAGTCCTCTGCGTGCCTGCCCGTGAGCTGCCAGTCGTCCCTGTGTGTGCCCGTGAGCTGCAGGCCCACTGTGTGCGTCACCCCCTCCTGTCAGTCCTCTGCATGCCTGCCCGTGAGCTGCCAGTCGTCCCTGTGTGTGCCCGTGAGCTGCAGGCCCACTGTGTGCGTCACCCCCTCCTGCCAGTCCTCTGGGTGCTGCCAGCCCCCCTGCCCCGCCCTGCTCTGCAGACCCGTTCGCTGCAGCACCCCTTCCTGCTGCTGACCACGAGTCCCCAAACCAGCTGCCCCCAGTGCAGATGGGTCCACACCTGCTCCCCGCCCAGCACGAGCGCTTGGTGGGTCCCCAGGTTCTGCCCGTGGGACAAATGCAAGTTGCTCAGCAAGGCCTGTGACCGCTTGGGTGAGAAGGTGGCAGGATGATCCAGGCCCTCCCTGACCCCTCAGGATGTCCTGGCCCCGAGGATCCTTCTCTCACTCCAGCGGGAAACCCAAGGCCGTGTGAGCCAATAAATCAGCCTTCCCTGTCAGCTCGTCTGTCCTTTGTCTCGTCACATGACCGAAGTTCCTCCCGTGAAGGTGCACACTAACGTGTGGGACAGCAGCCGCTCCTCAGGGAGCCTCCGTCCCGATGCTGAGCTAGAGTGGAGGGTCGCTAGTGGCGGTGGAGGTGGCCTGAGGGTGCTGTCCCCACAGCCACCTCCTGAGACTCCCACCGCCAGTGGGAGGAAAAGTAGAAGAAATAGTCCTCGACCCTGCAAGATGGGTGAGCAACAGGCCTGGGGCCAGGTCCCGTGCAGTACCCACAGGACTGCGACAACAGGGAGGGCAGGACACGCTGTCACACAGGGCACCAGCACCCAGGAGAGCAGCGTGTGCTGCCCAGGCAGGGGGAGCAGCAAGTCTGGGAAAGCCTCCCCTCCACATCCCGGGCCCAGAGGGCCTGCCTGAGACCATCCTGCACCAGGACCACAGAGAGCCGTCCTCCTCCCCCAGCGGCCCACCAAGCACGGCTCAGTGAGCAAGGTCAGGCCAGCTCTGGGAATGGGCAAAAGTCTGCAGAGACCCCCAGTGTGCGGCAGGCAGGCTGGGGCATCCGAAACTTAGGATGGGGCAAAACCACTGAGCTCCCAGCCCTCAGCCTAGGCACGAGCATGGGCAGCCCACCGCAAGAGGGACGTGGGGGTCTTTGGTACACAGAAGGCAACCACAGTAACAAGAAACCCCAGCCAAGGTCAGAGTCTGAGCAGACTGAGTCAACCTCCCCCTGCCACCCCCACACTAATTACCTCACTGGACAGAGACACACCCATCACAGGAGGAAATCCTGTTTATGTCACTCTCAATTGTTTACTACATGATGCGGGATATTCAGTGAAAATTATGAGACATGCAGAAAAGCAAGGAAAACCCACCACTGTCAAGAGACAAAGCAGCCAACAAAACCAGACTCAGAAATGACCCCGGTGTCAAAGCTGTCAGACACAAAGTTTAAAATAACTATGATGATCATGTCAAAGGATCAAGTGTACAGTATGGACGGCACATACAAACAGATGGGAATTTCAGCAGAGTGATGGAATCTATGAGAAAGGGTCCAATGGATATGGTAGCAATCAAAATGCAGTATCAGAAAGGAATTCCTTCAGTGGGCTCATCAGTATGCATGATACAGCCAAGTGTGGAAGCCTTGAACTTGAAGATAGGTCAATAGAAACTGCCCAGATTAAAACACAAAGAGCAACATGGTGGGGGTGGGCTGTGGGGAAGACACAAGCAAAACATCCAAGAGCTCTAGGACATGTCAAATCCTTCTTTTTGTGTGTGATCGGAGTCCCAGCAGGAGAGAGAGAAAGAACAGGTCAGAAGACACATTGAGAAGTAATATCTGATAGATTTTCTAAAAATGATGAAATGCATAAAACCACATATCCAAAATGTTGTGAGAACCATAAGTTGGATAATATCTCCCCTCCATAAAAAAGTGAGTAGAGACATCATATTAAACCTGAGACTGTCAAAAACCACAGGTCAAGAGGAAATCATGAAAGCATCCAGATTAAAAAAGAATACTACATGCAGAAGCAAGAAGATGAGAACTAGATCAGACCTCTAATCAGAAATTATTCAACCCAAAAGACATCTCTAAAATACTAAACCAGAAATCTGTCCACGTTGCAAAACTGAAAGTGTCTTTCTAAAATGAAAGTAGGTGCTGGGAGGGCGGGTGTCACAGCGTTGGCGGCTGTGGCCGCGGGAAGTGAGTGGTGTTACCCAGAGGGCCCTGCGCCGCTGTTCTCCGCGGGCACTGGCGCTGCTCCCTGCCCCTCCCCGGCCATGGCGTTCAGGTTCGCAGCCTTCTGCTACATGCTGGCACGCAGCTCACCACCGTGCTCATCTTCTTCGCCATCTGGCACATTCAAATATTTGATGAGCTGAAGACCGATTACAAGAATCCCTCAGAGCAGTGGAATGCCCTGAACCCTCTTGTACGTCCCGAGCACCTCACCTGTGCCTTCTTCTGCATCATGTTTCTCTGTGCAGCAGAGTGGCTCACACTGGGTCCAACGCACCCTGTAAGCATACTAAACCACAAAGAGGCGTAGAATGAGGAAAGAGGGAAAAGGAACTGAAGGGATAGAGAACAATCAGCAAGATGATATTTTACATTTAGGTGTGTCAATGATCATATGAAATGCAAACTGTCTAAACACCAAAATCAAAGACTGAAGTTTCCAAGTGGCTGCAAAGGCAAGACCCAACTATATTCTATTTACCAGAAGCCCCAGAGTAAATATAAAAACATATTAATACGTAGGTAAAAATTAAGCAGGTGGAAGAATACACCATAGGAACACTAATCAAATAAAGTTGGAAAGGCTTATTAATACCAAACTTGATTTGAGATCATGAAATATTACCAGGGCTAAAGAGGAATATTGCAGAATGAAAGGGTCAGTGCACCAAGGAACCGTAACAGGTCCAGTGTGCAAGCTCCTAACGACTCTTCCAAGAGTACTGAACGGAATGACGTGCGCAAAAGCTGAGAGTGGACAGGAGAAGTGACAGAGCACAGTTACCACTGGATTCCAGCTTCACGGAGCAAGGAGACAGAAAGTCAGAAGGATGCAGAAGGCCCGAACAGCACCAGCAATGAACTTGACCTCACTGACATCCGTAGAACACTGCACCCAACAGTATAATGCAATAATACACATGGAACGTTCACCAAAAAGACCTGCTCTGCACCATTTAAACAATGAAGCTCAACACATTTAGAGGAGTTGCAATCATGCAGTGTATGTTCTCTGAGCACGATGGAATTAAATTAGACATTAATGAGAAAAGGAGAGCTGGAAATGCCCCGCATATTTGGACAGTAGCCGGCACACTTCTAAATGATCCATGGTTCAAAGAAGAAGTCATAAGAGAAGTAGGGAAATATTTTGAATTAAATACAAATGAACAGCCATGTCACAACATGTCGAACTCAGCTAAGCCGTGTTTAGAGGGATAAAATGATATTAAATGTTTATATTCGCAAAGAAGAAAGTCCTGAAATCAATTATTTAAGTTTGCGCTTTAAACTAGGAAAGAAAAGCAAGTTAAACTCAAAATAAGCAAAATAATTAAAATACCAGCAAAAACAATGAAGTAGAAAATAGGAAAAAAAGATCCATGAAACTAAAAGCTGCTTCTTTGAGAAGAGCAATAAAATTGGTCACTCTCTAGCCAGACTGACCAGACAAATTAAGAAGAAGAGAAGACACCAAACACCGGTGTTAGCAATGAGGTAGGGACATCATACGGGATCTCACAGTTATCTTAGAGATTATAAGGAAATGATATAAATGACTTAATGCTATTAATTTGATAACTTAGGTGACATGGACAAATTTCTTTAAAAAACAAATGTACTAAGGCTTATACGAGAGATTTAGCTAACCCGAATAGTGCCATATCTATTAAAGAAATAGAATTCACAGTTAAAAATATTTCAACAAAGAAAACTCTAGGACCAAACTGTTTCATTGACAAATTCTACCAAACATTTAAGGAAGAAATACTATGAATCCTACATGAACTCTTTCAGATATTAGAAGGAAAGGAACCCTCTCCAATTCTTTGTATAAAGTCAGCATAATCTTGACATCAAAATTAGACAAAAACATTTAAAAAATACTACAGACTAATATCTCTTACGAACACAGATGCAACAATTTTCAACAAAATACTAGCACATCAAATTCAGAAATACATAAAAGAGTTAAAAGGTCATGACCCCCTTGGATTTATCCCGGTAATATAAGGTGGTTTCAGTGTTCAAAAATGAACTTATAGAATTTGCCATGTCAACAGACTAAAGAGAAAACCCATGTGATCATCTGAATAGATACACAAAAAGCATTTGATAAAATTCAGCATCCATTCAGAATAAATATTCTTTGCAAACTAGGAGTTATCGTAATATGTGACCTGGTTACTGAGTTTTAAAATGTCCAGTTTAATCAGTCATTTCAATACAGTCGGTTGTCTACACGTCAGTTCCAGGATGCAGAGGAAGAGCCGTTGACGTTCCGCTGCTACTTTACCCTCTCCCGCACCCCCGACTCCCTGCCGCGGGGCAGTGTCCCCCCCCCAGCCCCCCTCCTCTGGTGTCTGTGTGAGGAATTCTCTCAGCTTTTGCGCTTCTGACCATGTTTTCATTTCAATCCTAGTTTTGAAGGATTTTTTTTATAGATATAGAATTCTGAGTTGTCAATATTTGTCTTTCGGCTTTTTAAAGCTGTTGTTCCATCACCCTCTGGCATCTGTTGTTCCTGCCAAGAAGTCAGTAGTTCCTCATCCTAGTAAGATTCTCACACTTCTTTGTAAGATGACTTTTCTTCTACTGCTTTACAGTTTTCTTTTTATTTTGGTTTTTATCACTTTAAATATTATGTACGCACATGTGGTTTTCTTCCTATTTATCCTGCCAGGAGTTTTCTGAGTTTTTGTGGTCAGTAAGTTGGGTATTTTATTGTTCATTTGTTTTGAGAAATTTTGTTAAGTATCTCGTTAAAATATTTTTATGATTCCATATCATTGTCTCCTGAGTTTCATATTACATATGAAACATATATGTTAGACTGTTTGATATTGGTTCACAAGCTTTCATTTTTCTTAAGTATCTTTCTTCCTTTTTCTCAGATTGGTAAATTCTACTGATGTCCCTTTAAGTTCATTGACTCTTTTTCCATCTCAATCTGTTGTTAAGTCCACAATGTGGATTTTAGAATTTCATCTATTGTGCTTTTCATTTCTAGCCTTGCCTTTTTAAAAATAGTTTCCAATTCTTTACTGAGATTCTCTGGCTTTGTTCCACTGTGAGCTTTGTATAAGGTGTTAGGTAAGGGCAACATCTGTTTTTTTGTGCAGATATCCAGTTTTTCCAGCACCATTTGTTAAAAAGACTGTCCTTTCCTCATTGAAATGTCTTGACAGACTTGTCAAAAATTATTTGACTGTATGCGTGAGAGTTTATTTCTGGGCTGTCTATGCTGTTCCTATGGTGTATGTATCAGTCTCTATGCTGGTACCACAGTTTTGGTTACTGTAGCTTTGTAGGAAGTTTTGAAATCAGGAAGTGTGACTCCTCTAGATCTGTTCCTTTTCAAGATTGATTTGGGTATTTGGGGTCCACTGAGATTCCATACAAATTATAGGATGGGTTTTTCTGTTTCTGCAGGAAATGTCATTGTGATTTTGATAGGGATTGCATTGCATCTGTAGATTGCTTTGGGTGATATGGACATATTTACAATATTAACTCTTCCAATTCATGAACATGGGGTGTATTCCCATTTATTTGCCTTCTTTAATTTTTTTCAACAATGTTTTGTAGTTTTTATTGTATGATTATTTCACTTTTTTTGGTTAATTCTTAGGTATTTTATTCTTTTTACTGCTATTGTAAATAGAGTTGTTTTTGTACTTTCCTTTTTGGATTGTTCATCATTAGTTTATAGAAATATAACTGATTTTTTGTGTGTTGCTTTTGTATCCTGCTACTTTGCTGAATTCATTTGTTAGTTCTTACAATTTTTGTGTAAAATCTATAGGGTTTTCTAATAAAGTCATATCATCTGTGAATGGAGTTGATTTTACTTCTTTTTTTCCAGTTTGGGTGCTTTTTGTTTGTTTGTTTCTTTCTTCTTCTTTTTTTCTTTTTGCCTAATTGCTCTTGCTAGAACTTCCAGGATTGTGTTAAACAGAAGTGGCAAAAGCAGGCACGCGGGATTGTTCCTGATATTAGAGGAAAAGTTTATAGCCTTCTCCACGGAGTAGGAGGTTTGCTGTGGGTCTTTCACATGTAGTTTGTGTTATGTTTTTGTTTGTTTGTTTGGGGATTGGATTATGCTGAGGCAGTTCCCTGCTATTCTTAGTTCGTTGCATTGTTTTTATCAGGAAGTGTGTTGAAGTTTGTCAGCTGCCTCCATCACTTGAGATGATCACACGGCTCTTTCCCTTCATTCTGTTACTGTTGGCACCAAGTCCAAAGTGACCCGGTGCTGACAACTGCAGGCTCCAGGATGGCATTGTCCCTGCAGGTGCACGTGGCTCCTTCTGGACATGCACAGAGGGGCCTTGGAGCCTTCCACACCTCCTGCCGTGGCTACCCGTGGGACCCTTCTTTGGCCTCACGTACTTCCTTGGGGACACGCTTGGTCCAGCTTGCTTTCCTCCGAGCTGTGTCTCACGCAGGGTGTCGGTGGTGCCGACTCATCTTGGTTCCTAACTACCAGGCTTTCTCAAGTTCAGGATCCACGGTCACCAACCACAAGTTCTCCAGACCCACACCCTTCATCGCCACCCACCTTAGGGGCAAGTAGTCTCCGCGCCCTTCCTCCTGTCCGCGAGCTCCCGGGACACTCACAGACCAGGGGCACATGCTCCGTTCCACCTCCCGTCTGCCGTGGAGCTTCCCGACCCATGCGAACAGTGTAAAGTTTTGTCGTTGTTTGAGAACCGCCATCGCACAGACAGGAAAGTCTGGAGCTCCAAGTTTCTGGAATCTCACAAAAATTGCTCAGGTGAAATTTGAGGGAGCAGGCAGGACCCCGGGGAAGCCAGTAAGGCGCGCTGGCATGTTTCCACGTGTCCCAAGCACTTGAAGAAGGTGCAATTAGTCATGAAGCTAAGAGCCAAACAAAGCCCGGAAACATCCCCAACAGAAAAGCAACTCTGGGAGATGCCCTCGAGGAAGCAAAAACAAGGAAGTCACAGTTGTGCTTCTGCGCTGTCCCACACCTGGGGCCAGGTATAAAGGCCGCCCGGGGGAGCAGTCTCCAGACAGCCCTGCCTCTGCCCTGACCTCACCGCCACTCACCAGCATGTGCCACACCAGCTGCTCCTCGGGCTGCCAGCCGGCCGGCTGTGTGCCCAGCCCCTGCCAGGCATCCTGCTGCGTGCCCGTGAGCTGCCAGTCCTCTGCGTGTGCTCCCGTGAGCTGCCAGTCCGCCGTGTGTGTGCCTGTGAGCTGCCGGCCAGCTGTGTATGTGGCCCCCTCCTGCCAGTCCACCTTGTGCCTGCCTGTGAGCTGCAGTCCTGCCCTGTGTGCACCCGTGAGCTGCCAGTCTGCCGTGAGTGTGCCCGTGAGCTGCCGGCCAGCTGTGTATGTGGCCCCCTCCTGCCAGTCCGCCGTGTGCCTGCCCGGGAGCTGCAGTCCTGCCCTGTGTGCGCCCGTGAGCTGCCAGTCCACCGTGAGTGTGCCCGTGAGCTGCCAGTCCGCCGTGTGTGTGCCTGTGAGCTGCCGGCCAGCTGTGTATGTGGCCCCCTCCTGCCAGTCTGCCGTGTGCCTGCCTGGGAGCTGCAGTCCTGCCCTGTGTGCGCCCGTGAGCTGCCAGTCCTCTGTGTGTGCACCCGTGAGCTGCCAGTCCTCTGCGTGTGCACCCGTGAGCTGCCAGTCCACCGTGTGCCTGCCCGTGAGCTGCAGTCCTGCCCTGTGTGTGCCTGTGAGCTGCCGGCCTGCCGTGTGCGTCACCCCCTCCTGCCAGCCCTCTGGGTGCTGCCGGCCCCCCTGCCCCGCCCTGCTCTGCAGCCCCCCTTCCTGCTGCTGACCACGAGTCTCCAGGCCAGCTGCCCCCGGTGCAGACGGGTCCACACCTGCTCCCCGCCCAGCACGAGTCCTCGGCTGGTGTCCAGGTTCTGCACGTGGGGCAGATGAAAAGTGTGCTCAGCAAGCCCTCTGAGATCTAGGGCGAGACGGTGGCAGGATGATCACGTCCATGCCTGACCCCGCCCGGCCCCGGGAAGCCCTGCCTCGCGGGCCCTCCTGGGACCCCCGCAGGAGATCAAGCCCCACTGAGCCAAATAAACAGCTTTGCCGAGCGGCTCCGCGTTCCTGGTCTCGCTGTTTTATTTCCATACTTCCTGGCTGGCTGTCCCGGTGATTTCGTGGATTGTGGCCAACCCTCCTCAGTGGGCCCTGCTCATGTGGCTCATCGCAGGGCGGACGGAGTGGCCCACACTGCCCGCCCCAAGGCTCCGGGGCCGGGGGTGACTTACTCGCCTGTGGCTGTGAGGTCTCATTCCCCATCGCGGTCCAGCCCTGCCCAGGCCGGAAGCCCTGCCCTGGTGACAAGGCCCCAGAGCGCTGGGGGCTGGGTTCCCACCCACTGCCCAGGCTGCGCAGCATTGGGCCCGATGGGGCAGCTTTTGACTTTTTGGATCTCTGGTTCACAGAACTGGGTTAGTTCTGCAACACACGCCCCATCACTGCTCACATGTGGCCCATTTTTATTGATTAATGAACAATTATTGATGGTCATAATATAATAACCCCCATGAACCCACCACCTGACGTAGAAACTAGCGCATCACCGGCAATTTCCCACTAACCTCCTGGGCAGCCACCGTGGGAGCCCTCGCTCCTTATTCCATTACTTTGTTTAAAAAAACGAGAGGCGGGCCATATCTCTGTATTTCTGAAACGTGTGTTTTCTAATTTTGTGGTTTTGAATGACATTAAAATGGAATTATTCTGAACATAATCTTCCGGGACTTACTTTTTGCAATCTGAGCAGTGTTGGTAAAATCCTGCATTTCCCGTGGGTGGCTCGTTCCCCAGTGGCTGTGCCGGCCTGCTGCCCCCAGGACTGCTCCGCAGGGCCGTGCTCCCTGCCGGCCACCGTCCTCCCTGCCGGCCGCCGTCCTCTCCAGGCTGCCTAGTGGCGCCGTGCGTGCAGGTGGCCTTGCAGCCTCTGACTCCTGGGCTCAAGCGATCCTCCGGCCTCGGCCTCCCAGAGTGTTGAGATTACAGGTGTGAGCCACCGCGCCTGGCCTGTATGCTTCTTTTAAAGTCCTTTTCTACTTGCATTTGCATTGGTATCTTAAACTTTTAATTTTGTTTTCTTCCTTCTCTGGTTCAGAAACTCACATACTTTCAGTTCTTTTATTGCTGACCTTCAGCACCTCAGCAGGCGCCGGTTAGCAGTCCGGGGCTGACACGTCTCTGCTTTCCTCGGGGGTAAAAGCACATCTCCTTCCCCTACCTGCAGTGCGTGGCCAGGGCTCTCCCGGCCCCTGGCTTTTCTTTTCCCAACCCCACTAATAGTCATTATTTGACCCAGTTAACACTCCTTTACCCCCACGTCTACCAACGTCTTCAGTCCCTGTCCCTTTCCGCCGCTCAAATCTTCCTCCGCGCTGTCTTTCTTCCCAGAGTGGCCGTGGAATCCCCGTCGGTGAGTGCGGTGGCTGCGAACCCTCTGTGTCCCCCTGTGTGCACACGCCACTGTGCCGCAGCGCTCCAGTGACAGCTCACGGGGTGCAGTTCTGGGGACACGGTGGTGTCCCGCATCTCGGCCTCGGGCCCCCTCTGTCCCCTGCCGCTGCCGAGGAGCCAGCACCTCACTTCTTTTGCTTGTTCTGAGTTCAATTTGCTTTTCTTTCCTAGTTTAAAGTGCAAATGCCGATTATTGATTTCAGGACTTTCTTCTTTGTGAATATAAACATTTAATAACATTTTATCCCTCTAAACACGGCTTAGCTGAGTTCCACATATTGTGAAACAGCTGTTCATTTGTATTTAATTCAAAATATTTGCCTATTTCTCTTATGACTTCTTCTTTGAACCATGGATTATTTAGAAGTGTGCCGGCTACTGTCCAAATATGCGGGGCATTTCCAGCTCTCCTTTTCTCACTAATGTCTAATTTAATTCCATCGTGCTCAGAGAACATACACTGCATGATTGCAACTCCTCTAAATGTGTTGAGCTTCATTGCTTAAATGGTGCAGAGCAGGTCTTTTTGGTGAATGTTCCATGTGTATTATTGCATTATACTGTTGGGTGCAGTGTTCTACGGATGTCAGTGAGGTCAAGTTCATTGCTGGTGCTGTTCGGGCCTTCTGCATCCTTCTGACTTTCTGTCTCCTTGCTCCGTGAAGCTGGAATCCAGTGGTAACTGTGCTCTGTCACTTCTCCTGTCCGCTCTCAGCTTTTGCGCACATCATTCCGTTCAGCACTCTTGCAAGAGTCGTTAGGAGCTTGCACACTGGACCTGTTAAGGTTCCTTGGTGCACTGACCCTTTCATTCTGCAATATTCCTCTTTAGCCCTGGTAATATTTCATGATCTGAAATCCACTTTGGTATTAAAAAGCCTTTCCAACTTTATTTGATTAGTGTTCCTATGGTGTATCCTTCCACCTGCTTAATTTTTACCTACGTGTTAATATGTCTTTATACTTACTGTGGATCTTGTGGTAAATAGAATATAGTTGGATCTTGCTTTTGCCTCCAGTTGGAAACGTCTGTCTTTTGATTTTGGTGTTTCGACAGTTTGCATTTCATATGATTGTTGACACGCCTAAATGTAAAATATCATCTTGCTGATTGTTCTCTATCCCATCTGCTCCTTTTTCCTCTTTCCTCCTTGCACGCCTCTCTGTGGTTTAGTATTCTTAATTATTGCATTTTATCTCTACTTTTGGCATACATCCTTTCAAACCTAATTGGCCTCGGGTTTACAATACACACCTCTAACATAACACCTAACCTCCAGATAACTTGAGGTCACCTCATCTGCGTGTGTCAGGGCTCTGCCACTGTGTCTGTCCCCATCCTTAGTGTTCCTGTCCTCATGTTTCCCATTCACTTGTGCTAAGAATCTCACAATGCGTGGTCACTGTGTTTGCTCTGGACAATCAATTATTTTGTAATGCCTTTTATCTGTATCTTTTTTTTTTTTTGAGACAGAGTCTCACTCTGTTGCCCGACTAGAGTGAGTGCCCTGGCGTCAGCCTAGCTCACAGCAACCTCAAACTCCTGGGCTCAAGTGATCCTCCCGCCTCAGCCTCCCGAGTAGCTGGGACTACAGGCATGCACCACCATGCCCGGCTAATTTTTCTATATATATTTTTTTAGTTGTCCATATAATTTCTTTCTATTTTTAGTAGAGATGGGGTCTCGCTCTTGCTCAGGCTGGTCTCGAACTCCTGAGCTCAAACGATCCGCCCACCTCGGCCTCCCAGAGTGCTAGGATTACAGGCGTGAGCCACCGCGCCCGGCCTTGTATCTTTTTTTAAAATAGTTTGTGGAGGTCTTCTTTTCTCCGTGTGGATCAAATTTCTCTCTGCTGTCCTACCCCTCAGCGTGCAGAAATGTCCTAACGTGTCATGTGATACACACCTGCTGTCCATGAAGCCTCGCAGTTTCTGTTCACCTGAGAAAGTGTTTACTTCACTTTCTTTTTTTTTTTTACTCTACTTTTTAAAAATGACAGTCATATGTCTTTATTATGGATTCAGCAAGCTTAGGAAATAGCTATTTGTAATTTTTAAAACAATGTACTGAAAGTGAGTCTTAATTTCAGAGTTTTGTTGTATTGCCCTAAGGGAACGGCAGGATGGTTATACAATTTTCTCGGTCACTCAGTTTTGAAAATCTAAAGTCCTTGCAAATTCTTAAGAATACCTTTGCCACCAGATTAGAGCAGTAAGCATAATAACAAATATCTTAATAAGTTATGTCTTACAAATAAAACACATTTAAAGTAGCTTTAAATACATTCTTCACAAATAATTCAGCATATTTTTCATGTCATGTTCAATTATGCTTAAGAATTAAAGCAAGTATATTTGTTACTCTGATGGAAATACAGGAAATCTCTCACTCAGGCAAAATACAGGGACAATATTCAAGTCGAAGGGAAAAATCCCACTCTTACTGTTGTAAATGTACCCATATATAATCATCTACATGATAAATGAAGAAACCCAGGAAGTTTCCCACGAGTCAGATGTACATTTCCAGCTCATCAGAAGCACCTGATACCTACAGCTAATTTATAATTAGATGTCATTTTAATGAAACCAGAATGAGCCCTACCAATGCCCGTAAACAAAAGCTTCCAGTGGACGAAGGACAGTCAGCCATTAATGCAACCACTCAGAGGATTATGCCTGTCCCTTCAGGACTGCAAGTTCAAACCTGTCAACACCAGAGGCAATCATTTTATATTAATTTATATGTAGTTCCATTTAAATTCTTTATCTGAGTACAGCATATAAAAACAGTCTTTCCACAAGCAAAAAAGGTGGAAACATTTAAAAAATAAGGAGTGATTTTTTAAAGTAACTGATGAGATTCCATAGGCTACCCTTGGAAACAGGATCTTGCTGGATAGAATCCCTTCCTCTGGTGGCTTTTTGCATGCACTTAACTGGATTGAGTCTCCTGTGTGTTGTTCTAAGACCAAACATAGGTCGTGCCACATAGGTGCGGGGAGTTAGCTACGCTCTCCGCAAAGAGGTCTTTCCAGTCGGGTCTCTCAGGCAGGGGTGTCGCAAAGGATGAAAAAATAGTAGGAAACAGAAATAAAAACATAATACACAGAGCCAAGGATATAGTTTATAAAGTAAAGATCTATGAAGATAGACAAAGGGAGGGTGTCCAGATGGTATATGTCTCTCCCACGGAGATACAACAAAAACTGAACTTACACACAGGTACTTTATAGGGCAGATACAGGCTCCCGTTGCCAAGGGCAATGGGATTTACAGAATAACAGGCAGTCTGGTTTGGGGTCAAAGTCTTCTAAAAGGCTACTACAGATCCTTTAGCTCTATCTAGGTGAACAATGAGTTACAAAATCTTCTTAGGGCAAACTTCTAAGTTTTATGATAAGGCTATTACTTTAGCAAAAAACAGAGACATCTTGGCTCCGGTGATTGATTGTGTTCTTGGAGACAGAGATGATCTCAGAAGTCAACATGAGCTGTGCCTGGTGCTAATTACTTTAACCGCATGATTCCATCTGGGCCCGGCTTGGGCATTAGCATATCTATTTGATCAGCTCTCATCTCCAGGGGTCTTTGTTGATCAGCTCTGGCAACCTTTGGCTCTAGGTGAGACCTGTCTTGTCTTTCAAAACAGGTGAGAACCACAGACCCAGTTTACAGCTGTCTCTTTGAAATGCAGCTGTTACTGACCAATGAGACGCCCTCCTGAGGCGAGGCAGCTTTTGAACTAACACGTTTATTTTTTCTTTAAGGCAAAGCCTTACTTGACTTCTGAAATCAAATCTTGTCTCCAAAAATACAGGGGGCATTTCTATAAATCAGTATTCTTAGGCTCAACATATAGGTAGTACAAAAATGCTAGAAGATAAAAAGCTAAATTGCACCATCCTTCTTTCAGACAATATGCTAGAACATCCGCATAGGTGATGGTTGTAGGGTCAGAGAGTCCCGGTCCACGCATCACCGGTCTACTCAAGTACCTCCAGATGTGACCTGCCAGGAGGGGCATGTTGGACCCAGTGTGAGCCACTCTGCTGGACAAAGAAGCATGACACAGGAGAAAGCAAGAGTGAGGTGCTCGGGACGTACCAGAGGGTTCAGGGCATTCCACTGCTCTGTGGGATTCTTGTAATTGGTCTTCAGCTCGTCAAATGTTTGAATGTGCCAGATGGCGAAGAAGATGAGCGGGCGGTGAGCTGTGCGCCAGCATGTAGCAGAAGGCTGCGAACCTGAACGCCATGGCCAGGGAGGAGCAGGGAACAGCACCGGTGCCTGCGGAGAACAGCGGCGCAGGGCCCTCTGGGTAACACCACTCACTTCCCGCGGCCACAGCTGCCAACGCCGTGGTACCCGCCCTCCCAGCACCTACTTTCATTTTAGAAAGACACTTTCAGTTTTACAACACGGACAGATTTCTGGTTTAGTATTTTAGAGATGTCTTTTGGATTGAATAATTTCTGATTAGAGGTCTGATCTAGTTCTCATCTTTGTGCTTCTGCGTGTAGTATTCTTTTTTAATCTGGATGCTTTCATGATTTCCTCTTGACGTTTGGTTTTTGACAGTCTCAGGTTTAATATGATGTCTCTACTCACTTTTTTGTGGAGGGGAGATATTATTCAATGTATGGTCCTCAGAACTTTTTGGATATGTGGTTTTATGCATTTCATCATTTTTAGACAATCTCTCAGATATTACTTCTCAATGTGTCTTCTGCCCTGTTCTTTCTCTCTCTCCTGCTGGGACTCTAATCACACACAAAAAGGAGGGTTTGACATGTCCTAGAGCTCTTGGATGTTTTGCTTCTGACTTCCCCACAGCCCACCCCCACCATGTTGCTCTTTGTGTTTTAATCTGGGCAGTTTCTATTGACCTATCTTCAAGTTCAAGGCTTCCACACTTGGCTGTATCATGCATACTGATGAGCCCACTGAAAGAATTCCTTTCTGATAGTGCATTTTGATTGCTACCATCTCCATTTGACCCTTTCTCATAGATTCCATCACTCTGCTGAAATTCCCATCTGTTTGTATGTGCCGTCCATACTGTACACTTGATCCTTTGACATGTTCATCATAGTTATTTTAAACTTTGTGTCTGACAGCTTTGACACCGGGGTCATTTCTGAGTCTGGTTTTGTTGGCTGCTTTGTCTCTTGACAGTGGCGGGTTTTCCTTGCTTTTCTGCATGTCTCATAATTTTCATTGAATATCCCGCATCAAGTAGTAAACAATTGAGAGTGACATAAACAGGATTTCCTCCCGGGATGGGTGTGTCTCTGTCCAGTGAGGTCATTAGTGTGGGGGTGGCAGGGGGAGGTTGACTCAGTCTTCTCAGACTCTGACCTTGGCTGGGGTTTCTTGTTACTGTGGTTGCCTTCTGTGCACCAGAGACCCACGTCCCTCTTGCAGTGGGCTGCCCGTGCTCGTGCGTAGGCTGAGGGCTGGGAGCTCAGTGGTTCTGCCCCATCCTAAGTTTCGGATGCCCCAGCCTGCCTGCCGCACACTGGGGGTCTCTGCAGACTTTTGCCCATTCCCAGAGCTGGCCTGACGTTGCTCACTGAGCCGTGCTTGGTGGGCCGCCGGGGGAGGAGGACGGCCCTCTGTGGTCCTGGTGCAGGATGGTCTCAGGCAGGCCCTCTGGGCCCGGGACGTGGAGGGGAGGCTTTCCCAGACTTGCTGCTCCCCCTGCCTGGGCAGCACACGCTGCTCTGCATGTGGCTGTGTGCCCTGTGTGACAGCGTGTCCTGCCCTCCCTGTTGTCGCAGTCCTGTGGGTACTGCACGGGACCTGGCCCCAGGCCTGTTTCTCACCCATCCTGCAGGGTCGAGGACTCTTTCTTCTACTTTTCCTCCCACTGTGGTAGGAGTCTCAGGAGGTGGCTGTGGGGACAGCACCCTCAGGCCACCTCCACCGCCACTAGTGACCCTCCACTCTAGCTCAGCATCGGGACGGAGGCTCCCTGAGGAGCGGCTGCTGTCCTACACGTTAGTGTGCACCTTTACGGGAGGAACTTCGGTCATGTGACGAGACAAAGGACAGACGAGCTGACAGGGAAGGCTGGTTTATTGGCTCACAGGGGCTTGGGTTTCCCGCTGGAGTGAGAGAAGGATCCTCGGGGCCAGGACATCCTGAGGGCTCAGCAAGGGCCTGGATCATCCTGCCACCTTCTCACCCAAGCGGTCACAGGCCTTGCTGAGCACACTTTACATGTGTCCCACGGGCAGAACCTGGGGGCCCACCAAGTGCTCGTGCTGGGCGGGGAGCAGGTTGGACCCATCTGCACTGGGGGCAGCTGGTTTGGGGACTCGTGGTCAGCAGCAGGAAGGGGTGCTGCAGCGAACGGGTCTGCAGAGCAGAGCAGGGCAGGGGGGCTGGCAGCACCCAGAGGACTGGCAGGAGGGGGTGACGCACACAGTGGGCCTGCAGCTCACGGGCACACACAGGGACGACTGGCAGCTCACGGGCAGACACGCAGAGGACTGGCAGGAGGGGCTGACGCACACAGTGGGCTGGTAGGAGGGGGCCACACACACAGTGGGTCTGCAGCTCACGGGCACACAGACGGAGGACTGGCAGGAGGGGGCCACGCACACAGTGGGCCTGCAGCTCACGGGCACACACACTGAGGACTGGCAGGAGGGGCTGACGCACACAGTGGGCTGGCAGGAGGGGGCCATGCACACAGTGGGCCTGCAGCTCACGGGCACACACACTGAGGACTGGCAGAGGGGCTGACGCACACAGTGGACTGGCAGGAGGGGGCCATGCACACAGTGGGCCTGCAGCTCACGGGCACACACACGGAGGACTGGCATCTCACGGGCACGAACACGGCAGGCCTGCAGCTCACAGGCAGGCACGCAGAGGACTGACAGGGCAGGGGCACACAGCAGGATGCCTGGCAGGGGCTGGGCACACAGCCGGCCGGCTGGCAGCCTGAGGAGCAGCTGGGGTGGCACATGCTGGGATGCGGCGGGCTGGGCTGGGGAGGAGGGTGCTGGTGTCAGGAGCTCTGTCCCTGCGCGGCCTTTATACCCAGGCGCAGCGTCGGGCACGGCAGAGGCACAGCTGTTGTCTTCCTCGAGCTGCTTCCTCCACGTGTCCCCACACCTGTTCTCGCAGGTCACTTCCCTGCGTCTGCCCCGCCATAAACACCCCTGGCCCCGGGGCGGATTTCTTCTCGGTAAACAGGGCGGTCTGGTTGGACTCTGTGCAGGTTCCTGTTGTGTTTCAGGCCGGGTCGTGCACACGGCACCCCTGGCTCCACTCGACGCTCTGAACCCTGTTTCTGCTTTGGGTGACACGGTCAGTGAGGTCGGAGGCGACCCCGTGTTGTGAGCTTAGATTCCCCACAGGAAGCTTTAAAGCACAGGGTGCAAACTCCCTCGTCTGTGGGCCCCGTCTGTGCCCGTCTGAGTGTGTAAGTCGCCTTCTGGGCCCAGCGAGCCCGTCTGCGCACGTGTGGTCTGCGGCCCCCTCTGCGCTGCGCCCGCAGAGCCCAGGAGAGAGAGGCCGACTTGCCAAGGCCACCAGTCCCACCACCTGCCCTGCACAGAGCGCCAGCTAGCCCTGCCACACGGCCGTCTGTCCGCGGGTCTCCTGTTCCCGCAGCAAACGCATGCCGTGTGCTGACAGCACAGTCCCAGCCAGGGGTTCCTGCCGCAGCGGGCAGTGAACACAGGGGGACAAGGAAGTCATGTGTGACACGCCTCCCCGAGGGCCGAGTCCTTGGGAAGAAATGGACTCAGCAGGGGCAGAGTAGCGGGGGCGCGGAGTGGTCTGGGGCCCCGAGAGGCGACAGTGCTGAACTGGCCCCGCGGTGTCGGGCTCAGGGCCGGTGTTCGCCCCCCGCAGGCAGCGGCGGCTGTGGGAGGGGCCGGACGCTGCTGGGGACACCCGCGTGTGCCGGGAGGCAGGAAACCCCCACTCTGGGTGCAGGTGCAGGAGGCCGGGTGGGATCGCGTGTTCCAAGGACAGGGCGTCACGGTGACACCTGGGGGCCGGGGCTGGGAGCCAGGAGCCACGTGGTAGGAAAGGAAGAGTCGGTGAACTGGGAGACTCCGCAGTGAAACGATCTCACCTCAAGAAGGAGAGAAATAGCAACGACAACGAAAAGAGCGAAGACGACAGGATCAGAGGGTCCAGCGCAGAAGCGCGTTCACCCAGGAGAGAAGGGAATGATACTGAAGCATAAATAAGTTTTAAGGAAAAAATAGACAAAATCCTAAAATTTAATATTAAATTAATATCAATTTACAGATCCAGGAATCTGAGAAAACCGCAGTATGATTAATATGTAGAAAACCGTATCTAAACTCAAGGTGGTTAAATGGCGAAAACCACATAGAAAGAGACCCCCTTGGGGCAGCTGTGGGCCTTTTGTGCGAGGTGCGAGGGCGCACAGGATGGGACAGGCTCCGATTCTCAGCAGGGACCGTGGCGGCCAGAGGACAGTGGGACCCTTCCTTAGCACACGGAGACGGCACCGCCAGCCCAGAACTCCCCGTCTGTGAAACAAACCCTCCAACCGAGACGGAAGCGAAGACACGTTCAGAATAGCGAGAGCTGAGAGAACTCGCCGCCGCCAGACGTGCACCGCGGCAGTGGGGACGGGCGTCCTCGGCGGACGCTGGCCTGCAGGAAGGCAGCAGCTGGGGCCTTGTGAGAGCAGCAGGTTGCTGGCAAAGACCCCTGTGCCTCCCCTGCAGCTGACTGGTGAGACCCTGCCCCTTGTCAAGTGCCCTGCTCCGCGCCTGGGCCACACGTGGACACGTGGTCCCTTGGGCTGCCCCAGGTCTCTGCTGTTAAGCGTGGTTTGCTCTGTGGCCAGCACCGAAGGAGTTGCCTGTGACAGGCTGAGCTTGTGGACGCACCTGGCTTGTCCCTGGGCCGCAGGGGTCAGGTCACTCCCGGCATGTGGCCACGGCTGGCTCTGGGTGTGTTGGCTCTCTCGTTCCGACCACGGCTTTGGTCTCTGAGGCCCAACGTGGTCTCCAGCCTTGGAGCGGTTTCCTCCGTGTGGGCTCTGGCCTAGCCCAGGGCTTCCTGAGGGAAGTGCCCTCTGCCCACCTCCTCTGCCCCAGGAGGACCACGGGGACCGGAGGGCAGCCCTGGAAGGAGCAGCCCCGCCCTGAGAGGTGGCCCGTCCCCGAGTGGCAGCAGCACTTAATGAGGTGCCGTGGCTGATCCGTAAAGACAGCCGAGAGCTGGCATTCGAGGAGGAGCACTTCCTCCGTGCTCCGCCTGCAGCTCCCCCACATGGGGGTGTCCCGGGGTGTCAAGCCAGCTGTTCCCTTCCCCCAGCCTGACTCTGATTAGACCCGGGGGGTGGAGGAGGAACCCGCCCCTCCCTTCACGACTGTCCTCCTGGGCTCCACCTGCAGAGTCCCCGGCTCAGGTGGGCCGTGCTGAGGGCAACGGTAGGAGCCACTGTGGTCGCACAGCCAAGCCGTGTTCTCCAAAGCCCCACGTGACTGGTGCGCTCGTGTGTCTGCCTGTCACTCTCATCTGTCCCAGCTGACTCAGGACGTCAGGACGCATCACTTGTTGAACCCTCGAGCCCCACTTGGCACAGTGGTCAAGACCATGGATCCCGGAGCACGACTGAGCAGCCCAAATCCACTCTCCATGGACAGCGGGCAAGAACATGCATGCGTCACGCAACCTTCTGCAACTTCCTCGTTGCACATGTGTGCGCCTGGGGTGTCAGCACCCGCTGCTGGCAGAGACAAGTGGGATAAGCCACTGAAACCTTGTCACAGGGGCTGGCCCATGGCCACCCTCGGTGCACCGTGGTTCTTGTGATCCCAGTGACTATTCCCACGACTCGGAGCCAGTGGCTCGCTCTGGCTGGGAGGACCAGGCTGATGGTGGGAGGACCAGGCTGACGGTGGGAGGACCAGGCTGACGGCTGCCTTCTGAGTCCACATGAGCTCCTGGCACGGTAAACATGGTTGTGCTGTGTGGACACCGGCAGGCATCGACCATGAACATCCGCGAGGGGGTCCCCCGCCCTCACCGACAGCCATTCCCCACCCGGCCAAGCCTCCATTTCGGGAAACAATGTCTGCTGAGTCACAGAGCCTCCCGCTGGATGAGCTTCCTGACCCGAGTTGCTCCAACAGGAACCCCCAGAAAGACCCACAGGAGAGGGCAGAGGAGGAACAGCCACCACCCCCGCCGGAGGAAGACCCCAGGTGGCCTGTTGCTGGGGTGCCCTGGGCCTGCGTGTACAGTTTGTCCAGGGAAGCCCAGACCAGCCCTGTCCTCTGCCCCGACCGCACCTGGCCACACACCCGCCTGTGCCACGCCAGCTGCCCTCGGGCTCCCTGCACTGTGTCCCCACTGCCCAGTGCCCAGCCCAGGGCTGCGGGACCCCCTGATGCCCCCCGACCCCCTGAGTGGCTGTGCTGCGCAAGCCCCTGTGAGGTGTGTCCTCTTCCTGCCAGGCGGCCTGGTGCCCGCCGGGAGCCACCAGTCCCCCGTGTGCCCGAGAGCTGCAGGTCTGCCTGTGCGTGGCCCCTTCCTGCCCCGCCCTGGTCTGCAGCCTGTCACCTGCCACACCCCCACCTGCTGCTGAGCAGGTGGTCCCCCACGACCCTCCTAGAGGTGAGGTGACAGGGAGCCTGGCTCCCTGAAGTTCTACCAGGTGGTCCCTACATCGTCCCCAGGCACCTGACCAGCCCTCTCCCTGCTTTGCAGCGAGGCCGCTCGATCCCAACCAGTGGGCCTGTGGCACACCCCCAGTGTCCCCTGGCACTGCCCGCCCGGGCTGTCCAGGCCGCTGTCCACGTGGCTGTCCACGCTGTCTGGCGTGAGTCACCCGGCTGTGTAGCCTCTAGCAGCAGGGATCTAATGCGGATCAGAAGTGGGTGCTCATTTGAGGTTGTCAACGTCCTGTTCTTAGCATCGGCCCCGAAATGCTCCTCAGGGCAGTTTCCCCGCGGGTCCGGGCGGCCCCTTCCCCTCAGAAGGCGCAGTCACAGAAGCTGTCACCCCGGGACCGGGCTCCCCGCCTGTCTCGGGCCAGAGGCCGTGCTCCTCCCGCTCCACCTGATGTGACCCCCCAGTGGCTTCCCTTTGTCCCACTCGGTCCCTCAAATGCATGAGGTCAGTCCTCACTCTCCTTAGGGTCAGACTGAGGACAAATCCTTCGGGTCCAATCGCCCGTCAGTGACGCCGATCTGCCTGGCCGTTGACCCCCGCCCTGGTCTGCAAACGAGGCTTCACGCCCCAGTGGAGCCCGCAGCCCCCCTGCCCCGGCTGGAGGAGAAAGGGGTGTTGGGGTCTGCTCAGAAGGTCGGCTGAATACAGTCCCCAGCGACGTTCACGTCCTGGTCCCTGGAACCTACGGGCGAGCCCCGTATGTGGCAGAAGGGACTTTGCAGATGTGGCTAATGAACCCTGCGGTGGGCGCGTGTCCTGCAGTGTCCAGGTGGGCGAGTGTCCCGCGGTGTCCGGGTGGGCGCATGTCCCGCGGTGTCCAGGTGGGCGCTTGGCAGAGGGAGCTGGGGGCAGGCGGTGGGCGGCGCCGGCAGGACGCCTCGCTGTGGCCCCGGCCGAGGGTGCGAGCAGTTCCCAGGCTAAAAGGGACAAGGAGACAGATTCTGCCCTGGAGCCTCTGGAAGGAAGCAGCCCGGCTCACACCTGACCTCAGCCCAGTGAGACCACCCGGACTCCACACCCCGCCCTGTGCGGTGATGAATCTGCTGTTGCAGCCACTGAGTTCGTGGCCGCAGGGCGCTGGTGCAGCTCCGGCCTCACGTTGCTGGCGTTGCTGGCGTTTCTAGCCCCTCCTTGGTCTCTCCACCGCGCCGTGAGCCGGGACGGGTGGGGAGGCAAGGAGCAAAGGGGAAGGAGGGATGTACCGTGGTGCTGTGGCCACTGCCTGTCTGTCGCAGGCTCCTGCCCCACTCGCCCGGCAGTGCCAATGGCCCCCTCTGCCGAGCTCTGCCCCATGTCCCAGTTGAGCCTGGCCCCTCTCCTGTGGGGCCCACACCTGGGCCCGAGTGTCACGGAACATCGCCCTTGTCCCTCCCAGTGGCTGTCCCACTGCAAGGGACTCTGTCCCACCCCTGGGGTCTCCTTGGCTCCCCCTCCGCTGGCCTGTCGCGGGTCCAGGGCCCAGGCCTTCCCCCCAGGGGGGCTGGCAGGGCTCTTCCCAGGGAAACCCTCCCTAAGCCCCAGCCCCTGTCCTTGGACCCGGCCGTCGTGAGGGGTCCGGGCACGCTGGCGTCCAGGCCTGCGGCAGCAGAGGCGCTGGGCACTCAGGGCAGCAGGACGTGTCCCCTCTCAGTCTGAACCAGAGTCCAGGGCCGAGGTGTCGGCGGGGCTGGTCCCTCCTGGGAACCTGTCCCAGCCCCCTCCCCCACCCCAGGTCCTGGTGCTCGTTGGTCTCTGGCACCCCCAGCTTGTGGCAGCATCACCCCGATCTCCGCGTCTGCCTGCCCACGGGACATGCCTGTGTCCAAATCTCCCACTTTGACGGGGACACAGCACCCACTGACGGCTCCATGTTGACGGGTTACATTGGCAAAGACCCCATTTCAGATTAGGAAATGAGGCCGCGTTTGGAAGCATTAGGATCAGGGCTCCAGTGTGTCTTTTCTGGGGGGACGCGATTCAACCCACAGAGGGTCAGCCAGAGCCCACGCCAGCCCTCGTCGGAGCTCCCGAGTGGCGGTGCCCTGGCTCCCCTGGACTGTGGCGACTTTCGCGCTGCTTCCTTGGGAGGGAAGAGTTGGCTCTGAGAGCTCCTTGCTGGAGCTCCGTGGCGGGCCCGCGGCCACAAGGAGGGACATGCGGGGTCTGAGGGCGCCGGCTCCGCCCGCCGTCCAGGCAGTGGCCGCAGGCAGAGCCCTGCGTGCGCGGCCTGCGCCGACTCCAGGAACGCTGCGCGTGGGTAGAGCTGGCGTGGCCCGTGGGTCCAGCGTGGGTGCCGGGGTCGCCCGTGCGTGTGGATTGCCTGGAGAGGCGCCGTCCTCCGCCGGAGGGGGCTGTGGGCACGCAGGGTGCCGGGCGCTGTCGGGGAGCCAAGAAATGCCCTAAGAGGAGACAGGCAAGCGCGTCCCTCCTGCGGGAGGCTCACGTCTAGAAACCTTGGTCACCGTGACGCTGTTGAGGAGCCGCAAAGGGGGTCCCTAAGCTCAGCTGCCCGCGGCACAGAAAGCCAGAGCCCGGGACCAGGAGGGCTGCGGGGGAAGACAGGGGCTCACCGCGCAGGAAGTCAGCGGGACGGGGAGGCCCCAGATCCGCCTCCCCGGGGGCTTCCCCAGAGCGGGAATGAACGATGCATGAAGTCGTGAGCACCGCGACATCACCGCCGGGGTGCGGGCGCGCAGGCGCAGTGAGAAATCGCGCTGGCACACGCCCCCATGATCAGAACTGGCCGGCGAGCCCCCCCACCCCCAGGGAGGAGAGTTCAGTGGCATCAGCAGCCGGGTGACACGGGCGCCCCTCAGCCTTGCGCACGGGCGGGTCCCTGGGCAGCGCCGTGGCGGGCCGCTCGTCTTACTTCTCCGGGCGATCGGGCGGTGTGGGGATCTGCAGTTGCCGCAGGGCTGCAGGAGGGTCCCCTATTTCTGGGAAACAACTCGAAAGGGGGGATCAGTGAAGCGGAAAGTTACAGTCTGGGCGGCAAACCTCACTGGCCTGGGCGCTCGCGACGTCGGAGAACCGCACAGAGGCGTGTGTTCGCAGCGGGTGGCGGTGTGGGGGGGGGGCTGACGAGCACGTGCCGCGCAGGAGGGGCTCTTAGCGCGCCCGCCCCGGTGGCCCCTTCCCCTCCACCCTCCCACGAAACGGCCTCGCCCGGCAGCCGCGTTGTCACCCTACCCCTGGGTGCGGGAGCCTTGCTCACACCGTGGACCTGCCCAGGGGCCGTGGGCTCTGCCCAGCAGGCGGGAGAGGAAGCTTTTGCTGTTTCCTCGTATCACGTGTGACTTTGAAGACCGTCCCTGACTTGGGGGGAGGGTCACAGGCCTGGAGGTCTCAGAGCCCTGGCGCTGTGGTCGCCTGGTGAACGCGCACCTCACACTTGACGGTGAGGAGGCTCCGCCCTCTCCCGAGCCGGCCTCCCCAGGTGCTGGCGTCAGGGCTTCCCCGGGTGGGTGCCCACGGGTGCGGGGACACGCGCCACCAGCAAACCCGCGTGTTAGCCCGGCGGAGTGCACGTGTCTGCTCGCCGCCTAGCTGTGCCTGTCCGTGGCTGTCCCTGGCTTGGCTTGCTGGACAGTTGCCATCGAACAGCTCCGAAAGATCTCATGCACCTGCCCACCCGGTGGGCTGCCTTTCGGCCTCGCCGGGGTCTGAAGTTGTTGGGCCCTCGCGCGGGCAGCCCTGTGCCTTACCCATCTTTGGTTGGCCGTGAGGTGGAGCCTCCCCGGTCCTTTCTAACTCTGCGCCATGAAGAGTCCAAGGCCTCGGTGCACTGACCCAGGGCGGCTGTATTTTTCTTAATACTTGAGTAAGCGGGTAGTGGACACGGTGTTGTATGCACTGTGGCAGCTGAGAGATGGAGGAGTCCCTGCAGGTTTGAATCGCCACTTTCTGTTTAAAGGTCCTCGTAGGGTTTTCTCCCTCCCCTCTTCCCTGGGCTGAGCTGAACTGGAGTGGGGGAGGGGCTAAAGGCCCCGCAGCCCCCAGGAGGTGCCATCTGCTCCTGGCTCAGGGGTTAAGTGGGGTGCTTGTTGCTGATCCTGACCCCGCTGGTCTGACTGGTGCCCTCTTGACACTCTAGTGCTAGTGGTCCGCTGAGACTGCAGCCTCGTCCTCCCCTACTGTCCCAAGGGTTTGCTCTGTGCTCCTCAACCAGCCTTAAGCCCCAGGTAGGAAGAGTGATGTCTAAGTGACTCCTTAGCCCGTCTTGGGACCCACAGAACTTGCCAATTCTTCAGAGCACACAGGGATGGTCCTCAAACTCCTGCGGCTGGGCCATCTTGAGGGTACCCCTCTGTGTGGGCACCTCTCTGCATGGTCTGCCATCCCGGGTCACATGCCAGGAGCCCAGCCCAGTGCCCAGAGCTCTCAGGGCCCAACAGGGCAGGGTTTCTGCTTCTCCCCAGCTCACCTTCAGCCCGGGGACAGGCGTGGGCAAATGCCCCAGCCCCTCAGGATCTGTGCCTGCTCTGCACCTGCGCCAGCTTGGAGCCCCTCCCCTGTGGGCGGGGTGTGGCTTCGCGGGGCAGGGAAGGGAAGCACAGCCGGGTCGCGTGTGCTCTCGGATCTTGCTGTAGCTCATGTGCCTTGACCTCGGAATTTGAGAATACGTGTGAGTTGTCTGGCTTCTACAGGACAGGGGACCCACAGCCCAAATCCGTGCTGGTCATGGGGGTTCAGGGGAGGAGCAGAAACACACACAACCCATAACTCCTGGCATAGACATTTTATTGATTATGGTAGCAATTGGCCTTTGTCATATCGGATGCAAACTGTCAGTCCCGAGGGCCTGCAGGCACCCGGCTGGGGGACGTGGGAGGGGTTGCATGTTCAAAGCCCCCTCCAGGCAGCAGCTGTGCAGCCACTGCAGGAAAGGGAAAGACTCAGCCTGCAAGGGCAGGGCATTGAGCCCGTCAGCAGCTGGACCCCTGGCCCAAGGAGAGGCCACAGCAGGCCGGGCGGGGGCAGGCAGGGCGGCAGAGGAGGGACACAGAGGAGGCCGGGCGGGGACAGGCAGGGCGGCAGAGGAGGGACACAGAGGAGGCCGGGCGGGGACAGGCAGGGCGGCAGAGGAGGGACACAGAGGAGGCAGGGCGGGGGCAGGCAGGGCGGCAGAGGAGGGACACAGAGGAGGCAGGGCGGGGGCAGGCAGGGCGGCAGAGGAGGGACACGCAGGAGGCCGGGCGGCAGCAGCTGGGCTGGCAGGAGGAGGCGGGGGCACAGCAGGCAGGTCTGCACACGGGACGGCAGAGGAGGGACACGCAGGAGGACGGTCTGCAGCAGGATGGCTGGCAGGGGGAGGGGGTGCAGCAAGTCGGCTGGCAGCTAGACTGCTGGCAGCACGAAGAGGAGGCCCCAGAGCACACAGGCTCACAGCACACAGGCTCACAGCACACAGGCTCACAGCACACAGGCTCACAGCACACAGGCTTGCAGCACACAGGCACACAGCAGGACTGCTGGCAGGGGGAGGGGGTGCAGCAAGCCGGCTGGCAGCTAGACTGCTGGCAGCATGAAGAGGAGGCCTCAGAGCACACAGGCTCACAGCACACAGGCTCACAGCACACGGGCACGCAGCAGGACTGCTGGCATGGGTTGGGGGTGCAGCAAGCCGGCTGGCAGCTAGACTGCTGGCAGCAGGAAGAGGAGGCCTCAGAGCACACGGGCACACAGCACACGGGCTTGCAGCACACGGGCTTGCAGCACACGGGTACGCAGCAGGACTGCTGGCAGGAGGAGGAGGTGCAGCAAGCCGGCTGGCAGCTAGACTGCTGGCAGGGGGAGGGCGTGCAGGTGCTGGTGCAGACTGGTCGGCAGGGGCTGGACACATAGCTCACTGGGCTGCACACCAGGGTCAGGCAGGGGGCCGGGGCGCAGCAGCTGGGGGCGCAGCAGGGGGGCTCGCAGCAGCTCTCTGGGCAGTCGTCCCCCTGCCAGGAGTCGGGGCAGGCGGCGCAGGAACCGGGCAGGCAGACCCGGCTGCCGTAGCTCAGGTCGCTGGAGCAGACGGACACGGCGGACGCGGCCATGCTGGGGCTGAGCTGGGCAGGGTGTGGGTGTGAGTGGGTGAGTGAGTGAGTGTGTGAGTGAGTGAGGAGTGAGTGTGTGAGTGAGTGAGTGAGTGAGTGTGTGAGTGAGTGCTCAGCACTGCGGGCTTTTATACCCCTCCCGGCTGGTTGTCGGACAGGAGGCCCCACAAGCCTCCCCTTCCCTGTTGGTGTTTGGCTGGTGGCTGGAGAGCCCTCATTAGTGCTGGTTTATCATCCGCCATTATCTTTTTGCTCATAAACTTGTGTGTATGTTGCAGGACGCTGTTTCCTCTTCTGTTACTATTTTGGCTCTAGAAAAGTTGTAGAAAATATTAGAGGCGAGCGTCTGTTGAGTTGAGGTTTTAGAGGTGAACACTTTTCCAAAGAGAAGAATTCTGGGTCCATCTATGCTATGTGTGAAGTGATTAAATATTTTTTTATTACTTTAACTGTTTTAAAATATCAATATGAAGAAAAATGTGCACATCTGATAAAGTACAGCTGGCCAGTGGAGCTGAATGTCCTCCCTCAAACACCTGTGCCTTGCTGCGGACAGCGCCGGGAGGGAGGGTCGATGTTGGGTGTCCGGCGCTTTCTCTTTTCACCTCTTCGGTTCTTCGTGATGCACTCGGGGTCCTCTCTGTTGTGTCTGAAGCTGTCCCCCGATCTTTTCCATTTTCATCTGCCAGGGAGAAAGGTCAGCACTTGTCATATTCAGTGACTTCGAGGCATTCATTTTCGTATTCCTCGTGCTTCGACGCCCTCACACTGGGGGGATAGTTTGGCTGGGTATAGAATTCTCATTTTAAATAATCATTTTCCCAAAACAGTGAACACAAACCTCCACTTTTCAGTCGTGTCCAGTGTTGCTGATGAGAGTTTGATGCTGGTCGTTTATTATTTTTTATAGTTTCTCTCTTTTTAAATTTTTATTTAACTCTCCTGGAGCCTTTTGTTTTTATTTTTATTCTTGTTCTAAAATGTCATGGTTTTGTTTCCATGCTTGTGTGTTATTTTGCTTTCTGGGGTTGGAACTCGTTGAGCCCTTAGGTGTCAAGACCTCTTTCAGGAAGTGTTTGTGCGTTCTTTTAAAAATAGTTTCATCTTTCCTGGTCCTTCCTTTTGTGACTTTTGATTTTGTCTTGTGATGCGAGTGGAAGATGTTTTGAGCTCACTCTGAGGATGTTATTTTGAGTGTTTAAGAGTTTTCTGGCTGGGCATGGTGGCACCTGTAGTCCCAGCCACTCGGGAGGCCGAGGCAGGAGAATCACTTGCCCAGGAGCTGGAGGCTGCAGCGAGCTGTGATGACGCCACTGCACTCCAGCCGGGTGACAGAGTGAGACCCTGTGTCACACACGCACACAGCTTTCCACTGGTTTTATTGCACAGGAGCTGAAGTCTGCTCATCGGTGGCAGCTCGTTCGATTTTCTGCGTGGAAGACTGAGTTATTTCGTGCGCTGGGGCCCAGCTCCGACTCCCACATCAGTGTCTTTCCACCTGCCTCTGTCTTCTGCTCACATGTAAAGGGCCCGGCCGAGCCTCCCTTCCTTGTTTTTACACCGTTTTGGATTCCCTGATACTCTTTCAGTACCCTTTCCATGAGTGTGACAGGGGTCGTGCGAGAGCCACTGCTTTATCCCCTTTCCAGAACTGAGGAGCTCAGTGTCACTTTAAGGAGGGACAGGGACAGGGACACCAGCAGGTCGATGCCACATCCTGCCAGCTGGTGCTCTCAGGTGTGCACAGGCCACGTGTGGCCTCTTGCCAGGCAGCCGCAGCATCGGAGCCCGTTTTGACAGATGCAAAAGTGCTAAGAGAAGTGAGTAACCTTCAGAAGAGGACAGTGGGTCAGTGTGAACCCGAGGACCCAGAATTCAGGGTCCCGCAGGGTCCCCGTCCGACCTGCCCCGGGACTCACTTTTCCCACTGCCACCCCCGGATCCTCCTTCACGGGATGGGCACCACGGTCCCTCGCCTCTGTGTGTCCGTCTATGGTCCACACTGATTGTGCAGCTCCGGGCCCCCTGGCCCTGGACTAGCCGCCGCTTCCGAGGCGTCCCTCCGTGGGCCCCGCTGCACCCACAGCTCTTCAGGGTCTGCACGTGGGCTGCGCTGAGTGTTCTCCCCACACAGGAAAGGTGGCCACGTGAGGCGAGGACCATGCTGATTCCTTGGCTGTGTAATGGTCACACAGGTACCCGTGCACCAAACATCACGTTGTCCGCCTTAAATCCGTATAATGTTTATGTGTCAGGTACACCTCAGTGACACAGGGGACAGAGGTGACGCAGCACCGTGGTGGGTGTCTCAGAGTGCAGGTCAGAAATGACATCTCTGACGACTAACAATGGAAGCAGAAAAGCCGTCAGAGTTCTCAGTGGATCAACTCACTCTTTGCCTAGAAGCCCACGGCAACATTCATGGAACACTAGAGTGGAAAGAAAGTGCGCTGAGATCACGACTGTGCTACGGCCGGGAAACCGCACCTTCGCGACAAGTGACAGGAGGTGCCTCCGTCACCTCCAGAAACGAGCCCAGGGTCTGCGGCGACCCCGTGTCGTCCCCACGCCACGGCATGAAGGAGTAAAACAAAAAGCAGTCTTCATTTAGGAGAGGGAGGAATAAAACGTGCGTCACTCGCGGAGGACACGCCGTCTGCCACCGCCCGGCACCCCCACCTGCCCACCCGGGCAGTGAGTCACCTCACTTCCACTCTCGCCGGAATGCCCAGAGAGGTTTTGCTTGTTTTTACAAATTATTTGATCATTTGATCCTCCACGGACCGCCCTGCCGGCCCCGACAGCAAGCTCCGTGATGCGAAAGACCCCGGGCTCGGATCAGGGCAACCGCAGTCAGCCGTCACCAGCGCACCTCAGGTTTCCGGAGCTTGCTCGTCCTGCGCGGGTGGGACTTTGTGTCCTTTCGTCAACAGCTCCCCATCCCCCGCCCCCGCCAGCCCCTCGAACTACCCTCCTGCTCTGCCTTTATGAGCGACGTCTGCAAATGCCACGTGTGAGTCACACGGGACTTGCCTTTCCGTGGCTGGTTTGTTCCCCGAGCCTGGAGTCCCCCCGTTCGTCCACGTTGTGGCAAATGACAGGTTTCACTCTTCGTTAAGGCTGCAAGCTGTTCCGTGCTGTACACACCACACCGACTCCGTCCCGCCGTCCGTTAGACCCTCGGGTTGACCCCAGACCCGGGCCGTTGTGACCAGCCCTGCGGGGAACACGGGAGTGCCACGTCTCCACGGAGTCTGAGTTCATTCCCTTTGCATAAATGCCCCGAAGTGGGGCGCCCGACCACACGCTCGTTCTGTTTTTAATTTTGAGGAACTTTTGTGCTGTTTTCCACATGGCCGTACATAATGGCTTATTTTCCTTTTAAGTGTAGTTCCATGTTACATTTGCGAACGTTTTATTTAGAATCCTTACTTTATATTTTTAAATGAGATTGATCTACAGCCAGTCTCTGTCTCCTACACACACGCGCACACACACACACTCTCTGTGTTGCTGGTCTGGGCAGCAGGGCTTCTGGCCTGTTCTAATGATGGGAGCACCCAGGAAAGGCCTTTCCGTCAGAGGCGGGAGGCGCACACCTGCGAGAGCACCTGCGTCTGTGCCCTTGGAAGACTCGGACCTTTCAACACCTTTTCAATATTTTCTTGGATGTCACTGTATGAAATTTTTCATTCTGTGAGTGTGGGTAATTTACATGGTTTAGAATATGGCACATCTCATTTATATTTTCAAAGTTTAGGAGAAATACACCCGTATTACTTTCTTGTTACTTAGAAACAAAAATCTCTACATCTGTGAGCATATTTCTTTTTCCATTTTAATGTGTTTATTTTCATTGCATTTGCCAGAGCTTTAAACACTTTAGTGATACTTTTAAAAAGTCTTTGTTTCATATTTCATTAGTTTTAACTTTAAATCTTTTAATATTCGTTTCTCCTACCCTTTTAAATTTATTTTTGACATATTTCTGCAGCTCACCGAGTTGAATGCCTACACTAGACTTTCCATCCCACACTTTTGCAGCCGAGTCTGTTAGCAGCACTTCTCTGTATCCTCTCCCTGGCCGCTTTAGGTGTGGGCTGTTTGCAGTGTTACTCATGTCTAAATAGTCTAAGATGCCCATTTTAATTTTCACTACAAAACAAAAGCAGAGAAACGGCTCTCGGAGTTTGCAAGCCGCGGCAGCTGTTCACGCGGTCCCGCCGGCGGGTCTAGGGCTCCGCCTTCCCGCAGGCCGCGCTGCGCATCCGGGAGCGTCTCCTGCACGTTTGGACGGAGGGGGTCGCGGCTCCTTTGGTGGGAGATCGCCGAGTAGCAGTGTCGGGAGGGCTCGTGGGCAGCAGGCGTTCCAGATTCCTGTTGCTGGAACAGCCCTGGGGCTGCTTTGCGTGACTGATTCTCCCCGTGGTGACGTTTTCTCCTGCAGGGACCTCGCGCCGTTTTCTCCCTGTAGGTCCTGCGTTTGCCAGGCCCCAGCGGGCTCCGGGCCCTTCCTCCGCAGGTCCTCGTCTCAGTCCGCTCTGCGGGTCGGTCGCTGGCTGCCCAGGGCACTTCCTCAGCAGCTCCGGGCTCTCGCAGTCTGTCGCGTGCTGCCTGCCACGTGTCGGCCAGGCCTTCGGTTTCCAGGGACTCTGGGTGATTCCCTTTCCTCCTCCTCCTCTTGTAAAATCAGCGTCCTGTTCTTACTTTGCAAAGTGGCGGCCTCCGCGTTTCTTCGGCGTCTGCACTGTTGTCTGCTCAGGGTTTGCTTCTCTTTCACGCTCACGATGTCCTTGTTGGAAGACCCTCGCTTGCCGTCCCTGTGTGTCAGTGGCCGTCTGGACCGTGCTGTGCTCACCGACAAAACATCTGGGCTGCAGGAAACTCGTTCTGCGTGTGCAGCTGACGGCAGGGGCCCTGAGGCTTGTCCCGGGTGGGGACCTTTCCACGGTGGAAGCCACACTAATGTAGCTATAATCACACAAGGCCACATTCAATAAACTTCAGTTAGATATACTTAAAAATGAACATTATTTTGTAAAAATCTAACTACCATGTACTTAATAATTTCAAAAAATGAAAACCATTTGTTAATTTTAAAGTTATCTAACCTTTTAATGACTCCGTTGTGTCCACTGTTTGTTGGAAAACATTTGAATATGTGGCTGCAGCGTGGAGGTCACAGGTTCAGTGACCCTCTAGATGGGCACCAGTCACTTGGGACCTTAAGGGCGTCTTGATTGGGTCAGGCAGGAGAATGTAGATTCGCAGCAATAAGTGGTGAAAAGCAAGAACGCATTTTTTGGGCATGTTGCCAAAGGCATGGGTGTTCTAATGCATTTTTCCATATTTCAATTGGATCTTTCTCAGCCTCAACTATGACTTTAAAATGTCATCTACTGAGAGCTCAATCAATCCCACCTGTAGTTCTTTAGGTGCCTTGGTGAGATCAACTAGGTGGGGCTGAAATGCTAATTTGAGTGCGATGCCATGATTCTCAACATCAGTGAAACTTTCATTGTGTTCTCCCATGAATAATAGTCTATAACAGCTGCGTATTCTTCCAATGATTCACGTATATCATCCTGCTCATCAATGATCTTTGCTAACTGGGGAAAATGTTCATCTGAAATTTCCTTTTGAAGAGGTGTTTTTAAAAAAAGGTAGCATTTTTTTGAAATGCTTGGATTTTTTGCCACATATCATCTATAGACTTAGTTTTACATTACAAAGAAATATTCAAGTCATTTTGATTTTACCTGATGTCACACAGAAATGCTGCATTCCTCTAGAAATCTTTCAATAATACACATTGCTGAATCTTTTCTCCATTAAATTTCACTATCTGTTCTCACAGAGAGAAAAATCTTGGCTAACACCTGTCCCCGCAATAGCCAACGCACTTTAGAATGATAAGGCAAATCCACACTGATTTGCCTCATGGTTCAACTTTAGCATGTTACAAAGCTAATGATGTGGTGTTGCATTTGCATGAATATAGTTAACAATACTTACAACTTGTTGCAAAGTGTCACTTACAACAGTAGCTTTAGAACAGAGATTTTGCTGATGCAAGATACAATGAAAAAAAATGAGAGCATCTGGATCTGTTAATACATTTTTTTTTTTATCTGTGCAATAAACCCTTCATGTTTTCCTGTCAGGGAAGGTGCACCGTCTGTGCAGACACTCACTAATTTACCAAATTCAGTCCAACTTCATGACGTTTATCTTGAAAATTGTTGAAGATATCTATTGCCCATGTTCTGTTTACAAGAGTGCCCAAAGCAAGTAACTCTTCCTAGCAAAGAAAATCTTCTGTTATGGCCCAGATGAAGTACACAACCCACGCCGGCTCAGTAGCTTCAGTTGATTCATCCAAAGCGATTGAAAGAAACTAGAAATCAGTAACAGAAGGAAAATGGGAAAATTCGCTATGTGGAGATTAAACATGCACTTGAACAGCCAGTGGGTCAAAGAAGTAACCAAAAGGACGGTGAGAAAACACCATGTGTGAAAATACCGCAAACCAGGGCTCGTGGCATCTGGCACAAACAGTGTGCAGAGGAGCCTGGTGCTGTGCATTCGCATGGCAAAAACACGAAAGCTCCCAAGTCACTAACCCACCTTTACACTTGCTGTGGTTTGGGTGTGCTTCGTCTCCTGCTGAAGTTTGGTCTCAGTGTTGGAGGTGGGGCTGGGGGCAGGTGTTTGGGTCGTGAGTGCGGATTCCTCCGGATGGTGCCATCCTCAGGGCAGCAGGTGAGCTCCCCCTTAGTTCCCACCAGAGCTGGTGTGGACGAGCCTGGCACCCCCCCGTCTTGCTCTCACTTCTCTCCTGCCATGCGGTCTCTGCACCCACCAGCTCCTCCTCACCCCGCATTGTGAGAGGATGCCCCTGGGACCCTGGCCAGCAGCAGACGCAGGTGCCAGGCTCTTGTGCAGCCAGCAGAGCTGTGCGCCCAGCGAACTGCTCTGTAAATTACCCAGCAGCAAACACTCCTTTACTGCAGGGAGTAATTGCACAGACAGACCGAGACGCTCCTTAAGGAGCTAGAGAAGAGAAGCGTGAACTAAACTCAAAGCTGGCAGAAGGAAGGAGATGAAGATTAGATACTGGAATAAAAGGAGGAAATGAAGAAATTGAAAATAGAAAAATAGAGAAAATCAATGAAACCAAAAGTTAGGGTTTTTTTTAATTTCAGCATACTATGGGGGTACAAAAGTTTAGGTTACGTATATTGCCCTTGCCCCCCCGCCCCCCGCCGAGTCAGAGCTTCAAGTGTGTCCATCCCCTAGATGGTGCGCATCGCACTCATCATGTATGTGTACACCACAAGAGTTAGTTTTTTGAAGAGAGCAGTAAAATCGACAAAGCTTCAGCTTGGCTGACTGGGGAAAAAAGAGCAGCTACAATTACTGACATCAGAAATTGAGTGGGAGTGTCCCCCCTGGCCCCACGTCACCACGGAAGACGGCAGGACGGTGCTATGGAGAACGTGCACCAGCGAGGTGGACCACTGGGCGTGCGGGACGAGCCCCGCAGCACGCTGCCTGCCAGCACCTTCCTGGCGTCCGCATTTCCTCGCAGGGCTTCGAGGTGCTGCCTGGCGCCCTGTGTTCCATCCTGAGCTAGCGTGTCTCGCAGGGCAGGGCTGCAAGCGATGATCTCCGTCAGCGTTTGTTTATCGGGAAGTGTCTTAGTTTTCCCTTCAGTTTTGAAGGGTGGTTTCACTAGACACAGACGTGGGTGGGCAAGATTTTCCCTCTGCGCGTTGAGCGGCTCGTCCGCTGCCTCTGACTTCCGGCTCCGGAGGAGAAACCCGCTGTCACTGTTCCTCCCGCGGCTGTCCAGACTCGCTTTCTGGGCTTTCAGGGATCCCACTGTGTCTCTCTGTGTGGATCTTTTTGAGTTTATTCCACTTGGAGTTTATTGAACTTCTTGGATATGTTTCATCATATTTGGAGAGGTTTTAGCCATTATTTTCTTCAAATATTGAAAAAATTTATTGTATTAAAATGCACATAACATAAAATTTACCATCCCATTTTTAAGTGTGCAGTTCGGTGGGACTAAACACACTCACAGTGTGCAACGGTCACCACCATCATCTCCACGACGCTGAAACTCCGTCCCCACTGAACACCCATTCCCTCACTTCCTCCCCCTTCCCTGGCAACCAGCATTCTACTTTGGTCTGTAACATTTTTCTTCAAACATTTTTTGTGCTCCTTCCTCTCTCTCCTCTCTTTCTGGGACTCCTGTTAGGCGTGTGTTGCTATGCTTGCTGGTGTCCTACGGGTCAGCTAAACTCTGTCATTTTTTTCTTTGTTCTTTTTGTTTTCCTGCCTTTCAGACTGGGAGATTTCAGTGGACCTGCCTTTCTGTTCTCTAATTTTCCTTACACCGGCTCAAACTGGCTATTGAACCCCTCAGTGATCTTTTTCATATCAGTTATTATACTTTTCAACTCCATAACTTCTATTTGGTCTCTTTTTATAATTTCTCTCTCTTTATGATATTCTCTATTTGTTGAGAGATTGTTCTCCTGGTTTCTCTTAGTTCTTTGTCCATGGTTTTCTTTAGCTCTCTGAGTATATGTAGGAGTTAATTGAAATGCTCTGTCTAGTAAACTCAACCCTGTGCTTCTTCAAGGACATTAACTGTTTTCTTCCCCTGTGAACGGGCCATGTTTTCCTGCTTCTTTGCATGCCACGTGATTTGTATTCAAAACTGGACATTATCCATATTGTAATGTGATAATTCTCAATGTCAGATTCTCTCCCCTCCTTATAATTTGTTATTGCTGATTGTCCCTTGGTCCCTGAGACTGAGAAGCGCGGGAGGCATCGCTGCCCAGGTCACGGGGTGCAGGGAGGGTGTGGAGGAGGAGAGGAGGGACAGTGTGGCCCTGGCCTCCTCCCTGTCTCCCTTGCAGGGAGCTAAGACATCCCAGGAGGCCTCCCTCCTGCCCTCTGGTCTGCACACCTTCTCACGCTGTCCTGAGTGTCCTCCCCTGTCACCATGGTGACCTTCCCTTCCCTGCCTGCTGCCACCACACTCCCTACCCCCGCCCAGAAGGCAGGAGCTTTGGAGGCCTCGTCTCAGTTCTCTCTCTGTGTCCCAGTGGCGCCCATGCGAGAGCAGAGGCGTCCCCAAGCGTCCATGAGTGCAGGAGCCCAGGACGCCCAAACCATCCCAAGCGGAACTCCTGGGCGCTGGGCCAGCTGATGCCGCGTCTCCCCCAGTCTCCCACGTCCCAGCACAGCTGCGCCCCCTCCCGCCCGGTGAGCCTCAGTCAGCACAGAGGTCAGTGTGGGTGGCACGGGTTTTATTGGAGCTCAGAGGCCAAGAGCGACTGTTTCGGGTGGAAGACCAAGGTCAGGCAGGGCCCGGCCCTGAGTGAGGAGGGACTTGGCCTGACGAGAAAGTATGGCCTGGAGCTGCCTGGCTCCCTTGGGCCGAGGGCAGGAGGGGAGGAGTGAGCCTCTCAGGCCGGACCAGGCTGGGCTGCTGTGGGTGGGGCTGCTCTTCTCCGCAGTGGAGCTGCCTGTGCAGGGGCTGGAGGCCAGGAGTGGCAGGGAGGGGGAACCTGAGCCCGCTGGCCCTGGGGACGTGCCCGTCAGCAGCTGGACCCCTGGCCGAAGGAGAGGCCACAGCAGGCTGGGCGGGGGCAGGCTGGGCGGCAGAGGAGGGACACGCAGGAGGCCGGGCGGCAGCAGCTGGGCTGGCAGGAGGAGGCAGGGGCACAGCAGGCAGGTCTGCACACGGGACGGCAGAGGAGGGACACGCAGGAGGAGGGTCTGCAGCAGGACGGCTGGCAGGGGGAGGAGGTGCAGCAAGCTGGCTGGCAGCTAGACTGCTGGCAGCATGAAGAGGAGGCCTCAGAGCACACGGGCACACAGCACACGGGCTTGCAGCACACGGGCACACAGCAGGACGGCTGGCAGGGGGAGGGGGTGCAGCAAGCCGGCTGGCAGCTAGACTGCTGGCAGGGGGAGGAGGTGCAGCAAGCCGGCTGGCAGCTAAACTGCTGGCAGCATGAAGAGGAGGCCTCACAGCACACAGACTTGTAGCATACGGGCTTGCAGCACACGGGCACGCAGCAGGACGGCTGGCAGGGGGAGGGGGTGCAGCAAGCCGGCTGGCAGCTAGACTGCTGGCAGGGGGAGGAGGTGTAGCAAGCCGGCTGGCAGCCAGACTGCTGGCAGCATGAAGAGGAGGCCTCAGAGCACATGGGCACACAGCACACAGGCTTGCAGCACACGGGCACACAGCAGGACGGCTGGCAGGGGGAGGGGGTGCAGCAAGCCGGCTGGCAGCTAGACTGCTGGCAGCATGAAGAGGAGGCCTCACAGCACACAGGCTTGCAGCACATGGGCTTGCAGCACACGGGCACGCAGCAGGACGGCTGGCAGGGGGAGGGGGTGCAGCAAGCCGGCTGGCAGCTAGACTGCTGGCAGCATGAAGAGGAGGCCTCAGAGCACACGGGCACACAGCACATGGGCTTGCAGCACACAGGCACACAGCACACAGGCTTGCAGCACACGGGCACGCAGCAGGACTGCTGGCAGGGGGAGGGGGTGCAGCAAGCCGGCTGGCAGCTAGACTGCTGGCAGGGGGAGGGCGTGCAGGTGCTGGTGCAGACTGGTCGGCAGGGGCTGGACACGCAGCTCACTGGGCTGCACACCAGGGTCAGGCAGGGGGCCGGGGCGCAGCAGCTAGGGGCGCAGCAGGGGGGCTCGCAGCAGCTCTCTGGGCAGTCGTCCCCCTGCCAGGAGTCGGGGCAGACGGACATGGTGGGCGCGGCCATGCTGGGGTGGGTGCAGGTGCGCTGGGAGGAGAGTGTGAGTGAGTGTGGGCGAGTGGGTGTGTGAGGTGCTCAGCGCTGCTGGCTTTTATACCCGTCCCGCACACGTGCTGTCCCACCCGGAGGCTCAGCAATGCCGTCCCCTTCCTTGTTGGTGTTTAGAACCTGGAGACGCATCATTAGTGCCATTTCATGTTTAGTTCTGTGAGTCGTTGTTCAACTTGTAAAAGTCCTGCGTGTACTTTTGTGTCTGTTGACGCATCCTCACCTACCTTTGGCCGCAGAACATAGTGTTGAAGAAGACACGTGCATTTCTGCAAATGCAGAGTCTGGGGTCAGCATCAGCGCCGCGAGGTTCATGCATCCTGTTCCCAGCTGGCCTTGGGCTGTCCCCTGGGGAGTCGGCTCGTCTGGGCTGCGGGGCTTCCGGAATGCCAGGCTGCAGTGCCCGGGCCAGAGAGGGAGGAGGGCGGAATGTTTCTGGAAGTGACTCCCAATCCTCTGTGTGGTGCAGGAAGTCCCTCGAAGGCGTCAGTGCAGGTGGCAAACAGGTAGGGGGACAGTGGTGTGGCCCGTTGGGATCGCGGTGGTCCCTGTGGGCCGCACATGCCCTGTCCTCCATCGAGTGCACTTGGGTCCCTGTGCGCCCCCCTCCTGCCTGCATTCGCTTTCACCCCCGTGCTCCTCCCCACGTCCCCTGCAGGAAGCACCCCCAGCAGGCACCAGGTCTGTGGGCTGCGTGACACGAAGGTGGTGGAACGACGTCTTTCAGGGGCTGAAGGACGATCACCGCAGGCCTGGGATCTAGCGCAGGAAGGATATTGCTCCAAGTGAAGGTGAAAACGCACTGCCGGACGGGCAAGGCGGCACCAGCGGAGCCCGCAAAGCAAGCACGGAAGGAGCGTTTCCGGGTGCCCAGAAGACAGAAACGCAGGAGGCCAGGAGGGCCCGAAAGGATGAACAGATGGGCAAATACGAGTGACACTGACTTGCCTGTGCGTTGGCAGCACTGTGACGTGATGACATGTCTATCATGTCTTGTGGGTCTACACTACGAGTAGAGATAAGATTCATGGAAACGTGAGCAATGAAAGGCGAGAGGGGAAATGGAGTTGGATGTTTCTGAGGCCTGTTGGGAAGTCGTGGACGCGTGACGCACGTCAGGCCCGGGCCACCCACGTGCTGCGTCTGGAGGCGGCACCGGAGGAGCAGCAACAACCGTGCAGAAATGGAAATAACAGAAGAGTGAAAATGGATAATAAAAACATTTTATTAATCCAAAGTAGACAGGAAGTGATTTTTAAAAGGAACATAAAACAATTGGGACAAATAAAAATCACATAATCAGATGGTAGGTATAAACCCAGTAATCAGTAATTAAATTAAATGCAAGGTGTCAAGTATTCTAGCTAAAAAAAAGATCATTGGTCTGGATAAAAAGTAGAAAACCTACCTAAAAACTGACAGAGCTAAAAGTAGGAACAGAGAAAAGAACAGTCATGTCGGGGACGTGAATCCACCTCTCTCAATAATCGATGGAAAGAGACAAAAACAGTCTCTGAGCGAGAAAGGCAGTCCTGAGTTTGGAGTGAAACACTGAAGCCATTTAAAAAAAAAGGAATGATAAATCTAATTATATACATTTTAAAGTTGCATGAGATAAAACACCGTAAGCCAACTCAAAAGACCAACAGCGGGTGGGAAGCGCACTTGCCGCGTGCGTCGCGGAGCAGGGGTCGCGGGCCCAGTGCGCGGAGGGCCCAGTGTGTGCGGGGAGGGCCCGGTGCGCGGGGAGGGCCCGGTGTGTGCGGGGAGGGCCCGGTGCGCGCGGAGGGCCCGGTGTGTGCGGGGAGGGCCCGGTGCGCGCGGAGGGCCCGGTGTGTGCGGGGAGGGCCCGGTGCGCGCGGAGGGCCCGGTGCGCGGGGAGGGCCCGGTGCGCGTGGAGGGCCCAGTGTGTGCGGGGAGGGCCCGGTGCGCGGGGAGGGCCCGGTGTGTGCGGGGAGGGCCCGGTGCGCGGGGAGGGCCCAGTGTGCGCGGGGAGGGCCCGGTGCGCGGGGAGGGCCCGGTGTGTGCGGGGAGGGCCCGGTGCGCGCGGAGGGCCCGGTGCGCGGGGAGGGCCCGGTGCGCGGGGAGGGCCCAGTGTGTGCGGGGAGGGCCCGGTGCGCGGGGAGGGCCCGGTGTGTGCGGGGAGGGCCCGGTGCGCGCGGAGGGCCCGGTGCGCGGGGAGGGCCCGGTGCGCGGGGAGGGCCCGGTGCGCGGGGAGGGCCCGGTGCGCGCGGGGAGGGCCCGGCGCGCGGGGAGGGCCCGGTGCGCGCGGGGAGGGCCCGGTGCGCGGGGAGGGCCCGGTGCGCGGGGAGGGCCCAGTGCGCGGGGAGGGCCCAGTGCGCGCGGAGCTCCCTCCGCGACCGAGGCCATGGCAGCGGAAAAGGAGCGCGGGCTGCGGAGACGATGGAAAGAAAACACACGGGTCTTAACAACGCGAGTGTGCTCAGTCAAAACGAGAGAAGAAGCAAATTTAATGAGCGTGTGACCTCATTTCTCACACGTCCCATGGGACGGCTGGAAGCGCTGATGCGGGGACGGGGCGGGCCGGTGTGGCGCCACGCGGCTCCGGCGGGCAGTTCGCGGCTGGGGCTCGACGCGCCTCACCCGCGCCTTCCGGCCCGCATGGCCAGGCGCCTGCCCGTCGCACTCCTGGGCGGGCGTCACAGCAGTGGGGTGGTCCGGCTCGCGGTGGTCCGGCCCTGCCTCCTGGTGCCGAACACTGGGGGTCCACACCCCTCCAGTGCAGGCCAGGCCTGTGACATGCGTGTACCCACCAAGTGTGTAGCAAAGGTGACAGGCGTGTGTGCTCACAGTGCCTAGGACTGTGATGCCCGTGTTGGGCACGTGTGTCCTCCCCGCTGGCCGTGAGGTGCTGGGGGAAGCCGGTGGCCTCTCGCTGGCAGCCAATGAGAACCGGGGCCCAGCCCCACGGCCCGCGAGGAACCGGCTGCTGGCGACCCCAGCTGCTGGGGACCACCGCACCCACGTGGACATGGCCCCTCCCCAGTCCAACCTCAGAGGAGACACTGGGACACAGCCCTGCTGAGAACCCAGCACGGGTGACAGATGTGTGTGATCTGAAGCCACCCTGCGTACGGGAATTTGTGACACAGCGGTAGAAAATGAACACACAGACTGACGCGGAATTCTGTGCAGCTTTAGACAAGGAACTCATAGGAAAGCAACTCCATTTTGCATTAAGTTTTTAAAAAGTGGGGAGCGTATGATACAATTTGTGTTTTTAAAATTTCTGCACCTACATAGAAGGCGGACAGACGGAGGGACAGGCAGACACGGCCAACACTCATCGATCCTGGATTCCCTGCTTGCGAGTTTTTACCCTAGCGTGTATCTGCAGCCTCTAGGTCGACACGCGTGGTGCTTTTGTGGCCACTGTGGCCACTCACAGAGCAGGGCACATTCGAGCCTCCGATGTGCAGTCCCCGCGGGGGTCCCCTGTCCCTGCTGCTGACGTGTGCCCGCTCGCGCAGGGAGCAGGAGCCTCTGCGGGGCTCTAGGGCCACTCTCCCCCATCGCGCCTGCGGTCCCGCTGCTCCAAATGCCCCAGCACACGGCTGTCCCAGCGTGAGGGGCCGCAACGTGTCTCACGCAGAAAACACGCGTGTTGGGCGTGCATCACGCAGGCTGAGTCCCGGTAATGGGATGGGTGTGCGTGTCCACGTGGAAGGGGGACAAGGACGGGGGAGAGAGCGCGAGCGCGAGGGTGACCGGGCAGAGCAGCTGCCCCGAGAGAGACGGGAGCGGTGCTGGGAGGGGCCCAGAGAGACCCTGTCTTCACGGGGCGTCTCGCGCCTTCCCTGCTGGGCTCTGCGGACCTGTGCTAGTTACCGTTAAGGCAGTGACACGTTGCGGCACCGAGTGCCGTGCTTAGGAGACGGGGCTGGGGACCACGGACGGGCTGGCCAGGGCTGCTGGCTGCCTGGAGGAGCAGGGCACACGGGGGGCTTGGGGACAAGGGCTGGTGGCTGTCCTTGGTGAAGCAGAGACACCCTGTGGGTTCACGGCCCAGGAGGCTGCCGTCGTGCCTGAGCGGGCAGGGGCCGAGCCCTCATCCTTGTCCTACAATGCCCAGTCCTGTCACCTCCCAGCCAAGGGCAAGGCGAGCAGCAGACACAGCGCAGGGGGCGCAGAGGCCGTGGGCTGAGCCGTCGTCCAGAGCTCGGGCCAAGGGCTCTGGGTCCAGTCACAGCCCCTCACAGCCGCATGGCCCTGGGCGGGTCACCGAACACCTCCCAATCTGGGCTGTCTGTCACCGGGTGGTGACAGTCCTGCATCCCGGGAAGGGGGCCTCACGGGAGGGGTGTTTGCACCACGGGAAGCTCCTCCTACATGCCAGCTCCCAGCAGGGAGAGCCAGTGTCCTGGGGCTGCCGGGCAAGGGACAGGACAGGTCCCAGCTCACCAGGGACAGCCCAAGGCACGTCCCCCCCACCCGACCCTGTGTCCCCCATGCTCCACAGCCCTGCTGGGAGCACGCCCACAGCACCCCTGCCCCCAGGAGACCACATGGGATGGGCTACAGCCCAGACGTGGCAGGACGTTTATGAGCTGGACAACATCACAGGCAAACAAACACCCTAATGACGGCCTGGCCCCGGCGCTGCCAACAAGGAAGGGGCGGCTGTGGGGCCGGGACAACCAGGGCGGGAGGGGTATAAAGGCTGCCAGCGCCGAGCACCCCACACACTCACTCCTCACTCACACACCCACCCACACCCTGCCCAGCTCAACCCCAGCATGGCTGCGTCCGCCGTGTCCGTCTGCTCCAGCGACCTGAGCTACGGCAGCCGGGTCTGCCTGCCCGGTTCCTGCGCCGCCTGCTCCGACTCCTGGCAGGGGGATGACTGCCCAGAGAGCTGCTGCGAGCCCCCCTGCTGCACCCCCAGCTGCTGCGCCCCGGCCCCCTGCCTGACCCTGGTGTGCAGCCCAGTGAGCTGCGTGTCCAGCCCCTGCCGACCAGTCTGCACCAGCACCTGCACGCCCTCCCCCTGCCAGTCGTCCTGCTGTGTGCCCGTGTGCTGCAAGCCCGTGTGCTGTGTGCCCGTGTGCTCTGAGGACTCCTCTTCATGCTGCCAGCAGTCTAGCTGCCAGCCGGCTTGCTGCACCCCCTCCCCCTGCCAGCAGTCCTGCTGCGTACCCGTGTGCTGCAAGCCTGTGTGCTATGAGCCTGTGTGCTGTGAGCCTGTGTGCTCTGAGGCCTCCTCTTCATGCTGCCAGCAGTCTAGCTGCCAGCCGGCTTGCTGCACCCTCTCCCCCTGCCAGCAGTCCTGCTGTGTGCCCGTGTGCTGCAAGCCCGTGTGCTGCGAGCCCATGTGCTGTGAGCCCGTGTGCTGTGAGCCTGTGTGCTGCAAGCCCGTGTGCTGTGAGCCTGTGTGCTGCAAGCCTGTGTGCTGTGAGCCTGTGTGCTGCGAGCCTGTGTGCTGTGAGCCTGTCTGCTCCGGGGCCTCCTCTTCATGCTGCCAGCAGTCTAGCTGCCAGCCAGCTTGCTGCACCCCCTCCTCCTGCCAGCCCAGTTGCTGCAGACCGTCCTCCTGCATGTCCCTCCTCTGTCGTCCCGTGTGCAGACCTGCCTGCTGTGCCCCCGCCTCCTCCTGCCAGCCCAGCTGCTGCCGCCCGGCCTCCTGCGTGTCCCTCCTCTGCCGCCCTGCCTGCCCCCGCCCGGCCTCCTCTGTGTCCCTCCTCTGCCGCCCCAGCTGCCCCCGCCCGGCCTGCTGTGGCCTCTCCTTGGGCCAGAAGTCCAGCTGCTGAGGGGCACGTCCCTGGGCCAGTGGGCTCAGTCTACCCTTTGCATCTCACACCCACCTTGGTCCAGTCCTGGCCCAGGTTAGGTGGCTGCCCCCACGTCCCCACATCCCCATGTCCCCACGTCCCCACGTCCCCCCTGTGCTGCCCTGACCTCCCTTCCTGCCGCCCGCAGGCTGCCCCACCTGCCCTCTGGCCCCCGTCCTCCCTCCCAGTGTCTCTGCTGAGGGTCACATGGTCTCAACTTGACCCTGTCAGCACCTCTCGGCTGCCAATAAACTCGCTGTGACCCTGATTCTCTTCTCCCGTGATGCTTGTGGGGGTGGGGGCAGGGACTTGAGCAGACAGTGGCCGCCTCCTGCCAGGGACGTTTCTAGGATCGAGTGACTCAACCCGGTAGTCGCAGGGCAGTGTCCTCTCTCCTGTGAGGTCACAGGCGGGACTCCCGGCCTCGCCCAGGGAGGCGCAGTCCCTGCCCGGCCCCTGCCCTGGCTCCCCGAGGCTGGTCACCCCAGAGGCCCCGGCAGGGGGTTCTCCAGGCCCCCTGGACAGTCCCAGCCGCGTCCCACCTGGGCAGCCCCATTCTGCAGAGTCGCCCCGGGGAAGCCAATGCAGGTCCAGGCAGGGTCTGGGCCCGGGTCTCCCTCCCTGGGTGTCCCGCTCACGGGTGCCACCCACGCAGTGGACCCCAGGGCAGGAGAGAGAGGAGCTGCTCCCCACTCACGGGGACAAAGACGTGAGTGGGAGGAAAGACGTTGTCACGCGGGTGGAAACCGGGGCTGCCCGGCGTCCTCCTCTGGGAGCCTGAGGATGGGGGTGGAGGGGACACAGAATCCACCTGCAGGACTGTCAGGCCTGGACGCAGCACAGGGCTGTGGACAGCAGCCGCTCTAGGGTCAGGACGACACTGCAGGGCACAGGTGGACAGGGACCCTGGTGACCACAGGGAGGAGGACGCACTGGGGCCACGGTGGTGGCCAGAGCCGTTTCAGTAAATGGACCACTGTCCCCAACAGGTGAACAGCGGACGATGGCCAGTGCCCCCTCCCCACGCTCCCCCAGCCCAGCACACGGACCAGGAGAGAGTCCCTCACTCACCCTGCGGCCTGTGTCCTTGCCCAGGACCCGGAAAGGGCGCCCCTGCACCCCGTGAGGCCCTAGCCCCCCCAGGCTTCCTCTCCCCCACTGCGGCTGGGTCCCCGGCCCTCCCCACCCCGCCCTGCACCTCCCACACGTGCACAGCCGGCTGTCGGGGCACCAGCGACATGCGCCTTCTTGGTTGTGCGGCTGGAAGAGTTTTGAGAGAGGCCTCCGTTCTGCAGCCTCCACCCAGGCCCAGGGACGCCCCGTTTCTGTCCCCCCCCACGGCGTCTCCCTCCCCCCAACGGCGTCTCCCTCCCCCCACCAGCGTTTCCCTCCCCCTGACAGTGTTTCCCTCCCCCCCACGGCGTCTCCCTCCCCCCAACGGCGTCTCCCTCCCCCCACCAGCGTTTCCCTCCCCCCGACAGTGTTTCCCTCCCCCCCACGGCGTCTCCCTCCCCCCAACGGCGTCTCCCTCCCCCCACCAGCGTTTCCCTCCCCCCGACAGTGTTTCCCTCCCCCCGACGGCGTTTCCCTCCCCCCAACGGCGTCTCCCTCCCCCCACCGGCGTTTCCCTCCCCCCGACAGTGTTTCCCTCCCCCCCATGGCGTCTCCCTCCCCCCCCACGGCGTCTCCCTCCCCCCTGCCCCCCGACAGCCTCCGGGCATCACTGTCCCTCAACCCTGTGAGCCCCAGACAGCCACGGCCGCCTCGCCACCAGATTCAGCTTTTCTGGCGCCTCACAGGACAGGGCCACGCAGCATGTCCTTTGTGTGGCTTCGTTGCGTGTCCCTGCTGTTTGTTCCGGCCGTTCATGGCTGGTGGAGTCCCGTGACCATGTGTGCCCGTTGTCTGGCCGCCTGCGGGCACGCGGGCTGGCTCCGGGTGATCATGAGTAAAGCCACTGCACACACCGCACGCGGGACTGTGCGGGCAAGTGTCTTCCCTGGGGCAGGTCCCGCACGCAGGGTGCTGGGCAGACGCCGAGCGCTAAGCGCGGTGTGACTTGACAGCGAAGCTCCCAGCTGCTTTCCCCGTGGCCGCACTCGCGCCTCGGTGGCCGTCTCCGCCCTGCACGTCCCGCCGGGTGTGGCCGGTCATTGCGTTTCCCCGACGGCCGGTCTCCCACGCAGGCCCCGCGTGTGCCTGCCCCGCGCACGGCCTCTGCGGCGAGGTGGCGGTTGGAACCTCTGCCCGTTTTTCCTAGATCAGGTTGATTCCGGTCTCACCACTGAGTTGTAAACATTCTCTAGAGATTCCAGATGCCAATTTTTGTCACACGTCTCCATCTGTGGCTGGCTTTTGTGTTTTCTTAACAGTGTTTTTTAAATGCCGAATTTTTGATTTTGATTAAGCCCAATTTGCCATTTTTTCTTCAGTGGTCCTCAGAAACCTTCACCTAAACACCAAGTCACGCGAGTTTTCTCCTGTGCCTGCTTCTAGATGTTTTATGGGTTTAACGTTTGTTCCGTTCTATAATCCGCTTCAAGTTAATTTCAAACGTGCTGCCAGTTGCGCCAGCGTCGCTTGTGGAAAGCCTGTCCCGTGTCGTGCCACGGCCTTTGCCGGAGCCCGCTGGCCGGGTCGCCCGGGTCCGCCCGTCCTCCCGCCCCCGCCGTCCCTGGCCGTCCCTGGCCATCCCGCCGCCAACGCGATCTTGAAATCAAGCAGTGTGAGTTCTCAACTTCTGCTTCTCGTTTTTAAAATTGGTTGGCTATTCGGGGTCTTTTACGTTTCCATATAGATTTTAGAACCAGCTCATTGATTTCTACAGAGAAGCCGGCTCGGGTTTTGATTGGGATTATAGTACGTGGGAAGAATTGACATTTAACATAATTGAATCTTTCAGTCCATAAACATAATATGTCTCTCTGGTCGTTTAGGATTTCTTTAACCTTTTCTGTAATATTTTGTCTTTATTAGTGTATAGACCTTTGTACATATTTTGTTAAATTTATCTATTTTTTCCTTTTTTAATGTTTTGGTTAATGGTATGTGTACTTCATTTCCAAGTGTGGGTCGCTGCTCTGGAGAAATACAATTGCTTTGGTATTATATATTGATCTTGTATCCTGTGACCTTGCCGAATTCATTTAGGAATGCTAATAGATTTTTTGTATATTCCTTAGGGTTTCCTAAGTACGTGATTATGTTGTCTGTGAATAAAGACAGATGCACTTCATCTTCCCAGTCTGTGGGTCTTTGGTTTCTTTTCTTACCTTATGGTGCATTGAGCGCCCTGGGTGCCATGTTGAGTATAAGTGGTGAGGGCCGACGCCACTGCCTTGTCCCTGGTCCCGGGGAAGTGCCCAGTCTAACAGGGTCCCTTTCATTCCTACTTGGCTGGGAGCTGTTTATCTGGTTGTTTGTTTTTGTTTTTTTATTTTTTGCATCTATTGAAATGAGCACATGATTGTGTCCCTTTATCTGCTAACATGGGAAAACATATTGATCGACTTTTGAATGTTACACCAACCTCACATTCTGGAGGATAAAACCCATTTAACCATGCAGTATTGTTCTTTTTATATGTTGCTCAATTCAATTTGCCAACTTTTGTTAAGAATTTTTGTACCTATGTTCATCAGGTGTATAGATCTGTAGTTTTATTTTAATGTACTTGTCGGGCTTTGGTGTTGGTGTTTTGCTGCTTTTATAAAGTAAGTCGAGACGTGTTCCTTCCTCTACTATTTTCTGGAAAAGTTTGGGTGGGTTGGTGTTAATCCTTTCATCCATACTTGGCAGTGAAACCGTTTGGGATTGTCATTTTCTTTGTGGGAGGGGTTTTAATTATGAATGTAATCTCTTCAGTTGACAGAGGGCTGAGATTTTCTATTTCTTCCTGTATTAGTTTTTATGATTTACGTCTTTCCTGTTATTTGCTTATTTCCTCTAAGCTGTTGAATGTAGTGGCATAAGGTTGTTTGCATTATTTATTTACTTTTCTCTTAATATCTATAGAATCTGTCATGATAAACCTTTTTCCACTTCGAATATTGGTAATTTATTTCTTCTCTTGTTTTTTCCTGACAAGTAAAGTTAAAAATGTGTCAGTTTTATTGATCTTGTCAGAAAACTAGATTTGATTTCATTTATTTTCTTTTGTTTGTCCATTTTCTACTTGGCAGATTTCTATAATTTCTGATTTTTTCATTCCCTCTACTTATTTCTGTGTTCAATTTGTGCTTCTTTTTCTAGCTTCTTACGCTGGAAGCTTAGATGATTGGCGTTGGGCTTCCTTCTGTTCTAACAGAAACAATTGGCTACGCATTTTCCTCTATGGGCTGTGTTAGCTGTGCCCCACAAATTTTGATATGTGGTGACTTCATTTTCATTTTATTCAAAATATTTCCTAGTTTCCATGATAATTTCTTCTTCAACTCATAGATTATATTTTTAAAGTGTGTTGTTTAATTTCCAAATATTTGTCAATTTTCCAAATATCTTTCTGTTAATGACTTCAATATTCCTAAATATATTAGGACTTGTTTTACGGCCTGGTGTATGGTTCATTTTTGTGCATGTTTCACATGTGCTTTTTAAAAATGTGCATTCTACTCTTGTTGGATGGGATATTGTATAAATGTCCACTAAATCATAGTGATTTTTTTCAAATATTTAATATACTTAGCAATTTTATTAAATTTGGAAAATACTGAGCCATTTTTTCTTGAAATATTTTCTCTCCTCCTTTATTTCCCTGTTACTCCAATTGTATGTATGTTAGATCACTTAATATTGTTTCTTAGTTCACTGTGGCTCTGTTAATTTTTTTTTTTTTTTTTTTTTTTGAGACAGAGTCTCACTCTGTTGCCCAGGCTAGAGTGAGTGCCGTGGCGTCAGCCTAGCTCACAGCAACTTCAAACTCCTGAGCTCAAGCGATCCTCCTGTCTCAGCCTCCCAAGTAGCTGGGACTACAGGTATGCGCCACCATGCCCGGCTAATTTTTTCTATATATATTTTTAGCTGTCCGTATAATTTCTTTCTATTTTTAGTAGAGGTGGGGTCTCGCTCTTGCTCAGGCTGGTCTCGAACTCCTGAGCTCAAACGATCCGCCCACCTCGGCCTCCCAGAGTGCTAGGATTACAGGCGTGAGCCACCGCGCCCGGCCTGTTAATTTTTTAAAAAATATTTTTCTTGGCCAAGCACAGTGGCTTACACTTGTAATCCCAGCACTTCGGGAGGCTGAGATGGAAGGATTGCTTGAGGGGAGGAGTTTGAGACCAGCTTTTTGGGCAACATAGTGAAATCCCATCTCTCCAAAAAAAAAAAAAAAAAAAAAAAAAAGATTATCTGGGTGTGGCGGCACACACCTATAGTTACAACTAATTGGGAGGCTGAGCCAGGAAGATTGCTCGAGCCCAGGAGTTCCAGGTTACAGTGAACTATGAATCCCACCATTGAACTCCAGCCTAGGTGACAGACTGAGATCCCATCTCAAAAATTAAAAATAGATAAACTTTCTCACTGTTTGGTTGGAATAGTTTTGGATAGTTTCTACAACTATATCTTCAAGTTCACAGATATATCATTCTGCATTGTCTAATCTTTTTAAAGCTCATCCTTTGAATTTTGAGGTTTTTATTGCTGATATTATATTTTTTTTAGCTCTTAGAGTTTCATTTGGTTCTCTTTTATATCTCCCTTTCCTCCCCTCATTATGTTTATGTTTTCTTGTATATCCTTGGGAATATTTATAGTAATTGTTTTAATAGCCTTGTCTGCTAATTCCATCAACTCTGTCATTTCTGGGTCTGTTTCTATAGACTGTTTCATCTCTTGGCTATGGGTTACATTTTCCTTTTTTCATAGGTCCAGGAGTTTGTGATTGAATGGTATATTTTGTAAATGTTTTTGAATGTTGCACTTTGTTTATTTCTCTCAAAGAGTGTTGGGCTGGGCTCTGGCTGGAGTCTCTGCCTGTGGATCAGCTCGATCCTTGCTCTTCCGTTCTGTAGGGCAGACCTGGAGGAGCCTTTGCTCTAGGGCAAGTCCAGCACCAGTATTTAGGTGTGGGGTCTGTACCAAATGCTTCTGGTGTTCAGTGAGTTTTCTCTGCTCTCATTTGGAACTCAGATGTCTCCCAACCTTTTGCAAGCTGTGGAAATGTTCACCCTACAGTTCCCTCGCTGCTTTGTGCCCAGTCTCACGGAGTTCTGGGGTCCATACGAATGGCAGTACTCAGCAGTGCATGCGAGGGAACCCCAGGGAGCTTTCCCTGCATGGCTTCCCCCCTCCTGTGTTCTCTCCCACACATGCCAGCTGCCTCAGCCTCCTTGAACTCTGATTTCTCTGCTCAGCTCAGTGAGACCACCATGCTTTTGGGGTTCCACTTCCTGTGCTGCAGCCTGGGGCTCCCAGGCAGCCATCTGGGGGCAACTGTGGGCTCATCTCATTTCCTTCCTTCTCTCAGAGATTCCCGTTCCTCACTGTCAGTCGTCCAGTGTGTAAAACCAGCTGTTTCATGTCTTTTGTCTCATTTTCTAGTTATGTAAGGTGACAGGACAAGTCAGGTCCACCACGGCCCAAAGCGCAGTCTCACTCCTTGTCTTTGAGGACTTCTGTTTCTTTTCCAGCCCAGTCCTTGCTTTCCTCTTTGACTGTTTAGGATCTTTCTCTGACTCTTAGACTGGGTCTGCCTCTTTCCATTCTGGGAGATGCTCCAGCTGAACTCGGACCCAACCTGACACATAGCCATTGCCCAGGGACTGGCCCACCAGCAGCATCTTCCCAGTGGGGAAGCCCACAGTGGCCCTGGGGACACAAGCAACATCACCTCGCTTCCTGGGAGCTCTGGACTCCAGGAGAACTACCACCAACCCCCATTCCTCCCAAGTTCAGTGGTATCCTGTCTACACAGACCCCAAGGCAAATATGCCAAGTCCCAATTAAGGGGCCCATCTGTGGGTGATTCAGACAAAATCTGGAGGCAGAGCTCAGAATTTTGTGGGTCAGAGAGGCCAAGGGAGGTGCCTGGACTTGGAATCCCCCTTGCTGTGAGTCCTAGTGAGTGGTGAGGGGGCGTTTCGGGGAGAAATGGAGCAGGTTTAACGAGCCTGGAGCCGCTCTGAGTGGCTGAAGCCGTGCTCAGTTACGGACCTGACGAGCTCTCCGGGTTAAAAGTACTGAACGAAGCCTTGTCCATAGCAATAAAGTGGGGCACACGGAGTCTCAGACAAGCAGGGTGAGTGCTGGTCTTGGCGGTAATGGGCTCCAAGGTCAGGGTCAGCCCTAGGAAGAGGCATCAGCAGGGGTGACGGGCACTGGCCTGCCCAGGCCCTGGGAAGCAGGCGGGCGGAGGTCCCAGGGTGGTCTCTGGGCCACTGTCCTGCCCGTGCCGCCGACACCACCAGCTCTTCCGGGGGCAGGTGGGGCCTCTGCACAGAGACCATTCTGTCTCTTAAGTCAAAACCTTTGTATTCTCACTAATTGAAGTAGAAATTGGGATAATAGTTTTTATTAGATGAAAGACCAATAAGAAAGTTTCATTTTTGTGAAAAGTCTTCATGTGACGAGGCCTCAAGCCACACCGCCGGTGGAGACGGTGGGTCGAGGTTCGGGGGTCCCCGTACACCTCCTAGCAAAGAGCTCTCCGGTCGCAGAGTGGGGTTTGCTGAACACACCAAGGGCCTTGGCCGGGGCGGCCGTCCCCTGTCGGCTCACGTAGGGGGAGCAACACCTCATTTGGTGGAGGCTGTTCTCGCAGAGCCTGGTTCCCTGTTGACTCTCTACCTCCGGTCCCAGCTACGGAGCCAGCACACCGGTCGCGTCACTGAACACTGAGCGCGGACACCTCTGTGGCGAGCTTTCCCACTCACCTGGAACAGCAGGTGCGCGGGGCCATCCCCGACAGCTTCGGCCTCTGCCGCTGTTGCGTCCTTGGCAAATCTCCGACACTTGCATCGAAATAGTTCCGAGTTTATAATCGGTGCAATAGAGTCGGTGCTTCCTCCAGCGGCTCCAAGACATCTTTATGCCAAACACAATTGTTTAAGATCTCTTAAAATAGCCCCAAATCATCTCAATGTCTTCTTGTCCTGGCCGTTCCGTTGGCCTCACGTGTGCACTGTGGTCACATGGCGCCTGCCCTCTGTTGTCCCTGCGACCCCTTCACGTCCCTTAACAAATCAGTCTTATTACTCTGGCCTCACGCAGGCCCGGGGGGTCGAGGAGAATGTTTGGCTCCCACAGGGCGTGAGAGCAGGGACCTGACCGAGTCAGCAGCATGTGTTCCTGCCACCGACGCCAGTGAGGTCAGCAGGGCGCGCGGCAGGACTTTAGGCAATTTAAATGACAATTTCTGATTTTGAAGCCAAGAGGGCATTTGACCATGCTCTGGAAAAACATGGGTCTAGAAGATACTGTTCTTGATTTGATGGGTCTCGTGCACAGAGAGGAGAAGTTACAAACGCAAATCAACAAAAAGATCTATTAAGTGAGTAACGGCACGGAGGGTTAGCGACAAAGCCACAGTGGCCAAAATGGCCCACGGGCTGCAAAGCCCACCCTGCCCCTGGCTGCCCAGGCTGGACCCCTGGGAGCACACGCCCCCGTGCTCAGGAACCGCAGGGTGCCGTGTGCATGGGAGAAACCCGTGGCCACGCGATGCAGCCTGGGATCCGGATCAAGACACGCGGACGCCAGCGAGTGCAGAGTCACGGGGCTTTATTCTCGGTTCACTCAAGGGCACTCGGAGCAGGCAGGAGGTGACAGAGTGGAGGGGGTTGGAGACATCAGGGATCAGGCTGAGCGGGGCCTCACGAGGGGTGAGAGACACGGAGAACACCCTGTGCCAGGGCACTTTCTAGGAGCCCCCACCCCAGAGGGCGGCAGCGTGGAGCGTGGACGTGTAGCTCTCAGCCATGGTCCAGCTCAACGGCAGACTGGGCCGGACGACTTCTGGAAACAATCAAAGTGCTGGACAATTCAGGACGTGACATTCAGCTCCAGGTGAGCCCTGAGCTGCTGGCCCTGGGGACGTGCCCATCAGCAGCTGGACTTCTGGCCTGAAGAGAGGCCACAGCAGGCAGGGCGGGGGCAGGCTGGGCGGCAGAGGAGGGACACAGAGGATGCCGGGCGGGGGCAGGCAGGGCGGCAGAGGAGGGACACGCAGGAGGCCGGGCGGCAGCAGCTGGGCTGGCAGGAGGAGGGGGTGCAGCAAGCTGGCTGGCAGCTAGACTGCTGGCAGCATGAAGAGGAGGCCCCGGAGCAGACAGGCTCACAGGAGATAGGCTCACAGCACACAGGCTTGCAGCACACGGACACACAGCACACGGGCTTGCAGCACACGGGCACACAGCAGGACGGCTGGCAGGGGGAGGGGGTGCAGCAAGCTGGCTGGCAGCTAGACTGCTGGCAGCATGAAGAGGAGGCCTCAGAGCACACGGGCACACAGCACACGGGCTTGCAGCACACGGGCTTGCAGCACACGGGCTTGCAGCACATGGGTACGCAGCAGGACTGCTGGCAGGGGGAGGGGGTGCAGCAAGCCGGCTGGCAGCTAGACTGCTGGCAGGGGGAGGGCATGCAGGTGCTGGTGCAGACTGGTCGGCAGGGGCTGGACACGCAGCTCACTGGGCTGCACACCAGGGTCAGGCAGGGGGCCGGGGCGCAGCAGCTGGGGGCGCAGCAGGGGGGCTCGCAGCAGCTCTCTGGGCAGTCGTCCCCCTGCCAGGAGTCGGGGCAGGCGGCGCAGGAACCGGGCAGGCAGACCCGGCTGCCGTAGCTCAGGTCGCTGGAGCAGACGGACACGGCGGACGCGGCCATGCTGGGGCTGAGCTGGGGAGGGTGTGGGTGGGTGTGTGAGTGGGTGAGTGAGTGAGTGTGTGAGTGAGTGCTCAGCACTGCGGGCTTTTATACCCCTCCCAGGCACGTGCTGTCACAGTGACAGGCTGGGCCCTGGCCTGCCTTCCTTGCTTGTGCGCGGAGCCAGCGCCTGCAGAGTAAACAGTAGCTGCGTTTCCGTTTCCCGAGAGCTCTTGCTCAGCTTACAAACGCTTGACGTTGGCTTGGGGCGTGTTTACTGGTTTCACACTCAGAAGGAAAAGCTGAGGTGGAACACGGGTCACACCGCTTCCCTAACCAGGCTCAGTGGGAGGGCGGGGCACGCACGTCTGTAGCGTGTGCTGGGTCCCGGGGAGGGTGGGGTACCCATGTCTGTAGCGTGTTCTGGGTCCCGGGAAGGGCGGGGCATGCACGTCTGTAGCGTGTTCTGGGTCCCGGGGAGGGCGGGGCATGCACGTCTGTAGCGTGTTCTGGGTCCCGGGGAGGGCGGGGCATGCACGTCTGTAGCGTGTTCTGGGTCCCGGGGAGGGCGGGGCATGCACGTCTGTAGTGTGTTCTGGGTCCCGGGGAGGGCGGGGCACGCACATCTGTAGTGTGTTCTGGGTCCCGGGGAGGGCGGGGCATGCACATCTGTAGTGTGTTCTGGGTCCCGGGGAGGGCGGGGCATGCACGTCTGTAGCGTGTGCTGGGTCCCGGGGAGGGCGGGGTACCCATGTCTGTAGCGTGTTCTGGGTCCCAGGGAGGGCGGGGCACGCATGTCTGTAGCGTGTTCTGGGTCCCAGGGAGGGCGGGGCATGCACGTCTGTAGCGTGTTCTGGGTCCCGGGGAGGGCGGGGCACGCACATCTGTAGTGTGTTCTGGGTCCCGGGGAGGGCGGGGCATGCACATCTGTAGTGTGTTCTGGGTCCCAGGGAGGGCGGGGTACCCGTGTCTGTAGCGTGTTCTTGGTCCCAGGGAGGGCGGGGTACCCATGTCTGTAGCGTGTTCTGGGTCCCAGGGAGGGCGGGGCATGCACGTCTGTAGCGTGTGCTGGGCAGTGCTGAGCGGAGCACCTACAGGTTGCACGGCTGCACCTGCGTTCTTAGGCTGCTGAACAAGGTTGGAAGGTGAGAGAGAGGTTTATTAGGTTTCTGAATAAAGATCCTGTGAGTTGTGACTTCTCTGCATGTAGGTATCAGTGTCCTTGGCTGCTGTGACAAAGTGGCACAAACCAGGTGGTTAAACAACAGAGATTCTTTGTCTCAGCTCTCAGCTAGACATTTGACTCAAGGTGTGGGCAGGGCTGGCTCCTTCCGGGGTGTGAGGGACAGTCCCAGACAGGCCTGTCCCCAGTGTCTGGTGGTTTCCTGCCATCTCTGGAGTCCCCGGTCCTGTAGAAGCACCGCTCCGATCTCTCCCTGTGCACACCTGTCTCGGATCCCCCATTTATATGAGTCACGTTGCAGCAGGGCCCCCCGAGCCCCCTCAACGTGACCATCGGCAAGGACCCCACCCCCACATGCGGTCGCGCTCGCTGACACTAAGGTTAGGACGTCAGCGTCTTCTCTGGGGGACGCGGGGCAGCCCCAGGCTACTGCTCTGGGGCAGAGCCGGAGCCCGGGGCGGGAGGAGGCGCGGGCAGGCTCCTTCCCCGGGGCGGGAGGAGGGCCGGGCAGGCTCCTTCCCCGGGGCGGGACGGAGGCGCGGGCAGCCCTGGCTGGTCTGGCCACACTTGGGCCCACGGGGTGGGAACAGTTGCTGCAGGGGTGCGGAGAGTTCGAGTGGGCCCCTCACCAGCGTCCTCTCGTGTTAGCGTCATCCGTAACCACAGCTCCGTCACCAGGCCTTGGCCCCTGACGCTGGCACGGCCCTCGCCCCTGAAAGACAGACTGGTCAGACCCAATAGCTTCCACCGTGTGCTCTGCTCGGACCCCACTCTGCACCTGCTGAGGGTTCCCCAGTCTCTCGCGCGTGACACCTGCGCAGGCTGTCCTTGTCCTTTGTGACCGTGACGCTTACAAAGAGTGCTGGCCGGGGGGTTTGCAGAACGCCCCTGCCGTGGGCTTGCCCGGCACCTCCCGGTGCCCAGAGCTGGGGCTGTGCCTGGGCTGGAGTCCCACGAGGGGGCGTTGCTGTGGGCAGTCACGGGAGATGTCACTATTCTTGCCTCTGCTGTTAGTAAATGTTCTGGGGCGATTCTTTGAGCCTTTGCAAACATCCTGCTTCTGCGCAGCGTTGCGCAAGAGCGTTGGCACCATTTGGGGACCTGCCCCGGCTGTTCCCACCGCGGGGTTCTCGTCGGGACTTTCTACCCTGTTTCACCGACATTTGCTAATTGAGATTCCTCTGTAAGGAAGAGCTTCCCTTCTCCTCCGCTTATCGTTTGCTCCTTTCGTTATTTATTTCACTGTGGACTAGAGAATGTTCATTTCGGGGCTCGTGCCCATTCCACGTGCCGCCCTCCCGCCTTTCCCTACTTCCTCTCATGCCTTCCCGGGTCCATCCCTGCACGGGGGGCCACTTCTCCCAGGCCCCCGGGGGACAGGCGAGGGCGTGTGTCAGTGCTGACGTGCCTAGTCGCGGCGGGAGAATCACGTGGGCTCTAGTTCTCTAGGGTAGCGTTAGCTGGTTTAAAATCTTCCCTTCTACGGCCGAGAGATTTTATTGTGAACGGTTGTTGGATTTTTCGAAATGCTTTCATGCAACATTGAGATGATCATGTAGTTTTCTTTTTTAGCCTGTTACTATGGTGAATTACATTAATTGATTTTTAAAACTTTTTATTTTGAAATAATTATGGATTCCCAAGAAATTGTAAAGACAGTACAGAGAGGTCCCGAGTTCTGTCCAAGGACAGAATCACAAGTCAAGTGCGGGGTTCTCATGGGCTTGGCTGTGACCCAGACGCGGCCACCGCTGCCGTCCACAGAACAGAACACACGTCCCAGCGAGGCTGGGGTCACAGAAAGGGCGGCAGGACGCAGAAGCAGGGACGAGAGCGGCTGGTCGTGCGTCCGGAAGGCACGTTCCCTGCGAGGTGCAAATGGGGGACGGACGGACAGCAGCATAGTCTGGGGTTGGTGCCAGCAGCCTCAGCGCCTTTTACCGTGAGGATTAGACAGCGGGAGCGTCACCGTGACGCCGACTGAAGGTGACAACGGCCCGTGTCTCCGTCCTGGTTTCTCAGGCCACGTAGCAGGCCAGTTTCGGCGTGGTCAGCACGGTGACTGGTTGACTTTTGGTCTCTCGGGGCCCAGGGCAGGAGGTTCATCCCAAACAACGGCCTCCTGTAATTTTTGTCCAACATGTCAACCTAAAACCAGAGAGGTTCTCCAAAAGAAAAGATTTAGATTTGGGAGTAGAGTGTTGCCATAGTAACCACGTGGTTTTCGCAGAGGTAGAGGCAGCTTTCAAAGGAAGGGCGGGGAGGCTCACACGGCCGCTCTGACAGTTGTCCTGGACTAAAGGGTCAGTCGCGGGTGACAAGTCCACGCTGGACAAGCCGCCGAGGGCAGACGGCCTTGCGGAAGCAGTTTCTCCGTAAGTCGCAGTGGCCTTCGTGCCAGGCTGTGGCTTGTGGCGTCTTCTCCGATGGTCTCTATGAGGCGCACGAGCCCGAGAGCCCCGCACGGCCTCCCCCGGCCGCCACGTCTGTGCCATGTTAGCGAGTCCACAGCCACCCGTGGAAACCGATCTTTCAGTGGCAAACCCGCCTCGAACCCCGGACACACCCCCTGTGGCGACGTGTCCCCCTTTCCGCGTGTGGCTGGATCCCACTTGCTAGTGTTTTATCGAGGGTTTTCACGTGTGTTCTTGAGCGATTGTTGGTCTGTCGTTTTGACGGTGGCGTCCCCGTCTGGTTCTGGGCATGCCGCCCTCACGAGCGGCCACGGCCCGTGTTTCCTCTGCTACTTTCTGGGAGAGATTATGCAGAATTGGCAATTTTCTCTTCCTTAAATGATTGGTAGAATTTTCCAGGAAACCGGAGTTTTCTTTGCTGGAAGGTTTTCTTTTACAGATGGAGGACTTCCCATTTTTCCGCTTCTTCTTTAGTGAGTTCTGGTATTTGCGCCTGTTAGGGAATCAGTCTGTTTCATCTAAGCTTTTGGATATGCGGACACAGTGTTGTTTGCAGAATTCCCTTATTATCCTTTTAATTCTGAAAATGGTCTAGTAATGCACCTTTTTGCTCTGGACATTGGTACCTGGTTTCTCCACCCCGTTTCTTCGTGTGATCTTCTCCGAGAGCCGCCGGGGGCCGCTCCTTCCTCCCGCTTCCTTCCACCCCGTGTCCCTGACGCCTGCCCTGGCAGAGTCCTTCCTCCTGCATGCTGTGGGCTCCGTCCGCTCCCGCCTCGGTTCCTGGGGCTGAAGGTCAAGGCGGCTGGGTCGATACCTTTCTCTGTCTCAGTGCAGCTGGGCGCGCCTCCCTCTGCCTCGGCTGCGCCCACAAATCCTCTGCCGCCCGCTGTCCCGCCCGTGCCCAGGGCTGTGCGTGTGATCTCCGCGGCCCTCCCGGGAGAGGCTGCACCGTCATTCCCGGTTTCTGTGCCCACGTTTGCAGCTGACAGAGTCCCAAGGCCTCGCACGCAACCTGGAAGGGAGGGCGGGTCGGCCTCGGAGGCTCCACCTGGGGGACCTGCGGCCGTGTCGGGGACTCGTGTGCGTTCAGGTTTCCATGCCCCGGGGCGGGGCGCAGGGAGGCTGGCGGGACTGCAGGGATCATGGCCTGGCAGGAGGGAGCCCCGGGCAGGGCCTGCCCCTCATCCTGCCTCCCCTGCCTGGGCCCTGGCAGCGCCGCCAGGAGGAGACTTGGATCCCAGCCTGCTCTGTGGGTGGGGCCCTCAGGCAGCCGCGCATCCTGTCCCGGGAGAGCTGGGGTCAAGCCTCCTCGCCCCCTGCCAGCGGGCGTGTGTGCCTCGGGCAGGCGCCCGACTCCACCTGCCCAGGGATGGCGGCCAGGGGTTCGCTCTGCCCGTGTGGGTCTCTCTGCGGCAGCTGCGCCCAGCCCAGAGCTGGGGGGTCCCGCCTCGGTCCACGTCCCTTGACATCCCTTGACGTCCCTGAACACAGCCTGAGAGGAGCAGGTCTGAACGCGCAGGGGTCCCGGGTCACGTCCCCATTCGGCCCAGTCTTCACTTTCCCCATTGCTTTTTTAACCAGCACAGTGGGGGCAGGGACGCCTGTGACTCTCACCCTGAAGCGTCTGTCACGCTGTCGCCCTCTGGCTTCCTTCCCTTCTAAAGCTGCTCGTGTTGTTTTCCTCCCGAGACGCGTCCTGTGTTTCCCTTGTGGGTTCTCAGGGCCCCTCCTGGGTCTTGAGCGTCGCGAGCTGGTTTCCCGCTGGGACGTGGTGTCCTTCCTCGAGGACCCCCGTGGGACAGAAGCAGATCTGCTCCCCCCCCTCCTGACAGTGCAAGTCTGAGACCTTCCTGCGCCCTGGGCCACAGGGGGCCCCGGCTGCCCCACGGACTCTGGGTTTCACCTTTCACGGTGTCCTCGTCCGTGTGTCCTGCTGGATTCCACGGAGCATCTTCCCCAGACCCCGGCTTCCCCAGCCCCACCGCCGGCCGGGCCGCCCTCTCCCCTCTCACTCCGGAACAGCTGCCAACCGGGGGCTCCTTCTGGGCTCTGGCTGTCTCTTCTTGGGCCGACCCGGACGGCTTTGTTACTAGGCTGCGGGGTGCACCTTGCCGTCCAGGGCAGCCCACACCGCCCCCTAACCGAGTCAGGAGGTCAGCTCCTGGCATCTGGGCCCCCCGTTTAAATCCACGGACTCCCAGAGTGAAGGCCGCTGCGCTCCCTTCCCAGAGCCGTCCGAGCGTGGCCAGGTGTCCCCCGGGGAGGGGCCCGTGGCTCACACCTGCACGCCCAGCCGTGTCCTCCGAACAGCTCAGTCTCCAGGGCCCAACCAGAACCCGTCCCCGGGGAACGGTTGTGGGGTGTGGAGCCGGCCACTGGCCTTCCCTCCGCGCCGTCTCTCCTCCCAGACACCGCGGTTACAGGGGCTTTGCCACGCAGGCCTCGCGGAGCTGCCCCCACGCCAGGCTTGGTGCAGGCCCGGCCACCGCAGCCTCTGCAGGAGTCATGGCTCAGGCCCCCAGCCGGCCACGTCCTCACGCACCTGTGTCCCCAGCCCAGGTACCTGAGCAGGGCCTCCTGTTAGGAAGCCTGAAGACACGTCCCTGTCTGTGCCCAGGACGCGTCCCCTCCTAGCCCTTCCCCCTTATAAACCGGCAGGACCCCACGGCACCCTCCTGCGGGGACAGTGGAGCAGGGACAGTCCCCCAGTGGACACGTCTTCTGGCTTGGCCAGTTGTCTATACCGGGCAGTGAGTGAGTAGGTTGCCCTGCCCTCCCCTGGGCTTGTTTAATCCCCTGACACCTGGCAGCTCAGCTCAGCTCCTGACAGGAGATGCCACCATCGTCCCACTTTGCAGATGAGGAAACTGAGGCTCAGAGAGGGTGAGTGAGTCGTGGGCCAGGTCTTTAGATCGGAGTCTAGTCTAGGACCTGCATGTAGCAGCTTTGAGCTGATCTCCTGTGGCAGTCACGTCCCCTCTGCCAAATTGTAAGCCCCCTCAAGGCTACGACCGTTTGTGTCTAAAACCACCACTGCAAGAAGCCAGTTTGGAATAGACGAAGACGGCCCCTGGGAACACGCACAGCTGTCTCAGAGCCAGCTGCGGTGCAGGCTTGGCCACCGTCACCTGTGTCTGGCAGAGACACAAGGGCAGGCAGGGGAGGGGCCCAGGGAGGTGTCTTGTGGGGAGCTGGAGGCGGCCCCCCTGGATCTGTGAGGGGTGGGCCCGAGCTGGACGTGGGGACAGACACTGGGGAAGCCGCCCGGGCTGGTGGCTGCAGGGCTGGGCCCAGAGCTCCCCTGTCCGGTGTGGCCTGGCCGTTGGCTGTTTGTGTTCAGTGTCTCAGCATGACACGCGGTGCCAACCGTCCCCTTCCTCCGCCTCCCTCCAGGCACGGCACCTTCACATGGCGCCGGGCAGAAACCTGGGGCTTGTGCCTCCTGGCTCATCCCGGACGGACCCTAAAGGGGCCGCCTGGCCGTGAGGAGGACGTGAGCGGGGCCAGGCCGGGCGGGTCGAGCCCTGCAGGCACCCACAGCCCCCATGGGCCTGATGTGCTTCTTACAAAAGGGGGTTTGGCCACTGTCCTCGTGGGGCCTCACCCAGGCACGTCACAGCCTGGACGTGAACCTCCGAGCCCCACCGCCCTCCTGGGCAGCAGCCCTTACTGCGTCAAGGAGGATCACTGGCTTGACCCCTAAAGGAGAGCAATCCTCAGATTTCTGGGTCATTCCGTGGGCTGCCGGAGATCAGCAAGGCACTCGTCTGTCCCGGTCCCCTCGGTCTGACCCAAGTGTCCCTGTGGCTCAGAGGCCGTGCGGGGCAGGAGCCCCTCCACCCTGCAGCTCTAAGGCCCAGAAAGGTCGCGGGGACCCAGTTACAGCCTCTTTGCAGCATCGTCAGGGCGGGGACGTGGGGGCGGCTTAGCTGGAGGACAGAGCGCTGCATGCACTGACCTACACCCCGTGTCAGACCCAGGCGGGGCCCGTGGCAAGACACTGGCCCAAGGGAGACAGCTCCGGGGGTGGCTGCTCCATTCACACGGCCGGTCATTGACCCCGAGCCCCAGCTGCCACAGCGGCCAGGTCGGGGTGGTCCGGGCACCAGCCTCGGGCTCTGCTGCCAGGCAGTGGCCTGGGTCGGGTGTGTGTGTGGGGGGCGAAACCCTCTTTCTAGCCACGAGCACCCTCTGCATGTCCGAGTTCCTTCCCTAACGCTGCCCCCAGGGGAGGCCAGGCCAGCCCCGCCGGTGGACTGTGAACTGTGCACCTGAGGCTGCCCTGGACCCGTGTGCCTGCGAGAGCGCAGGGGAGGCACGGCCAGCGTCACGCTGCTTCCAGGCCCGTGCGGGACCCCGCAGCCTCCACCCACGCCGCTGAGCCTCTGCCGGAACACGGGGTGCAGGAGAGGCCCAGTGGGGAGTGCTGTGCTCGCCCTGCCTCGGTCCCCGACGTCCCTGTGTCTGCAGTGGGGCCTGGGCGCTCCCTCCTCTGTCCTGCTCGGCAGACCCTGCGCAGTGCCTGGCTGCGGCCCGCAAACAGCGGCATGTGGAACGTGTGTCCGTGGCTCTGAGGTCGCCGTGCAAAATCCGGCAGGGGCGGGAGGGGAAGGGGCCCGGCGGCAGGCCCAGGGGCCGTCCCTACTCCTCAGTGCCTCAGTTTCCTCACCGGTAGAACAGGAGTGACCATGATGTGCGGCTCGTAGGGGCTGCCGTGAGAGTTGTGCAAACGCCAAGACCAGAGCCCACCACACCGGTGCCCGTGTGTGTGTTGGCTGTCGAGGTGTCACCTTGCAGGGCGCGTCCTGGCCTGACCTCCTGTGATTTCTCTGACAGACCTGCGGCCCCTGGACATCCTGGCAGAGGTCGTCCCTCCGGCCGGCGCCCCGAGCGGAGTCAGGACGATGCAGGCCCACGGCGTGCGGGGCCTCCAGCTCTCGGCAGCGGCCCCCCAGGCCGTGAGCTTCCCTGCCTCCCGGATTTTCTTCCGATGTGATCTCTTCCCTCAAGAATTTTCCATCGTTGTAACCTTGAAAGTCCCCAATCTTCCACCCAAGGTCAGTGCGCTTTTTGCTCTTCGTGTTAGAATAACCTGACGTTCCCTTTTGAGGCTCTTGACTCCAGCAAGGGCGAGGGCTGCAGCTTGTGGGAGGCCTTTGTCACGGGCCCCTGGGGTTTCCTTGGGCTCCAGCGTGCTCGCCTTGCTCGTGGCATGGGCCTCCTCCCTGGCAGCAGGTGGTCTGCGCGACCCCCCGCTCGGGTGTGTGCGGGCAGTCTGCGTGACCCCCCGCTCGGGCGTGTGTGGGCAATCCCCCTGCTCGGGCGTGTGCGGGCGGTCTGCGCAACCCCTCGCTGGGGCGTGTGCGGGCGGTCTGCGTGACCCCCCGCTCGGGCGTGTGCGGCTCATCCCTACAACTGTAGGTGCGGCCCTTAGAGCTTTGTCTCGACATCCTCTGGCAGGAATTGCTGGCAATAAGATCACATAAAAACATGCGCGTTGTGGACCCGTTTACCCGTAATTTGCAGTCTGACCGATCCCTGATCTAATACACGTGCCCGCTCTAGTTTGGAAGGTGGGGACCGACCCTTTTCCCTGTCCCCCCTGGTTTCCGGAACAGTGCACATCACACGTGTGCAACGAACGATCCCTCTGACGTTGATACAAATGAATTTGCGTTTCCAGTTCAGAATCGCCAGTTAAGGAAGGAGTCACCCCCCCTTCCCGAGGTGGTGGCTCCGCTGTGGGTTTGTCCCTGCAGTGAGACTTGGCGGACGCTTCCTGCCCGAGTTCACAGACCCCCTCCTCCCGCTCCTCCCAATCTGCAGTGAGGCCCAACTGCTGAGTTTCAATCCCAGCATGTTCACGTTCTATAATTTCCATCTTATTCTTTTCTTGTACAAACTCTACTTTTCAGGTTAAATTCTCCTCAGTTATTGCTGGAGCACGACTCCGGCGTTTGGCTCCAGTGGCTCCCCTGTGTGGACAACTCCAGTGTGTGACCACTGCCGCCCGTCTCTGTGGATTTGCCCCGTCTGCGTTCCGTGTAAACGGAATCGTGTAACACGCAGTCCTCCGTGACTGGCTGCTTCTGCTTAGCGTAGCGCTTCCAAGATGTATCCCCGGGTGGCGTGTGGCGTGTAGTAGCGTGTCATTCCTGTTTATGGTGGAATGATATTCCATGGCGTGGATATTCCACATTTTGATTATCCATCCATCCGTGATGGACATTTGGGTTGTTCCTACATTTGGCTGTTATGAATAATGCCACCATAAACATTCGTGTGCACGTTTCTGTGTGGACACGTGTTTTCATTTCTCGTGAGTACATACTTAGGAGTGGAATTCCTGGGTCACATGGTTAACTTTCTGAGGGACTCCTGACTGCTTTCCAAGGCAGCGGCCCCATCTTGTATTCCCGTCAGCAGGGCGTGGGTTGTGAATTCTCCGCACCTTTGCCAACACTTGTTGTTGTCTGACTTTCTGTTTCAAGCCAACCTCACAAGCATGAAGTGGCGCCTAAGGACGGTTTTGAGTTGTGTTTCCCTGATGAATAATGATGTTCAATATTTTTCATGTGTGTATTGGCCATTTGTGGAAATGTCTACTAAAATCCTTTGCCAGTTTTCATTGGGCTAATTGCCTTTTTGTTGCTTAGTGGTAAAGAGTTCTTTTTGTGTTTGGTAAAAGTCCTTTATCAGATATGTGATTTGCAAATATTTGCTGCCACTCTGAGAATTGTCTTTTACTTTCTTGATAGAGTCCTTTGAAGAACAAAACTTTTTAATTTTGATGATGTTCAATTTATCTATTTTTTCTTTCATTGTTTATACTTTTGGTATCATGTCTAAGAATCCATTGCCAAATCTGGGGTTAAGAATCACCCCAAGTTTTCTTGTAAGAGTTTTAGCACTTACATTTAAGTCTTCAATTTATTTGAGTTAATTTTGGTATATGGTGTGAGGTAGGAGGTTCAAATTTATTCTTTTGCATGTAAGTATCTAGTTCTCCCCCTCGCTGTGCTGAGTCTTGATATTCCCCATCTCTGTTCCTTCACTCGTCTGCTTTTAGTTTTGCCTAATATGCTGTTAAGCTAATCTATTAAGTTAACTTCAGTTCCTGTGCTCTTCCAGTCTAGAATTTCTCTTGGATTCTGGTTCATAAACCCAGTTTGCCACTGAAATTTCCCACCTTGCCCTCTATTTTCTTGAAGAAATCAATCGCAGTTACTTTAAATCCATGTTTGCCAATTCTGATATCTAAATCTCCTGCAGGGCTGTTTCTAGTGTTGGCTTTTTCTCTTGGTCCTTTGTCAGTTGGTCTTGTCTTCTAGTGTGCCCAGTAGATTTGACTGAATATCTGACTTTGCACGTGAAAACTGTAAGATGACTCGAGTTTCTGTTGATGGCACCTGTCTCCAGCGACCCGCTTCTGTTCCCAGGAGACACAGGTCCTGGGCAGACCGTCTGGTTCCGCTGGAGCGGATGCTGGGTGGGCCGGGTTTGGTTCTGGTTTGCCCTCCACCCTAGGGAGAGGCCCTTCGCTTACCTCAGTGTTTCCAACCAGAAGCCTGGGCTCCTTCCCAGGATCCTCTGGCTGGTCAGGGGCTGCCCTGTGGGGTGTGTCTTCCAATTCCACAAGACGACCGAAACCTCCACTCAGCCTCTCAGCCTCTGGCTGTGACCCGTGATTGGCAAGTGCCTTAAGCAAACCCACGGTGACCAGCAGAGGAACGTCTGTGCACCTTCCCTCCGATGGGGATCCCATCACTCAGGCCTCAGCTGTCTTGGCAGCTCCTGGAACCAGGTTCCCGATTTTTCTCAGCTGGACGACCGGTCTGACGCGAGTCAACTCCGCGCACGTGGAGCAGAACGCGACAGAGCGCTTTGCGCAGATGAGAAAAGGTGGCAAGATGGAACCATTTCAGAACTTGAAACTGTTATTCCGTGATTTCTCTGAAAACGTTTGTTTTTCAGCCAATATTTATTAACGATCTTCCCTGTGCCAGGCACTGTTAGATCTCTGGAGACGGACGGGCAGCCGGGCACACGCTGTCCCTGTCACGCCCAGTCCGCCTTTGGAGACCAGAGCAGAGAACACCAGACAACGAGCAGGAGCAGCCAGACACGCTGCAGACACGTCGGTGGCGGGACTGAGCGCCTGTCACTGGAGCGCAGCAGAGACTCTGGTCTCAGGAGTCGAGCAGAACCACAGCCCCACACAGAGGGGCTCCAGACGCTCCTCTGGGATCTGAGCCCAGTCCCATCCCAGCCCCCCACGTGCAGGTCTAGTGGGCTCAGGGACACCGTGGCCGGGGCGTGACCTGTCTCCTGGCCCTCCTTCTGCCTCTGCTGGGCTCTGACCCCTGCAGGGGTGGCACAGGGAGGAGGCGTGGCGGGGCCAGCACTGTGGGCTCCCTGGCCACTGCCGCAGCCTCTCTGACCAGCTCCCGGGGACCCGCCGTGGGGAGCAGACGGCCCGTGGGCAGAGTGGGAGGCACTCGCTGCATGGGGCTGAGGGGACAGCCACCTCCACAGCCCCTTCCCACCCCCTGGGCAGGACGGTGGTGGGGGCGGCGGGCCGTAGGCGGTCAGCGTCTGTCGTATTAGGAAGCCCCGTGGGAAAGGTCTGACCAGACACCAGCACTAGAACACGAGGTAGTTTCCGCCATGGCCGGTTCAGGGCAACACGGAACGTTCTACTCCACATCCTGTAACGCAGGCCGTGTTTTATAATGAACTATGCACGTGCACTTTGCTTTTATGTAAAAACGTGAAGGCACAGTCAGCATTAGGACTGGCTGACGGGGGAGGAAGCCCTGGTGACGGGGGCGGCACACAGGGCCAGGAGCTCCTGCACTTCGTCTCTGCCACGCGGGGACCACGCGTGTGACCAGAGATCACGACGCATCGAGATGCCTGAGCGGAGCTGGGGGCTGCGGCGGGGCCCTGGGCAGGGCTGGTCGGGGGGGTGCAGGCTCAGGACAGGGAGCACCACAGGACACACTGTGGAGGGACCCTGGGGGGACAAGGGCTGGTGGCTGTCCTTGGTGAAGCAGGGATTCCCTGTGGGTTCACGGCCCAGGAGGCTGCCGTCGTGCCTGAGCGGGCAGGGGCCGAGCCCTCGTCCTTGACCTACAATGCCCAGTCCTGTCACCTCCCAGCCAAGGACAAGGCGAGCAGCAGACACAGCGCAGGGGGCGCAGAGGCCGTGGGCTGAGCCGTCGTCCAGAGCTCGGGCCAAGGGCTCTGGGTCCAGTCACAGCCCCTCACAGCCGCATGGCCCTGGGCAGGTCACCCCCCAATCTGGGCTGTCTGTCACCGGGTGGTGACAGTCCTGCATCCCGGGAAGGGGGCCTCACGGGAGGGGTGTTTGCACCACGGGAAGCCCCTCGTACTACGTGCCGGCTCCCAGCAGGGAGAGCAGTGTCCTGGGGCTGCTGGGCCAGTGACAGGACAGGGTCCCAGGTCACCAGGGACAGCCCAAGGCACGTCCCCCCCACCCGACCCTGTGTCCCCCATGCCCCACAGCCCTGCTGGGAGCACGCCCACCGCACCCCTGCCCCCAGGGGACCACATGGGACGGGCTACAGCCCAGACGTGGCAGGACGTTTACGAGCTGGACAACATCACAGGCAAACAAACACCCTAATGACGGCCTGGCCCCGGCGCTGCCAACAAGGAAGGGGCGGCTGTGGGGCCGGGACAACCAGGGCGGGAGGGGTATAAAGGCTGCCAGCGCCGAGCACCCCACACACTCACTCACTCACCCACCCACACCCTGCCCAGCTCAACCCCAGCATGGCCGCGTCCGCCGTGTCCGTCTGCTCCAGCGACCTGAGCTACGGCAGCCGGGTCTGCCTGCCCGGTTCCTGCGCCGCCTGCCCCGACTCCTGGCAGGGGGACGACTGCCAAGAGAGCTGCTGCGAGCCCCCCTGCTGCGCCCCCAGCTGCTGCGCCCCGGCCCCCTGCCTGACCCTGGTGTGCAGCCCAGTGAGCTGCGTGTCCAGCCCCTGCCGACCAGTCTGCACCAGCACCTGCACGCCCTCCCCCTGCCAGCAGTCTAGCTGCCAGCCGGCTTGCTGCACCCCCTCCCCCTGCCAGCAGTCCTGCTGTGTGCCCGTGTGCTGCAAGCCCGTGTGCTGTGTGCCCGTGTGCTCTGAGGCCTCCTCTTCATGCTGCCAGCAGTCTAGCTGCCAGCTGGCTTGCTGCACCCCCTCCCCCTGCCAGCAGTCCTGCTGTGTGCCCGTGTGCTGCAAGCCCGTGTGCTGTGTACCCGTGTGCTCTGAGGCCTCCTCTTCATGCTGCCAGCAGTCTAGCTGCCAGCTGGCTTGCTGCACCCCCTCCCCCTGCCAGCAGTCCTGCTGTGTGCCCGTGTGCTGCAAGCCCGTGTGCTGCAAGCCTGTGTGCTGTGAGGCCTCCTCTTCATGCTGCCAGCAGTCTAGCTGCCAGCCAGCTTGCTGCACCCCCTCCCCCTGCCAGCAGTCCTGCTGCAGACCGTCCTCCTGCGTGTCCCTCCTCTGCCGTCCCGTGTGCAGACCTGCCTGCTGTGTCCCTGCCTCCTCCTGCCAGCCCAGCTGCTGCCGCCCGGCCTCCTGCGTGTCCCTCCTCTGCCGCCCTGCCTGCCCCCGCCCAGCCTCCTCTGTGTCCCTCCTCTGCCGCCCTGCCTGCCCCCGCCCGGCCTGCTGTGGCCTCTCCTTGTGCCAGGGGTCCAGCTGCTGAGGGGCACGTCCCCAGGGCCAGCGGGCTCAGGTCCACCCTGTGCCTCTCACAGCCCCTTCTGTCTGGTCCTGGCCCAGGTTAGGCAGCTGCCCCCATCTGGAGCGGGGCCCCCACGTCCCCACGTCCCCACGTCCCCACGTGCCCCCTGTGCTGCCCTGACCTCCCTTCCTGCCGCCCGCAGGCTGCCTCACCTGCCCTCTGTCCCCCGTCTTTCCTCCCAGTGTCTCTGCTGAGGGTCACGTGGTCTCAACTTGACCCTGTCAGCACCTCTCGGCTGCCAATAAACTCGCTGTGACCCTGATTCTCTTCTCCTGTGATGCTTGCGGGGGTGGGGGCAGGGACTTGAGCAGACAGTGGCCGCCTCCTGCCAGGGACATTTCTAGGATCGAGTGACTCAACCCGGTAGTCGCAGGGCAGTGTCCTCTCTCCTGTGGGGTCACAGGCGGGACTCCCGGCCTCGCCCAGGGAGGCGCAGTCCCTGCCTGGCCCCTGCCCTGGCTCCCCGAGGCTGGTCACCCCAGAGACCCCGGCAGGGGGTTCTCCAGGCTCCCTGGACAGTCCCTGCCGTGTCCCACCTGGGCAGCCCCATTCTGCAGAGTCGCCCTGGGGAAGCCAATGTGGGTCCAGGCAGGGTCTGGGCCCGGGTCTCCCTCCCTGGGTGTCCCGTTCACGGGCGCCACCCACGCAGTGGACCCTGGTGCAGGAGATAGAGGAGCTGCTCCCTGTTCATGGGGACAAAGACGTGAGTGGGAGGAAAGATGTTGTCACGCGGGTGGAAACCGGGGCTGCCCAGCGTCCTCCTCTGGATCATCGGGGTCTGAGTGCAGGTGGGAGATGGGGGTCATGGCTGCACGTGACGGTCCCCGTGCTTGTCCCCACAAGGTCTGTGGACACCTGGACCCCTGGTGACTTGGTTTCCACAAAGAGCCCGAGCCTCCCGGATGTCCTTGGTAGGAAAGGTTGGCACCGCGGACAGCGGCCAGGACGGCGGCCAGCCCCCCATGAGGACAGGCCCAGCACCGATGGCCTCGGGCCCTCCCCAGGTGGCCTGTCCTGGCTCTAGCTTGGTTCTCCTCCAGCTGTTTGTGCTGTTCCTCTGTCCTGAGGGTATATTTTCGGCCGGTCGCTGTGACTTGGGAGGCACAGGATAGGAATCTCTCCCCATCAGTAGCCAACTGGCTTTTTTAAAAAGGTCCATTTCCCAGCCGTATCCGAAATATTTCTTTTACCTTATAAAAATTCTTTTGTCAATTTCTGAGATCTCTGTTTTGTTCCATTAATCTCCTGACCTTGCTCCAGTTCCAAGATGTTTTATCCACTTCAGCTGTGTGATCTATTTTAACAGTTGACAAGGAAGGCATTGCCTTCTCATGTTCCAAACAGTTTGGTTATATCTTTTAGACATTCTTTTCCCAATTAATTTTAGAATGTTTTCAAGTTATTTTTAAAAGTACTAGAATTTTTACTGGAATTCCATTGAACTTTTAAATATTTAGGAGGAATCTGTAATTTTAAATATTGCCTCTCAGTTACATAGTAGCACATATCCGTTTAGAACTTGCCATTTTCTTCTATTGGTCTTACGTGGTCCTACTGGGACTGGCTCTTACGTGTTTCATGGGGATGTTCTGCCAGTGTGAACGGGAAAAGTTTTCCTATTACATTGTCTTAGTATAGAAATCGTATGTATCTATAGAAATTATATATACAAATTGTCTAGGTATAAAACCATGTATTTAACTTCTTTGCAAATTCTTTCACTAGTTCTTACAGTTTGTGAGTTGATTTTCTTGGATTTTTTCTGTAGATGAGCTCGTCATCTAAAAATAATGAGAATTGAAGTTTTTATTTCCAATCTGTATAACTCCTGTTGCTATTCCTTTTTCCTGTAGCAACATGACTTCAAACACCCAGAACGCTGCTGAGTAGATTAAGAGCGCCCGCGATTACTCCTGACTGTTGCGAGAATTCGCGGTTCCCCACCACACTTGCTGTTTGCTGTGGGTTAGGGAGACGCCTTTTATTTGCATTCTGCTAAGAGTTTTCATTTACTAGAATCAAGAAGGAATGAACATTGGGAGAGACTCCAGATATGGTGGTGTCTGAGGCATATTTTTTAATCTCCCTAAATCCCAAATAAAAGCAGAATTACCAGATGGAAAAAGAAAAACACATTGGTTCCATTTAGGACAAAATTTAATGACAAGATATCACCCAAAGGCCCAAAATGCACGTAGGTGGGGACCAGTGGCCAGAAGCTGGTGTCTGTGCAGGAGGAAGCCAAGGAGCGCTGGGTGATGGCAGGGGACAGGGGAGCCCGGGACTGCCCCGGCAGCCTCCCCTCCCAGCAGCCAGGGGATGCCAGCGGCCGGCGGGGAAGGGTCCGACGGGCGGAGCCCCGGCCGTGGTAGACTCTGGACACTGACCCCCACGGCTTCCTTCCAGGAAAGAGTCCGAAGTCTCCAACCTGAGGAGAAAGAGCTGGGAGTGGAAACGCAGTTGGGCAGAACGGAAAGTTCCCTTCCGGCTGAGACTGAGGACGCGGGACTGGGCCTTCCTGCCCGCTGGAGCAATTCCCACATCCTGGAAAACGGTTCTGGGGACTGACGTGAGGCCGCACAGCACAGGTGCAGCTCAGAGGGAGAAGCACACCCAGAGTCTCACCACTGTGCCCCTCGCTGCCTGGAGAATCTTTCCAGGTCACAGTTGGATGGGGGAGCCCAAGTTTCAGAGACGGATTTGGAAGTTGGGGGAGGCCAAGGCAGCTGGTGTTCCCAGGACAGGGCACCACAGAGGCGCTGCACCGAGAGAGAACTCCCAACATGCCAGAGGTTTCCGCCAGGTATTCAGCTGAGTGATGATCAGCAAGTGTGTGTGAAGCTTAAACTTGGGGGACCAGTAAAATAAGGTGGAATAATTCCCAGAGATCAAGCAGAGCCAGAAACAGCACCTATTCCTGCCTGCCCGAAAGAAACCCTCATAATTCTTGGGACATCGGGGAGATTACTCAGCAGGCTCCTGGCACAGCGGCAGGGGCAACACTGGCCCTAGAGTAACCACTAGTTGGGTCCTGCCTAAGAAAACTTACACAAGCCTCAAAAGAATCATCTTTGCCAGTAACTTAACTACACCCTAGAACAAAGCTCAAGAATACTGATGGGAATACACAACATCCAGCACACAACAGGGCAAAATTCACAATGTCAGGCATCCATTCAAAAATCACTAGACATGCAAAGAGGTAGGAAAATGTATCACATATGAGGATAAAATCAATTTAAACCAAAAGAGAAATGTCACAGATCACAGAATTAGTAATCAAGTATGTTAAGGGACATTAACTATGTTCCATATGTTCAAGAAGTTAGAGAAAAGATTAAGCATATTAAGTAATATGAGGAAGATCTTTCTGTAAAGACACAAATAGAACATCTAGAGAGGGAAACTACACTGTCTGAGGTGAAAACTACACCGGGTGAGATTCATAGCAGAACAGACGCTGCAGAAGAAAAGTTGAGTGACCTTGAAGACATAGCATAAGAAACTGTCTAAAAGGAAACACAGAGAAGAAAAAGAAACAAAGCATCGGTGAGCTGTAGGAAACGTCAAGTAGCCTCATATATGTGTAATCAGAGTCCCCAAAGAAGAAGAGAGAGAGGGAGGAACAGAAAAGAGATTTAGATTGGATAAAAAGGCAAATCCTAACTACGCTTTCTGCAAGAAGTACACTTTAAAAATGATGACATAAACAGGTTAAAATTTTTAAATGGAAAAGTACGACTAAATTAAGCCCAAAGCAGGCATAAAGTATGAAATGACAAAGACGAAAGCAGAAATCAATTAAGTGGAAAATAGTAAAACAATGTGATGATCAATGAAACCAAAGCTGTTCTTTGAAAAGATAAACTTGATAAACCTAGCTAAACTGGGAAAAAGGCAAAGAAGACAAAAACGATCAGTATGAGAAATGGAAGAAAAGGCACAACCGCATACTCCACAGGCATTAAAAGTAATAAAGAGGGAATATAACAAACACCTCTGTGCCCATAAATTGGATAACTAAGATGAAACGGGCCTATTCCTTGAAGACACAAACTATCAAAAATCACTTGGCCGGGCGCGGTGGCTCACGCCTGTAATCCTAGCACTCTGGGAGGCCGAGGTGGGCGGATCGTTTGAGCTCAGGAGTTCGAGACCAGCCTGAGCAAGAGCGAGACCCCACCTCTACTAAAAATAGAAAGAAATTATATGGACAGCTAAAAATATATATAGAAAAAATTAGCCGGGCATGGTGGCGCATGCCTGTAGTCCCAGCTACTCGGGAGGCTGAGACAGGAGGATCGCTTGAGCTCAGGAGTCTGAGGTTGCTGTGAGCTAGGCTGACGCCACGGCACTCACTCTAGCCCAGGCAACAGAGTGAGACTCTGTCTCAAAAAAAAAAAAAAAAAAAATCACTTAAGAAAAAGACATAACCATCCTATGTCAATTTTAAATAAACTTTACTTTTTGGAGAAGTTTTAGGTTCACAGCAAAATTGAGCGAGAGTACAGAGAGTTCACACACACCTGCCCCACACACGCACAGCCTCCCCCGTGATCAGCACCCCCGGGGGCACACCTGTCACGGTCCACGAACCGGCACTGACACGTCATCACCACGCAGAACCCGCGGTTTACATTCTGCCTCGCTCTCGGTGCTCTCCATTCTGTAAGTTTCGACAAATGGAAAATGACACGTCCCCAGCTCCGCAGTACCCTGCGGAACAGTGTCACTGCCCTGGATCTCCGGTGTTCTGCCTGTGCACCCTCCCTCCCCCAACCCCCAACGGCCACCGATCCCTTTGCTGTCTCCAAAGTTTTGCCTTTTCCAGAATGTCGTATAGTCAGAATCAAATAGTAGGTAGCCTTTTCAGATTCGGTTCTTTCACTTAGTAATAATATGCATTTAAGGTTTTTCTATATCTTTTCTTGGATTGATAGCTTATTTCATTTTAGCTGTGAATAATATCCCATCGTCTCAACGTACTACAATTTATTTATCCATTCTCCTATTGAAGGACATCTTGGTTGCTTTCATCTTTGGACAATAAGGAATAAAACTGCCATAAACATCCTTGTACAGTTTTTTTGTAGACATAACTTTTTGAGTCATTTGGGTAAATACCAAGGAGCACGATTGCTGGATCATAAAGAGTAGTTTTCATTTTGTAAGAAACCACCAAACTGTCTTCCAAAGAGGCTGCACCACTTTGCATCCCCACCAGCCATGCACAAGGAGCTCCCATCGCTCCACCTCCTCACCAGCACTTGGCGTTGTCCGTGTTGGGGATCTTGGCCATTCTTGTAAGTGCGTAGGGGTATCTCACCATTATTTTAATTTGCCATTCTCTAAAGACAGGCGATGCTGAGCATCCTTTCATGTGCTTATTTGCCATCTATATATCTTCTTTGGTGAAGCGTCTGTTGAGGTCTTTTGCCCATTTTTAAATCAGGTTCATTTTCTTGTTGAGTTTTAAGAGTTCTTTTTATATTTTGGATCACTGTCTTAATCAGATATGTCTTTTGCAAATATTTTCTCCCAGTCTGTGGTTTATCTTCTCATTATTTTTGTTTCCTATATCAATTTTAAATCATTCCAATAAAGAAAACATCATGCCCAGATTGTCCACTGGTAAATTCTATCAAAATGTCTAAAGAAGAAAAAAAATGACAATTCTACACAATCTCTTCCATAAAAGAACACTTCAGTATGTGTTTAAAGAGTTCAGTGTTACTTTGATATCCAAAAACAGATGAAAGACATAACATAAAAAGAAAACTACAGGCCAATATCCCTGACAAATATAGATACAAAAATCCTCAACAAAATATTAGCAAGTCAAATATATTAACACATGAAAAGGCTAATACATTACAACCAGGTTGGGTTCATCCCAGAAATGCAAGGCTAGCTCAACAGTCAAAAATCAATGAATGTAATTCACCATATTAACAGATGAAAGAAGAAAAACAATATGGTAGTCTCAGTTGATATGGGGGGAAATTTACAAAATTCAACATCAGTTCACGATTTTTTTCAAAAGCTCTCAATGAACTAGGAATAGACAAATGCTCACTTTTTAACCCAGTAAGGGGCATTTATGAAAATGTACAGCCAACACCACACTCAGTGGTAAATGGCTGCATGGTTCTCCCCTAAGACCAGGAGGTGACACAGACGTCCTCCCTCACTCTCCTTCCCACATCACACTAAAAGTCCCCCCAGAGCACCAAGGTAAGAAAAATAAATAAAAGGCATATGTATTGGAAAGGAAGAAATAACACTGACAGTCTACACAGAAAACCCTCAAGAATCTACAAAAAGACTCCTAGAACTATAAGAGAGTCTAGCAAGGTTGAAGGATGCAAGCTTACAGTAATAAAAGTAACAAAATTTAGTTACATTTACTTATCTTAGCAATAAACACTTGGAACTCAAAAACACTGTTTAAAAGTATGATTTACAATAGAATAGAAAGTGAAAATGTGGCATAATGTAACAGAATAGGTACCTAGTAAGAACAATGAAAACACTGATGAACAAAACAAGCAAGACAGAAATACGTGGAGACGTGCACCATGTATACCACGTTCATGGGTGGGTGCTCAACAGTGTTATGACGTCAGTGACGCCAAACTGACCTGTGGATTCAGGGCAGTCCCAATCAAAATCTTGGCAGGATTTTTTTTTGATACCAACAAGTTGACTCTAAAATTAATTTGGTAGGCAAATGAACTAAAATAGCCAAAAACAATTTGAAAAAGAATAATGAAGTTGAGTACTCACTTTACCAGATTTCAAGATGTACTGTAGTATGAAGCCACAGTAATCAAGACAGTGATGGACGCCCCGATCAGTGGAAGAGAACAGAGAAGTAGAGCCATACAATAAAGTCAACTGATTTTTGACAAAAGTGCAAAGGCAACTTAATGAGATAGGACAGTACTGAAACAATTGGATGTCTGTATGTGAAAAGAGGTGACTCTTGACCAACGTCTCACACTTCTGCAGTGCCCAACCCCCAGGCCACAGCCCAGTGCTGGTCCATGGCCTGTTAGGAACCAGGCCACACAGCACCTCCTGAGCTCTGAGCAAACCACCCTTCCACCATGTGTGGAATAACTGTCTCCCATGAAACTGGTCCCTGGGGCCAAAAAGGTTGGGGACCGCTGTCATACTTAATGTAAAAATTAAATCAAAATTGATCATAGACCTAAGTGTCAAATGTAAAAATGTTTAACTATTAGGAAAAAACAGGGGAAAATCTGACCTTGTGTTAGGCAAAAAGTTCTTAGATTCAACACCAAAAGCATAATCTGTAAAAGAAAGTATTTGATAAATCAGACTTTATCAGTATTAAACACTTATGTTCTTGAAAAGACGCTGTTAAGAGAATGAAAAGACAACGCATAGACTAGTGGAAGATATCTGCAAATTACACAACTGACCAAAGTACTTGTATCCAAAAATATATAAAGAACTCTCAAAATTCAGTATCAAGGAAGCCTAATTAAAACAGCGGCTTAAAGATTTGAAAAAACATTTTACCCAAAAAGATGCATGGATGGCACATAAAAAGTTGCTCAATGTCATTACTCATTAGGGAAAAGCAAACGAAAGCCACAGTGAGATACCGTACACACCTCCTGGAATGGCTAAAACTAAAAGGCCGCTCATGCCAAGTGTCGGCAAGGATGCGGAGGAACTGGAACTCTCGTAGGCCGTTGGCGGAAACGTAACCCACAGTAACCCCCCTGGAGAGCGGCCTGGCAAACGAGCACGTTAGATATGCCCAACACATCTTCAATCACCATGGCAACACAAATTAAACGAATGATAAGATACCACTGCACACTATTAGGATGGCTGGCATTTTTTTTAAAACTCACAATATCTGGGCTGGCAAGGACGCATAGCAACCAGGACTCTCACTTTGCTGGTGGAAGTGCAAAACTTTGCCAACACTTTGGCCCTTTCTTATAATGTCAAATATACACTGACCACATGGCCCAGCAAGTCCACTCCTAGATGTTTACTTTGGAGAAATGAAAACTCATTATTGTGCAAAAAGCTGTACACAAGCAATGTTTATATTAATGCAAGCTTTGCTCATAGTCATCAAAAGCAGGATATAATCAAAGTATCCTTCAACCGTTGAACAGGCAAACTGTGGTAAATCCATACAGCGGAATGAAAAGAAATCGGCTGATGAAGTACACAGCCTGGCTGCGGCCCGAGTGCTTGTGCTGCGCGAAAGGCCACGTGCTGCCGGATTCTATTCCGTACTCTCCGTACCCAACGTACAAGTGATAGGACCTTCTAGAAGGACTTGAATGAGGGAGGGTGGCCACAGTGAGCCAGCAATGTGGAGCTTTCGAGGGTGCTGGAGTCCTCTGCATGGGACTGTGGGGGTGGGGATGGGACTGTTGCGTGTGTCAGAGCTCCCAGCACCGCACACCGCAAAGTGGGTTAGGGGAGGAGGCGGGGGCGGGAGGGAGGCCGATTGCTGGTATTAACAGTGCCCTGGCTGTGCGCGGTCAGGGCGAGCAGGTGGGCTTCCCCTCCCTGAAGAAGTTAAGAACCTTAACTGATGTTCGCCGGCGGTTTTGCTCATTTTTGTATCCTACTTCCCTGTGACTCTGCCTTCTGCTTGGCGGACGGTGAGCTCTGCGGACGCGCTCCCCGTCACCTCATCCGAAATGCTCTCACCCCTCGCACCAGACAGAGGTGCGACGCAGTCTGGCCTCTAAGTCATTTTTCCTCGGACTTTGAAGGTTTGGTTCAATTGTGTTCGGGCATCCGGATTTCCTAAGTTGAGCTGGGATGCCGTTCTCTCTGGAAGCTTTTAGAGTTTTCCTTTGTGTGGTGTGAGAAGTTTCTCCAGCCCGTCTAGACCTGTACCATTCGGCATTCAGTTTGGCTCCTGTTTGGTCAAAATTTCAGGTCTGGACACCCATGTTTGCCTTCAGCGCTGGGACATTTCGTCCTGTTTCTCCCATTTGCTGCTCTCTTTCTGGAAATCCTACTTGATGAACGTTGAATCTTCTGGAAGAATCATGTCTTTCCTGAGTTTTCGTTCACATTTTCCATCTCGCCATTCTGCGCTGTGTGGCACTTCTCTGCCTCTCTTCCGAGGGTCTGTGCCCTGCTCTGCGCTTCCTGTTGGTGGGCGCGTCCCCGGCTGCTCCACGCTGAGCGCACGCACCGCGGGGCCCTCAGCTCCACGTCGCTGTCACCTACGCACTCAGGGATCAGGCCCCCGCGGCAGCAGGACGACAGCGTCTGGACAGAGGCCACCGGCAGGGGCTCCGGCATCACGTGTGTCTCCTGCACTGTCTGCCTAGAGGACCAGACGCAGATCAGGGCGCCAGCCCGCCCTCAGCCACAGCCACACATTCCACAGGCGGAGCAAACCCTTCTGTGTAAATAAACTAGGATTAACAAGGGCTTCCAGGACCCAGCTCAAAACACCAACAAGGAAAGGGAAGTCTCGCTGAGCCTCCAGCCACAACAACATGCACCCTGGCCAGATATAAAAGCCCGACTGCCTGGAGGACCTCACTCCTCACTCTCCCACACGCACCTCCCAGATCACCTGCCCAGCTCAGCCCCAGCATGGCCGCGTCCGCCGTGTCCGTCTGCTCCAGCGACCTGAGCTACGGCAGCCGGGTCTGCCTGCCCGGTTCCTGCGACTCCTGCCCCGACTCCTGGCAGGGGGACGACTGCCCAGAGAGCTGCTGCGAGCCCCCCTGCTACGCCCCCAGCTGCTGCGCCCCGGCCCCCTGCCTGACCCTGGTGTGCAGCCCAGTGAGCTGCGTGTCCAGCCCCTGCCGACCAGTCTGCACCAGCACCTGCACGCCCTCCCCCTGCCAGCAGTCTAGCTGCCAGCCGGCTTGCTGCACCCCCTCCCCCTGCCAGCAGTCCTGCTGTGTGCCCATGTGCTGCAAGCCCGTGTGCTGTGTGCCCGTGTGCTCTGAGGCCTCCTCTTCATGCTGCCAGCAGTCTAGCTGCCAGCCGGCTTGCTGCACCTCCTCCCCGTGCCAGCAGTCCTGCTGCGTGCCCGTGTGCTGCACCCCCTCCCCCTGCCAGCAGTCCTGCTGTGAGCCCGTGTGCTGCAAGCCCGTATGCTGTGTGCCCGTGTGCTCTGAGGCCTCCTCTTCATGCTGCCAGCAGTCTAGCTGCCAGCCGGCTTGCTGCACCCCCTCCCCCTGCCAGCAGTCCTGCTGTGTGCCTGTGTGCTGCAAGCCTGTGTGCTGTGAGCCCGTGTGCTGCAAGCCTGTGTGCTGTGTGCCCGTGTGCTCTGAGGCCTCCTCTTCATGCTGCCAGCAGTCTAGCTGCCAGCCGACTTGCTGCACCCCCTCCCCCTGCCAGCAGTCCTGCTGTGTGCCTGTGTGCTGCAAGCCTGTGTGCTGTGAGCCCGTGTGCTGTGAGCCCGTGTGCTCTGAGGCCTCCTCTTCATGCTGCCAGCAGTCTAGCTGCCAACCAGCTTGCTGCACCCCCTCCCCCTGCCAGCCGTCCTGCTGCAGACCATCCTCCTGCGTGTCCCTCCTCTGCCGTCCCGTGTGCAGACCTGCCTGCTGTGCCCCCGCCTCCTCCTGCCAGCCCAGCTGCTGCCGCCCGGCCTCCTGCGTGTCCCTCCTCTGCCGCCCTGCCTGCCCCCGCCCGGCCTCCTCTGTGTCCCTCCTCTGCCGCCCTGCCTGCCCCCGCCCGGCCTCCTCTGTGTCCCTCCTCTGCCGCCCAGCCTGCCCCCGCCCGGCCTGCTGTGGCCTCTCCTTGCGCCAGGGGTCCAGCTGCTGAGGGGCACGTCCCTGGGCCAGTGGGCTCAGTCCACCCTGTGCCTCTCACAGCCCCTTCTGTCTGGTCCTGGCCCAGGTTAGGCAGCTGCCCCCACCTGGGGCGGGGCCCCCACGTCCCCACATCCCCACGTCCCCACGTCCCCACGTCCCCCCTGTGCTGCCCTGACCTCCCCTCCTGCGGCCCGCAGGCTGCCCCACCTGCCCTCTGGCCCCGTCCTCCCTCCCAGTGTCTCTGCTGAGGGTCACGTGGTCTCAACTTGACCCTGTCAGCACCTCTCGGCTGCCAATAAACTCGCTGTGACCCTGATTCTCTTCTCCCGTGATGCTTGTGGGGGTGGGGGCAGGGACGTGAGCAGACAGTGGCCGCCTCCTGCCAGGGACGTTTCTAGGAACCAGTGACTCAACCCAGAAACCACAGGGCAGTGTCCTCTCTCCTGTGGGGTCAGAGGGGACTCCCTGCCTCACCCAGGGAGGCGCAGCCCTGGATGTGGACGTGGGGGCGGGTGCAGACGCCTTCTCCGCGAGCCTGCCAGCTGCCAGCTCAGCTCCTTCCCTGCTGAGTCCCTGCCCTCCAGGGCTGGGTTCCCCCCAGTCTCTGGCCGACAGGGGAAGGAATGTGTCTTCACTTTGTATTGGCATCCAGGTGTCACACCCACTTTCTGAAAGTGCCCAGGTGGGAGTGTCCCTGCTGTGGAAGGTAAATTCAGGTAGCTGCCTCCCACCATGGAAACCAAAGGGCTGGGTCGTTACCTCTGCTCCCAGAACAGCCAGGGGCATGTGACCCAAATTGGGACAAGTGGATTTTGCTGAACTTGACATTAAAATAAATGTGCAAACCATAGGAGGCTTTGACTTCTTTAGAAAAATGGTTGTAAAGAATTTGGCCTGCAGTTTTATGTGGGCAAAGACTTCCATACACACACACACACACACACATACACACACCCCGTTTGTCACTGAGCAGCAGGGGTACGTCCTGAGGAATGCAACATCAGGCAAACGTCACCGGTGCACCAACACACACCTCGACGGCACAGCCTGCTACACACCCGGGCTGTGTGGTGCGGCCTGTCGCTCCTCGGTTACACACCCGTGCAGCATGTGACTGTGCTGAACGCCAGGGCCCACTGTGACACGTGCACGTATTTGTGTCTCTACACACAGCAAAGGCACAGGAGACGTGGTATTAGGGCCCCATGGCCCACCATCAAGCAGGCAGTGCGGCACTGACCCCAAGCATTGTGGCACGTGACTGTCTGTGCTATGTGACTATTTCATATTCGCTGAACCTTTCAGGCTTGGTGCCTTTCAATTCTTTAACCTTGCCTGGGTTAGGCTAGGAAACAGTGGACTCTAAATTGCAAATAAGTATAATCAAGTGTACATTTTTTCCACATAACTTGAGTTGGAAAGGTAGGCACAGGATTTTCAGGTCTCAGTGGACAATGTGTTTGTATTTATTTTTGGTTTTTAAAATTATGGCAAAATGGACATTGCATAGAATTTACCATCTGCACCATGTGCAGGTGCGCGGCCCGGGGCACCAAGCACGTCTACCGTGCTGTGCGGTCAGTGCTGTGCGCCTCCACTTCACCCCCTTCTCAAACCGGGCCCTCTCCGCACAGACGCTGAGTCCCCGCCCCGCCCAGCTGTCGCCGTCACACTGTCTCTGTCACACGCCGTTGCCATGCCGCTGACCCTCCAGGGCCCTCGCGCAAGGGGATCGAGAAGGACGTGGCCTGCTGTGTCTGCCTCCTCCCCGCGGCGCAGCAGGGAGACCCGCCCCCTCCCTGCGTGACGCCCGCTGGGCCGGGGTGGGGACCCGCAACACCGCTGCGTCCCTTCCAGAGCACACCTAGGGCGGAGTTCCCATCGCTTGTTAACTGTGTGTTTCATTTTTTGAGGACCTGCCGCACTGGTTTGCAGGGCGGCCACACGATTGACATTCCCACCCGGCTTCTCCGCACCCTGGCCAACACCTGACCTTCTGTTCCCTGCTGGCTCGCCCGCTGCTGGCGGTGTCACCGGACCTGGGCTTCCCGCCGCCCCGCCCCGCCCCGCCCCGCCCCTGCTCTCCAGCCCCGCCCACAGACGGCCCCGCCCACATCTGGCCCCTCCCCTCACCTGCCCAGCCCTCCTCTGTTAACCCTGCCCCTTCACATCAGCCCTTCCCTTCTGTTAACCCCGCCCCTCACATCAGCCCCACCCCATAACTAGCCCTCCTTAACCCCCTGTTAGCCCCGCCCCTCAACTCACCACCCCTCTATTGGTCCCGCCCCTCTGTTAGCCCCGCCCCTGTTAGCCCCACCCCTTCAAGGCAGCCCTGCCCGTCACCTGCCCCACCCTCACCACCCCCTCTGTTGGCCCCGACCCCGCGGGCAGCCGCGCCCCTCTCTGTTAGCCCCGCCCCCTCATCAGCCCCGCCCACCTATCGGCCCCGCCCTGTCGCCCCTGAGCCTTGCTGTCTGCCCCGCAGAAGAACGAGTACCTGCTGACGCTGGTGGCAGAGGAGAGCGACGCGCTGCTGCTCGGCCTGCGCTACTCGCCCACGCAGCTGCACCTGCTGTTCCTCCGCGAGGACGCGGCGGGCGCCTGGCAGACGCGCGTGTCGTTCCGTAGCGCGACCCCCACGGATGGCCGGTGGCACACACTGGTCCTCGCCGTGTCCGGAGCGTCCTTCTCGCTCAGCGTGGATTGCGGCGTCCCGCTGCACCTGTACGTACCTGGGCCGGGAGGGAGGGCTGGGTGCTGCAACCAGGCTGCCCGCCTCGCGTGGCCGCGGCTCAGGGGGTGGGCTGTGACTGCGCAGGTCACCGCGCGGGTCTGGCTCGGGCTGGCCACGGCAGGGTCAGACGCCTCCGCTGTCCTCCAAGGGTCACCGTGGGCTGGGGCGAGGCTCAGGGGCCTGGTGCAGGCGGGGCAAGTCAGGTGGTGTGGGCTGGACTGGACGGGGGGCAGAACCCAGAGAGAACAGTGCCACCTGGGGTCCGGGCTGCAAGGCCATCCGGGCCAGTGGCTAAGAGATCCTCCTGCCCTTGTGGGTCACACACATGCCACGCACGTGCCATGCTTGAGACTGTGATTTTCCTGCACACCTAAGACTACCTGCCACACTCTGAGCATCAGCGGCTTAGAGCCCCGCAAGGGTGACGATGCCAAGCAGGCTGCTGACTGCTAGAAGCAGCGGGAGACCAGGACCTGGCCGGTGCCACACTGCTTGGTGCCCTCCGCTTCACCGGAGCCACCACGGGACCCAGAATCGTAAAGAATTGGGGGTGTGGGGACCGAGCTGACACGAGACGAGAAGAAAAATGGGTAAACATTCACAAAAACCCAAAGAAGTGTACAAATTAATCCTTATTCTCTCGGTGGACACAACCAGGGGCCTGGCTCACTCCTGTCCTTGCCGCGCCTGATGTCTGCAGCCCGACGGCAGGTCTGCTGGACCGCAGAATCCGGGCCACCACCCTGCCAGCTGGCGGTCACCACGCCGTACCACCTCCTATTGCCCAGTGGGGCTGGAGATTCATTCTTTGCAATCACAAATGATTCAGTTCATATTAAATCTATTATTATCCCAAATCCTACTTCTCAAAGTCAGAATCCTTCTCTGTTGTTATGACACCTATTTCATGATAGAAAGAACCTTAACCTTGATACCGTTAAACACCCCCATCACAGCCCCTGCCAGCACAGCCCAGAGAACTCAGGGCGCTTACGCGGGCCGAGGCCGTGGGCCCTGCTGCACTGGCTGCCCTTGGGCCGCGGGGGCCTCGCAGGGGGACGCTGTGCTGCCCACAAGGAACCTGAGCCTGCAAGAGCCCCCACCAGAACCAGGAAGGTGGGTCGGCCGGACGCCAACATCGCTGGCTTCTGGGTTGACCCGAGCACCGAGGACAGACGACCGGCAGCACCTGTGGCCCACACAAACCTTGGCCTGGCCCGTCAGGAGAAAGGGAACATTTAGGACCCAGAGCATGACGATTAGGAGTGTCCCCAAATGGTTTCAAGAGTGACTTCCTGGAGAAGACAGAGGGGAGTGAGGCTTTCCGGGAGGATTGAACTGTGGCACTTGGTTCTCCAGGAGGAGCGGGACAGGGGCAGGGCTGTGGACCCACAGGCTGAGGCCTGGCTGGTGGCAGCTCTGTGCTCCCCGCCCTGCAGGGACAGCCGTGCCTACGTCCCCAGGCTCACTCTGCCCTTGGCTGGCCAGTCAGACTCAGCCCTGGCACCACCGAGGCTCCCTGGAGAAAGGGAGGGTCAGCCGCCACAGCTCTGTGGCGTGGAGGGGGTGCAGGAGGCCAGGCCGAGGGAGGCAGCAGCCGGGGGCCGGGGCTGATTGTCGCCAAGGAAGGATTTAGGCACGTGGGTTTCAGGGGCCCTGCAGGCTGCCACAGAGGGTGTGGGCCAGGGCTCAGGGGGCCAGAAGCCTGGAGCCTACCAGAGGCCGAGCTGTGTGCAAAGGACAGGCCTTCTGGGACAGCGGGGCAGGAGCTGACCTCCATGGCCAGCTGCAGCCAGGTGGAAAGCTCTAGAAGGAGCAGGTGCTTTACAAGAGGACAGTGGCATTGTGGCCAAGAGACGAGCCCTGAGGGCACCCTTGCTTTTCTGCCCAGGGGGTCCAGCCACCCCAACCCCTCCCTCGGGGGCCCACCCTGCCCCACCTCCAGACTCCTCCTCTTGGGACACCAGTGACCTCCTGCCCCGAAGCCATCTGTCCACATCCCCAGGCCGGGTGACGGGCCCGAGCTCCATGGGGGGCCTGGAGGACCTGAGCCCTGGGACGCAGGAGAACCACCAGCATCTCACCACACGCGTTTGCAGAGGACCCTTGTCCCGGGGTGAAGTGCTCCCCCACTGCCGGCCCCCGAGTTCCTGTGGGTGCCACCTCACTTGGGTCTCTGCAGAAATAATCAAGTCAAGATAAGGTCACGCTGGAGCAAGGTGTGCTCTGTTCCAGTACGACTAGCGTCCCCGTAAGGAGACACAGGGAGCAGGCCGAGCACACAGAGGCAGAGACTGTAGTGACGCAGCTACAAGGAACACCTGAAGCCACCAGAAGCTGCAGAACCCTCCTGTAGAGCCGTCAGCGGACGTGTGGCCCTGCCACTCCTTGCTCTGAGTCCTGGCCTCCGACAGTGTGAGAGGATAAATTTTTGCTATTCAAATGTCCCCTGTGTGGTGCTTTGTCACAGCAGCCCCAGGACTCCACGCACGTCCCACGAGGGGCTCACCCCCTTGCCTTTCATAGGTAAACAGGGTACGGCCTTCTCTCCTGTAGCCCTAAAACTGTCCCCCCATGTTTCAGAACGGCTGACGTGCCCTTCCCGGCCACCCTGTCAGTGGGAGGAGCTCGGTTCTTTGTTGGCAGCCGGAGGAGAAGCAAAGGCCTGTTCACGGTGAGTCAGCGCTGGCAGGGCACGGCTGTCCCCTAGCCCGTCATCTTGATGCTCTAGTGTAACAGAGTCTCACGGGCGCTAACTGGGAATGATGGGCACGAGGGCTATGGGGTCTCTGCCACTGGGCCTTTGCACTTGCTGTTTCCTGTTCCTGGCAGCCTCTTCCCTGACACCCTCGGGCCCTGCCCAAGTGTCCTCTACTTTGAGGCCTGCCCCACCACTCCAAGACGCTGCTGCACCAGCCCTGGGGCCCCTTCCCCTGTATTGACTTCTCAGTAGCACTGACCACCCTCAGACCAGCCCCGTGTCTGCCCACGCCTGTCTCCCCACTCGAGTGTGGGGGGACCTCATTCCATGAGGGTGCTGCTGTGTCCATAGTGGCTGGAACCATGCCTGACACACAGTAGGTGCCCTGTGAGTATTTACTGATGGCATGCTTGGACAGATGGTGGCAGATAGATGGATGGATGGTTGATGGACAGATGGATGAATGGATGGACGGACATATAGATGGATGGTTGATGGACAGATGGATGGATGGATGGACAGGTGGGCAGATGGATGGATGGTTGATGGACAGATGGATGGATGGATGGACAGATGGATGAATGGATGGACGGACATATAGATGGATGGTTGATGGACAGATGGATGCACAGATGGGCAGGTAGATGGACTGACGGACAGATGGATGGATGGATGGACAGGTGGGCAGATGGATGGATGGTTGATGGACAGATGGATGCACAGATGGGCAGGTAGATGGACTGACGGACAGATGGATGGATGGATGGACAGGTGGGCAGATGGATGGATGGTTGATGGACAGATGGATGGATTGTTGGATAGATAGCTGATGGACAGACGGATAGATGGTTGATGGACAGATGGGCGGGTGGATGGAGGGAGAGGTGGGTGGATGAGCAGTGTAGCCAGTCACTTTAAGTCAGCCCACAGGAAACTCCCTTCTGTGGTTGAATTACCGCAGAAAGTGTAGGGTTCTCCACCATCGTGCCCAGGGCCCCCCGTACCCAGCATGTAGACACTGCTCTCCTGGCTCGGCAGAGGTTCGACTCATCCTCCCCTCCCTCCCACGCCCTCCTGCAGCCGGTCTGAGGAGCTGTCCCTCTCTCTGCAGGGCCTGGTGAGGCAGCTGGTCCTGCTGCCAGGCTCAGACGCCACCCCAAGGCTGTGTCCCAGCAGGAACGCCCAGCTGGCTGTGCTGTCCATCCCACGGGTTCTGCAGCTCCTCCCGGGGAAGCCGGAAGATAACGAGGTGCTGCCGTACCCCTATGGTTAGTAGGCGAGGCCACTGCCCCACACGGAGGGCAGACGAGGGCGCCTCGGCCTCTTGCTGGGCGACAAACAAGGCTCCCTCTCCTCCTGTCCCCTGCACTGTGTAGTCGCTCCTCTCGAGGCTGCACAACGACAGAGGACACTCGGGGCCCAACCCGGGAGGCAGGCAGCGCCATCGGACAGGCCAGCCCCGTCCACCCTTCCCTCGGAGCACTCCCACGGCCACCATCCAGCCCCGTGCTGGGCCCCGGCAGCTTTGGGACACCTCCCTTCCCCCGAGCCTTCTCTGATGTCCACCACTGCCCGGTGTTGCCTCCCAGGGCAGCTGGCGGCTGCCCCCACCGCAGTCATGCACATGTCAGCCGCCCAGGCGGCCGGCCCTGGACGCACACTTCTGTTTTGCACGACCCGCCAGCCAGAGGTTTGCTTCCTCTCAGTGTGGAGTCCAGGCTGTTTGTTTAAACCACACCCCTGCCGCGGGGCATCTGTCCCCACTCTCCGCACCCCCACTGCTCTGCGGCCGCCCTGAAGGAAGGTGAGGTGGGGGGACAGCAGAGCCCCCTGAGCCTCGCCATGTGTGGGAACAATGAGGGGAGCCCCCACCTCAAGCACACCGGCCCTCACTACGTCACGCGCAGTCAGTGTGAGAGGGCGGTCCCCTGTGCCCAGACGTCTGCAGGGTCCCTTGGGGCTGGCATGCAGGGGCACAGGCGGGGCTGTGCCATCTTCCCCCGGGCACCGACCCCAGACACTCACTTTCCCCGTCTCCCCTCAGAAACTGACCTGAAAGTGACGCTGGGGACCCGGCCGCCATGTACCAAGGTGGAAGATGCCCAGTTCTGGTTTGACGCCAGCAGGAAGGGGCTGTATCTGTGTGTCGGCAACGAGTGGGTCTCCGTGTTAGCAGGTGAGGCGGGGCCTGGGGTCTTGGGACACTGGTGCTCCATGATGCCGAACACGGGCAGCGCTGTCACGTCACGCCTAGGGGAGGGGGTTATGAAAGGTCAAACGGCCACAGCCACCTCTAGATGACCACATGCTTGGTCGTCCAGGTGGGGGCACTTCTGAGAGTGAGAGGGACCGTGGGTCGTGACACCTGGGAGCAAGCGGCAGGCAGGACGGAGGCAGCAGGACACTGTCCTCCCTGGACCCGAGTGTCTTCCGCCATGGCCTGTCCTGAGAGCCGGTGTTACTCAGGACAGGAAGTGACCCCTAAGCAGCCATGAGCTTGTGCGATTTGGAAAGGCAAAGCCTCCTGGTCAGGACACGCGGCAGGGTGGAAATCTCTCAGGACCTCGTCCCACCCACAGGGAGGGGTCGTGGGCGCGGCAGGTGAGCGGGGCCTCCCGTGACCTTCCTGCGCCCCACCTCCCCGCCCGAGAGCAGGGACGGGACACGAGAATCTGGGAGTGTCATGTTTTCCAGCACGTCCTTTCCACGGTCCATTCCCACGTGCGGGAAGGTGGGCACAGGTTGCGGGGGACGCTCCAGCCTGGCGTCCGCAGGGGACAGGATGGGATGGGTCCAGTTGAGCACCCGCAAGCCATTGGCTCTGCTCTGTTTCGCTTTGTCAGGGCGCGCTTGTCGCAGAGCAGTGGGCCTTGGGGACGCTGTCGCGAGGATGGGATGTCTGACTTCCACGCTGTTAGTGTCATGGGGGCTGTGCAGAGCATGAAGCCCCCGCAGACACGGGCGGCTCCCCCGACAGACTGTTCTGGGAGGGCAAAAGGAGGCTCCCGGCAAACTACCGTCATGAAAACCCACGCCCGAGGCTGAGGCTCCGGGGGTCGCAGCCCAGGGCCCCGGGGGTCTCGCTCCCGGCCATCGATGGTCGGGCTTCTGCTCCTGGCCGTGGGAATGAGTCGCACTGTGTCTGTCACAGCCAGAGAGAGACTGGACTACGTGCAGCAGCACCAGGACCTGTTCACCAGCTCGGAGACCCTGGGCATCGAGGTGTTCCGCATCCCCGGGGTGGGGCTCTTCGCCGCCACGGCCAATCGGAAGGCCACGTCCGCCATCTACAAGTGGACAGACGGCAAGTTTGCCTCGTTCCAGAGCCTCCGCACGCACCAGGCACAGTCCTGGCGACACTTCACCATCGGGAGAAAGGCAAGTCTGCGTTCCGGGACTTCCCCATCCTTTCTCCCTTGGGGAAACCCGGAGTCCAACGGTCGGGCTCCTCCTGTAGGTCGAATGTTTCTCGTGGCTCCAAGCCCGTGTTCGGGCTGTAAAAGGCTCTCAGAGTCTCATGCGTCAGCTGCAACTCTACGCCCAGAGTGCAACGCTGAGAAAGTCTGCAGGCCCCACCCAGTAGAAGACCGGGTCATTTCCAAGCTGTGGACCAGTTCTGTGCAGACCCATCCCTAGCGAATTTAAAACCTGCGGGCCACTGTTACTTGAGCCAATCAACAATGCAGAATCATTTCAGAATGAAAACAGATCTACATGCTAGATCCTACCTTTGTTCATTTCACAAAATCTCAGGACACACCATGTCCAGACGGCCGGCCAGGGCGGGGCCGAGCAGGAAGCCCCTTCCAGTCGGGCGGGGCCGAGCACGGGGCGGCGGGGCTGGGTCTGAGAGGTGTCGGCGTTGCCCTGGGAAGGAGATTTTCTCTGCAGCCTGGACTCCGGACAGCAGAGGCCTAGAGACGCCTCGCGAACATCTCCCAAATATTCCCTCCTCCAAGGTGTGCAGAGCACGGCTAGGCTCTCACTGGACGCTAGACAGGACCCCCGGGCTCCTGCCGCTCACAGCCCACCACAGCCCCTGCTGCGTCCACATCCACTGTGGGGAATAAACAACTTCTTTTTGTTGGGGGGGATTGTTGACATCTTAAAGTTTTTATTTTTTATTTTTTTGAAGATACGGTCTTGCTCTGTTGCCCTGGCTAGAGTGCAGTGGCATCATCCTAGCTCACTGCAACCTCAAACTCCTGGGCTTGAGGGATCCTCCTGCCTCAGCCTCCCGAGTAGCTGGGAGTACAGGTCCGCGCCACCACGCCTGGCTGATATTTTTATTATGCTTTTGTTGAGATGAGGTCTTGCTATGTTGTCCAGGCTGGTCTTGAACTCCTAGGCTCAAGTAATCCTCCTACTTTGGCCTCCCAAAGTGTTGAGATTATAGGCATGAGCCACCGTGCCTGGCCAGTTTTTATTTTTTCATTATAAGAAATGCTAACTTTATAGCAAAGAAAAATTGGAAAATTCAGAAAAACAAGCAGGAAAATATTTGTCTCATGGCCTAAGCAAATACATGGCTCCATGTGGCACGCTTGCCTGTGCACATTGTGCAGGAACTAGACACCGCGCTGTCCTGCTGTAATCACACAACTGCCACAGTGAGCCCTGGCACGTCACATGGGCGCACGGTTACGTAGTTCCCACGTCTGGCACCTTGGCCTGCCTTGGCACGACGAGGAGAGCAGGTCATCAGGGATTTTTTCCTAATCATCACACTGTGAGAACATTTTTGTGCATAAAGCTTTTCCTGAGTTTGGGAGTTTTTTATTTTGTATCGTTTTGTGCCTTTAGATAGTGACAGAAGTGGAAATAATGGGCCAATGTATACGGATGTTTTTAAAGGACTTCACGGCCAGATCTGGTCACCATCAGCCGCCACCGGCGGTCAGTGCCAGAGGGTGGGCTTGGCCGGGTCCCTGCGCCACCGAGTCGGAGCGTGGACTTGCAGGGACACACGGACGTTCATAATCACACGCCGGCCCCCGGCCCCGACCCCAGAGCGAGTTGCCCTGGTCACTCTCTTTCAGATCTTCCTGGCTGTGGCTAACTTTGAGCCAAATGAGAAGGGTCAGGAGTTCTCTGTCATTTACAAGTGGAGCCACCGAAAGCTGAAGTTCGCGCCCTACCAGAAGATCGCCACCCACAGTGCCCGGGACTGGGAGGCCTTCGAGGTGCACGGGGAGCACTTCCTGGCGGTGGCCAACCACCGGGAAGGTAGGGCAGGTGCGGCCTTCGACCCGGAAGGAACCATTCCAGGGTGGAGTAGCCTTCGTGCAGGGTGAATTTCCGTCTCTTTAAAAATAACGAGTCACACCCAGCCCGCTCCCTGGGGCTCAGTGGGCAGCTGTGTGCAAGGGGCAGCGCACTGGCGCGGGACCCCCCATCAGCTGTCTGGGGAGGGAGGGCGGCGGGTCGTCCTGTGCAGGGCCTGCCTGCAGGGAGCCGCCACGGAAACTGGGCCCCAGTCCTGGCAGACTCTGCCCGCCGGCGTCCCCCCTGCCTGTGTGGGAGTCTGGCTCACACCGCGAGGTCGGGCATCTGAGTAGCCGGCGGGGCAGTCACAGCAGTGCTGGCATGGATGGGCGCCGGTGAGCAGAGGACGTGGGTCTGGAGAAGTTGTCAGTGGCCTTGTTTCCCTGAGAACAGGCTCAGCCGTTCTGAACACAAGCTCAGCACGCCAGCGGGGGGTGGGGTGTGGGCCCAGGAGGGCTGAAAGCCTGGTTCTTGGGTCAGACCACTGCCTGAGTGGCCACCAGCCAGCCCTTCCTGTTCTGGAGCCCGGGGGGCTAGACTGGGTCTGAGGTGGCAGCCCCCCCGCAAGGACACCTCTGACTTAGGCGTCCCCAGGCTCCATGGCTCAGCCCTGGCCTGCGTGTACACCCCCCTGTCAGGCCCCCCGCGGATCACCATGGGAACAGCATGTGGGAGGGTCTGACCTGGGGAGAGGGTGAGAGAGAAGGGGACCCGGGAGGGTGGCAGTGTGGCTGGGGACACAGTGGGGTCCCACCTCCACCACACCAGCAGGCCACAGTGGGGGCGCGGAGCCGTCTGGAAGGCGCTGGGAGTCTGAGAGTTCACTCGGGAGGGCGCTATGAAGGCCCAGGGTTGGGGGTCCCATGGGGGGCGGGGATGGGAGGTGAGAAGGTGCTCAGGGTGGGCAGGGCATGTCCCTAGCGGTGTGCACGTCACTGGTCTGTGGGGAGACTCAGGGCAGGGCTGTGGGGTGGGCTCTGGTTCCTTGGGGTCATGGTGGGGCCGAGGAAGTCCGTATCCCCTCCCCAACGCAGCCCTGGGTTCCAGGTGACAACCACAACATCGACAGCGTCATCTACAAGTGGAACCCGGCAACCCGCCTCTTTGAGACCAACCAGACCATCCCCACGTCCGGTGCCTACGACTGGGAGTTCTTCACCGTGGGGCCCTACTCGTTCCTGGCGGTGGCCAACACCTTCAACGGCACGTCCACCCGGGTGCACTCGCGCCTGTACGTCTGGCTGCTGGGCTCCTTCCAGCTCTTCCAGTCATTCCCGGTAAGGAGGCACACAGCCCCCGTTCTCTGTCCCCACTGTCTCCCGTCTGCAGCGAGTGCCAGCTGGGACAGGTGGTGCAGGCAGGCGGCGTAGCCAGCAGCTGGCGTGGCTCTGGATTCTCCATCCAGAGACCAAGTTCCGGTCCCATCTGGATGGCGTAGGTGTGGATCTTCCAGGCTGGAGGAGCCCAGCTGCCTCCCACAGCCACCGGTATTCTCCGGGGACAGCCCAGGTGCCCAGGAACAAGGGCAGGGTGCGCTGGCACTGCCCCTGCCCTGCCATAGACTTTTCCATACCCAGCAGCTCTGGGCCTCATGGTGCCCCCAACGAGCTCCGCGGTCTGATCCCAGCTTGGGTGGCTCTGACCTGGGCAGTGTGGGGGCCGGGGCAGCACTTGCTCCCCTCTGGCCTAGAGGGACCCTCAGGACCCAGTCCCATGGGCCTGCGAGACTCTGCGTGGAGGTGGCAGCCTGTTGACCTGGCCTTTGCTGAGGGCAGGACAGTGAACCAGGTGGCCCCAGGCCAGTGTGACAGGGACTGGGAGGGGGAGGCAGAGGTGCTGGGCAGGGCACGACAGGAGGACATCTGCCGGGGGGCCAGGCGAGGGCTGCCTCTGCGAGAGCCTGGGTTCCTGGAGGGGACAGCTCAGAGGCCTTTGCCTGGGGGACCTGTGAGGGCCTGGGGTGGGAGGTGAGAAGGTGGGGCTCAGGGTGGGCAGGGCATGTCCCGGGCACCGTGCATGCCGCTGGCCTGTCGGGGGGACTCGGGGCAGCGTTCCCTCTCTGTGTGCTGGAAGTGAGCACCCTCTCAAAGTAGACACGTTGCTGCCTACACGAGACTCAGTCCTCACTTGTGTCCTTCTGGAACCTTCTGCGGTCACTGACCTGGGGCCTCGTTGGCTGGCAGAAATGTCCTCAGGGCCCTCTGTGCCCTGGGGCAGGGCGATGCACCTGGGACGCTCCTGCTGAGTGAACTGCGCCTGAGAGGCTCATGCAGGGGCAGGGACGCCACCCCCGGGGAGGAGACAGTGCTGGGGGGCAGCCATGGAGGCTGATGCCCAAACCTCCTGTCAGAGTCTCTAGGAAAACGGGAAGAGCAGCCAGGGCTCTGCTGAGCAGCCCTGCATTCAGAGGAGAGGCTCTGCGGAGGGGTGGGTGGGGCTCTGTGCCTGGAATGACTTTCTAGAACATTCCACACGTGCATCTCATCAGAGCAGGCCTGCAGGTAGCAGGGGGGTGAGTTGCAAAACACAGGGAGGAAGGAGTTCTGGCGTTGCAGGTTCCTGAGGCACCCTCCGTCCTGGCAGAGTGTGCTCGGCTTAGGCACGGTGGGCATCACCCTCCTCTCCTGCGTTTCCGGAACTGCTCCGGCCCCACGCATGCACGGCCGCCGGGAGGCTGGGGGCACAGCAGCACCCGGGACCACCACCTGCCCCTAGGGTCGCAGGCAGTGGTGGGGACGCAGCATTAGGTGACCTTGAGGACACAGAAGAGCAGGTACCAAGGAACGGGGAGCCACTGCCCAGGGCCAAAGGATGCAAGGAAAACGTGATGCTTCCAGTGTGGGGCCCACAGGGCCGCGTTTTCGTGGCTTTAAGGATGGGCTGGCGGGCAGGAGAGACGGGCCCTGGGCGGCTGCTGTCCACCGGGTGAGCGCAGGTGCCCAGGAGAGGAGGCGTTGGGCCAGGACACACGGGGAGCCCTTGAGCGCTGTACGGAGCGGGTGAGCATGCCCGTGAGCGGGGGGAGGCAGGGTGACCCTGAGCACCTGTCACGGGGACGTTGGTGACGTGGGGGCAGCGAGAGTCCTTCATATGTAACGGCCTCGGGAGGTGGCAGGGCCAGCAGCCGGTGTCTGCTGAGCAGCGACTGTAAAGTGCCCACGAGAGCTCTGCGCTCTTCCTTCCGCTTCACCCTCACAGCCGCTGCCACGAGGCTCTGTGACACGTGAGGACACATGAGGGAGGGTCAGCAGCTTGCTCGCGTCGGAGCTGGGATTTGGGCCCAGGTGGCATCGCCCAGGGCTTGGCTGGCGAGGCACAGGCCCGAGCGGCACTCAAGTTCCTTACGTCCCCATCCATGCACGTCCTCTGGCCGTAATGCCGGTGGACGCTGAGCCTCTGGGGAAGGACACGGGGGTCCTGGCTGGTAGCAGTGTGCCCGTGGGCAGACAGCTGATTGGAAAGAAGGTGCGGGCGTGTCCGGCATGGGTCACCTGGCCAAGGGGCTCCGGGGCACTGCCCACCTGACGCCCAAATCGTTGACCTGGAGTTAGACTCAGGCTGTGAGGCCGGGCCGGGCCGGGGCACACCTGTGTGAGGCCAAGATCCCAGGCAGGCCTTGACCTGAGGACGCGCGGTATGGAGCGCGGGGTCGGGCTGACGCCAGGGCAGGTGGAGACGCGGGGCTCTACGTTAACCGCGTGCCCTCGGGGTCACTGGAGCCCCAGCGTGAACGTGTGCTCTGCTGGCTCGAGGCTCCCGCACCTGGGCCCGGCACACCGGGTGTGCACGGGCCGGCAGGTCAGGGAGCGGGTGACGTGTCGCCGGGGAGCAGCTGCAGGGCCGGAGTCTGTTCTGAAAGACGGGTCCCTCCAAGCACCTGCGGGACGGTGCGGCGCGGCGGGCAGCGGGACGTACCCGGGACAGAGCACGGTCCCTCACGTGGGGCCACATCCTAAATCCCGCCGGAGCTACCGGAAAGGGAAGTAGCGGCTCCAGCCGAAGATGCCGGCAGGAAAGTTCCAGAATGAGGAGAACCAATGTCTGTCCCAGAGAGCGGGCGTGCGGGGCGGGCGGCAGGAGGAGCCGTGCCAGGCGAGCGGCGGGCACCGGTGAGGCGGCGGCGGGCGGGGGCGCGGGGCAGCCCCCGCGTGGGGCAGCCCCCGCGTGGGGGCGGGGCGGGCCGGGCGGGGCGAGGGCGGAAGTGCCCAGGGCGCAGACGCAGCCCGCCGGGAAGATGGAGGGGCTGGGAGGAGCTCTTGCGTTCCCGCGTTCTCACGTTTTTACGTTCTTGCGTCCTTACGTTCTGGCGTTCTCTCGTTCTTACGCCCCTACGTGCAGAGCCGTGTCAGCGTCCTCTGGGAAGGCGGCGGGGCGGCGCGATGCGGAAGGGACAGTTAGGGACGTGTGGCGAAGCCGCGAGCTCGGTCGCGGGCTCCCCGGGAAGGCAGCGGGTGCTGCTGTGACTTTAATCCCGGGAGGGGAAGCTGTTCACCGGCCGCGGGGCGTCCGGGTGGCACGATGTCATCCTGACATTGAAACCGTGCTCACGGCCTGGGCCTTGGTCCTTGGCCCTGTGCAGTGACCCCAAGAAAGCCCAGACGACAGTGGCGCTGGTGGGGGCTCGCTGGGTCAACAGGGCCGAAGCTGGGGTCCATCTGGGGCCCCTCGCTCAGCGGGCGTGGAAGTGGGGCCCATCTTCGCCCCAGTGGTGGGGCGCTGAGAGGCTCGGGCAGCCCGCCAGGGCTTAGGGCGCCTCCGGCAGAACTCCGCGTGGGGACCGTCGCCCTCGGCTCCCAGCGGGCTGGGTGCAGGCAGGCCGGGGCTCCCAGCGAGCAAGGCCCGGCAGCTCCGGCCCTGCCTTGTGCTCGGGGCAGGGCTTTCTCCATCCCCGACAGCCTCCTTCCGGAACCCCTGGAATTTCCGATGGCACCTTTCTGGTCTTCCTGTTTGAAAAGCCTTTCAGAGGTTTCTGGAAGGTCTGTGGCCACACGATCCCAGATGGTTGGTGATTCCACCTCAGACCCATTTCGCAGATGCAAAAACTGAGGCTCAGAAGTGGAGGGTCCTGGCCGAGGGCACGGTGGGAAGCGCAGAGCGAGCTTGTCCCTGGGTGTCGTTGTGTCCACATGAGCGCCTGCCGCGCACTTGCACCGTGGGGGTGGGGGGGGAGCCTGAATTTCCAGGGAGGTGTCCCGTACCCGCTGTTGTGGCCCCTCAGCAGACTGCTCTCCTGAAGTGACATGGGGACAAGCTGCTGAGCTCTGCTGCTCTTAGTGTGTTCTGGAAGGCGGTCAGGACACATGTGCGGAACACAGTTGCTGGATAAACACGGCTTCTGTCCTGGGTGACATTGGTGGAGACAGGCGGCTCCGGTCTGCGCCTGGCCCTGGGCTCAGGTCCTGGTCACGCTCGGGCGTCCTCGGAAGGGGGCCGGCAGCAAAGGGGCAGAAAGGGGAGGTCTAGTCTGTGCAGCCCGAGGGGAGCAGGCCCACGGGGTGGGTGATGCCGCCTGAAAGAGACATCCAGAATATTTTGGTCGGAGCAGGACATGGAGGACAGAGAGCACCGCTGTCGGCTGTGTCCTGGGAGGACCTGCAGCAGGACCCGGGCCGGCGGCTGGGACCTTGCGTGCAGCAGCGGGCTCCCCCCGAACCTGCGACAGCGGCTGCCTTTTCAGTAATTCCCCAAAACCCACAAAAGTCCACTTTCATGTTTTGCCAACATTTTTCACATTGTGTTTAAATCCTCTTAGGGCCTGGGGATGTTTTAATTTGTTTACTGTTTGCTTTGAGTTTTGTAACATCTTTCACGAGCATGAGCTTTGAAGCAGGCAAACCCGAGATGCTTTGACACGCGTGTGCGCCGTGGAGAGGCCCTTCTGGAAGGGCTGTGGGGTGGGCGGGCGGCTGCGTGGCTGTGCACACAGGCCTCCCTCGCTCCCAGGAGCACTGACCGAGCGGGCTTGCCAGGACTCGGCAGCCCGGGGCCCGTGTGAATGGGACTGGCCGCCCACCCTGGGGAGGCAGTGTCAGCCCCCCATTCTTCTCCCTCGCCCCCGAAGCTTCTGGCCCTCCCACCAGGAATCTTAGAGCCTTCCTCCAGGGGAGAGACCGAGTCTCCAATGACTGGGCCTCCCCAGCTTGGTCCAAGGGAGGACGGAGCTCTGTCCCCCCGGAAACCCAGCCTCCAGGCGCCCAGGTCCCTGCCCCCTGACGGGTGTGGGGATGTTCCTGGTTGTGAAATGGCAGTTTCAAGATGGATTTTGCTTCTGAGTGAGTTTGCTGCAAACTCGGAAAGTCTTGTAGCTCTCAGATCTCTGCGGTTGTGTAATTGTGGCCGAGGGCTTGTGGGGTGGTGACAAGAACAGTAACGGCCGCACGAGCCGGGCCCGCTTCTCACAGCCGTGCCCCCAACACAGTGCCACATGCTTCCCCAGCACATGCACACGTACACACAAATACACATGCATACATGCGTGTGCACACTTGCTTTCGTGACGGCGGCAGGGGTAGAGGGACCCTAGGCAGAGCTACGGTGGGTGCAGTCTTGGGGACAGGCAGCGGCCAGGGGGTCAGACAGGCGGGAGCCCACCACTGCCATGAGACCTGGCCGCACGTGCCTCTGAGTCTCAGTCTCCAGAGCTGTGACATGGGTGTGGCGTGAGAGCATCCCTTGCGGGCCGGAAGGGACAGGGCGGAGCCTGGGCAGGGGCCCCGTAAAGGCCACTCTGTGCTCTGTGACTCGGAGCTGGCGGTGGCTCAGACAGCTGGCGAGGTGCCAGGTGTGGAGGGTCTGCTGGGCGGTGCGCTGGGCCCCTGGGACTGCCCGCGGTGAGGCAGGGCCCTTCGGGGCCACCTGCCTTCCCCTGCTGGTGCCTCCCGCCTCCCGCCTCCCGCCTCCCCCAGGTGGCCCCGACCACAGAGGCGCCTCCTTCCTCGCCCCATCAGGCCGGAACCCAGGGGCCACTCTGCCCAGCAGCTAATCCGCCGATTACCGGGCGCCCACTCACCCTCCAGGGAGCTGTCGGGGCTCCAGGTGCTCCTGGCTGCCAAGTCCCTAAAGTGCCATTGCCCCAGTGGGGTGCTCGAGAGCCTGCCGGGCGCCGCGCCAGGGCAGCAGGGCAGGGCTCCAGGGGAACTCCGTCGGAGGGAGGGCCCTGCCCGGCCCAGCAGGTGCCTGCCGCCCCGGCTGCGCTGCAGGCTTGGCAGGGCGTGTGCTTTTCCCTCCTGCATGAGTCCCCAGCGCACCAAGAGTCCAGGAGTGGCCTGACAGCGGCTCAGGCCACACACCTGCTGCCTGGGCCGGTGCAGCCCTGGTGGCCTCAGCAAGGGTCTCCCCACCCTGTGACGGGCTTCTGACAGCCTGGTGTGGGGAGGGGGGATCCTTGCAGCCTGTGACCGGCCGGCCATGGACCTGGCCAGCTAGGAGCTGGGACCATGAGCTCGTGTCGCCCACGTGGGTCCCTGCCAGCCTCCAGCCAGCTTCAGATAAGTAGGGAGTAGTTGTTTTATAAAAGTACGTTGCAAGCATCGCATGGATTCACACAGACTGAAAAACCATTCATTGTTAGCTGAAATTCAGATTGTACGGGCACCCTGTATTTGCTAAGTCGGGGAACAGAAGAGGGATGTGAGCCGCCTGGCAGCCAGCTCCGGCCACCCGCCAGGCCCCCCAGTCCTGCGCCACCCACTCCCGCCAGCCCGGACCTGCCCCACCCCCCAACCCTGCTGCAGCCCGCAGCCAACTCTCGGTCCTCACAGAGCAGACAGGGCAACCTTGGGTACAGTCGAAATGCAGCTGACGAGTGCCTCCCGCTAGCCCCAAAGTGGGCCCAGCCCCCTGCCCTGGAGTTCTGCGCGCTACAAGCCACACGAGACTCAGGACCTGGGATCTCTGTTCCAGGGGAGCTCCCCATCCCCCTGGCTCACACAGCCTGAGCCTCTGGCCCTTGGGAAGTACCAGGTCCTCTGAGGGGCCCCTGGAGCCCCGTCTCCAGGCACCTGGCCCCTTCCCCCTTGGGGTTGGGACACACCACCCCACATGGCACTTGCTCACCTCTCTCCTGACCCCTTCCAGCTCCTGTGGGTCTCGGAGCCATCCAGGTACATCTGACCACCTCGTGCCCCTGCTCAGAAGCCTCCTGTAGCCCCTCAGGCCCTGCCCACCTGCCCTTCTCCCTACTCCCTTGACCCTCTGTGTTTGTGCTGTGGCTCCTTGTGCCTGGATGCACTCCCCGCCTCACCCCTCCTCCATGCATCCTCTTCTCCTGTGCTCCCCAAGTTCCACACAGCCCCTGATGGCCCCCTCTGCTGGGCCTTCCACTCTGAGACCCCTTGGGGCAGGGAGGGCACCTCACCCATCACCAAGGCGCAGCACCTGGCTGGACACCACACGCAGTCGGCCCTCATGGCCCAGAGCCACGCAAGCCGGCAACAGGGCAGGCACACCCGGGCTTTCCCTGGAGAGCGAGCTGCAGGCTCTGCGAGCCACCCCGGGCCTGCGTGAGCACCGTGAGTGGTGAGAGAGTAACTGAGGCACAAGCAGCTCGCAGCGGGAAGGAAGCCCTGGCCATCTCAGGGGGACGTGCTGTGCAGTGTGGTCATGCAGGTGGGGGCATGTGTGTGCCTGTGTACATGCATGTATGTGGGTGTGTATACGTGTACACATGTGCAGTGTGAAGGTGTGCATGTGCGTGCGCATGTCCTTGCAGGTGTGGACATGTGTATTCACATGTGTGCAGGTATGTGAGAATGTATGTGTGTATGTACAGTTGCGTACGTGTACATATGTATATACATGTGTGTGCATACACAGTGCACGTTCATGTTTGCATGTGTCTGTGTGTGCAGGCATGTGTACAGGGGGGTGCACACACGTGTTGCCTACTGGGGGGCTCCTCGGCACGTGGGAAGAGCCATGATTGAACCGTTTGACGGCTCCTCTTTCCTGCTGAGTCAGGGAACTGGCTCGTGTGTAACACGCACACCCGTGTCGGTGTCTCAAATCGCACTCTGCGCAGCCGCCACACGGGAGGGTGTGGAAGGTCCCACAGGCCCCTTGGAGGACGTGGGGTGGCCCTGGGTGCTGTTCCCCAGCAGACAGACAGTTACACCTGTCGGCTGCGTGAGGAGGGGATATGCTAATCCAGCGATCCCCGCTCGGGGTCCAGTGACCGCCGGGTGTGTTGGTCGCCTTGTCCTTGTCCTGGTAGCTCTTATTCGTTTGCCTTAAGCCCTCCCGTGTGCGCTCCCTGGGACCACCGCGGCCGGGACCTTGCTCCATGATCTCAGAGCCGCGTCCTCACCTGCGGCCCAGGTAGGCAACAGCGCCCTCTGCTGGACGTGGAGAAAACGCCTTTCCGTTTGGCCCAGAGCTTTGTTCTCATTCTCTGAGCGCCCACAGGCCGCCAGCTGGGCACTGTGACAGGCAGGAAGGCCAAGGACCCTTGGGCAGCCCCGCCTCGAATTTACAAGGGAAGAAGCTTAACTGACCTGCCTCGGAAGGGCAGGTCACAGCAGTCCCGGGGTGTCTGAGCCGGGCCTTGGCCTCTGCGCAAACAGAAAATATCCCCTGTGGTTGCTGCCACACGTGGCTCTCAGAGCCACTTCCCACGTCGTCGGTGAGGTAAGGTGCCCTCGAGCAGGAGGCTGTCTCTGGGCATGGGGTGAAACCAGCAAGGGACACATTGGCCCATCCCGGCCGCGACCCCTCAGCGTGACCTGCTCTGTCCTCAGCCAGGACGACCGGGGACGGTGCAGGCATGGCCTGCCTCTGGCCTCTGCGGGGCGCAGCTGGATCCCAAGGGGCTCTGCCGTGTGGCTTCAGGCGTCCCTGCACCCCGGGGCTCAGTCCCTGTCCACACGGCGGGGATCTGGGTGGAACCCAGCCCCGAACGTTGTCCCGAGACAGGCAGTTGGCACGACCTAACCCTGTTCCCGCAGGGGGCACGGTGGCCCCGGGCGGATGCCCTTGCACGGAGAGGAGGCCGATTCCTGCCCTGGGCTCCCCGCAGAGCCAGGGGCCGTGCCCCACAGCGCTGACCTAAAGTGCCGAAAACACGCAATTTTCTTGCTGGGAAGCGGCTGTGGAGCACGGCTCTCAGACCTGGTCGCCCGCACCCGACGTTCCTAGCAGCCGGGCAGCCTGAAAGTCAGCATTTGCGTTGCTCGGGGTTCCCCAGAGAAGTGAACCGTTGGCATTTACAGAGCTGCACACGAGGAGATTTGTCACAGGGCTGGCGCACACGGGTGCGGGGCTGAGAAGTCCCGCGATCTGCCCGCCCCAGACTGGGGCCCCGAGAGCCTCCAACAAGCAAGTCCGTCCCTTCTTCCAGCGTGGATACGTCAAGCACCTACTCCAGGCACAGCCCGGCCAGCTCGGAGGCTGTAGGACAAGGAGAAACAGCCCCTGTCCCCAAGGGCTTATTTTCCACCGGGCAAGGGGCTCCGTGTTTTTCTAGAACTCTCTTCTGTGTGTGCACAGTGAGATGTTTAGATCTAAGATCCTGCAGTTTTGTTGTCCTAGCAAGTGTGCATACCCATGGAGCCAACACCAAACCCTGGATGTCGTCCTCACTCCGGAAAGTTCAGGCCACGGCTCCTCCTCCCTGGCCCCACCAGGCAGCCGCCGCTGACAGTTTTCCCTGTCGTAACACCCTAACAAACAGAATCATACTGTATGCGCCATACGTTTTTGAATATATGTGTTTGTTTCTTTTCTTTCTCCTGCTGATGGACGCCTCAGCTATTTCCAGATTTTGATGATTGTGAGTAAAGCTGTTAAGTCCCTTCTCACACACGGCTTTCTGTGGACATACGTTGTTATTTCTCTTGGGTGAAAACCTATGAGTGGAATTCTGGGGCGTGGGACAGGGGCATGTTTAACTTCTGAATAAATCACCAAATGGTTTGTCAAAGTGGTCGCAGCGTGTCCTGCGCACCGCGGTGTGTGAGCGTCCAGCCGCCACGCGTTCCCTCGGCTTTGGTCTCGTCAGTGGTTTTCACTTTAGACCCTGGGGTGAAGTGACGTGGCCATGTGGTTTCTAAGTTTCAATGCCCTGATGAGTCGTGATTTTGAGACCTTTTCATGTGCTTATCGGCTCTGTGTGTTTTCATTTGTGAAATGCCTGCTCGAGTCTTTTGTGCCCACACTTTAAGGATTTTTGTTTGTTTGTTGCCGTTTCCTTGCTGGTGTGCAGGAGTCCTTTCTGCCTTCCGGATGGGAGTCCTTTGTCACATGCGCAGTCTTCCATTCTAGCTCCTCTTTTCTGTATTATGGATAATATCACGTGTTGCTCCGGGAGTGACAATGTCCGTGTTTAACTTAGTAAAGTCTATTCCGAATTAATGTTACACTACTTCAGGTGGGGTAACCTCACAATCGTATGATTTCATTTGTCTCCACCCATCCGCCGTGCTGTCCGGTGCGTGTGTGAAATCACACCTCTACTGAGGTCACAGGCGCCACCATCGTCGCTTTGAACAGCCAGGTGTCCCTGCGCCTGCGCACTTACCATCTAGAGTCCTGCGATCTTTGCTGCAGATCCGAGCTCCCACCCCGTGCGATTGTTCTTCAGCGGCAGTAGCTCCCCAGTGCTGCTTATAAAGCAGCTCTGATGGCAATTAATTCTATCACTTTTATCTGAAAAGGACTTTATTTTACCTTCATTTTAAAAGGATATCTTCACTGGCTATAGTATGGTAGGTTCACATTTTTTTTCTTTCAGTAACTTTAAAGATGTTTTTCTGTTGACTTTGAGCTTCCTTATTTCTGATGAAAAATCAATCGTCATTTGTATTTTTGTTTCTCTATATCAAATGTGTATCTTTTCCTCTGGCTGCTTCTAAGATTTTCTCTTTATTTTCAGCTATGTGAACGTGATGTGTCTGGGTGTGACTCTTTTGTATTTATTCTCCTTAGGGTCTTGAATCTTCTTGGATCTGTGGTTTGAAGCTTTTAATCAAATGTGGAAAAAAATTTTAGCCATAATTTATTTAAATGGTTTTTTCTGCCTCATTTGCTCTTCCCTTCCTTCTGTGATGCCAGTTACATGTATAGTAGGCTGCATGATATTGTCCCACAGGTCGCCGGGGCTCTGTTCGTTGTGATTATAATCTGCTTTTTCTTCTTTGTGTATTGCAGTGTAGATCATTTCTCTTGAACTGATCCTTTCTTCTGGATTGTCCAAACAGTTCTAAATTCCATGCACTAAATTTATGAATGTAGATATTGTACTTTTCAGTTATAGGATTTCCACTTGGTTCTTTTCAGAGTTTGCTTAGCTGCCTACTCCCCATCTCATCACTCGTCGTGTACGTCTGTGGATTGTTGTCACGGTCACGGTAAAGTTTCTGCTAATCCCACTGTCTGCTCTGTCAGCCTGCTTCCGTTGGCGGCTTTCTCTCTGACTGTGGGTCACATTTGCCTGCTTTGCTCCGTGTTGGTGGTTTTCCGTTGTACGCTGGACATTGCGGTTATGCACTGCGGAGCCCATATATCCTGCTCTCTTCCTCTGAGGAGCGTTGAGTAATGTTCTAGAAAAAGTTTAAGTTATCGGTGCCTCACCTTACCCTCTGAAAGCTTGGTTTTAGATTTTGTCGTGATGTGTCTAATTTAGTTTTGCTTTCAGTTCTATGAAATAACCCTCAGTTGTGGGCCCTGGTCCTTGATCTTAGGTGTAGCCCTGTTGTGGTTTCAGTGGACATCCTATAGTGTTTTCCAAATCCCTCTACCTTGGTGTGACCCAAACTCCAGCTCTGTGTCCCCAACACTGGGCAGCTATTTGAACCTCTGCTCAGTTCTTTGAGCCTCTCAGCTATTGTTTGTCTTTGGTTCCTTGGAGTCGTAACCGTGTATACAATTCAAGAGTTAGACAAGCATTTGAGAGGCGTTAATATGGGATGTTAGGAATTCCCTCTCATGGTTCCTTTCTAGGATGTTCCCTTTCAATTTATGGCCACTCCTGGCTGGGCGCGGTGGCTCACGCCTGTAATCCTAGCACTCTGGGAGGCCGAGGCGGGAGGATCGCTCAAGGTCAGGAGTTCAAGACCAGCCTGAGCAAGAGCGAGACCTCGTCTCTACCAAAAATAGAAAGAAATTAGCCAAACAACTAAAAATAGAAAAAATTAGCCGGGCGTGGTGGCGCATGCCTATAGTCCCAGCTGCTCGGGAGGCTGAGACAGGAGGATCGTTTGAGCCCGGAAGTTTGAGGTTGCTGTGAGCTAGGCTGACGCCACGGCACTCTAGCCCAGGTGACAGAGCGAGACTCTGTCTCAAAGAAAAGAAATTTACAGCCTCTCCTAAGGCCCAGACTCTGCTCTGAGTCCTGTGGCCAAGCCGATGGCTGCGGTCCCCGAGTGCCGCGTGGGCTGGGAGCGTCCTGAGAGGGAAAGTGAGAAACGGGGGTCTCACGCAGCGTGGGTCTCTTCCTTCGGGGCCGCACCCCCTCCCCTTTTGCCTGCTTGGCCCCGAAGCAGTGAGTGTATTTCCTAAGGGTTGCCCCCGGAGTTCAGAGCTGTCATCAGCAGGAAGGTCGGTGGAAGATAAGTTTCTCCCCCAGGGACAGAAGCTGAAAGTGAAGAAGGCGAATGTGCCCTGAGTCCGCGGCCCCACCAGCTGCGGGAGCAGACGGCGCTGGCCCTTCTGCTGAGGGGGGGCCGAGCCCCGGCACAGGGGCTCCCCGAGAGCGCTTGCCCACTGCGCAGCCTGCCGGGGCCCCTGTCCCCACTGCCCATGTTTCCCAGGAAAGCGTGTCCTGTGTTCCTGCCCTGGGTCCTCTCTCTTCCGTGCTCAGCCTGGGGCTGAATCCCGGCCACCCCCGTCCCCGAGGTGCTGGACACAGACTTCCCCCTCGTGGGCCCCAGGTGCACAGCAGCCCATGCGGCCCCAGGGGGTGACAACACTTTCACTGCAGGTCACCACTGGGGTGAGAGTGCAGCCCCGAGCCCCGCGGGTGATGAGTGACTTATGGAAGAACAAGAACAGGAGCCCAGGGAGGCCGCTCTGTCTGTGGGGTCAAAGCCGGGGAAAACGTGTGGTAGGAAACACGGAGGGGCCTCGACGGTGCTTCTGTGTTTGTAGCCGGGACTGGAGACGTCAGGGTGGGCTCCCTGGAGGAGGTGGCAGAGCAGACGGGGCTGTAGCACTGGGCCACTGGGCAGGATGGGCATGGAGTGCTAAGAAGCGCTTGGCACAGATGGTCTCTGGGAACGGGCGCAGTTGGCACTAACGCTCATGAAGGGAGTGGTGGCCCGGAGGCTGCCGGCGGGGGCAGCGAGTCTGGCGCCTGGAGCTGGGCGGGCACTGGGCCGTGCTGGGGACCCGCGTCTTCCCGGCGGCTGCGCCAGGGCGTGTGAGGAGCTCCGTTCGCTCAGGCCTCCCCGTGCTCCTGGGCAGACGTTCGGCGCCGCGGACTGGGAGGTCTTCCACATCGGGGAGAGGATCTTCCTGGCCGTCGCCAACAGCCACAGCTATGACACGGAAGTGCAAGTGCAGAACGACTCCTACGTCATCAACTCTGTCATCTACGAGCTGAACGTGACCGCCCAGACCTTCGTCAAGTTCCAGGACATCCCCACCTGCAGGTACGGGTCGCGGCTGGGCTGACGGGAAGGGCGGAGCTGGTCCGGGGCCCCACCCTGTCGCTCGCCCTGTTGGGGACCATGCTCCCCACTGTCCCCGTGCACAGACCGGCCTGCTGGGGACCATGCTCCCCACTGTCCCCTGTGCACAGACCGGCCTGCTGGGGACCATGCTCCCCACTGTCCCCGTGCACAGACCAGCCTGCTGGGGACCATGCTCCCCACTGTCCCCGTGCACAGACCGGCCTGTTGGGGACCATGCTCCCCACTGTCCCCGTGCACAGACCGGCCTGTTGGGGACCATGCTCCCCACTGTCCCCGTGCACAGACCGGCCTGTTGGGGACCATGCTCCCCACTGTCCACGTGCACAGACCGGCCCAGAGCAGGCGGTGCCGCCCTGAGCCTCATCGTGTCTGTTCCCAGAGCCGGGCGCCGCGCGCAGAGCTTAGCATGTTGCACACATGCTTCCTTTCGTCCGGCAGTGCAGGCCGGAGGGGGCAACCAGGGCTCAAGCAGCTGCGGCTGTCTGCGTGTCACGGCCAAGTGTGAGGTCCAGGGCCTCAGACAGGTGTCCTGACTGTGCATCCACAGCCTGCCCGCTCTGGTCACCTCCAGACACAGTTACTCCCTCCCCCCCCCCAGTCGGCCTCCTCCCAACGCCAGGACACAGACGTGTGTGCAGGGAGGAGGGAGGCTGGGTCAGTATGTGCCAGGTGGGCCGGCTCTGCGGGACCACTGACGGTCGTGCGGGCTCCGCGTGTGGGACGCTGGGTGCCGAGGACCCACGACCGGCCTGCACAGGGCTCCCCCTGGGGGTTCTGGGGGCTGTGAGGGAAACTGCAATGCAGTCTGCTCTACTCGGACCGCAGAGCCAGGCCTGATGGCTCAGAGCGGGAGCCCAGCGCTCCTGCCAGCCCCAGGCGCAGCGGCAGCTTCCCCAGGTCCCCCTGGTTTCTCACACTCCTTATTCCACTCGGTAACTGCTCACGACCTTCCCGGGCACCGGGCCCTCGCGGCAGCCCGAGAAGCAACGATGAATAGGTTTAGACACCTTGAGGGAGAAAGTCTCCAGGATGAACGGCAAGAAGCGAGGTGAGGACCAGCGATGTGACCCGGCCCAGTGCGGGAGGACAGGCAGGGCGCCTGCGTGCGTAGCCGCGTGTCCGTGTGGGTTGGGGGCACACCCTAGTCAGCAGTGCCGCCCAGGGATGGTGGGTGCCGGGGAGCACACAGGTCAGGAAGGACCTTGCATTTATACCCCACGACTTCTGAACCGCTACATCTGCAAATGTATACAATGTTAACTTAATAAGCCACTCATATAATTTTTTAAAATTAAAGAAGAGAAAATGACCCTCAGAATAGAGAAGCAAAAGAGCGAGCCGAGGTACCTGGCTCCGAGGTCTGGGGGCTCAGGCCGAGCTGCCCGGGGCCCTGGTCAGCCGCCGGCGGGAGAGGCGGACACCAGCCTCGGCTCCCTCCCGAGAGCCACGTCCTCAAGGGTCAGCTCCGGCCCAGAGTGACTGTGACATCAGCAGGGAGGTTAGGCACTTCAGAATGAAGCCTAGAACAAAGACGTTTGAGAATGAGCGCGGTTAACTGTAGCGGGAAACACCCCCATGGAGACGACGCCGGCCGAGAACCTGAGGGGCAGGTGCCTTTGCAGTTGGACCTGCGGGAGCGGCGGACACGGGGACGCGCCTGTGCCATCTGCAGCCGCGGGCCACTGGCCGGCGGCGGGGACAACTCGCTGATGAAGTTCGCAGACAGTAAAGCGGTGTTTAATAAGCGCCGTCAAACCCTGCTGGGATCACATCAGAAAGCTCCAAAGTGGGTCACTGTGCGGAGGCACAGCCCCCAGCACCTCTGCCTCGCGTCCTCCTCCCTCCTCCGTCCGGGCAGCTGTGACGTGGCCTCACCCTGCGACACCACGAAAACCTTCCCAGGGCAGCCGGGTGATCTCGTGGCCGTGTTAATCCTGGCTCTAGCTGCCCTCACACGGTGTGATGCGTTTGTGTGTCTGTTACAATTCAGTGGTTTCAGTAAATCCACAGATGTTCTAGGCATTCTAGAATGTTCCCAACCCCACGCCCTTACCTGCCCTCCCTACCCCCTGTCTCCAGCCGTTGCAGCCAGCAGCCACTTTCCGTCCCTGCGCATGTCCTGCTCGTCCTGGACGTTCCGTGTAAGTGACATCATGCACTAGGTGGCCTTTTGTGTCTGGCTCCTGTCCTCAGCGTCCTGTTGTCCAGGCTCATCCACGCTGGAAACTGCGTCTGCGCCTCCATCCTCACTGTGGCTGAGCCACGCGACATCATGTGGGTGTCACTTCAACTTTCCCTTTGTCCTTTGACGAGTGTCTGTGTTGTTGCCACCTTTTGACCAAAGGGTGATTCTGAACAAGACTATCCTTCAGATTCCTGCGGGCGCAAGCAGCGTAACCGAGTGCGCGGCGAGGATTGAGGCAGGAACAGGAAGCCCCTGCCGCGTGCTGTCCTTCCCTGGGCTCCAACCGAAGCCCGCTGCTGGCCACGCCGCGGTGCAGCCCACAGTCATTCCCGCCGTCCCGCAGGAAAACGTCGCCGTGGGTTTGTCTTCCGCGGGCTCAGAACTCGATTCCCAGCGAGGAACTCTCGCGTGGATCGCGCCGACACGCTGCCCCGCCGCACCCCAGACCAGGGCACGGGTGCGGGTGCATTGAGCCCCCAGTGAGCAAGTGTGGGCACCACCGCGGGGCCGAATCGCTGCCCACCACAGTGGAGGCCTGGGGGGTCCTGACCAACGGAAGAGGGGTCCTCCAGCCCCTGCCCCACCCCTGTCCTCTCCAGCGTCCGTCCCCTCCCGGGTCCTGTCTGAGCACCTGCTGGAGGCCAGCCCTGGCCATCACCCCTGCGATGTCCCACCGGGAAGCACCCAGAGATGAGCCACGACCATGAGGGGCCTCTGCTGCTGGACTGGCCACAGCCTGAGGCCGACACACGAGGCACTGCCCGGCCTCGCCTCAGACTGGCCCTGCTCGCTGCATGGCCTCTGCCTCAGTTTCCTCATCTCTGGAGCAGGCACGGGACCTGCAGTGATCAGAGAGGTGTCAGGCAGAGACGAGATGTGGGCCCGACGGCTGACGGCCCAGAGGGCCCCCCGGAGCGGCAGGGTCTGGGGCAGCCGCCCACCAGGTCCCGGAAACCGCATGGCCCTGAGCGCAGACGCCCCCCCGGCAAACACGGGCCAGGCTCTCGCCCAGGGGAACCTGCAGCTTGTTAAGGCCACATGTGCCTTCTGGGTCCCTGAGTGCAGCCTTTTGACTGAATCCAAATTTTACAGAACACATCCTCTCATTTTTATTAATACATTCTTGTTCATCTTTTATATTTTTATTTCATTTTTAAAATGAACATATTTAAAATACCAAAGAATAAAATAAATTTCAATGAAATAATCCTCCCAGATTGACCGGCAACAGCTAGAACATTAGTAAGCCATGAGGGCTAAATTGACGGCTGCTACGCTCATGGTTTAGTTCTAACTTCCCCTGCCTGGCTGGCGCCGCTACCACGCGGGGCTGGGGGTCGAGTTCGCCAGTCTGTTATCAGCTTTTGACAACAGTGCACTGCATTTCTGTGTGAAGTGGAATTTGTGGATAGTTGCCCAGCTAGACAGTATTTTTTAGTTTTGTCTGCTTAACAGCCCATCATGTCAAAGAAGACCAAGAGAACGCTGAAGGAAGAAAACAGATTTCTTAATGAGGATTGGGAATTGCAATATTATCTAGTTTCTGCTAAAACTAAGATGATTTGCTTGCTTCTGCTGCAATATCAACATTAAAGAAATCCAATGCTCATCAACATTATAACACACTCATAAGGACCAAATATTTTAAATTAGAGAGGTATGAAAGGTTGTATTGCAGAAATTAAAAGATGAAAAGCAAAAGCAAAGACAATTCTTCCAAGCAGCCACAGGACCTGGAAATAATGCCACTGAAGCTACTTATAAAGTAGCTTATATACTTGGGGGAAAAGGGAGGCCATTCAGTGATGTAGAAACTGTGAAAGAATGCATTGTCAAAGTCATAGGATGCTTAGAGCCCGACAACGTTTCAAAGTACAAACAACTGCCTCTTTCAAGGAGAACCATAACTGATCTGCAGCATGAATTAGCCTTCAACTTAACAGAACAACTTCATGCAGTACTTCAAAAGGAAAATATATGTTATTCAATCGCTTTGGATGTATCAACTGATACTACTGAGTCAGCGCAGTTTTTATACTTCATTCGGGTCATAACAGAAGATTTTCTTTGCTATGAAGAGTTACTCGCTTTGGGCACTCTTGCAAACAGAACATGGGGACTAGGTATCTTCAACAACGTTCAAGTTTAACAGATCCAGGTGCTCTCATTTCTTTTCATTGTATCTTGCATCAGCAAAATCTCTGTGCTAAAGCTACTATTTTAAGTGACGCTTTGCAACAAGTTGTAAGCATTGTTAACTATATTCGTGCAAATGCAACACGGCGTTGTCAGTTCGTAACATGCTAAAGTTGAAGGAAGAGGTATTCAGTGTGGATTTGCCGTATCTTTCTAAAGTGCGTTGGCTATTGCAAGGACAGGTGTTGGCCAAAATTCTATCTCTGTGAGAGTGGATAGTTAAATTTTATGAAGAACAGAATCAACAATGTGAATTACTGAAAGAAGATTTCTACAGGAATGTGGCATTTTTGTGTGACATCAGGTCAAATCAAAATGACTTGAATATTTCTTTGCAAGGTAAAACTAAGTCTATAAATGATATGTGACAAAAAAATCCAAACAGTTTGAAAAAAAGCTGTCTTTGTTCAAAACACTTCTTCAAAAGGAAATTTTGGACGGACATTTTCCCCAGTTAGCAGAGGTCACTGATGAGCAGGATGGTGTATGCGAATCATTTGAACAACGTGCAGCTGTTATAGACCTGTTAGTTGGAGAACACAATGAAAGGGTCACTGACTTTGAGAATCATGACATCACACTCAAATTAGCATTTCAGCCTCAGCTAGTTGGTGTCACCAAGGCACCTACAGAACTGCAGATGGAGTTGGTTGAGCTCTCAGGAGATGACATTTTAAAGTCATTGTTTGATGTTAAGAAAGATGCAATTGAAATGTGGAAAGAATGCAATACAACACCGACGCCTTCCGCTACATGCCCCAAAAGTGCCTTCTTGCCTTTCGACCACTTATTGCTGCGACTCTACATTCTCCTGCCCGACCCCAATCCAGACGCCCTTCGGGTCCCAAGTGACGGGTGCCCATCTAGAGGGTCACTGAACCTGCAGCCCCCACGCTGCGGCCACGTACTCAGACGCTTTCCAACAGCGAGCACAACCACAGAGCCATTAAAAGGTTAGATCACTTTAAAATTCACAAATAGTTTTCACTTTTTGAAATTATTAAGTACAAAGTTGCTAGATTTTTACAAAATAATGTACGTTTTTAAGTGTATCTAACTGAAGTTTCTCGAATGTGGCCTTACTGCTGCACAATTAATGCGTCCCCACCCTGGAAAGGTCCCCACCCTGCTCTCGCCCAACACAGAACACAGCACGTAGGTCTGCGGCAAGAAACATCTTCCAGGTACAGGAGAACACCTGTGTGTCAGCAGGGCCTCGGGTCCCTGATCCTGGGGGCAGCCAGGGTTCCAGGTCGGTGACCTCATGGCTGTGACCTCAAGCTCTTGCCTTCAGAGGGGGCTGTGAGCCCAGAACTTTTTCTCTGATTATTTCAACCTCTTAAAAGTGGACTTTGCAGCCCAGTGGTCAGCAGGGCCGTGCACCCGGCCGAGAGGCGGGAACAGCCCTAGTGTCATCGCCGGACAAACGGATCAGCAAAACGTGCGCACGGCGGGGTATTGTCCAGCCTGAAAAAGGAAAGGAATTCTGCACCTTCTACAACATGGAGGGGACTCGGGGAAAGATCCAGTCACCAAAGGACAAACACTGCGTGGATCTGCGTGTCTGAGGCCCCTGAGTGGCCGGACTCACAGAGACGGTGGCGCGGCGGGTGCGGGGCTGCGGAGGGGAGTTAATGTTTGACGGGGACAGGGTTTCGCTTTTTCAAGATGTCGAGTTCTGGAGGTGGACGGTGGTGATGGCTGCACAACACTGGGAATGTACTTAGTGTGCACTTAAAATGATTGAAATGCTAAGTTTTATGTGTGCTTTACCATAATCAAAGTTTTTTAAAAAGTATTTTTAAGCCAACAGCCAACCTGCATTGTCCGGAATAGATGGCTCGCTGCGTAACTGAGAAAACCCTCCCGCCCGGGCCCAGCTCCTGCTCTGCGAATCTCGGAGGGGGGACCCGGCCCCGACTTCCGGACCCAGCAGAGTGGGCTCCAGCGCAGCCCCCGTCCCCTGGCGACGCCCCAGCTCTGTGCCCTGACATCCCTTCGCTTGTTCCCACAGCGCGCTGGACTGGGAGTTTTTCTCGGTGGGAGAAGATTACTTCCTGGTGGTCGCGAACTCCTTCGACGGAAATACCTTCTCGGTGAACAGTATTATTTACAGGTAAGGGGCGGCGAGGGCCGGCATCCTCCCTCACCACCTGGGCCCCTTGGGGGCTCACCCTCCCTTGCAGGTGACCACAGGCTCAGAGTGAGTCGCAGCCCGTGGGGCCAAGGTAGTTTCCCAAGGCCGCGCCCTGGGCTGAGCCACCGCAGTCCTGGCGCTGACTCGGGCAGCCGCGGGGTCCGGCGCAGACGCGGTTATGTGGACACAGTCGCTTAACTCTCCTCCTGTAGACACTGGGGCATTCTTGGCACATCTATTTCTAGTTGTTCAAGTGTTGTAAGCATAATGAATAGGGTTTTAAGGTTTCATTTGCGGTGGCTTAGCATGACAATCAATTTCTGTGTGTCGCCACCTAACCGAATTATCCTATCACTCCTAATCGTTTTTCTTGAGAAGAGTCTCATGGGCTTTAGGAGCATAGTCACAGCTGAGAATAAAGGCAACTCTGCTCCTTAATTTTTATGTTCTCATTGCTTATTTGGTTTGCTTAACTGGCTAGAAGTCCCGGAGCAGCCGTGGGCCGCAGCAGGAGCGGCCGGCGCTCTGCCGTGCTGAGACTTCACGGGCGTGTCTGAGCCTCGACACGACGCTGCCCTGGGCCGCGCCAGTGCGTCCTGTGCCAGGTGACGGCCTCCGCCGGCACTTGCTGGCATGTGTGTGGCTCCTCCACGGCTGTCGACATAGTGATTTACGATGAGAGATTTCCTGGCATTCTTGGAACCGATGCCTCTTGGTGACGGTGTGTAACCGTTTACTATGCCACTGGCTCTCCGCTGCTTATCTTGAACATTCTCACCCCCGTACCAGGAAATGAAATTGCCCCGTGGTTTTCTTTTGGGAGCTGCCTCGTCCAGTGTGAGATGAAGCCTGACTTCACAAACGCCGCTGCGGCTTCCTAAGGGCACCGCACCGGCACAGGCTGAATAACAGGCTTCTCTCTCCTTCTCTTTTTTGACGAGAAACCATTATAAAACCATCTGAGCCCGGTACCTTTTTATTTTATTTACTTATTTTATTTTTATTTTTATATAGTTTTTGAGACAGAGCCTCACTCTGTCACCCTGGCTGGAGTGCAGTGGCATCATCACAGCCCACTGTGACCTCAAACTCCTGGCCTCAAGCGATCCTCCCACCTCGGCCTCCCAGAGTACTGGGACCGCAGGCGCTGCTGCGCGCGGCCGGGGCTGGTTCCAGCATCTCGTGCCTGGTGTTTCCAGTCTCTCCCACGGCTACGGGAGATGCAGGTTTCCCCCTCTTTTGGGGCAGTGTTGATCATCTAAATTTTACTAGAAAAATCAATTTTCTTTTAGACTTTGACATTTATTGCTGTAGACTTTTCAACATGACGAAATAATTTCAACATGCATGTGAAAAGATACATTTTCAAAGATGGCCAAGAAATGTTTGAAAAGGAGGACCGGGGAAGGCGGGCCCGGCCAGCATGTGCTAAGGGGCACGGTTTTTGCCAAAATGAGCAAACGTGCCAGTGGAACTGAAGGCCGTGGTGCTGTGTCCCGCAGGTGGCAGGGCTACGAGGGCTTCGTGGCGGTGCACAGCCTCCCCACCTTCGGCTGCAGGGACTGGGAGGCCTTCAACACCTCGGCCGGCTCCTACCTCATCTACTCCAGCGCCAAGGAGCCCCTGTCCAGGGTCCTGCGGCTGAGGACGCGCTGAGGGGCCACGGGCTGCCGGGAACCGGGTGATAAGGCCGGCAGGACCCCAATACTCCCTACCCGGGCGGCCTTGGACCTCCGGGCGGGCCGAGCCTGGGCCAGCCGGTGGGCAGCAGGCGGGGCCCAGGCAGGGCCGTCTGTGGCCCCTGCTCCCGAGGGGACGGCGTCCTCTCCACGTCGGGTTCTCCCGCCTGGCAGGTGGCTGTGCCGAGCCGCAGGCCTGGTGACCGCCCGGCTGCTGCACGAGGTGGCTCTGCGTCCTCCAGGCTGAAGACAGAGCCCGCCAGCCCGCCAGCCCGGCCAGCAGGGATCTCGCCCTAAGGGAAGAGTTTCCATAAAGTTTTACCTCAGAAACAACGGGGCTCGGGCACACGTCCCACGGCGTCAGCCTCACCCAGCCGCTCCTGCTGTGGCGCCAGGTGCGAGAGCCGTGCGAGAGCCGTGCAAGAGCCGTGCGAGAGCCGTGTGCTGCCGCTCGACGTGCCCATTGCCACCTATTTATTGTGCTGTATCTACACGGAAATATATTCATACGCTCTTTACAAAAGCCCACGGCTCCTTCCTGTTTCTTGTGGGGACTCAGCAGTGACTCGTGAGCGCAGCCCTCGTCACCAGCCAGGCAGCGAGCCCACCTCCCCGCCCCCCACCTCCCCACAGGGGCCTCTTCCCTCCCAGCCTCAGTTTACCCATCAATGCACTAGGGGCGGGTCAGGTCAGGAATCAGAAGCCTCGGCCTGGCATGTGTCCCTCCACCCCACCCCCATCCACAGGGACCTCTGACCTTGGGCCCAGGCCTGCCTCCCTGGCCATGCTCCAGGCGGCCACCTCCTGGTCCCTGCAGCTGGCCTCATGGGTGACCGCTGGCACTCAGAACGCCCTCTTGGGCAAGCGCTTGCCGGCCCCTTCCGGTGTCTAACGCCCGACCCTGCACCAGGCGCGAGGACTCCTGCCTGGCTGGGTGGCCCCCAGGCCTGATGGCACGGCCCTAGACCTGGAGGAGGAGGAGGGTGGCAGTGCCACCAGGAGGCCTCCAGGGCAGAGGGGAGTGTCCGTGCTGGAAGCTGGGCTGGGAAGGCCCTGTGGGTGCACACAGCCAGGGGACGGGGAGAGGGGCGGGGAAGGCGGCTTCGGCAGTGGGGAAACAGACTTGGGAGCCGGGTTGGCCCTTGAGAGGGAGGCTGGGCTGGGCCAGGGCGGGGTTTGTTGTAGAGCAGCTGTCACCGCTGTCCACGAGGGCCTGGCCCTGCTGTCCATGAGGGCCTGGCCCTGCTGTCCACGAGGGCCTGTCCTTGCTGTCCACATGGGCCTGTCCCTGCTGTCCATAAGGACCTGGCCCTGCTGTCCTGGGATGTACCTGTCCTTGCCGACACTTGTCCCTCCAGCCCTCATCCTACCTCAGTGTCATCGGCAGCACTGGGGGTGGGGCAGGCTGACACTGGCTTCCAACGCTGGGCCCCGGAGTGGCCTGACCAGCGTGGTCCACTAGGAAACCTGCGCTGTGAGACAGAGGACAGCACATCTCAGGGACCTCCGGGCGCACCCTGCACACTCTGCTCGGGGGCTGCAGTGATGCCGGCTCTGCGGAGTCCAGGACGCGTCTCGGAAGGTCCCTGACTACTCAAGGGCTGTCTGACATCCCCGCCTGGACCCTGCCCCCCAGCCTCGCTGTCCCAGTGTCTCTGGGCCAGTGGATTACGGTGACAGCCCTGGGTCTGCTGTCCCAGGAGGGTGGGCCCAGGATACCAGGTAAAAATACAAGGTGCCCACTTAGATTCGAATTTCAGAAAACCAGTGAGTGCTCCTCTTTAGTGTCAGTGTGTCCCCAACATCACATGGGACATACTTAGACTGGCAGAGTGTCACCATCTAAAGCTCAGAGGCAACTGGCTGGCCTGGGTTTTTGTCAGCTCAGTCTCCCCACCCTACCTGAGGGGTGTGGAGGACAAGCCACATCTCTTGGGGTCCGCCTGGGGTTCCGGGCTTTACTGGGGTGCAGGAGGGGCCGGGCGGCCACAGCACAGGGCCGAGGGAGGAAAGTGGAGGAGTCGGGCCCAGAGTGGCCCTTTGGGGAGGCAGCCCCGGGGGGCAGTGGCTGGTCATCTTGGGGGTCACTCCACTGGTGGGACACCCAGAAGTGCCCTTGGGGGCAGGGACGCCACACCAGGTAAGAGAAGGCCACCCAGGCTGGGAGCACGGTGGGGCCCACCGAGCGCCCGGCCTGCCTGTGTCAGTCGGGAGGGCGTGTTTGGATGAGATTAGTTTTTGCACCTGTGGGCGCTGGGTAACGCTGAGGGTGGGCCTCGTCCAGTCCGTCGAAGCCCTGAAGAGAACAAAGAGCCCGGCCTGCCCTGGCAGGAGGGATTCCCGCAGGTGGCCTGTGGCCTTCACCTGTGCTCCTGGGCTGTGAGCCGCCCACACCGCAGGCTTCGGCCCCCCAGCCTCCGCCGTCCGCAGGCCAGTCCGCACGGTGAGCTCCTCCCCCTGCACACTGTGCTTCCTGGAGGGTCCTAAGGGACACGGGCCCAAGCCGGCCCAGGAAAGGAGTCCAGGGGCCTTGGGATCAGTCCCACCTGCCAAGTCCCCGCCTCTGAGCCTCTGTCGCCCCTGGGGGAGGGGTGGATCGGGAGCTTTCCGGAATCCCGCTGCGTCCCGCCCTCCCGGAGCCCTGACCCCACACAGCTTCTCTCTGTGGAGTGACCTCGACGTGCTGGGGTGTCACCGGGCGTCCAGTTGCCCGGGGAGCTGAGCCACCCACACAGCGGGCACCTCGGAGGACCCGCACCCGCCCTGCTCACCCTCTCGGCCCATTCGCCATGGAAGGACGCCTGCTGCTGGCCAGACACACACAGGAGAAACCAAAACCTGTCATCGAGATTTTTTTAAAATTCCGAATGCAAACCAGAGGCTGAAATGTACAGAACTTCAAAATATTTACCTCTTCCCAAGATCGCACTTCTGGCTTTTGTCTCTGTTGACACGTGTTTACAAGCGGCGTGCTGTTCCTTGTCAGTTTACATGCGAGGCGCCGTGGCCACACGCTCAGGATTGCTGGTGACCTCCTCACGGAACACTCCGGAGTTCGCTGGGCCGGGCGTCTTCTGTGAGTCCCTGGGAAGCCCCGCCAGGGTCTTCGCCATAGTGAGCACCATGAGGACCCTGCACTCACAGCCGCCGTGGACGTGCTCCTTTGAGGCCGTCTTCCTGGACTCGACTTGCCCTGGCCTCTGTTTCTGCCTCTGTCCCTGCTCCCAGGCCTCCCTCCTGCAGCCTGGCGAGCACAGACCCCGGGCACAGCCCTGCCTGCTCCTGCGCCTCCCTGGTCACCGTCCTGCCAGGGCCCTCTGCAGACAACTGCCGACAAAATAATTTTATTTATTTTCACTGAGGTCATTGCTCACCAGTGCTGAGACTGCTGCATTTTCCCTTAAGCTCCCCACGGCCCGCACGCACCTTTGCCCCCAGCTGGACACATGCATACACACACACACACACACACACACATATACATGTGCACACACATGCATGAGTACACATGCACACACAAACACCTACACGCACGAGTACATATGTACACACAAACACATGCACGAGTACACATGCAAACACATACATGCATGCACACATATGCACACACGTATACACACACAAACACATGCACACATGCATGTGTGTGCATATAGAAATGCACACGCATACACAGATTTGTGTGCACGTGTGCACACATGCATGCACATATATACATACACATGTACACACAAACACATGTGTGCACACATGCACACACAAACACGTGTGTGTGCACGCACACACATATGCACACATGCACAGACACAAACAACACAACACGTGTTCCAGGTGCACCTGTGTCTTCCTTGTGTTGATGGGGCACCTGGTCCCACCCAGGAGCTAATCGGATCTGTCAACACCACACAACTGCTGCCTGAAACAGCCCAGCTGTTACAACCAAACACCACCTGGGGGCTTCCGCAGCAGACACTCATTTCTCCCAGCTCTTGATGTGGTTCCGGGGGAGGCCTCTTACCGGCTGGCAGACGGCATTGCCCTCACACTGGGTTTCCAGGGTTCAACGCATCACTCCGGGGGACACAAGTCAGTCTATCGGTGCCCAGTGAGAGGTGCTCCATTAATGGAGAGATGGGCTAGTATCAGGAGAGCCCTTGGCTAAACCCGATGCACCCGTGCCGGGGTCCTATAAAACTGGGAATGAGAGCAAGGGCATCTCAGCAAGGCCTGCCAATTATTTTGTGATTTTAAAGTATTACTTTTAATTTGGGGCCCTTATCTTTGCTTACTTAACTTAATTTTGATTTACTCCGTATACACTGAAATGCACAGGTCTTAATGAGCCCAGTGAGCTTGCCAACTGCACACACCCCGCAGCTGTCCCTCGTGCAGGGTGAGGAGCACTTCCATCCCCCAGAACACTCCCTCGTGCCCCATTCGAGTCGCTTCCCAGCCCACCCGCCTGATTTCTGTCCTGGGCGAGTGTCATTCGGCACCTGCTGTCCCGCGTCCCCCTCATCGGCGCCGCGGTGTCCGGCGTTTCCCCTCCGCGCTGCTGGCGGTGCGGGCCGCAGAGCTCGCCAGTCCTCGTGCGGGAAGGCACCCAGGCAAAGCCACCTGGCTCCCCAGAAGTCAAGTCTGGGACTCCACAAAGTCAGCCGCAGGGCACAGACTTAAGCAGGTCTTCAAGCTGGTGTCCGAACGGTGTCGGAACTTCCCGCGTTAACGCGCAGCTTTTATGCGATTCCAGTCGAAATGCGGTGCGGCCCCTTTTGGCGCATGCGCGGTTCGCAGGGGCCGCGGGGAGAGTGAGCCGGTGAAACTGCTTTGTCGAAGCAAGGAGCACGTGGCCTCCGCGTACTAAATCCTACTGAAGAGCTCAGCGAACAAAGCCTGCGATGGCGTCAGTTCTAGAAAAGTTAACGTTACCAATGCTGGAAATAAGATTCCAGAGTAGAATTTTCTCTTCGGGGGAAAAACTTTTTAGAGGTAAAAACCATGGAAGTCAGTGGAAAGGGAGGGTACCTAGTGGCTGTATTTGTGCAATATGCAGCCTCGTGTCATTAAAAATTAAGTAAAGTTGAAAAAAACCAGCACAAATCAGTGACGCTCCTGGCGTGTCCAGGGCTTCATTCGTTCCTGGGGTCAGTGCTCCAGGCACGCGGACGCCCCCCCGACGCCGCGCGGCCCCCCGACACCGGCACGGCCCCCCGACGGCGGCACGGCCCCCGACGCCGCGCGGCCCCCCGACACCGGCACAGCCCCCCGACGCCGGCACGGCCCCGACACCGGCACGGCCCCGACACCAGCACAGCCCCCGACGGCGGCACAGGGCGCCGCGGACAGCCCTCGGCAGAGCCCAGGCGTCGGAAATACACGTAACCTCAGGAAGTGACGCCACGGCCATCGAGCGAACGTGACACCAGCAACAGAGTCCTGCGGCATCCCCGGGGCCACGCTTGGCAATAGGAGTGTCCCCTCCCTGACCCTTGTCCCTGGGGCTGCTGTGCCTTGAGACAGAGTGGAACGTCTCTCTGGTGACGGGAGGTAAATGACTCGCTCAGAAAACCTCAGTCCTCGTCCCAGTTGCCGTGACTTCCAGAGTGACAGGCTGTGAGTCAAAGTGACTCCTCGGTGGAGGTGCACAGGCCCCGCAGGTGTGGAGATTGGAGGCTCCGTGCCCAGCCTTTGATCCCGTCAGCCCTGCCAGCGGCTACAGCGAAGCCCACCCACCGCTGCCGTAGCCTGCGGGGACTGAGTCCAGCTGACCGAGGCAGAGCCGCCTGCTGGCAGCGCCCGTGTCCCGTGCAGCCCCCATCCTGCCACCCTGGCCGGTGCCCAGCACGCCAGCTGCTCCCGCGAGGACGGGCTCCCTGCGGGGCCTGGTTGGGGCAGTGCCGGCAGCTGTGCTGGGAGCCCACGCCTGGGCCCAAGCGGCACCCGGAGCCCTGAACCCGAGGGCCCCGGGGCCAGTCCAGAGCCCAGTGACTCTGCAAGAGGCCCGCAGGGGCCGAGCTGACCTGAAAGGCCGCAGGTGTATGTGGGGGAGGGGGGAGGCGGGCGAAGGGGGAGGGGCAGGCCTGGGCCAGGCTGGGCCTCGGAGTCCCAGTGGCCTGGCACAGCGTTAGGACTGGCAGCAGGACGTCAGTCAGCCCCCGCCACCGCACAGCTTGGGTGAACGTACAGTCACACGTCACTAACAGCAGCTCTTCCTCCTTGGGGACCTTCCTGGCTTGTCCTTTGACACTGTGGCTCTGGCTGTGAGGCTCCTGGGTAGCCAACCCCGTCTGCCTCCTCTGGTCCCGACCCCAGCTGGGGTCTTCCCCGCTCATGTGACCTGGGACGTGACCCAACCGCCCCGGGCTCAGTCCCTCCGCAAGGGCTGGCTGCCGACATTGTCCCCGGAATCAGCATCCTGACCGGGCTGCGCGTGGACACTGCGGCCACTGTCCATCTCACCCTGGGCTGTTCCCCTGCCCTGTGTGTGTGGCCTCCCTCCAATGCCCCTCCTGTCCCGGAGCAGCCGGCCCCTCGGGAAGGCCCGCCTGGGTGGGCCATGCCGCCGCCCTCCACACAGAGCCCCGGGGAGCTGGGGGTCGGCCCTGCTGACCTGCAGCCGGACCCAAAGCCACACGTGGCACTTCTGATGGTGTCCTGGGCGCCTGGCGCCTGCTCCCTCCGGGCAGTGTCGTTGCCATGGTCACAGACGCAGAGCCCTGCTCTGCCACACGCACAGGCCGTTCCTCCGTCTGGCGCTCAAACGGGGACGCGGCTCTTTGCTGTGACAGCCTCCAGGGCCCGGGCTCAGAGCGAGGCTCCCCAGGCCTGGCGTCGGAGCTGGGACCCCGCCCAGCCCTGCCCCAGAGCAGCCCCCTCTGAGCTGCCCGCTCCCCCCGGACCTCGGAGTCTCGGGCGTCTCATCTGAAGGTAGAAACAGGCGACTGCACCAGGCCGTCGTCACCGCAGTGAACTAGGTGTTCTCGAGAGCAAGGCTGGCCACGCGCCACCACCACGCTGACCCTTGGGTGGGCAGCCCCCCCAGCCCCCGAGGGTCACTGCTGCGATTCCCACTCCTGGTGCAGCGGGGTCCGAGTCTCACCCACTTAGAGCTTCCCCAGCAGGCATGAGTGGGGTGACATGCGCCTGGCGTGTGTGCAGTGAGAGTGGACACGTGTGTGTGTGTGTGTGTACATGTGTGTGCGCGTGTGCCTGACACATACCTGAGTGCGAGTGAGGGTCCCAGAGGCCGGTGGCACCGCCCCACCCCGAACCTTGCCCCCTGCCTGCCCAGGCCGCCCTCCCAAGGGTCCTCTGGTCCTGCAGGAAAGGGAGAGAGGCCTCAGAGGCGATGTGAGCCCCCAGGTCACCCGGCCCCGAGAACGGAGACTCGGTGACAGTGTCGAGGGCACCCCGGAGCGCGAGGGCCGCCTGCTCTGACCACTGCGGCTCTCACAGGGGGAGACGTGTCAGTGTCCTGTCGCTGCTGTAACAAACTGTCACCAACTTGGTGGCCTAAACAACACACACTTGTTAGTTCAGAATTCTTAGGTCAGAAGCTAGACATGGGTCCCATGGGGCTAAACCCAAGGTGCTGGCAGGGCCAGTGCCTACTGGGGGCTCAGGGGCCATTGGTCCCTGCCTGTCCCGCTTCCAGAGGACCCTACCCCCTCCTGGCCCTCCCCCGCAGGGGCAGAAACCAGGAGCAACTGCAGGTTTCTTCAACAGAACATGGCAAGGGGGCCGACAGCCCTCGGGGAGCCCGTGACGTAGGGGGTTTGAGAGACACAGTGACTGATCATGTCACCTGGGCCCCAGGGATGGTGTGATTCGAACCAGCGAGCTGAAACATGGTGGGACACGCGGGGGACAGGGACATCAAATGGATGATGCTGGGCAGCCGCCAGGCGGGGTCGCAGGTGCCACGATGGTTTGGTTTGGTGTTTATATTTCATACGTATATGTAAGAGTCCCTGTATGTTAAAGGTTCCTGTTGATACATTTGCAGATGAGATTTGTGAGGTCCAGGATTTGCCCGAAGTTATCTGCAGGGAGACGGCGGCCTGTGTCAGGGACCGGACGCGGCTGCGCAGAGCTGGACACTGGGGTGGGTGCAGTGGGCCCGCAGCCCCTCCTCCTCCTCGGAATGTGCGGAACCTTCTGCCATCAACGTTACGATGCAGACGTTGGTAAAAAGTCACCAGTAAACAAACTGGTGCCCCCGTGCAACGGGGTATCACCCCCACAGGACAACAAGCACCGTGAATTTTCCAGAAGCAGATAAGACTGAACCACACGTTCTGCTGGGATAAAACTGCCCCCCGCCACGCAGAGAGGCCCCCTGGGCTGGCAAGAGGGGAGCGAGGCCCTTCCCGAGAGGCCGGCCAGGCTCTCCACGGCGCTCTGTCCGCTCGGGGAACGGCAGGGCCTGGCGACGCCACAGGAGCTCCTCGGCAGGTGGGAGTCGCTGCAGGTGGAGGTGAGCTCTCCCCTCCCCCACCCCAGGCGCGGGTGGGGCCGGCAGGTGGGAGCACCCAGGCCTTTCCGAGGGCACAGGTGGCCAGGCAGGGCAGCCGGGGGCAGCAGGGGTCAGGAGAAGAGCAGGGGGAGGGGGAGGGGGTGCAGGGCCCTGGGGGTGGGGTCGGGTTGTGGGGGCACCAGGCACGGAGGGAGGTGGGTCTAGTGAGCCGCAGCCCTGGAGGAGCAGATCCCGTCCTGGGCCGGGCAGCGGATCACACGGAGAATGCGTCCCTCGCCCTCCCAGACATGGGTGCACACTCTGCCACCGACCAAGAGCCTGCACAGCGTTGGTCTCAGGAGACCCTCGCCCGGGACAGGGAGGCGGCCACACGGAGAGCCCCCCGCAGTGGTGCGCAGGTGAACACCAATGGCCTCCGGGGGGCAGGAGGGTGGGAGTCCTGGTTGGCAGCATTCGCCGATTTCCTTGGTGTAAAGACTCCTGCCATGGTCAACTTCAAGCTACCATCATGGTGTCAACTGGCTCAAAAATTCCTAAAAATTTAACAATCAGTTGTCATGAGCCGGCTGGAGCCAGTACAAGCCGGCTCTGCGCCCCTGCGGGGCTGGCTCAGGATGGGACCCTGCAGCTCTCGGGGGCTGCAGCGGCTGTGGACTCGCAGGGCCGTCTGCCACGCCGCGAGGTCTGCAGGGACGGGGCAGGTTCGGGGTTTGGGACGAGCTGCAGAGCTGCAGACAACAGAATCGCCCCTGCTGAGCGGAGCGAAAGATTTATTCGGCGTTCACAGAATGGCCGAGAGGACAACAGGATCGGACTTTAGACGGAGCTTCCAGGAGAAACAACACCAGACACCGGCTGGGGAGCTGCCACGAGTCTGGAATATTCCGCCTCTGTCACAGTCTGGGCCAGCGGCACAGCTGCCTCACTCCCCAGGGAAGTCGGTTCAGAACCAAGTCTCGTGCCAAGGCGGCTGGCTGGGGCAGAGATCACACGAGAACAGCGCAGGAGCAGGGAACGGGGTGCTGAGCCCGCAGCCCCGGGAGCAGGACGTGAGCCAGATGGGGCAGCGCCAGCCCGAGCCCACCACGAGGGTGGGCCGGGAGTGCCCAGGCCCCGCCCGCCACGCTCAGGGTGCAGGGGAGCCACCTGCGGCTTAGCGCCCAGCGACACCTCCTGCTCCGCACGCCTAAGGCGGCCTCCTCACACTTCCTGCCCGGGCTGTAGGGGCCCCAGCCCCTGGCGGACAACCGGGAGCTGTCCAAGGTGGCCATCCCCATGCGCACCGCACGTTTCCCAGCCCCCAGTGTGAAGGGAGCCAGACGCGGAGCAGGCGCCGGCCAGGCCCTCCCTGCCTTCAGCCCAGACCCGTCCCATCTCCCGCCCGGTGCCCTGGGCGGAGCCAGAGCCTGCTGGCGCCTTCAGGGAAGGAAAACACACCCGTGCTCATGCCCACTCTCACGTCCAGTGAGAACTGTCACCCGCCCTCCCTGCAGGCCCACTGTGGGCTCCGGCTCTGTGGTGGGAGGGGTCCTCGCTTCTCTCCTGCCCACGCCCCTGCAGAGGAGGCTGGCGGTACCTTAGGGCCAGATTCCCGCCTCCAGGGCCCTTCCCTGAGAGAAGCCACTTCCCCCCCCCATGGGGGCCCAGCACCCCCATGCAACGGCCTGGCAGCCTCCAGCCTGTGCCCCTCCCACTGCCAGCCGGCTCAGGGACCTGCAGGAGGGCTCCTGGTGCTCCCCCAGGGAGAGAGCTGGGAGCCTCCTTGTCCTCCCTGCCCTCCATGGTCTCCCAGCCCAGGGACAGCCCCTGCACATCCGGACAGTCCTGGTGTTGCAGTTGGGGTCAGGGTTATGTTTGGCATTAGGGTTGAGTTGTGGGGTTGTGGTTAGGGTTGGGACTGGGGTTAGGGTTGGAGCTGGGGTTAGGGCTGGGGTTGGGGTTAGGGTTGGGCTGGGGCTGTGGGTCCCCTGATGCTTGTGGAGCACCCAGAGGTGAGGCTGGAGAACTTGTGCAGCTGGAAGCTGAGCCTGGGCCCGGCCAAAGGGTGGGGGAGATGTTGGCTGCCCAGTGGCCCAGAGGGTACCAGGAGCCTCTCACCGCCCCTCACCTCCCTCTGGCCTTGAAATTGCCTGAAGCCTCCCCAGAAACATGACCCCTCCCTATCTCCACTCTTGGGAAGTCAGGGGGACCCAGCCACAGACCCTGAGTGGGGGCTGCCCCAGGGTCCACCTGCAGACTCCCCCTCCTCCTCCCGTGAGGGCCCCGGGGCACCCCGCCCCGGTTCCAGACCTGTGACTCACAGCCCTCCATGGCAAAGTGCCTTTGCAGATGGGGTCAGGCCTGGTCGTGCGCTGACCCTCCGTGCTCCTGAAGCTCCTATGAGGGCCCCTTACCTGAATGACAATGAACCCAGGGTCACCCATGTCCCATGAGGCTGGGACCTCCACTGAGACATCCCCTTTGTCACGTGCTCATCACCGTCGCTGCATGCCAAGCTGGGGCAGGGCTGTCCCAATGGCTGCTGAAGATCTAGAAGCTCCCATCAGGCAGTGCAGGATGGGGAGCAGGGGCTGAGTCAGCCCGAGGGTCCACCGGGGGCAGCGTGGCCAGGGCGTCCCTGCTCCCGTGTGGGCTGCAAGGAAGGGTGGGGCTGGGCCCAGTCATCTCTCGGGGGCTCCACTACCCTTCTTAGCAAGTCTCGGGCATGGGTCCCAGGCCTCGTGGGGGAGAGGTCGGGGCAGGGAAGGGACAGATGCACCCAGGAGGGTATCCCCAAGGATTCCAGACACCAGAGAGGGGGCACCAATGAGCAGGAAGGAGCTTCGGGGTCCCGGAGTGTTGAGGGCTCTGTGGTCCTCCTTAGAGGGGCGGTAGCTTCCCCTGGGTCCTGGGGGAACCCAGAAAGGCCAGGAAGGCAGCAGCTTGGGGACCTGGCTGGGGAGAGGGAGAGGAGCCTTCTGGCGTCACCCCACCCTCCTGGCAGCAGGAGCTGAGCGGGAGTCTGGCGGGGCAGGGGAAGGAGCCCCCCACACTGCCCGGGCCCCACCTGAAGAGCCATGTTAGGGTGGGATCCAGGCTCTGGGCTGATTCTGGGGAAAGAGCAAATGAAGAGTCCCTGGCAGCAGGGGAGGGGCCCCCAAAGTGCCAGGCGAGCCTGGCGGCACCCCCCAGAACACAGGGGCAGAGGCAGAACCCTGCCCTCCACGTCGGCCTTGGTCCACACTCTCCCCCCGATCTAGGGTCATGCCTGCCAGGCAAACGGGCCAGGCAGCGAGCTCCTGCATTTATCAAAGGAGTCTACATCCCTTTTGCCCCACAGAGAGCCAGTGACGCCGCTGGCCCCCGACCCACACATCCTTAGCATGAGCTTTCTGGGCTCCTTGCAGAAACCCCCCAGCCCAGGACATCCACTCTGTTGGCTCCTATTTCCTCTGAACATTGGACCTGGACACCCGCCATGTGCTGACCCCATCTGTGCCACGTGGGCCACACTGGCGCCATGCCAGCACCCCCACACCCCAGGGTGCCACTTGGCTCTAGTACTCACTGGAAGTGCAAGCGTTCCCGCCAGTTTCTGTATGGGTCAGCGTCCTCCAAGCACCGCGTCACCCAGGCCAGCTCCTCGTCTGGACGGTGGGCAGAGCGATGCCCACCAAACGCTCTACACCACACATGCCCTTCAATGCACGCTGCACGTGCTGGCCCTGGACAATGGCCCGCACATGCCACCTCCCATGGATGGAGGCGCAGGGAGGTGTGGGACGGTATTTGGAATCTGTTGGCTGTTTCTTTTTAATGCACCATGACTGAAAAATGAGGACTTTGTTCTGCTGAGCTGTTCCAGTCTCTGCTGCAGCACAGCTGACAGGTCAGACTCTGTGTGCGCTCCATCTCTGAACCAGCGTGTGGCTGAGCTGTCAGGGCACAGCAGGCCACGAGGACGGGGCACGTGTGCCCCAGGCACAACCTCACGTTCCCGCCTCAAGACACGTGACACTTTCCAAACACAGATCACCCTTGATTTGTAATCATTTTTAAGCATCTGCTCAATGAAGCATCTATACCTTACATTTTAAGTCCATAAACAATTTACCCTTATCACTTATTTGCCCCCCAAAATATATTTAAAGAAATTTAAAAATAACACTCATACAAAAAGCCAGTAAGAAATGAAATTAGAAATCAGAATCATACAGGTGGAGGTGATGTCCACCCAGAGTGTGAAGTAATATGGGTAAGAAAATCGAGCACTAAATTTTCTCTGAGATTCCTGGCAGCAAAGGTGAAAAGAGAGAGTTTCCGGTGCTGGAGCAGAGGAAGCATCCCGTTGGTTGGCCTTGAAACATCAAACATCAGTCCTCCCATCCTTAGAAAAGGAGCCGCTTTAGGTATCAGAGAGTAGAAAAGCAAGGCACAGTGGCGACCCCAGGGGATGGCCTTCTGAGACAGGATCAGCAGGGGAGGCAGGAAGCGGGTGGGACCACGTCCGTCTGGCTGCCGACACTGCCCCTCGGGGGTCTACACTGGACCTTTCCCAGGTTTCCTTCCAGGTTTTTCCCCTCTCGCTAGACTGAAATTTTGGCACGAGGGTTACTCTAAACAATCTGAGAATAGACATGTTGAACTGTCAGTTGGAGCCGAACATTCCACTTAGCTCTCTAGAAAACCTGCTCTCTGTGGCTCTGCTCTGGGAAAGGGCTTGTGCTCAGATGCTCTCGGGAAGTACAAGGTAAACAAAGGGAGCCAGTGCCCCGGCAGGGACTTGGCGCCTTTGGCAGGCGAATCCGAGTCCAAGCCTCCGCGTGGGCTCTCACTCGTGGAGCGCACGCCCTCCTCTCTGACTGCATCCACGTCCCCCGGGCTCCACGTGGGGGAGGCCGCACCGCGAAAGGAACACGGAATGTCACGATGGGCCCACAGGGCTGCAGTCCCAGTGGGATCCTTTCCAGACTGTGCTGTTGTGGGCAAGTCAGTCCATTTCTCTAAGCTTCCGTCTCCTCGCCCGCCCAGGGTCCCGTGGTGAAGCTACCTGGCTTGAGGACGCTGCCGTGAGGAAACGCAACACGTGAAAGCGCTGTACAAAGTGGCCGCGGCCACGCGCCTCGAAGGGGAGTGGAAGCCTCAGTCAGACTCCACCTGCTCCCAAAGCCACGGCGGCCACGGGGCTGGGGTCCGCCTGGAGCAGGCGCTAGGGCACCGGGCTGACGGGGTCCTTGGGGACGGGGGCGCTGGGCAGGGACTTGAGGTACTCCAGGTGCCGCCTGGCATCCTCCTGGTTGTGGCGCACGTAGTACACCACGTAGGCGATGACCATGGCGAACCAGCCGAACATGGTGACCAGCATGGCCACGTCGGTGGTCTTGTGGTGGACGCTGCAGAAGCTGACGCCCGAGTCCAGCGCCTGGACCAGAGGCTTCCCCACGAACTCCTCCTGCACGGCCGTGTGGCAGGCGATCTCGTCCACCGAGTCGGGGTCCAGCTTCAGCTCCCACAGGGCCTCCTGCAGGGCGCACTCGCAGTGCAGAGGGTTGTGGGACAGGCGTATCTTGGCACTGAGCTTGCCCAGGGCGTCCTTCGGGATCCTCCGGATGCGATTGTGGGACAGGTCCAGCAGCCGCAGAGCCCCGGCCAGGCCCGAGAAGGCGGCGGGCCCGATGGTCTCAATGAGGTTGTGCGACAAGTCCAGCTCTCTCAGCTGGGTCAGGTGCTGGAAGGCTCCGTTGGGGACGTGGGAGATTTTGTTGGCGTCCAGTTTCAGGAGCACAGCCTCCGTGGGGACGTCTTTGGGGACCTCCTGGAGGCCCCTAGCGCTGCAGAGGACAGCCACAGCCCCAGCGTGGTCGGGACACCGGCAGGGCTGTGGGCAGGAGGCGCCCAAGCGCAGGCAGAAGAGGAGGAAGAGGCAAGACCCTCGGGTGGAGACCAGCAGGGGCGAGGGGCTCTGCTTGCCCACCGAGGCCATCCCCACGCAGCCTGGGCACAGAGGGCACGCCCCTTCCCTCCGTCCGGGAGAAGCTGTCTCTGCTCTGGGCTCTGAAAGGGAGCAGGAAGAGAGTGGACAGGGGAGGAGGGGTCAGCATTGTCCACTGGGCGTGTCCAGCTAATACCCGTACGCTGCGACCGTGGGGGACCTCGCATCACACGGAAGGGCCTGGGGCGGGGATCACACCTCCTAAACACACCTGCCCTGGAACCTATTTCTGGAGACGCCCGTGCGGCCACGGGAGCATCTCACGCTGAGGACAGCTGCCCACCGGCGGAGGACAGGCGCTCAGTGGCCAGAGGACCCCTTGCAGGGGATGGGCCAGGGCTGGGCGGCCGGGACCCCCCAGCTCCTCAGGGCTGGAGACCCTGGGTGCTGGGTCGGGTGGGTGCGGCGCCGGGGGCCACTGTGCCCGTCTGCTCCCCAACCCTTGGCCATCACTACAGATCAAGCTCTGCTCCGGTCCCTAAAAGGACAGCCGCGCACCGGCCCGCCTTTCACCCCAGCTGTCTGAGCAGCGAGGAGAACGGGAGACCCAGCCCTGTGCGCGCGGCCGCGCTGGGCGTGGAGTGGCGGGGCCGCGCGCGGGGCCGGCGGGGCTAGGACTCGGACCCGGACCGGGACCGGGACCGCACTGGGGGTGGGGGGCCAGGGGTAGGGTCCGCGCTCCCAGGGCGGGAGGGGCTGTACCTGCGCGGCCGACGCTGCTCTGCGCGCTGCTCTCGGCTTCTCGGAGCCCCTGCGCCCCGGCGACTCCCCGCGCGGCCGCCCGCGCCCCCGCGCCCCAGTCGTCCGCGCCCGCGCCCGCGCCCGCTCGCTGGGAGGCCGCGCTCGGGCTGTTTGGCCGCGGGGCGGGGCGGGAGGGCCGCGGGGGCGGGGCCTGATTGCGAGAGGCGGGGCCAGAGGCGGGACATGTGGGGAGACCTGAGCGGGGTTTGCGGAAAGGCTGGGGCGAGGCCCTGGGCGGGCCCTGGAGTGGGGCGGGGCCCGAGGGGGCGGGGCAGGCGTGCGACACCCCACGGGGCCGTACGAGCGGCGGGGCCGTGGGCGGGGCCGTGGTAGGGGGCGGGGCCGCGGGCGGGGCCGCGCTAGGGGGCGGGGCCGTAGGAGCGGCGGGGCCGTGGTAGGGGGCGGGGCCGTGGGCGGAGCTGCGGTAGGGGCGGGGCCGTGGCGGGGCGGGGCTGCGGGCTGGGCGGGGCCGCCCATCTGGGTTCCTGGGTTCCCGGCCCCTTCCCGCCCACGGCCACGCCCGGCAGCCGTGTGGGAGGTTGGTGCGTGCGGGCATCCTGGGGACGGCAGGGAATGCCAGGTGGGGGCATTTGAGCTGAACTCGAGCCTCTTCAGGGTCCTTTAAAGTAGCCTTATGCGGATTAATTGATAGACAATGAACCACATATTTAAATTTGACACGTTTGCACATTTGCATACACCTGTGAAACCATCGCTGCGGTCAGGACAGTAAATGCCCCCAAGTTTCCCTCTTGTCCTCCCTGCCCTCCCTCCCCTCACCAGACAAGCATTGATCTGTTTTCTGTCACCACAAATTAGTGTGCATTTCCTGTTTTATATAAACAAATGGGATTATACAGTATGTACCTTCTGGTCTACTTCTTTCAGCATAATTAGTTAATGTATTGGGGCTCGCCCGTGTTGATGGGTTTACCAGTAGGTATTCCTTTTAGTGCTGCGTGGTGCTGACTGCACAGAAACACCGCAGTCTGCACATCATTCACATGTTATCTGCGCTTGGGTGTTTCCAGCTTGGGGCTCTTAGAAATAAAGCTGGTGTGAACGTGTGCACAAGTCTTTGGACAACCGCTTCTATTCCCTAGGAGTGGAGTGGCTGGACCATATGGTAGCTGTAGTTAAGCTGTTCAGAAACTGACAATGTGACGGTACCATTTTACATTCCCACCAATAGCCTACGCTCCATAGCCTCACCAACACTGGATGTGGTCTGTCTTTTTAATTTTACACGTTCTGTAAGTGGTAGTGGTAGATGGAATTGTGGTTGTGATTTGCGTTTCCCTGTGGCTAACTATGTTGTGCATCTTTCGTCTGTTTACTTGCCATCTTCCGGAAGGCAGTGTTCTGTCAAAATCTTTTACCCACTTTTAACTGGGTTGTTTTCTTACTATTGAGTTTTGAGAGTTCTTTGTGTATTCTAGATACGCTTCCTTTATCAGATATGTGGTTTGTAAATATTTTCTCTGAGTCTGTGAGTTGTCTTTTCATTCTCTTAACAGTTTTTCAAAGAAAAGAAGTTTTGAGGAAGTCCAATTTATCAATTGTTTCTTTGATAGATTGTGTTTTTGGTGTTAAATGTAAGAAATCTTTGCCTAACCCAAAGTCACAGGTTTACATTTGGGTCCATTATCCATTTTGAGTAATTTGGGCATGTGGTGTGAGGTATGACTCAGTTTACTTCTGTGTATTTGGATAATCAGTTTTTTAGAGCTGTTCATTGAAAGGCTGTCTGTCCTTTCTCCAGTTTGCCAGGAGTTTTTATCAGGAATATAAGTTGGATTTTGTTTTCTCCACATCTATTGAGAATCTCTTTTTTTTTTTTGGTCTGTTAACGTGATAGATTATATTGATTGACTTTCAAGTGTTAAATCAGCCTGTGTTCTTGGGCTAAATCCCACTCAGTCATGATGTATTATCATTTTTATAAGTGGTGAATTATTTAATCAATGTTCAACTGTTGAGGTTATGTTCTTTACTGAATGTTGATAGTGTGTGTCATTCAAGGAAATGCCCATTTCATCCAAATTGTTGAATTTATCAGCATAAAGTTCATAATATTCCCTCATTATCCTTTTAATGTCTATAGAGCACGAAGTGATATTGCGTCTCTCGTTCCTGATATTGGTAATGTCTTTTTCTTTTCTTTCACTGATCAGTCAGGTTAGAAGGTTATTAATTTTATTGACTTTCTGAAAGAAACAGTTTTTGGTTTCATTGATTCACTTTTTTTTAATTGATGAGTTCCACTCTGGTCTCTATTCTTTCTTTTGCTTAGATTGGGTTTAACTTTCTCTCTTTTGGTTTCTTAAAGTGGAAGCTGGGGCCACTGATTCGCAGCCTTTTTCTTGTTAGCACAAGCATCTTGGTACTGTAATTTCCCTCTCAGTGCAGCTTTAACTGCATCCCAGAAATTTTGACATGTTGTAATTTCGTTTTCATTAAGTTTAAAATAATTTATAATTTCCCTTTTGATTTCTTTTTTGACTCCTGAGTTCAGAAGTATGTTATTTCATTTGAAGATATTTGGAGATTTTTCCAGAGATTTTTCTGATTTTTGGTTATTAATCTAAACCCATTGTTGCCAGATGACATGTTCTATATGTTTTAGAGCCTTTAAAATTTATCGATAGCCATTTTCTGGCCCAGAATAGGGTTGATGATTGCTGCATGTCAACGTGAACGTGTGCTCTGTCTCTCAGAGGAGTGTGCTATCAATGTCAGTGAGGTCAAGGTGGCCGATCGTGGTATTTGCGTACTGTGTCATTACGGACTTTGTCTACTTGCTCTATTAATCATTGAGAGGGGGTGTTGCAATCTCTGGCTGCAGCCGTGGGCTTGTCTGTGCCCGCAGCTCTGTCAGGTTTTGCGTCCTGCATGTTGAGACCCTGCATCCAGACCACCAGGCGCTCTTGGCTAACTGACTCGTTTATCGTCAGCAAATGACCCTCTAGCTCCCAAGGTGCTGTGACTTGACGTCTGTGGTATCTGACATGAACACGGCCACTCCAGGTTTCTGAGATATCCTCTTCCATCCTTTCACTTTCAACCTAGTGCGTGAAAACTACCTAAAGCAGTTCCCTCCAGGACTCCACGGTGTCAAAGTCGCCCTCAATGTGTGTATCAGCTCCCAAGGGAGAGAGGATGGCTTTTCAGCGGAGAAACCACCCGTCTGTGTGACAGGGTTAGGATCATCCCTGATTAGACTGATCGACGTTGTGTACCCGTGACATGGGACACTGGGAAGGCCACATCCCCTCTGTGCCATTCCCTCAAGCGTGCCTCACCTCGTTTGTGCGCACAGACACCCCGGACTGGAAGCTTCCAAAGCGACTGGGCAGTGCCTACCAAAGCAAAACGAGCACGAATGCGAGACGGGCCGAGTGGCTGTTCCAGACGGGGAGAGACTGAGGGGAAATGACAGCCAAGTGCACCGCGAGATCCCGGAACACAGAACGTTACTGGGGACTGGGGAGCCTGATTCAGGTTGGCACTTGAGGTCGTGTGACGGACGGTGACTTCCTGGCTTTGACCACTCACGCTGGAAGTGGTGATTGCTCCGCTCGGGCTCGAGTATGTCCTCTTGCAATTTCTTCCCTTTCGTCCCATCTGGCCATTAATTCCCTTCCGCCAGCACAGCACGGCAGGTGGGGCACGGGCACCCCGCAGCGGGACACGACCCCCGTCCTGACCTCACGCTGTTGCTGGCATACCTCGTACTCACACGTGTGTGGTAAACCCCACAACACGGTATCGTTACTTTTGCTTTAAACATTCAATGATCTTTTAAAAAGATTAAAATAATACGAGCTGGGAAGCTGGTGTGTTAAAAATTGAAGAGATACCAAAGCCCAGCCTAAACATTAGGGAATATTTTTAATATTTAAATTAAACAAATTGATGCAGTTACCACCTAAAACTACAAGGCGGACATGGATGAAGTCACCAACATTACGCAGTGACAGAGGCCAGACTCTCAGAGCACAGGCTGGCAGCCCCATTTTAGGAAGTTGTAGAGCAGGCGGGACTCGTGGACAGGGAGGGGTCCGAGGTGGGGGACGGGCCATGGGGCTGGGAGTGTTCTGTGCGTGGTCCGGGAGCTGGCTGTTAACGTAAGTGAAACATCGTCGCTGCTTACACTCAAGTTCTGCGCCGTGACCAAGTGCCGGTTACGCCTCGGTAAAAAAAACAGTGACGTGCAGCATGTTTGCGAGTCACAGATGGTTTCAGGTTACAGGGGTTAACAGTGTGTGCATCATTTGTGTCGCACACTCGTGTAAAGTCGCTTGGTGAGCGTTGATTTTGGGTCCCCTTAGCTCTGCTCGCGGGCCTGCCCCTCTCAGGATGCCGCGGGGTCTCCCAGGGAAGGCCTGGCTCGCTGCCCACTCAGGGACTTGGCCTGCACTCCCAGAAACACCAGAAACCATCTCATGCCCCCCTGGCCCCGAGGTCTGACCACTGTGGCCTCCCTTCTGGCTGTCACCGGCTCAGGACTAATCATCTTCCTCACTTATCCTCCCGGAACCCAGGCCACGTGGTCTGGATAAAATGCAGCGGCTCCGGCTGGTTAATGGGTCCCGGCCAGGAAGGCTGTGTGGCCGCGAGGTATGAATCTGTCGGGCTCTCTGGGGATCAGCGTGGCGCAGCTGGGCTGGCAGCATCCATCAGGCCGGATGAAATCAGGGAAATGACTAAGACGTCCCCGGGGAGGCCGGGGCCACAGGGGCCATCTGGGAGTGTGCTGGCTGCCCTGCTGTCCTCCAGGCCCTCTGCCACCCGTCTCCACATGGTCCCACGACCGGCCCCTGCCCCTCATCCAGCCTGGGGACGCTCACACAGACCCCAGGCTGCAGGCTGGCAGGGGGCACAACGGAGGGCCAGCCGCCAGGGCAGCCGTGCTCTCCGGAGAGCTCGACAGCGGCCACCACCTCTTAGCAAATTGGTCCCCAGCAGCTTTGGGCAGCTGCTCTGTGAATTCCTGGATCTCCCTGGATTCCTGGATTTCTCTGCCTAATTTTGAAAACCGGGACTGGAAAACCAGAAAGCAGGCCGGGCAATGGTTCCCTCTGTGGACTGAAATAAAATCTAAACCCCTCCACCAGCCAACTGAATGGACCCCGTCCTGGCCAAGGGCACCCCAGAAAAACTGAGTTGCCAGCCATGCGGAGCAGGGAGGCCCGACACGCCTGGTCATGCCCTCCCGCTTGGAGTCACTCTTTGTAATGCTAAGACACGAAACCATTAACAGGCCTAGGCCGTGCAGGGCAAAGGTTAAAGTGCACCCGCGGCCATCAGTGTGCTTAGCCGACCACGCGAGTCCAGAGAGTGTCTGGCCGTGTGTCTGGCGGCTTGTCTCCGATGAGCAGACTTCCTTATCTAACTGAAAACAGTCCAAGCCTTTAGACAAAGTTCATTTCTTCAACCAATTGCAAATCAAAGCATCTTTAAACCACTTATAACCTGTGAGCTCCCTCCCTTTGAGAGATGGCCCACATTTTCGGGCCAGTGTGTACCTTCCACGCATTGATTTATGACTTTATGTGTCACCCCTGTCTCCCTAAATGCACAAAAGCAAACTGTGACCCAGCACGGCCAGTCCACCTGCTCAAGTCTTCTCGGGCCTGGCTCTCGGGGGCCACGGACGCACATGTTCAGCTCAGAATAAACCTATTTACATTGTTCTACAGAGTTTGGGTTCTTGCCTGTTGACACCCCCTGGGCCTCTGAGCGGGGCCTGTGCAGCCGGCCCGTCCTTCCGCAGAGCCCCCCAGCGGCCGCCCCTGCAGCTTTCGGGAGCCGCGGCCCAGCCGCCCCAGGGAACCTCGTGTTCAGCCCTCTCCCCACCCCCACCCCAGGCCTCTCAGGCTTCCTCCTGCTCCACGTTGTCCAAGTTTGGTCTATTTTGTTGACATTTTCCAAGAACTGCTTTTTGAATATATTTATCATGCCAATTCTTTATTTTTTCCTATTTCATTAAATTCTGATGTTGTCCCAGCCTTTGCCTCTGGATTCATTTTGTAGCTATTTTTTGAGCCTCGAGTCATAAACTTAGACCATCTATTTCCATATTTTTACTTTCAAACAAGTGCATTTAAGGTCATAAACGTTCCTCTGAAAACCCGCTCCGCAAATCGTCTTTTTTTTTTTTTTGAGACAGAGTCTCGCTCTGTTGCCCAGGCTAGAGTGAGTGCCGTGGCGTCAGCCTGTCTCACAGCAACCTCAAACTCCTGGGCTCAAGTGATCCTCCTGCCTCAGCCTCCCGAGTAGCTGGGACTACAGGCATGTGCCACCATGCCTGGCTAATTTTTCTATATATTTTTAGTTGTCCAGATCATTTTTTTCTATTTTTTTAGTAGAGATGGGGTCTCGCTCTTGCTCAGGCTGGTCTCGAACTCCTGACCTTGAGTGATCCTCCCACCTCGGCCTCCCAGAGTGCTAGGATTACAGGCGTGAGCCACCGTGCCCGGCCCCAAATCGTCTTTCACGCCCGGTTCTCCCCGCTGTGGGCCGGGCAGTGTGAGGGAGGACGGTGCCTGGCTCAGCGTCCTCGCCTGCTGCCCCCGTCCCTGTGACCCGTGCTGGGGCAGCGTCTTCTCTCCCCGTAGAGGCCTGCGCGGCCATGATCTCCCTGCCGGGGAACAGCAGTGACGCCACCCGTACACGAGGCTGCCCTGGTGAGGACGGCAGCCCCCGGGCACAGAGAGCCCAGACGCTGGGCAGCTGCGTCCTCCCCGAGCTGGCCGGGCTGCGCCGCTCACCGTCTAGGCAAGGCCTGCCAAGAGGATGCCGGCAACTGACCCTCCACGTGCACCTCTGTCCCCCACCGCACACGTCCCCGGTCCCAGCGTCACTGTCCTGGTGCCGTGGCTGACAGGGCGGAGGTGCCCTTGGAAACCCGGCGGATCCGCTCTCTGGCACGGTGCCCGTGTGTGTCTGGACGTGCCATGCCTCCTCCGCACCTCCCTGTGGCTGGTGGCTGTGCTGGGGTAGGTTCAGAGTCATGCGGGCACGCTATGGAGTGTTTGCTCGTATGTCCTTCACATGCGCGATATGCATGTTTGTGTATGTGTGTCCACATACATTATACTTGATTCACAGGTGCAGTATGTGATGCTGTATAAAGATACACACATGTATGTAGACATCTGCACACACGTGCGCACCCACAGAATGGCCCCGGGCCTGTGCACTGTCACTCAAACCTGGCCCTGTCGCCGTTTGCCTCCTGGGTCCTGATTTCTGAGAGGAACCTGAGACCTCAACTGTTACTGTGAATTCGCCAATTCCTCCCCAAATTCCTGCCAGTTTTGCCTTGTATATTTAGAAGCTCTGGTGTTAGGCAAGACTCCTGATGATGACATCTCCTCAGGGGGCCTGTGCCCTTTCCAGTGAAACGTCCTCTTGGTCCCTAAAGGGACGAGCGTTTGGCCCTGAGCTCTGCTGTCTGACACAAGTCTCCGCGCTGCTCTTTGGGGCTCCCAGCTGGCACAGACGCCCCCCGTTTTGGGGCATTAAATGTCACTTCGTTTTGGGTGAGTCTTTGTATATGCAAAATAGCAGGAATTTGTTGTGTTATTTTTTTAACCCCAAGATGAGAATCTGCACTTAAATGTGCTGTGATTACTGATATGTTTAGACTCTTCCCTACTTTTTAATTTCATATGAATTATTCTTTATTGATATTTTTCTATCCTTGAATTTTTGTTGTTGTTGTTCCGTTTAATTTCTCTCGTGGTGGAAGTTCTTCCTCTATTTCCGTCCTGCCAGGGGGACCCTAAAGTTTTGCTTCCCCATTTCTAAGGCCGCGTTTCCCTCCCGGCGCTCACGCCTGGTCCGCGGCTGCTGCTTCCCGAGCGAGAGAGGCCCTCGCCCCACTCCAGCTGCCCACAGCCCCCCCTGCCTCCCCCGGGTGAAGCCGTCTGGGATTTTAATTCTAGGCTACTGATCGATTTTTAAGAATATCTTCCGACTTCACTGAGGTATAATCACAAACAGGAACCGTCTGTATTCGAGGTGCATGGGGTGTCCTGACCCACGCGAGCACCGCGAACGCCACGCAGCGTCCGCGAGCACCTCCCCGCCCCCCCAGTCAGCACTTTCTCTTCTTTCTTTCCTCTTCGTGCGGCGAGAACACTGCGGGCAGCAAACACCTCGCCCGCATGTGTGGCCAAGTCTTACAGCTGTCCAGGCACAACGCAGCGACAAAATCCGGTACCTGAAACTTAGTGCCTTTGGCCAACGTGCTGCTAACAGCCGTGTCGGTCACTTGAAGCTTGCTGAGTGGGCAACGTCAGTTCTCACCATTCTCGTGTCTCTGTCATCGCGGCGGGAAGCCTGGAGCCAGCTTTTCGGTTTGCATTTTTTTTTTTTTAAATCATGTTGGTTTTTAAGAGTCTTTTTTTTCTCATGGGCCTAAAATGTTATGAAGACACATGTGGGGTTTTTCTGTTTTTTTGAGACAGAGTCTCGCTCTGTTGCCCAGGCTAGAGTGCCGTGGCGTCAGCCTAGCTCACAGCAACCTCAAACTCCTGGGCTCAAGCGATCCTCCTGTCTCAGCCTCCCGAGTAGCTGGGACTACAGACATGCGCCACCATGCCCGGCTAATTTTTTCTATATATTTTTAGCTGTCCAGATCATTTCCTTCTATTTTTAGTAGAGATGGGGTCTCGCTCTTGCTCAGGCTGGTCTCGAACTCTGCCTGTCAAACGATCCTCCCGCCTCGGCCTCCCAGAGTGCTGGGATTACAGGCGTGAGCCACCGCGCCCGGCTGGATTTTGTTTTCATTGAACTTCGTCAGACAGGATGTGTTCTTTCCGCAGTTCCCGTGAGTGTTCCGTTCACGGAGTCTGTCCTGTGGCAGCTGCCGCTCTGGGCACAGGGACACCGGCTGCTCCCAGGGTGCTCGAGGCCGCTGTGTCTCTGTCTCCTGCCGTCAGTCCTGTTCTCCGCAGCTCCCGGTGGAGGGACGTCTGGATTTGTCCCGAGTGTTGGTTTTCTCTCTCGTTTTCCCTCCTTACCTTTCTCTGCTGCGCACAGAGCGGCGGGGTCTCCCGCCGTGAGCAGCGGACGGCGCGGGAAAAGCCAGCGCCCAAGGGGGGACCTGGCGGCTGCTCCAGGCGCAGGTCCGTCCTCCGGCCTCTCACGCTCCATACTCACCCGTCACTTTTTAACTTTTTTTGGATGTTCACATTTTTTCATTTTTGTATTTCCTATTTAGTTGGGGACGGCTGTGTCTCCTCCAGCACGTATGACATTTACTCCCCTTTCCTAGAGGTCCTGTTTGCGCCGCTTCCTTGACACTTTGATGCCTTTTTGGTAGTTACCGGTTTTCCTCAAACATTCGCTGGCCCTAGGCTGAGACTCCGTGGGAACCGGTTGGCTGCACGTTTAGCCACCTTGCAGGTAACATTGGTTGGCATCCAGAATGACAGTGGCTCCGACGTAGCAGTGTGTTCCTCTGTCACAGAAGGAAAAGCCCCACGGTAAGGACGCAGGACGTCCCACGGCAGCCCCATGAGGAGCCTTCTACCTCTGCCACAGCCGGCGTGGCCCTCATCTTCCTGGCCCCAGACAGCGCCTGGCGCTCCGGCCATCTCGTCTGCATCCACCCTCCCGCCAGCCCCAGCCGGAGTCTGCTCTCTGAGTCCTTCCCCGGGGGAAAGTGGCCCGAGACCACCCCTGACAGCTCTCTCATGTCCCTCGTGCCACCAGCCTGGATGAGGCCACCTTGCCCGCGTCTGTGCCCCTGCGACCTGCTGGGCTCCCGGTTACTATTTCCTCTGCCCTGTGAGTCTCCGCTCTCGGGCCACCTCCTCCAAGACGCCCCCCAATTCCTCCACAGAAGGCTCACCCCTCTGCCACCTGACCCCAGCCACGGGCTCAGCACGTCTGCCACCCTGAGCATCCCTCTCGTCTCGCTTCCGAACCTGGAGGCCCTCGGGCAGGACAGGGTCTCACTCAGAACTGTGCCCCTCAAGCCAGGGCCCCAGGGCACAGACGGTGCTCAGCAGCCGGGCACAAATGAGTGAACGAGTGAATGAGGGATCAGAAGGCGTCACGCCTGCCTGTCTCAAAAAATAAGTGGCCAGTGATCCGCTTCACGCCCACCCATGGGGTTCTGACGGCAGCTGACTGCTGTGGCCACAGCGTGGTGCAGCCACGGACGGCGGGTCCAGTCCTGGCCTCGCCAGTGACCACCGAGGGCCTGAGCAAGGCTCCAGGTCCCGCGTCTACAAAGGGGCAAAACCCCCCTGACACGGGCTGCCGCCGGCGCGTGGCTGGGCCCGAGCACACACCCACAGACGGGCTCAGCTGGGCCCCCGCCCCACCCCGGGTGCTGCTGCTGGAACAGCCCCGCCCGCCGCCCCCCTGCCAGGTGGCAGCCCTGGGGTGAGCAGAGCCGTGGGGAGAACCGTGCACACACTGGTGGCCACTGAACCGTGCCCTTAAAAGTGGTGAGGATGGGGACGTTCATGTCGTGTGTGTTTTAAGGGAGCAGAGTGAACGTCCCCTTGGTGGCTCCCGGTCTGGTCTGATCCCTGGGTGCAGCTGCCACCCCTTCCCTGGGCGCTGCCGTCAGCACAGATGTTTCTAGAACCTACAGACAAGGGGACGACACCTGCCCTGGACAGGGGAGTTCAGCCGGAGCTGCAGCCGGAGCAAGAGCAGCCCAGCGCCGGGCACAGGCCTGGCTGAGTTACGGACAAACGAGTGGACTTTCCCGCCAGCATGTGGATGGACACACGTGGCCGGGGACACGTGGGGCTGTGGATGGAGGGTGGTGACGGGAGCCCAGTCCGTTGGCTGCACTGGTGGTTTCAAACCCGCTGCTTCGGAGCCCCCTGGGCTGAGGTGCTGGCGACGGGGCAGGTCCAGGGCCACCCAGCAGCTGCTCAGAGCCCCGCACCAGCTCCCAGCATGACTGTCCCCGAGAGCTGGCGGAGGGAGAGCTTCCGCGCAGGGAGCAAGGGGTCAGACTGCTGGGCGAGGGGGGCCTGGGGACAGGGAGGTGGCCAGGGAGCTTGGTTCAGGTGCAGAGGCCTGCCCAGGGAGGGTGGACATCAGCCGGGGCCCCTGCTCTGTGACCAAGCGGTCCTTGTGCTCCGTGGGAGCTCCTGGAGGGACGTGTCAGCGCCAGCGAGCAGGGGACGCCAAGGGGGAGGGTGCATGGTGCCCGAGTCCCAGCTGGGGCCTGGGTTTGGGGGGATGGAGAGGGAGCCGCCGGGTCACAGCCGAAACCTGAGTGTGGGCCCGAAGGGCCTGCGGGTGCCCACCAGAGACAGCGGGGGAGGCGCCCACGGCCGCAGGAAGCTTGCCCGTGGGTCGGAGGGAGCTCCGGCCGCCAGACACAGCGCCCTGACCCCTGCACGTCAGTGACTTTATTTGTGGAGCGCAGAGACAGGGTGGCCAGGCGGCCTGAGACAGCAGATTTGACGTCTTGGCTTTTCACGGCGTCCCCCATCTTGATGGCTCCCGATAACTTATGCTTCCGTGAGTCGTGACACCAAAGCAAGAGGTCCCTGGCGTCCCTAGCCCCCTGCCGGCCCCTCCTCCTTCCTGGGCATGGCTGGCACGTGGCTCCCAGGGAGGGCCGGGGGGAGAGCGGGGTCCCCTGTCCTCCGCAGCCTGTCCCCCTGGTCCAGGCCAGGCAAAGGTCGAGTTAGGTCACATCGGCACGCGGAGGCCATCTGGGGGGCAGGGCAGGTCGCCCACCCCAAGTCCTCACAGGATGGGGCCGAGGAGGCCACCAGGGACCCTGACTCCAGGAAACTCAGCCTGGGTCCCGCGCACCATGGCAGACGTGACCAAGGAGGGAACGGGCCCCGGCTGAGACCAGGCTGAGACCAGCGCTGGCCCCTCACCTCTGGGTGGCCTGTCCCCTGCCTTGAGCTCTCCCCTCGGGGCACCTTGACACCGTCCAGTTCAAGAGCTCGTCTGGCCAGCCGACTGGAGGTGGCCACGAGGGCGGCAGACCCACCCGAGCCACGCCATGTGGTGCCCAGTGTCAGCCCGCGTCCCGTGCGGGCGCAGGAGAGAGAAGCCCGCGTCCCCGAGGGCGACCACAGCTGGTGCTGCGGGCCCGAAGCCGCGGTCAGTAGTGAGCCCCGAACAGCGCGGCCACCTTCTGCAGGAGGGTCTTGTGGTTCGCGTACACGGGGATGCGCTTGTCCACCACCTGCCACCGGATGGACACGCCCTGGTCCTGGGTGTGCAGGTTCTGGAAGGACAAAGGTCTGGCTTAGGAACACACAGACGTGGTCTAAGAACAGGGGCCATGTCCCCGCAAAAGGCTGTACAGCAGCAGGGAGGCCTCGGCAGCCTCACCCTGGACACCCCCAACGGCCTCCCCAGAGGACCCGGGTCCCAAGGCTGCACAGGACCCTCGTGGTCACCTGTCCAGCCACCTGCTGTGGCCCTCTGGCCTCTCCCGGGTGCCCCCTTGGTACCCTCTGGGCAAGGCTCTGACCCCCGCAGCCCCCACTCTCTGGCCCTGGGGCCCTGGGAGCCCCGGGCACGGCCAGAGCACTCTGTACCCCGTGTCCCGCCCCCTCCTCGGAGCCCGGGCCCTACAGAGTTCAGCCGCTTTAGCTCCACGTCGTTCTGGTCCTGGAAGTGGATGCTGACGGCCACCGTCTCGATCCAGGCATTGTCCGTGTTCCTCGGGTCGTCCATGTACCCTTTGTACACCTGGAAGGAGAGCAGGCTGAGCCCGCCGCCACCCAGGGGCTTCTTCTAGCGAGGGGCCCTGGAGCTCCCCCTGCATCAGACGGACACGCCCGGCCGGCCCCGCCTCTGTCCCAGCCCTGAACACGCTTCCTCTGCCCGAGCCGCCCCGTCCAGCCAACCGGGGCTGCCCCACGGGCTTCAGCCTTGACCATACGTCTCAAGGGCTCCCGGCTCACAGCAGCCTTGGCCTGGCACCGCGGCCCTCTGACACGACCCTGGACCTGGGCAGGGCTCACGAGGGGTGGGCAAGGGCCTCCAGGACATGGCTCATGGCACCAGGCAGACAGAGCTGCCTGCCGTAGGGGCCACTCGTCATAAATGCCCAGAACGAGACCCAGGGGCCGGGAGCTGGTGCGGCGGGGAGGGCGGGGGCTCTGTGTGCAGGGGAGGGCGGGGGCCCCGCGGCCAGACGGGTGGGCTGAGCTGCAGCGTGGACATGCCGAAGGCCACGGAATCGCTCGCTTTGGAACGGAGAGTGTTCGGTGGCTTTACCTCAGGGAAAAATAAACGTTTGAGACGGTAAACACAGAGGTGGCCTGGTACCCTGAGGGCTGTGCCGGCTAAGCCCAGGAAGCCGCTGGGGGGCAGGGTCAGGCTGCCGGCAGGTGCACTCGAGCCCACCTGAGACGGACCACAGGCCTGGGGACAACTGGCTGCCCACCCCGAGCGCAGTTCAGGTAACCCCTGGGCCATGCGGGCGACGAAATGCCGGGGAGTCCAGAAACAGCCTGAGGTCAGCGTGCAACTGGGACCCACAGGACCATCCTGGCTGAGGGAAAGTGCGCCGTGGGCCCGTGTTTGTCAAGAGCGTGTCTGTGTCTGTCGCACGAGAAGGCTGGGGCGGGGCCCCCTGGGGGAAGGGCGAGGTTTCCACCGAGCAAACGGAGCAGCCTGGCCAGGGGTCCGTGTGTGGGGGTGTGGGGGGCATCACTTTCTAGTTCACGCCTCGCACTTTAGACGTGTGCAGCTTTCGTAATTAAGAAAAGTCAGCAAAGAAAACAGGCCGACAAAGGCGAGGGCCTGTCCCGAGGGCCCCTCAGAGCGTGAGAGTTTGGGCCTGCGGGAGGAGCTGGCCCTGGCACCCTCCGGCCCAGCTGTGCCCAGGGTGGGGTGGGTGTGGGAAGGAGGGCGACACCAGGCTCCAGGCAGCCTGTCCCACCCGGAAGGTGGCAGGGGACCTCTGCCCGACCCCCTAGACTCAGAGAGAAGAAAAGTCAGGGCAGAGAGGGAGGGCGAGGTGTCCGCGGTACCCGCGGTGCCCAGAGCCGTGGTGGCCCTGTCTCCTGTCCCAGCTCTTTCCTCATTTCTCCGGGAGCTGAGGGAGGTGGGGATGGGGGCAGGGACGGTGTCGCCCAGTGAAGTTGAGTCGGACAGCTGTCACCGGGGGGAGGGGGCTGGAAGCCAGGACTGCTGTCACCTGCGGGGCTGGGGCTGGTCCCCAGCGTCACATGTGCTCATCCTGCAGCCCTCGGGGCACAAGGCGGGAGCGGAGCGAAGGGCCACCCTACCTCCGTGCTGTGCTTTAGCAAGCTCTCAAAAGACGGCCAGGACTCTTCTCGGAGGATCTGCTTCAGCTTCCGGGGCAGCGTCTCTCCCGGCTCCGGGGAGCCCTGGGCAGAGGGGTGCGGGCGGGTCAGCGAGGCACCCACGCCAGACCACAGGCCACCCTGGCGCCGTCTCCACTGGCCACACGCCCGGCGCGGGCCGCCAGCCAGGCCCCGGCAGCCAGAGGCAGGCGAGCGTCTGGCAGCCTCAGGGCTGGAGTGACGCTGCCCAGGACCCGCTGCCCGCGGCAGCATGCAGGACCCAGCAGGCCTGGGCGGGTGTATCGGCCCAAAGGCACGACCCCCGAGGGGCAGGGACAGCCCGAGACCCCAACCACCGGCCTTGCCTCAGCCTCTCTCTGGGGGGACGGGCGCCCCTTCACTGCCCCCCCCCCCCCCCCGCCCTCGCGGCCGCGTCCCGGCGTCTGCAGTCCCGTCTCTCCAGCCCAACTCCCGCCTGACTGCAGCACGTGGGGCCCTTGCCGCCCCCAGCGCCACCTGCCTGGTGGACACGGACCCTGCACCTGCTCTCCAGCACCGCGTGTCACTCCAAGGCCACGGAGACACTCACGGGTTTCCCGTGAAGCCTGTTCAGGCCTCGGTCCCTCGTGACACTGCTGCCCCCAAGCTGCAGGCCTGGGCACACCTCCACCCCCGACCCCGGACAACGTTGTCCTGCCATTAGGGCTCAGCCCAGCCCAGGCAGTGAGGGGCAGGGTCATGTCTGGGGCTGCTGTGAGGCCGTCTCTGCCCCCGACAGCCTGAGCTCTGCAAGGGGACCCCGGTCAGCCTCCAAGGCAGCCCTGGCCCTGCACCCCATCCCCGGCACACAGTGGTGCTCAATTAGTGTTTATGCACCAAAGAGAACGTGAATCTCAGTTTTCACAACTGCAAAATGCGGACACAGGAGGGAGAACTTCTAAAAAGCAAAGTCCCAGCATTAACTGCCGTTCACGGGCTGGAGCCCAGAGCCATGGCTGCCCAGGGCGGCGGGGCTGGCGTCCTCTGCGGGGACGGACGGCGCGTGAATGGGAGTGCTCGGGCTGCGGTGCTCACCCCCGGCAGGGCCCAGAGCTCTGAGTGCGGCACCTTCACCACCAGCACTTCCAGCATCTTCTTTATGCTCTTCCTGCAGATGGCGCCATCCTCATTCCGCCTCCACCTGCGAAGGGAGCGGCTCTCAGCCCCGCGCCAGGGGGTCAGGGCTGGCCCTGCGGTGGGGGCGGCACGGCCAGCTCAGCCTGTGGGTACTCGAGCTGTCCACAGACCCCCCACGCCCACACTGGTGCCAAGCGCCAAGCGCCGCAGCTGTCCTCTCCGTGCTCCGAGCACGTGGGAGTGGCCCAGGAGTCCTTACACGCATGTGTGTGACCGTGTGGCCAAGGTGCTGATGCCTGGCGGGGTGTGGAACTCACCGGGTGACCACTGGGTGCAGCGCATGGTTGGGTCCGAAGCAGCTGAGGCTCCCGCGCCCGCGAAGGCCCGTGCGGCCCATGGGGTTCCTGGGGGCAGAGGGGTCGGCTCAGCCCACCGCCCGGCCCGGGACGAGCGCCCAGGGCAGCTGAGAGGGGCTGGCGGGCGCCGGCAGCTGGCACTCGTGGGGACAGTGTGGTGCTCTGTGGGACCCGCCCTGGCCCAGGGAGGAGGGTCCCTCGGGGATGCCCTAGGGGTGAGGCCAGGGACTCAGGTGGCCCCGGGGCCACTGGGCAAGAGAAGGGCCCCCTGGGAGCAGGGGTGCGGCCGCCGAGGTATTGAGATGGCCACCATCTCCCACAGAGCAGGGGACCCGCCGAGTGTTCTGGACTGAACTTGTCCACCTCCGAAGGCCCCGGCACAGAGCGCTGCCCCTGCCCCAGAGGCCTGGTGAGGGGTGCGTGGGGTTCAGGCCAAACTCCCAAGGGCCCCGTGTCCACCGGCTGTGGCCACAGATGACGGGTTACCAGGACACGCAGACAGCCTCGAGCACGGGGCGCTGACTGTGCCCCAGACGCCCCCCGTCGGCCAGGCCCTGCCCTCTCACCCCAGGCCCTGCCGGAAACAGCAAGTTCCAGAGACGCAGAGGAAGAAACGCACCAGCGGTGTGGTGCGGTGGGCGCAGCCTCCGCGCACGACGCACTGTCCCTGGGGGCCACCGTGCCGGCCCCAGCCCCCACTGCAGCCACTGACCCTCCCCTCAGGGCCCTCCTCATACCCACCCTGCCTCCCAGTGGGATCGCTGAGGGTCCCACCTCCCCCCCGCCCTCAGCGGAGGTCCACGCACTCACCCCAGCCCAGCTGGTCCCAGCCCCCCGCAGGGACAGCCCCTCCCACCAGCATGGGGCCTGAGCAGCCACCGCCAGCCCCGAAGATCGGGCTGGGCAGCCCGCAGCACCATTGCTGCCACTTTGTCACATTGCTGCCACTTCACCACCCTCGCCACCCTCCACGTCCCGCTTGGCCTCCCAGCCCTGTGCACGCCCCGCCCGCCAGCTCTCCCAGCGCTGGCCGAGGCCCCGCCTGCCTTCTCCCTTCCACGCACCTCACTTTCTGGCCCCAGCACTGAGCTGCCACCTGGGTGGGAGTGTGACGGGGGTCGGGGGAAGGGCCCGTGTAAAATCTGTGCCCTGCTGTGTTCCTGGGCTGAGGTCCTGGGGAGGGGACCCGAGATGGTCCGCATGCAGGGGCACGGAGGTGGGCAGTGTCCCCAAACTTATGTCCTTTTCAGAGCCTCAGAACGCGACCTTACTTGGAAAGAGCGTCCTCACAGTGCAATTAGTTACGTGAGGCCACAGTGGAACAGGGTGGGCCCTAAACCCACACGATCTTTAATCCTCAGAGGAAGAGCAGCAGAGACACAGACACACGCAGGGGGGAGGCCGTGTGACAATGGAAGCAGAGACCCGGTTGACGCACCCACCAGCCAGGAACGCAAAGGGTGCCGGTGACACCGGGAGCTGGAAGCAGCAGGAAGGGCCCCCTGGAAGCTTCAGGGGGAGCACAGCCCTGCAGACCCTGATCCCAGACTTCAGGCCTCCAGAACTGCGGGAGGAATCTCTGTCCCTTAAGCCCCTCAGTTTGCGGAACTCTGACCCCTTGTTACGGCAGCGCCAGAACCCGAATGCCGAGGGGAGGGCGGCCCCGGGGGGTGGACACAGCCTCCCCTGCAGTAGCGTCCGAGCGCCCGGTGGCTTGCGTCAGATAAGCTCCTGCCCTTGCGGGTGGGCGACAGGGTGGGGCTGAGGCCACCAGCGCAGAGTCGGGGCCACTGAGGACACTCGGTCCGTCCCAAGACGCAGCCTCATGCCGACCACAGGCCGACAACGCAGTGAACCCAGGGCAGTAGCTGAGGGCAGCCTGGAAAGTGAAACTCCATCTCTAACTCTCCGTTAGGCTCAGACGAGGATTATGGTGAAATTTCTGACGTGAAGAGTGAGAGCTCTCACTCCGGACCAGACGGGACGCAGCCCACCAGCCTCACAGAGAATCTATAGACCTGCGTGCGTTTGTCGGGAAACCAGGAAAATTGAATGTCAATGAGCTCTAACATGAGCAAACTCAAAGAAGTGGAAAGGAAGGAAGGACAACAATAAAAGCAAAAACGAATGAGACAGGAAAAATTAAGATAATCAACAAACCCAACAGCTAGTTCTGTAAAAAGATAATAAAATTAATCTCTGGCAAGAATAATCAAGGAAGATAAAAAAAAAAAGAGAAAAATATAGTAAGTATCAATATTCAAAAGGGGAAATAATTACTTTATGTTTAAAGAATTTTAAAAATCACAAAAGAATACCATGAACACAATACATTTGAAAAGTTGGATGAAAATTATAATTACTAAAAGGGACCTAAGAAACAGAAAAATATGGTTCCAGTAATGATTAAGGAAAACGAAGGAGTTAAAAATCCATGTGCTGAAGAGGTGCTGGACCTGCCTGTCCGACAGGTGAGCATCACTAACCATCTAGGAGCAGGTCGTCGTCTCTGCCCACCCAGACAGTGCCGAAGACTGGAAAAGGGAAGGCTGTCCTGGTAATCCCCCGAGATGGGTACAACCTCACACCAAAACCAGAACCACCCAGTGTAAGGAAACATAAAGTACAGGCAAAGTCCACTGTGAACAAAGATTTTTTTAAAATCCTGTATGTTAAATGTAACAACAGAAGAGTTTATCCCAGGAATGCAAGGATGGCTCAACATTGAGGAAGCTATAACAATAGTTCGCACACCAGGTAGCTAAAAGGCAAACATACCTTATAGTCACCTCAACTGAGGGCAGAAAAACCATTTGATAACATTCCACAGGATACAAACTCCAGACAACCTGGGACCAGAAGCAACATTCCTAATCTGATGAAGGTAGGTGTAAAATTCCTTCAGTAGATACGGTGCCTAGTGGTGAAGCAGGCAAGCCCTGGCAGTAAGTCGGACACAGGATGAGGAGGATGCTAACATCCACCACACCATGGCACCACCGACACGGCAGGCAAGAAAAGGGAGGGGGTATGTGCTGATCGTTAGGAGAAAGGTAATACCATCATTTGCAGAATATATTATTTACACAGAAAATCCACAAACAAATTTATATAACAGTAAGAAAGTTTAGCATAGTTGCTGGTTATAAAGTCAGCGTACATACTTCCTATATATTTCCAAAAACCAATTGGACAATACAATAGAAAAAATGTGCCATTCCTAAAAATAATAAAATTATCAAGTATCTAGGAATAAATCTTTTGTTTTTTTGAGATAGGGTCTTATTCTGTCACCCAGGCTGGAGTGCAGTGGTGTCATCCTAGCTCACTGTAACCTCAAACTCCTGGGCTCAAGGGATCCTCCTTCCTCAGCCTCCTGAGTAGCTGCAACTCAGGCACATGGCACTATGCCTGGCTAATTTTTCTATTGTTTGTAGACACGGGGATCTCACTCTTGCTTAGGCTGGTCTTGAACTCCTGGTCTCAAGCGATCCTCCCACCTCAGCCTCGCAGAGTGCTAGGATTACAGGCGTGAGCCACCATACTCAGCCAGAATAAGTAATTTTTAAAAATTTGAGTTCTTTATAAAGAAAATCATAAAACAAAGAAAAGACATGAATAATGTTGGCGAACATATAGAAGGTTCATTATTGTAACAGTGTCTGTTGTCCTAATTTTTTCTATAAATTCAATACGATTCCTGTCAACACCCCATCAGGATTTGTCACAGCACTAGACACACTGATTTTTAAACCCACAGGAAGCCAAAGACTCAAGATTAGCAAAGCCAAGTGTGAAGACATGCCCACGCCAGAGTCAGACCTGCCGCAGAGCCGTGGCACACGGTGGCGCGACCCTCCACAGAGATGAGTGGGACACAAGCCAGCATTCTGTGCTGGGGACAGAGGCCAGCACAGTCAGGGCCTCACTCCAGATGAGGAGTCAGACCCCAGGGAGGAGCCAGACCCTGGGGAGGAGCCAGACCTCAGGGGAGGAGACAGACCTCAGGAAGGATTCAGATCCCAGGGAGAAGCCAGACCTCAGGGGAGGAGCCAGACCCCAGGGAGGAGCCAGACCTCAGGGGAGGAGCCAGACCCCGGGGAGGAGCCAGACCTCAGGGGAGGAGCCAGACTTCAGTGGAAGAGGTAGACCCCAGGGAGGAGCCAGACCTCAGGGAGGAGCCAGACCTCAGGGGAGGAGCCAGACCCCAGGGGAGGAGCCAGACCTCAGGGGAGGAGCCAGACTTCAGTGGAAGAGGTAGACCCCAGGGAGGAGCCAGACCTCAGGGAGGAGCCAGACCTCAGGGGAGGAGCCAGACCCCAGGGAGGAGCCAGACCTCAGGGGAGGAGCCAGACCCCAGGGGAGGAGCCAGACCTCAGGGGAGGAGCCAGACTTCAGTGGAAGAGGTAGACCCCAGGGAGGAGCCAGACCTCAGGGAGGAGCCAGACCTCAGGGCAGGAGCCAGACCTCAGGGAGGAGCCAGACCTCAGGGAGGAGCCATACCCCATGGGGAAGTGGTGCGAGGGCCGCCCACTCTCCACGTGAATGCACAAAGTAAAATCATACCCTCCTCACACCTATGCAAAGAGCCTCCAACTGTATTAAAGACCCAAATGAAAAAAACTAACTGTACGATTTGTTAGAAGAAAATGGAAACGTGTCTTTACGATTTCATGGAAGCATACCTGAGAAAGTATAACAAACATGTAATTCAGTGCACAGCGTGAGCGTGGTGCTCACGTAAAAGTTACTTTCTGTCATACTGAAGTTGTGTGGCCACTTAGTCCTGCCGAGTCCTCCCTGACGCACTTGTGGTTCTGCACCACCGTCAGTGGAAACAGGTGCTGGTGCCCCACCACGGCCACACCAGGCGCCACCTGCTCCCTCCTCCCTCCTCCCAAAGCAGCCACAGGCTCCTCCCTAAGTGCCGCCTGGCTCTGGCCCACACACTGGGTCACCAGAGTGGACACACAGGGCTGCAGCTCGTGGTCTCTGTTCTGAGGCCCCACCCATCTCCCTGCACCTCCTCACAGGACCTCTGGTGCCAGGCAGAGTAACCTGTGCCCTATTCCAGAACATTCTACAAGAGGATTGCCACCCACCTCCTCCCTCTCCCTTCAGACCCCCGGTTCCATGAGGCTCCCACCACCCACAGCCCAGCAACCTGTCCCTCTCTCCAGACCCTCCCCATGGCACCGTCTGTGACCCCAGCATAGCGTGGGGCCCTCCTCGCCTTGGCACACAGTGGGCATCAGTCACCCGGCACCTTTGTGCTGGGTCTCCTCACCTGCACGCTGGGGCAAAGTGCCACTCCTGTGGGGACTCGATGCCAGGGAGGGTCACCACCCTGGCCAGGAGCACCACCAGCCACCTGCCCTGTGCCGCCCGTGGCAGAACGGAGCACCTTCCCCTCACCCACACTCCCACAGGACACAGCGGAACCCAAGCCCCCAAAGGTGCATCCGGGACCCAGGGACAGGCACAGGCCCTGGCCCTCCGTGCGCTGTCCTGGGTCCTGAGGAAACACCGTCAGCTGGTGCTTCCTCCTCCCTCCTGTCGCCCGTTTGCTTTTATCAGAAAACGTCTCCTCTGGCAAGAGACGAAAGCTGCCCCCAAAGCAGACCCAACAGGCAGGCGCCGGGGTGGCCCAGTGGTCCGGGCAGGCCGCACTCACAGGGGGAGCCCACCCCGCACGGCGTAGGGCCCGTGGAAGCTCCGGCGGTCCGTCTGTCCGTCCACCGCGTTGAAGCTGATCTCAGACAGCAGCTCCGGGACACTATGAACAAAAGACGACACATCCCCGTGAGGCCCCGCCACCAGAGCAGCCATGCCCACCGTCCGCTTGGCGTCCCGGGGACATCCCCTTCCCACCCAGGCCTCCCTGGGCCTCTCTGAGGGGCTCTTGGTGGCTCCCCAGGGGGACGCTCGGCCGGGGCAGGGCTCAGGGCCGAGGGGGGCTCACACTTACTCTCCCATGGGGTCCGTGGCGGCTGCATCCTTCCTCTCGGCGGAGTAGAAGGGTGGGTTGTAGATCAGAAACTCCGTCTGCAGCAAAATGGGGGTTTCTGCCGGATTTGTGCTCCCAGAGCACGGTCGGGCCCGGGCACCAGGAAGGGCCAGAGGGTGGCTCGCAGCCACAGTGGTGGCTCCACGTGGACCGAAACCGACCCCAAGTGCAGGTGCACGGCCCCGAGTCGCAGCACAGCTGAGGGGGCGCACGTGGGTACCCCGCATCCCAGGACCCACCCAGGGGTGGGTGGCCAGGACTGGTGCCTTGGGGGTCTCCCCAGCATGGGCTGGGGGCTAGGCTGGACCCCAGAGGTGAAAAGGACTCCATGTGGCACAGACTGAGGTGACGGCAGCAAAGCAACAGCCTGGAATGAATATTCCAGAAGGGCCTCCCCAGCGTCATGACCCACCCCTCTGTCCTGTGTGTCTCTGTGTCTCTCCACTCAAGAAGGGGCAGGGCCCTCTCTGGGGCTGGGGAGTCTAGGAAAGGGGTGACAGAAGGGGTGATGTGGGGGGCACATGGGGGCATAGCATGGGGATGGTGTGGGGGTGGTGTGGGGTGACATGGGCGGTGCCAGGGCAGATGGCAGTTTCAGGAGCAGCCCTGGGTGTGAGCTGTGCCCACCAGGCCCCTCCCCCCAGCTGTGTGGCTCAGGGAACTTGACCTCTGTGTGCCTCAGTTTCCTCATCTGTCAAATGAGCGTGGGGGTGACATGGGTTGACATGGGGGTGACCTGGGGGTGATGTGGCACAACAGAATGATATGGGGGTGACATGGGGTGATGTGGGGGTGACATGGGGTGACGGGTGACATGGGGGTGCTGTGGGAGTGGCAGGATGATATGGGGTGATGTGGGGTGATGTGGGGGTGACATGGGTGATATGGGGGTGATATGGGGTGATATGGGGTGACATGGGGTGATATGGGGCGACATGGGGATGACGTGGGGTAATGTGGGGGTGACGTGCTGGTGACATGGGGTGATGTGGGGTGACATGGGGTGCTGTGGGGTGATGTGGGGGTCCTGTGGGGGGGGCCTGGGCCAATGGCATTGGGGTCCCAGATGCTCAGACTGGAGGGTGGGAGCAGGACCGCCCTGCCCACCCCGGAGCCCGCCACCTCCCGCCTGGTCACTCACCTCCCAGGGCACCTTCTCGTTGGGCACGGGGAAGCGTGTGACACGCCGGCTGGGGTAGAGGAGGTGCCGCGCGTCCACGTGGTAGCCGTCACCCGGCTCCTCCGCCTTCTTCCTGCTGCCCGGCTCCAGGTCCTGCTCCTCGGTGGCCTTCTGGGAGGCTGGGAACGGTCGGGGCTGTGACGCAGAGCCAGGCCCGGCCCACAGGACAGGGGCTCCTCTGTGATCCTCCCCAAACATCTGGGCCACCCCTGCCTCCCCAAGCCCAGCGGCCATGCAGGCTGGGTGCCAACCCCGCGTGGGAGCCCCTCCGGGGGGCCCTGGCCCTGGAAGGACAGCCATGGGCGTTAGGGCAGTGACCGCCGGCACCTGCCCCTATGCAGCCACCAGAGCCCAAGGCCAGAGGCCTGTCCAGCTCAGGAGGCCAGACTTGCTCGTGGGGCCAGCAAGGCCCAAGGAAGGTGACTCACGCCCCTTTCCTGGCCGGCTACAGGTTTAGGAAAGCAGACTTCGCTTTCACAGTCCCGGCCACGTGACTGGGCACAGATGTCACCTGGAGCTGTCCTCCCTGCACCCCACCTTTGCAGTGTGACGTAAAGCAGGAGCTCAGGGCACAGCAGGTCAGGCCTCCCCTGGGGGGCCCGGGAGCCCGGGCAGGTCAGGGGGCAGCGGAGCCTCGGTGCCTGCATCGGCGGCTGGGCAAAACGAGAGAGCGCCGCCCTGCGGCTGGGGACTGCCCGCAGCCGGCCTCCCGCGGACCCAGCCACGCTGCGCTCAGGTCTCTCCGCCCAGCTGACCCCACAACTCAAAGGACACAGGCTGGGGAGACCAGCTGCTGGCACAGCCACTCACTCACCCAGGATGGGGACGCCTGCCTCTGAGCCAAAGCCACTGTCCCTCAGGGTCTTCACTATCCAGTGCAGGGCTCTGGCCGTCTGGGCCACCTGGAAGGCACATCCCAGGAGGGCAGAATTAGCACCTGCTGCCCAGGCCTGGCATGCAGCCCTCTGCCCACTGCCCGCCTGACAGCGAGGCTGGTGTCCCGGCTCGCAGCCCGGGCCCCAGGCGACCCCAGCACCCAGCTGGAAGCCCGCCCTGCCCCTCTCAGCACCCTGTGCCCCTCGAAAGCTAAAAGCAAGCCTGCTCCCCAGGCCGCGGCCAAGCCGGGAGGACGCACGCCCATCCTGCTTCCCTGAGGGAGCCGGCTGCCGAGTGACACAACGGCTGCCGGGACAGGACACACCAGAGGCAAAGGAACCAACGTGAAGCCCCCAGTAAGACAAGAGTGGACCGCGGGGAGAGGGCAGCGTGCCATCGAAGGACGTGGCCTGCATGGCTCTCTCCAGAGCCCAGAGTGCTCGACCACAGGGGCGGTGGGGAGGCTGTGACTAATGTGGCCCAGGGGACGCGTGGCGCTGCTGCTCCCACGCCAGGGTGTCAGCAAGGCAGAGACCCGCAGGAGACGGCGCAATGCGGGAATGGCCATGGAGCCGCCGCCAGGGGATCAGCACTGGCCGCTGGGGCCGCCATGGGCAGCAGGGGCCCAGCCAGTGGGCACGGAAGGGGGCGGAGGCGGAAGGACGCTCAGAGGCAGGGGTTGGACCTGCCCCCCTGGGTCAGGACACGTACTCAGCCTGGGGCGCTGCAGACAGCAGTCCTGGCACCCGGCGGTGCGCCCTGCTGAGCCGCCCTGCTGAGTCCCCCCGGTGCCCGAACGAGGACAGGGCCCATTCTGGGCAGCGGCAGCCAAGGCTCCGCCATCCCCGGGCCCGCACCCCGCCCCTCGGGGCCTGCGGCTGTGCCACCCTCTGTCCGGACGCCTGGTGCTGCCTTGCCAGCGTGACCCTGGCACGGCCTCCCTCTCACCCCTCAGCCCCCCTCCGGGCAGCCCGTCTTCCCTCCCGGCCAGGCCCTGTCCAGGCCACGTTCCCAGAGCACGTGCGGAACAGCAGCCCCAAGTACGCTCGCCACCCGGAGCCTCGGAACACGCCCTCGCTTGGAAACACGGCCTCTGCAGTGTAACTGGTGAGGGACACGGCGTGACACTGGGGAGGCCTCATTCCAGTGAGCCGTGTCCCCGTAAGGAGAGGAGAGGACACAGGTGAGGCACACTGGGAGGACGGCCATGGGACCGCGCCTGGGGCCACCAGAGGCCAGAGGAGGCAGGGCGGATTCCCCTGGGGCCTCCGGAGGGAGCCGGCCCTCTCCACGCCTTGGGTCGGACCTCTGGCCCTGGACTGTGAGGACGAGGTCCTGTTGTGCAAGCCTCTGGGTGGTCACTTGTTAGGGCAGCCCCAGGACACTCTCAAGGCCCAGCAGGGCCGGGCTGAGGGTCCCTACTTGTCACTGAAGCCGCTGGCCGGCGTCCCGCACAGCCTCTGTGAGTGACAGGCTCCGTCCGCATGCTCCTCACTGACACTGCTTCCGAGCCACCGAGCACACGGAAGTTCAGAAGCAACTGTCCTTGGTCACCGTGGCTGTCCCTCCCTCCCCTGCTTGGCTGCAGCCCTCGCCCAGGTGCAGGCACAGGGTCCGCAGCCGCCTGGCCGGGTGGGGAGGGCAGCAGGCAGCCGGGGCTCGACCGCACGTGCGTCAGGGTGGAGTTTTCTGGAGGACAGAGAAGGCGCCTCTGCCAGTTGGGGACGATTTCCCGACATTCCGACCTCCTCCTCAGCGTCATTTCCCAGGATGCTTATGCTCAATGCTACCACCCCATGGAGGAACCCTACAGGCTGTGTGCGCCCCACGGACAGAGGCCCTGACTCAAACCCACCTGCTCCTCCAGGGAGGCCAGTCTCTGCTCCACGGAGCCCGACCTCTTCAGACGGTCCCTGTCCAGCAGGTCCACCATGGTGTCCACCCTGGAAGAGGACACAGCTGAGCCCAGTGGCCAGGCCTGGGGGCCAGGACGTTTACGCCATCTTTGAATCCCGTGACCCAGTCACTGTGCAGCACAGGAATTGTCTAGATTTGCAGACGAGCATGTCAGAGACCCCAGCTCTCCCGCACTGCCGTGTGGGGAGGCGCTGGGTCGGCTCAGCCTCGGTGCTGTGAGGTCGCGTCACACCACAGGCCACAGGCCCTTGGAGAGAAGGTGGCCCAGCCAGGGGGCCTTCGTAAGGGCCAAGGGCTCTTTCATCACCCTCCCTGGTGCCTGTGGTCTGCAAGATTCTGTCTGTGGACGTACACTGGTTTTTGTGACAAACCAGAGCTCTGAGCAGTGCGAGCGATAGCTCAGCACACCAGCCACTGCCGCAGCTGAAACACGTTCTGCTGGGCTCTGTTCGGAAAATTTATATTTAATTAAGCTCTTTCAACCTCAGGAGGTAACAGCAGGAGCCCGATGTCCTCAGAGTCCCCAGGCTGGGAGTCGGGCACCCCTGAGGCCCCTGCCGCTGTCAGAGTCTGGGCTGACCACGGTGGGCCCAGCCTGGCTCCTGAGGGCGGGACGCTGTGGGTCTCTGGGCTGCACTCGATCCCGGCTGCAGCAGTCCCCAGCGGTGGACACCGGGCTGCCCGACTTCCTGACTTTCCTGCGCATCCATTTCCTCTTCCCCGCTGGTAAAAGTGGAATAAACAACACCTCCCTCTGCAGGAGGACGGAGCGAGGGGACCCAGGGGAAGCCCTGGCCCACAGGGAGCCCTGACATGCGTGGCCGTTGGTATCCAGCCCTGACTGTATTGCCCATCAGCGCTGCCATGGCCTTCCAGCTTCGGGGCGTGTGTGGAGCGTCCTGGCGTGTGGAGGCTGCAGGATGTCCGGAGTGCTCCCGAGCACCCTCCCCCATTGTCTGGGCCCTGGGCATGGCCACTGTCCAGAGTCAAACGTCACCAGACAAGGCCATCAGTCGAAGCCATTCCTGGCCAGAGCACATAGAAGGTGCTCGGGGCCCTGCATGGACCCCACAAGGTGCCTCCTCTTTAGCTGGAGGATCAGAGCGGAACGTCAGTGCCGAGCAGGCCTGAAGACCACACCCCAGCCTCCTGCAATCCCGCCGGACCTACAGCAGCTCCAGATCACACAGGATTCATTCAGTATCGGCCAAGCACCAAGGCTGCTCTAGGTCCCATGATACTGTGAGGACATGAGGGACTCTGTCCCTATCCTCAGGGAGCTTACATCTCCATAAAGGAGGCAGGTGGACATTAACACAACCCACCAACCAATCCACCCACAGGGCCACTAACCAACATTCAGAATATTAAAGACAGAATGGGGACAGAGTGGGTGGAAGGCAGGGAAGGCCTTCCAGTGAAGTGACACCCAAATGAAGTGACACAGCAAGTCCTGCCTATCTCCGGGAGGAGACTCTCCCAAGCAGAGGGCATGCCAAGGGCTCAACTGGAAGTCATGGTGCCAAGACTCAAGCAAACAGGGCATCTAGCATGGAAGCTAGAAGAGGCACTGACCATCATGTAGCCCATTGAGGTACTCACCATCGTCACCACCATTCATTGTCATCACTATCATCACCATGACCATCACCACCACCACCACCATCACCACCACTACCATCACCATCACCACCATCATCACCATCACCACCAACAACACCAACACCACCACCACCATCACTGCCACCACCATTACCATCATCTCCACCATCACCATTACCATCATCACCACCATCACCATCACCATCATTACCATTACCACCACCACCACCACCATCATCACCATCACCACCATCACCACCACCACCACTACCATCATCACCACCACCACAACCACCACCATCACCACCACCATCACCACCACCACCAACACCATCAACACCAACACCACCACCACCATCACCACCACCATCATCACCATCACCAACACCAACACCACCACCACCATCATCACCATCACCAACACCGATACCACCACCACCATCACCGCCACCACCATCATCACCATCACCACCACCAACACCAACACCACCACCACTACCAACACCATCACCATCGTCACCACCACCACCACCATCATCACTCATGCACCTGCAACACCCCAAGCTAGCAGAGCACTGGTTACGGCTCAAGCATATACGTGCTCAAGGCTTTACAGCCATGATCCCACTGCATTCTGGAAACAACTCCAGGTGACAGGTGCTATCATGGTCTCCACCTTACACAGGAGGCGAGGGAGGCGCAGACAGACGCACATGCGCATCACTAAGAAGGGGCCTCTCAGCTTGGTCTATCTGGAGCCCATGCTCTTGGCCACTCCCTGCAGCTCCAGGACACCCTCTTCATGGCCTGCAGGCATCTTCCTGCAGCGTGGCACCACATCCTTCCTCCTTCTCCTCCCCTCAGGTGATGAGGAGCCTGGGGCCAGGCAGGGGTAGGGCCTGGACACAGTAGGGCACACACTGGCAGCAGGACCCTGGGCCAGGCCCTCCCAGCTGCCTGCTTGCTGGGCAGTCAGGCCATGCTGGCGCCTGCCAGGGCTGAGTGCTGGAGCGAGGGAGAGAGCAGAAAGACCTTTCCCCAGCACTGACGCTGCAGCTGGGAAGGAAGCCGGCAGGAGGTTGCTAGGGGGCAGGGCTGAGCGCTGTGCTCCTGAGGCCCTGCAGAAGCTGCCACCGACAAACACACAGGGCAAACCATCCCTAGACAGTCCTGAATTCCCACGTGGGCATCCTCCCAGGCCTCCCGCGGGCCCTCTGCAGCCACCCCTCCTCTTCCAGCTCAGCAGGGCTTCCCCTCCCCGCCTCGGACCCTCGCCCTGGGGGCCCAGCCTTCCCTAGGACCTGGAGGGCCGTGGGCCAGCGGCTGGCGCAGGCCCGGGTGCCTGTGGAACTGCAGGGGGCTTCCCTGCCTGGGCAGGTGTGCCTCACGCCTGCAGAATGTTGGGGGCTGCCCTGCATGTCTGCCCTGGTCGCCCGTACTTATCGCTGATGTCGTCGATCTTCTGCTCCGGCCGCTGCCTCTGCTGGGACTGCTGGCTCTGCAGGTAGTTCTCCTTCAGGTAGATCTCCCAGGACAGCAGGGCCGCCTCCTCGTTCTTCTCAAGCCTGTTCTCTGTCGGGGCAGGGGACAGACACAGGGGACCTCAAACCCTCGTGCGAGGGCACCTGAGGGCCTGACCTACTGGGGCCCTGACGGAGGGGCCCCCCACACCTGCTCTGAGGGGGCACCGGGCTCAGTCCCTGGCATCTGCTCCAGGCTGGGGAGACCAGCGGCTTGAGAGCTCTGCCTGCCCTGTGCGTGCGCGGCCAGGGCTCTAGAAGGAGCTGCCCCACCCTCGCCTGCCCCAGCACCGCCAGGAGCACGCTCGGGTGACACTCAGGTGACGGGAGGCGCGTACTGAGCTGCCGGTGCCGCCTGGCGGGGATCTTCAGGACCACCCTCCGGATGAAGAGCTGCAGGTGGCTGAGCAGGATGAAGGGCGGCGGGGCGGGGGGCCGCCCGTGGTACTCCTCGATCAGGTCATGGCGCTGGAACTTCCAGATCTGGTCCGTGTGCTCCTGGACCTGCTGGAAGGTGTAGCTGTCGGGGAGGAGAGAAGGACGCCACGTGGTCGGTGTTTGCCAGAGAGGCGGCCATGGGGAGCAGAGCCTGGCTCAGGGAGGCGCGGGGGGGCTGCAGGCGGAACGCGGCCCAGCCGGCCTCAGAACACCGAGCTCTGGGAGCTGAGGTGAGAAAAATGAAAAGCATGTGGATTTTAGATTTCATAAACCTCGCTAACGAATAACACAAAGTGCACGTTTGTCGAGAGACAGACGTTGAACTCTAAGCGGAGTTTATCGCGATTCTGCGAGCACAGGGCTCGTCTCGCGGGCGAGTTCCCATGGCGCGAGCCAGGCGGAGACGTGGGGCCCTACATGAGGTGCAGGCACTGTGCCAGCACGCACTCTTGGCCTCTAGGTGACAGAGAGTTCTAGCGCGTGCTCAGGCCCCCTCGAGGTTCAGAGCACATGTTAGAATAAAGCAGCAACTGCAGCAATTTAGCTGATGAAAGAGGCAGAGGATGGTGTCAGACGACACTGGGAAGAAAAGCGTTTTCCAAGAGTCACAGACAGCGCAGGGACTGTCTGCGGAGGCTGGGGGTTCTCAGGGCCGGCAGGGCTTTCTGGGTTACCGAGGAGGCTTGGGGACACTGAGCCTTCCCTGGGCCATGACATCTCCACAGCCGTGGCCGGGCCCTCGGTCTCCTGAGTGCCACTCTCAGGGCCAGGAGTGGGCCATGGAGCCCCCAGAACCATCCCAGGGGCCTGCTGGGGTTTCCGTTCTGCATGGTCTCCTGTCCCCTGTCCCCCTCCTTTCCAAGCTGCCTCCGCTGTGAGGTCCTCAGCACTGTCTTTGTTCCAGGTTTAAAGCCTGCAGGAGCATAACGGGGCCCACAAAGCCTGGGGCCCACTGGCTGCTGCGGTGAATCTGTGACAGTTACAAGACACTAGAGGGACCGTCCCAAGGCCCGAGATGATGACCTCCAGCCAGGGCCAGGAGGGTGGATCACAAACAAAATGGCAAATATTCTAAAAGTTCTATGATGAGACTGAATGTTTTGAAAGACCAAGGATTTAAGGAAAACCCTAGATAGAAATTTCCGGAGAGAAGAAATAGCTACCCTATTATTGATAGCTTCCTATTGCTGCTACAGCAAATCACCATAAACTTAGTGGGTTAAAACAATCAGGCTGATTCCTTAATAGTTCCAGAGGTCAGAAGTCGCACTGGGCTAAGCCCAGGGTGCGGGCGGGGCTGAGCCCTCCCGGAGGCCCAAGGCAGCGCGTTCCCTGCCTCACACCTTCCCGAGGCTGCCCGGCTCCGGCCGCCTGGCCTCACATCGCTCCCACCTCCGCTTCCATCGCCACGCTCCTTCCCTGACTCTGAGACCTGCCTCCCGCTTACACGGACGGGGCAATCCAGGATGGTCACCCGTCTCAAGCCCCCTACCCCCACCCGTGCAGTCCCTCTGGCCACACGAGGCACCGTATCCACAGTGCTGTGGGTCAGAAGGTGGGCGTCTTTGGAGGCCTCACCCAGGTGCCTTGGATTCCTACGGGGGGCGAGGCCCATGGCTCTGCTGTGGGTGCCGCGCAGATTCTGGGCAGAGGCTCGGGGTTGCGCACACAGCACAAATCCCGCAAAACACAACACGGGAAGACTGCAGACGAACAAGCCCCTAACGGTGTGGGCGAGCCAGACAGAGCTGCCCACAGCGGCACAGAACTCCAGAAGCAAGCCCGAGAGCCCGGCCAGCACGTCGGGGGTACACAGCAGGGGCAGCAGGAACACGTCCCGGGGGACACAGGCCGAGCGCCCAGGGTGCTGAGGGGCAGAGACGCAGCAGCCAGCGCCCACAGCTCGTCCCCCAGGCGGAGCAGGGGGCACCTGGTCGCACAGTGCTGCCTCCTGCAGCTGCTCAAGGTCAAGGGCGGTGTCACTACGGGTCAGTCTGGCTTCCAGGTGAGCAGCCTGGGAGGGGCTGTGCTCCTGGCCCGCGTCCCGCACCTGAGCACAGGGTCCGAGCGGGAGGCCTTCGCTCTGTTGGTTGACACACGGATGACTGCACGGCCCACGACACTGAGCAGACACGGATTTGTTTCTGAATCGCGAGGTTTACTGACTGTCCTGCAGGCGGACACTGCGGCCCACGGCTGTGCTGCGCCCCCCCGCGGAGGGCCGTCCCCATCCCTCTCCCACGACAGCATCCCACGGAGTAGACTCTGCAACACGCCTGCTTCCCTGGTGTGTCTTCCCAGGCCTTGCCTCGCATTTGGCCTCCAATAAACCTTTACCAAATTCTTTCTACCTCAACAGCCTTAATTTCAGTTAAAAAAAAAAAATGTGGTGCAGTCGACAGGGTTTCGAAGTGAGCTCCCTGACCCCCCAGCCGGCTTCCAGCCTCAGAGCAGGTACCAGCAACGAAGCCATTGCGCTCCTGAGCTTGCTGTCCCTGTTGGGAGCTGCCGGCAGGCTCCCCCAGGAATCAGCACGCTTTCTGCCCCGTCAAAGCTCTGGTGTATTGACACTGGGGTCCCCCTCAGCTAACAGGCGCCCTGACGCTCTCAGAACGAGAGCTGTGGCTACCAGTGCAAGGAAAAGGGTTTTGCTAAATTCTAGGGCAGGATAAAACGGGAGCTCTGTGGACCGTCTCCCTGCAGGTCTGGAGTGAGCCGTCCCTTAGCTTCTCCAGTTTAATCATGGGAGGGCACCCTGCTGCGCCGCATAGCCGCTGCCGCCCCACGCACCCAGGGCGGGAACGGGCCCTCCAGGCTGGAGGGACACCCACCGGCTGGTGTCACGCGTACGTAAGCGGGCCCACCTAGCCCGGGATAGCTGTAAGCAGCCCTGGCCACAACAGAGTGCTTCTCCCTTTAGTGTCTCGGTTCCGTTTAGAACTGAGAAACTTCTAAAAAGAAGTTCTGAGAGAGCCGGGTGCGGTGGCTCACACCTGTAATCCTAGCACTCTGGGAGGCCGAGGCGGGTGGATCGCTCAAGGTCAGGAGTTCGAGTCCAGCCTGAGCAAGAGCGAGATCCCGTCTCTACTAAAAATAGAAAGAAATTATCTGGCCAACTAAAAAATATATATAGAAAAAATTAGCTGGGCATGGTGGCGCATGCCTGTAGTCCAGCTACTCGGGAGGCTGAGGCAGGAGGATCCCTTGAGCCCAGGAGTTTGAGGTTGCTGTGAGCTAAGCTGACGTCACGCACTCTCTAGCCCGGGCAACAGAGTGAGACTCTGTCTCAAAAAAAAAAAAAAAAAAAAGAAGTTCTGAGAGGAAAACAGTCTCCGTCCACGAGGTAAACGCAAGGATGTTTAAAACTACTCTGGGTTGGAAAAGCTTCTTTCCCTCCCTCCCTCCCCTCCGCGGCGCCAGCTCCCCCCCTGCCCCCTTCTCTGCGGCAGAGGACTTTGCAACTTCACAGCGCGCTTGTCCTTCTCTCGAAAGGGGGGAATATATTTAAATTTAGAACAAGAGGAGCAAAGGAGCAAGTGCAGAATGAAAATAAAACGGCTGAGATAAAACCGAGATCCAGCACGTCTTTCAGAAACTGGGAGGTGAAGAGGAAACAAACAGGTCCCCACAGCGTGGGGCCCACAGGCCGCCGGGCTGCGCCAGCCCCGAGTCGCGGCACGTTCTTGTGCACGTGTTAAACTGATCGGCAAATTATATGTGAAAAAATCCAGAGCTCAAATAGTGATTATTTGAAAACCCTACGACTACAGAATTAACATGCAGGCTTCCAAGTGCGCTGCCTGCTTCTCTACTTACTGCCTTAAATCTGCTCACTTTTCTACTGGCATTAAACAAAACTCCCTGGTTACGGTATCACTAATTCCTAGCTACTTGGAGACTTTATTTTTCTTATACAATTCAGGCAGTTCTAGCTAAACATTAAAAAACGTAATCCTAAACTCATTTAAAACTGAAAAAAAAGGCAAAAGAGATTTTTAAATTACAGTACCATTAAAACTGCTTTGCCCAAAATTTTGGTCCACAGCCTTGAGAGGATTACCCACTGGGGCAAAGAAAGCTTAGCTATGTGAATGGCCCCATTTTGTCAAAAATAATTTGGATCCAACTGTCTTTTATAAACCGAGGCGTTTGTTTTACTATCTTATGACTAAAATTCTAAAACAAAAGCTGTAAAATGTTTATGTTTACATATATGTGTGTCTTCCTGGGTCAATCTTCACATTTGGCTTTCAACAAACTTTTATTAAATTATTTCTGCCTCGACAGCCGTCACTTCGGTTGATCCTAACGGGAAGAACGGGACTTCAGGTTGCCCCGCGCGTCTGTGGCAACACAGCACTGCGGATGCCACGAGCAGAGCTTACCTGAGCCCGCGTGCTCCAGGTCCCCAGCGGCCGCAACCAGGACAGACCAGCCGCCGGCTCAAGAGGCAGGCAGTGAGCGGGGAGGGTGGACACGCACGCTCCACAGGATGCTAGTGAGACGCCTCCATGTGCCAGCACTGTCCGCTCTGTCCCCAGGACCCCGGGAGGACACTGGGACAGCCACCCACCCTCCCGCCAGCCCATGCCACGAGCGCTCACTTGAACATGGCGATGAGGAGGTTGAGCAGCAGGATGTTGGCGAAGAGCAGGTAGAGGCAGAGCAGGAGCACCGTCAGCCACTCGGGGAAGGCGGGCTCGTGCCGCGCCATGTCGCTCTCGGGGCACTTGGGCTTGTAGGGGTCCGTGCCGTTGGGGCTGCACTGGTCCGGGTTGAAGTTCACGCCTGTCATTGGGAGCAGGTGGGTGAGCAGGAAGAAAACACGGAGTCACCAGGGTGCCTGGCCGGAAGGGACTCCCAGGGCCTTGGGTCACCGCGAGGATCCCCACCGCGAGGATGCCTGCACCTCGGGGTGAGCTCAGCTCAGCTCTGGGCCCAGACAAAACCGAGAAGGAGGCAGGCGCTCCAGCAACGTGCCCTGCAGCACGAGGTCTGGCTGCAAGTGAAGCCCAGGGGCAGAGCGGCAGCCCGGGCTGGCACGCGCCTGCCCAGGACCCAGCCACCCACTGGGGCACAGCCAGGACCCCAGCCGGGGCCAGCAGCAGCTGGGGCTGCGGCTGCCGTCACCAGCGGACACAGGTCCCAACCCTGGGGAGTTCAATGTGGGGGAAAGAATTTCAAAGGAAAACAATGAGCCGCAGTCGCGGCAAAGGCAGGCACAGGCCATGCTGCAGGGACCGTGCTGCAAGTGAAAGAGGGGAGGGCGGAACAAAACGCCACCCTGCGCTCGTAGAAAAGGAAATAATATAACATAACGTACATGTATCGTCAACTTTTGCATTTAAAAATCCCCAAGGAAACGTGCCAAGTTGGTAACAGTGGTCAGCTCTGGGAGGTGGGTTATGGATAACATTTTTCTTCATATTTACCTTGAATTTTAAAATTTTCAACAATGAGCATGCACTATCAGGTAATCAAATACATTTTTTGAAAATGTCACTAACTTTCTAAGATAGAAACTCACTCTGATGGCTGTAAATCCCTGTATTAAAAAAGAAGAAATATCTGAAATCATTCACATAACTTTCCACATTAGTAAACTAGAAAAAGAACAGGGAACTAGACCCAACGCTGAAAGGAGGACATGACAGAGTTGGACGTAAACAAATGAGACACAGAAAAGGAAAGCAACAAAAAAAAATCAATAAAACCAAGGTCCAGTTCTTGGAAAATATCGACGAAATTGCAACCCTTCAGCTAGACTGATCCAGAAAAAAGAGAGACGGCTCAAATTACTCCAGTCAGAAATGGAAGAGAGGACATTCTGCCAACCTTACACAAATAAAAAGAACTATAAGGAAATCCTAGAGGAAATTATTGACAGGTGGTCTTAATAACCTATCTAACAGAAGAAAACAAACTATCGAGCAGAAAGCAAGGGAAATAAACTCCCAACACATAGTTGCCCCTTTTGCAGAGAAAACTCACAACACAGCTCCCCACTTTGTTTTGTTTAATTAAAAACCCCTGTGGCCCAACTCATCTGGAGGTCTCCTTCCCTCAGCCCCGAGGAGCTCTCCGCTCCAGCTCTGCCTCAACTCCCTCGCACAGGTTCCAAAGACCCAGGTACGCCGGCTTCACGGAGAAAAGGGAAAAATGCAGAAAGCAAACACCACCCCTCTGCGGCTGCCCCTGCTGTCGGCTGCTGAAGCAGAGGGAAAGAAAACAGTTTCACCCTTGAAAACACCAGCCACTTTTCCTCAGTCGCCCCACACTTCTTTCTTTCTCTGTGTGTTGTGGCCACTCACTCGCTCGCTCTCTCTATCTCTTTTTCTTTCTTTCTTTTTTTCTTTCTTGGAGAAATGCATAAAGTTTTACTTCTGTATATCCTAATCACTGAGAACTCTTTCTCACCCACGTACGGACTTCACACCCTAACAATTATATGCTAAGAAATTAGATAAACGGGCAAATTCCTAGAAAGACACAATACCAGCAGTGACTGAGGAAAAAACAGAAAATATAAACAGACGTGTAACAAGGGAAGAGACTGAGTCAGGAAGCTGAAAACGTCACACAAAGGCAAGTCCAAGCTCAGAGGGGTTCACTGGTGAGCTCTACCGAACGTTTAAGGAAGAATTAAAGCCAGTCCTTCTCAGACTCTGCCACAATATAAAAGAGAAGAGAACACCTCCCAAGTCATTCTGTATAGCCAGTATCACCCTGACGCCAAAACCAGGCAAACTCGCTACAAGAAAACTACAGACCAACACCCTTTATAAATATAGACGCAAAAGTCCTAGAAAAATGCTGACAAGCTGAATCCAGGAACACATAAAAAGGATTATAAAACCATGACCAAGTGGCATGCATCCCAGGAATGCACAGCTGTTTCACCATCTGGAAGTCGATCAAGGTACACACCACAAATAGCACAGAGAACAAAAACCACACGCGCACTTCAACAGGGGCAGGAAAGGCACTTGGCGAAATCTACCCCCTTTCGTACCAGAACTCTCAGGAAACCAGGGAGAGAAGGGAGTCGCTTCAACCTGACAAAGGACATTTACAAAAACCCAGCAGGCATCACACTCCGTGGCGAAAGACTGACCCTCCCTACGCTCAGGAGCAGGGTAAAGATGTCCACACTTGCTATAAATACTTCTATTCAGCGTGGAACTGGAGGTTCCAGCCAGGGATGGTGGGCAAGGAAAAGAAAGAAAAGTCATCGAGATTGGAAAGGAACAAGTAAAACTGTCTCTACTTGTAGATGACATCATCTTGAATGTAACAAATCCCAACAAATCCCCTAAACCGGCGGTCCCCAATATTTTTGGCACCAGGGACTGGTTTCATAGAAGACAGTTTTTTCACGGACCGGGGTGGGCAGGGGTGGGAGGCGGAGCCATGCGAGCGATGGGGGCGATGGGGGCGGCTGTACTGACGAAGCTTCGCTCGCGCACCCGCTGCTCCCCTCCTGCTGCGTGCCCCCCACCCCAGTTCCCAGGTTTCATGGAAGACAATCTTTCCACAGACCAGGGGATGGGGGGTGGCAGAGCCCTGCAGCCTGGTCCCTAACAGGCCACAGACCAGCACCAGTCCGCAGCCCGGGGGTTGGGGACCACAGCTCTAAACAACTATTAGAACTAATAAAAACATTTAGCAAGATTTCAGGATACAAGATCACTATACAAAATATAGTGTATTTCTATATTATACACTAGTAATTAAAAATTCAAAAATGAAATTAATGAAATAATTCTATTTAAAGTAGTTTAAAAGAGAATAAAATACTTAGGAATAAATTTAACAGAAGCCTAAGACTTATATACTGAAAACTACAAGACACTGTTGAGAGAAATCTCATACGTTGCTGGTGGGAATGCTCCCTGCTCTTCGGGGAACAGTTTGGCAGTTCCTCAAAAATTGAAACCTAGAGTTATTAGGTCATTAAATATGAAATGTCCAATTTCAAATCAAAAGTGTAGTTTATTAAATCTCAAACAAGAGGCAGTGCAATTAATCAAAGTGTGCACCTGAACTTGCCATCTTATTTTTTTTTAAAGCTATAAACCAATCTATGTTTTTACTAGTTAAAGTGATTGTCATTAATAACAATGAATAATGTAGTTCTACATAATCAAAATCTTCACGGTAGCTTGTTCATGGCAGCAGCAGAGAAGCCTGGAGAGCGAGTGGTGATGAAATCATGAAAGGTGTTTCCCACAGCTTGTTGAGAATGGAATATCTTTCCTTGCAAGAAGTGGTCCAAAGCCTGGAAGACGTGGGAGTCAGTTGGTGCAAGGTCTGGTGAATATGGTGGATGACAGAGTTTCCAAGTCCAGCCTCTGTAGTCTGAGCAGCGCTGTTTGTGCAACATGTGGTTGAGTGTTGTCTTGTAAGAGGACTGGCCTGTCTCTGTTGACCAGTCTTGGCTGCTTAGTCACAAGCATCCTCATCATGGCATCCAATTGGCTGCAGTAGACATCACTGTAATGGATTGACCAGGTTTCGAGAAGCTGTAGTGGATAATACCAGCGCTGGACCACCAAACAGACACCATTAGGTTTTTTTTGATGAATATTCGGTTTTGGACTGTGTTTCACCACTTCATCTTTATCCATCCATTGTGCCAAACGCTTGTGATTGTCAAAAAGAATCCATTTTTCATCACACGTAACAGTATGGTGTAGAAACGGTTCACCTTCATGTTGTGACAGCAAAGAAAGGCAAGCTTCGAGACAATTTCTCTTCTGATGCTCATTTAATTCATGCGGAACACATCTACCCAGCTTCTTTGCCTTGCCCATTTGTTCCAAATGGTCCAATATTATTGGAATAGTAACGTCAAACCTTGCTGCTAATTCACGTGGAGGTTGAGCTGGATTCGCTTCCACTATAGCTTTCAGCTCATCATTATCCACCTTGGTCTCAGGTCGCCCACGTGGCTCATTTTTAAGATTAAAATCACCAGAATGGAACTTCTCCAACCACTGACGCACTGCCTGGTCATTACTCACATCCTTCGCAAACACTTGGTTGATGTTTCATTGGTTCCACGACAGAACTCATATTGGAAAATAACATGAATTTTTGACTTACCCATGGTTTCACAAAAATGTCTCTAAAAAAAATTTGAAAGATAATCACAAGCCAAACTGTGTGTTTGGAAGAATGAGGATGTACCTTCACAATAAAAATAAAACAACAAGTGTCAAAGTGAAACGTCAGAGATATCAACTAACTTAGCACTTAAGGAAATTGGACGTTTCATACTGAATAACCGACGTCATCCGCCCCAGCAGGTCCACTCCTCAGGGTGTATCAGAGAGAAATGAGACCGCGAACCCCGCGGAAACTCACAGGCAGCCGTCCATGCAGCCTGCTCCCGGCACTCAGAGGACACTACCCGTGCTCCAGTGGAGGAGCGGAGCACAGAACGCGCTGCGTCCACACTAACAGACACCGCTCTGCCACGCAAGGGGATCAGGTGCCTTCACGCAACAGCACGAGGAACCTTCAAAGCACAATGTCACGTGAACGAAGCCAGACACAGAACACTCTGTATGACATTATCCACTTCATATGAAAAGCCCAGAAAAGGCAAATCGACGACGACAGAAAGTGGATTAGCGGTTGTCTGTGGGGTGCAGAGGGACTACTAATGGGTACAGAGTGTCTTTTTAGGGTGGTGCAAATGTTATAAAATTACATTCTGTAGATACGCTAAAAGCCACTGAAATGCACACCTTACCCAGTGAACTTTATGGCAGGTGAATTATATCTCGATGGAGCTATTTTAAAAAATTCAGTCTATAAAAAGCATTCATCCAAAGGAGGAGAAAGTTATTTCTGACTGGGGAGGGGAGAGGGGAAATGGGGTGGCATTTAAGGTTGGGGGGCTGTCAGCCAATGCCCCCGTGCCCCAGACCACCCCTCGGCCCACCTCTGACCTCCGCGTGGCACAGCCCAGCCCCACCCCGGCCGACACTCTCCGGCCCCAGCTGGGGAAGGCACCCCCGCTCTCTGCCGCGGGCACTTGGGCGCCAGTGCCCGCGGGGCCTGCTGAGCAGCGGGAACCGCTCCGGCCCCACCGCTGTCTGTGAGCTGGCGGAACCCCAGAGCCTCAGTGACCCCAGTCACACACCCCTGCGGCACTTCCCCCCTCCCGCTCTCCTGCGGCCGCCTCAGCACCCCCAGCTCCCGCCTGCCCGGGCTCCTACCGTCGATGTAGGCCGGGATCTGCCCGAAGATGGTGAGGTAGGAGTGGTAGACGACCCCGCGGAAGATCCAGTCCACCCGGCGCTCATTGTGGATGAGGATGGCCTGCTTGGCCACCCCGAAGGACACCACCCACACCGCCAACAGGAAGAGGAAGAAGAAGACGTCCTTCATCTGCAGAGACAGTGAGGCACCAGGGCTGTACCCTCCCCCGCCCCCAACGCTCTCCCTGAGCAGAGGTGGGCTCTGCCTGCCACACCTGGCAACGATGGAAAAGCCACCGCCACCCAGGAAGCAGTGAGGCTCCTTGGGAGCAGCCCCGGGGCTGCCGCTATGACCTCCTGGGGGACCCACACCTTTGTGCTGGGCACCCAGGGGTGGAATCAGAGATCAGAAATGAGCTGTGGAGATCAGAGAGGGCAACCAGGGAGGGCTTCCTGGAAGGGGCGACACACTGGCAAAGGTGCGAGAAAGGCATCTGGGAGTGGGAGCCCAGGGACAAAGCGGGGACATGGGGACCTACGTGTGCTGAAGCACTGGCCAGCCTCCCTTGCAATGGCACAAGGACAGAAATACGGACTGACGGGACAGAACTAAGAATGCAGGAGCAAGCTCATGCGCGCTGGTCGCTGGTTCGCAGCACGGTGGCGCCCTCCCAGCTGCAGCCCCTTACCATGCGCTTCACGATGATTATCTTGGGCCCCAGCGTCTTACTGACGGTGAAGATGTGCATCAGCCGGAGGCAGAACATGATGAAATCCAGGGACAGGACGACGCGCCCAGCGTACAGCGTTGCTGGGATGAGCCTACAGGTGGCAGAAGCAGCCCCGCCTCAGCTCTCTGCCCCGGTGGCTGCAGTGGCCCCAGAGCCGTCCCCAGCTGCCCGCCCCAGCCCAGGCGTGGCCCTTGCAGGAAAGGGCTCTGGTGGAGCCCGGGCTCAACGTGCAGAAAGCTGGGTGTGAGGTCGAGGGGCAGAGCCCCTGGCTTCTCTCCAGAAAGGCCCATAAGGCCAGCCCTGCAGGTGGCCAGGCTGTGGGACCCCTGGGAAACACGCGGACTTGGCCAGGCCCCTCTTGCCTCACGGAGGAAGGGGCCATGGCCTCGCAGATGCCTGGGGCCCTAATGGGCAGTGACTGACCCGCAGGAGGGAGGCACAGGGAGAGAAGCGGCAGCCGTGTGTCTGCGGAGCTGGGACAGTTCCAGCGACGCCTACCGACAGCCCTCGTGTGTGCGCAATCGTGTGCTCCCCTCTCCTCTGGCAACCCAAGGGAAGGCATGACGGCCACATCCTGCCCCCGCCGGGCAGGTGACACTCTGGGGTCCAGCAAGGAGCAGAGTCTCGCCCAGGCTGAGGCCAGGGGACGTCCACCCACCTGCAGGTCAGCCCTGCTATGAAGAGCAGGATGGCGCCGACATCCAGCTTGTTCCAGAAGTCGCTAAAGTACAAGGCTGCCTTCTTCATCAGCCCGCACTCGTCAGGGTCGTAGAAGAGCTACTGGGAAGAGGGCGCATAGGGAGACAGACGCCTATCATCGTCATTGTATCCATTACTGCTCTCGCTGTCACTGTCATTGTCACTGTCACTGACGTCATTATGACCATCGTTATCGTTAACACTATTGCTACTATTATCATTAGCATGTCACCATCATCATTATGATCGTGTTCATTATATCACTATCATTAATGTTATCACTATCGTCACCATCACGGTCACCATCATCACCATCAGCATCATCACCATCACCGTCACCACTATCACCACCATCACCATCATCACCATCACCACCATCACCACCATCATCACCATCACCGTCACCACTATCACCACCATCACCACTATCACACATCACCATCACCATCACGACCATCACTATCACCACCATGACCACCACCATCACCATCACCATCATCACCATCACCATCATGACCATCACTATCACCACCATGACCACCACCATCATCACCATCACCATCACCACCATCACCATCATCACCATCACCATCACCACCACCATCATCACCATCACCATCATCACCATCACCATCACCACCATCATCATCATCACCATCACCACCACCACCATCACCATCATCACCATCACCATCACCACCACCACCACCACCACCATCACCACCACCACCACCACCATCATCACCATCACCATCACCACCACCATCATCACCATCACCATCACCACCATCACCATGATCACCATCACCATCACCACCATCACTATCACCACCATCACCATCATGACCATCACCATCACCATCACCACCATCACCATCACCACCATCACCATCACCACCACCATCATCACCATCACCATCACCACCACCACCACCACCATCATCACCATCATCACCATCACCATCACCACCATCACCATCATCACCATCACCATCACCATCACCACCATCACCATCACCATCACCACCACCATCATCACCATCACCACCACCACCACCACCACCATCATCACCATCACCATCACCACCATCACCATCATCACCATCACCATCATCACCATCACCATCACCATCATGACCATCACCATCACCACCATCACCATCACCACTATCACCACCATCATCACCATCACCACCATCACCATCACCACCACCATCACCATCACCACCATCACCATTGTCATCGTCATCACTATCATATTCACTATTGTCACTGTCACCATGGCCAGCAAGTACACTGCTGGCTCTGTATGGAGGGAGCTCAGTTAGTGAGGGAGGGAGGGGGATGGGAGGCCAACGCTGAGCGGAGCCGGGCAGCAGCTCCCGCCGGGATGGGCAGGTGCGTGTGCTGCAGAAGCCCCCTGCTCACTGCCAGGCACCAGCTGTCCCCCACTAGGAGCTTTGTTCTCACAGGGAACCACGCTGCTTCCTGAAGCAGCCCCAAAAGGAGGGCAAAGCCCCGGTAGGGGCCATGGGAGACCCCCGTGGCCTGCCTGGCAGGAGGCCCCACACCCTCCCAGGGTACCAAGCCCCCGGCCCCAGCAGCTGGGTGGGTGGGTCAGGTGACCCAGCAGGACCAACTAGGTCCTTTCCCTGGCCTGGGAGAAGGGCACGCCCTCTTTGTGCTGGGGCTGTCACTCATGAGGCTGGGGTTGGGGCGGGTGCACCTGGACAGGGTCTGGCTGCGGAAGCCGTGTGGCAGAGGGGAGCATGGCGAGGCCGGCAGAGCCAGGGCTATGGCATCTCTCCCGGACCCTCCACCCTGGCCCTGCACTTCCTCCCCAGGCTCCCCCAGGAGGCAGGTGTGTGCGCAGTGTGAGCTGCGTTCTAGCCGGGGTCTGGCGGTCTACCGAGTCCAGAGAGCAGAGGGGGTCTACGCCAGGCTGTCTCCCGGTGGGCTGACCCCACTCCACCCGTGCCCTGAGGGTCCCAATCACCCATTTCACAGTCACTGGCTGCCACCTGGTGCTGGCACCATGGGAACACAGTGGGGACCCCACACAGCAAGGGATCAACCTTGCCCAAAGAGTGCTTTGGCCTTGTCCCAGCCTCTGGGAGGTCACCTCCGAATCCTGGGAAAGTCCTGTCTGATGGGAGTGTCTTTGTTTTCCTGGGGGCCTGGGCCACGCCAGACAGTGTAGGGCGGGGCCCTGGGCAGTGTCAACTCAACCATGGAGGGGCTGGGGATGGGGGTTGGTCACACCGCTGTGGCTGACCTCCCATAAAAACCCTGGGCCCCAAGGCCTGGGTGAGCCTCCCAGGGGGCAGTGGCCCGAGCATGTTGTCACACATAGTTGCTGGGAGGAGGAAGTGCCGTCCACACCTCCTTACGGAGGGACCTGGAAGCTCTGGGTTTGCAACCGTCCTGGAGGCTCCGCGCCTCCCCCCTTGGCTGGCACGAGCCGGAGGCTTTTGCTTAATCAGCTGTGACAGTGAATGTCGCCGCTCTCCGCGAGTCTGAGCCTTGCTTTTGGACCTGAGGGTGACCCTGGGCCCACAGCTTGCGCTGCCCGTCACGGGGGAAGGGGGGGCACACCCACCTAAGGTCCACGAGGTCACAGGGTGATCAGACAAGGCACGAGGGGGTTGGGAGGGACAGCAGAGGAGCGGGGCACGAAGGCTCGCCCGCCTGGATGGGGCAGCGAGGGCTGCAGGCCGCAAGGCGCCCGTTGGCAAGGGTAGTGCCCCTGCCTTGGGGTCCTGCCCAGCTCTCAAGGCACGGGGTGAGGCTCGGTGGGGACAGTCACTAGGCCCAGGGTCCACTGAGGGAAAGTGACCGAGCCGGTGGCTCCCGGGCTGGGGGTGCCCCAGGTGACCGGGCCCAGCATGGCCTACGGGGCCCGAGGAGCCGGGAAGGGGGGCGGGTCCTACCTGCCGCGTCTCCTCGCACACCAGGGAGAAGAGCCAGAGGTAGATGGCGCACTCGCACCAGGACGGCGTGGGCTGGAAGTCCACCATGAGCACGTAGGCGAACAGGCACAGGAAGGCGAAGTAGGACAGGATGTTCAGGTGGAAGATGACCACAGGCGCGTTGAAGAAGGCGCGGGCGCGGGCCGGGCCACGCACCGCCTGCAGCCTCTTCTCCCTGCGCAGCGGCGGGCGGGGACGGTGACCTGGGGGCCGGTGTCCTAACGTCCCACAGACTCCGGCCACCTGGGGACCCCTCATGCCCCTGATGGGAATGCGAGTGGGGGACGAATGTGCTCGGGGCCCAGGGCAGTTACGGGAGGAGCGGGGACCCCTGCACACGCCAGCAGGGCCCGGACCAGACGGCCCAGCAAGGCGAGGACCTAGAGACGGCCCCTGACTTCCTGCCCACGGCGTGACCTCTGTGGCTCTGAGCCTGGCAGGGGCCGGGTCCCACCTGCGGTGCTGAGCGGGCCCTCAGGCGCCCTGGGAATGGGGACAGGCCTTCCTCGCCGTCCCTCACGAGGGGCAGGGCTGGCCAGGACGGCAGAGCCTCCTCACTGTCCTTGTTCCAGCACGGTGGGGGGAAGGGCAGCAGGGGCAGCTCTGTCAGCAGGCGTGGCTCTGCCGCCCTCGGGAGGGTGCTAGAAAAGCAAGCCACTCCTCTCTGCCTCAGTTTCCCCTCTGGACGCCCTGAGCACTTGCACCAGCTCAGGCCTGTACCCTTGGCACACGGGGACAGGGAGGAAGCGGCAGCATGGCCTGTGGGTTGTGGAAGGGCTCGGGGCTGGCCACCCGGGCCGGGGCCTTGGATCTGCCCTGACTGCCGGGCGCCTGAGCCCCAGTGCAGCCCTCCGTGGGACAGAGCCGACCCCGCCACCGGTCCCGCCAGCTTTTGAGGAGGCGCAGGTGGGGCATGGGCCAGGCCTGGGTCTCCAGTCACAGTAGCCACGACCGAAGAGGACGCCACCCAACACAGGCTCCACACCCGCAGGGACCGGGGCTCTCAGCTGTGGCCCACCATCCCCCACGACTGCCCAGGTCTGCATCCCTGGTGGGAGCCGGGAGACCACCCGCTCCTCCCCACTGTCCCCAGGGAGTGGAGGCTGGAAACCAGGGTCACCAGCACGGCGGGGCCATGACAGCGGGTCCCGCAGGGAGGACACTCATGGGGCGGGACTTCAAGCACAGGGGTCCCTGCTCCACGTCCCGCCCTCACCATGTCGACATTCTAGGTCCCAGCACAACTGTGAGGACGTCTAGAGACGGTCCTGACCCCAGGGCCACTTCCACACCCGCACCCGCGCCCCGAGGCACCTGAAGGAGATGAGGCCCGTGAAGAGCAGCGGGAAGGCCAGCATGCACAGGGCCACGCGCCACAGCCCGTTGTCCACGCAGAGCTGGCCCCACCACACCTTGGTCAGGAAGGCCTGCGGAGGGGCAGTCTCAGGACAGGGCCCGCCCGGCCTGACCCTAGCGTGAGTGACGTCCACGCTCACAGCTGTGACTCGCCCTGTGCCCCAACGTGCCTGGCATCTCTTGGCTGAGGGCTCGGGGCTCCAGGGGGGCAGAGCCGGCCACGGTCTCACAGCCCGAGTGGCGGAGAGCCAGGGCCCTCGCTGGGGCTGCGGACCCCCAGCCCCGCCCTCCTCCCACCTGGAGCCTCAGGACCCAGGTCTGCGGGTCCCCAGGCCCTGCGGTCACAGGCTCTCTCGAGCTGGCTTCCCTAAGCGCCACAGAGCGGGATGGGACCCTCCCGGGCCCCACAGAGCCCAGGACAGGGTGGGCGCCTGGTGTACCTGGTGACAGCGTGAGGCTGCTCCAGGAAGGACGTCCCCCACCCCGTCCCTCCTGAGGCCCCCAGGTAGAGACGGCTGGAGCTGGCCCGGGGGCCACACGGGGACGTGCGTGGAGGTGAGCAGCTGCCTTCGCCCCAGCCAGCCCCGGCTTTGGCTCAGCCTGGTTTCCTCGTCCGCAGACAGAGGGAACAGCCTTCTGGGCCAGAGCCCGTGGTTGCTCGGGCCCCGAGCGTGTGTGAATGTGCTGCCAATGGGGTGTTTCCGGAAGCCCTCGGAAGGTCACCTGGATGCCCCCGTGAGACACGAACTTCATGTCCTTGGCCTCCAGCGCCAGCTGCAGGCAGGTGGTCTTCCCCCAGGCCTCAGACACGCGGGTGAGCAGCTTCTGCGCCCTCTCCTCGTCCTTGCGGTAGCACTCGGTGAAGACCCCTGGCAGACGGGGAAGCCCTGCGTCAGGGCAGCAGGGGACAACGGCCGAGCCCCGGGACAGGGTCTGAGAGCAGCCCCTCTGAGCACACCGCCAGGACACGGGTAGGGCACGGGGCAAGGCAGGGAAAATAGGGGGCTGATGTCCCCAAATACCCAGGCTCTGGGACAAGGACCCCAGGGTGAGGGCACAGCCCCCGGAGCTCACCGATGGCTCTGAGTTCGTACTCGTCCGCCAGCGCCAGCATCTCCTCAGAGGTGTCCGTGTCCTCCTCCTCCTTGGACAGCTCCTTCAGGATCCTGCTGCAGGCCAGCGCCGCGGCCGTGCAGTCCTGGCTCTGCGGCCGGGAGCCAGAGTGAGAGCCCGCCCCGCCTGGGAACCCAACACACGGCCAGGGGGACAGAAACAGCAGGCCTGGGGCAGCACGGGCCACCCAGGACAGTGCGGGACACAAAGTGCCTTCTGTGACCCTGTCTGCATAAACCATCTGAGTTGTCCCAAACCGACACGTAGCCCCTTTCTGATGGCCCAGGCTCCGCGCTGGCCTTGGGCAAGGTCCCTCTAACAGAGCATGCACAGCACCAGCGCCGCCCTCCAGAGCCCGTGTGGGCCACAAGCACAGAGCCACCCGGCTGGGGGGGAGGGGGCGGCGAGCCTGGGCCCTGCGCACAGCACGGGAGGAGTTTGTTTGGCAGAGTTTTTTCTAAAAAGAATCCCCTTCCTGCCTAGAGCTATGCTCCTTGTCCTGCTCTGGGCACCCGAGTCCCTTCTGCGGTGAGGACGCCCACTGCCCTCGCTCCGCGGCCCGGGCTTGCTCTCGGCCTTGGGAGCTGCAGCCACGCACCCGGCCGGCCACTGGCCCTGTGTGGCCCTGTCTGCCAAGCAGCAGGTCTTCTCACCTGAGCCCAGATGATTCCTGCCAGCTCCCGACGGTTCTGGACGATGGCCCAGATGAGAAGGTCACGGACTGGGTCCATGGTGAAGGTCATGTGGCCTGAGGAGCGCTTGTAGAGGGACCGGAGGCTCACTCCCTGCACCTGGGGGCAGAGGACAGTCAGCGCCCACCTGGCCGGCTCAGCGTCCCCGGGGAGCCTGCTGGGCGTGGGGGCCCACTGCTTTCCCGGGACCACCGTCTCGGAAGACTGAGCCCACATCCTGCTCTTTCAAACACCCTAGAATGCTCATGTGCACACTCAAGTTTTTAAAAACATTGTTCTGGAGACATCTAGAAACATCTAGAAAGTGGAATACCCATTGAATTCCTTCACCAACATTTTAGACTTTTGGAACACGTCAGGCACTTCAGGGTTCCTTAGTCTTGTTCTGCGGCATCAAAGCCTTTTCCAGTTAAGCGAGATCCCAGCACAACAGTCTCTCAGTAGATCTGTGGCTGTGAGCTCCTCGGGGAACCTAACGCAGTGTCCCCTGCAGAGAGGCCACCGAGACGGACCTGCTGACCTGGTGGTGAGGCCCACGTGGCCGCAGGCGGACGGGAGCATCCGACCCAGACACTCGCCCTACACGGCAGCAGGAGGACCCGGGGACCCAGGCTCCCCGGCCGACTGGGAAACACGAGCTCGGAGGGTCGGGAAACAACTCCCAGACGTGGAGAACTCATGTCCCACATCACACAGGACAAAAACGCACTTTCTCCCAGTGATTCCAGAAATGTCCTGAAGGCTTATCTTTGCAAAGAAGTCAGTGTACCTTCTTAAACTACAGACGCAGGTAAGCGTGAGCTTCTATGTTGGACCTTCTTAAACACATTGCAACTGGGTGTCTTAAATAAACACCCCAGAACCAAGCAGAGCAGAACTGTGACTGCAAACAACCAGGCCACGGCCGTTTCCTTCTCAGGGGCTAGGCGTGGCTCGCCAGGGACGACGGACAGGTTGAAATGGGTAACTTTCCAGCAGAAAAAAACCAAAACCAATTGTGATCTTAGAAGAAATAGAGGACCGGACCAGAGAATACCCAGGACAGAAACTGAGAAAGTCATTAGAACCACTAAACATAAAAGCACTGAGGGCAGATGGCGCCACAGGGACGTGCCTGCGTGTCAGGCCAGTTACCATCGGCCACACAAACCACCCCAGAGCAGGGAGGGCCTCCCCACGGCTTTTACAAAACTGAATGAACTGATGCCGGAGCCGGACACACGCAGCCCCCAGATAAAAGAACAACCCAACGCTTAGATGTTCTGATGCAAAAAAGTGCTGGCAACAGACTCTAGCGTCTTGCTGAACATGCACTGCCCTGCAGTCACGTTCAGACTCCAGACAGGAAGAAAAGCACGTTTCATTACCAAGAAATCTATTAATTCACCAAATTCGTAAGTCAAAGAGGAAAAGCGGCTCAGTCCTCTCCAAAGGCATCTGACGGAACCCGGCTGAGCTTTGCTGTGTAAAACCGCACAGACCCGGAGCGGGGGAAGCCCCCACGGGAGACCCCACGGGAGGCCCAGCGGATCAGAACCCGGACGCGCACCGTCCCCAGGCTGCAGCGCGGGCTGCTCGTCCCACAAACACGCGGGGTGCTGCTGACCTGCTGTACAAAGAGCGGGGACCCCGGACGAGTCGGGGAGGGGCTTCAGGGCAGGGGTCGCTCTCCCGCAGAACTTTTTGTGCTGTTTGGAATTTCCAGAAGGGGAGTGTTTGGGACTGAAATTCACGCGCTGGAGCCCTAACCCCCGCGTGACTGTAGGAGGCGGAGACGGCCCGCAAGGAGGTGATTACGGTTAACTGAGGTCGGAGGGCGGGTCCCCGACCCAACAGGACCGGTGTCCTTGTAAGTATAGAAGAGACAGCAAGACCCCCCCACCTCCTGCCCCGTGCAGACACGGCCAGAGGGTGCCGTCCACTCGCCAGGAAGGCAGCCCTCGCCAGAGACCACCCTACGGGCACCTCCCCAGACTGCAGCCTCCCGACCCAGAGGGAACCAGTTTCCCCCGGGTGAGCCCCACCCCGTCCGCGGTGCGCGGCCGCAGCAGCCCAGCCAGCCTGCGACAGAGCACGTCCCCCGTCTGGTGAAATCAAAGCCAACTTCAAAAGCGAAGCGCTAAGAGCACAGCACAGCCCAGGCGGCCGGCCGCGCCCGGCGCGTTACCCGCACGCACGTTGAGTTTGAGGTGAGGCACGGGCAGCGAGAGCCGCGGCCGGTCGCTGTGGCGGGGCCGCGGGTACAGCGGCTGCGTGAAGTCCCCCAGCAGCTCCCGCAGCACCTGGGCCACGTGGTGCATCTGCACGCAGGCCGGGCGCTCGGGCTCCTCCGCCAGCACCTTCTGCAGCTTGCTGTGGAACAGGCAGGACGGCTCCAGGTTCTCATACAGGTAGAGCAAGGTGTCCCAGGTCACGAACTCCTTCAGCCGCACCCCGTTCTCCAGGAAGAGCTTCACGAACTCAGGCTTGTTGGAGATGAGGGCGGCGGTCATCATGGGGTGCAGATCTGAGGGCTGAGAGGAGCCTCGTGGGGCGACCGCTGCACGCGGCCATCGCCTCACGTCAGCCGGATCTCGGAGACCCTGCGGGCCGGGCTGCCGCCGTCTCCAAGCTGGGGGGACGAAACCTGGCCGGGGCGCCCGCCACCAAGGGAGGGGCTGGGTCGAGACCAAGGCCACCCCAGGCCCGCCCTTGCCTCCGTGGCACGACGCACGGGGGCCCGGCAAGGCCCTCCGCGGGGCACCCGAGAAGACTTACCTTCCACTGCCACTCGTCCGTGAAGATCTCGCTGCGGGCGATGTCCACGCGGTTCCACGCCACTGCCAGCTTCAGCTGGTGGTCCCAGTTCTCGTGGCCAAAGTGGTCTTGGCTCCGAGAGGCTGCAGGTGAAAACGTGCACACAGGGACCTGGATCGGGGGCTCGGAGCCGTGTCCCCTCGGCGCCCGCTGGCGTAGGAAGTCAGAGTCGGGAGGGGTCCCGAGCCCGCGTGGCCACTGTCTGACCTTCCCTGAATATGCAGCTGTTTTTGCGTGTCCTAGTCGTTAACGTCTAGCTTCCAAAAGGGGAAAAGAAAAAAGAAGGGGAAAGGGAAGGCCGCCAGCCCGTGAAACCCCCTGCAAGTGTCCTCAGCAGGACGGGAGGTGCGAGGCAGTGGCCGCACGTCTGTCTGTGCCTGTGCGTCGGAAGAGCAGCCAGACAGCGGAGCACGGCCCCCGGCAGCGGGAGGACGCGGAGCAGCAGTTAACCAGAGTAATCACAACTGGAGATTCCCTCATCGCCCCCGCGTCTGCTCTGCCTTTGGACGCTTTTGCGCATCTGAGGCAAAGGAGTCCACGCGTGGGACGACGTGGGAAGTCAGGAGAGGTGACTTCCACGGTTCTCTCTACCCTGAAATTGTATGAGAAGTCATGAGGACCACAACGGTGTAAGTCAGCGCAGGCTGCACTCGGACTTCAGCTAAGAAGAAGGGGTAAAGAAGACAGCTCGTGCTCCCAACCTCAGGTGCCAGGCAGGTCCCCCACCCGTGAAGGCACGGCCACCACCAGCTGCCCTCTGCCAGTGCGTCGGACCGAGGGGGGCGTTTGGCGCAGCAGCTGAAAGCCTGCGGCTGCCCCTCCCTTGCCCCGCCCTCCCCGACCCTCACCTTTCAGCAAGGCCTGCAGGATGGCCACGTCCACGTCCTGCTGCCCGTCCTTGCCTTCCCGGAAGATGGTCAGCAGCTGCCGCCTCCGGACGATGTCTTGGATCTGCAACAAACGCCTTCCAAGTCAGGTATGCAGTGACCCGTGGAGCCCCTGCCTCCTCTGAGGACACCTGGAACTGAGGCCCTGGACACAGCCAGAGCCCGGGTCCTGCCTGCCTTATGGGTAGGGACACCGCCCTGCCTCAGACGGTGAGGGTGCACGAGGACCACGCATGCCACGTTTGTGAGTGGTCTGTCGGCGGAACTCAACGCGAGGGTAAAGACCTTCACCTTGGCAATGGTGCGACTTAGTGCAAGGGTTCTCCACCTCGCCTTCCTGCCAGCGCCCTGGCCACTCCTCACAGGGTCTCTGTGCAGACTCTGCCCACCCCTGGGGGGTCCTCCTGAGCCACACCTCTGTCTCTGAGACCCTGACAGCTCCCCATCCCCGGGGGACAGCTTCCGTGGCAACTGCAGACACATCCTGGGCTCCCTCGCCAGCCCCACCCACCTGCCTACCTGCATATCTGTCTGTCTATCCATCCCTCCCCCCACCTGCCTGCCCACCTGTCTGTCCCATCCATGTGTCCACCTGTCTAAACAGGTATCTGTCTGTCTGTCCATCCACCCATCCATGTGTCTACCTGTCTGTCCATCCACCCATCCCTGTGTCTACCTGTCTACATACGTATCTGTCTGTTCATCCAACCATGTGTCTCTCTGTCTGCCTGTCTGTCCATCCACCCATCCCTGTGTCTACCTGTCTACACAGGTGTCTGTCTGTCTGTTCATCCATCCATGTGTCTATCTGTCTCCTGTCTGTCCATCCACCCATCCCTGTGTCTACCTGTCTACACAGGTGTCTGTCTGTCTGTTCATCCATCCATGTGTCTATCTGTCTGCCTGTCTGTCCATCCACCCATCCATGTGTCTACCTGTCTACACAGGTGTCTGTCTGTCTGTTCATCCATCCATGTGTCTATCTGTCCGCCTGTCTGTCCATCCACCCATCCCTGTGTCTACCTGTCTACACAGGTGTCTGTCTGTCTGTTCATCCATCCATGTGTCTATCTGTCTGCCTGTCTGTCCATCCACCCATCCATGTGTCTACCTGTCTACACAGGTGTCCGTCTGTCTATTCATCCACCCATGTGTCTATCTGTCTGTCCATCCACCCATCCATGTGTCTACCTGTCTACACAGGCATCTGTCTGTTCATCCAACAATGTGTCTATCTGTCTGCCTGTCTGTCCATCCACCCATCCATGTGTCTACCTGTCTACACAGGCATCTGTCTATTCATCCAACCATGTGTCTATCTGTCTGCCTGTCTGTCCATCCACCCATCCATGTGTCTACCTGTCTACACAGGTATCTGTCTGTCTCCCTTTCATCTATCCGTCCATCCCTGCATTTACCCATCTGTCCGTGCATCTGTCTGTCTGTCTATCCAGCCAGCCACACACCCACTCTCCCATCACCTGTCAGTCAAGTCGTCTCCTAGCAGCTGTGCCTGCTGCCAGCTGCTCCTCCCCCAACCCCCTGCACCCTGGTGCCAGGGTGGGTGCTCCACAATTGCACTAACCACAGGGTCCCCCAGCTTCCACAGGGAGCCCCAGACTCATCCCGCTGGCTCCCCAGGCCAGCCACACCCAGCCCGCGGCCTTCCCTCTCCACCCCGGCCTGGCCACGTGGCCCATGTCTCTGCGCAGACTCTGCCCACACCTGGGGAGGCTCATGTGTCACATGTCCGTCTCTAGGACCCCGACAGCTCCCCATCCTGGGGGCCAGCTTCCATGGCAACTACAAACACAACCTAGGCCCCCTCGCCAACCCCACCCTGTCCACCAGCCAAGCAGGCGTCTCCGGAATTTAATCTAGCCCTTGACTCACGTAATAAAGCAGCTGCCATTTTTAGCACGGTTGTGCCGACGCAGCACCGAGCACCTCACGGGGCCAAGGTGACCTCGTTTCACGGTCTGAGCTCACGTGCGCACGTCCCTGTTTCACAGTGGCCTGACCCCTCGCAGGGGGCCATGCACCTGCCGCAGCATCTGAGGCAGCGGCCCTCCCTGCCCCCGCGCAGCGTGGACACTCCGCGGAGGTTTGTCGCGGGAAGGACCGGTCCTGACCATGCAAGGGGCCTCCCCGCTGCGCGAGAACGGGGCCGACAGGCCCTCGCGGAGGCTGGCGCAGCGCCGCGCCGCAGCAGCCTGCCAGCTTCAGCTCTGAGCGCTGCCTGAGAAGGGCCCAGGGCCTGCCTGGCCGCTCCCAGAGGCGCCGAGGAAGAGGGAAGTGCAGCCCGGGAGTCGCGTGGGCTGAGCTCACAGCCAGACCTGCCGCCACGAACTGACCTGACCCTCGCGGCTACACCGCGTTATTCTCAGACAGAAGCAATCTCACAGGACGTCCGTACCAAACGCAGGCACTCTGAGACCATGAGAAAGCACAGGCAAAACCAAGGTCGCCGTGCCACCCCCAGATCACCCGGGCATGGAACCCCTGCTTCCCAGTCGGCCACCCAGGGCCCACGTCCTGTGGCAGGTCCTCTGACACCCCGCAGTCCCGTGTGCCGTCTGCCTTGGCCAACTGCGCTGTGCCCTGCGGTCTGCAGCCGGTGGGACCCGACGGCCCACAGAATCCAAACCACACCCAGCAGAGCGTGCGGATTCCGGGAGCTGCATGGAACACGCACACGGGCTGCTTGGCCCGCCCCAGCTTGCTGTTGGGGACACGGAGATGCAGAGGCCCCCGCCCCCCACAGAGAACCCTGCTGGGAAGCAGAGATCAGGTGACCGTGAGCGGGCAGGGTTCAGAGGTGGCCAGAACCAGTGGGCAGGTGTGGCAGGGAGAGGCTCTCAGGCCAGGCCGGTGCTTTGCAGGGTGGGGGCTGACCCTCGGCCCTACACACTGACCCCTTCTGGAGGCTGGGGTCTCGGCGGGGACTGTGGTGTCCCTGCAGAGGCCATGGGGCCACCCCAAATCTAACGTCTGGACTGGGGCGATGGTCCCTTCTGAGGCCCTCCCCACGCGCCCCCATTAATCCACCTGTGAGGCTGTGACACTGGACGGGACCCTGCCACCCACTGCCAGCACCTGACAGCTGCTGGAACCTGGGCAAGGCCCACCCGGGCTCTCAGGGCCGCTGTCCCCCTCCTCAGCCTCCCCAGCACCCGCCTCCCCTGCCCTCCCATCCAACAGGCTCTCACAGCCTCACTGAGCCCGTGGGGTCCGCCCCACCCCCGCCGGGAGGCTTCCTGCCTGTGCCCCCAACCTCCACAAATGGCCTCCGCACCTGCCCATACCCGGCAGGGTTTCCGTTTAGGGCGCATGTCCTGGTCCTGCCCGCCAGGCTGACGGCATCAGGCGGCCACACGCGGGGGGCCGGCAGCCTGTCTGCCTCACCTTCTTGGTCCACTCGACGACACTGCCCTCGGTGAAGGTCTCGAACATCTCCTGGAAGAACACGCTCAGCTTCTGCTGGATCAGGGAGATGGTGATCTCCGAGATGGGCAGGCTGGCCACCTGGGCGATGACGTCGGCCACGCGGCCCGAGCCCTCCACCACCACGCAGGGGGTGCCGTGGGTGATGGCGTTGTAGATGGTCTGCAAGGCAGGGGTGGCGTGACGGACGGGTCCCACCCTGCACCCCTGAGGGGGAGAACCCCCCGGCGCCCCGGGGGACCCTGCTGCTGGAGTCCGCGGGAAGCAGTCACGGGTGCAGTAGCACCGTGTCCACGGCTCGGAGGGGGAGAGGGCGGATCCCGGCACCCTGCGGTGTACGCCCAGACAGCCAGATCCCAGCACTGCCGCAACAGGAGGGTTTCTCGAGTCTTTGACACAGCCCCGCAGGCGTGAGCGCCTCTCCACAAGGGAGCTGCGCGGACCTGGGGTCTCCGGTCTCACAGAGGGAAGACCACGAGCAGGGCCCTGGGCCCAGCACGGGACTTCCCACCACAGCCGTCCTAGGAAGGACACACCAGCCTGCGTGAGGGAGCGAGCGTGGCGCCCGCAGGGCCCCTGCGCTCCCAGAGAGTGGGGTCCCGATACGCTGCGGATTCCCATCCAGCCACGAGACCCCAAGGCTCTGCTCTGGCCTCTGTGATCATAAAATGCAAACAGGGACATTTCCTGTGATCCCACAAAGAAACGCCCAAATTCTTCCCCCAGAGCGGTGGGCCGTGGCCTCATCATGCAACACCCGGTATCAGAGGGTGTCTGAGAGAGAGAGGTCTGCTCTCACGCGTGGGCGGCCGGGCTCGGGGAGGAGGCCCCTGGAGCAGCGCACAGAACCGACAAACCTGCTCCGATGCAGCCGCTGGCCCTGCGGGTCTGGGGCTGTACTTCGAAGGCTCCCTGGAGGAGTCCGGGTGGCAGCGTTGCAGAAACCACCTGGCTTCCCCTGGGGTCTCGGGGGCAAAGGCCACCAGCCCCCTCCTTACTCCAGGCCCCTCGGGGCCCACCCCTTCCTAACGGGCCAGGCCCACCCGTGCTGCCCCAGGGCCCATCCTGCAGGCCGCTCCTCACGCCCGGGAAGTGTCCCCAGCACAGGGCGGAATCTCTGTCTGCACCTCCCGGCGGACAAGCTCCTTGCCCCCTCTCGCCAACAACCCCGCCGGTGCCGGTAAAGGTGCCTCCGGCCAGTCACCCACCTGCCACAGGACCTGACCCCACGCAGCCCACCCGCCGGCCAGGACTCACGTGCAGCGTGCCGGGGCCGCCCTCCAGCACCACGCAGACGATGGGGATCTTGATGGCCACACCTGGACAAGGCACCGCGCAGTGAGGACAGGGCTCGCCCTCCACGGAGGGGGCTCCTTCCCCCCCGCAGGCCGCGACCCGCCTGCCTTTCCTGGAACCTTCTCAGGGCCTCACTCCAGGCAGGGCAGGGCTTCAAGCCCTGGACACACCCGCAGTGCATGGAGGGAGCCAGGTACGGGGACCGCCCTCCTGTACCTCCGAGCCCCACCCTGGGCTTTCGCCCAGCCCAGCAGCAAGGGGAACGTGAGGAGCCTTTCGCCTCCCTGTCCCCGGCAGCAAACCGCTCTCCCAGTGCCACCAACGGGCCCCTCACACTCACCCGCCCCCCGAAAGCCCCCTGGGTTCTCCTCATCAAAGCAGGGCTCTCAGCGTGTGCCTGGGCACTTACTGGAAATGCAGGCTCTCAGCCCAGCCAGGCCTGCTGAGGCAGAGACCCCCGGGGGGGGGGGGGCCAGCACTCTGGTGACGCCCCCAGGGGAGTCTACGCACTAGGAAACTCGGAGGGATCCCCCCAACCCGGGCGGGGTTAGGCCCCTCCTGTTACCTCGAGCCTTCTTCAGCCTCTCTTCAAATCACGAGCTCAACCCTGCATGTGACTCCCAGGGTCCCCCGCCCACCCCCCCACCTGGACGGGAAAGATGTCAAATTCTGAGACTGGACTGTCACACATTCTGACTTCGGACCTGGGACTGCGTCTGTGGTTTGGCCTGTCAGCGGGGAGTGAGGGACGAGTGTCCGGCCCACCTGAGTGACCTTCCACTGGCTCAAGGCGGCGAGAGCAGACGGCCCCATGGAACAAAGTGCGAGGAGACGTCTACGCACGCCGTGAGCGCCACGCCTGCTGGACGTCCGGTCCCGGCCGGCCGTGTCCCTGACGCTGTGGCCCCCCGCTGCTGCCTCTACCCCGAGGGCGCCGCCCACCTCCTCGCTCCTTCGTTTGCTCCGAGATGAACTTCTCCAGCTTGGTCCTCAGAGGAATCTCAACCCCGTACTGGCCGTGGGTCCCGTCGTCCACGAGGATGAAGTGGGAGTGGTTGCTGTCCAGGCAGGTCAGGCTGCCCTGGCCCTCCTCGTCCAGGGTGTACTCGGCGGGGAAGCCGCCCTGGGGGGCGGGGCAGGGTCAGACAAGACCGCGGGAAGTCGGCACCCTCAACGCTAGGCGGCTGAATAAATCCCCCCGGAGATACCGCACCCTAATCCCTGGAGCCTGTGACTGGTGCCCCGTCTGGAGAAGGTTTTTGCAGATGTGATTAAGTTAAGGATCTTAACATGAGAAGATTACCCAAGCGGGCCCAGAATGCCCTCACCAGTGTCTTACAAGAGAGAAGTAGTGGGAGAGACGGGAGAGGCCATGTGGCCACAGGGGCAGAGACTGGAGGGATGCAGCCAGAGCCAAGGAAGGGACTGGCGGCGGGAGGAGGCACATCCTCCCTGTGGCGACACCCTGGTTCTGGCTGGATGACTTGATTTCAGAGTTCCGCCCTCCAGGAATGTGACTTAGGGTTGGTGATAGTGTGTTGCGGCAGCCACAGGTGTCGGGGAGCGAAGGCTGCCGCAACAGAGACCTGAACACGTGGCAGTGGCTTTGGAACTGGGGAGAAGACAGAAGAATCTTGAGGCACAAGATAGAGACGCCTCAATGACCTCGAACAGACTATGGCAGGAATGCAGGCGCAAAGCCGCTGCCGGCGAGGCTCGGACGGAGACGAACACGAGACGCGCTCCTGAGGCTGGAGGAGCTGGAGGAGAGAGGCGGAAGGCGGAGCTGGGCCGTGCTCACAGCTCCGCGGGAAGCAGAATTGCAAATGGTGAACGTTTAGCTCAGGGACTTCCAAGCAAAGTGCCGAAGTTGTGGCCTGGTGTCTTTCTTGCTGCGTGTAGTAAAATGCAAAACGAACGTGGTAAGTTGAGAGAAGGACTCGTGGCAAAAAGTGGCCAGGACTTGACCACACGGGAAATGTTGAGCCTGTGAAGATTGTGTGTGATGCTACGAGTCGAGAGGTCGCTGCTGGAGGAGCTTGCGGCAGAGACGGGGTCCAGGGCCCGTTTGCCAGTGGGGAAAACACCGGGCGTGTGACTGTGGGCTCATGCGACCCTCTCCACGAAGCCAGGAGCAGAGGTGGCATCACCCAGGAGACCCGCGGAGGCCCTCCCGCCTGCCGGCTTACGTCCCTGCGACCCGCACGGGAGACCCACAGGCTTTCGCAACCGTTCTGCCAACAGCACCCTGCAAACCTGGACTGAAGGGGACAGAGACGGGACAGCGTGAAAGAAGCCTGTCAGATTCCCAAAATTCTTCCAGCAGAAAGTAGGCAGACGCCCTTCAAAGAACAGGAAGGGTCACCTAAGGGCAGAGCCCAGGCTGAGGGCGCGGAGGGTGGCGCCTCCGCCACAGAGGATTGTTCCCTCTTGTGTAACCGAATGGATTTCCTTTCGGGGCTGGGGATCCCTTTGTCCCTTCCATGCTCCCCCTTTGGGGACGAGAACACCCGCAATGGTTACATTACGCCGCCACCTCCTCTGTATTTTGGAGGCAGATAACTCGGTTTCTGGAGTCACAGGTGCGCACGTGAGAAATTCTCCCAGGATGGATCCTACCCAGTGTCTCAGCGACCCTGAGCCAGATGATTTAGACAAGTTGGGCCCCTTGAGCGGATGATATTAATGTGAGATTTCAAAGTTTGCGTTTACACTGTCATCGGTTGTTCATTTGGGGATCTTGGAACATAGGGTGGATGTGAAATCTTTGGGGACCAGAGGGCGGATAATCGCCACCCAAAGACACCAAGTCCTAACCCCTGGAACTCGCAAATGCTACCTTACTCGGAAACGCATCTTTGCAGACCTAAGTCAAGGATCGAGACAGGAGGGGTTTCCCCTAGATTATCTGAGTGGGCCCTAAATGCCATCACAAGTGTCCTTATAGAAGATGCAGAGGAAGACGTGACACATACAGAGCAGCCAGTGTGACACAGAGGCAGAGACCGGAGTGAGGTGGCCACTAGCCAAGGAATGCCAGCGGCACTAGGAGCTGGGAGGGTCGGGCAAGGACCCTCCCTGCAGCCTCTGTGGGGAGCACAGCCCTCAACACTCGACTGTGGCCGAGTGACACTGATGCTAGACTTCTGGCCTCCAGAACTGGGAGTGGAGAAATTCCTGTTGCTTTAAGCCACCAGATTTGTGACCACTTGTTATAGCAGCCACAAGACACTGGGGGAGGACGGCCACCAGACCAGACACGCATGCTCCGCGGTCCACAGAGGACGGGACTGTGGGATGACGGGGCGTCTTCCGAACTCGGCATGGGGAGTAAAGCAAAGAGTGATCTTGGACGCCCCCAGCCTCTCCCAGCCTCAGCTCTCACTCCGTAGAACGAGCCCGCAAACAGCACGGCCGCCCAGGCCTGCCTCCCGGGTGCATCTGTGATTCCAAAGCAAAGGGAAGGCCAGGCCCGTGGGAGCCGGCCAGGAGCCCAGTGTGCCCCCAGGAGCATTCGTAAGTGACAAAGGGAGTCTCAGAGTCCCAGAGAGGCTCTGCCCCCACCTGGCCTTCACCAGGGAAGAGGAGGAGCTGTGTTCACAAGTCACCCTTGGGGGCAGCTCAAGGGAACTTCCCGACTGCAAATTGAGTGTACGTGTCCTCGTTACACCAGACCTGACGTGTTCTTAGAAAATCTTGTTGTGCGGATCCGACCAGCTTTCCCAGCGCGGCGTCTGTATTTAAGCAACTGCCTCTCGCTGCTGCGGCCGGCCAGCCAGCGGCAGAGCACACAGGGGGGTACTGACCAAATAGGTTCCGTGGAACTCCGGGCTGGAGACCTCGGCGTGCAGAGACTCCACGCCCAGGTCTGGGGTCTGGCGGGCTCAACCCAACTCAGGTGCCCCCTGGCCGTGCAATCGTGGCCAAGTGACTTCCCCCAACTAAGTCTGTTTCCGGACACTTCTCAGAGCAGCTCACCTTCGGGGGCTTGAGCCTGCGCGTCCCGAATCCTCCAGCCACCCCGGCCCCCACCGCAGCCTGGCGCCCACTGGCACCTGCCCAGTGTGGTGTCCAGGTGCAATCACACCGTGCCCGCCCCACCCCTCCTGTGACCAGGGCCCACCTCGGTGCCGGCCGCGCTCACCGTGGGGTGGACCAGCCCCTCCCGGCGGTGGATGGTGCCCCAGGTGGCCACTCCGATGGTGATGACCTCTCCTTCCTTGTAGCTGCTGCTCAGGCTGAAGTCTCGCACTGCCTCGCCCACCTGCTTCATGACGCCGGTGTGGGACCCCCCGGTGATGATCCAGGCCCCTGGGGGAGGAGCGCAGGCAGGCGGGGGCTGAGCGGTCCTGACGTGCGCCCACCACACAAAAGCCTGGCGCTGGAGCCCCCTGGGCCCGATGACACTCACTGCCAGACAACACAGCGCCCTCACTCAGGCCCTCAGACATCACCATGGGGCATCTGCCCAGACCAGGCGGGGGCGGGAGCCCACGTGAGGCCTCACCCTCACCTCACCCCTGCCTGCCGTGCCAGGCTCAGGGCATAGTGTCCCAGCCCTGTCTCTGCCCTGTCACCCCTGCCCTCTGCTTCTGGGACCCCGTGCAGCGACCCCCGTGCAGCAGACAGAGCTCATCCTTGTCTCCAGCCACCGGGTGGATCCCTGGGCGGGATCGCACGCCCGCCCACTGCCCCGCCTCCCGCCCACTGTCCGGCCCAGCCGGGTGGGCTGCTTTGGTCATTGACGCCAGGGCTGAGAACTGCGAGCTCACGCCCGCTTCGCCACCGAGCAGCGGCGGGGGCAGCTCATCTGGCCTGTCCCAGGGTGCAGAGGCGCACGGGCTGGGGCCACCCCGGACACAAAAGCTCGGAGTCACGTTTGCTCATCCGGGACGTCTGTTCCCTGCACACGCCGACCCGACCTCACCCCTGCTGCCCAGACGCTGGCGGTGGAGCACTCTAAACACGTGGCGCTGGCCTTAAGCCGGGAAGCGGGTGGCCAGGACACGGATGCTGACAGCTGAGAAGAGGCAATGTCAAGACAGGTGCTAAAACCATCGCCCGTGATTACCTGGGGGCAGGTGAGAGGTCGCACAGGTCATGCGTGTGCTGGTGGGAGGAGGGGTCGGCTGCATTAAAACGGGCGCCCCGAGACCAGGCTAGAGGTTTGGTTGGTTTATAAGCAGGGATGGGGGACGGAAGCAGCCGGAAAACCTGGGGCTGCAGCTTAGAAGGACCCAGGGCTCCTCGTCGCCAACCGGGAGACAAGATTGCAGGTGTTTTGAGCACCACAGGCCAGGTAGGACTCAGGTGGAGACTGTCACACGGCAAAGACCGAGCTGAGGGCGTGGCCCTCACACTTTCTATTAAACCCAGATCCCGGGGAGAGCTGGGTGACTCCAGCCTCTGCTGCGCCCCCCCGCGCTGCTTCCCTGGGTCAGCCCGGCCCGCATGGTCCACACACCAACTGTCCCTTCCAGGGAACCCCAAGGGGCTTGGAGGACACGTGGCCCACCTGCCCGTGGAGCTCGGGGTTTGGCAGGGCACAAGGTCACAGCACCAAGGGCCTCACGCCGTCTGCGTGGACCCGGGCCCCTGCTTTGCTCTTGCTGGTGGTTGACCCCGGGAAGTTACGTGATGCCGGAGAGGCAGAGCCTCGAGTGTAAGGACGGAAACGATAGTACCTTCTGCGCTGGCAGAGAGACCAGATGACACGGCACACTCACAGAACACGCCACGCCAGCCCAGTCACGCTGGCCGCCCCGGCCCCTGTGCCACCCCACTGAGGATGCTCTCGAGACAAGGCGCAGGCGCCAGCGGGTTCCAGACGGGAGCGAGCGAGCAGCATCAGGACGCGGAGGGAGGCACTGGGGCAGGGGGCTCGGTCCTGGACTTGGCGACCCCCGAGGGCCTCCCCGGTCCCAGCGGCCCTGACTCCCGGGCACTGCCTGTCCCACTGCACACGGGGCCTCGTGTCCTCACCTGTGGTCTGAGCCACCTTGACCAGGCCTCTCCGGAAGATGCTCTTCAGCCTCGGCTTCATGTTGAAGTTCTTGGCCCCGCCGGTCACCGAGATCAGGAGGTTGGGGACGTCTAGGCCCCAGTGCTGGGTCATGAGGTGGTAGATCACACTGGAGGGCGTGTCCTGGGAGACTCGGACATACTGCAGGGGGACCAAAGCCAGTCGAGGGGACCCCGTGTCACAGGTCGAGGCCTCACAGTGCAGCAGAGGGGACAGGCGTGCCCCCCTGGAGAGTAGCACCTTCCCCGGCAAACCTCTCCTGCCCCAGCCCCCGCCACGCCCCCGGCACGGCCCCAGCTCCCCTCCCCTCTGTGTGGGGGCGTCCAGACACGGTCCACCTCACAGGGTCCACTTCCTGCCACAGCTGGGCCCTGTGTCATCTCCTGTGGGTGTGCCCAGCTGTGGCGCTGCTGCACCTCTCTCCCCATGCACCCAGTGCGCCTCCCTCTCCTGCACCCCCTGCCCCAGTCCCTCTGTCCCGTGTCCCTCTGTCCTGTGTCCTGCTGCCCCAGGTCTCTCTGTCCCAGGTCCCTCTGTCCCGTGTCCCACTGTCCCAGGTCCCTCTGTTCTGTGTCCCTCTGTCCCGTCCCTCTCTGCCCCAGGTCCCTCTGCCCCAGGTCCCTCTGTGCCGTCCCTCTCTGCCCCAGGTCTCTCTGCCCCAGGTCCCTCTGCCCCAGGTCCCTCTGTGCCGTCCCTCTCTGCCCCAGGTCCCTCTGCCCCAGGTCCCTCTGCCCCAGGTCCCTCTGCCCCAGGTCCCTCTGTGCCGTCCCTCTCTGCCCCAGGTCCCTCTGCCCCAGGTCCCTCTGTGCCGTCCCTCTCTGCCCCAGGTCTCTCTGCCCCAGGTCCCTCTGCCCCAGGTCCCTCTGCCCCAGGTCCCTCTGTCCCGCCCTCTCTGCCCCAGGTCCCTCTGCCCCAGGTCCCTCTGCCCCAGGTCCCTCTGTCCCGTCCCTCTCTGCCCCAGGTCCCTCTGCCCAGGTCCCTCTGCCCCAGGTCCCTCTGTCCCGTCCCTCTCTGTCCCAGGTCCCTCTGCCCCAGGTCCCTTTGCCCCAGGTCCCTCTGCCCCAGGTCCCTCTGTCCCGTCCCTCTGCCCCAGGTCCCTCTCTGCCCCAGGTCCCTCTCTGCCCCGTCCCTCTCTGCCCCAGGTCCCTCTGCCCCAGGTCCCTCTGCTCCAGGTCCCTCTGTCCCGTCCCTCTCTGCCCCAGGTCCCTCTGCCCCAGGTCCCTCTGCCCCAGGTCCCTTTGTCCCGTGTCCATCTCTCCCATGTCCTTCTCTTCCATGCTCCCCTGCCCTGCGTCCTCTGCCTTGTGCCCCTCTGCCCTACGGCCTGTGCCCTGGCCTGTCACACGGGCTCAGTGGCTTTGCCTCTCGTGGACTCTGAGCTCCGGGGCCTGTCGTGACCCTCGGCCACTCTTGCTCTTCCAGATCCTCATGAGCCCTCAGACACTTTTCCTGGCTGGTGGAGTGGGCAGTTCTGGAAGACCCCTGGCCTAGCCTGGAACTCCCGACACCAGCTCACCAGAGACAGGGCGACCCTGGGGCAGAGTCCGGGAATGGCTGTGGGGCTCCCACACACGGGGGAGCACCAGAATTAAAGACTGAATTGTTGGCCGTCAGAGCAGGTGGGCCCAGGGCTGGCCAGTGTGGGGGCCCCTCTGTTGTCCTGCCAGGAACACAAGCCGCGTGGAAGGGGCTGCGGGAGCTGAGTGACGGCCACTCAGCCAGCTGCCGGGCCTGGCCGAGCCCACGCTGCACCGCGGGTCTTGGCTCCCAGGTTTCTCTCCCACTGTTGACCATGGCATTTTTCCCTAACACTGGCTGACCCTGGTCGGCGACTGTCCCCTGTGGGCAGCTGTGGGGAGGAGGCTGGAGCCGGGGAAGTGTGGGGGCTGGGACCCCAGGCTCGGGCTTGCTGGGCTCACACCCGCCACTGCCGCTGTCACCAGCGCCCTGAGCAAAGGGCGGGAGCCCCCGCCTCCTTCCCGGGTCTGAACCCAACAGCAGGACACCTGCCCTGGTGACCCCAGGACAGAAGAGCCCTGGGCCTAGAGTGCCCCCAACAGGGGACAGTGTGGTGCAGATGGTGCTGGGTACCCGAGATCCTGTCCTGGAACGCTCCCTGCTCCACCCCTTTGGCCAAGTGGACATCGCGGTGAGGGGCACCCAGGGGAGTCGAGTGACACGGTCACACCCAGCTGTTGAGGGGCTCAGGGGCTCCAGACCCCAGCACAGAAGTGAGTGGCGCCACTCCCAGCCCCAGGACCATGGTGCCGACACCGCATCAGAGCCCCGGGAGGCTGAGCCCCGATTCGGCAGGGCTGGGGGCGGGCACTGCTGCGGGGCCAGGGCCACTTCGAGGTGGAGACAGAAGAACCAGCCCCACCTGGGCCCCCCTACACAGCCTCCGCCCTCCCAGGCTCTCCTGCAGCCTTCCCTGCTCAGACCCCCAGGGCTCTCGCCTCTGCCACCAGGGATGTTGACACTTCCCACCCTGGAGCTTCTCCCATCCCCGGCCCCCACCTGTGGCTCTGCCTCCCACCCCACGCTGTTGCCACCACTCCACAAGCACATCACGAGTGTGGCCATGTCCTGTGTCCCTCTCCTTCCTCCCCGCTCCCACCCAGCTCTCACCAAAATGCCGGCACGGGCCACCCAGCCAGAGTCCTCTCGCACCCCCGGGCTTGCACCTCCTGAGAAAGCTCACCGTGACCCCCTGCTCCGCAGAATCGGAGAGCACAGCACGTCTCCCGCTCGCCTTGCAGGCCCCGCCCGCCCTCCCTCGGCAGGTGCTGGGCCCTGTGCCCTGGATCGCCTCCAGCCGCCACTCTCGCCCCAGGAAATCCTGGCCACATGTGTCCCCGTGGGGCCACGTGGCTCCAGCCACAATTCAGGGCACAGCATGGAAACCAACCTTTCCCACCTTCTGGCCCAGCCCTGTGAAGATGATGTCACCAAACGCATCCGTCGGCATCTCCTGGACATGCTTCTTCGGGTCCCACTCCGTGCCCCGGAAGACGTGGGGCTTGGTGGCCTCCTCCAAGTGCTGCTCACGCGTGTAGCCACACTCACACACCACCTTCCTGTGGAGACATGGCACAGGTCACCAGGGGCCGAGGTGTCTCTCCTGCTCCCTGCGGGGCATCAGGGAGACCACCCAGCAGTAATGGGGCGGCCCCTCCCAGCCACGGTGAAAGCCGCAGAGGCCTCGTGGGGAGCTGGGGCCCGTCCCACCCCAGCAGTGACAAGAAGTCCCTCCCCAGGAGCAGCAATTGGGGCTGCAGGGGGGGCCGGCACTTCTGCCCCCACGTGGCCATGAGGCGGTGGGGCTCCTCTCCCCGCCATAGACACGTCACGGGGCAGTTAAAACGCAAGATCCAGAGTCTCTTAACGTAAAACCTAAACTATCAAGTTCTCAATAAAAAAAAAAAAAGTCTCTAATTATACTGAGAACCAGGAAAATCTCCATCAGGATGAGAACAGCCAGCCCACAGCCACCAACACCAGGATGACACAGGGGCTAGAATTACCTGACACGGATTTTAAAGCAGCCACATCAAAAGTGCTTCAACAAGCAATTGCAAATATGCTCAAAACAAACAAAAGAATATACAGTTTTAGCAAAGAAAGAGAAGACACACCAAATGGAAAAATTGGAACTGAAACCTCCAGTGCACGGACGCCCAGCAGCGTGGGAAACCGAGGCAAGAGCCCACAGGCAGGAAGTAGAACCATGGAAATGACCCAACAGGAACCACAGAGAGACAGAGCCTCTGCGACCTGCAGGACTGTCACCAAGGATCGAACCCTCATGTCACCAGACCTGCAGAAGGAAGAGAGCGAGCGCGAGCCCGCAAAGGCACGTGGAGAGATCATGGGTGACTCTCCCCACGTGTGACGGAAAAGGCCTCGACCTTCAGAGTCAAGCACCCAGCGAACACCACGCAGGAGCAGCTCGAAGGGACACGTGCCACGACGCAAAACAGCCCAACCTCCAAAAGCTAAAGACAAAGGGAAAAATCGTCAAGGCAGCAAGACAGAAACGACACCTCACGACAGAGGGAACACATCAAACAACAGCACGGAGGCCAGAAAGAAGGGGCACGCTGTCTCGCCAACGCAGAAAGATAAAAACCGCCGATCCAGAATCCTACATCCAGGAAACTACCATTCGGGGCGAGGGGGAGTCAAAGCTTCTCAGCTGAAGGGCCACCAAGGAATCTGTCACCAGCAGTCCTGTCCTAAAAGAGCAGCTAACGGAGTTCTCCAAAGAGGAAGGAAATAAGGAGAGGAGAGAAGAAGGAATTGTGGAATACCAAAACGGGAGAGAAGCCATGGAAAGAGTAAAAATATGGGTAAATGCATTTTCCTTCCAGCCGACACCCAGCTGCCTCCCGTCCTCGCTCCTTCGAGCCAGCGCCTCCGATGAGTGCAGGTCTCACACCTGCGCTGCGTCCCCAAGCTGACAGGCGTGAGGGCTGCACTGAGACCAGTGGCCCCAAACGGGACGCCGCTGCGGCACCCTGAGGGGGGCGAGAGCCCTCGGAAGCACACCCTGCCCAGCCCGGGTCCCTCCTGCCACACGAGGTGACTGCGCGGTCACACTGGGCACGCACACGTGCCCCAGTCCTGAGGAAAGCTCTGCAGCCGCCACCTCGGTCTCCGTGTGAGGGTATGGTGGCCGGGGAGCAGCAACACGCCCAAAGTCCCGAGATAAATGGTGGCAAACACGAGGGGAAAGGGCTGCCCCGGGTGGCAGTGGCGGAGTGGGCGTGAGACAGGCCCCTGCAGAGCTGGGGAGGCCGCAGGACAGCCGCAGGGGCAGGGAGGCTGGGGGTCCCCCATCTGGACCAGCAGGGTGGGAAGGTCCTGACCCGTTTGATGAAAACACTTACGGCACATAAATACATCTGTTTCAAAGCTGCGCTTGGTGGGGATGATGCTCACCGCTCGCCGCAGGAGGCAGGGGGCAGGAGCCGCGAGGAAGAACACCCTGCCCCCTCCACCTGCTCCTGCCACTCACGGCAGGGTCCGTGCAGGGCGGGGCTCTCAGGGCCTGGGGCCAAGCGGTCGGAAGGGCTGCGTCCGGCTAGGCACTGGGCTCTCGGGGGGCTCCTGCCGGCCCTCACCCGCCAGAGCACTTCGCTGGGCCGGACTGTGTGTCCAAACCGAGTGATTTACGCTGAACACCTGCTCCCTCCTGGGAGTCTGGGTGTGGGGGGCTGCCAGGCAGGGAGTGCCCAGCGAGCAGCCCCCAGTGCGTCCCGGGCTGAGTCTCACAGGGGCTTTCCAGGACGGAAGCGCTGCCCACAGGCCACTGCAGCCGGCACTGCCGGGCACGGGGTGCACTCAGGGTGCCCTGCGGGAAGGAGAGCAGCAGCCCCTGTGCAGGTCCTCCCAGGCCCCGCCAAGGCCGTCGTGAACGCCTTTGCTGCCATGAACCTTAGCCGTGGGCTCCACCACACGTACCCTGAGTCCCACAAGTCTTAGCGAGTCACTGAAACTGGGGGTGGCCTTGGGGACCCCTGGAAGCCGGTCTGCACCACCCGCATCTGCAAAGCAGCAGGCCCCGCCCCGCCCCGGGACCTGTCTGCCCCGGGAGCACCCGGCCCTGCTTGCTCCCACGCAGCAGCGACTCCGGCCACCGCGCCCACCGCGGCTGTCGGGACACAGGTGCTCCACGGGGCCAGACACATGCTGCTCGCCAGCACCCTCTTCCCACGTGCAGCTCCTGGCCCTCAGAAGGAGCTCTGCACCCGACTCAACCCACGGCGGGTCAAAAATATTCAGGAAAACACGATAAAGAACAACGGTGCAACCATAAAAACAATACAAAATTTCTTACTGCAGCGCAGCCGCGGTTATCTACACAGCACCCACGCTGCATACTATTAGGTGTGGCAGGTGACCCGCAGGTGACGGGCAGCACGCGTAGGTCACACGCAAAGACTGCACCACTGCATAGCAGGGACTTGAGCGTCTGCGGGTTTGGGCCTCTGGGAGGTCCTGGAACCCACTCCCCACGGACGCCAAGGGACAAGGGTGTGTTGTCAGAATTGGCGTGGTGAGCCTGGAACTCTGGTTACGTGCCAAGTATGCTGAAGGGACCGGCCACAAAGCTGTCAGCCGGGGCCTGGTGGCAGTTTTGTCCACCCAGGGTCTGCCCTGTCACCGCCCATGAGAAACGAGGCTCTACCTGGAGAGGAGCCAGGCTGGAGCGTGAAGCCAAAACACCCATAGGGCACTTTAGTGACAGAGCCCCGGCAGGTCTCGGGACCCCAGGAGGGATGTCATCTTTTCTGACCATTCACATCTGATGTCATATCACGATCCTCTTCATTCCCCGCACACAGGACGCACCTCCTTCCCCGTACCACTCGGCAAACGTGAGCCGGATGCCAACCATCTGCTGGCACGGGAAGTGATATAACTTCTCTGCCCTGGTCCCAGCCCTGAATCAGCTCAGCCGATGGCGAGAAAGATGCTAGCGAGAAAAACCACACAAGTACAGCGCAACGGACACCGGGAAAAAAGAGAACTACGGCATGGTGGAGGGGAGGTCACTTTCTGGTGTGTGGTCAGGGAGGGCTCCCTGGCAGAGGCAGCACCTGAAATAGGCCTTGAAGGATGAGTAGGAGTTCACCAGGAGGTGAAGAGGGCATAAAAGAAGAAAGCGTGTGGCCCATTTGTGGAACAGCACGAAACGGGTGTGGCCGAGGAGAGAGCGCGAACATGGACCTACACTCTGTTTGTGCCCAAAGGACACCGGCTGCCGCAAGCACTGCAGGGAGGCTCCATGGGGACGTGGACAGACTGGCATCCAAGCGTTGCCATGCGGCAGCCACGTGATGACTGGACCTGTCCCTGTACCTGTCTCTGGTAAAGCAGGGTGAGCGTCAACCTGTTCCCCACAGAGGCTCGGGGTAAAATGGAAACGCTTTAAGGACGCAGGATGTTTCTCCCCTGCGAGGCCCAGGCCGGCCTGGTCAGATCAGCCACCCACGCGGCGTGGGAAGAAAGGAGTGAGTCCCGTAACACAAATCGCCTCACTTACCCAGCATCGGACAGTTTGGAGCTTTCCACGAAATACACACATTCTTTCTTCTTGATGTTTTCAGGAATCCACGAACTCAGATTTTCGTGCTGAGGGGAGAGAGGGCACTTTGAGACACCCAGGCCGTCCTGTGGGCGGCATTCAGACGAGCCCACCCCGCCCTCTCCGGACACACCTGTGCTCCCGCCGAGCCTCAGCCACGCTCTGGGGAAGGGAGTCCAGACTGAGCTCACCCCACGTCCAAGGGCAGGAGCACCCTTGCGAACAGCTCTCAGGGGTAGACCCCAGAGGGAGGAAGGAAGCTATGAAATCATTTGCTCTCGGGCCCAAGTTGAGTGTGCACAGCACTTTACAGTTATGTGTCAGCGCCACCGTCCTCGGGAAGAACGTGGTGTGGTGGAAACACGGGGGCTGAGCAGCAGGGACCTGGCTTCTGCGCCCTCGAGGGAAGGGCAGACGCTACCCTGCCCGCCTGGCAGGGGGACTGCAGAATTCAACGTGCTTCCCACGTGTTTGTGCAGAGGCCCTGGGGGAAGCCAGCCCGGGTGGCCCAGTCAGATAAAGGACGCAAATCACTGTGCAAAGGGAATGGGGGGGTAACAGCTTTCCACGCGCCTCACACAGGACTGCCGTGTCCACCCAGCGACTTCCAGTCAGACCAAGCTTGGGAAACAGTCGTGCAACCCCAGAGGGCCAGCGAACCAGCCACGCAGCACTCTCCCGGGTCGCTTCTCCCAAACAGCCAGCGGACCCTCGGCCCACGCCGGGGGTCGCTGACTGTGCCCCACAAGGGCTCAGCTGACCTGGCCAATGGTGACCTCTATTACCAGGGGCCCGGCTGCAGGCTGGCCAGCCAAACCTACCTTTTCACTGCTACCAAAGGGACCCTGCAGCCTGTGGCTCTTGCTGAGGCTGCTGTTGCTTCGCCGGAGATTAGAGACCGTCCCCAGATCAGCCATCCTCCTGGGCTGCCCCCCGAAGCCCTCCTCCTGCTCGGAGCCCACTTTCCTCAGAGGGCGGGGCTGCATCCCAACTGCCCCGCGCCAGCTTCAGCAGGGCCTCCCCTTGCTGAGTGAGGGGTCTGGGAACAGCGGGCAGCTGCTGAAACAGAAAGCAAAATGAGACCGATGTTCTGAGAGGCCCCAGTCATGTGCTTCCTCTTGCAGAGCCCCCCTCTGTTCCTCATTTGTCCGTCTGCACAATTTCCCGGCTGCCCGAGCTCTGTCCCCCGTGGGGCCCCTGGGCAGACTGGAAGCACGTACACACTGAGGGCCCCAGCACCCATTCATAAGGGTGACAACCTCAGGTCCTTGTGCAGGGCCGGAGGGAGAGCTCCACCCCGCCCGGTGATGCCCAGAGCGCCAGGGCCACGGCAGGAGAGAAATCGCCGCGGCGCTTCACATGCTACCGTGCATGTCTGTGGTTTCGCAACTGTGCGGCTCCGCGCATCTCCTCTTTCCAAACATCTGTTTGCTTCTGTCATTTTCCAGAAAGGAAAAAGAGCCCCCACGGCCCACACAGGAAGTTTGGGGGGTGTCACATCTCTCCACTCCAAGAGACACGGCCGCTAATTAGGACAAATCTCATTTTCTCAAACCCTCCGTGGTTCTGCCGTGGTCTTCATCACTGAAGCCACAGAAAGCCACTGACGATTTTCATCGTTTTACAGATGAGAAAAATAAACGTATGCGAGTCCTGCAGGGCTTCCCGGGCCCACAGCACCCGCGATGCACACACGCGGCAAAGGGCTCTGTCTGTCTCGCCGGAGTCCTGGCTCACGTTCCCCTTTCCCAGACCGCCCCCTGCCCCCAGTCGCAGCAGTTTGCTCAAACCCCAGCTGCAAAGAGGCCCCTGGGAGCTTGTCAAACCCACTCCACTCCCCCCCCCCCCCCCCCCCCCGCCGCACCCCAGGCCTCCCAGGATAGAGCCGGAGCCCCTGTGTGGGGGACAATGGCTCAACCCTCCCTCTCCTCCCACTGCCCAGCAGGAGGGGCCGCCTCAGACCTGACAAAGGGCCCAGCCCACCTCCTCTGGGGTCCTTGCAGCCAGAGTTACACGCTCCATCCCTTTCTTCACAGCTCACCTAAAAGCAGTTTGGGCCGCCCTGATTTGCAGCTAACACGCTCCAAAGCAACTGCCACAGCTGTGTGTGTTGAGAACACTCTGGAAGTCAACGAACTTCCAAGAAGACAGGTGGGTTAAGCCGGCCAGAACATCAGCAAGGCCGGGTACAGGCGAGTTTCCAAATCTGAGCTCTGCACTAGTGTGTCTGGCAGGAGAGGGGTGCTCTGGGGCCCAGGGACGCCAGGAGGGGCATCCACCCCCTTCCCTGTCAGCCACGGGCAGTGCTCCCCACCCCCTCCCGGTTGCAGGGCTGGCGGCTGAAAGACCCTCGCCCAGGCAGAGACGCCAAGGCCAAAGAGAGTAGGTCTCCTAGGCACGGCTTTCTACAGCTGCCACAGGGGCCCAGGACCCCACTCACAGGACCCAGGTGTGCCGGCCGGCGCCCCACCACCCCAGCCCAGAAGATTCACCCGGAGACAGAGTGGACTTCATATGTGGGGCCAGCCTGGCGCACACTGGCCCCCAGGGCGCCCCTCTCTACTTCCCTGGGTAAAACCGCTGCCGCCCCCACCCCTCCCTAGGTTGCAGGGCGCCCTCTGCAGACCCTACAGCCAGAGGCAGGTGAGGGGACCCAAGGAAGTATGGGCAGAGCCAGAGACGGAGCACCGCTGAGTCCCTCATCCGGCCCCCTCGCCCCGGCACGACCGGGTCGCCCAAACCGCAGGGCGTCCCAGGGCAGATGGTGGGTGGGCATCCCAGCCCATGCCGCACCGCACGCTCCTGCACACGCTGGCCGGCACCCTGGCGGCGCCCTGCACCCTGCCGCGCTCCCGCACACCACTGAGCCTGCCCGCACCCGCGCCCCTGCACACCGCTGCACCCTCCCCCGCCCGCGCTCCCCCACCAGGGCTCGAGCAGGCCGCCTGGGTCCCCACACCCGCGCTAGGGCTCGCGTCCCCCGGCCTCCGCCCCGCACCTGCTCGGAGCCGCCCCGCGTCCCGGGGTCACTCGCGCAGCCGCTGTGCAGCACCGCCGCCCGCAGGTCTGGCCGCGCGTGTGCCGCGTGCCCGGCGCAGCCCGAGTCCCGCAGCGCGCTCTGCGTCACCGGCGGAGAGCGCCAACCGCACGTTGCGTCCCGCGCCGACAGGCAGCAGCCAAGGACGAGCAGGGCAGGAGCGGGGAGCTAGCGGGGCGGTGACGCTCTTCACAGGGTCTGGGGTCCCCAGAGACCTGGGACCAGACACTGAGGGGGGATGTTTGCGTTCCCCAAGGTTGGTAGCAAGTGTCAAACCCTGAACCGCCTCAGTGAGGGGACAGGCAGGGCGGGAGTCCAGGGTGGACCAGGGCCTGGGTGAGTCCCTCCCCTATGGGACTTGGGACCACCCCTGCTCAAAGACCTCTGCCCTGTGGCCACCCTCACGCAGCCCTCTGGAGGTGACCCAGAGCCAGGGACCATCCCCAGCGAGTGAGGCAGGACCCCACCCACAGGCTCACGCTGCTCTCCTAACCTGTCACATCAGAGAGGGACAGGAAGAGCGGGAAGATCAAACCCCGGAGCGCCCACCACACAGGTCCTGGCCAGGGGCCCACAGATGTCTCAACCCCACCCTGGTGGCACTGCCCATTCTCTGGCTTGGGGCATGACAACAACCACATTCTGACTCCTGAGAAGGTGACTGCAACTTTCCCAAACCGTCCAGACCACAGGCCACCATTCTTTCGCTCCACAAAGCCACTCTGCCCTCTCCTTCCCGCTGCCAGCCAGCAATGCCGTCCTGGGCCCGGCTGCCCTCAGTGTGCCGGGAAATGAAGGGGCCCTGTGGCCCGTGGATCCCAGGGTGTGGAGCTGCCCCTTGACTCCCGTCCCAGCGGCCACCCCCTCCGCTCCCCTCTGGCTGCGCTGGCCTGTCCAGTCTCCTGCCCGAGCTCGCACTTCTGGGAGGCCCCCGCAGATGAGCCAGCAGCAGTGCGGGGGCCACCAGCAGGAGGACACCCCCCATCTTCCAGCCCGCTGGGGAGGGTCGGGCCCCCTGCGCAGGGCAGCACTTCATCGTTTTTTCGAGACACTTGGATACACACAAACGTGAGCATTCATCTCCTGGCCTCACAGGCCGGCATCTGTGCCAGGGACGGTCTATGCAGCCGCTCTGCCCTGTTGGATGCACCCTGCAGGGGGTGGCATGGCCCCCTGGCCAGGCCACTGCAGCGTCCTCAGACCCTGGCAGCTAGGGAGCACCCGGGGAGTACCCGCTGCAGGAGTTACGTTCTACACAACTGCTGCATCCCCAGAGAGCTATTTCAGACCCTTGGTGACAAGCAGAGGAAGCAGAGACACCGCCACACACATGTCAGCAGAGACCCGTCTGGTGCTCCTCCCCTGGGTGCCTTCTGGCCCAAGAGCCTCTCGTTAACCAAAAACATACCGCAGCACAGTTAATATTTCATAAGAGTGAAAATGCAGAGCCGTCCAGGGCAGGCTGGTGTTTGTTTCCAAGTACCCCAGAGCCGCAGGGAATGTCATTTAAGGCGAAGCAGTTACTGCGCCGACCATCTCTGACGACACATCTGAGCCCATGTTGCCCCCGAGCAGCTCCTGCCTTCCTAGAGAAGAACCACAGGCTTCGCAAGAAGGCCACGTCCCGTCTGCCAGGACGCCGCTGCAGGAGCAATTATGAAATATCCTTGCCATAAAAACAGAGGGGCATTTGGCTGTAAAACACTCACAGACCTTGGCTGAGAGTCGGTTCAAGTTGAGATAAGGGAAATGTGTAGCACAAAGAGTTTTCACTGCACGGGCATCGTGCCCGAGATAAAAAGCCCCTGCTCTGGCAGCAGGGAGGAAACCGCAGCGGGAGAGAAGGACCGTGATCCGACCGCTGTGCGCGGGCACGCTAAGTCCAGGAGCGGAGGGAGGAGGGCAGGTCTGAGGACGCAGCTGGGGCCAGCGACCTTTCTGCACAGGCCAGTGGTAGGTGCCGTAGGCTCTGCCACCACGTGGCCCGGGTGCCACTGCTCACTCTGCTGTCGCAGCGGGAAAGCAGCCACGGGCAACGGGTTTGGGCCACACGGGTCCATTTCCATGCGATTGCCTTCGGCTCTGCCACCCCTGAGACAGCATGGCCAGTCCCTCCTCTTCCTCCTCCTTCTTAGTCTGCTCCATTGAATACGAGGAAGATGAAGACCTTTCTGATGATCCACCTCCACTTCATGAATAATAAATATATCCTCTCTTCCTTAGGATTTTCTTTCTTTCTTTCTTTTTTTTTTTTTTTTGAGTCAGGGTCTTGCTCTGTCACCCAGGCTGGAGTGCAGTGGCATCATCACAGCTCACTGCAGCCTTGAACTCCTGGCTCAAGCGATCCTCCTGCCTCAGCCTCCTGAGTAGCTGGGGCTACAGGCTACAACACCACACTTAGCTAATTTTTCTGTTTTTTGTAGAGACAGGAGCTTGCTCTTGCTCAGGGTGGTCTCGAACTCCTGGCCTCAAGTCATCCTCCTGCCTCGGCCTCCCAGAGTGCTAGGATTACAGGCATGAGCCACCTTGCTCAGTATTTCTTGATAACACCTTTTTTTCTCTAGCTTACTTTATTGTAAGAATAGAGTGTATAATACACATACAAAATATGTGTTTATACTACTGGTAAGGCTTTAATCAACAGTAGGCTATTAGTAGTTAAGTTATGGGAAAGCCAAAAGTTATACTTACATTTTCAACTGCACAGGGATTAGGCACTCCTAACCCCAGCTTTGTTTAAGGGTCAACTGTACAGAAATGGATGGATGTGGCTGTGTGCCAATAAAACTTTATTTACAAAAACAGCAGGAGGCCAGATTTGGCCAGTGGGCTGTAGTTTGCTGACCCTCGGTCTAGAGAAGTGGGCTTTGGTCCAGGGTGACATCCTTGTTTTCCTTCATCTCTGGAGATAACAGATCATCTGCCACATCAACAGCCGGCCCAGGGGACAGCCTGTGACTCAGACCTGAGTGATTGACAGGAGGCACTCTTCCTGCCCCCCCCACCCCCGAAGCAGTTCACACGGGAGAGTACACGGGTGGGCGTGGAGGCGAGGAGAGGGCTGGGCAGGGACCAGGCCGTGCTGACTGCGCCCGAGGCCCCGCCCTGGGCTCCTCAGTAATGTGAGCCAACATCTCTGGTTTGAGCAAGTTTGGGTTGCGGTTGCATTTCTGCTTGTGCTAGGGTTCATTCGGGGAAGCAACCCCCTGAGGAGTGCTACGAAACGAGGAATTTATTACAAGAATTCAATTTACACAACTGCAAGGGGGTGAGGGAAGCAGAAATCCAGGACGGGTTGGAGATGGGGGCAGGTCCCTCAGCAGCCCTCCTGGGTGGGGAGACAGAGACCCCAACACATCCAGCTCTGGACACGGGCCCACCGCGGGCCTGTGAAGGCGGCTGCGAACACTTCTGCCTCTGGGGGTTCGCAGCGGGGGGTGGGGGGGTGCTGGCAGCACAGTGAGGAAGACCCTGGCCGCGTCTGCGCCCCTTCCCCATCTCTGACCAGCTCGGCCCTCCTGTGTGGAGGCCGATCTTCCCCCACCCTCCAGATCTCACGCCAGTTTCTCCCAGGCTCAGGTCTAGCCTGGAGCCACGTGGGGCAGGGAGCTCTGGGAAACACAGCTTGGCCACGGCGACATCCCCAAACCACCATACCTCTACTTATCACTCGAAGCAGCTTTGCTTTACAGTATCCTTGAAGTTGCCGGGACCTTCAACCAGCCCACACCCTGAGCACCCTCTCGGGCAGCCGCCGTGGCGTGCAGGGCTCCAGAAGCACCCACGGGCTGGAACACCACGTGGCCACGTGCTCCTGCCTCCCACCAGTCGGTCCAGGGCTGCCGGCCTCAGGACTGGTCACTGCTCCAAAGTGATTCCTCAGAGGAGCAAGATCCACACGCCCCGAAGTGCCAGGGCCTCCACCTGCTCCGGTCAGACCTTTGGGGGCTCTTTCCTCAGCCCCATCACCTACAAACCCTCCAGGTACAGCCCTCCTGCAGGCAGCCTCACCCCACAGGGCCCCGTCACAGGCAAAGCCCAGACACCACCTGGCATGGCTCACCCTCCACCTGGACTGGCCCTTCACCTTGGCCACACGGTCCAGTCAGAAGCAGGAGGGGCAACCAAGGCCAGCTGGGTCAAACCCAGGAGGAACAGGGCCGGTAACTCCAAAGCCCTCTCCCCAGCAGCCCTGCTGGCATCTCTCACAACCCACCACCACAGGCTCGCCTAGTCTCCCCAGAACAAAAAGGGGGAGCTTGCCAAGGCTTGGCTCCCTTCCATCCACCCAAGGTGGCCTTACTCACCCTCGTGCAGTCTCTGTGTGGGGACTTCTGCACCCTCTCTTGGCTCTTACGGCCAGTGCCAGCCACAGCCTGCTCCTTGGTTCCTAGCAGCTCCCGACGTGGCCCCCAACCGGGATGGCCAGAGGTCCCCTGCAAGCTCGGGCAGCCTGAGCCTGCCGGAGCCGAGCTCCGGTGTCTGCATTTCTCTTAGCTCAAACCTCGTTGGTACAGACTGTTCTCTGCCTGCTTGGTGGCAAAGATGTCAGAGTGTGCTACTCTGAGGCCTCTATTCTCCCAAGTCTCACACTAACCCAACAACCACTATGCCAGCCTGAGCGCAGCACCTTCCTCCTCCCTCAGCCCCTGGGCCACACTCTGCTCCTGGAATGTTTCCTCCATGTAACTGACCCAGAATGCACCTGCAGGCCACCACCAAACCCCTGCTTTCAGTGACCATGGGCTTCAGCATGAGAGCCATCCTCTTCTGCCCTAAAACCCAGGACTCTAATAGGTACCGAGGCGGCTGCAACTAAAGCCAGCGTCTGCTTGAGAGCTCTGACCAGCTCTACCACACGCTTGTGAGCTGACCTTCCTTCTCCAAAAGCAACACGAAATCTCTCTGTGGCCTAGGGAGGCTCATGCATCATTTCTTCAGGGCTCCCTCACCCAGGTGTCAATGAGAGGCTCAGGCCAAGAATCTGACTGATAAACGCCCACAGCAGCCCACAGCCCGGCAAAGGACAAGTGGGACAAAAGACAGCATTGGCTGTTAAACAACCGTGAGAATGTTTTACTTCCCTGAGAACTCCCTGGATTGTCCATAATTCCACTGTGAGGAGGTGAAGCTGTGCTCTGCCGCTGGATCACAACCCCCATCGTGCCATAGGTCCCTCATCCAGGCAGGTCCTCCACTGGTCTCAGGGACACTGGCCTTCAGACGTTGCTGTGACATCCACGGAGAGCAACCTTGGACCTACGTTAAAGAAAAAAATTATTCTGACACTTGTGATGGAAGGCAGACTTTATTCAAGACTATCGCGATGGGGGAGAAAGATTGGGCTCAACTCCAACTACACCCAGGACAGGTGGGGGTTTATAGCCAAGGAGCAGTGTGAGCGGGACAGTGGATAGAAAATTATTAAGAAGAGACAGCAACGTTAGGGAGATTCCTTCTAAACTACCTTAAGAGGTGTTAAATAAAAATTATACGAGGCCATTTTTTTGGACTAAACTCCTACACTAGGATATTCAGACCAGACTGAAAAACAAGAGGCAGTCACTCATGCTAAAGATCTGGCCTTTCCAGAAATCAGGAGAGAAACAGCCAAATTTCCCAAACAGGTCAGTGTCAATTGGCATGATGATGAGGTTCCCCCTGCCTTTAATCCCTACAAAAAAAAGTAACCTGAAGTAACCTGATGTTAACTAGTTGTTATACTTTGCTATTGTTCTGTTTCCATGTTCCCACCTTACAAGTAACTTTGAAAGGACCAGTTCACTTTTCGTTCTTTTTTAAAGCCATTTTCTGTCCATAAAACCAACCTGCTGTGCTCAGCTCATTGGAACACTCGCTCTGTATTACAGAATGCAGTGCTGCCTGATGCTAGAATCACAAATAAAGCCTATTATGATCTTCCAAGTATGAAAGTTGCAGATACCAGGATGAAATCGCTTTTGTCAGACACAGAAAAAACAGAGCTGGGAAGGCCTGAAGGAGAGGAGGCTCAAGCTTTTATGTCTAAGAACTGTTTTCAAGAACTTTCTAAAAACCCCACAAGAAACCCTTTCACATGCTCACGCATCTCCTGCTTTGACAAGGTTTGTCACTAGTCATCCTTCAGGACTGCAGTAACAGATAAGATGCTCTTGGAAGAACATTTGCCCAGTGATAGCGTCTCCACCAATAAACTCACAACTCTGACTTTGAGCCTCTGGAACTAATTAACTGTTTCCAAGCGGCTTATGTGAACTTCTCCCTTTTGGCTAATAAAAGCGTCACTTTACCCTTCCCTCGCAGGATGCACTGGTGGTTTGCCATTCCGTGCTTTCCAGATTATAACCCATACTTCTTACTCCCAAGTAAACTCAACATATTTGGAGATAATTTAGTGTACTTCTTTAGGTTGGCAAAACTTAATGTGGGGGGATTCTTGGTAAAGTCAGGCCAAGATGGTCAGAAACCAAGGGTAGGCAATGAGAACTTCATCAGCGTGGGGGGTGATCAGGTACCCAGTGTCCAGGGTGGGGATGACTTAGCAGTCTTTGCTGAGACTGGGCTGGGCAGGCCAAGTGGAAAAGAGGGCTTGGAGGAGCCTGGCTAAAGCTGGGTCGGGCGGGGTGGCGGTGTCTCCGTCCCCTGTAGATTTGCGGTCCCCACCGCCTGCCTCAATGCAGCTTAGGCCAAATAATGATATTTACGCGGTCACCTCTTGAGTCCTAAAAGGCTGAGACCCTTGTGAGGTCTCTGCTGGGCCTGCCCATGCCCTGGGCACCTGCGGCTCTTCCGTACACTCTGGGAGGGAGGCAGAGGGCGGCGACCTCACTGCCCAGGGCTGCCCTGGACCTTCCTCCCAGAGCGAATCGCTGTGAGGCGGGCAGAGACGCACCCCTCCCCGTCCATGTTTGGCCCGGGTTCACACAGGCCCGGGCGCTCGGCCGCGGACGCGCGTGGGCCCGACACCTGCAGCGCAGCCCGCCCGGCGCCTACGCCCGCACCCCACCAGCTGTAGCCAGCCGCGCGCGTCCGGGGTCGCGCCAGAATCGCGTCAAAACCGGGCGCCCAAGCCGCGCATGCGCAGGACCGGGTCCGAGGGACTGCGCGGGAGGGGCGGTGCCCAGACAGCCTCTGCGCGCTCGCGCAGCCCCGCCTCCTTGTCCGGGGCCAATGGGCTCGCAGGATCCGCCCCTGACGACGCAGGCCCCGCCCTCTAGAGACGCGCGCGGCGCAGCGGTCCCCGGCGAGGGCAGCAGAGAAAGAGGGCCCCGGCCGGGGGTCCGCGCGGCGCGGCCGCCATGAAGTTGACGCGGAAGATGGTCCTGGCCCGGGCCAAGGCCTCGGAGCTGCACAGAGTGCGCAAGCTCAACTGCTGGTGAGCGCCGGGCCCGGGGGAGCAGGGCGCCGGGGCCGGGGGGCGGGATCGGGGGATCCTGGGGGGCCCGGGGAGAACGGGGCGCCGGGGCCAGGTTGGGGGGAACTCCGGGGGCCGCCTCGGGCCAGCCTCTGGGAGTGTCGCCGTGGGCCCAGGGCCTCTGGCGCGGTCACTGCGGTGCTTGCCCCCGAGGGCGGCGCTCTGGACACTGGCCCCTGCGCGCGAGCCCAGCACAGCTGCGGTTTCCCGGAGACTCGCGGGGGCGTTGCGCCGGCGCCGGCGGTGGGAGGCCGGGGAAAGGCGGCTGAGACCCCGGGGCCGCGGGGCGTTGGTGCGGGACTCGCGTCCCTGCCGGCAGGCGACGGGAAGGGCCTGGGTGCTGCGCCCCGCCCCAGCGGGCTCGCCGGCGGGTGGGCGGGTCGCGCTGAGCCGAGGAAGACAGAGCTTCCAGAGGCGGCGGCCTGGAGTCCAGGTGCTTCCTGGGGGTCCGGGCTGAGGGGCTGAGGTGTCCTGTGAACTGGCCGCGGTGTCAGCGCCAGACAAGAGGGTGTCGCTCTGTGTTGATTAAAGTCTTTCTCTATGCCCTGGCACATCTGGTGTTTTGGCCACAATTTCCCTGACTCATTTGCTTTTAAATAATGTACGTCTTTGTTTGGCATGGCTGGCCAGTACTTCTCTAGGCAGAGAGAAACAACAGCCCTATTTCAGGCTTTTAAAGTTTGCTTCATAAGTTGCATGTTTAGCCTTTGAACTTGACCTCCTATAAAGACTCCCTTGTTTACATCCATGGGGGAAATTAACCTTCTGCCGAGAAGGAGTAAATCATTTTGTGTCCTACAAATGGAGCAACCCCTACTGCTCCTTAGTGTGAAAAGTACCCTCCAATCATCAAACATGTAGTTATGTTGAAAATCAACCAAAAAACAGTTTTTGACATTTTTGCCAGTTATCTGGGCAACCTTCCTTTCTGACTGTGTCATCAAAATCATAGAATCTTAAGGTTTTAGATAGTCATAATTAATGTTTGGAATTTTTGTCTTTAATATACAAAATTAAAGTATGTGTGTCTTTTCTTCCCTCAGGGGTAGCCGTCTCACAGACGTAAGTACTGCATTGATCTTCTCCAAATGGCCCCAGTCCCCAAAGTTGTAACTTCTTCCCCCAGAGGACTGCAAAACCCACAAAGCTGCACCCGTCAGTTCTGTCCCTGCCTTAGCAGTTTTTGTAACGTAAAACCACTCACGAAACAATTCTGCGGTGCCCAAGAGTATTTTGAAGTTCCTGTAAACAATCCTGTAAATGAAGCGCTGTTTGTCACTTGCTGGTCGTTTGTCACTTGCTGCTCTCACTCACAGAGGGCAGCAGAGTCGGAAGTTCTGACCTGGAGGGGGTCCCAGGAGGGTTGGTCTTTCTTCCTTAAGGAGAAGAAGGCCTCCCTAGAGCGTCCTCACTTCAGCTCACTTCTCGGTCAGATCCGGCCCCCTGCCCCCGCCCCCTCCAAGGCAGGCAGAGACTGAGTCTCCTGGGGTCGGGGACTTGCGCATGTGGGTCTGTAAAGAGATTTTTCTTTTTCTTTCTTTCTTTCTAAATCCTAGAATGAATATCCCCAACTTACACAGGGATTTTGTGCCAATCTTTCACTTTTTAATATACTTTTGTTTTATAACTCATACTCTACCTCTCCTTACAACAAAACTAAACGTGGCTGAGTCAGTACTAGGCTAGTCCAGAAGAGCCTGGACCCAGAGCGCCTGGACCTACTCTGCCTCGTGCTGTGGCTGAAATGTTGCATATTTAGCAGCAAAAGCACAAAAGCACACGTGAAGCCTTCTGACCGTCCTGTGAGCTTGGTGAGGTCAGGGGCCTCCCTGCCCAGCACGTGGCAGGCTCTCACATAGTCGGGGAATGTGGCGTTCAGCAAGCTTACAGGTCACCAAGGCTTTCTGGACCATCCCGAGCACCCAGCCGCTCGGTCCCACTGAGTTAATAGGACAAACGTGGTCTGAGGTCCAGTTTCAAGCCGTCTCCCTTTTGGCCCAGCTCTGTTGGCAAAAAGGGAACTTCTGTCTTTTCCTTATACCTCAGGGACAGCAAGAAGAAAGGCTGTCCCAGCATGGGGGCGTTGAGGTCCCCTGCCTGGTGTCCTCTGAGGCCACCTGAAGCGGTGAGTGCTCTGTCACTGCTGGCACTGGGTAGCAATGGTGCTGTTTAAATTTTACGCGGCGTGCGAGCCACGGTGAGTACACACGCTGCTCCTTCAGTCTGAGGGACCGCCTGGCTGCGGAGTGGCGTGTGGCGCAGAGCCCAGCGTTCTCACAGGTGTCCACCTGAGCCCTGGCTGAGCAAGGCCACTCCCCTTGGCCCCTGGCACGGAGTTGACCGTGGCTCAGACACAGTTCTGTGCTGGCCTGACAGAAGTGTCATCGCGACACCAGTGCTGAGCGGTGTTCCAGTCACGTTTTCTTCCCTCCTAGATTTCCATATGCCGGGAGATGCCCAGCCTGGAGGTGGTCACTCTCAGGTACCCAGCTCACGTCCCTCCCTTGGGGCCCAGTGCTGTGCGATGACCTGCAGACCCCCGCACAGTCCGGGAAAGAGAGAGCCTGGCCGCCGTGGCCCCTGCGTTCCACCCTCCTCCTCAGGGCCCCACTGGGCGTCCCTGACTGTCCTTGGCCATCCCTGCAGTGGGCAGGGCCCTCTTAAGGCTGAGCAGAGGCTGGCCCTGGGACGGAGAAGGCCCCGGAGAATTGCCGCGTAAGGCCGGGTGGCAGTCCTCCATGATGACATCAGGGGCTTTGGTCCCAGTGCCCTGGGCGGGAGCAGTGAAGGCACAGGGCTCGGGCGGGCTCCTAGTGGAAAGGAACCTTAGTTTTGCTCTCGGCCTCATACTGAGATGCTGAGTGAAATAACGTATGTGAAATGCAGAGCTCAGCATGTGGCACCAAGAACCTCGTTAACAAGTGAGTGTTGAGTGTGGTGGTGCGTCCCCAAGGGGAGAACGAGGACCCTTCAAGGCGCGTGGCAGATAGCAGTGCCCTCCCGAGGGATGCTGCAGGTGGACGGCACAGCACAGGGTCTCTGGCCCTTGGGAGCCGCCTTTGAGCCTCGCGCCATGAGTGGCTCCGCCTGCTTGTGGAGGGGACAGGTCCCCACAGCCTGCTGGTTTACACCTTAGGGCTCTGCCGCGTGCTTCCTTGCGCTTTGCTGTTTCTTTGATGTGTGTACATTTCTGCACATGGAAATTAAACCCATATCCTTTGTTTCTTCTGTATCGTGAGATTTTGGAAGTTCAGCGCTCAGTCCTGTGTGACGTGGAGCTTGCTTATATTCTTTGCTGTGTGTTCTGGCCTCTGCCTGCTTCAGGGCAAAGTGTCCCTTGGGAGGCCTTGGTTTCCTCACCTGTGAAAGACGGGCAGGTGGGCACAGGCCCCATGAGGCCTTTTTCTGGCATTTATGATTGGGAGGAGACCTTGGACGCCCAAGCCCTGCCAGCCACCAGCTGTGTGGGTCTCCACGCAGCGTCAACAGCGTGTCCAGCCTGGAGCCCGTGAGCCAGTGCCAGCGCCTGAGCGAGCTGTACCTGAGGAGGAACTGCATCCCCAGCCTGGCCGAGCTCTTCCACCTGAAGGACCTGCCGCACCTCAGGGTGCTGTGGCTGGCCGAGAACCCGTGCTGCGGCGCCAACCCACACCGCTACCGCATGACCGTGCTGCGCAACCTGCCCAACCTCCAGAAACTGGACAATCAGGGTAGGCGTCCGCGGCCCGCAGGGTCACGCCGGCACACCCGCCCACCTGCACTGTGGGCACAGGCCCTGACACCGAAGTTCCCTGTCCCTCTCTCGTCTTCTCTGCAAATTCCTGGTCTTTCGAGAACAGCTGTCCCCTGTCTAGAGGCTCCTGGAGGAGCTGTTGCAGGTCTGTGCTTCTCCTTCCGGAAGCGGCCGCGCAGTCGGCACCTGCACGCAGTGCTCAGCGCGGGCACGGTGTCGGGCGCCCCCACCCCGTGAGCAGGCACAGCTTGGTGCTGTGTCTCTCCCGTCGTCCCCTGAAGCGCAGTGCCGCTCTGCACACCGTGCGCTGTGCCCAGCGAGGACGTGTGTGTCTGGCCTGCCCAGCAGCGTCACGCTGGCCCACAGGGACCAGGCGGGCTCGGCTCCACGGGCCGCAAACCTGGGGCGCCGGGGCCATCGCACAGTGGTGCATGTGGCTGGCACGCGCCAAGGCCGCTCTGATGTCCTTCCTCTGTCCTCCCCCAAGCTGTGACGGAGGAGGAGCTGTCCCGCGCCTTGATGGAGGGAGAGGAGATCACCGCCCCGGGCAGAGAGGGCCCTGAGCAGCTGTCCTATGTGCTGAGCTCCATCAGCTCCGCCGCGGAGACCGGCCGGGACCCGCTGAGCTGCTGCGAGGAGGAGGCAGAGTGAGGCTCGGGGCAGCGGGGCCTCCCACAGAGGGTCAGAGGGGGCTTCCTGTGGTCTGCGTCTCCGGGAGTGGGGGAGAGGGTTGTCTAGGACGGCTGTTCCTTCTCTGTGCTCCCCGGGAGCGACCCCAGTCACCCTGCAGTAGTGATTTCAGTGGCATCTCCGTGTCTTGTCGGCTGCAGGGGAGCAGGGGAGCAGGTGAGAGGCGCCGGCCAGCTCCTGTAGCCCTGGGGGGAGCTTGTGCAGGAGCAGGGAGGGCCTCTGGGGGGGCCGCAGCCTGGAGGCCGTTCCCAGTTCGATGGTTAGCGGGGCGCGTGAGAGCCCGAGTGTGCCCCTCGGTGTGGCCGCCGAGCTGCCTTGGGCCGGAGGGGCAGGGCCTGTGGAGCCGACCCACACAGCGCCCGGAGCGCGGCTCGGGACTCTGCGGGTAGTTGGAGCAGAAACACGTGGGGCGTGTTGTAGAGACAGTTCTTCGGAGCAGCCCCAGCGCTGAGTGTTTCCCTGCAGTGTGGGGGCCGAGGGATGTGACCTCTGAGGGGAGCAGCTGCTGTCTAACGCACAGGCTTCGGCTCCGCGGGCAGCACTGGCGTGGCACCTCCCCCACTGGCCCCCGCAGCCCTCGCGTGCGGGAGCGCCAGTGCCCACGGTTCAGGGCTCTCATTTGTGTGTCTCGGTGCCCCTGCCCCCGAGACCTGGGCAGAAGGTGTTACCGTTAGTGGGGACCCCAGAGTGCAAGGAGGTTGCCCCCAGGGAGGAAAGATAAGTAAGTGCTGGGGCCACCATCCCATGTGCTCGGGCTCCCTGAGCTGCCCAGGTGCCATCTGGAACGTCCCCACCCACTGCAGTCGGCCTCCCTGCGCGTCCCCCACGTGCTGGGGTCGGGGAAGCCCACTGGTATGACTCGGAGTCTCCTCCTCGTGGGCCGTGAGCTGCAGGTGTGGTCTGCAAAGGTGACTGGTCCTCGGCCCCTCTGACCCGTGCCCACCTTCGCTGTCCCCCCTCACCAGCAGCGTCCAGGGCCAGCTCCGCCTGAAGGCCCCTTCCCGGGACCAGTTTCCTTCCTTCTTGCAGAGGGACGTTTCGAACAGTCACAAGAATAGGGTGAGTGGCAGGGGCCACCCTGCCAGGTCCTGCTGCTCCCTCTGCCCCACACTTTCCTCCGTGTCCTGTCCGTGGTTCCTGTGCAGCTGGCTGCCTGGAGGCCCGTCCCTGAGGCTGTTCCCTTCCCGGGTTGGGCCGGGCCCCGGGCCCCGTGGTGCGCAGCAGCCCTGTGCTGCCGGGGCTTAGTAGCGTTCTCTGCCCCCAGCACGTCCTGACCGCCGTCCTGCTGCTGCTGCGGGAGCTGGACGTGGAGGGGCTGGAGGCCGTGCAGCGGACTGCGGGCAGCCGGCTGCGGGCCCTGCAGGAGCAGGAGCTGCCGGAGCAGGCGGAGTGACTGTCGCCAGGGCCCAGAGTCGCTGGGCCTCCACACGGACCCCAGTGTCTTCCTCCAGCACCTGGGAGCTGGAGGGCCACGGCCTTAGCCCCACACAGGAAAGCCGGCCTCGGTTTGCCAGGGCCGAGGGCAGGAGGGTGTCAGGTGTCGGGTGCTGGCTGGGCGGACCCGGCCCTGTGCCCGGGGCTGAGAAGGAGCCTGGGCCCGGGCTGGCGGAGACACCTGCCCACACCGGGGCGTCCCGGGACTCTCCTGTGGTGGGGAGCGTCGGGGCTGTCCTCCACGGGAGGGCTTTTCGGGGCATCCTCCCTAATAAAGTGTTCCTAAGTCTGAACTGGAAGCAGACGTTCCCCAAGTGGCAGGCCCGGCCTTGACGTTCTTCCTAAAGGTCAGCGCCGTTTCTCGGCCCGATGGGGGACGTGACCGTGAGCGGTTTTGCCCACATCAGTCCTTAGTCGTTGGATGGGTCTGTCGACCAAGGAGACCCCAGAACAACAGGCTGCCCGGGGCCCTCCTCGGCGGCTGCGGCCCCGCTGCCGGGGAAGGAGGTTTTCGCAGCAGCGCAGGGACGCTGCTCTTCCTGCCTGTCCACGGAGGACGCCGCAGCGGCGGGGCAGTCCCCCCCGAGCAGGGCCGTGGGGGGCAGCCGGAGCAGGGTCCAGACGCTTTCCTCTGGGCAGAGGATGCTGGGATGCAGGTGGTGCCCCCGGAAACCAAGGGTGCGTTCACGTGAAAGGAGGGGAGTGCGGCCGTCGCGCCTTCGTGGAGAGGACCCAGCTCTGGCTGTGCGGGGTGGGGACTGGGGCAGGACAGCGGTGACCTTCCTCCCGCGTGGGGCCGGGGCCCAGTCTCTCACACGGCCACGTCCATGCACAAGCTGAGAGCACGGGCTGTGTGTAGCTGCACGGACCACGGAGCCAGGGCCGGAGTGACAGCGTCTGGAAGGCCACTCGCTCTCCTAAGCTGCTGTTTGAAGATGAAGCTACACTCGTGGTACAGCCGTTTTCAAAACGGTGGCCACTGTACGCTGGCCCTGGGCGAGCCCAGGGTGAAGACAGGCGGCTGATCCACCTGCCGGCTATTTCAGGTCAGGGGTGTGATCTCAGCGGTGGGAAGCCAGGAGTTACCACGCTGGGGACGCCTAGACGGAAGGTCGCGGGCCTGCATCTGTGCCTGCTCGCCAATAAAGCGCTGTGTTTGAGAACCAGTGGGGCTTCTATGCATTGGGGGCCGCCCTCCCCTCCCCCCAGCACAGACCCCCAGGTGCCATGGGGCCCACGCTGGCCTCCGTCCCACCCCACACCTTCCCACCGTAGTTGGGGGCTGTTGTGTTGGACCCGCAGGTGAGCAGCCTGCCCTCGGCCCCTAACCCGCCCCTCCACTGCCCCCTCCACCCGAATTGGCACCCCCGGCCGCTCCCACTCAGCACCCTTCTGACACCCTCAGGCTGCTCGCGTGCCTGCCCATCCTCCCCAGGGCCCGCATCGTTCTGGCTTTGACGCCCCTCCGCAGTCCCCACCCCGACTCCTCTCCAAGGAGCCCCAGGTGGGTGTGGGCCCCGTGTGTGTCCTGTTAGCCCCGTCCACAGAGGAGAGGATTGAGGCCCAGAAGGACACGGCCGTTGGCCAGAAACGCTGACCCCCTGCGGCCAGAAGTGGGCCCAACCCACCTGTCCTCCCAGGAAGGAGGGCGGCCAGTCCGTGCCACAGGCGTCACCTAGGGGTGCTCACCTGGCATCACCAAGGCCAGTGGCTGGTGGGCAGCTGGGCGGCTCCAGCACCGAAACGGCAGGACGAGCTGAGGGGTCCCCCCAGAGCTGAGTCCTAACCCCCGAGTGTGGCGCAGACTGAACCTAGCCGCAGCCTGCCAGCTTGACACCCCCCCCACCGGCTGTGTGACCAGGGTGGGGGAAGCGGGTGTCCCCACCGCAGCCTCTCGGTCTCCTCTGTGGGCAGCACCCCCAGGGTCCCCACTGTCAGGTGGCCCGGGCCCTCCCCGCACCCTCTCTGGCCTCAGTACCCTCCCTGCAGCCTGAGTTTGCGGAGCAGAACCTGCTGCTTCCCACCGCGTGTCCTGGGGGTCTTGGGGACCCTGGCTGCTCCTGTTCTGCTGACTGGTGGTCTTCCAGGGCGGCAGGAAGGGAAGGGTTTCTCCAGGTGGTGGGGTATTTCCGATTTTGTGCCCACACCCAGGCTGTCCTCAGTCCTCGGGAGGACACTGTGGTTCCCAGTGACGGCTGGGAGCACTCGTGTGGCTTCTGCCCCAGAGGGAGCCTGCGGCACACTGGGGTGGGGACTCTGGAGTCCAGGCAGGTGGACGTTAGAGAAGCAGCAGGGTCTCTGCGGCTGTGTCCTTGAGGACACTGACTCCAGAGAAGGACACAGGATTCCCCAGGCGCAGCCACCCCAGCACCCCCTTCCTGGGGAGCGGCCCTGGGGAGCCTTGGCTTCTGAGGGGCACGAGCCAGGGCATGGGAACAGCCTGGGGTGTAGAGCGGGTGCCCCGTGTGGCGTTGGCTGAATTCCTTTCCCCAGCCAGGAGAGGGCTGGGGCTCCGAGCAGCCTCTCCGGGTGACACACACATTCTCCTGCTGGCCTGCACCCACACCTGCTCCCCTACCCAAGACCTCACCCACACCTGCACCCCTACCCAGGACCTCACCCACACCTGCACCCCTACCCAGGACCTCACCCACACCTGCACCCCTACCCAGGACCTCACCCACACCTGCTCCCCTACCCAGGACCTCACCCACACCTGCACCCCTACCCAGGACCTCACCCACACCTGCTCCCCTACCCAGGACCTCACCCACACCTGCTCCCCTACCCAGGACCTCACCCACACCTGCACCCCTACCCAGGACCTCACCCACACCTGCACCCCTACCCAGGACCTCACCCACACCTGCTCCCCTACCCAGGACCTCACCCACACCTGCTCCCCTACCCAGGACCTCACCCACACCTGCACCCCTACCCAGGACCTCACCTACACCTGCACCCCTACCCAGGACCTCACCCACACCTGCTCCCCTACACAAGACCTTACCGACAATTGAGGGCCCTGCTCTCACTGTGCTCGGTGCTGGGTACTGGGGGTGCTGGAATGCTGGGGATAGTGGGATGTTGGGTGCAGGGGTGCAGGGTACTAGATGCTGGGATGCTAGGTGCTGGAGCACTGGGTACTGGGATGCTGGGTGCTGGGCTAGTTGGCCTGAGCCAGCTTGGAGGAGGGCCTGAGTGTGGACATGTGGGGGAGGTGAGGGGACACATGGCTCTGCAGGAGGATGTGGCTCCCGCCCCCTGTCTCTGCAACACTCGACACTAGCCAGGGTCTCCCCCAAGGTGTTTGCACACTTCTGAGTCCCACCCTTCCAGCACGCATGCACACGTGCACACATGGGCCTCTGGGCCTCATGGACTTGTCTCTCCAGTCTCTTAGGACAGAGGTCCAGATCATCAGCATTGTCTCCTTGGATGACTGGCCTGTCCCCAGCCTGTCCCAGAATGTCCCGCTCGTGGCAGGCAGGATGGACCAGAGGGCCCCAGAAACGAGCAGCCAGGAGGCTTCAGGCTCAGGAAAGAGGGTCCCAGCTCCCACTTGCTCCCTAGAGCCTCCAAGGTGGCCCAGGCCCACCTAGGAGACCCATGACCCAGGGGCCTCCAGCATGGCCTACAGGCCCCTCAGGGCCAGGGTCTCCCCTGAGAAACCTCCTGGGTCCCCAGACCACGTCCTGAGGCTCCACTCGAAGCTGAGGGACAGGGAGCTGCCCTCGTCTGTCAGCGCCCGGCTTCCTCGGTGGTGGGAGGGAGCGTGGACTGGGCGGCACGCAGAGCTCCGTGAACTTCCAGGCGTGCGGTGAATGGGGTCCTGACGGGCAGTTTGGCTTGGGGGTGCAGGGGTGCCGAGGTTTTGCATTCCCAGCGGGTGCACACCACCTGGTGGAACTCGCCCGCTACCCCAGTGGGGACGTATCTTCCTGGCTGCCTGCCTGCCCGCTCCCCACCTGTGCTCCCCCTGAGGGTCTCCTGGGCGGCCGACGCAGGTCAGCACCAGCCCACGGCTCTGAGACCCCCCGCGGCCTGTCTGGGAGCATCTGGGGCCAGACACGGGGCCTGGGAACCAGGCTCAGAAGCCCCCGCGGTCTGGAGGACTGAGGCTGCACCCTCCGCCCCATGGAGCAGGGCCAGGGAGGGCTCAGGTCACCCTGGTGACCCTGCAGAGGGTCACGCTCTGGCTAGTCCTGAAGAGTGGCCCAAAGGGCTCGTGTGCCTGGGACCCAGCCAGCCCTGGGGGGCAGAGGACCCCACAGCCTGGGGGCTCCCACCCAGCCTCCCACCCTGGTTCCGCAGCCGTGCTTCCAGGGGCTGTTGAGGTCTACGGTCAGGGTGTGTTTATTCTAGAAAAGGTGACAAACTGCTCAGCCACAGTGGCAGGAGAAGGTCACAGTGAGGACTGAGGGGCACGGCCCCTTCTCGGCGTGGAGACCTGGGCCCTGGCAGCCTGTGGGCCAGTGAGGGTGGGGCCGCTGGTGTGGGGGGAGGCTGAGGGCCCCACGGGGTGCCAAGGCTGCGGGCAGCGGCGTCCACGCACCGACAGCCCACGTCCCCTGGGCAGGAAGGTGGGTGCCGCGGGGGCGCTGTGCTCAGGCCACGGCAGGCTGGCCTCACAGCGGGTGGCCTCGGTACCAGGGACGGGGGCTGGCACGGGGGTATGGGGGAGGCCAGAGGTGGTGGGCACGGGGTGAGGGCACGGCCCGCGGCCTCAGAAGCCCTTCTCGATGCTCAGGGTGCTGCGGGTGACGTGCTCCAGCTCCCCGGACACGTAGGCGGCCAGGCTGATGCAGTAGTGCGCCAGCATCTTCAGCATGAGCCGCAGGCTCAGCCACCACTGCTCCCGCGGCATGCGGTGCCTGCGGGGGCGGGGCCGGGTCAGGCAGCTCCTCGGCCACCCCCGCCTGCGCGCCCGCCCTCTGAGCGCCGGCAGTGGGGGCGTCCGGGACGTGTCAAGGGCACAGAAGAGGGGTAGGGCCCGACGTGACCAGTCCTGCCTGCCCTGCTTTGGTCACACCGCACGCTGCCCTGTGTCGGGGCAGAGGACCCAGGCCAGACCCCTGCCCTCCACACCCTGGCACGGACTCCGGGCGTGGGGGCCGGGGGCCACATGGGGTCACGGTTTGTGTGGGGCCTGGCCCCTGCCCCTGCAAGATCTGCCAGCCCCTCAGCCTCCAGCCCTCCAAGTGACTTTGGTGGCACTTACTCGAAGTCGGTGTCATTCTTGAGCTCCGTGACAGGGCTGAAGGCCACGGCCTTCTTCTGCAGGCCGATCACACAGGCCGAGTCGGGGGAGTTGGCAAACACCCGCCCTGCGGACACAGGCACGTGCTGGCCCCACCCCAGGGCCCCTCGGCGGGGACAGTGGGGCCTCGGGGCCACCCTCCCCCGACATACCCTTGCGGTAAACCGCCCGCAGCTTCTCCGACATCCAGAGCATGGCCTTCACCCCCAGCTTGGTGCCGTAGTTCCGGTCAAAGGGGGTTGGAGCACCGCCCTGGAAATAGGCACCCCACATTCCGGCGCCGGCCAGGCTGCCAGGCCGAGGGGAGGAGGAGGCCCGGCCCTGACGCAGACGGGGTGCCCATGCCGGCACACGAGCCGCAGCGTGCCACGCCAGGCCCACATGGTGAGCCTCCGGGCAGCCTCTGGACACCCATCCCCTCCTGTCCATGCCTGGAGGCCCCAGCCTGGAAGCCACCTCCAGAGGCCAACAGAGGCCACCTCAGCTGTCTTGTCACCGAGTGGGGTGGCCCCTGGACCCCTGCATCTGGCAGGCCGTGGTCCCACCACAGACCTCGTGTCAGGCAACCCTCCCTGGCTCAGAAACCCCACGACGCAGGCTGCCAGCGGGCGCCAGGAGGCAGAGGTGGGCGCGGGGGGTCGTGGGAGACTGGGCCGCCTGGCGGGGGATGGGGAGCTCGGCTCGGGGGCCCGAATGCCCTGCTCTGGGCCCCACCCGCCCCTTCCTAGAGCTGAGGCCTCAGCCACACGCCGTCCGGGGTGTGTGAGAGCTGGACGGCCACGAGGAGGGCCTGGTGTGAACGCACTGTGTGTGAACTGGTGTGAGTGCACGTGTGTGCGTGGTCAGCAAGGGCCGTCCTCCTGGGACCCCTGGCCGCAGGCACAGATGCAGTGGGTACCAGGGACCCACCTTCCAGACCCGCACGCCCGCCTGTACCTGCTGCAGGTGGCCCAGCACGTTGGTCCTGCAGTCGAAGACGCCCTTGCCCTCCGACGAGTACAGGTTGTACAGGAAGTCCGTGGTGTAGTGCTCGTGGCACTTCTCGTTCCTGCACAGGGCACCGGGGCCTGGTTGGGGGCGTCCCACAGGCCAGGCCACCAGGCCGCAGCTCCCAGGAAACCTGGACCCCCACCCACCCTTTCAAAGGCCCGGCCTTTTCCTGCCCAGCTGCCCTGGGTGGCCCTGCCCCCAGCCTCACCGGAGCACCAGGCCCCTCTGGATGTCCGTCTTCATCTTCTCTGTCATGTGCTCCACGTTGGTCTGGAGGGGGGACGCAGGTGCCGGGGAGGCTGAGGGGGCCTGGAGGGGTGGAAAGGACAGCCGGGGCGCCCAGCCCCCAGCCCCGCCCCCCGGGTCCCGTGTGCCTCAGGAGGGGCCGGGCTCACCTTTAAGTCATGGATGTTGAAAGGGTCCTCGAAGACGTAGGCGGCGTCGGCCCCCACGGCAATGCCCGTCACCGTGGCCAGGTAGCCGCAGTAGCCCCCCATGGTCTCCACGATGAACACGCGGCGCTTGGTCCCCGAGGCCGACTGCTTGATGCGGTCACAGCTCTGGGGGCCGAGAGGGTCAGGGTCCTCTATGTGCCCGCCCTCCCCGGCGGGTCACAGGACACTGCCACCCTGCGGGGACCTGTGTCTCTCCAGGCCAGCCTCGGGCTTGACTGAGGATCGGGAGGTGGCGGCTCGCACGCCCCACGTGCAGACGGAGCCGGCGGCGCCAGGCGTGGCCCCCGCCCCAGGCCACACAGAATCCGGGGTTCTCCACCACAGGCGATCCCGCCCCCAGGGACAATGGACCTGCCCAGAGACACTCGGGTGTCACGACAGGGCAGGGTGCCCAGCACCTGGGGGGCAGAGGCAGGGGTGCCGCTGACGGGCTGTCCCCGCCGCGGGCCAGGTGCACCCTGAGCGTCCAGGCCTCATCTGTGACCAGGGCGGCCCTGCCACCCAGGGGTCACCAAGGGGGCACACGCATAAGCGAAAGCTGCCCTGCAGAGGCCGGTGATGATGTGACGCGTGACGGCTTCAAAAGCACGGTTCAGAGTGTGGAAAGGAAAACCGGACGTTGAAGACAAAGTTTGAAAGGGAAGCAGAGCGAGCTGGCAGGTTGCGGGACGCGAACCCCGAGGCTGAGACGCAGCCGCAGACGGGGCGGGGGAGGAGCGCCGGCAGCACCTGCCCGCGGTGGGCAACGCAAACGCCGAGACGGGCAGGCGCGGGACAAAGTCTCCACACGACACACGCAGGGCCACGGATGTGCAGAACCACGTGCAGCTGCCGTGGAAACGGGCCCCACCTTCCCCCTCGCAGGAGCAGAGACCAGACGGGCCCCCCCTGGCCGGGGGCAGGGCCACGCTGTGCCCCACGGCCCGCTGCCCGCTCGTGCCGCCCCTACCTCCATGGCGGCGTTGACGGCGGTGTCGGAGCCCAGGCTGAAGTCGGTGCCGGGCACGTTGTTGCTGATGGTGGCCGGGATGACGCACATGACGAGGCACAGCTCCTCGTAGCGCCCGCGCGCCTCCACCAGCTGCAGCACCCCCTCGTAGGCCTGCGGGCGGCACAGGCTGCGCTCTCCCTGCCGCCACCGCCCGCCACCCGCGTGCCCGCGCCGGGCCGGGGCCAGGGCCCTGCCGGCCTGTGTCCAAGGACCCTTCCAGGGAGACTGGACCCTGACAAGGGCCAGGGGAGCCCCCACCTGCTCCCACCCCAGATCAGCCCATGCAGTGCGCTCGGCCCAGACATCCCACGGCACCGGGCACGGGCTGGCCAACCACAGCGTCACTTAGGTAACGTCCTCCGAGACTTGGAGCTCCATCTCCGCCTCCTGCTCCTCCCCTCCCCTTCCTCCTCCTCCTTTCTGTCCTCCTCTCCCTCCTCCTCCTTCCCCCTCCTTCCTCTGATTCCCCTTCCCCCTTCCTTCCTCTTCCTCCTCCTCCTTTCTGTCCTCCTCTCCCTCCTCCTCCTTCCCCCTCCTTCCTCTCTGATTCCCCTTCCCCCCTCCTTCCTCCCCCTCCTCCCCTTCCTCCTCCTCCCCAGCACCCTGGGTCATTTGAACCTCGTGAAGCTTTCAGGAGAAGGTACAACACACGCCCAAGTCAAAATACTGCACTTGAAAACACTGATCCCCATGGCCCCTGCCTGAGGCCAGCGGACGCGTGGGTTTTCGTGAGGGGCCTCCTCAGTGGCCCCAGGCAAGGGAGACATCTCAGGTCTCTTCGTCCCCCGAGGGCAGCCCCTCACCTCAAACCCACCGATGACCAGCAGGGCATGGATGTTGTAGGCGCGGATGTTTTCCACGATGGACTCCATGTGGCCCTTGGGCAGCGTCCTGCAGGCAGAGACACGTCTGTGTGAACACACAGCGTCCAAGGACATATGTCCAAATCGCAGCTGGTCACGGAAACACATGCCATGGCCACTCCAGGGCCATTAACCAGTCGCCGAGATGCCCCGGGAGCCACGCAGAGAGGGACACAGAGGCGCAGGCTGTGCGCAGCCCGGGAACCCCTGGGGTCCTCGCCGGGCACGGAGCCCCTCCCCTCCCGCTGGGCTACTGTGGGCATCTCTGCCCGCCCGAGGCTTCCTCTCCCCACACAGCAGCAGGAGGGGACACGCCCCAGCCCCTGCAGCCACGCAGGCTTGGAACAGGGCAGCGTCCCCCAGAGTCACACGGGGTGACTGTGCCCTCCCCACGCCCAGCCCATGGGGTCTCAGGCCCACCCACAGACCACCGGGCCCTGGGATGAAAACCGCCCGACGGACCCACAGCCAGAGCGACAACCAGCCCCTGCCCCTGCCTCCCTGGCGCAGAACGCCCGCCCTGCACAGGGGACCGGGAAGTCCCGGCAGGACGGTGTGAAGCCTGCTCTGGGCAGCCCACCAGCCAGAAGAGGGGCTGAGCCCAGGGCCACAGGGCTGGTCTCCCCTGGCCACCCCTGCCCCTCAGGCCTGGACACCGCGCCAGACCCTCCCGCCCCCAGCGGCCCGCGCCCACCAGCTCACCTCTTGGTCCCCAGCATGGAGCCGCCACGCCCCAGCCAGCCGGCCACATGGTGCCAGCCCACTTCCTGCACCTGCCGGGGGGAGGCATGGTGTCACCGATTCCTCCCAGGTGGGGACCAGCCTGTGCTTGCAGGCAGGGGCCGTGATGGTGCTGCCACCTGGCCGCAGGGAGAGCTGGGTCCCCGGGCCCAGGTGGGCACTGCCACACGGACCCAGCCCTTGGCCTCCATTGCCAGGCAGCTGGTCCCTTCCAGGGGGCCGCTCGGGGACTGCACATCGTAAGCCCTGAGTCCTCATGCGTTTGTGACAGTCTGTAGCTACGCTACAAACAAACCAGACAACCGCAAGCCCCAGCCACCGCAGGCGCCCCCGTCACAGCCGCACCCACCTGACCCTTGGCCAGGCCTTCAAAGCCGTCATGCACGACGTACACCGTGTGGCCCTGGGAAATGCCAGTGCGCACCGCCGAGCGCACGGCCGCGTTCATGCCGGCCGCCGGGGCGCCCACGTTCAGGATGGCCAGGGAGAAGTTGGTCTGCGGGGGGAAGCGGCGGAGAGAGCGTGAGACGCGGGCGCGGAAGGACCCGCTGGCCGGCACAGGAGCCCAGCAGGCGGCCGGTTCTGGAAAAGGGGCCGGTTCTCCTGTCAGCTGCCCTGGGAATAACGAGTATCTGCCCTGCTGATGCCGGAAGGTTCCGGTGAAGACCAAGTGAGCCATGGTGCGAGCCTGGCACACAAAGGGCCACGTCCCCAGGCAGAGGCAGTGGTCGCTGTTGTCAAGCCAGGCTCATGGGGCATTTCGTGGCTCTGAGCCAGCGTCAGCACCTGCTGCGAGGGTCAGCTGTCACCTGTCCTCAGGGGCCAGGGAGCGGCACCGTCACAGAGAGGGGGGGAGCCCTGGCTGTCCTGTTTCCTGGTAGCCACGTTAAGAAAGTACAAAAAAACGGTGACATTCCCCTGAGGACTATGGGTAACTTTATCCAGCACCTCAGTGTGGAATCCACCTACGTAAAACGCCACTGGCGGCATTTCACCGTCACTTTCCGCCCCGGGGCTCTGCAGGCTGCTGTGTGTCAGGCACGCACAGCACTCCTCACTCGGTGGCCACGTGCAGCTGGTGGCCCCCAGGCCATGTGGCTCTGTCGGGTCTTGGAGACCAGCCAGCCCTGCCGCCCCCAAGCCAGCCGCACCCCAGCCGGGCTCTGGGCGGTTCATGGAGACCACTGTGCCCTCCACGGAGGAGGCTGCCACCCCCGAGGCAAGCTTGGGAGATAAACAGAGACACCCGGTGACCACCGACCAGGTGACAAGCACCCAGCCTGGCCACGCTGTCTCCCGCCAGGCCCTGAAGCTCTGGCCCCAGCGAAGCTTCCACACCTCCTTGGTCACCCCTGTGGTGTGGCCTGAGGGGCCTCAGAGCCAGGATGCCCCTGGCGGTGACAGCCCTGTCCCCCGGCACTTTCACCATGCTTCTCTTGGAGGAACCCCATCTCCTGAGGTTCTCAGCAGTTCCAGACGTTTCATAAACGCTGGCCCCTGCTCTCCCGCGTTAACGCTGGGCCTGACTGCAGTCCCATCAGCCTCTTGGAAAGCACCGGCCGACCGTGTGGTCTCGGCTCCTCGGACGGGGCCATGCGGGGCCTGAGCCTCCCACCCACGGCGGAGCCCATGGCAGAGCCTCCCACCCAGACAGGGGGCGGGGTGGGTGGCAGGCCCTGCAGAGTGACAGAGCGCACGTGCTGCCCACCGCCTCACCTTCTCCTTGGACACCTTCTGGTGGGCGAGCAGCTTGTAAATGTTCCAGTTGTTCTCGAAGCTCCTGGAAAGGAAGCCGGTCGTGCCACGCGCAGCCCTGCGGCCCCACAGCACGCAGCCGCACGGCTCGGCGCAGGGCCTCGGTCGGCCTCGGCAAGGAGCACACGGCCCCCAAACTCTGCAGGTGGCTCGGCAAGTGGCTGTAAGATCGGCCGCAAAGGAGCGGGCACCGTGCAGCCAGCCCCCCACCGTCACCATACCCCACGTGACACGAGGCCGCGTCACCCCACACAGCAAAGCACGCGGCCCGGCAGTGGCCAGAGCACAGAGACAGGAAACCGGGCGTCCGAGCAGCCTGCGCCAGCCTGCCCGTGGGCGCACCTGCGGGAGGGCGGCGCCCCACACCACCCAAGGACTGACACCCAAACATCTGGCCTTCCTGTCCCCCACCGGCCCCCATGGCCTCCTGCCACCCCCTCCATGCCCAAATCCTGGGCACTGTGCGCTGGCCGTGCTATCCCGACACCCTAGTCCTGCGGGTCCCCCCTGCCCACCAGCACCTGGCATCCCCCCCACCGCCCGCCCACTTCCCCTCACCCGCAGGGCCCGTCCCTCCTCTGAGACCCCTTCAGACAGTGCTCCGGAGCAGGTGGGGGCGCAGAGCAGCACCTGCCGTCTGCAGCACGTGCACATCCAGGGGCCAGGCCCCCGAGTCCCCCACACATCCCCGAGCAGAAGAGATGTCCCCCAGGCACGGGCCTCACCTGCCGCGGAGCTGGATGGCCTCGTCAAACTTCTTGTTGTCCATGGCTTTCTGCACCTCCTTCGTCTTGGAAAAGAGAAGCCGAGAGCACCCACTGGTGGGGGGCCTGGCCCGCCGGGCGGCCCAAGGGGGCAGGTCTGGCCGACACCTGATCCTGCCCAGACCCGGCAGGCTCTCGCCAGGGGCAGTGGTCACTGCCAAGGCCAGCTCCCAGGGCTGGCAGGGGCCAAGCAGCCCCACTTGGTCCCAGCCACCATGTCCTCCCTGGCAGGGACACCCCAGGGCCTCACGCCACTCTGGGCCTCACAGCCTGGCAGCCATGTGGGGCCTTAGGAATGGAGGGCAGGGCCTGCCTGGCCCCCAGACCCACGATCAAGGGCCCCGGCTAGAGGCCAGCGTCCCCATGCCTGGTGTCCCCATCCCTCTCTGCCCTCCTCCCCCTCCCACCCAGGGAGGCCACGTGACCTGCTGCGCTGGCTCCCTGCAGCTCGGACACCCCCTCAGGGCCTGTCCCACATCCCACCTCCCACTCACGCCCCCTCTCGGGGCCCGCCGTGCTGGGGAGACCAGGGCGGGAGCCCACCCCCTAGAGCAGCGGCGGGGGGCCGTGCTCACCATCTGCACACACTCCATGAGGGGCAGCCGCACAGACTGGTTCCCCGAGAGGCTGGCCACGCAGGCCGGCGTGTCGGGCGTGGCCTCCAGCAGTGCCATCACGGCCTCCACGCCCATCTTGCTGCTCTGCAGGGAGGGGGCGGGGCTGAGGCCTGCGCAGCCCATCCCCCCACACAGCCCCCACTGCCAACCACGTGCCCAACATGCCTTTGCACAAACCTTGGCTTTCAAAGCCCTCACACGCGCATGCACACACACATGCACACGCACACACACACACACGCACACGCACACATGCACACGCTGGCTGAAGCTTCCAGGACAGGGGGCACCAGGGACAGGGACAGTCTGGCCGGGATTTATGACACCTGGTGGGCACCATTTCTCGGGGTCCCCATTTCCTGCTAAGAGGTCCAGCCCCTGCACCGAGAATCCTGGTGACGCGGCCGCCTGCTCCTTTGGCCTGAGCGCGTGGTGGGGGGCTGGGGCCGGGTCTCTGGTTCTTTCTGCGACGACCAGCTTCCTCACGTGGACTTCCCTGGGCTGTGTCACCGCTGGGCACGGCTGCGGGGCTGGCCAGCTCTCGCATCCAGGAATGGCCCCCACTGGGGACAAACCACAGCGCAGGTCTGGCACAGCCGCGGGAACAGGCAAGCGTGCGAGAAGGCAACGCCTGTGGTGGCCGCCTGCTGTCCCACGACCACCAGGTGGCGGATCCCCTGCTTCCTGGACGTCCCCGCACGCCGGCTGGCAGATGGTCCACGGTCCCTGCGGGTCTCTGCACGTCTCTGGAGCGAGGCACCGCCTGCCCTCTGCTCCGGACCGCCTTGTCCAGGACGTCTGCCTGGGAGCAGCCTTGGCAGAACGATCGTGGCGCCCTCAGGAGCACCGTGCGGGCAAGCCGATGGCCCGTTAGCCAAGATCCGGGTCCCCACTGCGTGCCGGTGTCCCCTGGCCCTCTTCACATCACTCTGTGGGAACGTGTGCTGGGGACAGCAAGAGCAGGCCAGCACTCTGCTGACAGCTACGGCTGTGAGGAATGAACCGCCCTTGGCCTCGGACGCAGGCCTCTCGTGTCTTCCACCAGCAGCCACGGAACCGCCAGGCCACGCTGCGGCTGCAAGCAGATCTCAGGCCGAACCGGCTCGTGGCCGCTGCATCCCTGCCCCAGGCGCGGTGGGGGTGGCTCGGCCACATGTCCCCGGCCCTGGAGAGGCTCCTTGGAGCACACTGAGGCCTCGCGCAGGGTGCGGCGGGTGCCTGGACGGGTCAGCCAGGCCCTCTGAGAGTCAGCGTCCCCACCGCAGGGCAGAGCCCCGGCCAGCTCCCAGCGCGTCTGGGAGACCACACACCTCTAGGGCCTCCGGAGGGCTCGGCACAGCACAGCCGCGTGTGGCGCCGCAGGGCCGAGCGCAGCCCGCCAGGTCTCACCACAGCGCAGGCCCCCACCCCCCACCCCAGGCGCCCAGCTGTCACACACAGGCACTTTGCCACCACGGGGGCTTCCTGGCGCAGACCCGTCTCCCTCTGGCTCCAACACGATTCCAGAGGACCAGGTGAGACTCGGTGGCAACAGGCGGGAACCCGGCGCTCTCCCTCGCCACACCTGGTCTCCCAGGCCCCGGACGCGTGTGCGTGGCCCACGCAGCCTGGCCACCGGGAGGGTCTATCTGCAACCTGGGCTGGGGCTGCCAGGAGGCACAGGGTGGGGCCTCCCCTGGTCCCCAGGTCTTGAGTTTCCCACACTCGCGGGGAGGAGGAGGGGCCAGGCCCCGTCGTGTGCACGAGGACTGAGAGCGGGGAGGGAACACTCACCCCACACACCCCCCAGCCACACGGCCCGCACACACCCGCAGAAACATCCTCACACACGCCCACACGCACGCACGCCAGCTCCGAGCGACGCCCCACCTACCAGGACTCGGTCGAAGGCCGAGGGGGTCCCCCCTCTCTGCACGTGGCCCAGCACAGTCACCCGCGTGTCGTAGCCCAGCCTCTGCACCACCAGCTGCTCGGGAGAGAGTCGGGAGCGGGTCGGGGGCTGCCGCCCCACCGTGGCCCTGTGCAGGCCCCTAACCTGGCACTAAGTCCCCTCACCGCTCCGCCTCAGGCGTCCAGGTGTCAGTCCCAGGGACCCAGGGCCAGCCCAGGCACCTTGCGCACAGTGTGTACGTGTGCGTGTGCAGGTGTGCGTGTGCGTGGGGGTGTTTCCCGTGGTCCACCCCTCTGCTCAGTCTCCACCTGCCCCTGCGGTTCTGGGGCCACCGTGGACAGGGGAAATACAGACAGTCGGCTCCTGGGCGAGGGGTGGGGACGCACTCGCGGTGGGGCACAAAGGCAGGGCACGGCGGGCCGGGGCTGTGCTCCCTGCTGGGGCCCAGGAGCCCGGGCTGGGGGCAGATCCCAGAGGGGGCGGGGGGCAGAGGTCACGGGAGGAGCTGCGAGCTGCTCGGCGGTGAGCACGGTGGGTCGGTGGGCGCTGTCCCTGAGGGCTGGCCCGGCCAGGCCCCGTCACTGGGATGCTGCTGGGGCCTGGCCCTCAGACAGCGCGTCCCACACGGAGGCTGAGGGCAGAGGGCAGGGCTCCCAGCACGGAGCGGCCGGCCGGTCCCTGGGATGAGGTGGCACCTCCAGTGCTGGGCTGAGCCCAGGACAGGGCCTGCCCGGGTCCAGCCCCGTGAGGCCTGGACACGGGAGTGTCCACCCTCACCCAGCCCCCGCCCACGTGACCTGGGCGCCCCCGGCCCACACTCACGTCCTTCACGTAGCTGGAGGAGATGGGCTTCCCGTTGCGGTCGATGGCGCCCTCAGCAATGATGATGATGTTCAGTCGGGACCCTCGGCTCCGAGTCTGGTCAAAGACACACCACAGGGCTCAGCTGCCAAGTCAGGGACACCTGCCCTAGACACGGCCACCAGGTGCTAGGGGAGGTGGTGGGAGTGGAGGGCTGCCTGGAGGAGGTGGCGCTGCTGCAGATGAGGCACCTCCAGTGCTGGGCTGAGCCCAGGGCAGGGCCTACCAGGTCCAGCCCGTGGGGCCTGTAGACGCAGGAGTGTTCCTGTCCAGACACAGGACACCGAGACTGCCCTGCAGGTGGGCAGGAGAATGGGCACCTCACTCTCAACACAACCCGGGTGACGGGTGAGGCGGAGGGTAACATCTGCATGTTACAGGGGAAACTGAGGCTCTCAGGGGACAGGCCTGAGTGCCTTACACAGAACAGGAAAGAGCCAGGTGTGCGCACCTTGTGCCCACCCTGCATCCAGGCTGCCTCCGGGAAGGCCCGAGCCTAATTCACAGCAGGTAAGCCAAGGCAAGGCCAAGGCCAAGGCCAAGGTCAGCCAGGCCGCCACCACCAGCCCGGCTCTGCCTGCTTATTGCAGCCTGGGCCCCTGGGGCGAGCAAGGGCCTCTGGGCAGCCCTGCGCCTCGCTGCACCAGGGAAGGTTCCAGAAGCCAGGTGATGACCCTCAGCCCCTCCCACCCCTGGCAGGGCCACACAGCTACAGGGAAGTGGAGCTGGTGTCTTGTCTGGCTCACACGGGACAGGGACGCTCCGCCAGCCCAGCCTCTCGGCTGCCCCCAGACGACCAGAGCCAGAGCTACTGGGAGCCGCCGCGTCACTCCGCATCGTGGGCTCTGTGGCGCCCCGTCCACCCGAGCCCCGGCCTGGCTGAGGAGCCAAGCTGTCCTAGTTGGGGGGTCTCAGGGTCCACAGGGCAGAGCATCAGCCTGTTCTATGCCAGAGCCCCCCAACTCCAGCCCAAGGCACCTCCCCTCCAGGGCCCCCAGCCCCTCCAGGCACCCCCGTCTCTCCCGGGGAGGCCTCTCCTGCCTTCTCCTCCCTCCGGGGCCCACTGTCTACTGTGGGGTTTCCCAGATGAAAACCCACTGCCGGGGCCCCCGGCTGCCCCAGGGGAGCACAGACCCTTCTCGTGAGGTGCGAGCAGCCCGTCCCCCACCTGCCCCCCGCCCCGCAGTCTGGGCCTGGCAGGGGCTGCCCCTCCTGCTGGGCCACTGCCCCCAGCCCTGGCCGCTCGTCCTCACCAGGACACCACCGGCTCAGGCTCACGGCCGCCACCCCAGGAAGCCAGCGTCACCGTGTTCCCCACACGGACCCCCCAGAGCTGAGCCCTGAGTGTCCCTCTCTGCCTCCTCTGCCACTGGGGCAGGGCCACGCGGCCAGCCCTGGCACCCTCCCGCCGCTGCCGTGTGCTGCCTGGGAACACCGACCGCCGCTGCCACGCCAGGGGCAGTGGGTCAGCCACAGAATCCCAGGACACTTCCAACGTCCCCAGGACGTCGCGGCTCGCAGCAGGCCTGGGACGGCCACTCACCTCCCCGAGCCGCTCGCACATGAGGTTCTCCCAGCCGTCCTCGGGCGGCGCCTCGGGGATGAACAGCCAGTCGGCCCCCGAGGCCAGCGCAGACACCAGCGCCAGGTACCTGGGGGGCCAGGGCCACCTGCTCAGGACCCCGCCCCCTGCGGGGCCGGCTCCGCCTGCTCCTTCCCCGTCCCTCCCCTGCCTCCAGCCCCAGGCCCTCACGCCCCACGCTGTCCCGCCGCAGTGGCCGGGCAGCCGCTCACCCGCAGTGCCGGCCCATCACCTCCAGCACGAAGGTCCTCTGGTGGCTGTGGAGACGGAACAGGCAGCTCAGTGCTGAGGCTCCCACGGGCCTCCTGCCGCCACGTGGCCGTGCCCGCCTGCCCCAGTGACACAGTGGCCGGAGGCGCCAGCAGAGGACGGCCCCTTCTCCTCATGCCAGGGCCTGCCCAGTCTCTGGGCCGGTGCTGACGGACCTGGCCCGAGGGTGAGGGCCACGCGTGGACCCCAGGCCTGGCTGTCCTGGGTCCCTGCAGGGCGTGCTGCAGCGCAGCCGTGACAGCCGCAGCCAGGCGGGTGGAGCCGACCCTGCTGTGCGCCTCCCCAGCCCGCGGCCGAGGGCCAGGAAGCTGAGAGATGGAGTGACGCCGACAGCGCCACTGCCACCAGCATCCAGGGCCCTTCAGAGTGGCCGTCCTGAGGGTGGGGCCCCGGGCTGGCCGGGATGGCGGGGCCTCGCTGACCTCTGGGCGGTGGTGGTGATGGCGTCGATGACCTCCATGATGCGGTGCAGGGCCGAGTCGGTGCCGATGGTCATGTCGGTGCCACAGAAGTCGTTGTCGATGGAGCCCACCAGCCCGGCGATGTTCAGGTGTGAGTAGGTCTGAGCCGTGGTCTCTGAGATCTTACCTGGCAGGAGCAGCGGGAAGGCCTGGCTGAGCCGCCACGCAGGGCGAGAGACCTGCTCCCGCCGCCCCGTCCACCAGCCTGCGCCTGGGCAGGGCCCGGGGTGCCAGGCTCGGCTGCCTCCTGCCCGGCTCCCCACGGGTGCCGAGCAGACTCATCGCCCCAACGGGGAGACCCCAGGGGGCCTTGGAGAGCGGCTGTGGCCTCATCTCAGGGTCCCCCACACGAGTGGCACAGAACAAAGCTGCAAGAGGTCACTTTCTGAGCAGCAACCTCGGGACTTTGTGTCATATGTCACCCAAATTTTAACAACACTTCTGCGAACTGGCACAGTCTGTACGGCGTCTGGAATCTCTCAGGCATCAGTTACAAACAGGACTGGCCCGCACGGCAGGGGAGCTGGGAAGGGAGCTGGGAGGCAGCCCCAGCACGGCCTGGCCTCCCTGCCCCGGGCCCCGGGGGCTCAGACGCAACCTGCTCAGCCCGGCCGACGCTTACGTCTCCCGGAGCCTCACTGGCGAGGGCCGCTCCTCCAGCCAGTGGCGGGACCGCACCTCGCCTGCCCAGGGCACCCCGGGCTCCCGCCCCCCGTCCCGCAGGGCGCTGGGGCCTCCCGCGCAGACCCACCGTCCGCCACCAGCTCCTCCAGCAGGCCGCCCCACTCGCTGCGGAAGATGTTGGCGCCCGTGAGGCTGCCGTCCCCGCCGATGACGCACAGGTTGGTGATGCCGTGTTGGATTAGGTTGTAGGCTGCCGCCAGGCGTCCCTCCCGCGTCATGAAGGCTTTGCAGCGGGCGCTGCCGATGACAGTGCCGCCCTGCGTGGAGACACCAGAGCCTTCGCACAGGGTGACGGGGCAGAAGGCCCCTGGGGCACCAGAGGGACCCCAGTGCTGGCAGCAAGGGGCCTGGTGGACCCCACAGAAACACAGGGAGAAGTCCAGCTGTTCCCAAAACAGGGGCAGGTGTCCCCTCCTCCTTGCCCTTCCTCCTCCGATAGAGGATGAGGAGGGGACATCCACCACCAGGTCTGGGCAGTTCCAACAAGGGAATGGAGCAGGAAGGCTGGGGAAGCTGCGAAGCACCACGCACACCCATGCACACATGCACACATGCTCACACACACCCACACACCCACACATGCACACTCATACACGTGCGCACACACACACCTATGCACACTAACACATACGCACACTCCCTAACACACTAATACACGTGCCCACACATATCCATTTACTAACACACACACATACTCCCACACTCGCATACGCACACACACATGCACACACGCCCACACAGTCACTCACACGGGCTGTGCATCGATGCAGGGAGGGGCCAGGGTCCCCAGGGGTGAGTGGCAACAGCCCTGGGCGGTGTCCACGCAGCCCCTTGGGTCAGCTCCAGCCCTGGCTCCTTGAGGACCCCAACGCAGCCCGTCTCAGGCCCACGGCTCTCTGGGGGACAAGCGCCCACATCCCCCGCTGCTCCTGTGCCCTGCCAGGCTGGGTCTGTGCTATCCTGGGACCTGCTCCTTGCGACCCTGGAGACACGGCCCAGAGGCAGAGCCAAAGCCTCTCCGTCCCCACCACGGGCTCCCCGGTCCAGACCACTCTGTCCCAGGCCTGGACCCTGCACGGGCTCCCTTGGCCCTCCTACCCCTGGGTGACCCCTGACCCCATGGCAGCCACATGACACGGTCGGCCTAGAGCTGAGCCCCCACGGGACAGGGCGCGTGTGTCTGTGCATCTGTGACTGTCTTTGTATGTGTGTGCTGTGTGCATGTCTCTGTGTACATGTCTGTGTCTGCGTGTCCACGTCTGTGCCTTTATACGTGTGTGTGGTGTGTGTGTGGACATCTCTGTGTGTGTGTGTCTCTGAGTGTGTGTGTATCGTGTCTGTGTTTCCCTGGTGTGTGTCCCATGCCTGGGCACACCCGCCCGCCCGCGCGGCGCGAAGGGGCCTCACCAGCTGGATGATGTTGGAGACGCTGAGCCAGTTGGCCTGCTTGATGTTCTCCCCTCCTTCCACCAGGCCCTCGTAGCCCTGAAAGCAGAGGGCAGGCCTGAGACCGGCGGCCCCGCAGCGCCGACGGCACCGTCGTCTGGGAGCAGGAAGCTCAGGCTGCGGCCAAAGCCCCAGCGGCAGGAGGCAGGCGCGAGGGTCCTGACCGCGAGGCCCTGGCCTAGGCGGCCCACACGGGCACCCCACACGGCCGCGCGTCTGTGCACCTGGGCACGACCACGCAGCCAGGGCCCGGCAGGTGGCCTCTGAGTGCCAGGACCGCACCTGGGTCGGACGCAGCCAAGACTAGCACCCAGAGGCCCGAGAGGAAGCGGCCGTCCGGCCTCGCGACAACGCAGCGAGCTTAGATCGCCTGTTTCCAGCGCGGTGGAAGTGACGCGACTGGGGCGTCTGTGCCGGCCCCACCCTCCCGCGTGCAGCTGTGCGTCGCTGTGCTCTCTGCTGCGTGACGGTGCGGCGTGAGCACCCACGGGTCACCATCTGCCCCACCACCGACGGACACCAGGGAGGTCTCCAATTTGGGGAGGTCAGAAATTGGGCTGCCAAGAACACACACGTGTCGCTACAGGGACACTCCGAGAGGACTCCTGGGCCCAGTGACGTGAGAGCGGCCATGGCTGGCGCTGCCCACAGCACCCCGAAGTGCGGGTGGCGAGTTCCTCACCCACTCCACATCCCCACGGTGCTGGGCAGCGCTGGTCTTCCATCCTGGCGCTGTGGGTCAGTCCTTGTGGTGGCTCCAACCTGAATCTCCCTGATGACATCTGCCACTGGCCATCTGGTCAGCCTTGGTGCCACGTGCCTGCCTCCCTACCGCACGGCCACCCCTTTTCCTGCTGTCCGAGGGAGCTCACGTGCAGTCTGGACACAGGCGTGTGAGTTTCACGGAGGGTGGAGACACAGGAAGGGGGAAGGGCGGCCTCCCCCATGCAGCCCCCAGGCCCTCGGGGCATCCCCAGCCTGGGGCACATCCCAGCTCAGCTCGGCCTCCTCCCTCCACCTCCTCCCCAGCTGGGCAGGAGGCCTGGGGCAGGCGGGGGCCATACACACCCTGCGCATGGTGAGGGGCTGGCTCAGGACACGGCAGGGCATGGCCCGACACCCACACGGAGCCTCCTGCGCCAGCTGGGTTACTGGGGCAGGTGCCCCCCAGCAGGAGAACAGAGGTCCCATCTCAGGGACGCAGAGCTGCTGCCCCCGGCTCCGGCCAGCCCTGCACCCCCACCCCCACCCCTGTCATTCCAGCCCAGCCAGGCACGAGAAGAACAGGAAAACGATTGCAAAACCCACCGCGCTGCCTGAGCGACCAAGTGGCTACAAAACACACAGACCTGTCTGCAAAGCCCAGCGTCTGGCACAGAGCCTGGTACCTGCCTGGCCCCACCCCCACCCCCCGCCCCCGCCGGGGTGGAGGTGCAAGCGACAAGGTCAGCCCAGCGTCCTGTCCCGAAGAACAGCACGTCCCCAAGGCGGCCGGGTCTGCTGGAATCTGTCTCACAGACACAACCCTCCTTCCTGCCCTGGGAACCTTCTAGTATAGAACGCCCCTGCACACCCCCCACACCTTGCCTCGCCTCTCCTCCCAGGCCGCTCACCCCCGACGCCTGCCCAGCAGCCTCTGAACACACTTCCTCGCCCGCCGCCCTCCCGCCGCCCCCTGCGTTGTCCTCAGAGCCTGTGGGCCCCGGCTGGCTCTTGGCAGAACAAAAGCAGCCCCGGTTACCGCGGCCAGGACCGGGCAAAGTGCTTGTGCCTGCAAGGTCACCCAGCGTCTGTGCCCTAACATCCGTGTCCCCACTGGAGGAGACCTGCACCCCAAAATGTGGCGCTTTGCCACACCGACCTGAGGAAGCCCCCGAGTCTCCCCCCAGCCCAGAGGGAGCTGTCCCTGAAGCTCCCTTATCTGCCTGGAGTCCTGACCCCGGGTCCCCTCCCTGAGCTTTCATTAACTGAATTCATATCTCGTAAGAAAGACTGGCGTCTGTCACCATGCCTGGATGGACTTTGTCACAAACCATTGTCTGCCCTGCGGCCCAGCAGACTTTGTCCCAGGCCACTCTATGTTCTTCAAGCCCACTGAACTCCCCTGAAAAGCATTCCCTACCCCAAGTCACCCACAGTCCCCTCCCCTGCCCTAGAAGGAGGTGCGTGCGTGCGGGACAGTCACTCTGGTCCTCAGCAGGCGGATAAATTTGCCTTTTCTCCTATTAATCTGCCTTCTGTGGGCTGATTTTTCAGCAACCTCCAGAGGACAAAAGGGATGTTTTGACTGTGCACCAGAATGTGTCACCTCAAAACACAGCTCTTTGACATAGTTTTGTACCTAAGGGCCACTAGGCAGCAGATGCAGGGAGCTCCCTGCCGTCCTGCGTGTGCCTGAAAGCAGGACAGAGAATCGCGAAGACAAAGGTCCTTCCACTCTCCCCTTCCCGCCTAACGGGCGTAAACCCCCACCCGGCAGCAAAGCTGGGCAGCTGAGCACTCTGTCACTAACATTCTCCCCGTGACCTGACCTTCCCGCGCCCTCCCGCCTGGGGAGCCTCACGCTGCCTGCCTGTGTCCCTAAAGCGCCCGGGCTGTGGGGCTGTGCTGACATCTTACGTAAACTGCACTCCACGCTGCCCAGTGGCCCCGGGCCCTGCGATGCCCACACGCGAGAACAAACGTGCAGCTTTCTCTCAGTCCTCGCCTGTCACTGCAGGAATCTGTCCCAACTACCAACTCGGGAGGGTCGAGGAAAATCAAAATTCCTCCTTGTCACCACGTGACAGAAGAAACTGAGGGTGGAGGAGGTGGAGAGACTGCGGCACGGCCTCAGGGAGCAGGACGGGGACCCAAGCCCCTGTGCAGACGCCTCTGGCCCCAGGGCCACACTGCCTGCCTGTGGGACACAGAGCAGCTCCCTGAACCTGCCTGCGAAACACCAGGCCCAGCCTGCCCACGCCGGTCACAGGGCGGAGGAGCCTGCACAGACCGCTGCCTCCACTCACCCGTTCATGCGGACAGACCCCCTGCGGAGCCCAGGCTGGAGGGGGCCCGCTGTAGCCCTAACCCGGGGCCCAGGAGAAGGCACAGGCAGAAGCCGGAGGGCAGGAGCCAGAGCTGCCACATTTTATGTAAAAAGTGAAAACAAAATAACAAATGGCCGCCAGAAAACCGCAAGGCAGTGCAAGTAACTCCCCTGCCTGGATGTGAGCAAGTGTGCCTGTGTGTGCGTGCACCTGTGTGTGTGTGTGTATGTGCGTATGTGCAAGTGTGCCTGTGTGCGTGCACCTGTGTGTGTGCATGTGCATATGTGGATGTGTGTCTGTGCAAGTGTGTGTGTCCGTGCACCTGTGTGTTGCATGTGCGTATGTAGATGTGTGCCTGTGCAAATGTGCCTGTGTGAGTGCACATGTGTGTGTGTGCATATGTGTATGTGGATGTGTGCCTGTGCAAGTGTGCATGTGTGTGTGTGCATGTGTGCCTGTGTGCGTGCACGTGTGTGTGTCCATGTGCGTATGTGGATGTGTGCCTGTGCAAGTGTGCCTGTGTGTGTGCACATATGTGTGTGTCCATGTGCGTATGTGGATGTGTGCCTGTGCAAGTGTGCATGTGTGTGTGCACATATGTGTGTGTCCATGTGCGTATGTGGATGTGTGCCTGTGCAAGTGTGTGTGTGTGCAAGTGTGCATGTGTACATGTGCGTATGTGGATGTGTGCCTGTGCAAGTGTGCCTGTGTGTGTGCACATGTGTGTGTCCATGTGCGTATGTGGATGTGTGCCTGTGCAAGTGTGCATGTGTACATGTGCGTGTGTGTGTGCATGTGTGCATGTGCAAGTGTGCATGGGTGTGAGTGTGCTGGCTGGAGGGTCAGCCCCAAATCCGCAATGGGGATTGGGGTGAGGCAAAGGGGCCTCCCACGCGGCAGTAACAGAACAAACCAGAAGGAGGACGCTCTAGCTCTGCCCCCCGGGTCATTCAAACAGAGTGTGGGTGAGGAGGTACGGGAGGGCTGGGGTCAGAGGACCATGGTGGAGGCAGCCAGGTCCCTGGGCCCAGCGCACAGAGGCCTCAGCGGGGACAAGGACCAGGCGGAGGGCCTGGCCCCTTGCACTGTCATGTCCTGACCAGCCTTGGGGTGACCCTCCCTCCCCAGACCCAGGCCTCCGGGGTTGGACACTGACCAAGGTTGCTGGGGCCAGGGCTCCCCGTCCCGTCCGTCCCCACTCTCTCCCCTCCCCCACCCCCGGCCTGGCCGCAGATGGGGCAGTTCCCTGGGCAGCAGGTCTCACTCCCCCGACCATGTGCACCCAGCAATTAGACAGACATGACGGCCACCCAAAGGCTTTGAGGTGACCCATGTAGACCAGCCCACAAAGGCACACAGTCCGCAGCGGCCTTACCTCATAGATGAGGAAGACTTTGGCGCCCACGTAAATGCCCATGCGCGTCACAGCCCTGACGGCAGCATTCATACCTGTAGGGAGGCGGGCACACCGGTCAGCACAGGTAGGGCATGGAGGCCTGGGGGCCCTCCCCATCACAGGGGGCGTGGGGGGCCCCTGGAGCCCCCTCCCTGTCTCAGGGGGCTCTGGGCCAGGACATGTGAGGACCAGCCCTGGCTGACCACGTGGAGCCCCAGGGTGACCTCACAGTTCCCGGTTTCAGCTCCGAGCACTGGGAAAGGTGCCCCAGGGTTAAAGCAGGAGCACCCCGCAGGCAGCGTGGAGGCAGGGGTGTGCCAACGTCCCGGCTCCACTCCACTCCCACGCTGTCCCCCTCACATACCCCAGCGCCAGGCCCTGAGCTCGGAGGATCTGAGGAAATCGGGGGCTCGGTCCCAAGGTGGGAAGCGAGGCAGGTGCAGGGAGGCATCTGGTTGGGGGGGGGCACACAGGGAGCGGCTCTGGCGCCGAGGAAAGTGCCCCCTGGACCTGGGGCCCCGCGCCCCTGCCTGGCTCTGAGACAGGGGCACTAAGGACAGGCCCTCCTGGCCCAGCCCTCCAGGGGACAGCCCTGCCCTTCCCAGGGCCTCCGGCAGGGCAGCTGCAGGGAATTCCTACCCTCCAGCCTGAAGGTGACGCTGATGTCACCAGGTTTGGGTGGGTCGCCTCCTCTTCCCTGTCCCCTAGACGGGGCCCCCAGGACTGTGGTCGCAGAACGAGCCTGTCCATGGTGGCAGTGCCCTGCAGTGCAGGTTCCTGGAGGGGACTGACGCTGCCGCAGGCAAGATGTGCCGGCGGTGCTTTGCCTCGACCTTCCCCAGAGCCCACGTCTCCGAACACAGCCGTGGTCTGACACGGGAGGGGCAGGCGAGACCACCCCGACCCCAGGGAGCAAGGAAGACGTCCACGGCCTCCAGTCAAGACCCCACCACCTGAGCTGGGCCTGGGCTGGTCGCAGACAGACCTGAGCCTGCTCTCGCCTCGGAGCAGCCCGGCCCTCCTGCCCCCCTCCCGCCCAGCCTGGAGCCCGCGGCACACACGTCCCGCGCCTGTCCCTAAGCCTAGAGAAAGCCGTGCCAGTCCTGCCCTCCTGTCCCCAAGCTCGGGAGGCTGGCAGTCGGCAGGTCCCGCAAGGGTGCATGGTGCACACTGTGGACAGATGTGACCTCACGGCGCCCGTCCCTCACGAGGGGTCCCGAGAGGCCGACTGGGCCTAAATTTGAAACAGAGCCAAGCAGCCATGTGCCGACTAGGGGTCACAGAGCTGCTCCGAGTGCCCGAAAAACTCAAATCTTCTTAACTCTGGGACTCCAGAGCTCACCTGAACCAACCAATCAGAGCTCAGCTGCACTGACCAATCAGAACTGAGCAAGCTCCAATCCCTCATCTGCATAAATGGATTTGACTAAGAACCTGGGTGGGAATTTTCCCTGTAAAACCTGAGTCTCTCCTTCCATTTGTCCTCCGAACGCACCTTTGTTTCACTCCAGGCTGCAGCTCTCCAGTCTGCAAACGTTCACTGGAGTAGTCTTTCCTCCAAACTCCTTCTCAGAGAACTTTTGTTGGCCACGTGGGGACCCCAACGAGAAGACCAGTGACCTTGACCCTGGTTACCCCAGAGTCTCCCGGGGTCTGCAGCTGGAGCCGGGGCCTGGGTCTGGGGTGATGCCCCCAAGCCTTGAGGAGGAGCCCCACAGGGCCGGTGCCCTGCACAGGGTCCACGACGCAGACGAGGCGGTGGCCACTATCCCCACATTACAGCCCATAACCGAGGTCCCAGCCAGGGTGAGGGACCTGCTGGAGCCCCGCAGGAAGGGCAGGGTCAGGGTTCACCAGACTCCTCCCCAGGCTTAGCGAGTGGCCTCCTCCCCACCCGGCAGCCTGGGCTCCCCAGCACAGATGTCCAGGAGGAGGGGGCGCCCAGACATCGGGGCGGGTGGCACTCGGGTCCACGGAGACCTGGCACTGTCCACACTCTCAGCTCACACGCTCAACCTTGGCAAGCAAACCCCCATTTCTAAAGAAACAGCACATCTCACATTTCCCAAGCAGATGGAAGTGGGGGTGCTGGGGCTGAAGTTAGGGGGCGGGAGCCCAGCGAGCACCCCCTGCACACACACCCAGACACCCCAGAGCTGTCCGAGGAGCTCGGAGTCCTGCTGCCTGAAGTCAGGCGCCAGAGGCCGCGCTTGCGGCTGCTCCCCCTTGCTCCCCCCATCCTCCCTGCACTTGAGGCTGCTCCCCCTTGCTCCCCCCATCCTCCCTGCACTTGAGGCTGCTCCCCCTTGCTCCCCCATCCTCCCTGCACTTGAGGCTGCTCCCCCTTGCTCTCCCCATCCTCCCTGCACTTGAGGCTGCTCCCCCTTGCTCCCCCCATCCTCCCTGCGCTTGTGGCTGCTCCCCTTTGCTCCCCCATCCTCCCTGCGCTTGCGGCTGCTCCCCAGTCCTCCCCCCGTCCTCCCCCCTTCCCCCCCATCCTCCCCTGTCATCCCGGAGTGGGGGCGGTGAGGGAGATCTGCTCAGCTCAGCTAGAGCCAGGCAGCTAAGCCTCTCCCTCCCTCCCCTCCTCGGGCCCTGTCACACCTCTGGCAGGAAGGAGGAGCAGGCAGCTTGGGACAGGGCAGGAGGGGGCACACAGGCCCAGCATCCAACCTGCAGGTCTCTCTGGTAACCCCTGCTCTGGGCAGTCCCTGTGCTGTGGGGCGGGTGAGGTCACAGCCACCCCGCCAGCGGGCCTGGGGGTCCTGTCAGGGGCCCCGGGAATGGCAAAGGGATCCCAGGGCTAGGGTCATGCTGGTGTGACACCCCTGGCCTCCCAATGACTTCAGGATGCTCTACGAAATAAAACCTGCTCTGGCACCCAGAAACAACAAAGCCACCAAGACCCCGCTTTGTGTCATGCCCCCCAAAACCAGAGTGGCCGAGTTACACAAAACCCTGGGTTTTATCACAGAGCAGGACTGTGCAGCGGCCATGAGACCTGAGCCTGAGGAGCGGGTTTCCGTCAACCTCCTCCGGAGCCGCATTCCTCAAAAGGCCTTTTAATTGCCCTTTAACCTGCTTTTCTCCCTCCAAGTAACCCTGGGAGCAGCCACCGGCCCCGCCGGGTGGAAGAGCAGGCCGGAGAGTGGCCTAGCTGCTGCATCAGCTGAGGACAGACCCTTTCCTGGGGCCAGCAGTGCTGGTTCCAGGACTTAAGGGACACAAGGAGAGTGATGTCCGAGGGTGACACATGGGCTCCTGTGGGACCCTCCTCACAGTCAGCTCCTGCAAGAAAGCAGTCGTCACCACATAGCCTCGCAGCAGCAGAGCGCAGTGACCAGCAGACCACCTGAGCACGGAGCCCGGCCCAACACGGGCATGAAGGTGTTCGGGGGAGGGGACAGGGACTCCTCACCTGCAACACCAGGACAGGGCCAGGCACAGGTACCAGGGCCGGGGCGGGTACAAGAAATGTCCAAGAGAACCAAAAGTGCCCACGCCAGGGGCGAGACTGAGGGGTGGAGACGGGTGGGCCGGGCTGTTTTTAAGTGTTGCGGTGACATTGCACAAATTATTCTGATAAAATAGGCATCCTTGAACCGCGGCTGCCTTCCCCCAACTCAACAACACGCACTCGCGGCCACAGGCAGGGGAAGGCAGAGCCGCACAGGACGGGACTTCCCGGCTGGCTGGAGGAACCTGGGAGGAGGCCTATCTTGTCCCCTCCCCACTTCTTACAGAAGGGGAAACTGAGGCCCGAGAGAAGTGCTTGCCTCAAGTCCCAGGGCTGGTCAACATCGGCCCCGCCAGGACCGGGGCTGGGGCGAGGCTCCACTCATGAGGCTGGTTGGTTTTCACACATTCCAACAAATGCACTTTACATGGGGGCGGGGGGGGGGACGGTGCCCTCTGGGTCCCCAACCCCTGCTGCTGTCAAGCCCAGCTGGCACGGGAGGGCACATGTGGGGATGTGTGTCCCCTCCCCAGGTCCTGACAAGGCAGTGGGGAGCCCAGAAGGGAAACAGGGCGCCCACTGCCTGGAGCCGGGCCACAGGGGCGGTGCCGGCCCGGGAGTGCACCCACAGGCGGTTCAGAGCTTGAAAGACAGAAAGGCTCCGTTCTGCCCGGAATGCCAGCTCCTCCCCCGCGTACCATGACAACTGCCCCTGCATCCTCCTCCCGCATCGGCCCCAGCCCTGAACCGGGGAAGCTGTGGAGTCCTCCTCCCTGGCAGAAAACCCCCACCTCCCACGCCCACCAGGCAGAGAGGGACACGCAGGAGACGCTGACACTGCCAGGGCCCCGGGAAGTGAGGACAGAGAAAGCCAGGAGCCCAGCCTGGGTGGCACCAGCCAGCGGTGCACTGAGGGACACGCTCCCCGCCAAGGCCAGCAACTGCTGCCCACTCCGTGTGAGGACCAGGGCCAGGCTGGCCAGTGGGGACCCCCAGCTCGCACAGGCTCTGGCCCCTCCAGGCCCTCCTGCCTGCACTCACAGCGTCCTCCCCAGGGTCGGGGTCCCAGAAACACCTGCCAGTCTGGCCCTTCAATCACCCTCATCAGGCCCCGTTCTCTGTTTAGAGTGGGGGGCAGCAGGGACATGTCGCCCCAGGGGCCTGCCCCCCCATCTGAGTGCACATCGGTTAACCTCCGACCCTCAGTGCTGCTGTCTCCACACTGCAGATAGGGAACCTGGGTGTGGCCCTCCTGTGCTTCAGGGAGCCACAGGGTGCTGGGTGGGGTTCCGGCCTCACGGACCTCGCCAAGGAAGCGCCCTTCTGTTGGGGAGGAGGGTCAGCCCTCCCGAGACGTGTCCGTGGGCCAGTCTCACGGATGGTGCTTCCCCGAGCCCACCCTCCCAGCCCGCGGCCCAGCAACAGGCCACAGGCTCTGGGCGCCAGCACAGGCCAGGCCCAGGGAGCGCGGCCGGGCCTGAGGGAGGCCTCCCTGCAGGCTGCCAGCGTCTCCTGCCCTCCTGGGCCTGCACCCTGGGAAAAGCCATTTCCTCCTCCCTCTCCCCACTGCCAGGTAGGTAGAGGACAGCCAGGTGTCTGAGGCTGGGGGCAGGTGTGTGTCTGCATTTTCTTAGCTGTTTTCTGGACTCTCTAGAACAAAACAGACTAGGACCAGCCACACAGCCTGCGGGTGCCAGCTGGGCCCCCCTTAGGCCACCCGGTTTTCTGGTCTCCTTACGGCCTCTCCTCTCTCCTCCCCAGGGTCTGGGTGGGTGGTGTCATGCGCAGCAGGTGCCACACTGGCCACCTCCAGGCGGAGGCTCTGGGGACAGCAGTCAGGGCAGGACCAGGCCACCAGGAGCGAGGCTGCAGGGAGGATGGAGCCCCAGGCCGGACACCCACCCAGCTCTGCCTGGGTCTCAGCAGCAAGACCCTCTGGGCAGGCCAGCGCCATCCGGGCCTCCCCTGCACAAGGCCGGTGAGAATGGGCTTTGCTAGAAAAAGCCCTCCCGGAGGCCTCGTCTTCCCTCCCTTCTCCACGGAGACCTCAAAGCTAAAGCAATGGGAGGGCCGAGGTGCCGGAGCTGCGCTGCTGAGCCCGCCCCAGCAGGCACAGGGGCCCGGAAGCGGCGGGCAGGGGCGGGCCCTCCCGGCGGAGGTTGGGGAGGCTGGGGGTCCCCAGGAGGGCTCAGCACCGGGAAGGGCAGGGCTCCGGCCGGCGGGACCTGCCCAGCGCCCTCTTGGCGACCTCCGCTCAGCATGGCCTGCGGGAAACAGGGCCCTGACACGTGTCACCCGAGAGCCTGGGGCGGCAGAGAGCAGGCAGCGGGGCGGCCGGACCCCGCCGCGCCGCTGCGCAGACACACCCCCGCGGGCCGGGCGGGGCGAGGCCGTGGCGGGCCGCACGTACGTCGGCGACCCGGGCGCGGGGGCGGAGTCGGGGACGGGACCGGAGGCGCAGTGCCGGGGTAGGGGAGTGGGAGCCCCGCGACCCTACCCCAGGCGAGGGCTGGCGGCGCCCAGAGGGTTCGACCCGGCAGACCACCCTGGCCCGCGCCCCCCGCCCGCGTGTCACCCACCTTGCGCGTCGCCGCCGCTGGTGAGCACGCCGATGGCCTTGCCGGCCGCCGCCACCCGCAGCTTCTCCAGGTCCACGGTGGCCATGGCGAGGTCGGGACCGGGCCGTGTGCTAGCCTGCCGCCGCTCCGCGCCCGCCGCTGTCGCCGGTCCCCGCCCCGCGCCGTCCGCGCCACCGCGCCCGCCCCGCCCCGGCCCGTCCGGCCCCGCCCCGGCCCGTCCGGCCCCGCCCCGGCCCGGCCCCCGGCTTGGCGGACCGCCGCGGGGGAGGGGCCGCGGGGACACGCGGAGGGGCCGGGCGCATCTCTTTCGGAAGTGCGCGCGGAGGCTCCGACCCGGATTCCCAGCGCCTGCCCACCGGCCACCAGCGGGGTCACCGTCTCCCGCTCGCGGGGAATCTGCGACCTTGGCCCCACCGTGGTCGTCTTTTTCGCTGAAGTTTCTAAACCTGTTCAGTTGATCAAATGCGTCACGTTTGTGGAGGGGGCATTTCATCACTGCCCAGGTGCCGTGAAGTGAAACCTGTGGCCAGACCTTCCGCGAAATTTTAAAACGACGTGGCCTTGCGGTGGCTGGAGCTAAGCGAGGCCGGCCGAGGCGTGACCGCACACGCGTCCCCGGGCCGGGCCCTGCCGGCTCTGCCCGCCCCGGCCCGCTGCCCCAGCCTCCAGCCGGCTCAGGTCGGCTTGCAGCGCGAGCGAGCGCACGCTGGAAACGCAACGCCGTCGCGGAAGGCAGCTCGGCCTCCTCCAACCGCAGGTGACAGCCCCTGGAGCCGGCCACCCAAAGCCCGCGCCACTGGCTACTGCCAAGCGAAGCCCCAAGTTGACAGAGACCTTTTGTCTCATTTCAAGTCTAAAGATCAGGCCAAGGCTGGAGACGCGCGGTGCACGAGGCAGCGTGATCCGGGATGGGCAGCCGCCAACACGCGGGCTCTGCGTGCTGTGCTTTCAACGCTGGCCTCAAACTTGCTCTCTCTGCCCTTTAAAAGCTCCCCAGCCCTTTGTTGGGAGAGACAGCCTGGTCCCCCCTTAACCCGCACTGTCTCCCTTTTGTTCAAGCACACTGCCCCCCAAAGCCTTGCCTGTATAAATTCCTTTTTCCCTCTCCTGCCAGTTCCTGTTGACTCAGGAATCAAGAACTCGGAAGTCGGTAACATGCCTGCCAGCTAAAAGCCACTGCGCGGAATTTGCAATTATAGACCCAGGTCTAATTAACTCTGTTTTTGAAGAAGTTCTCTGCAGTCAGCCGAAATTGCTCCTCCCTCCCATTCAGCCACTCGCTGACGGCCTTCCTGCGCTGGCTGATGCCAGGGCTGAAGTGGCCTTGCTGGCGGACACCAGCCGCATCCACTTATTTATTCCCTCGGTGAATTTGCAGGATCCTTGGAAAACTCTTGCCCGACAGGCAGCATGCACAGGTGAGGAGTTCTAGCACGTAAACGAAACATAAAACCCTAAGCCCCCCACTGACTGAACGGACCCCCTCTTGGCCACGGGGACCCCAGAGAAACCTGAAAAATTGAGTTCCCAGCCATGAGTAGGGAAGAGGTCAGACGTACCTCATGCCCCCTCCCTTCTGGGGTTTAGACACAACGGGCCAGCGTGAATGTTAGAATAGAGCTCATAGGACTGACAGAGCAGTCTCTATGGCAGTGACATAGTCGATCATAAACAGGGCCTGAGGCCACGCCAGGCGAGGGTTAAATCACGTTCCCCTACACTTAAACACTTAAATAATAAACCGTGGCAGGCGCAGTGGCCCACACCTGTAATCTCAGTGGTCTGGCCGGCCAAGGCAGGCGGATTGCTTGAGGCCAGGAGTTTGAGACCAGCCTGGGCAAAATAGCAAGACCCCATCTCTATAAAGATTTCAGAAAATTAGCCGGGCGTGGTGGCTCATGCCTGTAGTCCCAGCTACTCAAGAGGCTGAGGCAGGAGGATTGCTTGAGCCAGGAGTTTGAGGTTGCTGTGAGCTATGATGACGTCACTGCACTCTAGCCCAGGATGAGACCCTGTCTCCAAAAAAACAAAAAAAGAATAAACTGTGTTCCTACTGCCATGAGGTGCTCCTTTTTCTCTAGCAGCTAGACAGGCACCCGCCTCGAGATGAGCACCCCTAGGGCAAGTGCAGCTCACCTGCCCCAGGTGCTGCCCCCCCCCCCAGCAGCCATAACTGCAGCTTCGATGGGACAAGACACGGTTTCATAACTTTCTCCTGACCAGAGACCCCCGACCGTGGACTGGCTCCGGCCGGATTCACAGAGGCTGCACCCTGAGTGCCTTCGTGTCCCTGCTTCCCCTTGATGTCGAGGGCCTCACTGTAATGCAGTTAAATGCTGCGTCTCCACCCCGAATGGAGCATGGTCGTACGTTACACGCGTGTTCATGCAGTGCACACGCGTCAGGACCACCTTCGGGAATGCTCGTAGCGCCTCCTGTAGCCTGTTGAATACGTGCACTTGGCCCACCTGCTCGGCTTCACTTCCTGCCTCGCCCTCCCTCCCGGTGGGGCCTCTCCGGGCTTCCCCGCCTGCCGGAATGGCCGCCTGGCAGGCCGCCGCCCTGAGAAGAAACGGAGCTCTCCTCCCCTTTCCTACGTGTAGAGATTGTGTGAGGACAGTGGCCTCCAACTTGGGTGGTCACAGACAGGGCTCCTGCCCTGAGGGGCTGGTGGGGAGCGCCAGCCGGTAGGTCAAGGGCTCTGGGGAAAGGCGCCCTCCCTGTGGGAGCCCCTGCCTGGGCGGGGGCCGGACACCGGCAGGAGACTTGGAACGGGGCGGGAGCCATCTGAGGACTGTTCGCTTTGTGAAAAGCCAGCTGATCACCTGTGCTTTGTGCACTTTTCTCTCCGTATGCTACATTCTGCTAAAAACATTTGCACAAGAGTGTTCCACTGTGGGAAACACGCGGAGAGAGAGCAGGCGTGGGACTGGCCAGGGCGAGGTGGGTCCGGGAGACGGTGGCGTGAACAGGGCCGACTCTTCATGTACTTGTGAAATGTCAGAAAACACACCTCAAACGCATAAGCACATGCGCAGGCTAAGGGCAGTCATGAGACACCGTGGGTCACCACAACGTGCTGACGTTTTGGGTCATCATTCTCTTGCTTTTCTTAAGAGTTTTGTCGGCCGGGCGCGGTGGCTCACGCCTGTAATCCTAGCACTCTGGGAGGCCGAGGTGGGCGGATCGTTTGAGCTCAGGAGTTCCAGACCAGCCTGAGCAAGAGCGAGACCCCATCTCTACTAAAAATAGAAAGAAATTATATGGACAGCTAAAAATATATATAGAAAAAATTAGCCGGGCATGGTGGCGCATGCCTGTAGTCCCAGCTACTCAGGAGGCTGAGACAGGAGGATCGCTTGAGCTCAGGAGTTTGAGGTTGCTGTGAGCTAGGCTGACGCCACGGCACTCACTCTAGCCTGGGCAACAGAGTGAGACTCTGTCTCAAAAAAAAAAAAAAAAAAAAAAAGTTTTGTCACATGCGTGTATATGTGTGTGCCTACATGTGCTCTTAAAAATATATGGTTTAGCCACAATGAGATGTCACATCATATCCATCAGGATGGCTACCATGTAAACATCAGGAAATGGTAAGTGTTGGCGAGGCTGGGAAAATTGGAACACTCGAGCACTGTTGGCGGGACTGTAAAATGACGCAGCTACTGTGGACGCCGGCATGGCAGGGCCTCAGAAAGCTTAAAAATAGCATCACCGTATGCTCCAGCTGTGCACCCAGAGAATTGGAAGCAGAGACTCCAACCGACACCTGCACCGCCATATTCACAGCAGTGTCGCTCACGGTGGCCAAAGGCAGGAGCAGCCCAGGTGGCCACCGGTGGACGCGCAGATCGCACAGGAAGCAGCGTGGCCAAACTGTGGAACATTACTCAGACTCCGACACATACTCCCACATGAGTGACCCTGGCAGACATTGTGCTCAATGAAGTAAGTCACCAAAGGACAAATGCCGTGTGATCCCACCTGTGTGCGTTTCGTAGCGTAGTGGAAATCACAGAGACAGAAGGTAGAACAGTGGGCGCCAGGGGCCGGGGGGGAGGGGGTGTCCGTGTTTAGTGGGGACGGAGCTTCAGCTGGGCAAGAGGAGAAGGTACTGGAGATGGCGGTGGTGACGGCTGCGCAGCAGCAAGAATGTGCTTGGTGCCGCTGAGCAGTGCACTGAAATAAAAACGGCTGAGATGATACATTTATGTTACGTGTATGTCACTGACAATAATAAAAGAAAAAGTTGACCAAACAAAAAAAGGTTCAGCTAGGAAAAGCTGAGTGGGAGACACCATCGTCACCAGGCCTTGAAGAGGCCACCACAGCCACTGTGGGTGGCAGCTCCCAAAGCAGAGAAGTGGGACCGTCTGTGACGGTGATGTGACCCGTGTCCCTGTGGGCTGACAGCAGGAGACAGCCGCTGGTGGGTGCCAGTCACCCCAACACTCAGAGGCCTAAACGACAGCATGCCGGGTCCTCAGCCACAGCGCAAGTGGGCACACGCAGTGGGGACTCCGCCCGGCAGCTTCCGGCAGCCCTGGGTGCCGGCGCAGTGTGGATCCCGGGCTGCCTCTGTCCCCTGCGCCCGTCAAGGGCATGAGCCACTGCATGTGACTTGTTGCCGTGGGTGTATTCTGTCTCACTGGCTCCGCAGTTGGCAGAACTGCAGCTCACCGTGTGGTGGGCAGAAGTGTCGACGCCTGTTCAGGGTGGTTGGCATGGTTACAACCGTGCCACCCCCCCGCACGTGGGAGTCCTCCCTCCGGATCGGAACGAGCAAACCTGCCCTGACGGTAGAAGCAGGTTGCTAAGTTCAGCCCGCACTCGAGGAGAGAGGAGTGAAACTCCACCTCTCGAAGAGACGCGTATCAAAGCACCGGTGGGTGTTTTAAAGCCACCACCAGCCCTTTGGGGGCCACCGTGGCTGAGGCGCCGGGCAGGGCTGTGGTGTGGGCAGGTCCCACACGTCAGGCGGCACGTGGCTGGGGAGTGGGTCGTCCCGTGTTTCCTGCTTCTGCACACGCTGGGACCATGTCCAGCTCCCAGGAGGTCAGAGCCAGCCTCCGGGCCAGGGAGCACGTCCTCGTGTCCTCGTCCCCCAGCAGGGCAAGGAGGGGAGAGCGGAGCTTCATCCGCCAGTGGTTGGACAGCCAGACACAGATGAGAGTCTGGGCCACTTGCTGACCAAGAGGACAGAGCCGGGCCGGGGGTCCCGGGGAGACAGCCCTGGGGCCATTGTGCCTTGAGGTGCTGCCCGTGTGGCACAGCTGGCACCCTGGGATCCCACCCACCCTCCATTTCCCCGGTGGAGCTCATGGACCCGGCTCCTCATGGCTTGGGCAGGCGCGTCCGCCGGCAGCTTCCTGGGAAAGGGCCATGGGAGGGCGTGTTCATGAGACCCTGCGTGGCTCTCCCCGACACTGGATAGGAAACCGGGCCTGTTCCATTGCTCCTTGTTTCCAGTGCTGCATCGAGAAGTCAAGGTCATTCTGATTCCTGGTCTTTTGTACAGACGACCTGAGATTCTCTTTCTAGAGATTGTAAAATTGTCTTTCCCCAGGTGTCGTGAAATCCCACCCTGAAGTGCTCGTGTGGGTGGGTTTACTTCCCACCTGCCCACCACTGCACGGGGCTCGTGTGGGGTCCTTCCTGCCAAGCCGTTCATGTTTTCTGCCTAGGACAAGTTGTTCGGTTTTTTTGTTTTTTGTTTTTTGGGTTTTTTTCCTTGTAGGCCTAGGTAGTCTTTAATGGGACAGGTCCTTGACTTATCTTATGATGACTTCTTCCTCCCTGACCTTCCCTTTGCCCTTTCTGGAACTCTTAGAGTTTACACCTTGGACTTCCTGGGCTGATGGTCTATATTTCTTAGCTTTTCTTTCTTATTTTCTAACTCATTTTTGCTCTACCTTCAGAAATATTTCCTTAACTTGATGTTCCAACCTGTGTAATTTTCGCTTCTGCTTGTCATGGTTTTGATCTCCAACAGCTGTTGTTGTTGTTGCTGTTGTTCTCTTCTGAATGCTCCTTCAGTAGTGCCCTGTTCTTGTTTCGTGAATGCAGGATCTATCTAAGGCTATTGCTAGTATTATTTTATTTTTTAATGTTTCTTCCTCCCTTCCAAGTCTCTTTTTCACTCGCATTGCTTTATTTCCTTCTGTTTGTTTTAGCCATGTTAGAGGCCTTCGTTAATGTCTAGTTTTCTGCTGTCTGTGATGGAGAGACAGACCCCTTGAATGGGACGGGGGCACACGGTCTTTGAGTCTCAGTGTAGGATGAGCTTGCTGGTGATTCATGGCTGGGGAACCCCTGTGACTGTTGTCCTTTGGGGCTGGTCAGATTCAAGAGCAGGATCTTCCCATCTTGTGCCCCCAACATTGTGGGAGCTGAATGATGACTCGGGTGTGTCCCTGTACTCAGCGTCCTGTCTGCCTGTGGGGACTTGCCCTTGTGAGGCCCCTGCCCGCAACCGTCTGTGGCATTTGAGGTCGGGAAACTCTGCTTTGCGCTTCCAGAGAGGAAACTCCTGACTTCTGCTGCGGAGGGAGGGATCTGGGGCTCCACGCGCACGCAGCCTTCCTTCTAGCTGCCACCCCTCCTCCAAGTCCCCGAAGCCTCCACCACCAAGGCGGGGTCCCCACCAGGCCCATCTGCCACGGCCTCAGAGCTACTCGGTGCTTGGGAGGAAGGGGCCGTGCTGAATCCTAGGGTTCTCTGACGACTGGAGCTTGGGGATCTTCAAGGTTGCAGACATCTGGGGAGACCCTCGGCTGCCTGCCCTGGAGCAGTCTGCTGTCTGCACCAGCTGGGGAAGCCCCCCAGATGCCTGCATGTCCTTAGGAAGGAAGTCCCCTTTCCTGGGCTCTCACCTACGTCTTGTCACCTAGCCCTGGCTGGTGGTCTGCTTGGGGTCATCTGGAGACACGGGTGCTGCAAGGAGATACGGAGTCGGACAGAGGAGGAGAGGGCTCTGCCGGGGTGGGCGGGGCCAGTGCTCGGCCCCCTCTGGGAAGGTGGGCAGGGCTAGACGTGGCTGTGCATGGCACCAGGGACCGGAGCTTCCATGAGACATGGGGAAGCCCTGAAGGTGTGTTGTTTGGGCTGCTTTTCCTTTTGCTGTGGAGAATTCCAGGCAAGAACTTAAGCAGAGCCAGCAGTGAAATGGCCCCATGTCCCCCTCGCCCAGCACTTTTGAAGGGCTCCGTGCGGGACAGTGTGCCACGTGCAGGAAGACCCCTCTGGGGAGGGTGGAGGGGAGGGCTGTGTCTGGAAGTGGGGCCGGGTGTGGCTGCTGCGGGGCCAGGGGCAGTGATGGCTGGCGTCTCGGTGGGTCCTGCGCTGCGGTAGCAGAATGCCTGGCACTGGGGGGTTTGTGAAGAACAGAGACTGAGCCGCCTCTTAAAGGCCCCGTCTCTCAACACTGCTGCACTGGGGACGAAGTTGCCAACACGTGAACTTTGGGGGACACTCCACACCACAGCAGTGGGTCTAGAGTGGTGACATGCGTCCCCACCTCCTGCACTTTGCCACCGTGGGGACAGAGCGGAGCCCACACTCCTCCTGCTGCCATTCGCCCACCCGGGTGCGGGCTCCTCACGTGGGGCACGAGGACCCTGCTCAGCCCTCCACGGCCGTCGGACGCCAGGTGCGGGCTCCTCTCCAGCCTGGCCCGGCAGGACTGGACTCGGCGGGCCAAGGCCAGAGGGGGACTCGGGACCCTGACTCCCCCGGGCGCACGAGCCGAATCCCCAATCCTAGTGGCTCGGATGCCACTGGATTTGGAGACAGGTCTTTAAAGAAGTGATTAAGATAAAACGGCAGCGTCAGGGTGGCCCTGAGCCAGTCTGACTGGTGTCCGTAGAGGGGCTGAGGACACAGACAGGCACAGAGGGATGACCTGTGAGGACACAGGGAGAACACGCCGTCTACACGCCAAGGACAGAGGCCTCAGAGGAACCAGCCCTGCCGCACCCTGACCTTGGCCTTCCAGCCTCTGGAACTGGGACAGAATAAATGTCAGTTGTTCAGCCTCCCGTCCGCAGCCCCTCGTCAGGCAGCCCAGGTGTCCTAGCCCACCCTGTCGCCCGGCAGCGCTGCAGCGAACAGCGGCCGTCCCTGCGTGTGCTCAGCGCACAGCTGGCAAACGCCAGGCTCTGTTGCTTGGGCAGACCTCGTCGCAGGTGTGGGAGGCACAGGACAAACTTCCACCGCCGCGGAAAGGCAGCCACTCGCAGGCCAGGGCTGCGTCAGGAGGAACACAGCGCGTGGGAGCGCGGACCGCAGGGGCGGGGCCACCGGCCCACCTTAGGGGCTGTCCCTTCCTTGTCCCTTGGTTAGAGGCCAGATGAGCAGTTGCAGAAGGAACGGCGCTTGCCGCTGCCGGGGAAGGCGGCGGTGCACACGTGAAGTCCACAAAGGGCCTGCGGTCTCGGGTCGTCCTCTGGGCCTCCCACCCCCACCCCCAGGGCAGAGTCCTGCTGTTTCTAACTCAGCTGCGCCTGGTGGAGGCGCCCCACCCGCCCGCCCGCCCGGAGCCCCTGTGCGGCTGGGTTACGGGAGGGCAGGGCTCAAGTCCCCTGCGGGAGTGGCTCTGAGTTTGAGGACAAAGGTGTGAGCGCAGTAGGATCCGCCAGGCCCCTGTGAGTGGGGCACTGATGGGGACAGGTCCCTGTCTGTAGAGGGACTCTGACAAAGCTGGGTCCCCCAGGCCCCACAGTGAGACCCCACGGTGCCAGCACCGCACTGGGCTGAGGAAAGCCGGGCTCTGCCGGGGAGCCAGGGCCAGAGGAGCTCCTGGCCAGGTGCATCTGGGGAGGGAGAAGGCCATGGGGGAGGAGGGGACACTGATGGGCAGGATGTCCGTGGCATCTGCACTCACCCTGCAAAGCTCCCGACACACCCTGATGCCACCGTCCCCACCATGTCACCCCAGTGGCTTCTGAAGAGTGGTGGCTTCTGCAAGCTCCAGCCCCTCCATCCCGTCAGTAACCACCCACACCCCACGGGAAACCTCGGCCAGTGGGGACAGGGGCCCCAGCGCCCGGCCGGCGGGCAGGCCCGGATCCCAGGTAAGAGGGGCCTGGACCTCAGGGTTAGCGGGTTCCTGGACCAAGGGGCTACCATGGGGTGGGGCTGGTGGCGTTACGGGAAGTCAGCCCGCTCGGCCGTCTCACCGGGGATGCCCTGTGCCCCCTCGGGACTCTGCAGAGTCCCCACGAGGAGGAAGGCTCTCACCAGATGGGGCCTCTCAACCCTGGACTTCTCAGCTTCCAGAACCATAAGAAATAAATTCCTTTTCTGATAAATTTCCCAGTTTCAGGTATTCTGTTATAAGCTACGGAAAATGGACTAAGATACCATGTTTCTGAGTCCACTTTCTCTCCCCTCCCCATCCAGGGACGTGGCACAGCCTCCGGCTGGGGTGCCCGGGCGCACCCCACTCCATCCTGTCTGTGCACAGCTGTGGCCCAGCCCGGGACAGCTGCCCACTCGCCCGAGCAGCATCAGCGTCCACACTGGCCGGCCTGTTTGTTTAAACAACTCAGCAAGGAGGCACGGGGCATGTCCCCCGCGGGGGGCGCTGTGGAGCCCAGCAGCCCAGGGTGGGCCTGCCCGGTCCCTCGCAAGGGCGGCCTCCACGCTGACCTGTGCTCGGTGCCTGAGAAGCCTGCATGTCCCACAAAGAGGCGCCAGGGCCCCCGAGAGGCCCAGGACAGTGAGTCCTTGTTCCTCCTGGTTATCAACCTGCCTAGCCCTTCCCGGGGGGACAAGCCTGGGTCTCGAGACAGGACCCGTGTCCCAGCTCTGCCCATGCATGGCGAGGCCTGTGGCGCCCCCTCCCTCCCAAGGCCTCTGACCCCAATCTGTGGTTCCGCCCCGGGGTCCCTGTGGGTGGGGAGGAATGAGCACCCTGCCATCTGCTTCCAGACACCGACCGGCCAGCTCTGTGGTCTGCTGCTCGCAGGAAGACAGGCGGACCTGGGAAGGAAGCCGTGCACAGGCCGTCATCTGGCTGGGGTGGGTGCCGTCCCATCGCTCCCCACCGTGGCCGTGGCACCCAAGTCCTGCGACTTTGCATGCACCCTGCAGACCGCTGAGCTCACTCCCCAAGGCTCCAGCCTTGCCACTGGCTCCAACCCTGCCCCCAGCTCCTTTCCTCCTCCAAGGGGGTCCCCGGCAAGCCCAGAGCAGCCTGCCCCGATCCGGCCCCACCCTGTTTCTTGCAGTTACCCAGTTTGAGGTCCTGTTTATGAGACCTGTCCCTCCCACAAGGGCGTCCCTTTGGGACCTCCTAAAGCCCGGAAAAAATGCTCAGCATATAGACGCACAATAAAGGTTTGTGGAATGAATGAATGCACAAACATGGATGCGACACTGGAGCCGAGATCTCCACGATGAGAAGCCAGACTCGTGAAGCACCAAGGGAAGGGAACCCTGAGCAGAGGGAACAGCCGTGCAAAGGCCCTGGAGCAGGAATGAGCTGGGCTGTCTGGGGAGCAGATGGAGGGTGGGTGCACAGTGAGGGGGCTGAAGCTGGGGTGGGGGCAGACCGCACAGGGCCTCGGGGGCCACGGTAAGGACTGGGACCTCACTCTGGGCAGTGGAAGCAGGGGACGGAGCTCTGTCCCCTCCCGGTGTGCACTCATGGGCATTTCCCTTCCCAACACGGTGAGCTCCTGCCCAGCCAGTGTCCCCTGCCCGCTCAGACTCCCCCCAGAAAGCACACCCCACTGTCAAGCATCACACAAGCTCACAGAAGTGATTTAATTTCAGGGCGCACAATGGCCCTGGAAGGCAGAGTGGCGTACAAAGCGAGTACTGACAACACTTGAACTTCTCCGTTCTCCTTGGTCCCCACCGGCCGAGCGTCCAGGGGTGAGGAGGCGTGTCCCCCTCCGTCCCTGCTGGCCGTCCTGCATCAGGAGAGGAACGGGGGCGCCTCGGCCAGCGGGCGGGACATGCTCTGGATGGCCCACTGCAGGATGCCGTCGAAGGGGTGCTGCGGGCCAGGGCGGACGGCAGGGAGACAGGTGGGCCCAGCCCGCCCACGTCCACAGGGGGCCGCGAGGACACCACCCAACCTGACCCTCTAATTCTAAGGTGGGGAAACAGGCCCGAGGCCAGCTTCCGGACATGCCAGTCAGGAGGGACTGTCCCGTGCTCCTTCACGGCATCCCGCAAGCCCAGGGCACAGCCACCGCGCTGCTCTGCCTCCTTGGGTGTCCTCTCCCCAGGGGTGAGGTAGGGACAGAGGCTTCTCATCTGCCCAGGGCTCTGACCCTCCAGCAGGACTCGGGAGGTACGAGGCCAAGATGCCAGCAGCGTGAGGTCACCTGCCCCAAGGGGCTTGTGAATCGGCCCCTCATTCATCCCACTGTACCCAGGGACCTGCTCCCCGAGAGCCAAGACGCCCTTATCCAGCGCCCGGGTCCCCTCTTCCTCCCTCAGGACCGGGGTCTCTCTAGACACCTCCACTGTCAGGACGTGCCACACAAGCCCTCTGCACAGGGTGAGGCCCTGCCCCGGGGTCAGTCGGGACCCCCAAGGTGCCAGGCCAGACATTGAGGAGGACTGGTGTTGGCCACCTGGCATCTGGGAAGGGCTGGAGGAGTCTGTCCTGTCTGAAGACGCAGCCCCTAAAACCACATGTTCCCACCCACTCTGCCCATTCATCTCAGGGTGGCGAGGCCTGAGTTGGGGGGGTGTTCAAGATGCTCCAGGGACAGAGGTTCTGGGACTCACCCCCCACACTCACCCCGCTGCCCAGGGGCAGCAAATGCTGGCACGGCCTGGTGCTCCTGCCCAGTGCCAGCGCCTGCACCCGGGGCCCGGGCTCCCGGGGAAGGGCTCATTGTGGGTGCAGCAGCTCTCAGGGGCTCTTGCATGGGTGTGGGGGGCCCAGGGCCAGCCAGGAGCAGCTGCGTGGGGGCTGGGGGGTGGAGGAAGCAGGTGCGCCCCTGCCGGGCATGCCTCACCTCGCTCAGGAGGGACTCCAGGTCCTCCCGGTGCAGAACGGGCTCGGGACCCGCAGAGTCGTCCTGGAACCGGGGAAAGGGAAGAGGTCAATCCCATTCCTACAAACCCGCTGGGGACATGGAAGCAGGACCCCCGCAGAGCGACAGGGCCAGGGGCGTGGGGGTACCCTCCCCCACTGAGAACAGAATTCTGACACCAGCTGCCTCTGGCAGCGGCCGGCATGGGGCAGGGTGGGCCTGTGTGAGCTGGGGCTGCCTGCCCAGGGCCCTGCCAAGCCCAGAAGCTGGCTGCCCAAGGCCCCCAGGTGCCACCATCGCACACGTGGCCTTGTTGGGAAGCCCAGGATGCAGGGAACCAGCAGGGAGGGGCCCTGTCCTGGACGGAGACCTGAGCCCAGAGAGGAAAGTGCCTGGTCGAGGCCAGCCATTCCCCAGAGTGAGGGGCCAGGGCAGGGAGTGAGACAGCCCCAGACTCCGGGCTAGCGGGGAGAGAAGACCACAGTGAGTTGAATCACATGAGATTGCTGGTTTGTAGCTCCAAACAGCCAAACCTCGGCTGCTCCACACACCGGTCTGCTAAACACAGGCCCCGCAGGGCACAGCAGCCCTGGGTGGTCGAAGGAGAGGCCGTCCCTGAGGTCTAGATGCTGCGAGGGTGTGAGGGGGACCCCTCAGGACAGGCTCTGGGGGCCACAGGCCACCACCCCTGGTTAAGGGGGCAGGTGGGGGAGGGGCAAAGGGCAAAGCGGGGCTGCACCGTTTTACTCTAAACTTCCAGTGCAGATGGGCGGGATGAGGAGAGGCTTCTAGAAAGAAGGGACTGTGGCAGGTGGGGGCCACCCCACTGTTCCACACGAGCCCCGTGGGTGGGGCTGGGTCCAAGGCTTGTCCAGGTGCCTGGCCAGAGCCTGCACACGGGGTCTGTCCCCCACAGTGTGCACCGGGAGCGTGGGGCACCGCTGGGAGGCAGGAAGAGCCAGTGGGAGGCACTTACTGCCACCCCTGGGGTCCCTAGACATTCTTGGGGGGCAGGGATGTGGTCGGGAAGGCCGGTGCTGCTGAGGCAGAGGCCAGCACCCGTCCAGCCTCCTGCACGGGGAGCCCTGGGCAGAAGGTTCGGCTCCGGGACAAGCCTGACGGCCTGGCTGCTGTGACAGGGCCCAGGTACGCGTCTCCCTGAGCAGAGCGAGTCGGGAGCTGGGGTCACTCCACCTCTCTGAGAGGGCCCTTCCGCTGCAGCAGCGAGGCTTTTGGGTGTGGTTACTCAGGACGGGTTGGACTGTTGAGGTCACAGGGTTTGCTCTTGCCCCTCACCCCGCCCAGGGGAGCCTGCGCCCCCGCACTCGGCCTTGTTACTCCTGGGACAGCCGCACCCAGCCAGCAATTTCATAATTGCTGTGGCTTAGGGTGAGCTTCCTTTTTAAATAAAGTTATCACAAAAGAGTCAGTTTAAAGGTTAAATATTTTATGAAAGCCATGAGCACATGGTCAGGGGGCACGGTGCACACCGCAGCCTGGTCTCCCCTGAGACGTGCCCCACCCCGCCCCGCGCCCCCGGGTTCCGGCTGCACGGGCGACGCTGCGCTGCGGGGACCACTGACCTTGGCCGGCCCAGGGGCCGGGCGGGCGGGGCTGGGTGCGGGCGCGTCCTCCCCGGGGGCGGGGGCCGTGTCTCCGGCGCAGGATCTGCAGAGCAGGCTGGTCCTGGGGCGAGGAAGCCCCGTCTGGTCGGAAGCTGGGCCCGGGCCGCCCCCTCCCGCCCGGCCGCCCCGCCCGCCCCCTCGCTCACCCGGGCCGGCCGGTGCCCGCCGGAAAGTGGCAGCGCCAGTGGAAGGCGGCGGCGCAGTGCGCGCACCGCAGCGCGTCCGCACCGTCCCCGCACACGCCGCACCGCGCGGGAGCCGGGCCCTGCGGGGAGGACAGCGGAGTGAGCCGGCGTGCGGGCCGGCGCTACTGAACCCGCGCCCTCCCACTCTCCCCGAACCACCCCCGGCTGGACGGCGGGTCCGGCGCACAGAGACCGCGGGCGGGTGGGACGGTGGATCCCGCGGTTCCAGAGTCCCGCCCTGGGAGGGCAGGGGCCACCCGCAAAAACCAGGTGTCTGGACCTGGCTTACTCCCCCTAGGTGGGCCCGGATCCCCTTTGGGGCCACCCCAGAGGAAGACGGAGGGGCTGGGAGGAATGAGATGAGGATGGTGGGGGCGCTGGAGGACATGCCATCCCCAGCCCCATCCTGCTGCTGTTGGGGGGAGGCCAGTGGCCATGCCCAAGGTCCAGAGCTGGGGTCTCCTCCCCTCAACCCCCACCAGGGTCCTCCCAGCCGCCCTCCCCACCTGCCCTCCTCTCCTCCTGTTTGCGGTTCATCCACCGGCCCTGTGGGTCCTGAGGCCCCTGAAGACAACACCCTGACCCCCAGCGGCCCACTCACCTGCTGCCTCTCGGGGCCCACACACAGCAGGGGGCGCAGGGCCGGTGGCTGCAGCACCGGCAGGGGCGCTGTGGGCGGTGGGGCCAGCGGGTGCTTGCAGGCGAGAGCAGCGTCCACGGCAGCCGGGGGCTCCCTGGGCAGGCCCTGTGCCTCCTCTCCTGCCGGCCTCAGCCCCAGGGGGACCTGGAACCCCAGGGGGAGCCCTCAGTGGGGCCACAGGGGCCCTGCCCAGCACCACCTGCGCGTCAGTGACTGCTGGGACCCTGGCACTCGGGGAAGTGGGGCGGGGGTGTCGTGCAAGGAATCCCACAGGGCCTGAGCAGTGCCCCACTCTGCCTGCCGCCCCGCCGGGCCTTTACCCTTCCCGATCAGCAGCGGGTGCCGGGCCCTGGGCTGTCAGGGAGACACCGGGTATGGCCCAGGCCGTGAATACCATCCCTCACGTTTCTGCTGCAGCAGAAAGCTCAAAACATTTTTGGAGAATATTAACATTATCAGTGGTCACAACTCATCCCCTGTGCCACAGAACTAAGGGGGCCCCAGTCAGGGCCGAGGGGTGGGGTCACGTAAGGGCAACTTCCCAGGTCTGCAGAAGGCCCAGCCCGCCGGGCTTGGGTGTGGGGCGCAGCTGTACGGCTGGGCTGGCCTGTCCCACAGGACTCCGAGGGTCAGAGGGGTGGGAAGGATGGCTGGGCATACCGGGGTCTCCGCGGGCGGTCCCAGGGGCTGGGGTTCCTGTGGGTGGGGCAGGCCCTGCTGGGCTCCTCCCTGGAGACAGCTGGAACACCTCCAGGTCCCACTGGTCATGTCGTCAGCCGTCAGAGGCATGCAGGACAGGACAGAGGGCATGACAGGCTCCCAACCCACAGGCGGGGGCCCAAGGACAGGGACACTGAGGCCCAGGCAGGGAAGTGGGCAGAGACACAGTGAAGGGAGAGCAGGATGTGGGGTATGTACCCCGGGGGACCCTCGCCTGTGCTGTTGGTGTCCTCTCGCTGCGCTTCTCTAATGAGCCCCAAGCATGCGCCACGCCCACTAACCCACAGCGGCCTGCTGGGGCCCCCTGAGCTGGACTGTGTATCCCCGACCCGGCCGCGCCTCCACGGGAACGGGAGACCATGAAGGCAGGAGGGGAGAGGACCGAAGGAAGGCAGTCACCGGCAGGAGTGACCAGTGACCTGCACAGCCATGAGGCATCTGAGTGAGACGGGACCTGGCCAGGGTCACGCAGGGAGCTGGGGCACAGCCCAGGCCTGACCGTGGCGCTCTGGGCTCCCCCTGGAATCTTCCCCCGACAGACTGCCCTGCGGGACCTGGGGGCAGGCATCAGGACAGCCTCAGAGGGGGCCCCGCACATTGGTGGACAGACACCCACCGGCCCTTGGGGTGCAGCCCGTGGTCTCCACGCTCCCCGCCCCATCTGGGGGCAGGTCTCTGGGTGGGGCTCGGGATGGGGGCGGCTGCCTGTGGGAGTTTGGGCTGGGAACCCGGAGTGAGCTGGGACAGGGTGGCGTCTTTGCCTTGGACCTCTGTTCTGCTGTGCCGCCCTCAGGGGCCCCTCTGGCCAGGCTGGGTGGCAGGTGGCAGGTGGGAGAACCCCAGGCCCCGCCCCAGCCCAGTGACCTGCACCAAAGCCGCCTCTCGGTGGCCTCACGGCCCCATCTGTGGATGGGAGAGACTTCCGGTGGCTTCCCATTCAGGCTCGGTGGGTGGAGGTGGCCATGAACCCGGGGTGGGGGTGGGGGTTCCACCGTGGAAGGGCCCCGTGTAGGCTCACCTGGGGATCTCCCGGAGCGGTGGGGACAGGCAGGCCAGGTGGAAGGCCCGGGGACAGCCGTCACAACAGATGAGCTCCCCGCCGTCCCGGCACACGGCACACTCGTCCTCGTTCTTCTGACACAGGCAAGAGATGCCCTTGCAGACTTCCTGAGAGCCCCCTCCTCCCCGGAGCTGCTCTGCCAGCAGCAGCTCCAGGGACCTGGACTCCACGTCCCTGCTGGCCGGGGCCTGCCGTTCTGCCCTGACTGCCTGCCCTCGGGTCCTTCTGAGACTCTGGTCCCTGCGTCATACCTCCCACGGGCATCCCTCAAGGGAAGAACGGCCTTCAGAAAGCCCAGTCTCTTGCGGGTGGCTGTGTCCCAGCCCCCCCTAGACTGCCCACCCCCCGAACATGGCCCTTTCTCAGGGGGCGACGGGGAGACCGGCCCAGTGGTGTTGTCCATCCACCTCGGGGCCTCCGCCCTCCTTGGCCCTTGCTGGATGCTGCCTGCTGCACCCTCAGGGGTCCTGCGTGCCACCTCCCGCAGACGCCCCCAGGCTGCCAGGCGGGGCTGCCCCACACAGCCACGGTCACCTTCGCTGTAATGACCGCCCGGACCCCGGCAGCCCAGCTGTGCCTGCAGGGCAGGCCAGGACCCTGTCTCCCTGTGCCCAGAGCCCGGCAGGGCGCCCGTGCGAGGGGTTGGGGTCCGTGTGATGGTGGCAGACCATCGCGCAGCGGTTCTACCTCACTAAGAAACGGTGCTGGGGACCCAGGTCTAGCTCGACGTGCCTGGTGGACCCTGATGTCCCAGCTCAGAGCAGGCCCAGCCCACCCCGGGCCCAGCTGGGGTTCTGGGTACAGCCTGGACCTGGAGCCTGGAGGACCTCACTCTCTGACCTCCCAACTGAGTATTATCGGAAGAGAAAACTGTCCATGAAAGAAAACGACAAGAGAAGGAAGAACTCCCCGAGAGCAGGGGCTCAGGCCTCGGTGCTGCAGCCTCCCGGGTGAGCGCCCAGGACCAGGGAAAGGCAGCCGACGACCCACCGGGGGGGACTGTGTGGGGGGGTCCTCTTGGGGTCTGGGCGTTACCTGGTGCAGCTGGGGCTCGCTGGGGAGGGCCGGAGGGGCGGGGACCCTGCCCTGCTGGCCTACCCTCGGGTCACCTCCACCCTGTGGGCAAGAGGGTCACCAGTGTGGGGGCAGCCTGGGCACGGAGGGGCCCACGTGGCTGTCGGTGCCGGGTTCCCCTTGGGGAACCGCCCCAGGCCCCCAGCAGAGCTCCTGACCCTGAGGCGAGGCTGCCATTACTGGGTCTCCCCAGGGACAGCCGGGCGGTGCTTACAGGGACAGTGCCCTGGGCTCCCTTGGCTCGGACCAGGGGCTTCAGGCTGCTGCTGCGGGTCTTGCTCTTCCCTCCGCCAGGCTCCTCAAACTTGCTGGGAGTGTAGAACTCGCCGCCCACCTGGATGCACTTCTTGGAGGCCCCTGGGAGGAGAGCCCGCTGGTCCCACTCACTCCCCAGCTGGGCCCGGCCCTGCCTCCACGGTCTCAGTCTCCCCTGCGCTGTTCCTCCGCCCCACCCACCCGCAGGCCTGGGCCAGGGTGCCCGGCACAGCGAGGGGTCCTCTGCCGGGGGACTGCACTGGGGGAATCGTGTCCCCCCAGTGCACATCACCCAGAACCTCAGAATGCGAACTTGTTTGTAAGTAGCGTCTTTGTAGATGTAGTTAATTAAGATGGGGTCGTGTTGGACCCCAAGTCCAAGGACTGGGTTGCCGGGAGCCACCAGAAGCCGCAGGAGGCAGGAAGGACTGTTCCCTGGAGGCCCCAAGGGAGCCAGCAATGCCGACTCCTGTTGTTTTAAGTCACCTAGTCTGAGCCAATTGGTTATAAGAACCCAGGAAACTAACACAGGGGACTTGGGACCATCCTCGAAGGGGTGAGACCCGGGTCCACATCAGCTCCCAGGCTGGCCCTGGCTGTTCTCAGTGTCCCCAGCCAGCATCCAGCACAGAGGGGACACCATGGCAGGGACCGTGGAGCAAATGACGCAACGGCAAGGTGGGGTGAGGTGGCACAGGGTGGCTGCGTGCGGTCAGCGGCTGGCCCACCCTGTAGGTAGGCTGTTGGCTCCCAGGGCTCTCCCTGGCCGGGTGGGAGGGGACTGGACCCCATCACAGGAGGCACCTGGAAGGAGGTGCAGGGGAGGCGGGGAAGAGGCAGGGACGCCGCAGGCTGTCCTGGTCGGAGAGTGCAGACTCCCCAGGGGCCAGGCAGAAAAGCAGAACTTTCTTAGGATGACCCCATGACGCAGTAGGGCCCACCCAGGTGGACCAGGGGATCTGGGAGCGCTGGGCGTCCCCAGCTGGGATGTTGCCTGGACCACAGGCCTGGTGGAAGGCCCCCTGCAGGGGACCCCCAGCGCCTGCCCCTCCTCTCCAAAGCAGGCAGAGCCCCACGCAGAGACGCTGGGGCAGGGTCCTCCTCCCTCCCCAAGGCCCGGGTCCCCGCAGCCCTCCCCTCCCCCACAGCGTCTACCTGACTCGAACACCTGCTGGATGAGGATCCCCTCCACGGCCCCTCGGGCCCCCGGCACGTCCCCAGAGGACATAGCCACAGCTCTCTGGACCGAAGCTGACACGGTCTGAATCCCTGGGAAAGGGACAGAGGTCAGCCACCATCAAGGTCACGCACAGGGAGCAAGCGGTGCCTGGGCTGTGGGGTCCTTTCCGTCCCGCCAGGGCAGGCGGGGTGGGGGACCCAGCTCCACCACACACAGGCAGCCGCGCGCGTGCGCACACGTGTTGTGTGTGTGTGTGCGTGTGTGGGGGGGGTAGTGTCAGCAGAGCTGACACAGTGGGTACGGATGACCGGGGCCCCCCAGGACATGGGCCCTGGGTTGTGCTGGGAGGACACACAGTGCCCAGGCCCTGCCCTCAGCGCAGCCACCAGTGAGCGCAGAAGGCCTCTGGGGTCCAGGGCCCTGGGAAGGGAGAGGGGACAGAGTGCAGGCTGCACCCAGATGCGGGGCCGAGGATGATTTTCTGGAGGAAGCAGTGTCTGGGCTGGTCCTGAAGGGTGGGAGCGCTTGGACGGGCAGAGGTGGGTGCCAAGAGGGCTGCAGACCCGGCTGTGGTGTGGGCAGGTCGCGGGGACTGGCAAGATCCCCTTTGGACACAGGTGCCCCTCTTTCCTGGGTCCGGCCGTGCAGCTGAGGCTAGTGGGATGAGCTGCCAGGCCCGTGCGGCCCTGGCTCCCAGGACAGGCCCTCCTCCCACCCTGACCCTGACCCTGACCTGACCCTCACCCAGCCAAGGCGGGCGCCCGGCTCACCGTTCCCCAGTGGGAGGCGCTGCGGCTCCGCGTTGCTCTCCGGCTTCTTGGGGGGCTTGGCCTTCGGTTGGGAGCCTGAAGGGGGGAGCTGGGGCAGCGTGGCCCTCCTGTCTCGGGGGGCGAGCGCTGGGGGGCCAGTGAGCTGGGCAGGCATGGGGGGGTCAAGTGCTGGGTCTCCCGGACCCTGGTGAGTTTTTTGCTTTCCTGCGCTCTGGTTTTCTCATCGGTGAAAAAGAAATAAAACCCACCTGCCTATTCCCCCGACCCTGGGGAGCTCGGCCTTTGGGGCAGGAAGGACCAAGAGTCTGTGGGCTGGTCCAGGGGGTCCGCAGTGCCCAGAGGGGCTTCTGAGTCCCAGATAGGCTGTGCCCAGGTGGGTGGGAGCCTGAGTGTGGGGGGTGTTGGACACCTGGGGAAGATCGGTGACCTCAGCCAGCTCCTCCCACTGGGTACCTGGGCTGGAGGTGCCCCTCGGGGTCAGGGCCCCTGCTGGGACAGCTCGAGGCTCTTCCGGGGCCTTCCTCTTGGTGGGGGGCCTGGGAGGCAGTACTGAGGCCTTGGGGCCGGAAGGGGGCTTCCTGCCCTTCCGGGGCTGGCTGAGGTCCACATCTGCAGATTGGGGGACAGAGGCAGGTCCCAGCCTCAGAGCCCTTCCCTGGGGGGTGGTCCCAGAACTGGACACTCTGGGGGCAAGGCAGGCCAGGCCTCACTCTCCGCCTCTTAGAATCCAAGAGGTCCTGGGGGACCTCCCAGGGGCTCCCCAATACCCCCCTCGGTTTACAGCCCAGTCCGGCTCCCCCACCTTTGGGGAAGCTGTCTAGGATGGGCTGCAGCCGGCCATATCTCTCGAGGTTGTAGTCCTTGAAGAGAACCCTCCAGAAGTCCAGGATGGCGGCCGAGTCCTGGGTGAGGAGCCAGGAGAGGAGGGCGTGGAAGGCCTGGGGGCAGCCCTCCTTCTCCTTCAGGCGCAGCGTCTCCTGCGGCAACACGGCGTCGGGTCCTGCTGCCTCCCAGTTCCCACCACCAGGCGAGAGGGTGGAGCCCACCCAGACAGGCTGCAGGGGACCGGGTGCCTCTGTCCCCATCCCTGCCACTTGTGGGTGGGGGTCATGGGGGTGGCGTGAGCGTGTCCTGGTCGGAGAGTGCAGGCGCCCCAGGGGGACCAAGTGGCAAAGCAGAACTTTCTAAGGATGACCCCGTGACCCATCCACGTGGACAGAGGGGATCTGGGAGCGCTGGGCGTCCCCGGCTGGGATGTTGCCTGGACCACAGGCCTGGTGGAAGGCCCCTCTGCAGGGGACCCCCAGGGCCCGCCCTCCCCTCCAAAGCAGGCAGAGCCCCACGCAGAGACGCTGGGGCAGGGTCCTGCTCCCTCCTGGGGCCTGGGGCACCGGCAGCCCTTCCCCTCCCCCACAGCGGCCACCTCACTCAAACACCTGCTGGTGAGGAGCCCTCCACGCCCCTCACCCCGCCAGGTCCCCAGAGGTGAGGGGGGGGTCCCCCTGGAACTCTTCCTGGAGACCGTCCCCTTGGCTGAGGGTGAGGTGGGGGGTTGGGGCAAGGGGCCAACTTGTCCTCAGAGACCATCCCCTGGCTCCTTGGGGGTGGAGGGAAGGTTGGGGGGTCTGGATGAGGGGCTGCCTGGAGCTCATTTCCGGGGTAGCCCCTGCTTGCGGGGAGAGGCAGTGGAGGGCCGGCAGGCGTGCCCGCGGGCTCCACCTGGAACTTGTCCTCGGGGACCACGTCGTGGTCGGCCAGCGCGTGCAGCAGCGGGAAGGCGCTGTCCACGGCCAGGGCGATCTCCGTGCGGTGCAGCCTCAGGAGGCGGCGCAGCTCGCCCGCCATCGCCGTGGGCTCCGGGTCCCGGTCCGGCGGGGCTGGGGGGACGCCGTGGGGGCGGGCAGCGCACCCCTACCGGCTGTGGCCCCTGCCCGGGCGCTCACCTGCGTGGACACCTGGGCGAGCACTTGGCTCCCCCGGGGATCCCTGCGCGGCCCGCTCTTATATCCGCCGCCAACCATGGTAAGAGCAAAGGCCGGGAGCCAATCGCCAAGGGACGAGGGAGGAGGGACGCTCCCGCCCAAGCCGGGAGAAGCCCCACCCCGCAGCCACCTCCCTCACCTGTCCGCCCTGCTTCCCGCACCTGCTCGGCTTCGCTTCCCTCTGCACGAGAAGCTTCAGGACCTCCTGGCTCGCTCACTTGGGGCCTGTGGAAGGAGACTGGCCCTGTGGGAGGGCTCCGAGGCCCCTCAGTTCCCAAAATGTGGTCCTGCCTGCCGGCCCGGGCCCTGCTCAGATGGGGCAAAGCCAAGACAGGTGCCCGGAGCCAGAGGAAGGCTGAGGTCTCAGGGCTCCAGCCGGCTGCACAGGTGCGCTGGCACCTCTGAGTGGAGGGACAAGAAACCTCCACAGGGGCTATATGTGGGCAGTGGTCCCTGGGGGACCTCCACGCTTGGCTGGGGGTCCCCACTCAGGGTCCGGGGCCGTGGCTGTGGTCAGACGGAGGGGTCCCAGTCTGATGGAGGAGACAGGGCACAACCAGTGTGCATGAGTGGGCTCGGCACTAGGCATTGCCTGGGCGGCTTCTGGCGTCACCCCACCCCCACCCCCAGCTGGCTGAGTGGTGCCAGGCAGGTCCTCTCCCTCTATGAGCCTTCAGTCCCTCGGCGTTAAGGGGCACATTTGTCTGGGGACCCGGCTCCAAGCCACCCTCTGCTTCCTCCAGGTGCTCTAGAAAATAAAGCTGCAAGGAAGGCAGCGGAGCACATGGACGGAGACCCCAGGTCTGGGCTCTAGGAGCTCCTGTCCTTGTCCTGCTCACAGTCCGGGCAGGGGACACCCCAATGGGCTTTCCTAGGACTGGTGACAGAGGCTGAGGGAGGGCATGGCTTGGAGGACAGGAGCCTCCAGGGAATCTAGGAAGGCTCCCGGGATGGGTATGGAGTGGACAAGAGCAGAGGTTCCGGGTAGACTCCATGGGGACAGTGTCCCCAGGAAAGCATGAGCAGGTGCAGAGGCCTGGGGCCTGCAAGAATGCTGCTCCCTGGGTGGCCCAGCAGGACACAGCCTGGGGAGGCGGACAGGCCTTCCCCCGGAGGAAGCCAGCAGGGGGACCCTGTGTGCCGGCTGCAGGGAACCACCAGCAGACTTTGGCAGAAGTGGTGGCCCGGCCTGTGGTAGGGAGGTCACCTGGCCACTACGGTGAGCGTGGAGCGTGGACTCAGGTGCAGGAAGCAGCGCTGAGATGGGATGGGACAGGGGACGGGAGGCAGGCAGGACGGATGGCAGATTTGGTGAGGGTTGTCCCCAAGATGCCCCTCCTGGGCGGGCCGTGCCGGTTTACGGTGGGGCACGGAGTCCAGGGTGGGAAGCGGGGTGCGGCCCTCCTCCTGACCTGGGCGTCTGTTTGGCTCCTCCTGCCTCTGGGCCCAGCGACCCCCGACAGTTCTGCAGGTGCTGACTTGCTCCAGAACAGGTGTCTGAGTGCTTGGGAACAGGCCCGTGGAGGGAGGTGGGCGCGTGAGACCGGGGACGGGGTGGTGGCCGAGGCAGTCTGCCTGGGTAGGTGCTGGGAACACGGTGGGAGCGGTGGGGCAGGCGGGGTGGCATCTCGGAGAGCCAGGGCCCGTGTGAGGAGCCATGAGACAGTGTAGGCGGGAACACGCTGCCCCCTTGTTCCGGGGACTCTGAGCCGGGAGCAGGGCCCTCGCGCTGCCCACCCAGGCGCTGTGGACAGTGTTCTGGTCCCGCCCGCGCTGTGCCTTCCACAGACACGGACAGGGGTGCCCCTTCCTCCTGCCCCCACCCCGTGGTGGGACGGGGCTGTCCCCTCTGAGAGGCACATCCTCTCCCCCGGCCCAGGAGGGCAGCTGCCCGCTGGTCTTTCCTACCGTCTCCTGCAACTGTGTGTTTACAGTAAAAATGTTAAAGTTTGCATAAGCCGGAGTCACCCTGAACCCAGCACGGAATGTGACTCCTGCCGGTTCTGGGGAACGCTCCGGCCCCTCCCTCAGGGGTCTCCCGAAGGCAGAGCCCACCAACGCCACACTCAGTGGCAGCCCCTGGACCAAAGGCTCCAGAATTCATGCATAAAGGCTCCCGTGGCACCACGGGACAGAAGCACAGGGCTTTGGGGTGACCCGTCCCTGCTGCCGCCTGCAGCTCAGCTCCCTCCTTCCAGCCAAGTCACTCCCCGCGACCCGGTGGGTTCCCTCCCCAGGTGGGGGCGGTTATCGAGGGGCGCCCCAGACAAGGGGCACCTGTTGGGGGAGAATTAGAAACTGCAGAGCAAGACCAAGTCTGCACCTCACTTTCCCAAACGCCCTGAAGTCCTTGCGGCTGCGCCTGTGTCGTCGGCCTGGGCCTGACCGCTGTGGGCGGGCGTCACCCAGCCTCTTGCTTGGAGGTTAACGAAGAGGCTCCTGTAGAATTTTGGACTTTCCAGCACGCTGTGGGGTTTTCCGTCACGGGCCCTTGCCAGCAGGTGACCTGGATAGAGCTGCCACGGCTCAGGGGAGGAGGCCTTGTGACACAGGCCCCCGGGGGTGACGGGGGCCTGGGGCCTGGCCTGCCTGCAGCTGGGCCCAGGCCTTGCTGGGGTGAGCCTCCGAGAGGCGCCCCTGGGCACCACAGCTCTGGGACAGTAGCGGCTGCAGCCCTGAGGCTTGGCGGTGTCCGGGAGCGAGAGGTCAGGGCAGCTCTCCCTCCGGCGTCACTGCCGCACCGACAGACACGTCAGTCCTGCCTCGCACGGCCCGGTCCTGACGGCGACTCCATCGCTGTGTCTTCAGAGCCGTCCTGCCGTGCCCATTCTACAGGTGAGAAGGCCGCGGCCCACACGGCCAGGACCCGACCACAGTCGTGCAGCCACCGAAAGGCAGAGCCATGATTCGGACCTTGATGGACAGAAGGACAGACAGGCCCTAGATCCCTGCTCTTGGCATGTGGGATGCCCCTGGGTGGCTGGGTCACGTCAGGTGTTAGCGCCTGCAGAGAGGGGAACCGCTTCCCATGTGACGTCCCCAGAGCTCGGGAGGAGCAAGGTCCCAGCGGCAGGACAGGGGCTGGAGGGGGCTCGGCCTTGGCCCCTCAGTCAAGCCCGGACACCACAGCCTTCTCCCTCCTCCAGTCCCTGTGGCTCCCCGAAGGGCCAGGTTCCCAGGAGCCCGAGTCAGGATGGCCTCCGGGGACCTGGAGCACCAGCCGGGCCTCACTCCTGCGGCCTTGCCAGGCGGTCTGGCCGCAGGAAAGTTGTGGGTCTCCGAATGACACGTTGCTGGGATGCTAGCGTCCTCTTGGCCACCAACGGTCTGGGTGACCCTCTCTGGGCCTCAGTTTCCCCACTGTAGAGAGGAAACTGCTTCCACTTGCTGAGGGTGGGGCCCTCATTCCAGACGGGGGTCCGGGTGGGGGGAGGGAGCTCAGCGCCCCTGCTCTCCCCTCCTGCCCACCTTGCCCCCAAACTGCCCCACTGGCCAGAGCTCAGCGTCCTGGGTCTGGTGGCCCCTCTGAGTCCCTCTTGGACACCACCGTGGGCGCTCCTCCTCATAAGCACCCCCTGAGGTCCCCGACAACATCAGTCCTCTCAGTGGACCAGGGGCAGTGTTGACAGAGCTGCCCACCTGCCGTGCAGACCGGCCACACGCCTGCCGGCGGGCCCCACCCTGCAGGGGGCCCTGCAGCCCACCGAAGCCCACCTGCTGTGGTCTGAATGTTTGTGTCCCCCAAACTTATGTGTTGAAATCCTCCCCGCAAAGGTGGCAGTGTCAGGAGGTGGGGCCCGGGAGGTCATTAGGTCGTGAGGGCTCTGTCCTCCGCATGGGCTCAGTGCCCCGTGCAAGAGCCTTTCTGCCCTGTGACCCAGGAGGCGGCCCGCCCAGACACTGAGTCTGCTGGCGCCGTGGCCTTGCACGCCCAGCTTCAGCCCTGCGCGCGGTTTCTATTGTTTAGAAATCCCCAGTCTGAGGAAGTTTGTTCCAGCGGCACAGCGACTGCGATGTCCCCGATGTCCCCGATGTCCCCGCAGCGGCATCTGCCATCCCTGACTCGCTCTGACGTCTTTGCCCACCTGGCCTCTCCTCCCGCCCACTGCAGCGGCAAAGGGGTGACTTCGGGGCAGGCTCTCTCCCAGCTGCTGGCTGTTCCCGCAGGGGGTGAGTTGCCAAGAGTTACCTGCAGTGCTGGGCGTGGCAGGACACTCACCTGGGACTGCCCGCCCCGCCCCTGCCCCCGGGGCCCACCCGCGTTCTGTTTCGATCCCAAATGGGGTCAACAGCCCCTCCTTCAACAGGTACAAGTAACAAAGAGCCTAAAATTGGGAGGGAGCAGTGATAGCAGGGTGCTGACCCCAACGGGGCACAGAATGGCCTTGGGGACTGCGGGTCACCTTTGGATAAGCACGTTCTCCCATCAGGTTAACCCGCCACCGGCTGTGGCCAGGCCGCTGCTGCAGCTACCGGCACGACCTTTCCACGCGGGAGAAGTCCAGTGGATCAGCCTTTCCTTCTACACATCTCGTGCCTTTGGTGTGAAGTCTGAGGATTCTTCCACTAGCCCTAGAGCCTGAAGATTTCCTCCTGTTTTTTTCCTAAATGTTTTATAATTTTCTGTTTACATTTAAATCTTTGTGGTGCATTTTGAGTTAATCTTTATGCAAGGTGCGAGACCCAGGTTGAGGCTCTCTCTCCCCCCACGGGTGTGCGATTTGTTGAAGGCTGTCCCCCTCCAGTAAATTCCTTTACACCTTTGTCAAAAATCAGTTGGGCATCAACTCAAAAAGGACGCAAGACCTACACATGAGAGCAAAAACCATAAAACCCTGGGAAGAAAACAGAGATAAATCTCCACGACCATAGATGTGCTAGTGTTTTGTAAGACTTGATACCAAAAGCATAAGCAACTGAAGAACAAATAAATAAACTGGACTTCGTTGAGGGACACTGTCAGGCGAGCGAAAAGGCAGCCCACAGCCTGGGAGTGAATATTTGCAAACCGTGATTCTGATAAAGGTCTAGGGTCCAGAACCCACAGAGAACTCTCACAATTCCACGGCAAACAGCACTCCGATCAAACTGGGCAAAGTACCTCCGCAGACATCTCTGCAAAGAAGGTACACAAGTGGCCGACAAGCACATACACCGATACTCAGCGTCATTAATCAGCAGGAAGATGTAAATTAAAACCAAATGAGGCCGGGCGCGGTGGCTCACGCCTGTAATCCTAGCACTCTGGGAGGCCGAGGTGGGCGGATCGTTTGAGCTCAGGAGTTCGAGACCAGCCTGCGCAAGAGCGAGACCCCATCTCTACTAAAAATAGAAAGAAATTATATGGACAGCTAAAAATATATATAGAAAAAATTAGCCGGGCATGGTGGTGCATGCCTGTAGTCCCAGCTACTCGGGAGGCTGAGACAGGAGGATCACTTGAGCCCAGGAGTTTGAGGTTGCTGTGAGCTAGGCTGACGCCACGGCACTCACTCTAGCCTGGGCAACAGAGTGAGACTCTGTCTCAAAAAAAAAAAAAAAAAAAAAAAAAAACACCAAATGAGATACCACTTCACACCCACTAGCATGGCTATTATCAAAAAACAGAAAATACCAGCTGTTGGTGAGGATGTGAGCAAAGTGGAATCCCGTGCATTGCTGATGGGAATGTAAAATGGTGCAGCCACCATGGAAAACAGCCTGTCAGTTCCTCAAGAAATTAAGTAGAAAATCTCTATATGATCCAGCAATTTCTCTTCTGGGGATACACCCTAAAGAACGGCAAGCAGGTGTTCAAGCAAAACCTTGTACTCAAATGCTCACAGCAGCCACGGGGAGGAAACAGCCCAGACACCCCTCCAAAGAAGAATGGGCGAGCACAGTGTGGTCCAACCACACAAGGGAGTATCGTTCCACCGTGAAAAGAAATGACACACTGACACACACTACCACACGGTGACCCTCAGAACGTTAAGCTAAGTGAAATAAGGCAGATACCAAAAGCCACGTGTTGTATGACTCCATGTATATGACACGCCCAGGTCAGGCAAACCCGTAGAAACAGAAAGCAGATTAGTGGTTTCCAGGGGCGGGAGAAGGCAGAAATGAGGAGGAACTGTGTTTAATGGGTGTGGGGTTTCCATTTAGGGTGGATGAAAAAGTTCTAGAATTAGTGGTGGTGGTTGCACATTGTGATGTACTAATTTCTGCTGAATTTTAACTTTCAAATGGTTAAAATGGTAAAGTTTATGTTCGTGAATTCATCACCATGCAAATTAATTAACTAAAAAGTCAGCTGGGCATGTTTGTGTGGGTCTATTTCTGGGTTCCCTGTCCTGTTCCATCGGCCTGTGTGTCTGTCCACCCACCAGTACCACACAGCCTTGATCACCGTAGCTGTGTAGCAAATCCTGAGACCCAGGAAACAAATTCCTCCCACTGTTTCAAAATTTTTCAAAATTGTTTCAGGTATTCTATTTTATTTGGATCTTCCATATAAATTTTAGAATAATTTTGTCCCTATCTGTTAAAAAAATCTTGCTGGGGATTTTGATAGGAATTGCATTAAACCTGTGTATCAATTCGGGGAAATGCAACATCTTTACGATGTTGAGTCTTCTGATTCATGAACATGATATGCCTCTCCATTTTATTAGATCATTTATTTTTTTAATGAATGTCTTATAGTTTCAGCACACCAGTCCTGTACACATCTTGTGTTGAGCAATTATAAACAGTTTTGTATCAGTTTTGGTATCCACATGTTCATTGTTAGTATGTGTAAAAAAAAAATGATGTTTGCATGTTCATCTTGTATCCCACAACCTTGCTGAACCGTTTTATAAGTTCTAAGAGTGTTTTTTAATAAATCTTTGAGATTGCCAACAAAGACAATTATGCCATTTGTAAATAGGGATTGTTTGATTTCTTGGTTTCCAATCCATATGCCTTTTATTTCCTTTTTTTGCCTTATTGCCCTGGCCAGAACTTCCTGCACTATGTTGAATAAGAGTCATGGGGTGGACAGTGTTGCCTCATTCCTGATCTTAGGGGGAAACATCCAGCCTTTCATGTTAATTGTTTATTTTTTGCAGATGCCCTTAATCGGGTTAAGGAAATTCCTGTCTATTTCTATTGTACTGAGAGTTTTTATTATGAATGGGTGTTGAATGTTGTCAAATGCTCTTTTGGCATCAATTGACTTAATCATGTGATTTTTCTTTTTTACAGAAACAAAAGATATCCCACCTCCCCTCACTACCAGGGAGAACAAAGGTTAATCACTAAAGACAATTAGATTCTTATCGACCTCAAGGTGATACCAGAGGCACTACGTTAATAAACCAGCCTTTATCTGCCATTATGTGCCTTTCCACAAGTTGCCCTCCTAGACACTCAAAGTCCTTTCCTTTGTCTCAGCCCTTGCCTGAAGTCTGCTGTGCTTTGTGGAAGATGCTATATTAGCTGCAATTCAAAGTAACCTATTGGAGAACTATTCATTCTCTGGTGTCTCCCACATGTATGTAACTTATACACATTAACAAATTTCTATTTGTTTCTTTTGTTAATCTGGTTTTTGTTACAGGGGTCCTTTCCAACTAAGAACTTATGAGAGGTGAGAAAAACATTATTTTTCTTCCCCTGCAATGAGCAGAAGCTTTTAACTCTGAGGATGCTCAGGGCACCAATTTTCCTTTTAGGATTAGTGCTTTTTGTGCATCCCCTAAAAAATCTTTGCCTACCCCCACCCTCCCCCCCGTTCACACAGCTATTCTCTTATGTTCTAAAAGTTCTAGAAACTTTATCATTTACTTAAAAAAAAAAAAAAGAACCTATTTTTTAGAGCAGTTTTAGGTTCACAGCAAAACTGAGGGAAGATACAGAGAGTCCCTAGACCCCAGCCCCAGTGTGCACAGCCTCCCCCGTAATCAACAGCCTCCCCAGAGTGGACGTTTGCCACAACCCGTGGACTACAGGGCACATCACGGTCACGTCCACAGTCTACATCAGGGCTCAGCCTTGGTGTTGCACATCCCGTGGGTTTAGACGAATGACAATGACGTGCGTCCACCATTGTGGTATCACACAGAGCAGTGTCACCGCCCCCAACATCCCATGCGCTCCGCCTACGCAGCCCTCCCTCCCCACCCCCGGCAACCCTGATCGTTTTACTTTCTCCATAGTTTTGCCTCTTCCGGAATGTCACAGAGTTGGGATCCTACAGGATGTGGCCTTTTTGAACTGGCTTCTTCCACTTGATAAAGTGCATTTAAGGTCTGTGTGGCTTCCCGTGGCTTCATCTCTTTTCAGTGCTAATATTCCCCGGTCTGGAGCGAGCACAGCTTGCTTCCCCATATCCCCCACTGGAGACATCTTGGTTGCTTTATGGTTTACTTTTCACACTTAGTTTTACCATCCACCTGGAACTCACTTGTGTGCATGGCGTGAGGCGGGCGGGTCGAGGTTTACGTCCTCTGCACGCAACGTCCAGTTGTCCGGGCACCGTCTGCTGCAGGGAGTGTCCTTTCCCATGGAGCTGGAGTGTCCTTTCCCACGGAGCTGCCTTTGCTCCTTTGTCAGAGTTCAGCTGTCCCCGTGTCAGGGGCCATTTCTGGCTTTCTGTTTCCTCCCGCGGGTCCGTGTGTCTGTCCATGCACCTGTGCCTGGCTGTCCTGGTGGCTGTGACTTCGTACACCCGCGTCTCCTGCGTCAGGCCGCGGCAACGCTCCCACCTGTTTCTCTCTTTCAAGTCCCTTGCATTCCCTGTGGGGTCTAGAATCACCCTGTTAGCTTCTACAGTCCTGCCCTTGGGGACACTCGAGCCCCTCAGGGCTTTTGGAGGTTGGGGAGACCTCTTCATGGCTCCACACTCAGACTGCCCATCACCCCCCACCCCACCGCCCAGCAGAAACTCCCGCCCACGGCCCAGACTGAGGCCGAGCCAGGCCTCTGCCCAGCACGCAGGCGAACCCACAGGCTCTGGGTTCTGCTCCTCTCGCCCCTCGGAGCAAAGCTGAGATGCCCATCTGGGGGCCTCCAAGGACTGTCGAGAGTGGACTCCCCTCCCCTCCTCTCCACCCTCCGCGCCTCCCCCTGCCCCTTGGCCGCTGGGTTGGCAGCACGGCCCCGGGAGGCACCCCCTGGAACCCCACCCTGGATGTGGGCCTGGGCAGTGCCGGGGTTTGTGGTTGGACTCTCCCAGTATGGAAGGAGTTAAAAACAAGCGGCAAACACCGCCGGCACCACCAGGACAGTCAGTCCCAGCTGGAAAAGCCCAGAACGCCGCCAGGCACTAAAGGAGGAGAAGCCCGGGCGGCTGGGCTGTGAGGGAAGCATTCCTGCCCCCGGCCGGCAGGAGCTGGGAGACAGGGAGGTGCGAGGATGCACCCACCAGACCCAGAGGCGCACGCTGGCGCCCGACTTCAGGGGCCGGGGAAAGGGGGCCGTCTCATCAGGCCAAGGACCCTGGACAGGGCTGGCGCCGGTGCAGGACGGGCAGGAGCACGTCCCCACCCACACTCGGCCGCCTGTGCTGCCGGGCGCCCCGGCCCCTGCCCTGCGGTGACTGGCCCCACCTGGGGCCCTGCCATGGGGGGGGGGGAACACGGTGCTCAGGGCTGTACCAGCCCACAGACGCCATCCCTGGGAAGGAGGACACCCTGCTCTGAGGACGAGCCTGCACCCAGGCGCCTTCCACACTGGCAGCCCGAGGGGCAGCCCAGGCACCAGAATGGGAGCCACAGCGTCCTTGTCCCCTACTGGTCCCACCTCACACCTGCCTTTCCTCCAGGCCCCGCTCCGCTTGGCCTCTCAGCCCTCCCGCCATCGTGGGGCCTCCCCCTGGGGGCCAGTCCCTGCTCTCCGCGTGGAGGAGGCCTTACTCTGCCCGGCAGACTTGCCCCTCAGGCCTCACCCCTATATCTTGGGGGGTCCCCAGCCCAGGCACTGAAGAACCTGCCCTGCCCACTCGGCCACCGGCTGCGCCCCACCGGGTCCGCTTTGCCCCGAGACTCGCTTGCCCTGTCCCAGCCTCACCCAGGGCCTGTCCGGGAGCAGGTGCACAGCCGAGAGCAGGGGCAGGGTTCCCTCAGCCCCCCGCCCGGGACGTGCTTGTGGTCTGGCGCTGCGGAAAAGCGCCAACCCGTCAGGGACAGGGCACTCGGCAGCTGCATGTGCACAGAACACGCAGGGCGTCTCCAGGCCAAAGGGGCTCTGTGGGCACCACTGTTCTCGTGTCCTCAGTCTGCCCCCGGCCCTGAGCCCCCCGGGCAGACCCCGGCATTCCTCAGCCCCGCTGGGCCTCTGCAGGGCTGGGCCTGAGCCGCTGCAGGCCGTGGAAGCAGCATCGAGGCCAGGTGCTCTGGGGACGTCCCTTCCACTCCCAGTGCACGGTGGGGCCTCCGCGTCCCCACCTGGGCCTGCCCTGCTTTGGCAGCGAGACAGAGCAGACTGCGGCCTGTGCGAGGGTAAAAGAATGGAAACCACCCAAAGTCCCTCAGCGGAGGCAGGGGGAGGCCAGGCACACGCTCCCAGCGCCCTGCAGCGTGTCACGCCGCTGCTGGATGTGCACGCTCAAGCGTGGCTTGAACTGTAATCACACGTGTGTATTAGTTTCTATGTTAAAATAGGAAATAAAATATAACGGAAAAAATTCACAATACCCATCAAAATATCAAATGACCAGGAATAAGTATAACAAGAGATCAGCCCTACTCATGTTTTTAAAAAAGAGGAAAGAAATGAAAGATATGCCGTATTCCTGTATTTAATTTCTCAATTAAATTTTTAAAAGTCAGTTTCGGGCCGGGCGCGGTGGCTCACGCCTGTAATCCTAGCACTCTGGGAGGCCGAGGCGGGTGGATCGCTCAAGGTCAGGAGTTCGAGACCAGCCTGAGCAAGAGCGAGACCCCGTCTCTACTAAAAATAGAAAGCAATTAATTATATGGACAACTAAAAATATATATAGAAAAATTAGCCGGGCATAGTGGCGCATGCCTGTAGTCCCAGCTACTCGGGAGGCTGAGGCAGTAGGATCGCTTAAGCCGAGGAGTCTGAGGTTGCTGTGAGCTAAGCTGATGCCACGGCACTCACTCTAGCCTGGGCAACAAAGTGAGACTCTGTCTCAAAAAAAAAAAAAAAAAAAAAAAAAAGTCAGTTTCGGCTGGGCACAGTGGCTCACGCCTGTCATCCTAGCACTCTGGGAGGCCAAGGCGGGAGGATCGTTTGAGCTCAGGAGTTTAAGACCAGCCTGAGCAAGAGCAAGACCCTGTCTCTACTAAAAAAAAAAGAAAGAAATTATCTGAACAACTAAAAATATATAGAAAAATTAGCCGGGCATGGTGGCGCATGCCTGTAGTCCCAGCTACTCGGGAGGCTGAGGCAGGAGGATCGCTTGAGCCCAGGAGTTTGAGGTTGCTGTGAGCGAGGCTGACGCCACGGCACTCACTCTAGCCTGGGCAACAGAGTGAGACTCTGTCTCAAAAAAAAAAAAAAAAAAAGTCAGTTTGTTCCTTAATTAATCTATAAATCTAATATAATTCCAATCAAATTACCAGAGGGACTTTTTAAAGAACTTGATTCTAATGTTCTCTGGAAGACGATGAACACGAGCCTTCACGCCAAGTGACTCCTCAGGCTTCAGCAAGCAGCAGCGGTTCCGACGCAGGAAGGGGCGTGGCAGAGGGAGCCGGGAGGCGCAGGGGGCTCCGGTGGTCGGAGGATGCAGGGATTCCGGCATCACTTCAAACGCTTGGGAGAAGGTGGGGGGGAGCATTCAACATGTGGTCTGGAGAGAGCTGGATAATCAGTTGCAAAAATCATGACAAACACCAAAAATATACCAATTGGAGTAAAGACATTAAACGATTTAAATGACAAAAAGGTGAAAAAACAAGAAATAAAATTCTAAAGGAAAATAAAGGTGAGTGCTTACATTATCTTGGGATGCAGAGAAACTTTTTTAAGTACGTTAGGAAGAGTAAAAACTATTACAAAAAGGAAGTCTAATATTAAGCCAGGCACAGGGGCGTTCACCCGGAGTCCCAGCGACTTGGGAGGCTGAGGCGGGAGGATCGCTTGAGCCCGGAGTTTGAGGTTGCTGTGAGCTATGACGACACAGCTGTACCCTAGCCAAGGTGACAGAACAAGACTCTGTCTCAAAAAAAAAAAAAAAAAAAAGGAACAGAGAAGACTGACTTAATTTTTGGTAAGAGATTTATTTCATAGCTCAGCAGTACCAGGGGCTGGAATCCAGCACCGTGTCACTGCTTCTACTTTGCAACTTTTGAATAGTGAGCTACGAAAATGTGTAACCCAGATAAGAAGACTGGTGTTTCTCAGGACACAATTTGTAGATCACATTTATACACGCCCCATAAAGGAAGTAACTTCTGCCTAAGTCGGTTTGGGGGAAGTTGCAGGTCGCTCAAAGCAGCAAGCAGATACATCGCTGCAGCATTCTCAGAGACGGCGACGCAAAGCTGCAAAACCTCCGGCGGTGTGTGGGAGACCATGCTCGCCGCGGCAGCTCTGGATTGGGCTGTGCTGGGCAGGCCGCAGTGCTTTGATGGGTGTCTAAGGAGCCGCACCCGGGAGCAGGGAAGATGCGGCAGTCCCCATTTCAGCCAGGAGAGGGGGATGTTGGGTCATTTTTTATGGGTGGCTCCATGACCTTGGTTTTGTCTGTGGAAGACACCATTTGGAAGTGGTTTTTTTTTAAGACAGGGTCTCACTATATTGCCCAGTCTGGTCTTAAACTCCTGGGCTCAAGCGATCCTCACATCTGAGCAACCTGAGTAGCCGGGACAACAGGCGTGAGCCACCGCGCCTGTCGTGGAAGCGGTCCTTTTCTTCACTTGTTGTGTCACGGTCGCGAGTGGCTTGGCGGAGGCCGGCACTCGGAGCCCATGAGCACCGGGAGCGCCAGGCAGCCCAGGCAGCCGGCAGGAGCAGCCTTTTCCCTTCTCCACATTGAGGCCCCAGCTCCATCTGTGGCTCTAAGAGCTGCAGGTCTGGCTGCAGGGGATGGAGAAGTGTCTGAGGCCCCTCGGCCCCAGGTCACCTGTGGTCCTCTTGGGGTCAGGCCACACAGGGACTCAGGTCACTGCCAGCTCCCACAGCCTTTGTCTTCCCAAGAAGAATGAATGCTTGTCACCCATTTATTCATTCACCCAGCAAACGTCTGGCAGCATCACCACTCCCCCACAGTCAGGCCATGTGACTCAGTTTGGCCCCCGGAAGGTGAAGGGGCTGCCAGGCCCCCGTCCCCTGCTGTGACCACGCCCTCAGCCTGCCCCACGGGTGCCCCGCGGCCATGGTGGTCAGGAAGAGGGGCGGGGCATCAGCCTCTGTTGGTGAAGCCCTGAGACCCAGGGTCGCAGCTGCAGCCTGGCCCCTGCCTGCGCGGTGTCCCCGGCCTGCAGCAGGGAGCGTCAGCGAGTCCTCGAGGACTGTGGTCTGCCAGCTCCTGGGAGGCTTTAGGGCCTGCCCCCCCCACGTCCCCAGACCCCATGTGTGGGGTCTCAGGGCTTCCTGGGGCGTCTGCGGGTGAGGCCAGAGGTGCCCCTGTGCGCAGCGCCAGTGGCCCGCATGAAAGGACGGTCAGTCTTGCCAGCGAAATGACAGAAATGTGAGCTCTCTGCCCCCTCCCTAGGTGACAGGCACCCGGTGGTTCCGTTTTCACAACAGCTGAGCATGACAGAGAGGAAGGTAAACCTGTCTCTCCACTCGGCAGCTCCCTGCCTTCAATCTGTTTCGTAGCCTCGTTTCGGAGTCCTGAGGAGCTTCCTGCCCCAAGCCCTGTCCCAGGGGCCAGACGACATCCCCAGCGACGAGCCCAACTCCATTTCGGAGACAACTGCGTCTGCAGGAGCAGAGAAAACCGGCCAGACGGACAACCTGTCCTCCGGCTGCTGCTAATGACTCCACCGCTCTGTTCCCACTGACACACTCGCTGCTCTGTCCCCTCTCCTGTCCCCATGGACACTGCGGCCACTGCCCCCACGCCCCACCCTTCCCTTTTCTGGGCGCACAGGGCCTCCTTCTCTGCCGCGCCACCCAAACCCCCTTTCCCTTTATTTCCCTTTCCTCTCCGACTCTCTCTCTCCTTCTAAAAGATAAAATTAATTCTGTACTTTCATATCCTAATCTCCGTGTGAGAAAGTTTCTCCACCCGCACAGGCTTCCCACCCCACCCCGCAGAGCTGCCGGCTCATCTCAGGGTCTGATCCTGGTGGCCTTGGGGACAAAGCTGGCCACCAAGAGGCCCAGCCGCAGTGCGGTGCGCAGGGACCCCGAGGTGCCTCCTGTCTGACCCAGCAGTGCCTTGTCCATCCACCCTGGGTGGAACCTTCCGGAAACTTCTCCAGGGCCAGGAACTCCCTGCCCACCAGGACATCCATCCCTGCAGCAAAGGTCGAGCAGTTAGAAAACTGTCCCTTCCTCAGAGGCGGAACAGGTCCCTGGACCCCCTTTCCACCTCCGCTGGCAGGAGCAGGGTCGGGGTGGTCCTGGGGTCGGGGACGGAGGGGCGGCTGCACCTGGTCCCTCGTGGCCGTTTCTCCTTAAAAAGCAAAGCTAAAGGGAGCAAGGGGAGAAAACGAGACAGCTTGAATGATTTCACTGTCATCGTCAGTATTTTCTGCCCTCCACATTTTTTCATTAAAAAGAAAACTTTAGAATAGTTTTAGTCACAGAACCGTCAAGAAGCCGGTGCAGACGTCCCGTAGCCCAGCCGGCCGGCGGACCTGCGCCCTGCCTCAGCGAGGCTCTGGCTGCCCTGACCGCCCAGCGTGCTGCCTGCTGTCACCTGCACTGGGAACCAGGCCTCCCTTCCCCCGACCGCCCTCCCTGTCCCCCACGCGTCTGGAGCCCGCTGACCTCAGGCCGCGCTGCCTCTGCCCGCTGGGCTGTGGCAGGTTCTCAGATTCCCTCCTGTTTCCATGAGCTGGCCCGCGTTGAGCAGGCTGTCCCCTGAGCTCCCGAGCCCCGCCCACCCCCACCGCAAGGCCCCCCCACCTCTCATCTCCCCCATCTGCCCTGAACCCCCAGCCCCCACTGAGCTCTCCAAGCCCCGCCCCTGAGCGCCCCGCCCACCCCACCTCTCAGCCCTGGGGCGACGTCCTCTGCACCCCACCGCTCCCCACCGCTCCGCTCGGGAGCTCTGAGCCCCGCCCCCCTGAGGGCTCGCTAATTCCCGCTCAGCCCCCACCGCCAAGGTCCGCAGGAGCCCCTGACCCCCCACTCAGGTCCCTCTGAGGGTCTCCCCTGCCCCACCGCCCCTGCCGCCCCCGCTTCTAGCCCAGACTCCGCCCCACCCTAGGGCCCCCCAGCCCCCGCCTCCGCGGGGTCCTTCCACTGCCCCTTTTCCTCACTGTCCTGGTTCCATGGCCCTCTCCTCCTCCCGCACCCCGAGCCTGGAGACCCTGGACAGCTGGCGCCCCGACCCTGACCAGGACCCCGCCGGCCACCCGCCCAGCGAGACCCGTGAGTCCTTTCTTCCCCGCTGGGGCCAGGGCGCAGAGGGAGGCAGGGCTGCCATGGAGACGGCCTTGCGGTCAGACACCGTGGCAGTCCGGGGCAAGGGACGGGCTCGCCACAGGGGACCCCCAGCCCCTCAGAGTGGGCCCTCACTGCGGCTCTCCCTGCACCTCCTCTTTGGGTTGGGGTGGTGGGTGTCACTGTGGGGCCTGCGCCGGGCCTGCCTGGCAGAGGCTGAGAACTGGCTCTCTCACTTCTGCCTGTGCGTGTCCCACGTCCTGTGTCCCTGCATGGTTTCCGTGGCCTGGTGGCTGCCCCAGTCCTAGACCTAGAGGCTGAGCCGGGCGGGGATGTGATCCTGGTGGGCTCCAGCGAGCTGTCGTCCCCACCGTCACCTGGGCAGGGCAGAGGTGAGGCTCGTCTACTTACTGGGCTGGTCTTTTGGGGTGCTGGCCCCAGGCGGGGCAGTGTCAGGAGTTCTGGGCTTCTGGAATATTCAAGTCATTCAGAGGCCTGGCAGGGGCAGGAGTCCTAGAGCCTCCCCAGGCCCGGATGTTTAACACACCAGGATCAGGTGGGGGAGGCAGGGTGGGGCCCTCAGGCTCCTGAGACTTCAGAAGATAAATGCGTGAGGCTCACTTCTTGGCCCTATTTAAATGAGAAGGTGGGAGGAGGAAGGAAGGGGCTGCTTCTTACCCTCTTTTCCAGATCTCATTGCATATGAAGTCCGGGTGAACCAGAGAAGCATAGAAGGTGAGTGTTTGCACACTCACCCGCCACCAGGCCTGCTTCGGCAAGGCCCAGTCGTTCTGGAGGAAGGCAGCGGAAGCCGTGGGTGCCCACATGCGTCCCCTCCCCACCCCAGGCCCCCACAGCTTGGTTTAAAGTCCGCAGTTCAACGTCATCTCGTATGTTCACAGAGTTGTGCAACAGCCATCACCATCTCACTTTAGAACGTTTCGTCACCCCAGAAAGAAAACCCACATCCCTTAGCAGTCGCTGGGGATTCCTCCCTCCTTGCCTCCCTCTGCCTTCCCGGGGCAGCCAGCCATCCACTTTCTTTCCCTGTGGATTCGCCTGTCCTGGATGCCGGGTGATCCCGTGTGGATTTTAGGATCAGCTCGTCCACTCCTGCAAGAAAAGCCAGCTGGAATTTTGCTGGATCTGTAGGTCCATCAGGAGAGTCTGGTTATTCTAACATTATTAAGTCTTCCGATCCATGAACATGGGATATCTTCCCATCTCACTAGATCTTCTTTACTTTCCTCAACCGTGTTTTGCAGTTTTCAATGCACAGTCCTTGCCCTCCTCTGTTAAATGTGTTCCTCAGTCTTTGCTCTGTCTGATGGCACCTTGGATGTTCACTTTAGACATCTGCCTCTGCTGTGGAAGCTTCCAGGTTCACACGCAGCACCCTCTGTTTGAGGGGGGAATGTGTGCTCCGTGTAAGGTAAGCAGGGAAGCGAGGCGTGACGGCCTCACCACCGTGGAGAAGGGAGGACGCAAAACAGCGTCACTCTGCTCCTTACCAAGGACAAGTTCCTGGACACCCTCTTCCTGTACGATGACGACGGGTACCAGTCCTACTGCTCCATCTGCTGCTCGGGGGAGACGCTGCTCATCTGCGAAAACCCCGACTGCACCCGGTGAGGCTGGGGGCCCTGCGGAGGACGGGGCCAAGGAAGCACCGTCCTTCCCGGCGGCTCCTGCGGAGTGTGGGGCTTTTCCTCCCAAGCTGTCCAATACTCCATTTGGCGTAGAGCCTTCCTGTGGGGTGGGGTGTCAAGATTTGCATCTGTGGTTTCTGTTTTCTGCGTTAGTGTCGCTGAGACGCTGTTGCTACATGAGGATCATCATGTATTGGAGTGAAGGAAACCCCGCCCCTCGGGGCTGCCCAAGGCGTGTTGGTCCCTCTGTCCTTGCTCACCACCCTCCATAGGGCCCCCCTCAGCCCCCCGGACCACCCTTGTGCCTACAGCTCCCCCCGCCTCAAACTCTCTCCCCAGCTGGCTGCGTTGGTCTTGCTGGCGTCCTTAACCTGTGTGTGCGGGGCCTAGAATTCGGGCGCTTAGGAGCTTCTTTGAAATCTGTTGCTGCCCAGAAACCCAAGTCACTGTTTTCTGCCTCAACTCCTGTCCTCTGGGTCACTAAGAAGGACGTGTCCCGGTTGCCCAGGGTGCAGCCTTGCCTCCCGGCCATGCCTCGCAGACGCGGACAGGGACAGGGCCATTCGTGTCTCAGACGAGCGCCGGGTGGCTTCTCTTGTTCACTCCAGAGCAAGGCGCAGGCCTACCTCTGCCCCGCTGGTCCCCCCGTGCCAGGGGACTGTTGTTTCATCACCGTGGTTTTCTGTCTGACTCCAGATGCTACTGTTTCGAGTGTGTCGATAGCCTGGTCTGCCCGGGGACGTCGGAGAAGGTTCACGCCATGAGCAACTGGGTGTGCTTCCTGTGCCTGCCCTTCTCCCGCAGTGGGCTGCTGCAGCGCCGGCGCAAGTGGCGCGCAGGGCTGAAGGCCTTCTGCGACCGCGAGTCGGTAAGGGCCGGCCGGGCGGGCAGCACCCAGCCGCAGCGGGCCCTGCTCTGGGAGTTCTCCTCTGGTGCCGGCTGCAAAGCGCTTGTCGCTCTGATGCCCGATGAAGTCCCAGGCTCCTGAGCCAGCACTTCCTCACTGTCTGATTTAATAGCAGTCGCGCCCAGACGACCACCGTGGCGTGGCAGTTTATTCCTTACACGCCTGGGAACGAGGCGCTTGTAGCGGGTAGGAGAGGGCCCGGAAAGGCTGGCTGGGCGTCCTCAGCGCGCCCCGCAGTCCAGCGCTGGGGAGCACATGCTCGAGCGTCGTGGCCGACGCCGGCCCTCGGGGGCCAAGGCCAGGAGCCACCAGAGCTGCCCCTGCGTGGAGCCGGAGCGGGTCAGGCACCTCCCGCATCCTCCCGGCTGCCGTGCGCAGCCTTGCTGGGCTCTGGTCCCCTCTGCTTGCTTGTGTGGCTGCGGCTCTGCCTAGGGCCCCCCTTAGGCAGCTCCCCGCCAGGCCTGGTGCCTGATCATCCATCCGTGTTTGCTGTCAGCCAGGCACCCCCGAGTGCGACCGCCCAGGGGCAGGGGACCTTGGGGTGCTCATGCTACAGATGAACTAGCCCTGGCTCTCTGGCCTGGAGTCCTGAGGGATGGGAGGGCCAGGTGTGTCCCCGGCCCACACGACTGACGGGGTGTAGATACCCCATGTCCTTTGTCCTCAGCGGGGCCCCTCTGTGCTGGGCTCTGGGGGCGTCTCTTGGTGCCCAGGTCATGGGCGGCAGACAGGGGGCAGCAGGGTCCCTCCCAGGGATGTCAGGCAGCTTTCAGATGTTCCCAGCCCACAAAGGGTGGATGGGGCTGCTGGAGGGCAGGGACGTGGGGACGAGGGGCGAGTGTCTCCTGTCGGGATGGCACTGTCCTCCTTTAAAGTTAGGACCTTCCCCCCGCCCGCCGCCGTCTTTTTGCTGCACATGGCCGGGGTCAGATAGAGCTGGCCTTCGTGGGGCACAGCACTAGTCAGGACAGGCCGCCAGGCCTCAGCAGGTGAGTCTCAGGTGAGCCTCAGGTGTGTCTCAGGTGAGTCTCAGGTGAGCCTCAGGTGTGTCTCAGGTGAGTCTCAGGTGGGCCTCAGGTGAGTCTCTGTTCATCCAGGGAGAATGCTGTATCAGGAAGAATTTTAGTGTTAGCTCAAGAGCTCTGTAACCAAGTAGCCGGCACAACTTCTGTTTCTTTAAACAAACAGGAGAGTCCGCTTGAGATGTACCAAACCGTGCCCGTGTGGAAGAGAGAGCCAGTGCGAGTGCTGTCCCTCTTCGGGGACATTAAAAGAGGTGGGTGTGGTGAGGCCGCGAAGACTCACACAGGAAGACACCTGCACACACCTGAGCCCTGGGCCCGCCCGGCCGCACCTGCAGGTGCCTTTGGGGATCACACCCTGTCTCCCGGGCCCAGCACACACAGACCCGTCCATGGACACACTCCCAGTCTCTGGTCCCCTCGGAACACCCTGCCAAGTGCTCGATGGAGTCCTCAGAACGGCCGTAGGGGACCTCGTGCCCCTGCCGCGTTGCGGAGCAGGAGGCTGAGACGCACAGCACGAGGCCTCCGCCACGGCCCCCACCCGCTGGGCTCCGTCAGCGTGGACCCCGCTGCCCGCGGACTTCCTGACTCGGCGGGTGACGTCACAACCCAGAAATGCCTGGTTTCGCAACAAATTGCTTGACTTTCTTAAAACAGTACTCATGGCCGGGCACAGTGGCTCATGCCTGTAACTCTGGCACTCTGGGAGGCCGAGGCGGGCAGATTGTTTGAGCTCAGGAGTTTGAGACCAGCCTGAGCAAGAGCAAGACCCCGTCTCTACTAAAAATAGAAAGAAATTATCTGGACAACTAAAAAATATATAGAAAAGATTAGCCGGGCATGGTGGCGCACGCCTGTAGTCCCAGCTACTCGGGAGGCTGAGGCAAGAGCATTGCTTGAGGCCAGGCGTTTGAGGTTGCTGTGAGCTAGGCTGACGCCACGGCACTCCAGCCCGGGCAACAGAGCGAGACTCCATCTCAAAAAAAAAAAAAAAAAAATAGTGAGGCTTGTTTGTTTAGCTTCATCCTCCCGCGTGTCCTTGGAAAGATGAGGTTGCTCGTTAGTGACGGGAAAGTCTCCTGATCTGTCATCAGCCTTTTTGATTCCCTGGAGGGCCAGTCCACATCAGCCCTCCGTGCCCTCTCGTCCCCACCCAGAGCTGACGAGTCTGGGGTTTTTGGAGAACGGCTCTGGCCCCGGGAGGCTGAAGCACCTGGACGACGTCACGGATGTCGTGAGGAGGGATGTGAGTACTGCTGTGTCTGCCGGATGCCGCCGGAGGACAGCGGGTGTCCAGAGGTGGCTGGGTGTGGGGCAGACGCCTCGCAGCGGGGTGGGGGTGGGGGGGTGCCAGAGAGGAGGGGCGTGTCGGTGGGCGGGGAGGGGCGGCCTGCACACTGCACAGCTCCGGGCCTCTGGCCAGGCCAGTGGGCCCCCAGCTGCGCAGGCTGCTGCACCCCCGCAGCGGATGTCGGTGGTCCCTGCACTGCCCAGAGCCCAGAGCAGACTCACCGGCCAAACGCCCCGTCCCCCATCTGGAAATCCCAGCGGCCAGCTTGCTCCCCAGTGACAGGCGCTGCCCAGCGGGGGCTCAAACCGACTCCACCCTCTGAAACAAAGATGCCGTCCTCAACCGAACAGCTGCAGTTGCTTAAAGACATCCACACGCCCTGCAAGGAGGTGACGCAGTTCTGGGCCTGCGTTCCCTTCCTGGCGGCTAGAATCCCACTTTTGCTCTGACTCCTCCTCCTCCTCCTCCTCCTCCTCCCCGGCCACTCTGACCACGGGTGCTCAAGCCCGGGAATAAGCCGGAGCAGCCTTCCGCGTGCACGACTTTAGTATGTGCTGGGACCACCGGCCACGCTCACCCCCTCTTTCCCTGACAAAGCCCAGGCCCGGGGCCACCTGCAGCCAGAGTCAGGCTTGTTCACTCGCCGCGGCAGGGACAACGTGCCAGAGGGACCACAGGGGTCTGGGGCTGACTGTAGCATCCGGCCGTCGTCAAGGGGCTGGAGGAGGGTCCCAGGAGGCAGGGGGCTGCCTGGAACAGGTGCTGGCAGAAGGTGGCCATCTGATGCTTTAGTTAGCTTGTTAATTTTTATTTAAGGAGGACGACACAGGGCTTGAGTCATCATTGTTAACGAAGTCAGTGTCCCTCATGTCACCCCAGAGAAGAGGCCTGGGTCACTTCTGTGGTTGCGAGCATCCCCGCTGTGTTCAGGCAGGGCCTTGGGCGGCTGTGTTTCGTCTTCCTCCAGCTCGGCCGCGGAGCGACTGGTCACTGACGTTATGTCGGGTCATTTAGGTCCAGCGGGGAATGTCCCACCCTCACGGTAGCTCCCAGCTGCCAGCAGGCTGCCACACCTTGTATGATCCCCGACAACGCGCAGTCACCTCCGTGCTTGGGGACCCTGCGTGCGGCCCCAGCCACGGGCTCCACGTGGGTCCCCGAGGGCCGGGGTGAGTGAGGATTGGCCCTGACTGGTGGCCTCGGGGCCCCGAGGGCTGGGTGGGCTCCACCGCGTCAGGTAGCTCCAGGTGAGCTGCCCCTGGTCTCCCGATCGGAGGGGACATTTGCCTCTCCCATGAAGACGGAAACGTCCCCGGCATGCCCGTGTCCACAGGTGGAAGAATGGGGCCCGTTCGATCTCCTGTACGGCGCGACGCCTCCTCTGGGCGACCCCTGCTGCCATCCTCCCGGTGAGACGCTTGGAGGAAAGGGCTGCGCTGGGCTCTGGTTACGCGGCAGTGTGTCCCCAGCCCGTCCTCTCTTCTCTCCCTGCCCCCGCCACCCGAGCCCCCGCACGCAGAGCGGAGCCTACAGTTGTTTGCATTGTTAAAAGCAGCTTTACTGAGGCACCACTGACACTGTAAATTGTCCACATTCGAAGTGTGTAATTGACGTAAACACCCACCATGCGCCCACCACAGAGGCCCATCGCCCTGAAGGCTTCCTTGCGCCCTCCAGTCCTCCCTCCCACCGCTGCCGGCGCCCGACGGCAGGAGCCACTGTGGGGGGCTCGGTGCTCTGGGGTTCTGCCCGGCAGGTGCTGTCCCTGCTGCAGCCGTGCCCGTGGGCTCCTTCCCTCTCGCTGCTGTGTGGGGCAGGTCGGGGGTGCACGCCCTGGGGCCCTGGCACAGGGAGCCCTGCGCCCTTGGGGGCTCCGTTGCTGCTGGGGGGCAGACGAGGGGACAGGTGGACCCCCAGGTCCTCAGCCCTGCCCTCCTGCCCAGGCTGGTACCTGTTCCAGTTCTGCCGGCTCCTGCAGTACGCGAGGCCCCTGCTGGGCAGCCCGAGGCCCTTCTTCTGGATGTTCGTGGACAACCTGGTGCTGACCCAGGAAGACGTGGCCGCGGCGGTTCGATTCCTGGAGGTGCGTGCGGGGCCGGGGGGGCCCTCCAGCCCACGCTCGGGAGCTCTTGGCGTGGGGCTCCCCTGACACCCCAGGCTCTGGCTCCCTGAGGCCTCTGGCTGCCAGGCGTGTGCAGGGCCCATGAGGGCCGCCGTGCAACTGAGGCACGGATCATGGCCTCTTGGGACACAGGCCCCCCAGGACGGCCTCAGAGGAGGAGCCCACTGCACAGCACTCCTGTGCTCTCAGAACGTGCCCACCGGGAGTCCCTCCTCCTCCCGCCTGCCCTCGCAGTGCACACCCAGTCACCCGGCACGCACTCGTGCTCACAGCACACACACCTGCATGTGTGAACACGCCACACACCCCCGCTGCGGCCCAGCCTTGCTTCGCTTTCCACGCTTCAGATCCTGATCACAGGAGCAGCCACGTGTGAGCTCAGTGACTGATCCCAGGGCTGTTCCAGGCGTGTCCATGGTGTGGCAAAGTCTCGGCCACAGGATGAGGCCCAGGAGGAGGAAGTCATCACTCTCTCGGGTCCCAGAGAGGGTCACCGCCAGCGGGACCTGCCCACTGGGCGCAGGGAGGGCGAGGGCCTGAGGGCCGGCACCGTCGCTGGGGCCCAGGCGGGGTCAGGGCTCGAGCGTGCCGGGTTCCACGGAGCGGCTGGAGAGTGAGCCACGCGGGCGGGAGGGGCGTGGTGTTGGGCCTGGGCTTGCCACAGAGCAGATTCGGCCACTTGGGTGCGGGCAGAAGGGCCGGGGCACCAAAGCGCGAGCTCTGAGGGGCTGTAGACCCCCCGGGACCTTGCCAGCCACCCCCACCCCCTGTAGGGTGGCCCCTGGCCAGGCCGGGTGCTCCCTCCTGCAGGACATGTCCCCCACGTTCACGCGCTCAAGCTTTTAAAGAATGTTTTAAAATGAACAGTGCAGAGTCTCCTGGCCTCCCAGCGTCGCCCTCCTCCTGCGGGGATCTTTCTGAAAATCTGAAAATCGCAGCTGCTGGTTTGTCACTTAAATCACCTTGGAAATCCTTCCAGCACAGAGTGCTTGCTCATCTTTTTTGTAATTTGTTGAGTGTTTTGTTCTATTGTCTGCTGAGTCTCCGTTTGCAGGGACATGGAAACGCATTTAACCCCCTCTGGGTGGGGAGCAGGGTCGCCTCCTGGCCTTGCTCTTACAAGCAGCCGCGCGGGGCACTGTGTGATAAACTCCAGAGCGAGGTTTCGGGTCGAGGGTGACTGTATTGGGGTTTCACAGACACCCCCCAGTGGCCTCCGTCGGGGCTGTCCCCGTCCACATCCGCACGGGGCGGGGGATGAGGTGCCACGTCCCTCCCCTCCCCTCCCGGCGGGACGTGCGCGAGCTCTCACCTGCCCTTCCTGTGACGTTTGTTCCACGAGGATGTACCTTTCTGTGTCCTCGTACGGCAGGTGGCCTGGCCCATTTCGCCGTCCAGCTGATCTGGGACGTGTCCACGAGACTCCTGTCTCTGCACGCGGAGCCGGCCCTCGCCGCCTTGCTGCGTTCCCTCCTGGGTGCAGGAGTTCTCGGCGGACTCAGCTAGACTTGCTGTGCATTTGAACAGATACTAGCAAGCAGCTCTGTGCCCGGAGTCCCTTCCCTTGTCTCTGTGTGGTGGGTACCTCCAGGGTGGTGTCGGGTCCCGGCAGTGACAGTGACATCAGGCTGGTCCTGACTCCGGGTTGCCAGCGGTCCCCGGCGAGGCCGAGGCGGGCTCTGAGGCTGAGGTGGGTCACCACATGGTACGTCTCACCATGGCGGGAGGTTTCCATTGAGTCCTACTTTTCAGAGCGTTTTTATCAAGAATGGTTGTTGGATTTTGTCAAATGTTCTTTTCAGTATCTATGGAGACATTAGGGAATTTTCCTCTTTAGAGCTGTTACTAAGAAAGGATTTTCTAATCGACTTCCTAGTACTGACCCACCCCTGCATTCCTGGAAAGAGTCCCCCAGTGGTGGGTCGCCGTGTCTAACCTGCTGCTGTCTGTGGAGCCGCGCGTGGTGCGGGACGTCCCCCGCCGCGTGCCGAAGGGCCGGCAGGGAGCTGCTGCGACGCGCGAGCTTCGTCTGGTTTCGGTGTCAGTGTTACAGTTGCTTCCGAAAAATATTTGAAAAATTGGTGATTTCTCCTGTGAAACTGTCTGGGTTGGCTGTTGCTGCTGTTGTTTTAAAAATCCAAGTGGCTCTTCTCCAGAAACTGACCTACCGAGATTGTCTGTCTTTTCTGGGGTTAGTTTTGGTAAATTACGTTTTCCTAGAATATAATCCACTTAAAGCTTTAAAAATTCTTTTCATAATTCTCTTCTGTTTTTGTGGTTATGTCACCTGACTAGGGAATCTGGGAATTTTTAAACGCAGACATGATGCCACGTGGCGGGGGGGCGGGGGGGTCAGGTTTGCGAGTGGCACTGTGTGTTGAAGACCTGCTGATCAGTAATCGTGGGGTCGACAAGCCCGGCTCCCGTTACCGACCATCGTAGAGGACGGCAGAGACGCTGGCGCCTGATGGCGCTGTGCAGTCTGCTAGGTCAGAATCACCTGGTCCCAAATCGGGAGGGGCAGAAAAGGAAACTCCCCGTGTTTTCGTAAACTCGCCTGCCGTGGCGCCTGGCTCCTGTGGCGGCCGACAGAGACGTGGCCGACGAGGGTGGGCCTGTGTCGTGGTTCTGGGCTGGACGGCTGTGGGGTGAGTCTGTCCCTGTCCAGCCGCCCCCTCGAGGTGTCTGGGCGCAGGGGGCTGATGTGTCCAGGGAGGTGGCCTCAAGGCCACCAATGGCAGGTTCGGGGACCGGTGGCCTCTCTCCTCAGCCCCCCTGCCCAGCAGCAGATGGTTCAGCGCCTGCCCCCACATCCCCCCCTCCTTTCCTTCCGGGGCTTCTGGAGAGACGGCGACCCAGGGTTGGAGGCAGCGGCCTGGCCCCTGACCAGCGGGGTGACGTGTCCCACTTTCGAAAGCCCTGTTCTGCCGGGAGGGCTTCGTCTACCTGAGACACACACCCCTCGACCCAAACCAAGGGCTTCTGTGTCCGCAGCAGGACGCAGCCCCGACGCAGGGCTGGGCCGTCTCGGGGCCGCTTGGCCTGTAGGGTGAAGGATCTGGCAGTCAAAAGGTTTAAAGTAGCAAATCAGCTTTTTTCCTCCTAAGGTGATTTATAAGAAAAAGGCGCGTGGCGTGTAGTCCCTGCCACTGAGGGCAATCCCTGCGGTGGCCCGGAAGGTCTGCTGGCCGTCCCAGAGCCAGACGGGGGCCGAGGCCCACGGGCCCCGAGGGTGGCAGCTACTGTCCCGGTCCCGTGTCCACAGCCAAACCTCCCGCCCCTCAGATGGAGCCCGTGACCATCCAGGACGTGTGCGGCAGAGCCCTCCAGGACGCCGCGCGAGTGTGGTCCAACATCCCGGCCGTGAGGAGGTATGTCCTGGGCAGGCCGGGAGGGACACGGACCCAGAACCGGGGTCCCCAGGAGGTGGGCAGAGGAAGCGGGGGCTGTCCACCCGGGGCACGGCCGGGCCGCCGAGCGCCCTGTAGACCCTGCAGCTCGGGAAGGCCCCCTTCTGCCCCGGGCCCCTCGCCAGCCCTGCCCTAGCGCTTCTGGGGTCTCCTCTCAGGACCCTGCAGTGTCCCTCGTCCCGGACACGTGCTCACTCACCCACACGCCCCACAGTGCACGCCAGGGCTGCACCAACCTTCGTCAGGTCCCTGAAACCCACCACGCCCGGCCGCCCACGGCCTGCCCCTGCAGGCGTGTTCCCATGAAGGCGCGTGCTCACCGAGCGTGTTCTCGGGGACCGGCTGTCCCCAGACCTTGAGCCCTGAGCAGACGGGCCTGTCCCCTCACTCCTGCACCCACCCGGGCGGCGCCGGTCACGCCCACTCGTGAGCAAAGGCAGAGTGCACTTTCTGGGACAGCCAAGTCACGTCTCCTGCCTGAGACTGAGTTTCTGGAAGCTTCTGCCCACTCAGCTCCCCAGTTCCAGCATTTTCCCAGTGTGCAGCTGTGGCAGGGTCCTATAGTCTGGCACCTGCAAAGGCTGCCTGCGGGTCCCCTGCCCTGGACTCCCAAGATTTGCATTTGGGTGGAGCTGGGCAAAGTGCTTTTCCAGAACATCTGCTTTTCAGCAATCTCGAAGGCCTCCCTCGTCCGCCCCACCCCTCACCAGCACCTGACCCCAGCAGGCTCCTCGGGGCGGCCGCTCGGCCGAGAAGTAGTAACAATAGCACAACTTAGACGTCCTTACGTGGCGGCACAGCCCAACCCAGGCACAGAGAGCTGCTCCGTAAAAGGCACCTCTCCTCCTCTCTGGCTGTCACCCTAGAGTTGGTCACACCTGGGGACACCTGCCAGGTTTGCCTGGGACGACAGCTCCTTCCTCCTGGGCCCAGCCCCTTTCTGAGTGGGGCCCACAGGCCCTGGGGGGCTCCTGCCCACTGTCCCCTGAGAGCTCCCCACAGGGCGCTGAGGGCTGGATGCACCCAGACGACAACCCTGGAGTCACCTGGGTCCCAGGAGGAAGCTGGCAGCTCGTTCCCATGGCTTTCCCTTCCAGGTGTGTGTGTGTCTTAACAGGGGAGCCACAGACACACTCACTAAAGTAGAAATCATTTTGCCAAGATAATTGGCAGGCAGCCACCGTCATCCCGGGACAGTCAAGGACAGCCCCACACTGCCCGGGGGGTGCAGGGACAGTGCTGGGGAGCGGGGCACTGTGTGTCTGGCACCGCATTCGTAGTCTTCACCCTAAAGCAAATGGAGAGATGTTCCCGGACGCCAGTGGGTGCCTGGGAACACGAAGGGTGTCGGGCACCACACCTGCAAAGCCCCTGTCCCCTGCCCTCCCCCACCAGGGCCGCCGCGCTCTGGACGACCTCAGCCCTGGGCTCTGTGTTGTGCTGGGATTTCCTGGGGACACTCGACAGGGGAGGGGGGTTTGGCCGACCTTCCTCTGCGGGAGCTGCCCGGGAGGGCCCCGAGTCTTGCACCTCACACTGAATGTGGGACCCGCCGGGTGGGGCCCAGGGTCTGGTCCTGGGAGACCCTGCCTGTCACCCCAGCCTCCTGAGGGGTGTGGGGTGTAGGGGTCGGCTGTCCCCTGCTGCCCAGGACCTGCCTGTCCTTCCACCTGGGCTCCTGGGGGGTCGACCTTGGGCCCCCCGGGACGGGCGAGGCCAGGCGGCTCCCTCCACCCCCCCGCGCCATGAGCCCTCCGGCCCCCGCGGTGGGCGCTGAGGTGGGTAAGGGGCCTCCTCTGTCCTCGGCAGCAAGCACTCGGGCCCCGTCTCTGAAGAGGAGCTGTCCCTGCTGGCTCAGGACAGGCAGAGGGCGAGGCTGCCCCGCCGGACGCCCGCCCAGCTGGTGAAGAACTGCTTTCTCCCCCTAAGAGAATATTTCAAGTATTTTTCACCAGAGCTCACTTCCTCTTTGTAAATGAGTCACTGTGCTGTGAAAAAGAGACTGACTTTTCCTAGAACAAAGACAACTTTCCTTACATTGTCTGCTTTTTCCTCTTCGGATTATCATTTTATTTGCTTGCTTAACTTTGGGTGTCTTGTGGTCACTACAGACCCGTCTCCTGTTCCGTTCTGAGCCGCCGGGTCCCCCGCCACGCTGGCCCGTGGGCCCGGCAAGGCGCCGTGTTTCGTGCGTGTTGTTCCCAAAAGCACTTCTGTGCTCCAGTGGAGAAGTGAAAAATATATTCGTTATAAGCCAGTTACTGGTCACGTTCTGGTGTTTTTTAGGTGGGCTCGGCCTTTCCTTCAGGCCGTAGGGCTTGGGGGTGTGGGGAGGATGACGACCGGGGGGCGTTTTATAGGCGCTCGTGGTGCACGTTCCCTGTGCACGTGTGGCTGGGGCCTTCGCCACCGTGTGCTTGGATGCTAACCGCTCACTCCGATCGTAGCGCCGCGAGACCCCCAACCTGTGCAAAGTGTGCACACGAAACCTGGCGAGCCACGGCGAGCTGCACAGACGGCGCGGAGGCCCAGGCTGGTCTGCTTGCAGAGCACGGAACCCCGTGGCCCTCCTGACCCCGACGAGTGGCTCCTGGGAAGCAGGGTCCTTCCGGCTCCCGGCCGTGGCGTTGAGTGAGCGTGAGCCCACCAGAAAGCACCGCCTCCCGCGGGCTTCAGATCCGAGTAGGGTGTCCTCCAGGGCGCTGCCCACCCAGCCACACAGCCCCGCAGGATCTAGACGCCAACAGTCCTGGGCTCTGCAACCAGGGACCTTTGGGGTCAGTGCTGGGACCATCAGGTAAAATGCTTTGTGGAAGCAAGATGGGGTTAAAATTGGACCTTTTGGCCGGGCGTGGTGGCTCACGCCTGTAATCCTAGCACTCTAGGAGGCCAAGGCGGGAGGATTGTTTGAGGTCAGGAGTTCGAGACCAGCCTGAGCAAGAGCGAGACCCCCCGTCTCTACTAAAAAAATGGAAAGAAATTAGCTGGCCAACTAAAAATTATATATAGAAAAAATTAGCCGGGCATGATGGCGCATGCCTGTAGTCCCAGGGAGGCTGAGGCAGGAGGATCACTTGAGCCCAGGAGTTTGAGGTTGCTGTGAGCTAGGCTGACGCCACGGCACTCTAGCCTGGGCAACAGAGTGAGACTCTGTCTCAAAAAAAAAAAAAGAAAAAAAATTGGACCTTTTGAAGAATTTTTGAAAATACCTTGAAGTAGAATAGAAGTCTTCACTTGGGTTAATATGACCGGAGGCCTCTTCTGTCTTTAGAAAACAGGGCTGCATCTGACAACACAGGCCTCACGTCCAGGGGCCAACGTAGCAAGCTCTGTAATGACACTGGGGTTACAAAAGCCACAGAAAACACAGAGCAGGAAGCAGAGAGAGGGCATCCAGCGCAGATCAGCCCGTGCTGCCAGGCCGGCGGGCAAAGGCTCCAGGCGGGCGGGCGAGCGGGCTGAGTGTGCTGTCCCACCCCGGGGCACCAGACTGCTCGGGGCGCCCGGGGCCCGCAGGATAGGCTTCCGGCCACCCCAGCTGCGCCTGCCTCTCCCCTGCTCTCCCCAGCGTACAGACAGAACGGTCCACGTCCCCAGAGAGTCTCCAAGTATCCAAATGCTACCCACAGTACCCCGCTTAGTGATCCTCTGTGGTCAGCTGAATAATGACCCCCCAAAAGGTGCCCATGTCCTGATCCCCAGAGCCCGTGAATGTCGCCTTATAGGACATAAAAGGACTTTGCTGATGGGATTAAATAGAGAGGGGAGAGCACCCTGGATCCTACCGGGGCCCTGTCGTCACAAAGGGCCTCAGAAGAGGGAGGCAGAGCCAGGCGACCACACGGAGAGGCCACGTGGCTGGGAGGCAGAGGCTGGGAGGCACAGGCCCAGGGCCACGTGGGCCGTGGGAGCTGGAGGTGGCAGGTAGGCCCCTGCCCTGGAGCCTCCGGAGGAAGCACAGGTTCCCAGCCCCGGCCTCCAGGCCCCAGAGAGAACAGAGTGCCGCCGCTTTAAGCACCACATTTGTGGTAATTAGTTACAGCAGCAGGAAACACACAGTCATGGGTCGCTTTGGTCAAGAAGCGCACAGGACAGTGATCCCGTGAGATTATAATGCCGCATTGTCCCTCCAGCTTTTCTGTGACTAGACGTGTGTTAGTACAAATCCTTGCCGTTGCGTTACAATCGCCTGCAGTGTTCAGCAGGATCACGGTTTCATAGCCTCGGAGCAACGGGCCCTCCCACGGCCTGGGTGCGGAGCCGGCCACGCCACCTACGTGGAGGTGAGTACGCTTCTCAGAACACGTCCCTGTCGTTCGGTGACGCGTGACTGCGAACGCTAATGAAAAGATCTGCTTCCTCAGGCCAGGGATCTAGCTCCAAGTATCCACCGAGCCTGAGGTCAAAGGCACAACCCCGAGAGGCCCGTGGCCTCCAGGTGCACGAAGACAGAGTCCCACGGCAGGCAAGACGCCCCGTGAGAAGGCCCAGCGTCTCTGAAACCGCTGAGCAGGGCAGGCTGGGTCTCCGAGTGTCCGTGTCTCATGCCGAGCGCTTTGAATCTCCAGTTTGCACAGAGACAGTTCCCACCTGGTCCCAGGCGGCCCCACACACTCTCCCGGATGGCCTCTGTCTCCACACCCGCAGGACGAAAGCATAGCCCGCTGCCTAAGAAACAGTCGTCCTCAAGGCGGGAAAGCTAAAACTGTCTCTCGACTGCAGGAAAGCTCCCGAGGGGTTTTCTATCAATGCTTCTTCATTTATCTTAAAACCCACCGTGTGTCTCCAACCCGTGTGCTGGGGTGGTGTGTATTCACTGTCAACGGGAAACAAGACAAACTCTGTAAAATAATTTTAAGGAGGTTTATTCTGAGCCAGATTTGAGGATCATGACCCAGAGCCACGCCCAAGAAGCCTTGAGCAAGTGGACTGTCTGTGGCTGGGTTACGGTTTGGTTTTATACATTTCAGGGAGACGGGTTACAGGTAGTCATAAATCAATACGTGGGAGCATATATTGGTTTGGCCTGAAAAGGTGGGCTACCTCGAAGTGGGGGCTCACAGGTCACAGGTGGGCTTAGGGACTCTTTAGTAGACAACTGGCTGAAAGAGCTAGGCTTTGTCCTAAGACCAGGGGTCAGAGGAAAGGGATGCTTGAGCTAAGATAAGGGTCTTCTGTCCTTCATCTGATGCTCTACCGGAGTCAGGGTGGGAGGTAAACCAAGTCCTAAACACCTGTCAACTGAGATTTTATCATTTGTAGGCGTGACTCATCAGGCCCCCAAAGAAAGGAATTTTTGGGGCAAAGATCACAGTTCGGTCCTCATAACTTGTACTAACCATGCATTCGCTTACAAAGATCACCTCCTCACTGCTCTGTGAGGAGGGCGTCAAAACTGTCCCACTCACAGCTGGGAAACGCAGGCGGCCTAGGTACTGGCCTGGTGTCACACAGCTCCCGGGGCAGGGCTGAGACTTGAACCCCACGGTGCACTCACCACTGTCCTGAGGTTCCCGGGCTGGCTGGGTGCCCCCTCCTCATGGCTGCCCTCCCCCACAGCTGCCCCAGGCCCCAGAATGGCCCCCTTTGCCGGGCTGCATTCCTTGCCACTGCTCCGCCTAGAGGCCCCCGAGGCCCCCCTCTGGGGTGAACCTGACAGCAGCACTTGGCTCTTGGGATCCCTGTCCCTGTCCCCACCCACAGCACCAGCCAGCTCTGCTGCGTTAGCCCCTCGACCTCACGGGCGGCGCCCGGGCCTGGTACTGAGGGCCGTGGCACCTCCCTTCTCCTCTCTGGGTCCCCAGCTGTCCCCCATTCTTCCAGCACCCCCCAGGCTGTATCTGGGACCCGCCCCTCCTCGATGCCCAACGCTGCTGATGGAGGGGGTGTCAGCTGGGCTCTGCAGGCTGGAGCTGGTGACCCAGGTGTCAGCGCCAGTGCAGCACAGGCCCAGGGCCCAGCGACAGGCCCAGAGTTGGGGGCTGAGCTGGCTTGCCAGCCAGACAGCAGAGGTGACACGGTCCTCTGCCAGCTGCTGCCAACCCAGGGGGAGAAGAACCTTGGCCACCAACGTCCTGAGCCCCTCCGGCCCTGATGGGTCTGAGCCTGCCCGCCACCCCCATGCACCAGGCAGAAGAGCAAGTATTCAGGCCTGGACACATTTCTGGCTCTGGACGGCTTCCCAGCTAGAAGGGAGGGTGGCGAAGCCGCCCCCTCCCAATCTCCCACCCTGCCTGGCACGTGCGGTGGAGGTGACTCCCTGCCCGACCCCGATCCCTGCTGCTCACTTACACCCTGCAGGCGCTGTCTGCCCCACGCTGACTTTCACGGCCAGACTCTGAGTCCTCCAAAGCTCCTGTCCTTGGTGCTCTCTGAATCTTGGCTGAAGGAATGACAGCCTCAGGGTGCCTGGGGTCAGGGAGCCCGGTCCCCCAGCCTCCTCCTGCTCCCCAAGGCCAGGCCTGCTCTCCCTCCGCTGGGTGGTGGGCCGTGGGGCTCGCTGCCTGCTCTGTGGCGCCCAGAGCCCCTAGACAGGGAAGGCGGTGCCCAGAGCAGGCCGGCCACCTGCCACCTCAGAGCCCTTCATCGGCCTCACCCCAGACCTTCCTGGGCGTCCCCTCCTGGTCCCACCCCTCACCCCATCTACCTGGCAGGTGGGGAGAGGGGAGGGGCACTGACTCAGCAGCGCAGGGGGGAGGGGCTGGGTGCGGTGCGGGAGGGGCATGCCCAGGGCAGCCTTCCCCACACCAGTCACTGGGACCAGCAAAGCTACCTGCTTCCAAGCGGTGGCTTCTCAGAGCCTTCCACATGCAAATATGCTGTGCCCAGTGGCCCTTCACCTCGGTAAGGCCAGGGGAGCAGAGCTAGGTGGGGGTGGGCTAGGGCTGGGCAGAGCTCGCACGCCTGCCTTCCTTCTTACATTTCCTCCTTCCCCTCCCTTCCCTCCTTCCTCCCCTCCTTCCTCCCTTCCTCCTTTCCTTGTCTCCTCCCATCTTTCCCTCCTTAGTCCTTTCCTTCCTCCCTTCCCTCCTCCCTTCCTCCCCTCCTTCCCTCCTTCCTCCTTTCCTTGTCTCCTCCCATCTTTCCCTCCTTCGTCCTTTCCTTCCTCCTTTCCTTCCTCCCTTCCCTCCTTCCCTCCTTCCACCTAAGACCTGGGGAGACCTCCACACTCCAGTCCGCAGAGGGGTTGGGGATGGGGGCGGCTGACACCTGCCCTCTGGCCTAGGCCAGGGCCCTAGACTCATCGTGCAGGGAAGGGAACACGGGAGGCGCTCAGCGGCGAGGCGCGGGCACATTCTGCGGGGCACGGGGCCAGCACCCTGCCTCCCACGGCCCCCAGACGCCCCGGCCTCCCGCGGCACCCGTGGCCGCCCTCCCGTCCTGCACCCGCACAGCGCCGACTACCGGGGCACCTGCAGCGCCAAGCCCGCGTCCAGGAGGACAGGCAGCCCCAGCTCGCCCCCGTCGGCCGACGTGCACGCCGGGCGGGAAGGGCTGCGGCCTCCCGAGCCAGGGGCCGGCCTTCCGGCTCCGCCAGCCCCGCCCCGGGGGCGGTCACGATCGCCGCAGACGAAACGGCCGGGGGCGGGAGCACGACTGCTTCCAGTCGGCTACTTACAGCCGGTCTCAGCGCTCCGGGGCTCCGCACTCCGAGGTCAGCGTGTCCCGAGGTCCCCGCGCTTCAAGGTGCCTGCCGCCCGAGGTCCCCGCGCTCCGAGGTCCCCGCGCTCCGAAGTCTCCCGTGGGCCAAGTTCTCCCGCGCTCCGAGGTCTCCCGTGGGCCAAGTTCTCCCGCGCTCCGCGGTCTCCCGTGGGCCAAGTTCTCCCGCGGTCCCCGCGCCCCCACGATGTGGCTGAGGTGAGCCGGCTTGCGGACGAACCCTGCGGATGCGGGAGAAGGAGGGAGCCGCCGCAGTCTGGAGCGGGGTGTCCGGGCCCCGAGGGGCCGAGAGCTCCCTGGGGGCGGCGCCGCGGCCGGGCGCGCGTGTCCCGCCTCCGGTCGGCTGCGACGCGGGGCTCGCCGGGCTCGCCCGAGGAAAGAGCGGCTCGGGGCGCTGGCGGCGGGCGCGGGGACCGCAGGCGCGGGGACGGCCCGCGGGGACAGCAGGGGGCGGGGACGACACGCCGAGGACCGGCGCACCGCGGGCGGCATTGCGGGGGCGTGTGTGGGGGCGGGTCCCTGCCCGGGCTGGGGAGGAGCGCCGCTGGAGGGAGGGGACGCGCGCCCCTGTCCCGGCCCAGCCTCGCCCCTTCCCCGCCCCTGGCTGATTTCTCAGAAGGCAGGAGAAGGACTGTGGCCCGGCTTCGCCACCTGAAGCCCGGAGCACCGCCTCTGCCGCCCCTCCCCTACACGCGGGATTCCCTGTGGGCGCTGGAACTGGGGAAGGGCAGACAGCTTCGCACCGGCTTTTGTCGAACCCCCTTCCGTGCACGTGGTAGGGCCAGCAGCCCGTGTCCCCCACCCCCAGGCGTCCCACCCATACAGCCCAAAAGTCTGCCCACATCCGGGTCACACCGCCTGGTGTCCACCCCCATTTAGAAATATCTGTAGTTAAGATCAAACCCTCAAGAAACAAAAAACTAAGTCCAGGAATGTCATAGCTGGCCACTGCCCACGGCCTGGAGCAGGTGACCCTGTCTGTGCTGGATCTGGGGCAGGGTGCGGGGGCCGCCTACACGGCAGCACCCAGGGAGGGCAAACCACTCTCCCCAAAAAGAGCCCAGAACATGCCCTTCGGCCCCCAGAGAGACCCCAGCGGGCACCGTGGGAGAGAAATGGGGGCCACAGAGGGGCTCCCACAGCTGTGTAGCGGGAAGGAGGCTCTGGCTGTGGGGAGATGTCCCCAGTGGTCAAGCCTGGAGGCAGGGAGGCCCTCAGAGGTCACCACAGCTGTCCCGCAAGCAAGAATGGTGGCCCCAACCAGGAAAGTGGGAGATGGGGACCATCCGCAGGTGCCGGGAGTTCCTGGTGGCCCAGGGGCTGGCTGAGGTGCAGGGGCAGCAAGGCTTAGCCGGGGGCGTGGCTCTGTGCAGACGCGGAGGGCAGCCGTCCCGGGCAGGGCAGCGTCTCTGCGTCTCCAGAACTCTTGGTCACTCGTGGTCACCGCCAGCTGGGAGGCTCCCATGAGACAAGTTTTTGCACCTAGGACCCCCGAAGTTTCCCAGGCAGTGGCCCGAGAGAGGAGGGAGTAGGGTCTCCCAGACATTGTAGGTGCAGGGACATCAGAGAAGTAGGTGCCCCTGGGCCCTGCTCCAAGGTCTCCCACCTCATGGGGTGTTGGCCTCAGAAACAGATGGTTTGGGGGGTTGTGATCGAAGTGGCCCAGACCCCTGTAGAGCAAAGACAAGAGGCCCTGCCCAGCGGGAGGTGACCTGGTGACCTGCAGGGGGAGCATGCAGGGTGCCGAGGAGCCTTGGACTTGCCGGGGCCCGGGCTGCTGCAGGGTGTGCAACAGGAGGGGTCCCCCAGGTTTGGTGCCAGAATGATCCTGTCCCTCCGCAGGGCTGTCGTGAAATGCGGCTGCCCTGCTCTGGGGCCTGTCAGATGTTCCCTGTCTCCCCAGCAGTTGAAATGCAGCTCCTGCCCTTCGTACCCTGGAAGCTTTTTTCCCCTCTGACTTCATACAGTTTCTTGGCATCCATCCCCAGGGAAGCTAGGCCACCTTTGTGGCCTTGGTGGTGGCTCTTGCCACACTTTATCGTCACACTCTCCTTGTTTTCGGAGGATTTTGTTACCTTAGGGGCTGGCGGGTTGCCAGGGGCTATGCTGGGCAGAGGGGTGGTGGTCCTGGCTCCTCTCCCCGGATTCTGTGGAGAACAGTCAGGGCAGGGAACAGTGGTGCGTGGACTGGCTCCCGCTGGTGTGTTCACATCTCTGTGACGGGCATGGCCGCCCCTGGCTGCCGGCAGGCCACTGTTTGGAAGCGCAGCCGTCTCACCTGCCTTTCTGGTTGTGTTTTCCAGTCCCGGGCTCCTCCTGCTGCTCGGCGGCCTGCAAGCCAGTGGTAAGTTCAGATGGCACTTCCCCTCTGCAGCCCCCCAGCTGCCAAGCCCTGCGACCGACCGCCGGCCACAGCTCCGTGTCCTCACCACGGCCCTGCTCGATTTGCTGCGGCCCCCCCCCCCCCCAGAAGGCTGCGCCCCAGGGCTAGGCCGATGTGCAGCACTGAAGTCCAGAAGGGGAAACTCTGGTTCTTGCTGGATTTTGTGTTTGGTGTGGGCAGCACGTGCTCCTCGGAGCCAGGGCTCCTGGCTCTCCTGGCCTGTGTGCCCCAGGTGGTCCTGCGGAGCCCTGAAGGCACCAGCTGCAGGGACACAGCACCACAGCCGCCCGAGGCCTTGCCCAGCCTTCCAGCCCAGAGGACTCTGGGGCAGGGGACACGGCCACTTTGCCTGTGGGCACTTAGGTGGTTGCACACACGATAAAACCACCGTGTGCAGGTCACGTGACGTTCTTGATGGCTGTGAGCAGCACTATAATGTTCTCGTTGAGACATCGTTTTGCTTTCAATGTCTGAATTGTCAAAGGATAATCGCACTCCTGTGTGTACCATAGTGATAAATTCCTTTTCTGTTTACATGAGTCAAACTTGGTGTTTGTGCCAACCAAAAAGCCAAGAACCAAGAAGTTTGCTCGACAGAGTCACTTCACGGGCAGGGCGCCAGTCTTAGAAAATAAATTTTGTACTTTTTGGGTAGTTGCAGATATTCAAGAAAAAGAAGTCAGGGCCATGGTGGGCAGCAGCGTGGAGCTCGGCTGCGTGAGCCCGGAGGAAAGCAGTTTCGACTTGAACGACCTTTTCGTTTACTGGCAAATCAGCGAGCGGAACACTGTGGTGACGTACTACCTCCCGCAGAACAGCTCCAGGACCCACGTGGACAGCCACTACAGGGACCGCGCCTGGCTGTCGCCGGACAGCATGAAGCGCGGCGACTTCTCCCTGCATCTGTTCAACATCACCCCCCAGGATGAGCAGAAGTTTAACTGCCTGGTGTTCAGGAAGTCCTTGGAATTAAAAAAGGTTCTGGAAGCCGTGGTCACGCTGCACGTGGCAGGTAAGACCGTCGGAGTGGAGGGGACCGAGTCCGTCCCAGCCGCGTCCTGGGAGAAGTGGTAGTAAAACCCCCTTCCTGGCACATTTACCTGTTTCTTCCCCTGAAGACAGTCGTGATCTCGCGTAGTGGGCTTCTGTCTAACCGTAGGTGAAGCCGAGTGGTTGAAGAATCGTTCAACTCAGAAGGAAGTTTCCAGAGCCCGAGGCTCCTGGTTTCGCAGAGCCCTCACCTTGCTCTGCGCCTGAGCTCGCCAGCTCCACTCACACTAGGTTTTCTAAGTGGAATTAGGAGGAAGTGCTGTAAAGTACTGGATGAGATCAGAATTTAAGAAAAAAATTAAGGCAACCAAGGAGCTCTGGGAGGTCAGTGGGAGACGGGCTGCGTCCACTCGGGTGAATTGCGAGCTCCCCATGTCACCCGCGAGAAGTGCCAGGTCCCAGTGAGGGAGGGCCTGGGTGGGCGACCTCCTGGCCTGGGGGCCAGTGAGGACTGGGCACCGCCCGCCAGGCAGGCTCAGTCGCGCTTGGCCTTGGGGCCAGCTGGGGAGTGACTCTGGCCAGAAGAGGGCTGTGCCCGCTGCTCAGACCTCAGCCCTGGGCCTGCCCCTCCACCAGGGTCAAGGACATGCCCGGCCGCCTCCCCTCCGAGCTGGCCTTGGCACTGTGCGCCCTGCGGAGCCTGGCATTCCTCACCCTCTCCCCTCCCCTGCAGCAAACTACAGCATGCCCGTCGTGAGCACCCCCAGCGGCCCCTCCCAGGACGAGCTCACCTTCACGTGCACGTCCACGAACGGCTACCCCAGACCAAACGTGTACTGGATCAACAAGACGGACAACAGCCTGCTGGACGCGGCCCTGCAGAACAGCACCATCTCCTTGAACTCCAGGGGCCTGTACGATGTGGTCAGCATGCTGAGAATCGGGTGGGCCCCCAACGTGAACGTCGGGTGCTGCATAGAGAATGTGCTCCTGCACCAGAACCTGACCGTCAGCAGCCAGGCAGGTAAGGCCCGGGCTGCACGCTGGCCCAGCCCACGGGTGTGGGGCCGGGCGTGGCTCGGGGGCCCTCTCAGGCAGAAGACAAAGCCCCTACGAGGTGAGCCAGCAGCGCCATCAGAAAGGTGGTTGAAAGGGAGAGGAGGTGACAGTCAGGCATGTGTCATGTGATGGGAGCCCCTGCAGACCCAACACCACCTGTGGAGTCTGTTTCGTTGGACCCATTTTACGGTTGAGGGCCGAGGCTCTGAAAGGCAGGACTGGCCGTCAGGGTGGAAGCCCACACCGTGCGGCCCCCGCCTCGCTCTCGGCCTCTGGGCCCAGCTGGGTGTGGCTGCTGACCCAGGCGTTCCCTGTGGAAGGGGTGCAGGCGGGCACACCTTTGCAGAGGCCACGGGCCCGCCCCCTCCGTGTCCCAGCTGCAGGAAGGGACCCACTGTGTGATCTCGGGGCCTGGAGCAGACGGGAGGCAGGCTCCTTGCTCAGGAATGGCTGGGGATTCCAGAGGGACAGCAAGCGTTGCCCCAGGCGCAAGGCCTCTGAGCTGCACAGGTGGACACTTGTGAAGCCCACCCTGACTGCCAGGACCCCACAGGGCCAGACACCCTCCTTCCTGAAATCAGGGTGCAGCTCGGAGTTCACAGTCCCTGAGCCTGCAGCAGGGCCAGGGCAATCCCCAGATGCAGTCTGGGACAACCGCCTTGCGGCCAGCACCGCCCAGCAACATGGGGAAGGTTCTCTGGGGCTGCAGCTTCAACCCCGGCAATACAGCGGGCAGCCTGTGAAAGCCTCACGCCCACACCCGTCGGACCAGAACTCGGGGCTGGCACCCAGCGTTAGGGTTTAAAGCTTCCAGATGACTCCAGGGCACGTTCAAGGTTGAGCTGCTGGCCAGCTGGTTTCTCCAGGTGTGCTTGGAGACTCGGCGGTTCCTTTACAAGCCCCTAGGGGACGTTGTTGCTTGTTGGCCCGAGAGAACCTCCCTCTGAGAAGCAAAGTTCGTGCCTCGAAGGTAGGCGTCGGGTGGTGCAGCTGCTGTGGCAAATAGTGGCAGGTCCTCAAAGTTACGTGTAGAACTGCCACGTGACCCAGCAGTTCCACACCTGGGGACACACCCGAAGGATTCAAAACAGGGACTCCCACGAATACCTGGGCGCGAATGTTCACAGCAGCCAAAGGGTGGAACCACCCAGGTGGCCCTCGGGGGTGGGCGGGAGATGTGGTCCAGCCGCACACCGAATGCTCTGGAACATTAGCCGCAAGCAGGCATGAACAGTCTGCACTGACACGCTAGGACGTGGGTGAGCCTTGACGATGTCATGCTCAGTGACAGAAGCCAGTCGGAAAATGCCATGTGTTGTATGATTCCACTCACATCCAGTATCCGGGACCGTAAGTCCACGGAGCCAGCGGCAGCGTCGAGGCTCCCAGGGCTGGGGACAGAGAAGAGTGGCGAGTGACGCCACTGGGCACCTGGTTCCGCTTGGGGTGATGGCAGAGTCAGGAATTAGAGTGGTCGTGGTGGCGTCACCCTGTGGATGTACCAGATGCCACTGAACTATTCAATTTAAAATGGCTAATTTTATGTTACGTGAATTTCACCTCGATTTAAAAAAAATCTGGGAAGAACCTGCGCTTCCCGTCACACCCCTCCCGTGGGGACCCTGGGTGGGGCTGGGACGGCGCCTGCCCTGGGCGGGCACAGCCGCAGCCCCGGACAAGGGGCCTCCCCGTAAGAGAAACTCTCTTCTTGGGAAGACACTGCCCTGCCGCTCTCCTCTTCGGGACGAAGAAGAAAGGTCCTGTTCCTCCAACGCCCTTGAAGTCTTGGGTTATTTTCTTCTTTCTTCTAGAAACTTTCACGGGGACCCGAGGCAAGATCGTAGAGCAGCCAGGCCGTGCCCACGAGGCGCCAGTCGCCATTGTCGGCGTCCTGGCTGGCTGCGTGGTGGTGGCGGCGGTGGCCGTGGGCTGGATGTGCAGGAAGAAAAGGTGTCCCCCCAGACGCTACACAGGTGAGAAAAGGCCCGCGTTGCGGATTCTCAACACTGATTTTGTTTCGCCTTTTAAATTTCTCTGATGTTGATTTCTCCTGAAATTCGGTTTTGATGGCACGAACGTTGACGGGCATAGCCGCTCTCACTCTGAGGAGTGGACGTCACGCCCAGCCTCTCTCCGGCTGCTCCCTGACCACAGCCCAGACCGCCAGGCTCGGCTGGGAGTGGCGGATTCTGGATTTAGAGTCAGGATGAAGTTCGCTTCTGTGGAAGCCGACAGGCCGGCGGAGTCACCCACAGGGGTGGCATGAATCTGGCCACACTATAGGGGCAGGTCCAGAGGTCTGTGTCTTAGCCAGGGACGACATAGTGGCAGAACTTATGGTGGGGGGTGGGTGAGCGCTGAACACAGCCACAGTGTGGTCCAGGTGTTGTGGTGGGGCTCTTCCTGGACACCCCAGGAGGGCAGGGGCCAGGGGCCAGCTGTGCGATGAGCCTGGTGGCCACGGGACAGGTGCCAGCTCGCAGCTGGAGCCTCCCATGACGGAGCCTCCTCCCTGCCTCCAAGTGCCGCCCTGGGTTTCCAGTGTGTGGCCAACACCAGTCACCCCCAAAACACTTCCCACTGCCCATCCGACCAGGCTGCGGAAGGGCCCCTGAGTCAGGACACGGAGCCCATTCGCTTATCCCTTAAAAAGCATTTCCTCAGCCGGGTGCGGTGGCTCACGCCTGTAATCCCAGCACTCTGGGAGGCTGAGGTGGGAGGATGGCTTGAGCTCAGGAGTTCAAGACCAGCCTGAGCAAGAGTGAGACCCCCGTCTCTACTAAAAATAGAAAAAATTAGCGGGCCATGGTGACGCGTGCCTGTAGTCCCAGCTACCCGGGAGGCTGAGGCAGGAGGATTGCTTGAGCCCAGGAGTTGGAGGTTGCTGTGAGCTAGACTGACGCCACAGCACTCCAGCCTGGGCCAGAGTGAGACTCTGTGTTGAAAACGGGCGGCCTGGGGCCTGGGAAGCCCCTCATCTGGGAGTCCCTTCCCTGCCCGAGCCGGGAGCCTTGGGGAGACACCCAGGCAGAGGGTTTTGGGGCTGCTGAGAGCTCAGGACCACCAGGGTCTTTCGAGAGCCCTCCGCACCCACTGCCGCCCTGACCTCTCTGTCTGTCCCGCAGGTGCCCGGGCTGTGCGGCCGGCGCTGGAGCTGGCTGGTGAGTCCGCCTCTCGGGCGCAGCGGGGCCCGGGCGGGCCGGGCCGCTGCCTGCCTCAGACTTGCAAAAGGCTTTCAGAAGGCAGAAGTCTCCCCTCACAGTTGTCTCCAGAGACACGGTGAAAGCCTCAGTGTGCGCACGGCGTCCCGCCCACGTCCCGACACGTGACCACCCCTGGTGTGCACTCGCCAACACCGTGTGGGATTGTCCCTTTGTTGTCACCACCCGCGTCCTCAGAACATCGGTCTGTTTGCCTCCAAGGTGACAGGACCGTCTCATGTCCTCTCTCCCCACTTTCCTTCCAAGACCACGCTTGACAGGCGCGCGCCGCCCAGGACGAGGACAGGCCTCCTGCGAGGGGCCAGCGGGGACGCCAGGGGACGCCAGGCGGCAGCTTGAGACGGGCTCGCCCGGCCTGGTGGCAAGGCGGGCAAAGCGCCATCTGCACGCCCGCGTCCCACCGGCGAGGGCAGGAGCCGCCCGGCCCGGAGGGGAGACCACGGCCGACCCTGGGGAACGCGGCGGTCCCGAGCGAGGCCCTGCCATGGCGGCAGCGCCGAAGACCAATGCTCCCGAGTGCGTGGGCGCCACCTTTGCCGCTGAGCACCGACGGGAAGGGCTCTGGGGTGGGCCCCCCACTGGGAGCCCCCGAAGCCCCCAGAGCTCGTGTGACTCAGCGCCAGGCTCCTCCAGCTACCGCGCACCCGCTGTGGGACACGCCCGAGGCCGAAGGCGGCGGGTCCAGTCTGAGGAGGAGAGCGGCGCCCACCGTCTCCCGGGGCCAGGGCGCTGGGGGCGCCCTGGGTGTCTGCAGCGAGAACAGAAACAAGGAATGAGGCCCAGAGGGCAGACCGAGTGTCCCAACACTTGTCACCAGACATTGTTTTTCTGTAAAAAAAAAAAAAAAGCCCCCATGGGCTTTTAAAGGAGTGTGATGAAGGACACACCCAAACTTTTAACATGAAAGCATTAGAAGACTTGTGCTGTTTGTAAAAGATCAATAATTGTCATCATTGGTCATGAATTGTCATCTGGAGCAAGGAAGCATAAGGAGGTGCCTGGGGTGCGGGAGCTGGGCAAGGGAGGTGGGGTCTGGGGGTTGGGGTGCAGGCATCGGGTGTCCCTTGGCAGCAACTGTGAGATGACCCAGGATGGACCTGCTCAGGCAGCTGTGCCCCCGGGAGTCCCGAGCACCGGGATGCAGGTCCCCAGCCGTGAGGTCCTCAGTGGACCCTCAGCACCCCCCAGAGATGCTCCAGCCCAGGGCCCTCACAGGCAGGATGGTGACAGCCCACCAGGGAGACCGAGTCTGGCTCCGGTTTTCCTTCATGAGGGAAACAGGCGGGACCCTGCGGCCCAGCTGCCCCAGAGACCGCGGCAGCTTCTGCTCGTGGCCTGGGAAGACCCAGACGGCCGCGCTCAGCACTGAGCGTCCAGGGTTTGCCCGGACCCTGGGCTCACGGGGACGGCCGAGGTCATGCTCTCCGCACGTCACCATCTCTTGTTGGTCCAGACGGGCCCCCCTCACCTGTGTCTTCCCCTTGGAGCCCCCCCCCGATCTCCGAGCATGCGCAAGACTTGCCCTGTGGAGCCGGCCCGCTCAGCGCAGATGCCGCCCTGTGCTTGTTGCTCTGCTGTAGCCGGGCTGCTCCCACGGCGGGGGTGGCCACATCCAGAAACCGGTGCACACCGTGCCCGTGTCTGGTGGCTTTTGTCAGCACGGGGAGCCTTGGGCACAGCCAGCTCGCTGTCTGTGGTCTGGACGGGAACAGCCCCCCGTTCTCGCGGCTGCTCTGGGGACCCTGCGCAACACCAGTGGTTCTCACCCAGGGCGGTTCTGGCCCCCAGGGACACGGGGCAAGGTCTGGAGACATTTGGGGCTGTCACAGTTGGGGGTGTCGCTGGCTCTCCGTAGAAGCCGGGGTGCCCCACCACAAAGAGGGCCCCACCTGAAAGTCCTTAGTCCAAGGAAGAATCCCGCCCTGCACACCCCCACCCCCAGCTCGCCCGCACCGCGGCTCAGGGAAACAGCGCCCACAGGGTGGTGGGCGAGCTCGCGTGCGGTGCCTGGGCCTCAGCTGTCTGTGGCACAGCAGAGAGGACTCGTGGTGACAGGTGCAGGCCCAGGTGATGTGGCAGGTCAGCGGGGCCCATCGTGCTCGGGAAGACTCCAGGGCACATGGCCTGGCGGGGCAGAGGCCCCCAGCCCCACCGCCCTGAGCCCTTGGGAGTTTCCCTCTCAGCCGGCCGGGAGGCTGACACAGTCCCGACCCGGTAGGTGTGCAGTGAACGTCTGTCAGGGACGGTCAAGCCAGGCTGGCCAAGCGGGTGGCCCATCACTAGGGCAGGGGACAGAAAGGAAACAGCTGGCTGAGTGACCCTGAGTGTGTCAGCACGTTGCTCTGTGCCTCAGTTTCCCCTCTGTAAGTGTGGCAGCTGGAGCCAGGTTCTGTCTACTGACCCCTGCAGCTTGGATGTTCCTAGGACCATGGCCCCCAGCCTTCAGAGGACAATTGTGGCTTTGGGACAGCAGTCCAGGCCTGCACACCTCAGAGCAGGCCGCCAAGACTGCCACTGCCTGCCGGGGTGGGGGCCTGGGTGGCCCTGGACGTGCCACCATCGGCTCCCCCCCCAGGGGGCACTGGAGGAGGCTGAGCGGGTCCCAGTCTGTGGCCCAACAGCTCCACGTCTGTCTACGTGTGCCCCAGCCCAGCCGTTCGAGGGGACGTCTCTAGCACTCAGCGCTCTCACTGGGTCTGGGAGCGTGTTGTCCTTGGCGTCCCCCTCCTCCCACAGCCCAGACACCTTTACGGGAAGGGGTACGGTCTTCCGGTGGTCTCACAGCCCACTTGGGCATCCCTGGCGATGGTTAGACATCCCCCCGCCCCGTCCCACTGCTGCTGGCTGCGTCCCCAAACACTCGGGGGCCTCGGACAGCCGCCTTCGTCTCCAAAGCACCAGTCTCGCTACTCCCGTGAGAAGACAGTCCTGGTAGATTGTCAGCGCTCTCCTTGAAAACGTGTTGATCCTACCTCAATCTGGGAGCAGAAGCAACAATCCAGGGGGCTTTTGTGATGAAAGGGGGGGTCAGGGTGGCCCCCAGATGTGGGGGAGGACCTGGCACCCCTGGGGATGCAAGGCTTGGAGAGCAAGAATCCAGGGGTCTCCTCTCCGTGTCAGCGCACCTTCCTTGGCCGGAGACGTGGCCTGAGTGCCAGGGAGGGGCCTTGCCCTGCCACAGACCCCGCCAGGAGGGCGCAGCACGCTCGTCCCGCCCGGCCCCGCGGGAGTGCGGCTCAGCGGCAGGGTCAACGCCAGCCGCCCCGACCCTGGGCTGTGCCTGCGGCTGTGCTGGCTCCTGAGGGGTCCAGGGGCTGCTGCCCAGGGTCAAAGGTCCCCGAGGAGCCGGCTCCAGAGCCTGGCACCCAGTGGGCAGCGCTGGGCCTTGGGAGTGAGTCTGGGGGGCCAAGCCCAGGACAGCAGCGTCCTGCCTCCCTCCCCGCCCCTCCTCTTCCCAGGCCCGCGCTGTGCGGTCACCTTCTTGTCATTGTGTTCTGCCCCAACTCCCCGTGCCGACAGGTACCTGGAATGCCCTTGCACCCTCTCACTGTCACCCACACAGGTCCGTGGCCCTGTCCTTCCTCTCCTCCTGTGCCCAGGACGTTAGAGCCTGGCCCGAGGCTGTGCTGGGTCCCCGCCGGGCTGTGCGTCCACGCGCTGGGGCTCCCGAGTCCTCCTACGTGGGAGCCTCTCTGTGTCACAAGCAGTGTAGGTCCTCGGCGCCGCCCACACCACACACCTGCACGCAGTAGCCGTGTTTCCTCCTCACAACCCACTCCCTGAACCAGCCTCGCACGGCAGGACTGAGGCTTGGCGCCCAGCAAGGGCACTGAGCGACAGCAGGGCTTTCCTGGGGAGCGGCAGCTCCAGGCCACACAGGGCCCCCTGCTCTGGGCTGGGCCCCTGTCCCCTCCCCCCTGGATCAGAGCCCTTCCGGGGCCTCCAGTGGCCCCACCAAGGACAAGCACTCTGGTAGCAGCCACTGCAGCCCAGGGCAGTGGGAAGCGAAGCTTTTGTTCTCAGTGGGATGGCTGGGCTGGGCCGAGGTTCCGGGAAGCCATGGGGGGGCGGAGAAGGCTGGACAGGAGAGCCCGACCACCAGGAAGTAGCTGACCCCCGAGGCCAGCTGCAAACGCAAGGGTGTGACAGGAAGTGGCCGGCGTTCGCCGAGGGGGCCCACGGGAATGACAGGTTCAGGTGCAGAAGGGGCCAGGTCCAGGGAGCTCGGGCCCAGCCAACCCTGCTTCTCCCCGTACTGTGATTCCACTGTCCTGCCCGCCGCCCGGGTCCGGGGCATGGCCACTAACCCCTGGCCCTCGCAGCCCTGGGGGCTGGCAAAAAGCCACAGCAGGGGGGCCCAGCCTCCACCGGCAGGACAGAGCCCTGGAGTCTACCTGGGCCCGGGTGGAAAAGTCCCTGATGAAGACTCGCTTCTAGACTCCAAAGTCAAGAGTTTTCAGAGCCGAGTGTTAGTTTGTAGGGCGACAAAAATTATTAAAAAAACAACTCCCCCACAGAAAGTATTTGATACATTGTAGAGCCTTGAATGTAACCAATTTCTTTCATTTGTTGTAAGTGACGCATGCCAGTCCAAGCAAAGCCACAACGCCGTCACCCGGCTGTGGAGAATTCCGTTTAGGGTCTGGTGTGCCCAGCATTTGACGGCACAGAAATTCCTTCCCACAAAAGCGACCGCAGGTGGTGACGGGACACCGTCGCTAAGCTACGCGCACGCTCAGGCACGGTGATGAGTTGCAGGTGTCAATAGAAAAGAACCCAAACTCTGTAAAATGATTTAAAGAGGATTATTCTGAGCCGAAGATGTGCGACTGTGGCCGGAGCGTCACGCCCGAGAAGCCTTGAGCAGGTGGACTGGCCGTGGCTGGGTCACAGTTTGGTTTTGCGCATTAGGGAGACAGGGGTTACACGTAAAGTCATAAATCAATACGTGGAAGACGTACATTGGTTTGCCCCAAAAAGGCGGGACCTTTCGAAGCCGTGCATTACAGGTTACACGTGGGTTTAAAGATTCTTTTAGTTGTAGCTGGTTGAAGAAATGAAGCTTTTCTAAAGGCTTGGAGTGTTTTAAGTTAAGGAAGTCCGTTAGTCAGGACCAGCCAGACTCAAGTGATCTGTAAGTGAACTGCTGACCCGCAGGTGTGGTCTAAGCTGCGTCTTGCACGGCTGTAGCCTGATAATGAGTCACAGAGGACACCTCCAAGAAGGGAGGGGACATGAGGAGCTCTGACCTCCCTTCTCAGGGCCAGCAGCTCAGCTTTAGGGTATTTCTGGGGGCCCCTTGGCCAAGAGGGGGTCCGTTCGGTCAGCTGGGAGGCTGAAGTTTTATTCAGGGGCCGTCCCCTAGGCTGGGCGGCGCTTGGCTTCTGAGGGCAGGATTCTGGGCTTTGCCAATGCCTTCCCTGCAGTCTCGGTCTCACGGTACAAAAAAGGGCCGGGCTGGGCATGTTAGGTAGATAGTGGGGACCCTCGGCTCTCCTGGGACAAAGGCGGGCACCACGCCTTGGTGCTGCCCTGACCAACCGCCCACCTGGGGAAGGACAAGCCTGGAGACCCTGCCCTGGTGCTGCCCCGCCCAGATCCTGCGCCAGCAACTGCCACGCCTGGGGCAAGGGGGAAGCCGGCCAGTCTGCCCGCCCAGTCTGCAAAGGAACTCGGGCAATTCCCTGGCCCGGGTGCAGCAGGATCTGGAAAGTGACCTGGAGTAACCTAAGGCTAATTATCATGTCACTCACTGTCCATCAGAGTGGTTCCACGGTGACGTCTGAGCCACCCAATACAGGGTGTCTTGCTCTGGCTCTGCGAGCCCGTCCTGCTCTTCGTTTGGTGCTTGCCGTGTGTCTGCTTGTTTTCCGCCAAGAGCATACCAGGATCCGCAAACAGACAGCCATGACCTCACAGTTACTCCGACAAGGAGAACATTTCAGAGATTGTACCTGAACCCAAGGAGCTTCTGGGTGGTCCCTGGGTCCCCCTCCTGCCCTCTGACCTCTGATTGGGAGGGAGTGGGGTGGGAAATGGAGGGAGAGGGGGAGGGGACGGGTGTCCCCAGGTGCCCTCATCCACTTGCCTGAGTCTGTTCTGCTCTGTGGCTGGTGGGTGCCGACACCCACGGCCTTGGAAACAAGCCCCTTCCATGCGTCCTGGTGGCTGGCACGTGGGGGCCGGCAGCTGAAGTCCCAGCTCACAGATCCTAATGACACTGTTGGTAGCTCATGCCTGCAGTGGGACCCCACACCTGCCCAGCCCAAGTGACCCCTGCCCACACACTCCACTGGGGCGGGACCGTCGGGCTGCGGCTCCCACTGCCCGAACGCTGCGGGGATTGCCGGACAGCCCGGCTCACGCTGGGAAGGCCCAGCCTGGGAGCTGTGAGGAAGCCGCCAACCTGGGCTGGCCAGGAAGGGCTGGGATGGGCCCCAGGCATCGTGTTCTCGAAGGCCCCCCCCCCCCCCGGCGAATCTGCTGGCAGCCAGGTTATGCTCACCAGGCACCAACACGGGCCTCGCCCTGGCAGACCCAGAGGAGCAGTCACGGGTGACACAGTCCCACAGACTGCACCGAAGGAGGTAGTGGGCTGGGGGCATGCGATGGCCTGGCCAGGGTGGGGTGAGGGGGAGGCCAGCCAGGCGCCAGGAACAGCTCGCGGCGTGCTCCCTCTCCCAGCCCGGGACCTACAAGCTGCTCCTCCCGTCCCTCCCCGCCCCCGCCCCCAGGCGCAGCCCCGCAGGACCCCAGGCTGGGAAACAGCAAACGCTCAGCTTTGCAGCGGTCATGATCTGGCTGGAGCTTATGCACGGCCGGTGCAGGCGGGAGGAGCAGTCACCACGGGGTCTGCACACACAAGCCAGTGTTGGCCAGGTCTGCCCCCTCGGACAGGTGCACCAGCACACGGTCGCTGCTGTGGAAAAGTCCTGCCTTGGGAAATGCTGCCCTGGCCAAAGACTCCTCAGGACAAACTGGCCAAGGGCGTTTCCTTCACAGCAGCCCTTTATGTGGGGCCCCTGGTTAACCTGCAAAGTCCACACATGAACTTTCAGTGTCTTTTTTTAATGACTGTTGGGTGACTATTTTCCCAAGGTCCCCACCCTGGACACCAACACCCCATGTTGGCCCCGCACGGGTTCCCCCCAGGGAACCCCCCAGAGGGTGCATTATTTTCTCAAGAAACAGCCCTCAGCTCCTGAGCATGTAGCTTTTGTGATAGCAATGACAGCAGCCCCTCTGATAAGGGAATTTCCAACCGTTAGTTTAAAAGAAAGTTTTTTTTATGTTCTCTATTTTTAACACTCTCAGCTGAAGCCCTTAAGTTTGTCTGTGTGAGGTCTGAGGTCCAGGAGTCTCCTTCTCGTGAAACTGCTCTGCTGGAGCTCTGGATGCTGCTCCAGGTGGCTTTCATCCATCCATCCATTCATCCATCCATCCATCCATCCATCTATCAATCCATCCATCCATCCATCCATCAATCCATCCATCCACCCACCCATCCATCCATCTATCAATCCATCCATCCATCCATTCATCCATCCACCCATCCATCTATCAATCCATCCATCCATCCATCAATCCATCCATCCATCCACCCATCCATCCATCTATCCATCCATCCATCCATTCATCCATCCATCCATCAATCCATCCATCCATCCATCCATCCATTCCTCCATCCATCCATTCATCCATCCATCCATCCATCCATCAATCCGTCCATCCATCCATCCATCAATCCATCCATTCATTCCATCCATCCATTCCTCCATCCATCCATCCATCCATCCACTCATCCATCCATCCATTCATTCCATCCATCCATCCATCCATCAATCCATCCATCCATCCACCCATCCATCCATCCATTCCTCCATCCATCCATTCATTCCATCCATCCATCCATCCATTCATTCCATCCATCCATCCATCCACCCATCCATCCATTCACCCATCCATCCATTCATTACATCCATCCATCCATCAATCCATCCATCCATCCATCCATTCCTCCATCCATCCATTCATTCCATCCATCCATCCATTCATTCCATCCATCCATCCATCCACCCATCCATCCATTCACCCATCCATCCATCCATCCATCCACTCATCCATCCATCCATTCATTCCATCCATCCATCCATCCACCCATCCATCCATTCACCCATCCATCCATCCATCCATTCATCCATCCACTCATCCATCCATCCATTCATTCCATCCATCCAATCACCCATCCATCCATCCATCCATCCATTCATTCCATCCATCCATCCATTCACCCATCTACCCATCCATCCATTCACCCATCCATCCATCCATCCATCCACTCATCCATCCATTCCACATTCATCTGTTTTCCCGCCCAGTGTCTACTCAGCCACCTTCACTGGCTCACACAGTTGTCAGGTCCAGTCTTGCAGCCCACCTTTACCCGCCCCTGCCCGGGGGCCGAGGAGGTGGCAGCTGATGGGACGGCCTGGCCGATAAACTAGCCAACAGGAAGAAAAAGGAGGAATAAACTTGCAGTACATAATTGCCCCTTTGAAGGGAAAGGTCACAGCATAATTGTTCCTCGTTTGATTAACGACCTGCGCAGTTTGTCTTCACAGCCTCGAAGAGCCCTGGATGGACAGCAGGGGGGTGAGCTCCGGCCTCAGTCCCTGCCAGAAGCAAATTCTGAGGACCTTGACAAGCGGCCTCACAGAGAAGAGGAACAAAAGGGGGCGTGGGACAGACACAGCGGCTTCACAACCATTGTCCTCCCGTGGGTCTGCCACAGCGAACACTTTCTCTCTTTACCCCCTTGCGCTTTGCAGCCACTGTTCTTTCCTTTCTCTTGTGTGGAGCCCTTCCCACCTTCGGGAAGTAAAATAAACTTTCTTTAAAACTATTCTGATCATAGTGTCTAGAATTCTTTCTCTTCCCGCACGGAGAGTTCCCACCCACCAGCCAGACTTCCTCTGGGCGCTGCAGACGGGCACCGTGCGGAAGGCAGGCAGACAAGTGCCCGCCTGGCCGGGGCTCCAGGAGAAATTCCAACAGGCGGTGGGTGGAGGGGGCCCTTTGAGTTTGGTGGGGCTTTCTGAGGAGGTGACATTTGTCCAAACCTGTTCTCTGTCTCCCTCATTCATTCACTGTGGCACGATGCCTGCCTGGAGAGACGGACACACGTCACCAGTCACCAGTCATCTCCCCAGGGAGTGGGCCTGGGGCTGACGGGGAAACCAGAATGTTCTTCCTCAGTGTTTGTGGGAGGCCTGCTGAGGAGAGGCCTTTGCAGAGCCGGAGGGAGCAGGACCTGTCTGGGCTGAGTCTCACCCCAGTAAGCAGGAACTTGGGGCTCCAGGGACCCGTTTCTGAAGATGAAGGACAGTGGGTGTCTCTTCAGGCTGATGAATTTCTTTTAGAAATTATAACACAGGTCGGGTGCAGTGGTGTGCACCTGTAGTACCAGTTACTCAGGAGGCCAAGGCAGGAGGGCCACTTGAGCCCAGGAGTTTGAGTCCAGCCTGGGCAACATAGCAAGACCCCATCTCTAAAAATAAAATAAAATAAATAAATCCCTTGGCATCCAAGGGGGATCCGTTTCAGGACCCCTGTGGATACCACATTCAGCAGTTGCTCAAGTCTCTGATACGGAATGGGATAGTATTTGCATAGAACCTATGCACATCCTTTAAATCAGTGGTCCCAACCTTTTTGGCACCAGGGACCGGTTTCATGAAAGAATTTTTCCACGGACCCGGGGCAGGGTGAGGGGATGGTTTTGGGATGATTCAAGCACATCACATTTATTGTGTACTTTATTTCTATTATTATTACACTGTAAGATATAATGAAATAATTATACAGCTTGCCACAACGCAGAATCTGACGTCACCGCTGCTCTGATGGGAGGCGAGTGACAGGCAGTGGCTGTGAATACAGATGACACTTTGCTCGCTCGCCTGCCGCTCTCCTCCTGCTTTGCGGCCGGTTCCCAACAGGCCACAGACGGTACCCGTCTGAGGCCGGGGTGGGGACCGCAGCTTTAAACTGTCTCCCAGCACGATGGAAACGCCACCCAAACTCGCAACAGTGGAGGGGGCAGAGCAAGGCCCCTCCGTTTCGCTTTGGACCCCGGCGGTCACTTCCTTTAGGTTGAGCTCTCCTGTTCAGCTCTGTACGTAGCGGCTCCTTACAGGGAGAATTCAGTTTATAGTTCAACTTTCGGAACAAGTAACAGTCCGTTTTCTCAAACTAGCTCCCGAGGGGGTAAGGAAAGTGCGCACACAAGTAGCAGTGTTACGTTACACATTTATGTGATCTGACTTATGTCATCCAAAGTCAACTGACCAAAAACAGAGAAGTTTCACAACCTCTTCGGACCCTCCCTGGCACCCAGATGTCTGCGGTTACCTCGCGACCTCAGCCCGCCGCTGCCGCCTTTGCTCCAGGTAAGCAGGAAGCGAGGTCGCGCCCACTCAGGCGGCTTTTCGGGACGGCGGCGGTTCCGCTCGGCGACTGGTTCTCGGACACGGTCGCTGTCCGTGCACCCGCACTTGGTCTCTCCACTGGTTTTACCGGCTGTCGGGTGGCAGGTGGTACGAGCTTGGACTCAGTTACAGATAGTTGTGACATTGTATATTTATTTGTATTCTTTGCTATTTTTTTTTTCCAATGTTTTCGAGCTGAGGTTGGTTGAATCCAGGTGCGGAACTGCGGACGCGGAGGGCCCTGTGTGCTGGGCTGATGAGCATGTTCACTCGTCAGTGGAGAATGTTCGTCACTTTTCTCCATCTGTTCCTAGATCCGCCTGCATCATTTTGCCTGAATCCTCTGTCCACCCCCCAGAAGGGCTCTTCCTGCCATGCGACCAGAGCACCACTGTCCCGCCGTGGGCGCTGCTGGCTCCTTTGCCCGGCGACCGACTGTGGGTCCCTGTGGGCTCCTCGGGGCCTCTGGCGTCAGTGCATGTGTCCTGGAAGGTCACTGGCTGGGGTGCCAGCACCCCTGGGGTAGTGGGTCCCAGTTCCCCCTGTGCCCTTCATGGGCAGACGGGGGTGCCCACCCTCTCCTGATGTCATCACCCAGCTGTTGAAAGGTACAAAATCTCAGGTTCCTAGAGCTCTGAGCGCCTGCCTGCCCGGGCCGTGGTTGAAGGCTGTGAGCGTGGGTGGTGGCCTGGGCAGCTCTCAGTCAAGGGCCTGTTTTTTTGTGGGGGGTGGGGGGTGGGTGGCCTGAGCCCCTCACTCAGGCTGAACAGGAGCTTGGGGGACCCTCTTCTGGGCCCTTCCGTGGGGCCTGCTCAGTGGCTCTGACTCCTCCGCCCCCAAGAGCTCTGCTCTGCAGCGATGGAACAAGTTAGACCTTTCTCTTCTGACCTGGAGACGTGAGAAAGCAGGTTTTAGAATAACCCTGTCTGTGGGGCTCGGAGGCTCTGAACATGTGTGAGCAGGAGGAGAGCATGGGGGGGGCCGTGCAGGTGGGTGACTCTGCACGTGGACATCCATCAGCTGTCCCCCTCATGCCCATTGTGCCCCTCCTGAGGACCCAGGACCTCCTTCCTCACCTTCTGTCCCCACTGCCACCTCGCCACCTGTCCTTGCCTGGCCTCCAGGTCAGCCTCCCAAGGTTGGGCCTCCACCCTGCCTCACTAGTCTTCTAGCCTTAGGGCTCTGTCGTGGGCCCCATCCCAAACCCACAGTGTCCCACACCATCCCAGGACAAGGCCAGCCGATCAAGGTCGTGAGGCCGATCGGTGCTCACGGCTCCCTCCCTGGCCCTCCGAGCTGCCCTGTTCTCTCCCACCAAGGTGTCCGTTCACCTGTCCTGGGCCTTGCTCCCCTCTGGTACCCACCCAGCTCCCATGAGCCCCAGCCTCTTCCAAGCCCTGGACCCCCGGGGAGACCCTCCCCCACCCTAGCCCTTCCTCTTTCCGGGGCGGGGTCCAGTGTGGTAGGGTCCCGTGGCCTCTGCAGCCCCTGCCCGCTCCGAGGCCCCACGACCCTTCCAGCCTGGCATCCTTCTCGGGGCACAGAGGCAAGACACTGACGGACATGTGGCCACCCTGGGGCCTGCAGCCCGTGAGTGTGAGCACTAACATCCTCTGTGGCTCATTCTGACGCTCAGGAACAGAGGTGTGTCCCAGGAAGGAGGGGCAGGAAGATGGACAGGGGCAGGGAGGACCAAGCACAGCTGCTTCAAGTGGGGAGAAGGGACACAGAGTCACCAGATGGACACAGACACAGACGGTCCCCACTGCAGCCACGGCTGGAAAGTGACAACCTAAAAGTCTCCGGACTTTGCCAAGTGTCCCCTGGAGTTCAAAATGGCCGGAGTGAAAACCTCTGTCTAGACCCAGTTGTGTCCCTGGACACTGTCCAAATCGTGTACCCCCAGAGGGTCTGAGTCACCCAGTCGTGCCGGGGTGGTGGCTGCACCAGGTACACTGGCCTTCCCTGACACCTGAGGCTGGCTGGGAGGAGCAAGTGACTGAGGGGACAAATGCATGACAAGTGGCGGTTTCCTGAGGCCCCAGCTCCTTGCTGGCCCCCGCAGCGTCCTCCCCCCGCGGCGAACAGCTGTCTGGCTTTGGAAAACCCCTCCAGAGCGGCCGCGCGCAGGGCAGGTGCGCTGCTCTTCGGGGCAGAAAATAGCGTGCGGCCGCGCCGCCTCCGCGCTCAGGCAGCCGCCTGGAACCGCGGTCGGAGGAGCCCTCGCCGCAGATCCGGGGTGCGGGGCCCAGCGTGGGAACGGCCGGATGTTTTGGCAGCCGGTCCTTTGCGGAGCAGGACACTGGGCTTAGGTATCTGGTGTCTCCGCAGGGCGTGTGGCTAGGGGGAGGGCAAGGTCCCCGACTCCGGCCACCCACAGGTGGCTCCGAGCCCAGCCCACCGCGTGTGACTTCCAGAGTCCCCGCCACCGCCGTTGCTGCTGCTGCCAACACTGACCGGCCTCGGGTGTGGGGAGACAGAGGGGCTGGCAGGAGAGGAAGTCGGGCGGGGAGGGGCTGGGGACGGTTTGGAAACAGCTGCAGCTGGCTGGGCCCTGCCCGGCCTCCCACGGCCTGGAGAGGGGCCGGGGCTGACCGGCTGCTCTGAGCAGTCTCCAAGCTCGAGCCCAGGCCACCAGCTACGAGTTCCACTGCCCTGCCTGTGGGGAGGCCAGGCTGGGGCAGGGATGAACCCATTGGCCACATTCCTGCAGGGGACTCAGCCCTGCCCACGTTAGAAAAGTGACCCCCGTCCCGCTGAGCCAGCACCTGAGTGACAGGACGTGCCTGTCACTGCCGTTTCCTGAGCTCACCGGCGCGTGTCTCCTCCGCGGGGCGACCCACGTGTGGCCTCAGCAAACCTGAGCAAACTTGCGCACAGCCGCCATCCCCTTCTGGTTTCAAAACTGCTGCGCCTCGTGGGGTTGAGCCCTTTGCCCCACGAGCACTTGGACTGGTTTATTTTCTTAAATCACAAATAACGAGAACAGAGCGAGTACTTGGGCCAGCAGCCAGGAGACTGATTTTGTATCCAGAAGTTTCTGTTTCACAATCCCTGAAGGACTCATACTGAAAGATAATCTCAAAACAGGGACAGAATCGTGGCTCCCATACAGATACAAAGTGAATGCATGTTAAAGACTTTATTTAGCCCATTATCAGTGAGGAAACCAAGGAGACATTCCAGCCAGTTCAAAGTAGACGGGGAAAAAAGTACAAAGTTACAGGGAGTAGAGGAATGTAGAGGCTGACTTAGGAGTAGACAGGCCAGGCTTTCCCGAAGACAGAGCAGAGGGAAACCGACTGAACCTCAGACTGGGAGCTTAAAACAGCAGAAACCGACTCTGTCCCAGTTCTGGAGGCCGGAGTTCCAGCTCGAGGTGTCAGCAGGGCTGGTTCTTTCTGGGGACCTGAGGGGGAGGACCGGTCCCCAGCCTCTGCCTCTTTGGTGGCCGCCGGCAGCAGCCCTGGTGGGCCTGGTCGTGTGGCCGTGTCACCCCAAGCTCTAAGTCCATCTGCGTGTGACTTTCCCCCACGTCTCTCAAGGTCCCTCTGCCTCGCCTACAAGGACACCCAGAGAACCCAGGATGGCCTCGTCTTAAAATCCTTAATTTAATTCCATCGGCAAAGACCCTACTTCCAAGTAAGGCCCTGTTCCCGGCCCCGGGGCTTAGGGCTTGGATGTGCCTTTGGGGGCTGCTATTCAATCTACTGCGCATGTCTGCAAACAGGAATGATCAGTACTCGCATTGCCGAGGACTATCTGTAATTACAGATTGTAAAGTAGCTCACAGGCGATGAAAGCTGAGAGTCAGAGACCCCAGCAGGGATCACCGTCCCCACCGGAGACGCCCAGTTATCTCTGAACCCTTGTTCCTTGTTCCAGATTTCCCTGCACTCGGTTCTCAGAAGTCACTGGGGGGCTCCTAGCCTGTGTCATTATTGCCCACTGGTCACTGGAAGCTGCAGGTACGGGGGGTCCAGGGCCTGTGGGACACAAGGGGACATGTCTGGAGCCGCAGGCCTGGAGCAGGGGCTGGGAGGGCTCAGGAGCCGGTACGAGCCAGCGGTCACCCGGCTCTGCCCTCTCTCCCCCAGCCCTTCGCCCTCCCTCTTCCCTGCTTCTGTCCTTCCACACCTGAGGCTGCAGCCCCCTGTCCCACCTCTGAGCCCAAACCACCGACTCTCCCCTGACATCTCCCCGACCCACACACAGGCACCCCCCACCTAGGCGGGCCCTGCTCAGAGAGGCCTCCCGGCACACAGCGCTCACGACCGCGGCTCTCTGCACTGCCCGGGGCTCTGTCCAGCCTGAGGTCCCAGCGTCCCATAGCCATCACTGTCACCCCCAGGTGCTCGGCAAGCAATGCCTGTGGATGGGTGAGGGCCCCCCCAGAGCCCCCTCCCGGCCTCACACCCCAGTCCTTAGGGAGCCCCAGGTCAGATGGTGTCCGGGGCACAGAGCCCAGCAGGCCTCCCTGCCACGTTTCACCGATGGCGAATGAATGAGGGGGGGGGAGGAGGGGGAGGAGGAGGAGCCCACTCACTTCCCAGAGGTCCATGGGGAATGTGGGGTCTGCAAGGGAGACGCAGGTGCGTGGAGGCCACAGGTGTGGGGCAGGCTGGGCACGGTCTGGGGAGGGAGGCGTGTCGCTTGCCAGGAAACAAGTTTGGGTGGGGGCGGCCGGTGCCGGCAGAGCAGGCCAGTGACCCTCAGGCGGTGACAGTCGGGTGCAGGCAGGACTCGGGGTTGGCTCACCTGGTCCCGGGCGCCCCTGTCCTGCGGGATCTGGGAGGCCAATCCCGACTTTACAGCTGTTCTGTGCGGGCACAGGTGGGTGCCAGGCCTCTCCCCTGGGCCACCTGGGGGTGCAGGTGCAGCCCTAAAGCCACGGGGGGTGTGCCCCCGTCGGGACGGCCTGTCTGCGGAAGCTGGCCGAGCGCCTTCTGCTGCCGGCGCCTGTGCTTGGAGGGCAGCGGGGGCGTTGCAGCCCCCCGAACCCTGGCGAGTGTCACCCATGGCTCCCAGGGGGAGGCCTCTTTACTCGGCCCCCCGGAGACCCCGGGGCAGAAGAGGGCTGGGGCCTCTAAGGAAATCCTGGTGATTCTCAGGGGACCAAGACACGTTTTCTTTTCTCTAAACATACACAGGGAACTCAGAAAGTCCCAAATGTTAGGGCCGCTGGGATTTGCTTTCCAGAGAAGCACATGCGAGTTTGCAGTCTGGCTGGGGCAGGCGGGGAGGCCCCTCCCACGCCCGCGGCTCCCAGCAACGCAAACAGCCGCAGCCCCACCGCGCAGCCCCACCAGCCCCAAGCGACACCCGCCGCGCTGGGTCCTGACTGCTCCGGCCTCCCTTCCCCACGCAGCAACTGCGGGCCTACTATGTGCTCGGTGCCGGGGGTCAAGAGGGCGAGGCGGCGAGTCTCCGACCTTGGGTCACTCCTAATGCCCTGTCCGGGTTCCAGGACGGAAGCAGGGTGTGCCCCACGGATGGGAGGAGCCCACGCTGTGGGGTCGCCCGCGGGCCCGGAGTATCTATTTCATGCACTGACGTGTGGGGGCACGCGGGGCCTGGGAGAAGGACACGATGACCCTGCGCCCCCGGGAGAGACCGGAGCAGCCACTGCAGAAGTCAGAGGAGGAGCAGGAGGGAGGCCGGCGGCCAAATTTGGAGCCGGGGAGAGACCAGGCGGGGAGGCCCCGCTCTGACGTCAGCCCTGGAGTTGGCCGCTGTTCCCAGCCCTCGGCAGCCCGTGCGGCGGGCAGAGGCCACCAAGATGGGTACAGGTGGAGAGGGGACCTGCTCTGGGCCCCGCCACACTCAGGGCGTGAGGAAGCGGGTCAGAAAGGAGGGGGGCTGGCCCCGCAGTAGCACTCACGCCTGTGGGGACCATGACCCTGCTCACGTGTGCGGACACTTAGGCACAGCCTGCCTGTCCACGGAGGGAGGGGTGCCTGCCCGGGCCTCCCACGAGGGCTGCTGTATTCTGAAGGCGCTTCCTCGGCTTCCTCCACATGTCCAGAAGTTTTGAAGACCCCACTTGTTTTGGCCCCAGCTCTGCCAGAGCGCAGAGGGGTCCCGGGGTGGCCCAGGGGACAGGACGCTCTGGGTGGATTCCGGCACAGCACCCAGCCCTGCCAGGGGTCTTCACGCCCAGACCCTGCCTTGCAGGCTCCGAAGTGGGGCGGTGGGGTGACAACCCTGGGCTGGGGACAGGTGTCTCAGCTCAGGCTGCTGTGACACAACACCACAGGCTCACACAGTGGGAAGTCACTTCTCACGGTTCTGGTTCTGGAGGCTGCAAGGCCAAGGTCGAGGCGCCGGCAGACCCATTGTCTGCTGAGTGTTCACCTCCCGGTTTGACGGCACCTTCTCACGGTTCCCACGCGCTGGGAGCAGGGACAGAGACCATCTCTGGTGTGTCCCTTACAGGGCACCATCCCATTCACGAGGGCCGACCCCTGGCCACCTCCCCAGGGCCTGGCCCCGTCGCTCCGGGGTTGGTTCCATGTGTGACTCTGGGAGAGGAGCACAGACGCTCACAGCAGCAGGCGGCTGCTTCAGGGGCAAGAGGAACACGCGTCGCAAAGTCTCTCTTCATCCCGGGATTTGGGGCCCCTGGTGTCGTTTCCGTAAGTCCCAGCTGGACCTCTGGCGAGGCGGTCACAGAGCGGTGACCACTCTGCGGCATGAGGGAGGGAGACGCGAGACAAGAGGGACCAAGGACACTGGAGCAGACGGAGCCGGCACGGGGCACCTGCCGCCGCCACCTCCCTCACACAGGACCAGACACCAGCAAAGGCTTCTGGAAAATTAAATTCAATCACCATTAAAAATTCAGTCTGGGCCAGGTAAGGTGGCTCAGGCCTGTAATCTGGGAGGCTGAGGCAGAAGGATCACTTGAGGTCAGGGGTTTGAGACCAGCCCGAGCAAGAGCGAGACCCGTGTCTACTAACAAGAGACCGTAGTCCCAGCTACTGGGGAGGCTGAGGTAGGCGGGTCGCTTGAGCTCAGGCATTCGAGGCTGCTGTGAGCTGTGATGACACCACTGCACACTACCCGGGTGACAGAGAGAGAGCCTGTCTCAAGGAAAATCCCAATAGGTAAGTTTGAAGGTAAAGCTAGGAAAGTATCTCTGCAAGTAGAAGATGACGGAGAAAATAAGAAAGTGTGAGCGTGGACAAAGACGTTTGTGGGCATGCAAAGACCTGGAAAGCCTTAGGGGTGCAGAGACCCCAGCGCCCAGGAGGACACGCTGTGGCAGGACACAGACGTAAACCGAGACAGCGGAACACGCGTGCTGGGACAGGCTCTCCAGCTCGTGGCGGGGCAGGAAATCCGCAGCAACCCCTTCGGCAGGACCGAGGAGCAAGCATGGAAGTGGAGGAGGGTGGAGTGCTCTGGAAATCCCCGTGGCACATAGGATAGGACGTCGTGGGCTGAACCGTGTCCCCAAAAGATATGGTGACACTCTAACCGCTGGTACCTGTGACTGGAAACAGGTTATTTGCAGAAGTAATCGAGCTAAGGGGGGTCACACTGGGTCAGGCTAGGGCACGACCCTGTAGGACTGGTGTCCCTAGAAGAAGCAGAGGGAATACAGACACAGACAGGTGTGACAATGGAGGCAGGGACAGGGACTGCCAGCAACTGTCGGAAGCTGGGCGGAGGCAGCGGAGGATTCTTCCCTAGAGCCTGGGGGGGTGGGGCTCAGCTGACAGCCGATCTCAGACTCGTGGGCTCCGGCACCGTGAGGGTCTCTGCTCCCCCCGCCCGGCCCTGCAGCGCGAGGGGCTTGGTTACGGCAGCCGCGGACAACCGCACACCTGAGGGGATGGGAGTTGGAGAGAAGTGAAGATACGATTACAACAGCGTAAGGAAAAAAACCAAAGACACGGAATAAGGCCAGAAGAAACACAAGGCAATATCAAAAGAGAAATGTGTCAACCTCTTTTCTTTCTTTCTTTTTTTTTTTTTCTTTTTTGTTGAGATGGTGTCTTACGTGGCCCAGGCTGGTCTCGAACTCCTGGGCTCAGGTGACCCTCCCATCTCAGCATCCCGAGGACTTGGGACTGCAGCTGCACCTCCGGCCTGGCTTCAGCCCCTGCGCGGCAGGACACAGTTGGAAGCATGGGTTACGTCACCGGGGCGTCGACCGAAACACTATGTCTGCAGGTGTGCGTAGGATGCCTGGCTTCAAGGGAGAGGATGAAAACTGTCACTTCTTGGCACACCCGGAACTGTGAGACTATAAGTCAATCTAAAGCCTGCCTTGGTCAGGCTTCCTAGTCTGGGGGGGGGGGGGGTGGTTAAATCTGAGATTCCTGTGTGATTAATGTAGACAGAAAAAGTTATATTTCTACAAAAAGCTGTCACACGCCTGCTAGTAGATTATAGCTCTGCCCATTGTTTTCCGGTTTTTGTCATAGACTAGACGTCACATTCTTCTGGATCCCTCCAACCCAACTTGCTTCCATGGAATTACTAAAAGCGGGAACGTCCCTGTTCCTTCAGCCTTATGCGCTGAAACTAGATCCATCTTAAGGAACAGGTCTCGTGCCCGGCGTACGGGCCACACAAGAGCTTGCCAGTCCCCCCAGGGCTGTGACAAGAGGCGCGCAGGCCATGAGGCGGGCTGAGAGGCTGACGCTCGCTGCAGGCAGCTCTGCCCAGGACGCGGGAACCAGACTCATTGCCACAGGGGGACTCGCGCCCCCCGAGCCCACCTTTTGCACGTGGCAGGCCGGGGCCTCCCGATTGACTCCGTTGGTTGCCTTAAGCCTGGGTTCAGGGCTCAAAACCATGACACAAACCGAGATTGTCATATTACTCTCAGTTTTACTTTGTATTCTCCCTTTTTTTTTTTTTTTTTTTTTTGAGACAGTGTCTCACTCTGTTGCCTGGGCTAGAGTGCCGTGGCGTCAGCCTAGCTCACAGCAACCTCAAACTGCTGGGCTCCAGTGATCCTCTTGCCTCAGCCTCCCAAGTAGATGGGACTATGGGCATGTGCCACCATGCCCGGCTAATTTTTTCTATATATTTTTAGTTGTCCAGATCATTTCTTTCTATTTTTAATAGAGATGGGGTCTCGCTCTTGCTCAGGCTGGTCTCGAATTCCTGACCTCGAGCAATCCGCCCGCCTCGGCCTCCCAGAGTGCCAGCCACCGCGCCTGGCCTGTACTCTCCCTTTTTAAACCTTGTACCTGTTACTCGTTAAATTTTTGCAGAAGTACAACTCCCAGCAGAATAATGCTGGCAAAAGACTACAAAGCAGACAGAATCGAACTCCACGGTGCAGTCCAGGCAGATTCAGCCTGACAGCCCCTCCCTCCCTCTTGTGGGGACCCCAGGTCCAGACTGGACGGACAGCCACCGAGCGGGGGCAGCAGGCGGGGCAGCCCCCCGGCCAGTGTGCTTCTGGGACCACGGGAAAGGGGGTCCCAGACGGGACGACCCTGTCAGGGCCGACGGCCTCGAGCTGGTACCGAGATGGTGAGAGAACGTGTCCTGGCCAGTCCTGCCAGCGTGGGCAGGGACAGCGTCACTGGAGGAATCTCTGACTCCAGGTGGTGGATTATGAGAAAACCAAGTTCTGGGCAGTTTGAGAGGAAACGTCAAGCTCTCTAGATTAAACCGAAAAAGAATTAAGAAACATATAAATGGTCCTCATTTTCTTTCTCTGATATTTCTGTAACTCTGGGAGCCGCACGTAGAGCTTCAAACCAGCCTGCGCCCAGGCCGTGGGCGCCGTGCCATGGACACCCCCATGCCGTGGCACTCAGGGTGACAGGCGCAGCAGGCTGGATGGCCGCAGAGGGGTCCTCACCAGGCGCTGCCGTCACAGGCGCTCCCCCGAGCTTGCCCCCCCGCCAAGGAGAGCCCAGTCCAGGATGGGAGAGCAGCTGCACCTGCAGGAGGCCCGAGGGTGGGCCGCGCTGCACCCGCCCGGCCTGGGCGTCAGGGCCCCTCCCCTGTGGATCCGGCGAGGACGGCCCCCCGCTCCCCGACGGACACACAGGTTTGGCGCTGCGTGATGAGCCCATGCAGGCTTCCGAGGCCTCGACAAGGCGCCTGTCCTGTTCCCGGCAGGGCCGGAGCAGCTGGTGCTCTGTGTCCCCACGAGTAGGGCAGGGACCAGCTCAGACGAACGTCCCTCAAAGCCTCCTCCCCCCAGGAAGCCACAGACAGGGCTGAAGCCTCCACGGCAAAGAGGAACTGCTCCGTACCCAGAAGAGGAAGCCCAGTTGTTGCCCCGTGTGCCCTCCACTCTGGCGTCATTGAGGTGGCGTGTCCCCGTGTCACGGCTGTGGGTGTTAGCACTGACGCAACGCTGACCACGGAGAAGGCATGCACACACATCTCGCAGGCCCCACGCAGCCCCCCTAATCCGGCAGACGGGGCACCTCGATGGCCTGGCCCAGGGAGCCCCCATACAACCTCCAACAAGGCCCTCAACTGTTCATCCCTTGGAGCAGGATTTTCGCCCTCAGCACGGTGGACACCCTTTGTCCCGGGGGTGCCCTGTGTGTTTAGGATGCGAGCAGCACCCGTGGCCTCCACCCATGAGGTGCCAGGTGCCAGTGTCACCTCTCCCCCAGTTGCAGCCACCAAATGTGTCCCCAGACACTGGCAGGGTCCCCTGCAGGGAAAAACCACCCCTGGCTGAAACCGCTGCTGCGGAATTGACATTTGCTGACCCGTTGCCACCAAATCTACAGGCTGCAGAGGCGCGTCCAAACGGGGCTGAGCTTCTGCATGAAGGAGGCCACTGCCAAATCGCAAGCAGCTGAAACTCCTGATCGTGTCTTCATCACCAGCGGGGAAGGGACGCCCACGTAGTGACACGCTCAGATCCCACGGGGGAGACTAAAACCTCCTCACGTTGGTCACACTTCACACGGCCAGAGCTCGGTTCCGCACGGGGCTTCAGCGTGCTGAGCACGTGCTTGGACGAGACCCCGTCTCGGTAATGGAGATGTGGGTTCTAAAATGTCATCACAGAAGTCGGATCTTTCTTGCACCGAGTTTTAGAAAATTTGCTCTTTTGATTCTTTGTATTGTACAAATGTTTTATGAAATGACACTGAAGATCCCAGACCATAAACAAAGCGCTCGTGCCACACCTGTGATGAGCGATCGGGCTGTGAGGCAAAGTCTTTTTTTTTTTTTGTTGAGACAGGAGTGCCGTGGCGTCAGCTTAGCTCACAGCAACCTCAGACTCCTCGGCTTAAGCGATCCTACTGCCTCAGCCTCCCGAGTAGCTGGGACTACAGGCATGCGCCACCATGCCCGGCTAATTTTTTCTATATAGATTTTTAGTTGTCCATATAATGTCTTTCTATTTTTAGTAGAGACGGGGTCTCGCTCAGGCTGGTATCGAACTCCTGACCTTGAGCAATCCACCCGCCTCGGCCTCCCAGAGTGCTAGGATTACAGGCGTGAGCCACCGCGCCCGGCCTGAGGCAAAGTCTTATTTCCGTCTGGCCGGCAGGACCGGCCGCTCCATGAATGCCAACTCGTGGATTCTTCTCGGCAGAGACATTTTATTTTATTTTTATAATGTCAGAAAATTCTTTGTCGAGATAGCATTATATACGAAGCTAAGTGATTGTTCAGTTTACCAGGGTACTCACTGTGAGGCTACTTTAGGGTCCTAAACACTTCCCATGTGGTGAACTTGTTCTAAATCACCAAAACCAGACACTCTAAAGGAAGGGAGCTGTTCTACCGGGCGGACACTGTTGCGCCGTGTTACGGGGCTACATGGGGACTGAGAGCTCGTCTGGCGACATACTCACTGTTAGAGAGAGGAGCCCAGACACTAAGACGGCCGGCAGGCAGCACCTGCCGTGCTGGGGGCGGGGACGGAGGGCGGAAGCCGTAGCAGCAGCAATGAGGGCCTGGGTGACCAGGCACTTGGAACAAGCAGACACAAAGAGTAGCAATGAGAGAGCTGGGCGTGCATGCCACGCGGATATCTGGTCACCACTACAAAAAGGATCGTGCCGCTGCTTGACACGTGGGGTGAGAACTTCTAAGAGACACCAACATGGTTATCCCCAAGGTCCAATCCCCGAGGATTCCAGAATTCTCCAGCAGTCCTCCGCGTCACAGCTGCTCGGCACCTGGTACTGGAATAGGGACGGCCACCGGCAACCCCCCTCTGTGTGCACCCACCGGCCGAGGCGCTTTGCCCGGGCGCTGCTGTCCTCCGCCGGCCCCTGGCCGCCCAGGACGTGGCTCGGGCAGCACCGGAAGGTGTCGATGTTGCTGGTGAGCCCCTGGGACAGTGAGGCCATCGGTCACCGCACTCCTGCTGTCTCAGCAGAGATCTTTTATAGCAAAAATAAAAGGTGGTTCAATGATCACTGTTGGATGCAATTAAGCATAAACACATACGTGCGCACCTGAGCACCGTGGGTCCCGGGAGACCAGCGCCCTCCTGGCCGCGCGGACCTCGCGCCTCGGAAGGGTCCCGGCTCCAGCAGCCGCTGGGGAATGTGCTGGAGCCTCGATCGGGGCTGCGAAGGACGCCTCGCCAACAGCATACTGGAGGCTTTAATATTTCTTTTACAGGCCATTGTGGGTTTATTTTGTTTTCTTTCTGGAAGCAGCAGGAATGGTAACAATGGAACCCAATCTCACCACACAGCGCATTCCGAGGGTATTTGCATCCAAAATGTGGAGCTCGGCTTTCTCAGCCCCAGCCGACCACAGCCTCCAGCTCTCTGGCTGCCCAAACCGGACGCGGGCGTGGAACCGGGAAGGGGCCACCCTGTCCTCTCGAGTTCGGAGAGACGCTCTGCACCTCCAGCATGGGCGAGGGCCCCCGCCGGCGCGGCCCAGGCTGCCAGGCGCCCCCACGGTCTCGGGGTCCGCCTGCGCCCCGGGCCACCCAGCGCGAGCTCCCTCTGCGTGGTCGTGTGGGGTGAGTTTCCGTGACCACCACGCGGCGGAAGCCTTTGCGGAAATGCTGCTTCAGCGTCTCAGGGAAATTCTGACAAGGATTTTAGCTTCCAGTTGCTTCTGTAGCAAGTGACCACCATTCAGAGGCCTAAAGAGCACAAATGTGTCCCCTCACTGTCCTGGAGCTCAGAAGCTAAAGCCAGGCTCAGGGGGCCTCGTCCCCCCACCCAGCCTGCAGGGCAGTGTGCGTCCTTGTCCCCGCCTCCCGCTTCCAGGACCTGCCACTCCCCCTTCTGAAAGTGACTTGCCAAGCACCCAGGGCCACCAGGTGCTCTGGCCCCCGTGCCACCCTCAGTGCCACCGCTGACTGGCCTGCTCATGTCCCCAGTGAGGTGGGCCTGGCTCCGGACGGGCTCTTCTGCGGCCCCTGCCAGGTGCCCAGGGTTCCCTGGGGCAGAGAGGGGTGTTGCAGGGACCGTGATGCTTTAAGTCACAGCAAGGACAGCAGGCTGTGACCCTAGACCCACAGAGGTGACCAAACCGCAGCTCCCCCGACAGCGAGGGTGCAACCCGGCCGGGAGGACGAGGACGGCGGTGGCTCTGTCGGGCTCTGACGCCTGCAGGGCGGGGGTGGCTCCTGCACAGCCGCCGTCAGAAACAACAGTCACGTCTTACGTGTCCTGGTGACAAACATCAGCCTGTCCCATTCCAGCCCTGGAGGCCGGACCAGTGGGTTTCCGCTGTGTAACCGTCCCGTTCTCCTGGGTGCACAGGACAGTCACACCTACTCGGGGAGTGGCACCGCCGCGGGCAGCCTGTTTGGGCTGAGTCAGCTTTGGTAACAGCCACGGCCAACACCGGAGTTCCTTCCACTCACACCCCTGCACTCACACCCACGCACATGCATGTGCACACTCACACACAGCACACACACTCACACGCACACTCACACCCACGCACACACACTCACATGCACACTCACACCCATGCACACGCATGTGCACACTCACACACAGCACACACACTCACACCCATGCACACACTCACACGCACACTCACACCCACACACGCACACTCACACCCACGCACACGCATGTGCACACTCACACACACGCACACACATGTGCACACACATAGCACACACATGCACACTCACACCCACACACACGCACGTGCACACACATAGCACACACACTCACATGCACACTCACACCCATGCACACACGTGCACACTCACACACAGCACATACACTCACATGCACACGCACGTGCACACTCACACACAGCACACACACTCAGATGCACACTCACACCCACGCACACACACGTGCACACTCACACACAGCACACACACACGCACACTCACACCCACGCACACGCACGTGCACACTCACACACAGCACACACACTCACATGCACTCACACCCACGCACACGTATGTGCACACACAGCACACAGACTCACATGCACACTCACACCCACGCACACACATGTGCACACACACATAGCACACACACTCACATGCACACTCACACCCATGCACACGCATGTGCATACACATAGCACACACACATGCACACTCACACCCACGCACACGCATGTGCACACACATAGCACACACATGCACTCACACCCACACACACGCATGTGCACACACATAGCACACATGCTCACATGCACACTCACACCCATGCACACGCATGTGCACACACACAGCACACAGACTCACATGCACACTTACACCCACGCACATGCACGTGCACACTCACACACAGCACACACTCACATGCACACTCACACCCACGCACACGCATGTGCACACACATAGCACACACATGCACTCACACCCACACACACGCATGTGCACACACATAGCACACATGCTCACATGCACACTCACACCCATGCACACGCATGTGCACACACACAGCACACAGACTCACATGCACACTTACACCCACGCACATGCACGTGCACACTCACACACAGCACACACTCACATGCACACTCACACCCACGCACACGCAAGTGTACACTCATACCCATGCACACACACTCACACCCATGCACACGCACATGCACACACACAGAGCACACACACTTACGTGCACACTTTTACACACAAGGACTCCCAGGCCTGGCCACATACGACCCGTGAGGAGGGTCACCCATGGGGGTCCAGAGGGAACTGGCTCAGTGGGGGTCTTGCTGAGGGTCACCACCAGGACCACCAGGGGCTTGCAGAGGAGGAGTCGGACTTTCTGCCTCATCATACCTCGTCCCGAGAGGGGGATAAGAGTGACCCGCATGAGGCTACTGGCCTTTCAAACTGCCATCTTCCTCATCTCTGTCATTTTCCCCATGTCCCGAATTGCAAACTTTTCTTTGAGACTCACAAGTACCTGGGTGGGGGGGTCCCACCTGACTTGCCAGTCGACATGCAGGTGTCCAGGGCGGCAGGGTTCAGCCCCACCCGGTGTGCACAGCTGACACGGCCCCCACCCGCCCCACCCTGCCCCAGGGCCCCGGGGCCAGTGTGCACACAGAGGACCAGTGCAGTGCGGGGACAGTGGAGACGAGGGCCTTGCACCCCAACAGGGGCCCTGCAGCCCAGCAGCCAAGGAGCTACCTGGGCGAGGAGGGAGAGAGGACAGGAACACAAGCGAGCGCCGTGCACACCAAGCCCCCCTCGAGGGCACACGCGGGCACAGACACCCTCCCACATGAGAGAACGAGGGGTAAGTGCAGCTGAGACGCGGGGAGGCTCACGGGCCCAGGGCACCCAGGGCACGAGGCGTGGCAGGTCTCAAGGCCAGCGAAGGCCGAGTGTGTCACCTGGACGGTGACTGAGGAAGTGCACAGCCACATGATGCTGCAGACCCCTGGCCACCACGGCGAGAGGACAGCAGGGGTGAGAAGGGCTGCTGGCTCCGCGGGTAGGCGGGGCAGGGTGGGAGGGGCTGCCGGGCAGCCTGGAGACTGCAGGAGTCGCGGCGTCTCCAAGGGAGGACGACCCAGCACGGGCGCACGTCACGTTTCTCTCGTCATGGCCGAGCACACCAGGAGCTGAGGCTATGGCAGCAGGCGAGAACTTTTAGATGGGCAGGTTTCCATCTGTGTGTGGGTTTTTACTCATCAAGTGGTTTTGGATGTCTGGGTGTGTCTCTGAGTGTGTTTGCTTGCAAATCCGAGTCAAGGCTATGTCAACAGAAAAGAAGCCAAACTCTGTAAAATAATTTATTTTGTTAATTTATTTATTTTGAGACAGAGTTTTGCTCTATCACCCGGGCTAGAGTGGCATCGTGTCAACCTAGGTCACTGCAACCTCAAACTCCTGGGCTCAAGCGATCCTCCTGCCTCAGCCTCCCGAGTAGCTGGGACTACAGGTATGCACCACCACACCTGGCTAATTTTTCTATTTTTAGTAGAGATGAGGTCTTGCCCTTTCTCAGGCTGGTCTTGAACTCCTGAGCTCAAGTGATCCTCCCATCTCGGCCTCCCAGAGTGCTAGAATTATAGGCGTGAGCCACTGCGCTCAGCCTCTGTAAAATAATTTAAAGAAGTTTATTCTGAGCCAAATTTGAAGACGTGGCCCAGAGCCATGCCCAGGAAGCCTTGAGCAGGTGGACTCGCCGTGGCTGGGTCCCAGTTTGGTTTTGTACATTTAGGGAGACAGGGGTTACAGGTAAAGTCATAAATCAATACGTGAAAAGTGTGCATTGGTTTGGCCTGAAAAGGTGGGACATCTCGAAGTGGGGGCTTACAGGTTATAGGCGGGTTTAGGGATTCTTTACCTGACAATTGGCTATAAAAGAGTTAGGCTTTGTCTAAAAGACCAGGAGTTGGGAAAGGGGTGCTTAAGTTAAGATAAGGGTTTCCTGTCCTTCATGCGACGCTGCACCCACAATCAGGTCCGGAAGCAAACTGCGCCTTGTGGGGTTAGCAAAACCCGAGATTTTATCATGTGTAGGCGTGACTCACCAGGCCCCCTTAGAAAGGAATTTGGGCAGAAGAAAAAGACCAGAGTTTAGTCCTCAGCTGAACAAATGGCCTTAATCAAACATTTCATCTGATCCCGTCTCCACAATCTGCAGGAAGCTCCCTACCAGACGCGAAGCCAAACAAAACCAGGAAAATCTCCAGGGGAACGTCGTGGCCAGCTCTTCCTCTTGCAGAAGCTCATCGTGTGAACGAGTGAAGCTGGACCCCCCCCCCCACCTCACACCATATACAAAAATTAGCTTGAAACGGACCAAAGACTTGAATGCAAGAGCTGAAACGATAAAACTCTTAGACGAAAACGGGACGACTCCCTGACGTTGGTCTGGCAGTGATTTCCTGCCATGATGCCAAAAGCCCAAGCAACAAAACAAAAACAGATACACTGGACATTAAGACGAAAGCCTGTGTGCGTCGAGGACACTCCTAACACAGAGAGAGGCAGCCGTGGCAGGAGGAGACGTCTGCAAGTCGGGCACGTGGCCGGGGGGACACGCAGACTGTGACTTTGAAAATGGCCAAAGGGCTTGAACGGAAATGTCTCCAGAGAAGAAATAAAAATGACCGATAAGCTCACAAAAAAGATGCCCAACCTGACGAATCCTCAGGGAAATGCAAATCAAAACCACTTCACACCTATTAGTACGGCAATTATCAAAACAGAACCGAGTGCTGGGGAGGATGTGAAGAAACTAGAACCTTCCGGCACTGCTCACTGCTGGCGGGAGAGTAAAATGGTGCAGCTGCTGTGGAAACCATGCGGCGGTTCCTCAAAACATTAAAAATAGAACCACCCCATGATCCGGCACTTCCACTCTGGGTCTGCGCCCGCAAGAGCCGAAAGCAGAGACTCACACGGCTGTCGCAGCGGCCCCGGGACCCCCTGACGGTGGTGGACAAACCAAACGGGCAGAGACGTGTCAACACAGTGGGGTCCCACCCGGCCTCGCAGGGAGGCAGTCCCACACACGGAGGGGCCTGTAGGACACGACGCTCAGTGAGACAAGCCCGTCACAAGGGACAGATGCTGTAGGACCCCACTCGGGGGAGGTCGTGAGAGCGGCCGGACTCGCAGAGACGGACAGTGGACACTGGGTGCGGGGGCTGGGTAGAACGGTGAATTGCCTGTTATGTGTGTTTTACCACAATCAAATACATTCTAAACATAACTACATATGCCTGTGTATTAACAATACCTATATTTATAATAAAAGTGTTAAATTCTTTATAGACATATCAAAGTTAGCATTAAACTATGCTGTATTGAAACAAACAAAAAATTTAATATTAATAGAAATAATGCACTCTGTCAACACTTTGTATTATTATTAGTTATTTTTAGAGTTAAGTTTAGGAATAATCTATCATTTCTATTAGATCTGTGGCTCTAAGCTGAGAGAGGTTAAGCCACTTAAGTTTGTGAACAGCATTAGAATGTTTATGTGAACTGGATTTGTTATAAGCTTAATTTATTAGAGTAAAAAGAGTAATTTAAGTCTTTGAGAAGTTTGGTTGTCTGTTTTGTAGATGTATCTTGTCAGGTATTTGAAATACTTAAAAAGAAAAATGAATACATTAAATTTTAATAGAATTTAAAATATTAAAGGGAATTTAATTATTATTAATATCTTTTTTTTTGGAGACAGAGTCTTGCTGTGCTGCCCAGGCTGGAGTGCAGTGGCATCATCACAGCTCACTGCACGCTGGAACTCCTGGGCTCGAGCATCCTCCCGCCTCGGCCTCCCGAGTCGCTGGGATTGCAGGCGCACACACCTGGCTGAGTTTTCTACTTTTGCAGAGACGGGGTCTCGCTCTTGCTCAGGCTGGTCTCGAACTCCTGAGCTCAAATGATCCGCCCACCTCAGCCTCCCAGAGTGCTAGGGTTACAGCCTGAATTTTGTTTAACTTTTAAATAGATAAATTTAACTTTTCTAGGCCACAGAAGAAGATGGGAAGCCTCCCATTGATCTACAAAAGCATAGTTTTCATAAAGCACATGAAGCGATGCCGCTTCAGTGACGCCTACAGAAGCAAACATTCTGATAAAGTCTGAGCAACAAGACCCCACCGCTGTGTCCAAGTCACCGCGCTCCACCACCGGGGAGGTTTGCTTTAGGGACGCAAAGACGGCTCAGGAGCAGGACCCCCAGCAGCACTAAAAAGACAAACCAGCAGAAGAAGAAAGACGCAGAGGACTTGGGCCGAGGTCCTGACGCGGCCGGTGGACTTCCCGGGGGCGCTGGGCCGAGCCCGTGTGCAGTGACCAGGGGCTTGGGCCCAAGCTGGGCCTTGCCAAGGTGGCACACTCAGTCACCTTTGCCCCACTGCCCAGCCCGGGCCTGGCACGCAGCGGGGCCTCCACAGAGGCTCAGGGAGGGGAAGGTCAGTCTCACCTTCGCATGGACCATGAGGGTTCTGGGCAATAGAAAGTTCTGGGCATTGAGTTGTCAGAGAGACCGAGAGGTGAGGAAGCTGCAGGTCACAGCCACCCGACTCGACCTTGTAGGTGCAGACGGGGAAGCTGTTAACAGATGTGTGTGTCCCAGGCCCAGGTGAGGGGCGGGGACCACAGGAGGCTGCCACCCCAGGTGAGACTCTGGCCTCACCGCTCATCCCTGCTCGTGACCCCTAGCGGCAAGGGCCTTCCCTGACCAGGCCAGTGGCGTGCCGGGCACGCACGAGGGCTGGCACCTGGGCACGGGCTGCCAGACGAGGCAAGCAGAGCCGGCGCCCCAGGCGCAGGGCTGGGGCCAAACGCGGGCTTCACTCCGCAGCAAACCCCGAAATTCCCCCGCAGGGATTCCCCAGGCCCCTCTTCCACCCCGGTACCCTCAGGCAACTGCAAAACCAAATTGGCAAACACCATCTGCTGAAAGGACAGGCAGAAATTCAACCTCAGCAAGGCGGAGAGGGAGAAGATCTGGGAAGAACCCGTTCTCCCTGTCTGTGGGGGGTACCAGCCCGTGCAAAACTTCCATCGTTCAAGGAGGAAGAAAGAGAAGACCAGCGTGGAGCTAGTAAAAGGCCCTTTTTTGTCAAGCCTAGAAGACACAGCACTGAAGAAATAGAACCTGGCCACCGAACACAAGTCCTAAAGGAACAAACCACACAGTCGGGACTCGGGAAATCATCACAGGTGGGAGACAAGGGCCGGGGTAGGTAAAACAGATTAAACGCGAGTTGGTGGGTAGGCAGACAGGCAGGTGTATCCAGAGGACAGCGGCGGAATGAGGACATCGTGTGCGGCACAAAGACCCGGCGGTGACGTTAGAGGACAGAGGAGCTGGACAGAGCAGCGTCCACACAGCACAGACCCACGCTGGGGTCTGAGATGGAGACAAAGATGACAGAGCGGACGGCCCCGGGGGACAAACCCGAGTCTCTCCAGGTGGGCGGCTGATTTTCCAGGTACAGAAACAAGCAAACGGAACAGAGGCAGGGCTGGAGACGGAGCCAGAAAGTTCCTGGAACTGAAGGCAGATCTGAGACTGTTTAACAAAAGGGCTCGTTGGCACTAGGCAAAATTAATGGCAGCCTGGTGACAATCTCCACTTCTGGCATGAAGCACCAGCCCGGCACACGGAGGACGCTCAGAGCCGGGGAGAGCCGTGCACCACGGCCCGAGCCCCGCGGCTTCCACCCCGCCCGCCGCTGGGGACTGGCCGCCGCACTAGTCCCGGCAAAGAAACAGTGTTCTCCGCTACCCGGGGCCAGAAATTGCACAAAGAACATTCTCTTCCTAGAGAAGCAGCTCAGAATTAGTTATTTCAGGCAAACAAGAGTTGACTCACAACAAAGACCCACAGACCAGGGCAAGCAGCAGTGGCTGACAGGGCGAGGACGGGGGTTAAGGCAGATTTAAGGCCAAGCAGACTCTGGGAGCAAAGCCTGAGACCACGAAAGAACCATCACTGCGACCAAAACCTTTTGCACCGTGTTAGGAACAAGGGCTCTTCGGGGTCTCGCAGGGAGGCCAAGATCGACTTTAGAATCAAGGCTCCACCAGTGATTTAAATCTGTCACACTGGAGTTTGGCAGGATGGCAAGTAAAACAACGATGACAGCAAGAAAACTGGGTCACTTTCTTCCCAAAGGAAAGCTGTTGCGTAATGGAAGAGCCGGCTGTTTGAATCTGCAGTGCTGAGTGATGGGAACGCTCTGAACTTCACACTCTCAGCCTCTTGAGGAAAGCCAGCAAGTTTCACCCCAGGGAGGCCGGTGGGAGACGCCAGTCACTCTCCCGAATGTCACCGAGTGGGCAGCTTCTGAGCCGCCCCCTCACCTGGCCTTCTCTCCCCGACCACCGCCCTCTCCCCTCAACACCTGCTGACCACCGTGTGACGCCTGCGGCCCAGACCTCCACCCTCCTGTCCTGTGTGTGCCCCGCTAGGCCCCCCAGGCTGCTCCCGTGCAGGGCAGCAGTGAGCCAGGGCCGTCCTGCTGGTGGCATAAAAGCAGCTCGCTAAAGCCATCGGTGAGGGAATCCAGGTGCCGGCACTCAAAGCCACACGCAGTGCCGCAGACAGCAAGGTGGACCCCATGTGCTGGCCGTGGACACCGTGGACACCAGCACCGTCCCCTGCACGCGTGTCGGGGGACTCCCCTCCCTGCTCTGGAGCCCCCGGGACTGCGGTGCAGGCTCTGCCGCTATGCGGTGCTCACCCGTGGCAGGCGTGACGACACGCTCGCCCGCAGGCAAGGAGGCAGGACGCACAGCTGGCAATATTCACGCGGGCCCCCTCGGGTCCAGGCCCCTCCGCTCACGGGCCCACATCCACACCTGATGCTGCAGGTGAGGAGACCGGCGCAGGGCTGGAGCCCAGAGCCTTCTCGTCAGGCTCAACAAAACGTCCTTTGAGGGAACGGTGTCGTGAAAAGGACGGCCTTTCTCTGCCGAGACGAAGGAGAACCAGGCGGCGTTCTGAAAGACTCAACACCTTGCTGCTGCCCAGTGTCACCATAATGCCACCATCCTCTAAGAGTCTGCTCCTTCCTCTCCCGAAACTGCTCTCTTCACGGTACCCCGAATCCCGCCCTGGGGCGTGGAGCCAGCAGCTGGCCGGAGTTGGGAACCCAAACTCGGCCCAAGACGAGGCAGCCCAGCCCGAGGCCAGCTGAGCTGCTCCCGCCCGCCAGACGCGCCAGAGACAGCCCAGGCTGGCCTGGGCGTCGGGCCCAAGAGAGGCACGAGGCCCTGCAGCACCTGCCCACTCCGGCGGCGCAGACAGCCCGCCAGCGCTGACTCCCCGCGGCCGACGGCGTCACCCAACACGAGGCGGGGAGAGCCGTTCACTGTGGGCTCCCGAGACCCAGAGAAAAGAGCCAACGAGATGGACACACAGTACCCGCAACCCGTGCTGTGATTTCTGTCACTAGGTCGCAAGCCGGCCCGTCGTCTACTGCGCTCAGGAATCTGCGTTTGGGCTCAGCAGAGCCACCCGTCCCCCCTCCCAGGGTACCAGCTTGAGTGACTCAAAGGAGGCCTGGGGCACTGCAGCTTAGCAGAGACGGGCGTTCAAGCGGCAGGGCTCGCCAGGGTTCTTAACCTCATCCGTTACGATCGGTCAACTCTGAGAAGCAGGAACCAGGTGGCCAGAGTCTGGCCCTCGGACGTCCCCATGCAGGACTTTGGGTCTGGAGCAAGTGCCACTGACGGCAGATGGGTGGGGCCGGCAGCTGTCCCCCAGCCAGGCGCCCTCTTAGCCTGGCTGCACCTGCGCATGTCCAGCCTCCTTCTCCAGCCTTCCAGCCGGTCCCGAGCCACGCAAGCCCCAAGGAAGCTGTTCAGAATTGGTTTCCGTCATTTGCCACTGAGAGCCTGAGTCCTGCCCTTTAGGGTGCAAGAAGAAAAGAGCAGAAAAGGACGTTTGCTGCAGAAAAGCTCCACTGAGGGGTCTGGCACCGTGGGCAGCGGAGGGGCCCTCCTGGGGACCCCCTCGCTCCGCAGCCGAGCTAACCTGAGAAGGCAGGGTGGGCGGACAGGCCAGGGAGCCCCGGACTCCAGCTGCTCCACGGGCAGGCCCTGCTCAGAGCAGGGACATGCCACTGCACTGCCCGCGCCCGGGAGCCCCCAAGAGGCTGCACAGCTACCATGCACCTGGGACGGTGCTGAGCACATCCTGGGGACCCAGGTGGGTGGGGCTGGAGAGTGTCCCTCGGAGCAGAGGGTGGCCCGGGACACGAGCTCTACACACACCGCTCGCTGCGTGCACCCAGGCGGCAACCCCAGCACCACCGGCGCGTGTTAGACACAGAATCTCAGGCCCTGCCAGGCCGCCGGGCCAGCATCTGCATTCTGACAAGACCCCAGGTGACCCGTCACTTCTGAGAGCCCTGGAGTAGACACAACTCCACTGAAGGGACTGTTGTCAGCAGAGCTCAAAGGTCACCTGTGGTCTCTGTCCTGTGTTACCCCTGAGATTATGTTACGTCCCGTGGCAGAAGGGATTCCAAAGACGTGGTTGAGGTCACCAGTCTGACCTTGGAAGAGGAAGGTCACCCCGACAGGCCTGCCCTGATCACACCAACCCTTTAAAAGCAGCTTCCCCTGGCGGGCGCAGAAGGGACAGATCCCACGGGCCATCGCTGCTTGAAGATGGAGGGACCACCAGGCAGGGGCCTGACAGCGCCCCCAGAGTGGAGGCCAGTCCCTGTCCAACAGCCACAAGAAAACGGGGACCTCAGTCCTACAACCCCAATGACCTGGATTCTGCCGACCACCCGAACGAGGCTGGAAGGGGCCCGAGGTCCGGGGAGACCCCCGCAGGGACCCGCCACGCAGGCCGCCCATCTGAGCCGCAGGCCGAGCTAATAGACGGGTTCGGGCTTTGTCCGTTTACTGATTTATTCGTACGGCAGTGAAATACACGTAACATAAAACTTCACATTTTCACTATTTTACAGTGTCATTCAGCACATTCCCACCATGCGCAGCCCTGGCCTTGGTCTAGTTCCAGAACTTTGTCATCTTCCAGAGCGGCGACCGCCCGCTCCCGCCCCCAGGGAGCCACTGGGCTACTTCCTGCGTCTGGCCCCGCCTGTCCCACCTGTCCCGCGTCACGCAGGACTGCGGTCGGTAGGTCCACACTCACGGCCGCTGTGAGGCTCAGCGTGGAGCAGAGCCGCCTTCCTCCCACTGAGCCTGTCCCACTGCGTGTCCCTTGGCGCGGTCATTCCCGCGTCTGCCTGCCGCCAGTGACGCTGCCGTCAGCAGTCCCTGTTTTCACAGCTGCTAAGTACGTCCCCCGGAGTGGAACTACTGAGTCATATGGTGACTGCTTAGCTTTGGGGGAACCGCCAGACTGTTTCCCCGGGGACATTTTACATTGCCACCAGGAGCATGCCAGGGAGTGGGCGCTGTTTTTAGCCACTAAGTATGTGGTGAGGAGAAAGTAGAAAACAAAACACAGGGACTGGCCGCAGGGCAGGGCAGCAGGAGGCAGGCTGGCGGTGGCAGGGCCCTGGGCACCAGCACATCCTCCCTGGCCCCGCAGTTCAGCTCCCTGAGCTCCAGCCCAGCTCCTGCCTCAGCCTCAGCCCAGCCCCCACCTCTGCCCATCCCCCACCTTTACCCAGCTCCCACCTCTGCCCAGATCACACCTCTGCCCAGCCCCCACTTCTGCCCAGCCCCCACCTCCGCCCAGCTCCAGGCCTCAGCTTCAGCTTGCAGAGCTTGCAGGTGGGTCCAGAAAGGCCCCAGAGGCCACAGCGATGCCCAAACCATGCAGGGCTGCAGGGTCTGACTGGCAGGGCCCGGGAGGACACCAGGGTGGGGAGGAGGTCCGAGCCTCCCACCCAGCTCAGCGAGGCTTGCGTGGGGGCAGGAAAGACACCAGGACATCCACACCCAGGCGTTTAGGAGGCCGGGGCCTGGCCGGCAGAGGACGGGAAGGAGAGGGTGCAGGCCCCGGATGTGCACGGGCACCTGGGCTCTGCCCCACCCCTGTGCTGGGGGGTGTAACGGGCTGTACAACAAATCCAGCAAGTCCAGGGCCTATAGCTGGCCAGTGAGCTATAGGTCAGCCATTTTGGCTGGGGCTGTAGACCACCCATGGCTGCGTGACCTATGTACAGAAAGGAAATACGCCCTGTAAAATGGGAAACAAAGTAACTAACTCGTAACTGATTGTTTAAAACCCTCCAGCTATATACAGGTTAAATTTTACTACGCTTGAGAAACGTCCCTTGATTTAACTGATGCTGTCTGCTTCTGTGAACTCGCTTGCCTATAGAGTGTAACCGAAACAGGTGGTCTGGGGCTGGTGCCAGGCCCCGGGTAATGGGATTTATTGCAAAACTGGCTCCACCGTGTGTACTCAGAGTCACGTAAGACCCCGATGTCGAATAGTGTAGAAACCTTCCTCTTTTCCGGTTGAGCGCTACGCTCTGTGCCGCCGCCTTTGGCGGTGCAGCGGGCAGTCACTGGCCAGCTAATAGAGATTAGCTCAACTTGGTCTTTAGGTGGTCATTTCTCGAGGCTCAGACCATAACATGTGGAGGCCCCAGCGAGACTCCCGACACAGGGCGCCCGGGGACCACTGGAGCCTGGGGACCGAGTGCGGAGGCGAGCGCCCCAGCCCAGGGAGAGCTCTGAGAGACGTCCCTGAGCCCCGGGCAGCGGCCAGACCTCGCACCGGCCACCGCACTTTCAACACAACCAAATCCACCTGAACGAGTCTTCTGAAGTTCTGCTCACGGTGAGTTTTCTACTGTGTGTCTGTCTGTCTGTCTGTGGGCCTCTCTGATCACCCGTGGGAGGCTGGACGCAGATAAACTCCCAGGGGCCGGTTCTGCGTGGTGAGACGTCACCTGGAACTCTGATTTTTAGTCCCGGAGCACTGCCCCAACGAGAGCGTGGGGTCGGTCACTGTCCAGAATTGGGGAGTCTGTTGTCCGGGGCAAACCGATTTCTTTCACCCCATTTTGCTCTCCATCTACCTCCTTTCTGGCTAAGTCCTTCAGTGCCGGCTATGAGACATCGACTGAGTAACAAACGACCGTGACACTCTGCAATTCGTATTATCGTATCGTCTCCCTTCCTGCCTGTTACCTGAATGAAAGATGTGACAGTGTCATAGCCCCACGGCCGGCTGGCTACGGGGTTTGATTGGGTCTGAACCCGCGGTTCTGTGGCAGCGTCATACGGCATAACGGTGACTCACCCTCTGGAAAGAGAGGCGACCTGTCCAGGGGTTTATACGGGAGCACCTTCAGCCAAGACGTGCCTAAATCTCCGCCAGGGGAGCCGCCAGGCGGACACCTGACAGTAAAAACCCTACCGCGTGTACTCCGTCTGTGCTTGTATGTTCCGTCTGTGCCTTTATGTCCTGTGTGTTCTGTGTAAGTCTGTGCGTTCTGTGTAAGTCATATTTGTTTTCAGAAACTGTTGTCTTGTCTGAATTCTAGTAGAGTGTATGATATATTTGCTTTAACCCAGTCCCAGATGGGGCCCGAGGAACAAGGTGCAAGGCAGGTTAAGTCTCAAGAACAGAACAATCAAGGGCAAAAGCCTGGTCAGAACTGCCCCTGTTGCCCTTTCTGTCAAACAAGGGACAGATGGAGATGGGCCTCACGGAGACCCACACCTGCCCCGATTCATCGGACCAAAAAGGACTGACTGACAATTAATGCAACTTCGTGTGTCGAACACCATCAATCTAGATTGGTCATGAAATGGCGACCCCAGCCCAAGATATACGGGACCTAGTGGCAGACTTTGTGGGATATAAACCGAGGGAGAAGGGTTATGTCTGGTGAAGGGGGGCCCAGCAGCTGACCCACTGCACCAGGCCACGCGAAACGCTGGGCATGGGTTCGAGACCCACCTCCAGCAACCTTCCCTGGTCTGGTGGCTCAGCTGCCTGAGGACCGGGGCTCAGCCCAGCTACGCTTCACCCAGGGCTCTGACGAGACGGGGCCGCCCCGTGGCTTTCTTTGTTTTCGGGATACACTGTGTGCTGAAAACTGTGATAAGAGATTAAAACACCAGGGGGAACAAGTCAGGATTGGATGGTGGCTTACTCAGAGACGTGGCTGACTGATTGGATTCACGAGAACGGAGGCTGGGAAAGATTCGGAGCTTTATATGGGAACCAAAGCCTGGAAAAGGCGCGAGATCAGCAGAGCAGAGGTTGGGCATCAATAACAATGATGCTGGTCGGAGCTGCTGCACCGGGAGCCCTCAGAATTATGAAGTGTCTCAATTGGGTAAAACTCTGAGGCAAAAGAAGGCTAACAGTGAAAGTATTGTATCATGACCAAGTCCGTTTTAGGCATTCTGCATGGGATTTCGTGAACAGAGTGTGGAACCAGGTAGAGACCCGGCCAACGACAGATGCGGGTTTTATGCATGGGAAAGACGGCCTTCCCGGCCTGATCCCAGATCTCCCCATTGCCACCATTATTGTCTAGCCTGCCTGGACCTGCCAAAGACGCATATTGGCAGACGGCAGATCTTGGTACCTCTGCTGGCTCTGAGACCGACTTGGTGTGCGTCTTTTGGTGGAAGTGCCTCCACTCTAGTAGTTGGGCGTTTTCTCTGAGCTTGTGTTTTCTTTTGTTTTCTTGTGCAATAATGGGCCAGTCCCAGTCTGTACCTTGTGTTCACTGTACACCTATTGAATGTTTTTTGAAAACTTTCCAGGACTTTCAGTGCAGGGCAAAGCCCTATGGGTTCACTGTTAATACTTTTGATTTACAGAAATTTGTGAGCAAGAATGGCCCACATTTGGTGTGGGATGGCCACCAGAAGGAAGCACCCAGGCCACCCTCGCCAATTGTGTTCAGGCTATGGTTTTTGGAAACCCAGGGCACCCTGATCAGATTCCTTATATACAAATTTGGAGTGATATTTTAGTGGATAACCCAAGCTGGCTACAGGCTTGCAAAAAGCCAGGTGGAAAGGCTAAGACAACAGTTCTTATACCAAGCCTTCCACTGGGGATTAAAAAAACCCCAAAACGAGCCACAACCAAGCCCCGAGCCAATGAGCACCCCCCCCTGCTGCCCTTCAGAGTGGCTCACATTATGGTTCCTCTCCTGATTCGTCCCCAGGGGCGGCCTCACTCCCCTTAAGACAAGTGCCTCCCCCATGGGGTTCTGGTAGGCCACCATTCATGGTCTATGTGCCCTTTCTAACTAGTGACTTGTATAACTGGAAGAACCAGAATCCTTCCTTTTCTGAGATTTTGGAGACTATCTTTTTTTATCAGCCCACCTGGGAAGATGGTCAGCAGCTACTACACACTCTCTTTACCTCTGAGGAGCGGGAAAGAATACAGAGAGAGGCTATTAAGACAATCCTCAGCCCGATGGACAATGGACAACTGCGGACTGGGGGTGTGTGCAACATGTCTTCCCTTCCATATGTCCTACCTGGGACCCTAACTCAGATCAAGGTAAGGGGGCTCTCGATCAGTAGCGCCAGACTCTGCCTCGGGGCATACGGGCCACAGCTAAAAAGCCCACTAATCTCTCTAAGGTAAGCGAAACTGTACAGGGACCCAATGAGTCCCCAGTGGCATTCTTGGAACACCTTTCTGACGCTTCCCGCCTGCGTACCCCTATTGACCCTGAGGCACCTGAGAACAGGTGCGCTATTAATATTGCATTTGCCACTCAGTCGGCCCCTGATATTAGAAAGAAGTTGCAGAAGTTAGAAGGTTTTGAGGGAAAATTGCTGTCTGAACTGGTAGAAATAGCCCTGAAGATTTTCAATAACCGGGAGGACCCGGGAACTGTGCAATCAAAAAATCGCGAAAATTTTGCTCTCTGCTATAGCAGAGCCCCAAAAGGATAGAGAAGGTTCTAGACAAGGCATGGAGAAACGGAAAGGAGAAGATAGGAGAGGAAGAAACGACCTATACCCTGATCAGTGTGCCTACTGCAAAGGGCATGGGCATTGGAAACAGGACTGTCCCCACTGGCCACAGGCTGGGGTTAAACCCACCCCAGTTCTCGTGGACGATGCAGAATGACGGGGCCGGGGCTCCATCATGATGACCCCCAGGAGCCCAAGGTAACTTTGAATATTGGGGGCAAGCCAGTAGGATTCCTGGTGGACACTGGAGCTACACCCTCGGTCCTCCAGAGGGCTGAGGGGCCAGTATCTGACAATAAAGTCTTGCTACAAGGAGCCACAGGGAAAACTAAGGCTTAGCCGTGGACAAAGACTAGGATAACTGACCTAGGGGCAGGAACCATTACTCATTCATTCCTGGTGATGCCTCAGTGTCCGTATCCGCTCCTGGGAAGGGACCGGCTTCAGAAACTACAAGCCACTACATCCTTTCAGGGGGCTACAGCTGAACTTTCATTGAACCAAGTCCCCTCTGCTGGCCCCCCTGCTATCCTCCTTACGTGTCCCCTACTGGAGGAATATTTACTAATGGAAGGAGCACCCTCACATGCAGTCCCAAGCCTGTACCTATGGGAACTCCAAAGTAAAATTCCCAGCGTGTGGGCAGAAACTAACCTGCCTGGGTTGGCTTCCCACCGACCTCCTATTGTTGTACAGCTAACAAGCACGGCTACTCCCGTCCGCATTCGACAGTATCCCATCAGTTTAAAGGCAAGAAAAGGAATTGCTGTCCATATTAAAAGATTTTTGGAGGTGGGTATTTTGGTTCCCTGCCAGTCAGCTTGGAATACTCCTCTGCTCCCTGTCCAAAAACCAGGGACTGATGACTACCGGCCAGTACAGGACCTCCGGGAAGTCAACAAGAGGGTTGAGACCATCCATCCAACTGTGCCTAACCCGTATACACTTCTGAGTCTGCTGCCTCCAGGCCATTGTGTTTACACTGCACTGGATCTGCAGGACGCCCTCTTCTCACTTCCCCTATCCGCAGTGAGTCAACCCATCCTTGCTTTTGAATGGACTGACCCGGAGGGAGGGAGTTCTGGACAGCCGACTTGGATGAGACTGCCGCAAGGCTTCAGAAACTCACCCACCCTGTTTGACGAGGCTTTGAGTCAGGGCCTAGTTCACTTTAGACAGGAACATCCAGACGTGACACTCTTGCAGTATGTGGATGACCTTCTCCTAGCCACGGAGGACCAAGCCATGTGCAAGAGAGCAACCGAGGACTTCCTGGCAGAGTTGGCTCAGCTAGGATACCGTGTTTCAGCTAAAAGGCCCAGCTGTGCACACAGACGGCCACCTACCTGGGTTATGAACTAAAGGAAGGGAAAAGGACTCTTTCCACGGGTAGAATTGAAGCCATCTTAAAGATCCCGCGACCCCAAACTAAGAGATAAGTGCGCGAGTTTCTGGGGCCAGTGGGACACTGTAGGCTCTGGATCCCCAAGTTTGCTGAGATACCGAAACCCCTGTATGCCAGCACAGGGGGGAAAGGGGACGCCCTAGTCTGGACTGAAACTGAGTCTAAAGCTTTGGAGAGTCTCAAGCAGGCGCTTGTGAAGGCCCCTGCACTGGCACTGCCTGACCTAACCAAGCCTTTCCAGTTATATGTTGCTGAAGCCCGAGGGGTAGCCAAAGGGGTCCTAACCCAAAAGCTAGGACCCTGGAATAGACCGGTAGCACACTTGTCCAAGAGGCTGGACCCGGTAGCCTCCGGCTGTCCAGGATGCGTGCGGGCCATTGCGGCGACAGCCATCCTGGCGAGAGAAGCCTCTAAGCTCACCTTGGGGCAGGATTTGTGTATAATTGCCCCCAACTCAGTAGAGGCTCTATTAAAAAGCCCGCCTAAAAGATGGCTTTCCAACTCGCGTATAACCCAGTACCAATTGCTGTTGCTAGATCCCCCCAGGATTCGCTTCTTAAAGACGGCCTCCCTCAACCCTGCCACCCTGCTTCCAGACGATGAGCCTTCAGAGCCCCTGCAGGACTGCCATGAGATACTGGAGTCCCTGGCTAATCTGAGGGCCGATCTCACCGATCAGCCACGGCCAGACCCTGACGAGGAACTGTACACGGATGGAAGCAGCGACATGTCTGAAGGAGTCAGGTGTGCAGGGGCAGCTGTGGTCACCGCTGACCGGGTTATCTGGGCACAGGCTCTGGGACGTGGGACCTCAGCCCAGAGAGCAGAACTCACAGCCCTAACCCAAGCCCTGAGGTGGGGAAAGGACAAAACTGTTAATATCTACACGGACAGTAGATATCCTTTTGCAACAGCACACGTACATGGAGCGCTCTATCAAGAGCGAGGCCTCTTAACCTCAGAAGGCAAAGAGATAAAAAATAAACTTGAAATACTGGCCCTATTAGAAGCCATCTGGTTACCAAAAAAGGTGCTATTATCCACTGTAAGGGACACCAAACTACTGACTCCCCAGTGGCAAGAGGAAACACCTTTGCTGATGCGACAGCCAAGGAGGTCGCACAAAAACCAATGGGGCCTCTCCAGATCCGCCCTGTTTTGCCAGAGCGGCTCTTGCCACATTCCCCGAACTACACTGAAGAAGAAGTTAAAATTGGAAAAGCCCTAAAAACCAGCACTGATTCAGGAGGTTGGAAAATCCTCCCAGATAATAGGGTCCTGGTCCCGAAACACCTGGGACGAGACGTAATTAAACAGATCCATGAGAGCACTCATCTTGGCAGTACCAAATTACCTGAACTTCTCCAGAAGGACTATTACATCCCTCGACTTCACCAGATGGCTTGGCAGGTAACAACAAGATGTTCCACCTGTGCACAAGTCAATCCAGGTAAAGGAATTAATCTTCCCCCGGGGGCTCGTCTACGGGGACAAGCCCCGGGAGAACAATGGGAAGTGGATTTTACTGAAATAAGGCCAGACAACTATAAATACCGATATGTGCTTGCGTTCGTCGATACTTTCCCCGGATGGGCAGAAGCCTTTCCTACAAAGTCAGAGACAGCACAAATAGCTGTAAAAAAAAAAGCTAATAACTGAAACTGTCCCCAGATTTGGCCTCCCGCTAGCATTGAGGTCCAACAATGGCCCGGCGTTTATCGCCAAAACAACTCAATTACTGGCCCAATTACTAAAGATTGATTGGAAATTACATTATGTTTATAGGTGTCAGAGTTCAGGTCAGGTAAAAAAAATGAATAGGACTTTAAGAAAAAACACTAAATAAATTAAGGTTGGAGACTGGCGAAAACTGGGTGAGCCTCCTTCCCTTTGCCCTACTAAAATCTCGATGTACCCCTTATGTAAAAGGACTGACACCCTACAAAATCATGTTTAGCCAACCTCCCCCTCTCATTCCCAAATTAAGGAAAAAAAACGGGTTGCGGAACTGGGGGACTCGGTACTTCTTAAATCTTTACAGGCTCTCCAGTTGAGCATGAACACAGTCACGGCATGGTACAGGCAGCCCACCCCGGGCCCTCCAACCTCACATCCCAGGTGCAGCCCGGGACCTTGTGTGGGTCAAGAAACTGCAGCCAGCAACCTTGAAGGCCAGGCGGACCGGACCCCTGCCAGTGATCCTCCCCAGCCAGCAGCCGTGAGGGCTGCCGGAAAGCACCCCTGGATCCATCACACCCAGATTAAAAAGGCACCTTCAGATCAGCTCCCGGAAAGAATAGAGTCTCCAGCCACCCGAAGACCCGCTAAACAGAAGACTTTCCAAAGGCCCCTGTGGTTCCTCCTACTTGCTTGCTTTAAACTTACCAAAGCACCCCCCATCAGCCTGTAAACTACACTTAGGTGCTTACAGGGACGATAAATGACACTGTCATAGCAAAGGATAAATCCTTAGGCATAAGCTAAGCACCTTATTTGCTTAGGACATTTGTGTGGGGAGCAAAATGATACAGAGAGTTAAAGAAAGGTTAGAGCAGATTGTTTATCAAATCACTTTTAACAGTGTATATTGACATATTTGACAGTACTGTAAACACTAAAATAAAGGAATATAAAATACATGAATAAGACAAGTATTTTTAAATTACAAAATAGGGTGCCCACTAAAGCCAGAAAAATTCAAGCTGTCAAACTTATGGTTCTCCAAACTCACTAGCAACATATTTGTGACACAAATGACGAAGAATCAATGATTTAATTCTCGCAAAAAACCAGTGGGGGGTGTAACGGCCTGTACAGCAAATCCAGCAAGTCCAGGGCCTATAGCGGCCAGTGAGCTATAGGTCAGCCATTTTGGCTGGGGCTGTAGACGACCCATGGCTGCGCGACCTATGTACAGAAAGAAAATACGCCCTGTAAAATGGGAAACAAAGTAACTAACTCGTAACTGATTGTTTAAAACCCTCCAGCTATATACAGGTTAAATTTTACTACGCTTGAGAAACGTCCCTTGACTTAACTGATGCTGTCTGCTTCTGTGAACTCGCTTGCCTATAGAGTGTAACCGAAACAGGTGGTCTGGGGCTGGTGCCAGGCCCCGGGTAATGGGATTTATTGCAAAACTGGCTCCACCGTGTGTACTCAGAGTCACGTAAGACCCCGATGTAGAATAGTATAGAAACCTTCCTCTTTTCCGGTTGAGCGCTACGCTCTGTGCCGCCGCCTTTGGCGGTGCAGCGGGCAGTCACTGGCCAGCTAATAGAGATTAGCTCAACTTGGTCTTTAGGTGGGCATTTCTCGCGTCTCAGACCATAACAAGTCTAATGCCCCCCGAGTTCAGGCCCCCTAGAAGCCGTGATGGTGACCTTGTTAGGAAATGGGGTCTTTGAGGATGCACTTAGCTAAGGGTCAAGGTGAGATCACCCTGGAGCAGGGTGGGCCCTAAACCGTAGCAGACGTCCTTATCAGAGCAGGAGCCCCAGACGCCTGGGAGACGCCCGGCCGAGAGGCGCGGTGGTCCGGTCCTCGCACCCCCGGGCCCCAGGGAACGTGCTGGCACCGGCAGGCGAGGAAGGATTGGGCCTCCGCTGGAGCTTGGCCCTGCTGGCAGCTTGGTCTCGGCTTCCCGCCTCCAGAACCATGAGACGCTAAATTTCTTTTTTCTTATTTCAGAATATTGAATTTCTGTTGCTTCCAGCTGCCCCGCCTGTGGGACGGGGTTACAGCCGCTGCGGGACACTGCAGCCCCCACCAGAGTGTGGCCCCACCGTCGAGGGGCATCTCAAGGCCGCAGCCCTGGAGGACGTCGCTGGCCTTCCAGGGGCGATGGGGCCACGTGAGACCCCCCGCTGGACACCATGGCTTGTCCGTGTCCTCCTGGCAAGTCCCTCGGTGTTTACTTTCTCTGTGTCCTGGGAAACTCCACACCCTGGGCTGTCAGGAGGACATTCCACCACCGCCGGCCTCTGCACAGGAGGAAGTGAGCATGACCTTCCCCGGCCCAGAGGTCCCTGAGCTCACGCCCCCAGGCAGGGGAGGGAGGAAGGTGGGCCTGCTCCAGACCTGGGACCTCATCCCCTGGAATGTCTCCAGGGGCGTGGCCTGGGCGGGCGGCACGAGGGTGCAGGGGCCACAGGCCGCCCTTGGTTTGCACGTGGCTATCTGTGGTTGGGTGGGGGCTGCTGATGGAGGGCGGGCCCAGGCAGAAACCTGCAGGAAGGCTGTGGTCCCCAGACCCTCCCAGCACCTGTGACCTGGTCACCTGTGATTTGCTGGGCCCCAAGGCATGTCCAGATGAGGACGCCTCCCTCCTGGGGCAGAGTCTGCAAACGTGGGCCGTTCACGCCAGGCGCAGCGCTGGGGTGGCGGCCCCAGCCCCCAGGGCAGTGCGCCAGGCCACTTGCACCCACCTGCATTTCCCCTTTCCCAGGGCCAGACGGTGGGGGTGGCGGTAGTTTTGGTTCCTCTTGACCTCGTCAAGAAAGACTTTTGTCTAGAATCTTCTGCCCAGCAGCATGATTGGACACGTCCTCAGCAGCTCCCACCCTCCCGAGCACCCAGTCCACCCGCCCCAGACGCGACGAGTGCTGCGTGTCCCAGACCCAAACGCACGCAGTCCCCCGCGGGCCGCCCGACGCTCCGGCTCTGCACCTGCAACTCGCGGTGCTGCCATGGCCCCCGAACACCCAAATCCCGAATGTTGAAATCTCAGGAGATTAAAATCTGTGGCATTCCGCGCTTTGACCTGCTTATCTATGAATACGGTTCGTCTGTTCCCAACCGGGGTACCGAGCGACTGCCGTCCGCGTGCCCGCGTGCTCACGCTGGCGAGAATGCGCAAGTTGTGATTCCTGTTTTATTGTGTAAAGTGGCCTATGAAGTGTTCCATCGTGTTTTTATGTTTCTCAAATAAATTCTCTTTTAAAAATGTAAATAAATGTATTTTATGGAATTTTTAGAATTATTTTTCCCAGGATTATATTTTTGGGGTTCTGACCTTGCAGGACACCACCATTCAGGACGTGGTCCAAACCCTGGCAAGAGCGGATGCTTTATAAGGTACTGACGAGCACTCAACAAGAGGATGGCCGGCCTGTTGGCAAGGCCCTCGCCTGTCACTGTCACACCTGTGCAAGGGGACCCACGACCTCGGGCACGGCCGGGGTGGGGGTCAGAGGAGGGACGGCAGCGCCGGGCGGGGGACGCGGGACCCAGGATCCAGTCCCGCACCGGCAAGCGGGCCTGCTGCGGTGCAGTCGCGTCCCGAATGCAGGCATGGGGCCCTGCCCTGTGCGCAGCGCCGTAACACTGTCCGCGTGTGTTCTGGGAAATTTGGAGAGCGTAGAAGAACACGGACAAGAGTTTGCAAACACCGGCCCTCCCCGTCTTCAGAAAAATGTTTCACTTAAAACAGGATCGGTGCCAGTAGGTGACGTGACGAGGATGCTCAGATACCGCCAGGACGGCTGGCAAACAGGGATCCCACGGAGTCACAGCGGGAGCCGCACCTGTCTGCTGACCCCTCAAGGAGCAGAGCAGGCTGAGGTCCCAGTGTGTGGAGACAGGTGTGGAGGGTGGCTGCACGGTGGCGGCCCTGTCTGTGGCTGTGTCCCTGGCCAGGGGTGGGGGTGGCAGCCAGTGGTCTATGGGGGGGCCAGAGCCCTGGCCCTCCGTCCCTCCCAGGAACCCCCTCACCCAGGCCGCCGACCCAGCAGCTCCCGAGCCCCCGGGATGGTCCTTTGGGACCCTCGGGTGGGGTCCCATCTACAGGGATGTCTCCCCACTGCCCAGTGGGCAGGCTCCGCCACAGCAGGCCATGCAGGGTCCCGGGAGCAGGAGTGGCAGCGGCCGGTGCGGCTGGAGCACCACAGGGCGCCGTCCTCCCGCTCCGGCCTGCTCACTGCTGTCCTGGGCGGCGGCTCCCACCGGCCCTCAGGGAGCAGCTGCGGAGACTGAGGCAGAGCCGGTGGGGAGCCGACCCCCAGGGCCAGGAGTCTCGGACGCTGGGGTCGAGCTCAGGTTCTCGGGCTGGAATCCGAGCACTTCGCCCTGTGCCCACCGCCCTGCAACGTCCACCAGCTGCAGGGCCGCCTCCCAGTCCAGCCGGCCCCATCTGCTGTCCGCAGCACTTGGGCTTGACCCGGCCGGAGCCCCCGCCCGTTCAGGGTGTTGTCTGTGCCCGCTGTTTCCCCCGCCCCCGGGAGCTACTGCCGCCGGAAGGCTCTGGAGAACAGCTCACTTCCTCCAGCCCTGCCCGCAGGGTCAGACTCCAACCTGGAGAAACTAAAAGTCAGGCAAGTCCCTGGTCTGCTTCCCAGGGAAGTCCCGACAAAGTCCCCATTCCCTCCCGCCGTTCTCAGGCTGTTTCATTTTAGCCCCAGCAGGGAAGGGGGTTTCTCTCCTGAGAACGGCCGTCCTGGGCATCACCTGTCCCACCACGGAGCCGCGGGGCCCCCAGGGGTGGGACGCCCTCACTGAGGGGCCACCAAACACCCACGGCTGGGGGCACGGGCCAGCCCCCGACCCTGGGCAGCACCCACCTGCCCCCAACGCGCCAGGCAGGCTCTGTGCTGGGACAGCTCATCTCCTGTCCCCCCGCCCCTTTCTAGGTCTTTCCTGGGACCACGGTCCTTGCTCATCAGATGCCTGCAAACACCCGAGTGGGGCAGCACGGGGCCACCCCAGGTGGGGTCAGAGCACCCGCCCCCCCACCCAGGGCTGTAGCACAAAGGCAGGGCTGGGGCCACGTGCGGGAGAGAGGAGGGAAAGTCCCAGAACAATCGGGGGTCCCAGGCTCCTGGCCAGTGGGGCCCCGGGGTCCTTGCTGGGAGACAGGAGCCGTGGAGGCGCCTGGACTGCCCACAGGAGGCCGGCGATGCGGGGGCGGGAGCCCACCTGGCAGGTCTGGGAAGAGCTTTCCAGGCAGAGGCAGTGGCCAGCCCGGAGCGGCTGAGGTCGGGGTCAAGGTGGGGCTGGGGGCAGCGGGGGTGATCTGACTCCTCCGGCTTGTGCAGGGAGCCCTGCTGACCACAGGGCTCCCCTGGGGGCGCCTCCCGGCTGACCTGGGTCACTCCACTTTCACATGCCTGGGGTTTCCCCGGAAGCCTCCTCTGTGGCAAGGATCCTGTCTTGGAAAGTCCCGGACCACGAGTCACCAAGGAAAAGTCAGCCCCGGGCTGTGGCTGGGCGAGGCCACATGCTCTGCGGGGCTCCTGAGGTCGGGGCCAGTGACCCTGTGTCCGGGCTCCAGCTCCTCTGAGGTTGGGGCTGGCACCACCCAGGACACACCACGGAGGGCCCGCGGCTCTCGGTCTGCCCACCTGGGCTCTCCGCGGGGGCAGCAGGGCCGGGTGCAGCCCCCAGGCGTGAGGCAGCTCCAGGGGCCCAAAGCCCACCGAGGGGCTGGAGACGGGGCGTGGTGCAGGGGCCTGAGGGGCCCAGCAGGATAGACTGGGGAGTGGGGAAGGTGGGGAGAGAAAAGCAAGGTGCGAGGGGACCCTGAGAGCTGGTCACCCTCCTGGAAGGCGCTCTTACTCTGAGGGTGAAGACAGGCCAGGGCCAGGGAGCAGAGCAGGGACACAGGGACAAGCCAGATGGCAACGGGAGCGAGATAGGTCTGAGTTCAGAGTGCTGGGGGTGGGGGGTGGGGGGCTGGGGTGCAGGAGGGAGGCAGGAGGGAGGGTTCAGGCCAGTTGGGGGCTGGGTGGGGGCGGGGAGGAAGGGAGGGGGGCGGGGGTGACGGCGGAGAAGTCTGGGTGGGAGGAGGCCCCAGGCTGGCCCACAGACATTTCGGCAGGGAGGGGGTGGAGGGCCAAGTTCAAAGGTGCCGGCGGGGGGATGGCCGCTCCAGGACGCAACATGCTCCACAGCACAGCCAATGCCATTTAAAAATCCGCGGGGCACAATTCTAGAAAGGCCGGATTCCGAGGGGTGGGGACCAGAGCTGGCTGCATGGAATTTTCTGAAGGTGACGATGTTACTGTGGTTACACAGGTACTGTCCTTATTCCCACGTATCTGGGGCAAAGCGTGCGGATGTCTGCAACTTGCTATCAAAAACGTTCTGAAAATACGAGACACACGCTCACACTGAGAGAGGCCGAGCGACCCTGGTAACTGCTTCCTTGGGGACAGGGTGTGGGGTTCAGGCCACTGCTGTCACCGCGCACCCCGGCGACGGCCACCGTCAAACAGCAGAAAGTGCCACGTCTTGGCGAGGATGCGGGGAAACTGGAACCCTCGCGCACTGTCGGCGGGAATGTAAGCGGTGCAGCCGCCGTGGAAGACGCTTTGACGGTTTCTCAAAAAGTTAAGCATAGAATTCGCACGTGACCCGGCGACCCTGCTTCCTGGTCCACGCCCCAAAGAGCCGAAGGAGATTCTCGCACGGCCACGTTCGCGGCAGCGTCGTGCACACCCGCCGAGCGTGGAAGGGCCCACGTGATCACTGACAGGCGGACGGACACACAGACGTGGTCTGACCACACAGCGCGGCGTTACCCGGCCTGAAAGCGAGGGCATGCTCACACGTGGGGCAACACGGATGCGCCTCGAGGACACTGTGCTGAGTGACGTGAGCCAGTCACAGGACAAACTGTGTGGCATAAGTGACATCTGTTGCGTCACATCAGCAGTGACGTCTGACACTTCTGCCCAGCGCGTCTTGGTATCGGAGTCGCCAAGGAACCCGCACAGGTGACACAGCGGAGCAGGGCTCCGCTCACCAGGGCAGGGACAGCCAGGCCGGCTGCAGCGCTGGGCCCCAGGCCACGGGCACCTCCGGGCAGCCACGCAGGGCCATCGGCCCCGTGCACCCTCCGAGGCTGTGGCAGGAGGGCCGGCCCCTCCCTGCAGGGCACGGACACAGCAGGGGGTTGACCAGGAGCCCTGTGACACACGCTGACACTGACGCAGAACAGAACACATCAGACTCAGACGGGGACCGTCTTTCCCACGCCAGGCGCAAGCCCGGCTCGGCGGTGTGGACGCTCCGCGCCCTCGGCCCATTCTCAGGTGGCCAAGCAGGGGTCAGAGACCACCGCACGGGACCGGCTTTCCGACACAGACACAGCACGCGGCCACTCCCGTGGGACCTAGCGGGTGCCAGGGGCTGGGAGGGGACGGAGTTTCAGTTTGGGAAGATGAGAAAGTTCCGGAGATGGTGGTGGTGAAGGGCGCACAGCAGTGCGAGGTGCTTGATGCCGCCGGACTGTGCGCTCAGGAACGGTCGGGACGGTGAGTTTCATGTGCCGGTGTTCTACCCCAATAAAAAAAGGTAGTTTTGGTTTAAAAATTTTGGGGCAAACTTCCAACATTCTGAGCCACAGCTTCTGGCATTTGAGCCGGTTTCTCTCTTAAACTCCAGGGTCCTTTTCAGAGAAATCCCTGTCCCCTCCTGCTGTGTGGGAGCGGGAGGGGCAGGACGGGGCATGTGAAAGGGGAAGGCTCCTTCCTGGCCTCTGCCACCACGGCGGGGATGGCGGGGACAGGGACGGCGGGGACAGTGGGGGCGGCGGGGACGGCGGGGATGGCGGGGACAGCGGGGGCGGCGGGGGTGGCGGGGATGGGGACGGCGGGGACGGCTTCTGCCCTGCTCTCCCGGGCGGTGCCCACTCATCCTGAAACCAGCCCGCACGCCCACCGCCCCGGCACGTCCTGCGCATTTCCGGAGACCGAGTGTCCAGACTGTCGGCTCTCGGGGGCCGCACTGTGGCCTGGGACACAGAGACCCCGCTGCCCTGCTTCCGGGGTGCGCTGGGGTTTTCTCTCCTCTCCAGGGCAGCAGCCTCGCCCCGCTGTGGCACACGTTCCACACTCAGGGGCTTTGGGGGCTGGGCAAGCAGGGGCCAGGTGACCCGGAGAAGCGGGCTGGTGTCTGTAGCCACCGTGGGCACCCCCAGAAGTGTGGCCAGCAGGGAAGCCCCCCTCCTGGTGCAGGCCCACCCAGAAGGGGCCCAGCAGGTGGTGCCCCCAGCCCCTCCCTCCCGATCTCCCATCCACTGCTTCCCTGAAAGCGAGGGGCACAGAAGTCTCCTGTGAAAGGGAGGGTCACTGCTGGACCCTGCTGCCCGGGAGAAGGGGTTCCGTGGAACGGCTCATTGAGAAGCAGCAGGGTTTGGGTTGCACTGACCCTGCCCACCCGCCCCCCAGCCCCGGGCCATCCTGTCCCTCCTGGGGTCGGGGGCTGGAGGGGAGCCAGGCACGTGCCATGGCGGGTGGGGCAGGGGGCACAGGGGCTGCGTCGAGGCGGCGGGAAGAGGCCGGTGCTGCGGTGGCCCGGACACTGGTGGTGCGAAATGTCCGTCACCACCCCAGCCCGTGGGAGCCCACCCTGAGCCAGCTGCACCCGCAGCTGGGGACCCAGCCACTGGCAGGACGCTGCCAGGACGCCACTGCAGGGTGGCCCTGACGAGGGGTCCCAAGAGGCCCAGCCGTCCTGCTCCTGCTTCCCAGGGAGTCACCGCAGGGCTCAGAGACCGGTGTCCCTGGTCACAGGCAGACAGCGCTGTTTCGGCCCTGGGGGGCCGTGCTTCAGGACGGGGTGTTTCCTTGCTCCCCACATCGCGGCTGGGCAGTGGAGAAGCCCAGGTGCCCGCAGACCCCTGCCCCACAGCACCCCCCCTCCCCCTTGGCGGGAGTCTCTGCCTGTCACTGCGTCTCACGAGTGTCACAGCCCTCCGCTGAGAGCAAACCGGTCTCCACCACGCGCTGCCCTTGACCCTCGACACCAACAGGGGAGACAGAGCGAACCCCACTGGCCTCCCCGCTGCCGCCCCGGCCTCTCTTCTTGTCACTCCAGGTCTGACCTGAACCTTGCAAGCCTCGGAGTCCGCCATGGCCTCCCCGTGCCCTCGGCTGCCCCTGCCCCCGCAGCAGCTTCCTCGGGCCGTTCTGGGTGGGGGGCTGGAGGCAGCCCCTCTGCAGCCCCACTAGTCGGCGAAGCCAACACTGCTCCAGGACACCGTGCCCCAAAGGCCACACCTGCGGCGTCAGGTCCTGGGGTCCCCAGCCATACCCAGCCAGCCCACTCGGATGGTGGGGAGGGGTCCCGGCACCGGCACTTCCCAAAGTTCCCAGGCGACATCAAGGGAGGGGAGCTCCCCTGCTTCCCAGGGGAGCAGCGCAGCACCTGCGGTGGGAGCCACACGGTTCAGCGCCGCCCTGGAGCTCGTGAGGACGCAGCCTCGGCCCCTCGGTCCGCTGACCGCGAACCCGCCTCTCCGCAGGGCTCACCGAAGTCCCGGGCGTGCCGCTGCGTGAGAAGCTGCCATGCAGACGCAGGGCCCAGCCTCCCCCAGCCTCACTGGAAGGAGCCCAGCCCGCGGCCCGGGCTGGGGGGGCTCCACTGAGGGTCTCTGCCGGCCCCTGCTGCCCACACCACCACTGACCACACGCTGGGGGGCTCTAAACAGCAGAAACGACTCTCTCGCAGCTCTGGGGTCAGATGCCCGAGATGGAGCATGGACAGGGCCAGTCCCTCTGGGAGGCGAGAGGGACACCGTCCAGGCCCCTGTCCCAGCGCCTGGGGGTGTGGCAGTCTTGGCATCCTCTGCCCACGGCCTGTCCTCACACGGCCTTTGCACTCTGGGCCCTCCCTGGTGACCCACGACCTGTCTCAAGACCCCTAACTTGGTCACATCTGCAAAGACCCTATTTCCAAGGAAGGTCACACTCTGAGGTGCCAGGTGGCTGTGAATTTTGGGGTGGCCACAGTTCTACCCACTACAGTGTGTGAGTTCAATTGGTTCCTACTGCAGAAAGCAGCTGCGTGTGGGCGTGGACAGCGCAGGGCAGATGTGGGCTGTGCTCCGCAGACCCCACCACCCTGGGGACACAGGTCTCAGGAAGCCCCCCGATGACATCCCCCAGCCCAGGGGCAGGTCAGGCCTTTAAGATGCTCACACCACCGGTTCATCTCCCAGAACTGCTCCCAGGACGGTTTCCGGGGACACTTTCCTTCCAGATGTGGGAGGAGAGGATCAGCAGGGTCAGAGGTGAGTGGGGCCAGTGATAAGTGGGGTCAGGGGTCAGCAGGGTCGGGGGTCAGCTGGGTCTCTGAGGCGGGCGCTGTCTGGAACGTTCCTGCTGGGCACAGGCCTGTGAGGTTCAGCTTCGTCGCCCTGGCGCTCCCAAGCCTGCGCCGACACTGCGGCACACACCTCCCCGGAAGGTGCTGGGAGGCCCGGCCCTGCCCAGCGGAAGCCCCAGCTCCAGAGAGACTGTGCCAGCCCTGTGGGACCCCTGGGTGAAACCCAGTCCCGGAGACAGAGCGGAGTGGCCCTGGCGGAGACTCCTGCCCAGGGAGGGCCACCGCGATGTGCGTGCTGGACACGGGGTCTGCGCCCAGAGCCGGCCCATCCGGGCTCACCCTCCCAGGCGTGACACTGCGGGGGCAGAGGGCGTGGCATCAAGCAAAGCCACTCAGCCTCAGAACAAGCCCCAAGGGCCGGGTGTGGGACAGAACATTCTGGAAAGAATTTGGACAGGCAACCTTGGCTGTGGGGCCCCAGCTAATTCACAGATGACAGCCCGGACTTGCCCTGGCCTAGCCTGGAGACAGCCTGTTAAAGTTACTCTGACCCTTGTCCCCACGGCGAGGAAGACGGCGGGACTGCAGTGGGGAGAGGGCGGACTCACCCGGGAGGCGGGCAAGGACGGGGGACTTCGGCCCAGGAGCGGGGTGTGGTGGGACTCTGGCCCGCAGACCCCACCCGGCCTCGGCTCCTGGGAGGCCCCCGAGGGAGCCCAGGCTCGCCTGGAAGCGGGTCGGGGCCCGGCCCAGCGGGAGGCAGCGGAGTCCTGACGCCCTCGCGCGCCTGCCAGGGGCCGCAGCAAGTCCCCACCCGACGTCCGCAACCACCTGTCCAGGGGCTTCTGAGGACTCTGGCCTTGGCTCTGGTGGGTCCCAGGTCAAGGTCAGGGCGCCTTGCTGAGGCAGGAGGACCCCGTGGTCAGAGGAGGGGACGGGGCACTGCCCCCCTGCCGACGCTCCTAGGCTCGGAGCTGCGGGGACCTGCAGCCTGCGGCATCCCCGCCCTCGCCTGCTCTCTGGTGACTCATTTGATAAAGGACCGACCTTTCAGAGGCCTCTGTGCCCTCCCTGAAAACCGTCCCTGTCTGGAAATCCCCCGAAAGGCCAACTTCCTCTCTGGAGAGTGCGGTGGCCGTGGCGGCTCTTCTGGGCAGGTGGCACCTGCTCTGTGCCGGCTCCTCCCCAGGAACTGCCGGTCCCCGTGAGGGGACCGAGTGCTGGTCCGCAGGGCCGCTGGGAGGCTGACAGAGGCCTGGGGCACCTCCAGCACCGCACCTGGGCCCTCCGCCCTCCACACCCCACCTGAGGCCCCGTGGAGCAGCACCTCCTACCCCCAGGGGCTGGCCCAGTGGGGGTCCTTGCAGCCTCACCCGGACCCTTGAGCTCTGCACCCACCGCACACACCCCACCTAGGGGCACCCTGGCTCCCAGCAGCCAACGCTGCAGCCCATCTGGAGGTGCAGGGACCCTGTCCTAGGACCCTGGGGGCTGGGATAGGGAGCCCCACCCACCAGGCCCCCCAGCTCCAAACTGCCTGCCCTGTCCCGACCCGCCCTGTCCCCTCAACTCCTCACCTGTTCCCTCACCTCCTCATCCATCCCTTAATCTGTCCCCTCACCTCCTCACCTGTCCTCTAACCTGTCCCCTCACCTCCTCACCAATTCCCTCACCTGTCCCCTCTCCTCCTCACCTGTTCACCTCTCCCCTCACCTCCTCACCTGTCCTCTAACCTGTCCCCTCACCTCCTCACCTGTTCCCTCACCTGTCCCCTCACCTCCTCACCTGTTCACCTCTCCCCTCACCTCCTCACCTGTTCACCTGTCCTCTCACCTCTTCACCTGTTCACCTGTCCCCTCACCTCCTCATCTATTCCCTCACCTGTCCCTTCGCCTCCTCACCTATTCCCTTACCTGTCCCCTCACCTCCTCACCTGTTTAACTGTCCTCTCCCCTCCTCACCTGTCCCCTCACCTGTCTGTCCCCTCACCTCCTCACCCATCCCCTCACCTGTCCCCTCATCTCCTCACCTGTCCCCTCACCTGTCTCCTTGCCTCCTCACCTATTCCCTTACCTGTCCCCTCATCTCCTCACCTGTTCACCTGTCCCCTCGCCTCCTCACCCATCCCCTCACCTCCTCACCTGTCCCCTCACCTCCTCACCTGTTCACCTGTCCCCTCGTCTCCTCACCCATCCCCTCACCTCCTCACCCGTCCCCTCACCTCCTCACCTGTCCCCTCACCTCCTCACCTGTTCACCTGTCCCCTCGCCTCCTCACCCATCCCCTCACCTCCTCGCCCGTCCCCTCACCTCCTCACCTATTCCCACACCTGTCCCCTCACCTCCTCACTCGTCCCCTTATCTCCTCACCCGTCCCCTCACCTTCTCACCCATCCCTCACCTTCTCACCTGTCCCCTCACCTCACCTGTCCCCTCACCTCACCTTCTCACCCATCCCCTCACCTTCTCACCTGTCCGTCCCCTCACCTCCTCACTGCTCCCCTTGCCTGCACATCCCTCCTCCACGAGTCACCTGCACAGCAGCCCGCACCTCAGCGGGCTTCTGCAGAACCCACCTAGGACGGCCAGCGTGGGCCCTGTCACCTCACAGAGGAGCCGAGGCTCAGAGTGCCCTGGGCACGCGGGCCAGGAGGGCAGGGAAGGTGTAGTGGGGTCCCCAGCGCTCCTGGCGCTCTCCTGGGAAGGCCCCGCAGGACTGCTCCGTGCTGGGGACAGCGATGCCACCAGGGAGCCCAGCCCCGCCTGCAGCCAGGACTACAGGCGCCCCGTGCTGGCTGCCCACGTGCGCTGGTGCCCGGCGCCGGCCGCCGTGCTGGCTGATGGGGGAGGGCTGAGGCCGGCCGCAGGCGGGGGGGCTGCACGCAGCTGCTCCCGCGTGGACAGGCCGGAACGGCTACACCGGGAACGTTCGGTTGTGTGGATTCTACCACGAACACCCCTGAAACCTTCTGGACCTGGGGGGGTAGGGCAGGGCAGGGCATCCTGGCCGTGCAGGGCCGCGTGGCAGCGCCCCGGGTGTCGTCCCCCCCATCTGCCGAGGGGCCACGTGGCTCCCCGCCCGCCCCGCCAAGAGCAAGCTGCGTGCTGCCAGCAGCCGGCTGTTCTCACCGACAGGCAGCAGCTCTGCCCCTGCGCCAACTAAAAACACGAAAAAGTGTCATGGGCCGAACTGTGTCCCCAAATCCACATGTTGACGTAGTCCTGATCTTCCTGTCACCTCAGGAAGTGACCACGTTTGGAGACAGGGTCTTTTTTTTGAGGCAGTGTCTCGCTCTGTCGCCCTGGCTGGAGTGCCGTGGCGTCATCACAGCTCACAGCGGCCTCAGACTCCTGGGCTCCAGCCACCCTCCTGCCTCCGAGTAGCTGGGACTACAGACGTGCACCACCACGCCTGGCTAATTGTTTCTATTTTTAGTTGCCTGGCTAATTTTTTGTGTTTTTTCCTATTTTTAGTAGAGATGAGGTCTTGCTCTTGCTCAGGCTGGTCTCGAACTCCTGGCCTCAAGTGATCCTCCCGCCTCGGGAGACAGGGTCTTTAAAGAGGAAAGTTAGTTTGAACGAGGCCATCAGAGTGGGCCGAGTCCAGTCTGACCGGGGTCCTTGCAAGGAGGTGAGGACACAGACACGCACAGAGGGACGACCTTGGGAGGACCCGGGGGGGCGGGGACGCCGTCCGCACACCAACGACCGGCCTCAGAGGAGCCAGCCCTGCCGCACGCGATCCGGGCGTCCAGCCCGCGGGACAGAGCGCCGACATCTGCTGTGCGGGCGCCGGGTCTGCGTCCTCGCTGGCTGCGGCAGCCCCAGGACGCCAGCAGGGCCGGGCCCCCAGCCTCCCCCCGACCATTGTCAACTCGAGTGAGTTAAGTGGCGTTTTGCCCAAGCCCAGCCAGGGCCCCGTGACGTGTTCCCCGCCAGGGCGGCGTGCTCAGAACACGGCCGTGCTGTCGGAAGCTTCTGGCGACACGGGGCACGGAACTTCCTGTCTGAGGCCAGCTCAGAAACACGTGAGCGGCTCGGTGAGGAGTGTTTTAGCTCTTCTGCTGTTTGTCCCCAGCCCAGACCAGGAGGTGGCCCACCTGGGGGCTGGGGCCACCTGGGATGAGAAGAAAAGGCCTCCCTGCTCCCCCCAGCGACCAGCCCGAGGCAGGACGCAGGTTTCAGTTCTCAAAAAAAGGGGGAGTTTCAAAGAGGCAGAAAATACTTTTGCCCTTTCTTTCAGGCCACTCCCTGTTACACAGTTCCCAGCCTCAACTTTACGCGTTGTGTCCACGGGAGGAGGATGTGACAGCTGCCCTGTCACGGCAGTTTCCCTCCCGAGAACGGGTCCTAGGGCCGCGCTGTAGGCTGGGGTGACCCCCAGAGTCCGAGCTGAGGCCTGACCCCGTGATGTGCCCGTATGGGACAGAGGGTCTTCTCGGAGCTGAAGAAGTCAGAACGAGGCCGTAGGGGTGGGCCCTGACCCCACACAACTGGTGTCAGACGCTGACCGGGGGACGAAGCCACCTGACCTGGAGGCAGAGGCCGGGGGAGGCTCCATAGCCAAGGGACAGCCAAGACCCAACAACCACCAAACCTGGGCCGGACTCTCCCTCCAGCCCAGCACAGACCTCTGGCCTCCAGAACGCAGGACGGAGAGTCCCCGCTGTCACGGTGGCTTGTGACGGCAGCCCCTGGACACGGCGCACCTGCCCGCACAGGGCCTGCCTGTCGGGGGCTCACCCTGGGGAAAAGTAGTGGGAGCAACAGCGGCCCTGGAATGTTCCAGAAAGCCTAAAGGTTGGAGGAAGAACAGGGGCTGAGCTGGCCGGGCAGGGCCTCCGCGGTCGTGCCCGCAGCCACCACTCTGGATGCGAGGACCCTAGGGACGAAGAGCCCGGCGCACCTGCCTGCAGCCGCGCGCGCCAAAGCACTGCCCCTGTGCGGCTCCACCGGGTCCTCAGATTAACCCTGAGGGACGGGTCTGCCGCTGCCTGGGGACGGGGAGTGCAGGTGCCCGGCAGCCACAGATGCTCCACTGGGGACGCTGACACCCGGACCCCTCTTCTCCCGCCACGCACGCCCCTGTGCTGAGCCAAGCAGATCACGCGCAAGTGGATTCCGTGTTTACTATCCCTTCAGCGTGTTTGTCCAACCCCCTTCTGGGCGGACGGTGCTCAGAAAACGCATCTGAAGTGGACGTGCCCGGGAGCTGCCCAGCGGCAAAGGGGCACCCGCACTGCCAGGCCCTGCACTGCCACAGGTCGGGCTCCAGGGACCACGGGGACAGGAGGCCACTGACTCACCACCCTCCGGGCAGAGTGACAGGAGAGCACCAGGCTCAGAAATGACACCCTGTCCGCTCCCACCCCACGCAAGGCTCCGCTGCACTCAGCCTCCGAGTCCACAGTCTCTAAGTGACTGGCTGGTTTTGCTTTTCTTGTGGCTGCAGCGGCTTTCTAAGAAGGTGACTCGTACAGCAAAGCAATAAATATAAATAGCTGCTGCTCACGTAACGGCTGCAGGCCAGGCCTCCCGGGCCCTCGCCCAGAGGTGACACACATGCAGGCACAGACGCACACACGTGCGCACACCTGCATACGCACACGCGTGGTTCAAGCCCCCTCGCCCCTGCTCTGTGGCTGCAGTTGGGGGGTGGCGTGATCCACCTGGGTGACCCAGTGCAAGAGTCAGCCCTGAGCCGGAACCGGGACGGGCCCAGCTGGCCTGGCATTGCCTGCTGGACCCCTGAGGCCCTCCCGGTGGGACCGATGGCGGCTCCAGAGAAAACCTGTGGCCCTGTCTTCTCCTCCCTCCAAACCAGGCCCCAGCCAGCCACAGGGCGCCCAGCTCCTCTGGCCCTGGAGCTTTGCCAAGAGGCTGCTCTGTCGTCAGAAATGGAAGCTGCCACTCTCCCAGGTGTCCAAAACCACGTCCTTGTGCCCCAAGAGCCATTCCCCAGGACATGCGTGGGCCGGGCCTGGCTGGGGAGCTGGGCCCCGTTTGCAAGCCTGTCCCAGTGAGGCCGGCGCCCAGCGCCTTGGCCACCCCCCAGCACAGGCACCCCGTGGGCTCCCTTCCCCCGCCCTCCCGTCTTTCCTGTGCACAGACAGTGGTTTGGGAAGCCCCTCACAAATGCCCCCTGCACACCCCAGGCACGGCCCGCACCCACGTCCTTCCTGCCGCAGCCTCACCCAGCGCTGGGGCCCGCAGGGCGGCTGCCCTCATGGGCGGTGTCCATGCTGGCCCAGGCGGCCATGTCCCCAGGTCCCACTGTCCCCACCCCTGGATCCAGCTCGGCTTGGCATACGGTGGCTGCTCAACAACAAATGAGCACATGTCCATGGCCAGAGTCAGGGGACTCCTGTCACTTGGTGTCCATCAAGAAATACCCTGTGAGGCCAACAGTTCCTCGGGAAGGCCCACACCCCCTCCCGCCCTCTACGGAAAAGCAGAAAGTGGCGGGTGTGGCGAGGGCGTGGGGGACAGACACGCGGGCACTGCTGGCAGGACGCAGATGGGCGCGGCCACCGTGGAACACAGGACGGCGGCTGCTCAGAGCGTTACAACTGTCACAGGACACAGCAACTCCACATCGGCTGTGCGCCCCAGAGAACTGAAAGGGGGGTCCCACAGGGACGTGTGAACCTCACGTTCTCAGCATGGTACTCACAATAGCTACAGCGGGGAGTCAGCCCGAGCCCATCGCGGAAGAACACACGGAATGTTCCACGCGTGCGACGGGGCAGCGTCCGAGCTCAGGGAGCGAGCGAGTCTCACACACCCTGCGGCACGACGGGCCTCGAGGACCTTCCGCTGAGCGCACAAACCCGTCCTGAAGGGGCAGACACTGCGGGTCCCCCTGCGTGGGGCGTCGTCAGAGGCAGAGGGGAAAGTGGGGTGCCGGGCCGGGGGGGCACGAGGTTGGGTCTGGGAAGACGGGACAGTCCTAGGCACGGCGGGGGTGGTGGCTGCAGGACAGTGCGGATGGACTTAATGCCACTGAACTGTGCAACCAAAAACTATTAAAACGACAAGCTTTACGTGCATTTTACCACAATTAAAAAAAGACAAAGACAAGATGGCAGCTGCAGCCCGATCCAACCTCCGCCGCTGTGGCCCCCACTGTGCGGAAAATCCACCTTAACTGAACCCCCACACCTGCGACCACTGGCTCCCCGGCCCGTCCTGTCCTTCCCAAGCTGCCGTGGGGCGAGCAGGCCACACAGCTCGGGGCGTCCTCCCAGCGCAGGGCAGGCCCAGCCCCACTGGGCAGGCGCGACGCCCCCCTCAAGTTCCAGGTGCCCCGTCCAGGCTCGGCCCCTCCTGCAGCCCAGCCGGTACCAGGCCCTGTCCCGGCCAACCCCCCTCATTTCCTCCCCTCCCCGCTCACCGGCGGGCCGGAGACCTGCTGGTGCCTGGTGTAGAATGTTCCAGATCCTGGCCCACAGCCACCTGGTCCACCTGGCAGAAGTTGGGGGGCTGGGCTGTTCAGGCGCCACTCAGCCCACAGAAACTGACTCAGTGCGCACCAATGCCAGGCACCATGTGGGGCAGAGACACGGAGCCCTCGGGTGAGGAGGGCAAGGCGTGGGCAGCCGGCCTGGGGGCTCCTGGTTCCCTCCACTGTGTAACGAACCACCCAAGGCTCAGTGGCTTCAAACAACCATCGTTTTATTTGCTCATGAGCCGAGTCAGCCACTGGGGCTGGTCCCCCCGGAGGCCACTCACACCCCACAGTCATGCGGGCCTTGGGCTGCACCAGAGACAGATGTGCAGGGCACTCCCAGCCCACCACTGAAAGCAACCTCGGGATTCCAGCTCCACAGCCCTAATCGGGGCCTGGCTGAGGCTGACGGCACAGAGCTCGGTGCCACCCCCACGGCCGGTGGCCCTGAGCCAGCCAGCCCCGCCCACCACCTCTCCCCTCTGGCACCAGGGCTGGTGGCCCCAGAAGAGCAATGCAGCCGGGAGGGAGGGAGGGAGCACGTCCACACCCAGCAGGAGCCAGGACAGCTCCCCAACCCCACCCCCCACACCCTGGGAACCTCTGCCCCGAGGGGGGGGGAGGGCTTGCCCAGGGCCAAATCCTACCTGCCTTTTGGAGCAGGTTAAAAGTGATGTCACACCCAAGTGTGCAACTAGGCACAGAGCATTCAAACTGCAGAAGGACAGGGAAACAATCTGGAAAGAGCCAGAAAAAGGAGGAGTAGGGAGGAGAATGACATCCGACTCCCAGACACCACGAGAGCTAGACAGGCGCGGATCATTCGCCCACCAGCCTAGAACCCAGTACCCTGTGCAGTTATCCTGCAAAAGTGAAGGAGAAATAAAGACTTTCTCAGAGAAAAACTGAGAGAATTTGCTACCAGCAGACCCGTCTTGCGAAAGATGTTAAAATCAGTTCTTCAGAGAGGAAGGAAGATGGTCAGGTCGGAAACTCGGACCCACACAGAGAGGGAAGAGCCCCAGAGAGGGAGTAAGTGGAGGTGAAATAAAAGCTTTTACTTTCCTTGTTCTTAATTGATCTGACAGAATTGTGTTCAAAATTGCAACAGCAACAACGCATTTGGTTACGTGTGCTGGTGTACAAGTGAGACCGATGACAGCAATGACCTGGGCACAGGGGGAGGGGTCAGGAATGTGTCGTTACCAAGAGGCTCGTGCTACTGTTAGCAATACGACGTTACCTGAAAGTGCACTTCAGTTAGCTGTAAATGTATCATATATCGCAAACTCTGGGGCAACCATGGAAAACCAAACAAACAAAAAAAAGTAGTATAATTGATACGCCAAGACAGGAGAGAAAATAAAATCGTATAAAATGCGCAGTTAAACCCAAAGGCAGACAAAGTGGAAGACAAACACAGGCACAAATATGGCAGATGCTAATCCGGCTCTATCAATAATCACCGCACAATGGTCTAAATGCACCAATTAAAAGACAGGGACTGTCAGAGTGGATCAAAAAACAAGACCCACCTACATGTTGCGTACAAGAAACCCACTTTAAATATAAACACACAGGTAGATTAAAAGTAAATGGAGAAAGATTTACCACATAACACTAATCAAAAGAAGGCTGGAGGAGCTATCTTAATTTCACGCCAAAAAAATGAATCTAGACGCACACCTTACACCCTTCAAAAAATGAAGTCAAAATGCTGGGGGCGGTGGCCCACCTGTAATCCCAGTGCTTCGGGACGCGGAGGCGGGAGGATGACTTGAGGCCCAAAGTTTAAGATCAGCCCGGCAACACAGGGAGACCCTATCTCTACAAAATAAAATTTAAAAAAATTAGCCAGGCGTGGTGGTGCACACCTGTAGTCCCAGCTCCTCAGGACGCTGAGGCAGGAGGATCACTTCAGCCCAGGAGTTCAAGGCTTCAGTGAGCTACGACTGGGCCACTGTACTATAGCCTGGGTGACAGAGTAAGACCCTGTCTCAAGGAAAAAAAGTTATATCAAATTGGATCATACATCTAAATGTAAAATGCAAAACTGTACAACTGGAAGAGAACAAAGGAAAATCTAGATGACCTAGGGTGTGGTGATGACTTTTTAAAATACAACAGCAAAGGCTGATCCATGAAAGAACTGATAAGCTGGACTTCACTGAAATTGAAAAAGATTTTATTTTATTTTATTTACTATTTATTTATGTATTTATTTCTGAGATAGAATCTCACTCTGTCACCCCAGCCTCAGTCTAGCTCACAGCAACCTCCAATTCCTGGGCTCAAGCGATTCTCCTGCCTCAGCCTCCCGAGTAGCTGGGACTACAGGCATGCGCCACCATGCCCGGCTAATTTTTTCTATATATTTTTAGTTGTCCAGCTAATTTCTTTCTATTTTTAGCAGAGATGCGGTCTCGCTCTTGCTCAGGCTGGTCTCAAACTCCTGAGCTCAAGCGATCCTCCCGCCTCGGCCTCCCAGAGTGCTGGGACTACAGGCGTGAGCCACTGCGCCTGGTTTAAGAACAGATTTTAAAATGGACAAAACTCTGAACAGAACCTCAGGGACGAGGCTAAGCAGATGGCAGGTGAGCACATGGGCAGATGCTCACCGTCACACACCAGGAAGCTGCCCGTGAAGCGAGACCGCGGCCACACTCACGGCACCGGGTGCTGGCGAGGACGCGGGGCAGCAGGCACCCTCCCGCTGGTGGGCTGCAGCACAGGGCAGCTACTTCGGACGGCAGTTTGGCAGCTTCTCACAACTAAACATGCTCGTACATGGGATGTGGCCATCGTGCTCCCTGGTATTTACCCAAAGGAGTGAAAACTTACACCCACACAAAAACCTACACGGAGACGTTATGGCAGCTTTAGTTGTCATTGCTAAAACCTGGAAGCAACCAGGACGTCCCTCAGTAGGTGACGGATACATATGCTGCAGAGTCTCGGGAAGAAATATTTTTCAGCGCTAAAAAGAGCTGAGCTCTCAAGCCATGCGAAGGCACAGAGGAACCCAAATGCACACTGCTAAGTGGAACAAGCCAGTCTGAAAGGGCCACACGCTGTAGGATTCCAACTAAGTGATGTTCTGGAAGACGGCAGAACTCTGGAGACAGTGATGGGACCAGCGGTTGCGGGGGTGAGGGGAGGGGGGAGGAACAGGCAGGTCACAGAGGGTTCCTAGGGCGATAAAACCATTTGCGTGACACCGTGATGGTAGACACATGTCATTACACGCTCGTTTGTCCAAATCCACAGATGCCCGACACAGAGTGAGCCCTCGCGTGCACCACGCACTCTGGGTGACAGTGTGCCGGTGCGGGGGACGTCGGCGGTGGGGAGGCTGCGGGCATGCGGGGGGCAAGGGGGTGTGGGAAACTCTGTACGTCCTCCTCACTTTTGCCATGAGCCTGCACGTCCTCCAAAAATAAAATCTATTTAAAACAAACAGAAAAGTGACACTAAGGGCAGCCTTAGAGGAAAGGGAAGAGCGTGTGCGGCCCAGCAGCGGGTGGGGGAGGCGCCAAGGCCGGGCTCTGGTGGGCGCCGCTCAGGCACCGGCCCGCTCACGCCGAGCCCACGCCTGGCCTGGGGAGGCTGGTGCCTTCTCCCCTGGAGCTCCTGGCCAGGGAGCACAGAGGACACGCTGGTACGGTGGTACACGCGTGCATGCAGTTAAAGACCATGAGATCCCACGGGACGACAGCGGGCGAGGGGCCCTCCTCGGCCAGGGAGAGCAGAGAAGTCCTCTCTGCAGTGATACGGAGGCCGAAGGGTGAGGGGCTGAGGGACGAGGGTGGCCAGTAACATACAAAGGGCGGGATGGGTGTTCCCGGGTGCCAGGACCAGGCCTGGGGCTGGGAGGAGGCCCCAAGGTGTCTGCCAGGGTCTGGGCGAGACCTGGCAGGGGGGAGACCCGCCTGGACCTGCTGGCAGGAAAAACCCACAGCAGGGGGTGGGCAGGGAGGAACAGGTGACTGGGACTGGTGTCTGGTGTGGAGCTGGGTGCACGGGGGTCCCCCAGATGCAGGCGGGAAGGAGCGCATGTGGGGGGCCGCTTGGGCAGGCTGAGCCGGGGCCCCACGCCAAGCACAGTGTCCAGCGGGCAGTGGTTTCACAGTGGAAAAGGCGGCTGGAGCTGCGGCCTCACTGGGCGCAGGTCTGGGAGTGCGAGGGGTCAGAGGGGAGGCAGGGGAAGGAGCAGCACCCAGGACAGCGGCCAGGTCAGGTGGCCCAGGGGGAGGTGGCCCAGTAGGACCCAGCAGGGAGTTGGAGCAGCTGGTGGAGCCCTGGGGACTGCATGGGAGGCGAGGCAGTGCCCTCGCAGGGGACAGGAGAGACAGGGCACGGGGCAGGGCGGTGGGGTGCAGGGAGGGCTGCTGAAGGTGACAATCCCGGCCACTGAGGGTGCTGAGAGGAGGCACTCAGGGGCTGCCCACCCTTGGTCAGCCCAGGAGCCCGAGGCCCGACCCCGACAGCGCCGCAGCGCCCCTGGCGGCAGCGCCTGGAGCCACAGCCGCGCTCCAGGGCTGCACAGCGTGCGGGGAGGAGCCCTGTGGGGCGGCAGCAGGGCCAGGCTCCAGCGCCGCCCCCTGCCCCGCGCCCTGTGCTGTCCTCACACCACGCCTGCCCCGTCCCCTTCCCTGGCCACCCTCTTCCCCAGCTTGTCCACGAGAGCACCCTGCCGGGGGCCACGGCTCACCCGGCACCCGCCCAGCACCTGCAGTGGCGCCCGCCGGCCTGTAGCAGGCGCCAAATCCCCGCCGAACGACCCGGCGGCTGCACTCTCCGGTCTGCGGCGGCCCCGCCCCGAGCTCCCGCGTTCCAGTCGTTTCTAGAGCACAGGCTCTAGCACCGCGGCCCGGCCCCGCCCTACAGGCCTCAGGACCCGGCAGCCGCCAAGCGGGGACATGGAGGACCCACCTCCCAGGGCTGCCTGTGCCCATCAGCAGATGCGGTGGGGACGGGAGGCGGGGACGGGCGGCGGGGACAGGCCCGGCTGGCACACAGGAAACGCTGAGTGCGGGGCCACGTCCGACCGCTGCCGCGGGATTTGGGGAGGGAAAGTGTCAGGCTGGTGGCGGGCACCGCTCCCCTCCCTACTGAAAAAGAGAAAAGGCTCAGGAGACCTGCCGAGAACAATGCCTGCTGGGCCCCCCTGAGTTAAAAGAATCACCACACCTGATGGTTACCGTGACAAGGGTCTTGGCTCCTGGCGTCCACCCATGCTACCAGCCCCTCCTGTTTCTCCACACCTGCCCTAAAACTGCAACAGAAAGTTCCTCCATAAATCTTCCCACCAAAGAAACCCCCACCCACAGCCCTAAAAAACATATAAACCCACTCAGACTTCTGGGTGGCACGGCTTCCCAGGTCTCTCCCCCCCGCGTCCCCTGGACCTGGGAACCTCGCTCGGGTCCCTCTCCTGGGACTCATTACCCCCACCCAGAAGCACCCCAATAAAGCCTCTTTACTTATCCCTTTCAACTCTGCTTGTCTTTCTTTCTCTGGCACCGGCCAATCCAAAAAACCTAACAAAGTACCCACGGCGGCGAACTGGACAATGGGATACTTCATATGGAAAAAGGACGGACAAATGACAGCACAGGGACTGCAAATGCCCAGTGAGTGTATAAACGTTTCTCTGGGGACATTCTGGTGCGCTCGCTTCCGACAGCTTACCTGCCGTCTGCTTACCTGCCCTGTCTGCTTACCTGCCCACCGTAGGTGCATGAGAAGTGAGAGGAGATTAAACACAGCAGCCTGTCACTCCCGAGCGTGGCTTCCATTTCTTGGGCACTTGGTGCTTCCACATCCTCTAAGAATGCCCAGGCCACGTGGGAGACCCTCCAGTGGGCACAGGCATGGGGGGTCTCCGTGGCGCCCCGCCTGCCGCTGTGCAGACTTCCCCGGGGCGCAGTGAAGCTCCCGGCTGCCACGCCCCGTCCCCCGCTCAGCAGGCACCTCCACGGCACTTCCAGAGGCAGCGCATCCAACGCGCGAGGAGACGCAGGCATGACATGGAGGCAGGACAACTGGCTCCAGGGAGCCCAGCGGCCCGGAAGGGTCCTCAGCTGCACCTGCGCTGTGCGGTCCTGCTGGTGCGGCGGGCCGTGGGTGTGTGGAGCAGGCTCCCGCCCTGTGAGGACTTCCTGAGGCCCCGCTGTGGGGGGAGAGGGACAGGCCAGCAGAGACTCAAGTTCCCATGGAGAAGGAGCCAGAGGCGTCAGGACTGGCTGAGACACCATGCCGGGTGAGGGACAGGACCCACACGCACCAGCCTCCCTCCCTGCCTCCGCCTGCAGCCCTGCCCTGCGCTCGCCTGCTGCACAGCCAAGAACACGGGCAGGGAGGCCCCTTCCATCAGCTGATCCCGCGCGGCGGGTGCCTGCGCATCCAGGGCCTGCACCTGACACAGCCAGGTGCAGACTGCACGGAACCCAGCAGCAGGCCGTGTGGGCCCACAGCAGCCGTCCTCGCAGACCAGCCCCCGACGCTGCAGCAGCCACTGCCACCCGGCCAGGGAGCCTCCCCGGGCTGGCCCGGCCCTGTCTGCTCAGGCAGACAGACCAGAAGGGGAAAGAACATTCTACATTGAGTGACGTGTGCACAGACACCCCACTCCCATCCAAGATGTTTTCTCCCCAAACACCTCCCCCCCCCACACACAAAGACGAATGCCAGCACTATGTCAATGTACTTTATTTTTGCTTTTTCACACATCTTCTCCACGGGCTGGGACCTTTGCCGCTAGTATCCGCCAGGTCAGCTACAGATGCTAAGCATCCGCAACCCCTTCCTCCTGAGAACCCAGGGAACCGTGACTAACCGGGGAGCCCCGTCTATACTTGGCACTCGCCAGTTCCAGGCCCAACACGCAGCTGTCGGAAGCGCCCGCTGGAAAGCAGCATGTTCTCCGGGCTAGAAGGCCCGCCTGCCACAGAGATCCCCCACTTCAACTAGCACAAGTTTACTCCAGAGAATCAGCCTTTGTCTAGAAACGTGGTATTTCTGGTTTCCTGATTAGACTTATAAACTTAAAATTTTTTTTGTTCCAAAAACTAAATAACCTGAATCATCAAACCTAAGCCTGTAGAATAGTATTTCTCTACCTGATTCTCATCCTGAAAAAGCAGCTCAGATGTAAATTTTCAGGAGACACAGCCAGGCAAGTCACTGTGGCTTAGAGACTAAACCATCAGCCACCTTGGCCTCCGCCTCGGCCTCCAGGTGAAGGGAAGTTAAGCCAAGGACGGAGTCTCGTATCACCCCCCAAACCTCCCTGCTCAGGTAGAAAAATAAAGTCCTGCCATATTCCCAGCTGGACGGAAATCAGGCCACCAGCTCCAGGGCCAGGTGGCTGAGGCTGGGCCCACAGCCCTGAGCACGGTCCTGCTGTCTCCATCACTTTCCAGTGAGTTCCAGCACCTTCTTCACCATGGCTCCGACGCCATCGTGGATGTGGTGGAGGGCGGTCTCGCACATGAAGGCCGGGGTCGTGACCACCTTGTTTTTCAGGTCCACGTGAGCTTCGTGCGCAGAAGTTATGGAAAAACATCACCCGCCGAGGACCAGGGGAATCTCAGGCATGAAGCACAGCCCTCCGTGCTCCCTGGGTGCCCCTGGGCAGCGCCTTCTAACTCGCCTCCTAGCGGAACCTGGAGCACGGAGAACTTCCCGGCGCCACCTCCCTACACTGTGCGCTGCCCAGTTAGACAAGAGACTCGCCTTCGATTCACGCGTGTTGCAGAGGAAGCAGCCTCGACTCCAGGGGACGGGTGCTGCCGCCAGACGCACTCTACACCAGCGCCCCGCACGGCTCGCACACACCCGCCCTGGGACGCTCACGACCCCGAGGAGGGCAGTGGCAGCACCTCCACTTTTCAGACCAAGAACTAACCCTGAGACAGCTGGGTCCTCGAGCTGGGGACAGCAGGGCAGCAGAGGGGCAATCTCAGCCAAGGGCCAACCAGCCCCAGACCCTTGCTCTCCCCCGGGTCCTGCAGACACGGCCACAGACCCCGCACGCAGCCAGAGGCCCTACAGGGCCTTCCACGGGCCTCACTCGAGGCTCTCAGCACCACGGCCACAGCCACACCAGCCTTCGCAGCCCAGAGGACCCGCTCCGCAGGACAGAGCGGGGGACGCCGGGCTGCTGGGATGGGACCGTCCCAACCGGCCTGAGGAGCTTCCACCAAAACCAAGCCAGGACGCCCCTGTGGCACTTCCTGCACACCCGGCCTGTCCCTCACCGTCCACACCCCCGTGCAGCCCTCCCCTCCCAGCACCCGTGCTGCTCCCTCGGGCGTGAGGCTGTGGCACCCCATGGTGAGACCAGCAAGCACAGCTCCTGGTGAAGAAGCCACCTACCAAGGCTGCCCTGAAGGAGGGGCGTCCCCAGCACACGTCTCAGGGATAGACAGGCACACCACGGGCCTGGTCCCGGCCGCCAGAAAGGATATGGCCACTCCCTTGACACAGTGCTTGGCGCCCAGGGCCTTGATGGCCTCTGCCGTCCCGGCGTAGGGCCACTTGCCACCCTCCTCCTGCTCATGGCCCACGGTGACCTCGACGCCTCTGAGCACTTTGGCCGCAAGGACAGGCGCGATGCAGCACAAGCTGAAAGATGCAAAGAGCACAGTCAGCGCAGAGACATGTGGGGACATGGGGACAAAGGGGTGTGGTCGGGTACAGCTCCTGGGGGGCGGGGGGCCCAAGAGTGAACGTGCGTCAGACGGGGCACTGCGGCGACGCCCCGGGCAGCGGAAGCCGGGAGTGCCGCGGCTAAGGGGCTGCTCTGGCCGAGGAGGGGGAGGCGTGGGGAAGGCTGGGCGTTGAGAAAGGACTGTCGGGGGCACTTCTGGAAGCTGAAAGGATGACAGGTCTCCACCAGGGGGAGACATCAGGAGTGCAGGCACCCACACGGCAGGGATCTCAGGAGCCGGAGGCAGCCGTGACGGCGTGTGCAAACAATGCCAGCCTGTTTCCAGGACCACACGGCTCACGGCTGCAGCGGCCGGCTGAGCTCCAGAGGCCGCTGGCCACAGCCCCGCCTGCGAGTGACCCTCCCCGGGCCTGGCCGCACATACCCGACGGGCTTCCCGGCCGCGTGGAACTCCTTCAGGACACGCTCCACGTCCGTGTTAACTCGGCAATCCTTCCCGTCCACGGCAAACGTGCTCCTGCGGGAGAGACCTCCTCAGCGCCGCGCTCGCGTCCGTGCTCCTGGGGCCCCCCAGCCCCTCCTAGCTCTGAGGTCTGGCTCCACCGAGTGCTAAACAACTGAGATGAGTAACACGTGTGCGTGGATGCCAATCTTGTGTGTGTGACTTTCCGTGTAATCGCGTATCTGATTTTTTCCCGTTTTTAGGCAGGAACAGCAGGGAACGTGGAGGGACGTTGAAGGCGGTGGCGGACGGAGGGCGCTGGGACCCACCCCGCTGTGGACCCTCCAGAGCCTGCTAAGTCACCGGGCGGCCAGACAGCCCAGGAAGCAGGCAGAGGAGCTGCGGAAGAAACCGACCGACCCAAACAGAGACGCGCTCCCGCCACCGACAGCGGCACAGACGCCAGCTCACAGACCCCCTCGTCACCACGCTGCGGCAGGAGCTGTGGCCGGGGGCTGTGACTCAGCAGCACCCCCAGATCTACCGGCGCAGGTGCCCTCGCCAAGAACTCCCCTCCTCGGGCTCTGCGCTGCCCGCCCCCCATGCCAGCATTTTTATCGCGTGTCTGCTTGCAAAGGACTGGGACCCTTTCGGGCGATGGATGTTCACTGTCCCCATGTGGAGACGGCTTCAGGGGTACACAAGGGCCCAAACGGGTCAACGGTGCACCGTAAACGTGTACGCCAGTTACACCTCCACACCGCTAATGAAAGCAAGACGACAGGAAATGCCCTGAGCGGCCGTCGGTAGGAACTAGTTAAACAGGTCTCAGGTGGTCTGTGCAGGCGGCTCGACGCCGGCCATCTCCAAACTACACTGGTGAGTAAAACCACACAGCACAGACGACATGCGTAAGATGCTACTGCCTGGTTAATTGTTTTTTTTTTTTTTGAGACAGAGTCTTGCTCTGTTGCCCAGGCTAGAGTGAGTGCCGTGGCATCAGCCTAGCTCATAGCAGCCTCAAACTCCTGGGCTCAAGCAATCCTCCTGCCTCAGCCTCCCGGGTAGCTGGGACTGCAGGCATGTGCCACCATGCCCGGCTAATTTTTCTATTTTTAGTAGAGACGGGGTCTCACTCTTGCTCAGGCTGGTCTCGAACTCCTGAGCTCAAACGATCCACCCGCCTCGGCCTCCCAGAGTGCTAGGATTACAGGCGTGAGTCACCATGACCGGCCTACCTAGTTACATTTTGCTGTACCCATATGTACAGAATCTTCTAGAAATACATACAAGGCTGTTAGCAGTGGCCAGGGAGAGTTCGGGGTCAGAGCGGGAAGGAACCAGATCCCACCACAGCTGACGGCACGGCTGCACCAGTGTAGCCATGCTGACCCACAGGAACAGCAGCCACAGTGTCAGAGGAGCCCTGGGCCTCGGCACTGCTCCGCGGGAGCCGGGCCCGCCGGGGCCAGTCTTTCTTCTGGAAGGGTGGGCAGGGATGCGAGCAGCGCCCAGGAAGGAGCGTGAGGTCGGATGCACACCACGTGGGCCAAAGGCCCCGAGCCCGCGAGTGCTGCGACAGAGCCTCCCCACACCACGTGCCCTGACACGCCCCGTCCTGCTGCTCCGGTAGCAGGGGCAGAGTGACCGCGGGCGGGAGACGGCGCCCCAGCAAACCCTCCCACGGCCCCTTCCCCTCAGGCAAGGGGTTTGCGGCCAGAGGCGAGGCAGAGCGATTTGAGCCCAGCTCATCCTTTGCACAAAGAAACCGTCGGGAGAGAAACTCCCGCTGTACACGCTGCCTGCCCGTCCTGCCGGGCAGCTGGTGAAACCACTGGAAAGGACAGGGCCACGCCAGGTCTGGGGCTCAGGCAGCACCAGGGTCCACTGGCTTTCGGGAGAGCAAGGTGTGTGGGCACGGCCAAAGGGGCTGGGAAACCGGGGCCGGAATTAGGGGGGAGGAAGAGTCCTGACATCCACAGGCAAAGCGCAGCCCTGCGGTTTCAGAGTCAGGAAGGTACAGTCAGAGAAGGAAATGGCTCTGTCACTCCCTGCCCAGCACAGGACCCGCAGAGCAGCGCGAGCAGCCAGCCAGGACGCTGCTGTGCTATTGCGGATGGAACAAAGGTCAACTTATCAGCTGACCACATGGGACAGGACGGAAGTCAGCACATGGATTCAAAGCAGGTGGCCTGCCCCTCCCCCATTCCTCCCCAACTCAGGCTGGAGGAGCTGATGGGGAGAGAAGGGGACGAGGAGGGAAGGGGACGCTGGCTTCACAATCCTAACAAGAGATTCTGACTCTACCCTCAGCAGGCAGCAGGGAAACACAGGCCAGAAGCCCTTGCAGTTTGCGATCTAGGTGTGGGTGGTAGCTGCACCGCCGGGAGGGCGCCGCACACAGAGGGGAGGATGGAAAAGGCCGACCGAGCAGCGGGGAGGGGTGCGTGCCGGGAAGGCGGGGCAGGGAGGGGTCTGGACAGCAGAGGAGAAGGAAACACAGGGGATCTGAAACCCAGAGGCCCCCACAGCGCCCGGTCCAGTTACTCTGGAAATAGCCCAAACAGCAAAGCAAGGAAGGCCTCCCCTCCTCCCGTGGAGACCGCCACTCCAACTCTCTGGGCTTCAAGGTTCTAGGACAGAATTGGTATCTGCAAAGAATAAACGCCCAGAGACTGATTCCACCGTGCCGAACCCCACAGCGTGGCGGGGAGGAGAGGGAACCACTCTGGCCGCTGTCAGTACCAGGAGTGCCCAGAGGGGAAGCAGGGAAAGACCCCTGAAATGCTACCTGAGCCCCACCCAACAGCGGCTCCCGGTCACAAGCAGGCACACGCACCATCCAGACCCCAAACCCCAATGGCTGCTCCTGCCACCACCCCCTTCCCAGCCATCACTGCACGTGGGGAGCAGCACAAGACCCTGAAACTTGAATACGCACAGGTTTTTGGCGGCTCCAAAGCCTCCGGGAAAGATGGCGGCATCGTGGTTGGCCGCGCTGAGTGTGGCCAGGTCTGCGATCTTGCCACGGGCGATCCTCGCCGACTCAGTCAACACGTTCCTGGGAAAGCAGAGCCCGACAGACAGGGTCGGTGTGCGGGTGGAGGGCTGTGGAGCAGCGCAGGGAACGCTGCCCGCAGAGGAACGTTCTCCACACAGCTCTCGGCCAGCAGGGACAGCGCCCACACGGGCAGGGGCGTGACGCTTCCAGGTCAGTACCCGGGAAAGGCCAAACAGTTCTAGCAATTCTCAGTCCACACGGAGGCCCTTTAGAGCAGCACGTCAGAACCTACGCCCAACGCCTCAGCCTTCTGCACCAGTCAGGGCCACCAGGGAAAGGAAATCCCCCCAAGTCTCTAAAGCAGACAGAACCCAGCGCATCCCCTAAGGACGGTGGCACAGCGTGGCGAAGACGCCGCTGCTCTCGGTAAGTGAAGCGACCCAAGGGTCACCCCAGCAGGAACCTACTAGCAGCCTAGGCTTGGGGACAGAAGGAGCAGGCACAGGCTTCGGGAGCCAGGGCCCAGTCGCCCAGGCAGGAGAAACCACAGTCCCCGGGAGACAGAGCTGCGGTTTCTTCCTCCGGCCTCAAGCCCCTGCCTCCTCTCACTGTCTGAAGCCAGCCGGAAGCGCCGGGAAACACCCGACAAGGGCTGCTACTCTGCAGTGGGAGCAGGACGGGCAGGGGGAGACCCGGGTCTCAGGGCACGGCCAGGACCACACACGCTCAGTAGCAGAAGCGCTGCTGGGACTAGCTGAGAGAGACCTGGAGCCCAGACAGGCGAACAAGCGGACGACCCGGCTGAGAAAGACCGTCTCTGCTCAGAACGAAGGAATGGGCGGCTCTGCTCAGTGGAAAGCAACACAGTCGATACCTCCTCTCTTTCTGAAAGTACTGGAAGGTAAGAGCTACTCCGAGCCAAAGCGGCATTACTGCCAGAACAGCCTGAGGAGGGCAGTATTTGAACACACAGTTTCAGGCACCCATTAAAGTCACGCCAGCGACGAAGGCTGTGGTGTGTGGGGGTGGCAGAAGGTCCAAGTTTCCGTCCTGTCTCCGCACCTGGTCTCACTCTCAGAAGGCTGTCCCTTGGTGTGGTCGATCACATGCATCTGAGGGACGTCAGGAGCAAAGATCTGGACCTCGGCCCCCCCACGGCTCAGGTGCACCAGTATCCTGCACGGGAGGAAACCAGAGACCACTCTTTGAAACGTGCTCCCTCCAGGTTTGTGTTAACGCAAATTTAAAAACAGGATTTTAGCTTAGTGGCAGGAGTAAATTCCTCATCTACGTTAATATCCTATTCACCTTTCAAAAGGAATGGCTGGCGTGCTAACCCAAATGTCCCCAATTCCACTTCGGTGTCACCTGGTGGGTCATGATGGACTCACAGAAGTAGTCGGGGGAGATCATCTGGTCCCAACAGTGCCCTTCGCAAACTGGGGCACGGGCGGCTGGGTGACTCAGCTGAGGCCACAGCCTGGGTGCATTCGCCTTCCCAGGTGGCTGCTGGGTGCTCAGCCTTCACCTAAAGCCCGTCTGATCTCCCAGGGCCGCTGGCTACACAACTCCAAGAATGAACAGCACGTGTGCGACATGCTCGGAGGATGTGTGTGGGGGTTTCCACATGACTGAGTAAGTTCCATTCCTAGTGTCCCCAACTCCCCCGTCACAGGTGGTGGGAGAGACACGGAGACACCAGGACAACATGAGCAGGCAGGGAGGAGCTCCCTCTCCCCAAGGGCAACGGACGGCTCCTACTGAGGACAACAGCTGGCAGTGAGCTGGATCCCAAAGGCTAACGTACGACAGCTCACTAATCCCACCCAGACACGGGGGCTCTTACTCTCCTTCCACAGAGGAAACTGAGGCTTGAAATGAGGGACTTGCCCAGGGTCACAGTTAGGATCTGGCTCTGGTCCTTGGGTCCTGCCATCTGTAAGGAAGCCACCCAGACACATGCCTTGCCGGTCCACCTGGGAGGTCTCAAGCTGTTCCCTGGCTGTTTCCTGGCTCACAGGCTCTTTCTCCCCAAGCTCCACTCACAAACCATATCCTGGCCCTTTGCCTCCAGGCTCCATCACCCTGAGGCTCACTCCATGTCTAGAGCCAACTCCAGACTGGGCAGGTGCAGTCTCCCTGCACGGCCACTAGTTTCGGTCCCCTCTCAGCGGCCCAACATACCTTAACCACTACCTACCTCTCTTCTCCGCCATTTACTCTTAACCACACGCGAAACACGGTGATCTGGCATGTGCAGTAGGCCTAACACCCTACTGGTTCTGCTCACAGTAACTTCTGATAAAGTACAAAATCAGAGCAGCAGTACCTGACCAATTTCGTAAGTGATGATCTATCTGCAACCCAGAATACGATGCACTGTAACCTTAACATCCTGCATCTGAGAACTCAACGGAAGGAAGTTAGTTTCTCTGCGGAAGAATCATTCACATGTGGCCAGTAACTGGGATCCCAGTTTGTGGAACGCGGGTGTGGTAAGGAAAACCCCCATCTATTACTTGGCACATCAGCCACCTGAGACCCCACCCCTCGGACCACCCCAACTTAATACAAGTGGGAAAAATCGGGTAGACGGGGCTCAGAATTTGGTGGTGAGACCCCTCTGAGCCCGCCGTCGAATAAACCTTGATTCTCCGACTCTCTGTGTGCGCTGGGTTTGTCCTCGGGACCACCCGCTGTGACACTGGCTGTAACGTGTGCTGAACACACTGGAGCGAAGCGCTGAGTGACCGTCTCCAGGTGACAGTACACTGACCGATATTTACAAGCGCTTTCGGTGCCCCCTGTTTTCTGCCACTCGTTTTTGCCCTTTTAGTCAACTACAGGATGTTTAAAATACATGCTTTCTCTAAACGGTTCCAGAAAAGGCAAACTGCACGGGGAGAGAGCCCTTCCCGAGCGGGCGTGGTGGACCAGCTGTCCCTGAGCACTTACGCCGAGGCCTCGTGGATTTCGGTCCCGTCGTAGACGCCGCATCCAGACAGCACCTGCAGAGGAGCGGGAGCTGACGTGGGGGGAGCGGAACTCGGGAGGAAGGGACGACCTTGGGCGGCGGGCACTGACCCCGGGAGGAGGGACCGACCTCGGGCGGCGGGCACTGACCCCGGGAGGAGAGACCGACCTCGGGCAGCGGGCACTGACCCAGGGAGAGGGAGAGGGAGAGGGAGAGGGCCGACCGCTGGCGGCAGGAGCCGGCCCGCCGCACCGCGGTCCACTCACCAGCGCGACCCTGGCTGCGGGTCGCGGCGCGGAGCTGTGAAGGGCGGCGCGCGGGAAGGGCGTCCGACCCACGGGGGCAGGAGGCCGGAGGCGACTGGGGAGCGGCGCAAACGCGGAGGCCGCGGCCAGTCTCGACACCATCAGGGCCCTGGCGGCCGCCATAGCGGTGAGGACAGCGGGGTCGCAGGGTCAGGCCGCCGTCGCCGGCGCACCGCCCGCCTGCGCAGTCGCCAATGGGGCCCGGGACACGCCCCACCCCTCGCCGGGGAGGCGATGGGCGGGGTCGCGCTTGCGCAGTCACCATCGGGGCGCCGGGACCTGCCCGTACAAACGTCCCTGGCCCGCGTGGACCGGCGTCTCGCTCCAGACCCGAGGCCGGGGGCGTCCCCGCGCGCCGCGCCTGGTCGCTGCCGTGGGCCCCAGAGCATCCCCGCCATGGAGGCGGCCAGCAGCCCGACGCTGCCCGGTGTCCCGCGCTGAACCGCGGCTCTGGAGACGACGCCTCCGCATGGTCACCTCTGTCGTCATACCACCGCCCTTGACTTAATGCCGCCCGTGACGTGGTGCCGCCCCCCTGACGTGATACTACCCGTGTTGTGATGTCGACTGTTGACGTGATACCACCGCTCTTGACGTAATGCCGCCCCGTGACGTGATACCGCCCCCGTCACGAGATGCCGTCCCCGTGACGTCATGTCGCCCCGTGACGTCATGTCGTCCCCCGTGACGTGCTCAGCGGCGCCCGCCCGGTCCTGAGTTCCTGTTCTGAGTCCTCCCGTGCGGCCGTTTCCGGAGCTGGTCCGCCCGGTCCACGCCCCTCTGCGGTCGTGTGGTGTGGGGCCCGCCCCGTCCTGTCCGGGAACGCAGCCCCGAGGCTGAGGGCCGGTCTGTGCGTGTGTCCCACGTCCTGTCCCCGCGCTCCGGCCGCCGTCCTTCCCGGGCGACAGACCCGGGCGGGCGGCGGCGCACACACGAAGGCTCTCGTGCCTCCTTCCTCGACTCTCCAGTTGCCGACCCCGGGCGGTCTTTTGCTGTCATGCCACTGCGGAGGGACTCCGCGGGCACGTCGGCGTTTTGGCCAAGGCTGTCGCTCCCCTTACGACGCTGACGCTGCCCTTCACCGACTTTCCCGTCAACCTCCGCAAAACCAAGACGGTGGGAACCGGAGTAACGGAGCGGGTGTTGCTCCAAAGGTGCGCCCGGAACGTTCGTCCTCATTCCCGGACGCCCGTCCCCGTCCCTGGCCTCCTCCGGCCCACAGGTGGACCGAGAGCCGCCCTGGACGTCCTCCTTGCTGCCGCGAACTCTCCAAGGCGTCCCGGCTTCTCAGCTCCATCCTGCTCTCCCGCCGCCCGTCTGGGGACACCGGCTGGTGGGCGTGGTGGGACCTGGGCTGGCGCTAAAAGCTTCCCTCGGGGAAAGGAAATGCTAAATGCAGATGTGACGCTGCGGTCAAGGCCAGGAGCCTGCCGCTACCAAGCACCCGACTGCTGCGGCCACTGGCCTGAAGCTCTAGGCAGAGTCCGGACCGGGTAGAGCGCCACCTCCTCCTGGCACCCCAGGGGCACCCACTCAGCTGTCGTACCTGTGCAGGTGTGACGCTTATCAGAAGTCTGAGGTGAGGAGGGGGCAGCACTGGACTTTCTGTTTGGGACAGGTACTAGCTCAGATTCTATTTTCCAGTCTGAGATACACAGGGGACATTGTGTAGGGGCAAAACACCTGGTGGTACCAGGGGCCTGAGCTCTTCCTTTCTACAAATGCCGCTGGTCTGCAGGCCTCTGAGCACATGCACCCTGGGTGACCAGAGGGCTCACAGGTTACAGGGTGCCCAGATGTCTAATGATGGTCATGCCAGTGCTGACAGTAACACCATGTGTCGTACGTAGGTACCACCCCTGCCCTGACCCATGTGGCCTCACACCAGCCTGGGAGGCAGGCGGGCAGGTGTCAACTCCACTGCCCGAATGAGTCAGGGACGCGAGGTCCACACTAGGCTGGCCTGATAGACAACACTCGCACATGGTGTCAGTGAAGCACTGCACGGGTCTGCTCGTGTCCTGACTCCGGAGGCCACCGTCATCGAGCTGTGGGGACCAGGCACCCTTCCGAGGGCACCGCAGGGAGAAGGGGCTGTCCAGTCCTCTGCGTGGCCCCCACTGAGCTGGCGCAGCAGGTCTGAGGGCACCAGGACAGGGCGGGCCCAGCATCCCCACCAGAGGTGAGAGAGTGAAGCAGGTGTCCCCGTCCCCACCCCAAGAATACACACAGGTTCCAAGGGCAGGGCCCCCACCGCACCTAGGACCACCCTGCCTGCTCGCCTGCCCCCCCCCCCCCCCCCCCCCCGGGGCAGAAGCACTGGTGGAGGGTGGGCAGGTCCCAATCCCCTATAGGACACCAGGACACATAAGCATTTTTAATTCAGGGTTTAAGTTTCTCCCTAACATTTTAGAAAACACTGTCTTTTCTATTCCTAAGTTCTTCATCAAAACTTTTTATTAAAAACATAAATAACTCTTACTACAAAGTTCATGTGAACCTATTTACCGAGAGCCGTTTTCAACAGCAGCTGGTGCAACACTGGTCACTGTTCACACGGCCCAGCTCCTGGGCCCCGGGCATCAACCGTCAGCTCGTAGTCCCGACGGGCTGCCTATTTGGTTCACAGGAAAAGCACGTCTCCAGCGATGATATGTCAGCTGTTCTCTGGATCCCCTCCCATCTCCTGTCCTAGGTGGCACAATGGTTCCATCTCTTCGGCGGCGCTTCACTGAAATAACCCGCCGTGGCCGGCTCTACCCCAGCATCTCTTCTCCTTCATGTCCGTCCCCGTCTCCTGCTCCGAGCAGATACAGACTGTCGTCCTCAGATGCTTCTGCTTCCTCCTCACTTCCTGGCAGTTCCAAGGAGCGTTTCATGCCCCGTTGCTTGGAAACTGCCAGAGTGTACTGAATGTTGTAGCGGTTCCAGTCACAGCTGTTAACACACGGACATCAGGTCAGTATAACCAACAACTATTTTCTAGGCCAAGAACCCCAGCCCACCTCACACCCCACTGCCTTCTCTGGGACCCCAAGAAAGTCCAGCAGGGACTGTGCACGCCTCCCACCGCCCCAGCTGTTTGCTGCTGCCTCCCTTCCTGGCCCACCTGGCCCTGGAGCAGCAGCGGCCTTCAAGGACCCAAATGTAAAACCCCATCCCTCTGGTCCATCCTCCCACCCCAGCCTCTGCGCTGGGCTGACCCAGATGGCTTCAGCAGCAAGTTTCACCAAACACGTAGAGAGATCTCTGCGGGGCTCAGGGTGGTTTTAGAGAGCAGAGGGGCACTCTTGGAATAAGGCAGTCACCCGCATTAATAGAATAAAGGAGAAAAGACACACCATCATTTTACGTGGACAACCACCCGGTGAAGAAGTGCAATGATTAGAAGGGCGCGAGAGCGGCGCGCACTGTGTCTGCAGGTGGTGGCGCTGCCCGTGCCGACACCGCCTCCCAAGTAACGCGCAACAACCCCTGCCTCCCCGCACACCAGCAACTCCAAGGAAGTGCAAAGGGCGATGCATTTACATTAACTCTAGAAAACCTCAGGTAGCGAGGAATAAATCTAACGGGAGCTGGAGAGTCCCAGACATCTCAGCCAAGGCGGCTGGGCGGCAGCAGGTCACAGATGAGCACCACCGCCTCTGCAGCCCCAGCCTTCCTGCAGCCGGAACATGGGAAGAGGCGCCAGGAGGAACAGCTCACTTCAGACTCAGACTCGTTATGAAGACCAAGGGACCAATGCAAGGACAGACAGGCTCAGGCCTCAGCCCGTGGACGCTGGATGAGCAACATACCAAGCAGAGAACAGGCCTGTCAGCAATGAAGCTGGGACACCTGGCAAGTGGTGATGGAGGGAGGAAGTCATCTTTGAAAGGCCACTATAAGGCTTTTATAGCCTGGGCTCTGCTGGACCCTAAGGGAGGGGGATTTGCGGAAGACAGCAAGTACGGGAACCTCAGAGAAAGGACTTGGAGAAGGGCACCTCGCGGAGCAGCTGGGGTGAGCAGGCACTGTCCTAGGCCCTCAGATAGTGTCTGTTTTCATTATCACCCCCATCTTCCTGCTGGGGAAACTGAGGCTCAAAGCAGCCACACCCCACAAGTCCAGGCTACCTGGCCCAAGACCCCCTTTACTAGCCCCCACTGCCCATGCAGGTGACCTGCAAATCTAGGAAAGATTGCCTGGTCCTAAGAACATGACACATCCCTCCTGAGAGGCTGGAAGATTCTAGCTACACCTGGGACATGTCCCATCTCTGGCTCATCCAACTGCTGCCAGTCCTCGTTTCTCACCCCTTAGCACCAGGGCACATCCAAAGCTGGCCAATCTGTGAGTGGCCAGGTGGATCCAGTTCAACATGGCAGGTGAGAGAACAAGCACCTCAACACGAGAACCTTTGGGCGCAGCATCGCCCTCGTGGAACCAGCAGAGGACAAGGTAATCCCCACCCTGCCCACAGCCAGGCCAGCACGTACAGTTTGGAGAGGCCGTCCAAGTGCTGCTGGATGCTCTTCTGCAGGAACTGCACCACCGGCAGCAACTGCCCCGCTCTGGAACGGAGACCACAGTGTTACACGCGGCTCACTTCACGCTGTGTCTGCACGTGAAGTTTCCCTCTCTGTCTCCCAACACCAGCTGCCCGGTGACAAGAATCGGATGAACAGTGGTGAAACAGGCTTACCTGGACTTCAGCTTCTGTCCATGCAACATGAGCAATTTTTGGGTCCATGTAAGGTAGAATTCCACGTGGTGAGACACTTCGAAGGAGGAAGCTAAAAATTCAAGCACCTTCTCTACATACAATTCAGGAAGGGAGGAACTGACGACTTCAACTGTAAAACAGTGGGGAAAAAACCCTTGTTTGTTATGCAAAGAATGCAAATTAGAAGAGGAACGGGTGACACCTGTGCCCTTCTGCCTTTGCAAAGGACCCCAGAAGCCCGACTAGGGCCCCAGACCGCAGGCCCCAATGCTCACTCTCTCCCGTGGGCACTGACTCCAGGGCCTCCTGCACCAGCTTGTCCTCGTTGAGCCGGAGGGCCATGAGGATGGCCCTGGTGAACTCCTGCTGGCGCAGCGCCTCGCGCACCCGCCCAGGGGTGATGCTGGTGTCTAGCTCAAAGGGGTCGAAGAGCATCTGGGTGTCCAGGGAGTAGATGAGGAGCCCCTCCGTGGTGGTGGCTGCCCAGCAGCGCCCTGGGAAGTTAAGCAGTAGTGTCCTAAAAATTTAAGTTCATCCCCCAACCCCACATTTTTTTAAAAAAAGTATTGCATCCATTCCCATTGTCCAAAATGTGAAAGTACACGAGGGAAGCTGGGACGCCACCCTTTCACCCCTGACCACACCCTCTGGAAGGAACCCACGGGAGGATCCTCGTAGATGTTCTCCCAGAGCTATTTTATGCGCATGGGCAAATGAGGACATGCACATCTTCCCTGCTCCTGACGCCAGGGGCAGCCAACAGCGATTTTCAGCCCTAGTCTCTGCTGTCACCACTCAGTGCTGCCGCGGCACCCGGGAAGCAGCCACGGATAAGCTACGCCAGTGAGCAAGTGCCGCTGTGTCCCAGGAAAGCTGCAGGGACGAGAACAGGTGGCGGCAGGATCTGGCCCTCAGGCCATGCTGTGCAGACCCCTGGGTCACCTGACACCAGCACACGGGCTGCTGTGTACCGTGTTCCGTTCATTCAGTCTACACTGCTCAAGAGCACTGGTGTCCCCACAGCCTCTCCCGCGTGGGACCACGTGTACCCCACAAGACCCGCGGCCGGGGCACAGACTTCCCCCTGCAGCCAGAGGATGGGGGCAGGGCGGGGGAGGAAGGCCCCGAACGTGGCAGAGCCACAGGGAGGCAGCCTAGACGGTCCGGCCACGCATGAAGGGTGCTCAGGCTGCCGCTGCACCAATGGCGGTGCTGGGTCTGCCTGTCCCGAAGCCTGTGCCTGGGGTCAGCGCTGCCGCAGCCATTGTCCTCAGAGACAAGGGCAACTGCATGGTCAGCAGGGTTTAGTGTCACCTTGCCCATGGGGGACAGCATGCACACAGCCTGCTCCATCCATCAGGACCAACAACCCCTAGCTCGGTGCTCACCGGTGGGAGAGAAGCGGAGGGAAGTCACCCTGATTTCAGGTTTAAAGTGCCGAGAACTCATGTCACCTGGGAACAGAAGAACCAATCACAGCAACAGTTACCGGGCAGCACACACAGGCTGCCCAGCTGGCAGGGAAGGCTGCCCGCAGGTCCTGCCCGCTGGGGACGGATAGGGGGCCCACCAAGAGCAGCAGCTTCTGCCTGCTCAGGCCCTTCCTGTCCCGTCAGCAGGCCAGCGCCACGTCCTGCGCCGGGGCCTTAGACGCTGCTTTCCCAGCTGTCCCACACGGCACCCTGGGCCTGCACACGGAGCCGCTCAGGACTTCTGGCTGGTGGGTCCAATGAGCCAGTCTAGCCAGTACCCAGGTGGTCCCCGAGTCTTCCAGAACACCTGGCTCTCCGCCCTGTCTCCCCAAGGCACACGCATCCCCCCTCGACTTCTCGGCCGTGACACCTCAATAGCAGGTCTTGCCTCAAAATGCTCCTTGAGCCCCGCTTGGCACAGAAAGGGCCCGGCCAGGGCAGGGAGGCCGCCTGCAGCAACTCACAGGCAGCTTCTCCTGCCACAGGGTCTGGTGGCACCGCACCTGACCCACTGGTGTTCTCCAGACGGCACCCCCAGCCCAGCAAACGTCACAACGCAGTGACAGTTACTGACTTCCTACGCTGCAGCCCCGAGGAAGCAAGGTCACTGTCACACAGGGACAGTGGGCAGCGGGCAGACTTCTGTTACTGTCTCATCCAGGCTCACCTTTCTTGACGCCTGGCAGTGGTATCGCGGTTCCGTCCTCCTGCCCGGCATCTTGATCAATCAGTGCCAGGTTGCCAAACTCTGTCATTTTTCTTCGGTTCAAAAATTCCTAGAATAGCAAAAACCATGGACACGCTGCCTCCGAGAGGTGGCCCGGCTACCTCTCTCTCCTGTCCCCCCATCACTTGTGTGCCACCAACAATGGACCACCCCCCCGGCCCTGTCTGAATGAGGACAGCACACGTGGACCCCCAAAATACAGCACCCACAGAAACTTCCTGCAGAGCCTCCTGGAGGAGGAGCCTGCTGCATGGGAGCAGACACTCACTCTTTGCGGGGAAGCCTGCTGGGGACCCGGGGTGGCTGCCCCTTCTGGAAAGGCCAAGGACACTTCCCCCAGAAACACCCGGGGGTAGGAGGAGCTTCTGGGCACGCATAGGACCCCTCGCCCTATGATGGGGCCTGAGCAGTAGACCCAGGCAGCCACGTACCTGCTCAGAGCCTTCCTAGACTCCTTCACTGTCACCCTGAGGTCCCCTGGGAGCCAGAGGGTGAGGAGTAGGGAGGGCAGAGCCTCCATGCTAGAGCCAGGACAGGTGGCACAGGGCAGACAGAAAGCCACGCCCGGCAGGGCCCACCTGCACCCTCTGCGCTTGTCCTCCCCCGAGCTGGCTTGTGCTAGAGACCCCCGCCCCCAGCCCAGCCTCAGAGCAGCCTGCCCAGGTGGCTCGTCCGCCTGGTGGGTGAGGACAGTGCAGGCTCCACAGCCTGGGCCATGCTGGGCCAGTCGGGGCAGCCCAGGCCCCCCACGCACCCAGAGCAACAGCCTCGCACGCTTACGTTACAATCTCACAACGCCACACTTAGGAGCCCAACGTGTTGACCTTGCGCTTGAAGCTGCACGCGGCCCAGCACCACTGGCTCACCTCCATGGCATCCAGAGAGAGGTTGCAGGAGATCTCAAACCTCTTCATGAGAATCTGCTCCCTGACGTGATAAATGCACACGAACTTGGACATGCCTCCCGCCAGGATGCTCTGGCCGTCCGCAGAGTAGCACAGGGTGGTGAAGGCCCTGGGTGGAGGAGACACGGACTCAGAGTGGCTGCCAGCGGACTCTCAGCATATGGGATCTGTGAAAAACAACTTTAGGAAATAGGGAAGGCCCTACCCAAATATTCTAGAAGGCAAACACCACCTTTCACCAGCTTTCTCCAAGGTTCGCTGCCTGAACTCACACAGGAGACTTTTAAAACCCAACGGTGTTCCTCATTTGTATAGTGGTGAGGAAAACACACAAACAAAAATCCCAACGGTGCAGCCTGAAACAGCACCGCCCCCCGGAGATGCTTCAGCTCCTGAGGCGCAACCTCATCTTCACAGAAGGACCCGCTGGCTCAGTGTTCCCTGCTGGCGTCGGCACAGAACAGCGCCAGGCCGCCTCCAGCCTGCGCAGCCTCCTCTCAGAAGCCGCCACCTAATCCCACAGAAACCACAAACCAGGCCCTTGACCCCTGCTGCTAAAGACACAGGACAGTGGCTGTGGGATGGGCAACGGCTTACTAGAAAGGACAACAAAAGAACAACTGACAGAAGAAAAAATGGACAAACTGGACTTTGCCACAACTGGAAACTTTCATGTGTCAAGGAATTCCATCAAAAAAGTGAAAAGACAGCTAAGAGAATGGAACAAATATTTGCAAATCAAGTATCTGATACATTCTGAATATAAAGAACTCCTAAAAAAATCAACAAACCAAACAACCCAATTCAAAAATAGGCAAGAAACTTGAACTGACATTTCTTCCAAGATACACAAATAACCAAGCAGATGAAAAGATGTTCAATGTCATGAGGAAAATTAAAACCAAAATCTCAAGATACCAATTCCTATCCACCAGAATGGATCTAATTAAAAAGTAAAAGAACAAGTCTTGGAGAAGATGTGGAGAAACCGGAGCCCTGAGGCACCGCACGTGGCATGGAAACCGGTGCAGCCGCCATGGAAACCAGCTGGTGGGTCCTCAGGAAGTTCCAACACAGAACCACCTCCCACAGACCCGCGGTTCCACCCTAGGGCTGTCTACATCCTCGAGAACTGAAAACGGGTGTCGGTACAGACACCCGCAGGGTGAGTTCCAGGTTTCCTTCTGGAGGAGGCCCTGCTCTGCTGAACGGCTCCCGGCGCCCAGGGGACAGGTCCCGCCCCTCCTCCCAGGCAGGGCCGCTGCCCAGGACGCGCCTCAGGGCTCAGCGCAGGAGGGCCTGGTCAGTGCTGTCCCCTGACTCCCTGCAACTAGGGGACACTCTGCCTTTGCTGTCCTGTAAGGTGCTCACTGGCCACGTGACGGGGGTGGGGGGAGTGGGGGGAGGTGGCTGGCGTGACTGAGACACTGAGGGTTCCAGGAGCTGCTTTCAGCTTTAAACACCAGGCTGCGGGCAGCACTGGTGTGAATGAGGTTTGGAAACGGATTCAGCCTTTCAGCTGGATGAGCTGATGGTCAGCAAATCAAATGGCCTCCCGTGCTGGGGGCCATGGGAGCCCAGGACCACCTGCCTCCACCTGCAGAGACTCAGCCATCTCAGGAACAAAGGAAGAAGCCACAGAAGAGGAGGCTGCAAGAACTTGGCCACTGGTTGGAGTCTCAGATCCAGGGAAGGGCCCAGAGGTACCACCTCCCGCAGGCAGACAGAAGGGGGCCCTGGTTGTTCACTCACTTCCCCTTGGCCGAGTGTTTGGCCGTGATCTTGTCCAGCTCCTTCCTGCCTGTCTTGAGATCGTGCCTGCCCTCGATGGAGCCCGTCTGCACAGCGTTCTCGGGGTCCCAGAAGGTGATCTGTGAGTTCAACGTGGCCACAGCCAGCTCCGCACCGTCAGGGCGAAAACTCACAGCCAGGGCTAAACGGAGACGAGAGCAGGCTGGAGGAAGACCCGGGCCCCAGCAGCCCCCGGCCAGCAAGCCAGGCCGTGCCCTGGCACCCCTAAGGGACCAGCCCCTGTCAGGTCCAGGCACATGAGAAGCTCCTATCAGGAGACGCTCCGACCCAGGCAGGCAATGCCACTGCCTGTCCCCGCTGGGAGCAACCCAGCACCGACGGCCACCTCCGGGGCCAAGGTGGCTCAGAGGGCACTGCGAGGTCTAGGCGGGTGGCAAGATGGGCTCAAAGGCTCAGCTGAGGGAGGCCAGCCTGATGGGCACATCACGGGGGGGGATACTCTGAGGTTAGACACAGGACAGACTGGAATATAGAGCCCTGCAAAGACACAGGACGCCAGCACTGAACACCTGAACCGCAGCTGCGGTGGCGACAGCGGGAAGCCGGGAATGTTGCAAAGAACCAGCAGCTCCTGGGTGGGCACGAGTTCTGCTTGGGCTTTGTGAGCCACGTGGCCGTTGGCTCTGCCGCTGCAGCGTCTCGGCAGCCACAGCTGGCACCGCACGGGCTGCATCCCAGCGGAACTTCACCACAAGATGGGCAGTGCTGAGGGCCGCAGCCTGCTGGCTCCTAGACTAGGGGCAGGGGGAGACTAGGGGCAGGGGGGAGGCACAGCCTAAAGTTCAGCCTCAGGAAAGTGGGTCTGGGCCCCCAGCACCACCTCATCCTCCCAGGGGTCCAAGGACGAGGGGCGAACTCAAAGGCAACTCCAGGCAACAGCAGGAAACCAGCAGCAGCTGTTCTGGCCCTGCCAGGCTCATTCTGTCGGGGTGGGAGCCCAGCGAGGACTCGTGGACCATCCTTTCCGGGGCTCCCAGCCCGACAGGACTCGACCCTGGGCTGAACCACCAATCTGCCCTGGCTCCTGCCTATCTCTTCCCACCCCCTGGGTTCATGCCAAGCCCGCAACCGGGAGAGGAACGCAACGAGGGAAGACCAGAGCTGAACGAGGCCTGGCAGCACGACGCTGGTGCCGGGGTTGCTGTTCCTCGCTGCCGAGCCCCCGTGCAGCTCACCGTCAGAGGTCAGGGCCAGCGTCTCCTTGGTCCTCCAGCTGTCGAACATGTCCCACAGGCGCACTGTCTTGTCCCAGGAGGCGCTGGCCAGGATTGACTTCATGGGGTTAAAGCACAGGCCACTGACGGGGCCCTCATGGCCAGACAAAACCTGCAGCAGAGCAGAGGTTTGAGGGGTGAGATGTGAGCAGCAGCTGGCACGTGCGACTCTAGTGCACAGCGGCTGTGGCCCTGGGAGCGCCCCACAGCTGTGGGCTGAGTGTCTGTCACTGTCTTGGTGAGGCGAGGCCAGGCAGGAACTCACGTAAAGGGGCCGCCTGTTCCAGTGTAATCTCGGCTCCCTACTCTCCTCTCACGAGCGGCAGGAGGGCCCGTTCCCACAACAGCATGGCTGCCCTGAGCAACGTGGGGCCCTTCCCCCAGCCCAGCGCCCCCAGGGGACGTGCGGCTCTTACGTCAAGGAGCCTGCCCGTCTGCATGGACCACACAAAGATCTCGAAGGAGTCCTGGGCCCCAGCAGAGACGATCTCCCCGCTCGAGTCCACGGCCACGCAGGAGAACTGGGTGGGGCGCGGAGACGTGAAGGTGCGGAAGTTCCGGTACCTGCCGAGAAAATAGTCACCGTCGGCATCGCGCACCCATTTCCTGCGCCCTCCCGGGCCTGGGCAGCTTCACCTCCACCCAGCTGCCGGTCGGGGCGCTGCTCTGGGCAACTCAGAGCAGGGACGTCACCTGTGAAGGTCAAAGGCACGCACGGTCCCGTCCATGGATGAAGTAACAATGACGTAGCCAGTGGCAGTAAAGGTCACGCCAGTGACCCCGCTCGAGTGCTCCGTGAAAGTGACAAAGCAGAAGCCACTGAGAGTGTTCCACACCTTGACCTGTGGCAAGAGCCTGTGAGGGGTGGGCAGGCAGGTGCCAACCCGGTGCCCACAGCCGCTCTGAGACCCCCACCCCGTGCCCACGGCCACCCTGGCTTACTCAGCCTCACCCACAGGCCCGGGGACCTGGAGGGGCCACCTGCCCCCTGCCTCTTCCTGTCACCTCCAGTGGACAGTGCTAAGGGGCCTAAGGTGCAGGTGGCTGCTGGCACCACAGACCCGCCCAGCCACACGGCTGCCAGCGAGCAGATGATCAAGCTGGAAACAGGGACACGTCGGCACCCAAACCCTCTCTATTCAAATCCCAGGACATTTTTCAACATCTTCTCAGAAGCCCACATGGGACCGAGGGAACCCACGAGCCCTAGGCTGAGCCCCACTTCGGGGCAGCCGAGAACAGCCACTGCGCTGTCAGAGCCCCCGTGCGCCGAGGCCCACAGGACGGGAGCCTACCTTGCCGTCGTCCCCGCCGGTCACGATGTACTGCCCGTCGGGGGAGTAGGCCAGAGACACCATGCTGTTGAAGTGTCCCTGCTGCTTGAGCACGTAGGACTCGCTCTGCCACTCCCACACCAGCAGCTGGCCCAGGCCTGCAGGCACATGTGGGGAACTGGGGGGCCCCGTTCACAACCCCCGACCCATGGAACCGGGGCCCAGCCCACCCCCCACCTGGTCTGGGCCTGAGGAGAGAGCCCCCAGGAGGGGCTGGAAAGGGGCAGAATGAAGCCCTGCACAGAGAACTGGCAGCCACGGGTTAATGGGGTGACTGCCAGCCTGTTCTGGGTTCTGCCCATGTGGACAAGAGGACCCACCCCCCCACCACCGGTCACAGCTGAGACAGGCACCATGACCTCGAACTCCTAAGAGAGGGGCCGAGGGCAGAGATGAGGACCAGGGTGGGGAGGGCGGCCCCCCGGCCCGGCCGGCGGCTGCAGCGCAGGCCCAGGTCCTGAGGACACACGAGCAGCCGCCGCAGCCCTGCCAGGGCCCAGGCCAAGTGCTGGCCCAAGGAACCGACAGGGCCTGAAGCTCAAGCACCAACAACGGGACTCGGGGCTCAGAGGAGCGGCTGTCCTGGAAGCCGCACTGACCCTCCCCGCACCAGCGAGCCCACCCTGGGCCGCTGGGAACACGCCCTTGGACGGCCACTGATCTCTGGCTGGAGAGCATGGTCTCCGGGCTCGGCACTAGCGGGCCATAGGGGTCACCGCCCCAAGGCGCAACCTCAGGCAGGCTTTCTTGAGGATTCCGTCTCTAAGCCAGGCGCCACCACGAACCTGAGCAGCCAAAGGCGATCCAGTCCCCGGAGCTGTTGATGGCGACCGAGGAGACGCTCTGATCCGAGATGCTGTGTGGCGAGGCCAGACCGTGAGTGGGGAGCAGCCACCCCGCCCGGCTGCCAGGACAGCCCGGGACACCCCAGCCCTCGGGTAGCCCCTCAAGTCCTGTGCTCAAAAACTTGAAGCTTCACAATTTTATGAAGCCCGTGTTTTGGTTCTCTGTCTCCCAAAGGTGAAGCATGGAAGCAAGAACAACAGTCAAGGGGCCTGATCCACCTGAGGCTGAGTCAAGGTGACCCCGGAGGGCAGCAGCACCAGGTCTCTCCGATCCCGGCGGCACCGCCCAGAACCGGCGTCCCGCTGGCCTGGCTCCGCAGTGGCCCCGAGGGCAGGCACGGCCCGTCCCCCCACCCGCCTGCTCCTGGGCCGAGGGACCTGGGGTGAGCAGGGACCTGAGGCGAGTGAGTGACAACCAGCGAGCAGACAACCCTCCGCAGAGGCTCACCTCAGGGAGTGGATGAGGTTGAACTCTGGGAGCTCGTGAAGATGGAAGATTCCAGAAGCAAAGCCGGTGACCAAGAGGTGAATCTTCTTGTGATAGGCTGCGGCCGTGAGGCTGTTAAAATCCCCTTCCTTGTTGAAGAAGTACCTGCGTCAGGGGAAGACCAAGACTTGGAAGGAGGAGAGCCGGCCGGCCCCTCCCGCGCTCACCCCAGCCGGGCCCCGGGCACCCCAGAGGGCACCTGCCTAATGCCCGTGGCTCAGGCCCCCAGGCGGACTCTCAGAGGGGCTCCACCCGCACAGCTGACCCTGGGCCAGAGGCTGGAGGAGCGTCGGGAGGGAGCAGGGCCCTCGGGGCAGGGCAGCCTCAGCTGTGACAGTGGCACAGCCAGGTGCGCCAGGGCCCCGCCGGATCCCTTGGCTCCCTGCGTGCTCCACCTCCAATGGGCCCTGGGTCCCCACGAGCAGGTGGTGATGACCCTGACAGCACCTCCACCTTTAAAACCGCCAGACTGTCCCTCCCCCAGCCTCCTTCTGAGCAAAGCTCCACCCTGTGGCCCTTCCTTCTTCCTCATGCCCCTGTCCTCTTGAGCAAGTGGCTGGCAGATGACAGATGAGGGCCCTCCCTTCCCGCTGAGGGCCGGCAGCCCTGCCAGCGAGCACTCCCTCTTCCTGGAACGTCGGCGGCTGCCCCCCCACCCCCCATCCCCCTAGACCCTGACTCCGGCAGGCCCTGCCGAGTGCGGAGGGCACCCTCGTCCCACCAGGCCCAGCCGACCCTTCCTGCTCCCCAGACTGGGCCTTGACCCCCGCCAAGCCTGCCTCCCGCATGCCTGCTGGCCCCGGCCCACCCCAAATCCAACCCCCTCCGGCTGCCTGGGCTCCCTCCCTACCTCCAGCCCTTGTCTAGGGCCTGAGTCCCCCTAGAAGCAGACCTGCCCGGCCGCTCCATCACCCCACGCCTCCTCCACCCAACCGAGGAAGCCGGTGAGGGAGCAGGGTGTGTTCTCAGCACTAAGGACAGAACCCAGCAAACACCGTGCACCAGACAACGTGCGCCAGACAACTGCAAAATGGTGGCGTCCAGGCCGGACACCCACACAACAGGACAGGCTGTGGGTGACGCCATGGCCGCCCCATGGCTGTGTCATCTCTGCCTTCACATGACCACAACCAGTTCCCCACGGGCCCTAGAACAGAAACAGATGCCTGTGCCCCAACTCGGGGATGGCTTGTCAGCCAGGATGACAGCTACAGCTAGAAAGCGCCAACTCAGGCTGGGGCTCAATGGGGCCTAGTCTGTGGGGTCGAGGCCGTCCCACCCAGGGCCTCAGGCTGCACCACCCAGCACAGCACCTGACAGAGCACAGAGCCATCGGCCAGTGGGTCCCCTAAGGAGACCTGGAGCCCCAGCCAGCAAGAGGCACAGAGCCCACTCCTCTCTGCCCTCACCCGGCCCTTCTCCGCCTTCCCTGAAGGTTCCTTTCTCAGCATCTCCCTCCACCACCTCGGCCCCACGGCCCTCGCTGAGCGCACACTAGTTAGTGCCCACCGTGCGTCCTCCACCAGGCCAAGGGACTCACCCACACCGACCACCACAGGAGCTGGCGGGCCACAGATGTCCCCTGCCGGGCCACCCCATTCCTGTAGCCGAGTACCTGAACGCCTCCCCCCTCCCATGCTGCTGGGCAGACAACTCGGACTGCCTGGCACCTGCAGGGGCTCCTCTGGGATACAGGCTGGTGTAACACCCCAGGGTTCTCAAACCTGGGCCTGTTCTCTGTAGCTCCTGGTCCTCGCCCCTGGGGACCCCGACCAGGACCCTCTGAGGGCAGGAGACCCACACAGGAGCACCACGCCCTCCGGAAAGAGACCTACTTGGCCAGCCGTGAGTACTTCACTTTCCCTTTCTTCTCCTCCTCAGCGGACGTGGCTTTCCCCCGGACGGTGGTCTCTCTGTCCCCATCCTCCTCCTCCTCCTCCTCCTCCTCCTCACGCCGCAGCAGGTCTGCCTTCCAGCCCGAGGGAGCTTTCAGCCGCAGGCCCTCGGGGGGAGTGTCGCACTGCCACACACACAGGGCTCCGTCCTGGCTGAGCGAGTACAGCTGCAACGGGAGGCACACGGTCACCCCGGCCCCCACCAGCCACAGGCTGCCACGACCCAGAGCCCTCTGTGCAGCTGGGCTTCCAGGGGCCCCTGTCACGGAAGGCCCCTCTGGACTGGGGAGGAGCGATTCTAAGGGGCAGCAACAGCCACCCTGAGTCCCTAGATACCCCCAGGCAGCCTGGGAGCAGCCACGAGGACATGCAGGAAGAGGTGGCCCACAGCCCGCCCCCAGGCCCCAGGGACCTCCCTAGACTCCCTGCTTTGTGTGGGCTCGTGGGCTGGGGACCTTGGGCACAGGGACATACATCCAGGCTATTGGACTCAAAGAAGCAGGCCACGATAGCGTCCTTGTGTCCCCCCAGTGCGTAGTAGATGAGGTTGTCCCAGCGCTCAGCTCCAAACACCCAGGTGGACATGTCTTTGCTCCCAACCACAAAGCACCTGCAAAGACAGCGCCTGCTCAGGGCGGCTCCACGTGCCGCGGCCAGCGCCCGCCCTGCAGAGCGAGGCACCTGGAGATCTTTCACCCCGTGTGGGCCCGAGGAGTGAGCGCTGTGAAGCCACCAACCAGAGGGACCACATTCCAGCATGACCCACTGGCCCTGGCCTGCCTCCAGCACGCTGTCCTCATGCCTCCTAGGCGCAGCCTGAGACCCCGTCACGGCAAATTCTGTTCACGGCGCCAAGTCAGACAGGTGTGACAGCTGGATCACACGGTGTGCCCACCCAGACGTGGCCCTCGGGATGCTGACGGGCCACACAGCACTCGGGGCTGCACCCACCCCCGGCTGGGGCCCAGGCCCAGCAGTGCTCAGGCCCCGGTGTGTGAGCAAGGCTGGTCCACGAGCAGAAGCCACGCCACTGCGGGGCCAACTCCCTGCATGCGGTGCACGTGGCGGGTGCCTGAGGGGGACAGGGCCGCCTAGGGCAGTGCTCTTGTTGGGGACACGGGCCTCACACACTCTCGCCTCTCCTGGCCGACCCACGGTCTCGCTGTTTGCTGATAAAAACTCAAACGTAATTCCCGTCTCCCACCCAGACCCAGGCTGTGTTCTCTGGCTCCCAGTGACCAGGTCAGGGCAGTGTGGCCCTAACCTGGAGCCAGCCCCCCAGTCTCAAAACGGGCTGCACCCAAATGAGGCTAACGCAGCATTTCAAAATGAAGCTTCAGGACCCCAAAAAGGGACCCCTTCATTCTCCTGGGAGGCACAGGGAAAGGTGCCCCCTCGGGCCTGCTCCGGCAGCGACCCAGGCCCCACCTGGAGTCGTCGGTCCAGTCGATGCACGTGGTCTCGTCATACGGCCCGAAGTATGTTTTGTCCAGAACAAACGCATTGAACTCTCGCTTCTTCCCCGGGGCATGGTACATCTGAGCAAGGTTGCCCTTGGTGACCACAAATCTCCTACCGCAGAAACGGGGCCAGAGTCAACAGTAAAGACCAGAACGGCCCTGAGCCACCACAGAGCCACCGCAGAGCCTGGGCTGCCCCGAGTCCCACCTCTCCTGCAGGACAGGGGCCGAGGACAGACGGGGCAGAAGTCAGGGGACAGACAGACACTGAGGGCACTCGGGCCGCACCGAGCCTTCTGCTCCGGAAGGAAGGCCGCCGGCGCCAGAGACGCCACCCCTGCACCCACTGTAACCCCCAAGTCCCAGAGGGACGAGTGGGCCGTCAGGCTCGAGACGAGCCACACTCCGCCCCCGTCCCGCCCGGGCCGGCCCCCACGCACCTGCCGTCGGGGGAGAAGGAGACGCTGTGCACGGAGCCCTTGAAGTGGAAGTGGTGCAGCACCGACCGGCACGCCAGGCTGACCAGCAGCGCGCTGCCCCCTGCAGGACGCCGGAGGTGACCACCCTGCAGCCACGGGAGCACCCAGACGCTGCACTCGCCTCACCCGGACACGTCCACTCTGGGCCACCAGGATGCTAGGACGCCTGCTGAGGCCCTGCCCAGGTGACGCCAACGGCACAAAGGGCAGGGAGGACGCGACCTCACCCATGGCGCGCCCTCATCCCCAAGCCCCACCAGGGCCTGGGACACAGAAGCAGACGGGGAGTGGACCATCGCAGCCCTACACCGCCACCCTGGGGCCCCCAAGTCCATCCTCCACCGTCCCCTCAGTCGCCAACCACACCCAGGGTGAGCACCTTCATCGACGATGATGGCGAGGCGGCCATCCGGGGACAGCCCCACACATTTGATGTTGTACCGAGTGGCCAGGGGCAGCGTGTCCGATTTGTTGCTGAGAAAGACACAAACCGTAGCACACAGTCGGTCCTCGAGCCATCAGAGCAGACAGCTGGGACCAGCAGCCCACCCTCCCCACACAGCACCTCAATCCTGCTGGACCCTCGCACCAGAGCTCCTCTCCAGACATTCTCCCAAAGAGGAGGAGATGACATTGTCCCCAAGGGAAATTTGGCAAAACACATTAAAAGCTTTAAAACTGGGCTTTGGATGTATCAATTTTGCTTCTAGGACTTTATCCTGAGAATGTCAGAAAACCAGAAACAATCTAAACGTCCAACAGGGACTAACCACAATGACAGCACATCCACGTAAAACAAACGGAGGCCAGGCACGGTGGCTCATCCTGTAGTTCCAGCACTTTGGGAGGCCAAGGCAGGAGGATCCCTTGAGCCCAGGAGTTTGAGGCTGCAGTGAGCTGTGGCACCACTGCACTCCAGCCTGGGCAGCAGAGTGACACCCTGTCTCTATCAAAAAACAAAACCAACAAAACCAGGGCTGGGCACGGAGGCTCACGCCTGTAATCCTAGCACTCTGGGAGGCCGAGGTGGGAGGATCACTAGAGGTCAGGAGTTTGATACCAGCCCGAGCAAGAGCGAGACCTCGTCTCTACTGAAAATACAAAGAAATGATCTGGACAGCTAAAAATATATATAGAAAAAAATTAGCTGAGCATGGTGGCGCATGCCTGTAGTCCCAATTACTCGGGAGGCTAAGGCAGAAGGATTGCTTGAACCCAGGAGTTTGAGGTTGCTGTGAGCTAAGCTGACGCCACGACACTCTAGCCAGGCTGACAGAGCGAGACTCTGTCTCAAAAAAAAAAAAAAAAGAAAAAAAAAACCCTAAGGAACCAACCACTGCTCTTAACAGCTTCAGATTTTTCTTCCACAGCTTCATCACGTCCCTCAGCCTTCACAGAATTGAAGAGTCAGGGCCTTGCTCTGGGTTTGGCTTTGGCTTAAGGGTGGTTTGATCTTCTGTCCAGACCAGTAAAACTTTTTCCGTATCAGTACTAAGTCTGTTGTGCCTTCTTATCATTCGTGTTTCACTGGAGCACTTTTAATTTCCTCCAGGAACTTTTTCTTTGCTGTCACAATTTGGCTAAATGTTCGTTTGGCACAAGAGGCCTAGCTTCCAGCCTGTCTCAGCTTTCCACACACCTTCCTCACTAAATTTGATCATTTCCAGCTTTTGCTTTAAACTGAGAGATGTGCAGCTGTTTCTTTTGTTGACTAGAGCCTGTCATAGGGCTGTTAACCGGCCTAATTTCAATATAGTTGTGTCTCGGGGAGTGAGGAGGCCAGGACAGGGAGAGAGACGGGGGGACGGCCAGTCTGTGGAACAGTCAGAACACACATCAAGTGCACCATCTTATATGAATGTAGTTCCCGGAGCCTCAGAATGATTACAATAGTAACAGCAAAGTTCACCGATCAAAGATACAGATCGGCCATGACCGATACAGTAATGATGAAAAAGTCCGGAATACTACAAGAATTACCCAAACGGGACACAGACACAAAGTGAGCACGGGCTGCTGGAAAATGGATCAACTTGCTTGAGGCAGGGTTGCCACAACCCTTTGATATGTAAAACGCAGTAAAGGAGGTGTAATAAAACCTCTAAATGTCAAGAACTAGGTCCTAATTTTGTCATTACTTTATTTTCCAAATTTTCTTCAATGAACATGTGGTTGTTACTATAGAGAGTCCTGTTAGATGTCATTTAAACAAAATGATGACAGTAACACCACCAGCAGCTGACCTCACATGCACCCTGCGGGGCACTGCTTGGAGGGAAGCCGGCAGAGCAGGTCCTGCTGCTGTCCTGTCTTACAGACAGGGAAACCGAGGCCGGGGGCCACCCAGCTGGAAAGCTAGGGAGCAAGGCAGAGGGGCAGGCAGCCTTTACAACACATGGCCCTCGCCAAGCTGCAGAAGGAGTCAGCCCGCAGCCTCCCCAACAAGTCTGCGAAGCAGTCCTTCCCCTTGAGAAGACAGGAAGGGAACTACACACTTGTTTAAAAGAATTAGCTAAACCCAAGCAGCCAAAATTGATGTCCAGCTGCAGAAGCGGAAGCTTTGGGCCTGCTGGTCCTAGTGGTGAGGCCCGGCGGCACCGGAGCTCCCAAGCAGGTGTCCAGGGCAGCTTCCAGCACACCTGGCCTCTCGGCTCTCAGGGGCCTTCCCTGGTGGGGGAAGTGCCAACCCTGGACCACGGCTTCTCCTTGCCAGCCCATCTGCACACAGCAGAGGTTAGTCCCTTTCCAAGTAACCAAATGCCACAGGATTTCTGCCATTAAGGATGACACCAACCAGCTAGGTGCTCAGGGCGTTGCTAAGGCACCAGAATGAAGCCCCAGGTACCTCGCTGCCACTTCCACACTGACCTGCTGGACCCCAGTAAGCCCTGTAGCCTACTCAGGCTGCCTTAATTAACAGGTGCACCGTAAACAGGTGAGGAAGACACCGTCAGCTTTCATGGCTATTTAAGAATGGTAATGATAATTACCACTACTATTAATACCAATATCACTTTAACATACTTACTTTTTTAGGTCAAATACAGTGACTCTGTTGCCCACAGGACTGATAACTGAATTTCCATCGTGTGTGAAATTTAAATTTCCACGCCGATAAACTGTACCTAGCAAATTGGAAAACTGAAAGGAACACAAAGCTGTCTTAAAGAAAACAGAATCTTGACTCTGAAAAGGGGTGAGGCATCTGGGCAGACAGCCCCCACCCCGGGGTCCCAATTCATCCCGGGGGCCCCTCCAGCCATCCTCTGGGACATTTCCTGGGCCACAGAGGAAGAAGTGAGCCCAATCCTCAGGAGACCCCAGGAGCCTGCGGAGCCCCAAGCTCCCAAGGTAAGAGGCACCCATGAGCACTGGGGAGGCCTCCCGAGACAGGAGGCCTTTGCCAGGTGAAGAAGGGGGCGGGACCCACGTTTCAAGAAGAGAAAAGCCACAATGGAACTGCGCTCCAAGGGCATCTAGGGTTGAAGGCATCCCGAACCAAGCTGCATTCTGACATCCTGCTTATTTATTCACTCACTCCTCAAACTCATCATCCAAAGTGCTCACTGGAGACACTGCCAAGCGCCCAGACACAGGCACTTCACATTCTGTCTCCAGCAAGAGAGGGGATGAGAAGCTTGGGAGGGAGCAGCTACTTCAGAGGGTGGTCATGGAAGGCCGCTTGAAGGGGTCACCTGAGTTAGAAACTAAATGAGAAGGTGCCAGCCAGGCCAGCATCTGGAGTCACAGGTGGGCAGCACCGTGAGAACCTCAGGGAGGAGCCTGGCTAGGCTGGACAAGGGATGTAAGCGGACGCCCATGTGACCCAACGCGCATTTTTCGCAGATCGCACTAGTGACTGCAGAGCGGATGAGGTCCAAGCCCTCAGGAGCTGGATGTGGGTTCTAGTTTGGTGCTGGGCGCACGGCAGTGCCTTCACCTGCATGGGGGGCGCGGGGGAGGAGCACTTTCTGGGCCAGTACCACGTTCAGCTTTGGCCAGAATGGGTGTGAGACCCAGCTGGGCCCCGCGGCAGGGCCGACACCCCACGGAGGGAAGAACTGCCTGCAAGGACGATGGGACGAGCAGGTGCGCGGCCCTGCGCAAAGCAGCAGCCTTTCCAGGCCCAGCCACCGGTGCTCCTGAGATGCCTAGGACGGCTCTGCCCCCTCCTCCCCGTTAGTCTCTTCTGAGCCCTCCTCACTTCGCATCTGTGACCACAGTCCCGCGGCTCTCACACCCTCATCACTTCCCCACGAGGGTCGCCTTGCCGGCGCCGCGCCTCATCCTGGCGCAGACGCCGCTGTCCCCAGGCCGGGCTTCCTTCCGGGGAAAGCCTCCCCCCGGCCCCCGCCGGCCCCGCGACTGTCTCGGCCCGCGAGGAGCCCTCGGTGCCCTCCACGCGGCCGAGTCCCGCGGGAGACGAGCACGGCTCGCCCGGCTTGCCCGGCTTGCCCGCTCCGGCCCGCAAGGTTCGGCCGCCGGACCAGGAGCCCGTTGCCGACCGCACCTCCCTGCCGCGCTCACCCGGTACGAGAACTTCATCGCGGCCGCCACACGAGAGTCGCAGGCAGAAGCACAGCAGCGGTGGGCCGCGCACCGGCGCCTGAAGAGCGCACTTCCGGGGCGGGCCGAACAACGGCACCTAAACGGCACACTTCCGGGACGGGACTGCGCCTGGCGCCACAGCGCCCCCGGCGGCCCGAAGGAGAGGCACCGCCCTCGCCCGGCCCCGAAGCGGAGCCTGAGCACAAGGACCCGCCTCACCCCAGCCACGCCCTGAGGCGGAGCCTGAGCACAAGGGCCCCGCCCCTCCCCGAGGTGGAGCCTGGACACAAGGGCCCGCTCCTACCCCAGCCACGCCCCAAGGCGGAGCCTGAACAGGAGGGCCCGCCCCCAGCTCCGCCCCACCCCAGCCCCGGGACGCGCAGGTGCGCCAGGCCTGAACGGAGTGGTGCTGGCGGCCGGGCGCTTGACGGTCTCCCTCCAGACCTACTTAGTTAACAGCTCTGGAAGATAACGAAAGGGAAAGCAGAAAGAGCAAGAGTCTGAATGAAGCCGGAAAACCAGTTTCCCAAGGGAACTGTTGGCCAGGCCACCGAACCCCAGGCTGGTCACTGCCCAGGCCGCTGTCAAACATTAAGAGGCAGTTAGAACGTCCACTAAAACCCGAAAGCCCTGGAAACGCAAATGTCTTAGTTCTTGTGAGCTAGTGGGTTAAGAAATTATGAAAAAAATCTGTAATCCTCCCCAAAAGGTAAATAGTCCACGCCTAAGAGTCAGGAACAAGGATTGCGGGGAGAAAACAAGAAAATCTTTTAACGTTACACACTCAGTTGTCACACCATGCCATAGCAAACGAATAAGCTCAAAACAGTAGTTTCTTCTTAAAATGTGTATTTTCAGCATTATAATGCTTACATTTTAAAGTCTTAATACAATAGTTTTAGTCTAACAATATATTACAGAATGTGAAAAGACTTTTCATAGTAAACCATGAAAATGGAATTAATACCTGCAGTGTCAAAGTCACCAACTTGTCACCTTTTCCAATTAGAGAATCCCAACAAAACGTATCAGTCATGTCTGTGGGTCTCACAGCCTGACAGGGATGAATAACTCAGAGAAAGGAGCATTGTCATGAAGAATACAATTTTAAAATCCTGTAGGATTTATTCTCAAGATCACAGTTGAAAGTAAAACATTTAGATCAGCCCAGTTCTTTTATAAAAAATGGTGTAATTTTTTCATTTTATTTACAAACATGGAGTGTTTAACTTCATCTTTAAACATTAAAGAAAAACTGAATAGAAGCCTTGTGTGTGTTTTCTTTACTAACTTTATGGGGTATCCATCCTCACCAAGACTTATTAATATAGGAATCTGACCCACCCCAGGCTGTGCTGACAATGGAACTGTAGGTAAAAGTCATTTTCAGATTAAATACAATTTCCACATTAGAATCAGAAGAGTTATAATTTTTCCAATCATAGGAGACCCCATGAAATTCACAAAAATTATAACTTACTTTCCCATTTGCTAGTATTAATATTTACATGTTCCACAGAGACATACTCTTTGCTTTCTAGATACATACACATTGCATATCTGGCTTCACAATTATTTTAACAGCTGCCACATCTTTATCAACAAAACCAGCTTGTCCCAAACACATAAACCTTACTTTATTTAAAACAATTATTAAACAATAAAAATCCAGTTACACCCTTTTAGTTACTCTTATGAATATTAAGAAAAGAATGACAAAGTTTTGGGTGACATTTTGTCTTTAAAAAAAGGCAGAAGCACTCATGTAACTTAGTTTGCAAAAGATCTTTTGGGTTAATTACAGGAAAAAAACTGATAAATTTGAAATCAATTTCCAGACCACCATAAGAAACCACCATAAACATTTTGTATTTCCCCTTCTTTTTCTTCCTGTAAATATACATGTAATTGGGAAATTTCCTCCTGGGTGTAGACTCCAGATACAAGAAAATCAAAGAGTAATAAATTAAACATTTAATCACATTCCCTCTTCCGGAAGGTGAGAGGTGTACATTACACGTGGAGGAAGGGTATGTTCTCTTGGCTCCAAGGCTGACAACATGGAGCAGAGGCTTTTCTGGCAGCTCAACTCTAAAAGATCTCTTCATTCACGGGACTTGACAGATCTGTAGGGCAACCAATCAATTTTTATAATAAAAAACCTTATTTTAGAAACCTTAAACTATCGTTAGATTCAGAAGTTCTAATTTGCTAACTAGTTTGACCAAGTTTATTAGTTTTAAACTGCACATAAGGAAGATAAATTTCTGGAAAGTTTAATTAAACATTTAATCTTCTTTACACGTTTCTCCAATTTCTACAAATGAAAAAGACATGTGAAGAAGAATCACACCACCTTTATTTATTGAATGAGTCAAAGACAACACAGAGAATACTGGAAACGCCTGCTGCGCGCTGTTTGCTCTGTCTCCGTCCCCAGCCTGCAGCCTCTGGGAGCTCAGGGCCCTGCAGGACCCGCAGCCGCCACGCTCCTCTCTCTGCAGCTCACACATCTGAGGTTATTCGCGAGGTCCCACCCTCTGCAGGGCAGACCATGTCCACTTGCACTAATCTTGCCGAGTTCAATTCCAATCACACTTTCCCAGTGAATTCAGAGTACTCTTATCTCATATATACAAAAATACATTGCTTTGGAAAGCTGGAAAAGGTTTAATACATACAACAGTTATTTACAAGCTGTGACTTTCACACCAGTAAAAACAAACTCACATTTATGTCTGTCCTTGATTTTTGGTGCAACTTATACATAAACATGGTATCAGTTAGTCTGTATTTTTAAAAATAATAAATCAACCATATGTACAATTAAATTTACAAACAAAAGCAAATTAATCCATTCGAACTATGTGACTGCACTTGAGTGGGCCAGCAAAGGCCGTCCCAGGACTTGCGTCCTACCCTACAACCAGACTAGAAAAACACCCAGAGGACCCCCCATCTTTGTTTTAAATGGAACATCTTAATTTCTGAGACTTAAGGTGCAAAATAAAATATTAATTATACAGCTACAATTACATGTAAAGACTTTAAAGGTAAGAGAAAAACAGACAACATATTAACCCCCACATATATGATAATTAAATTAAATATATATTTAATTCTGAGTGCATATGATATTCAATCAACATTATGGGGGAAAACAGGGTTCCAGAAACATGTATCCCTAAACTATTTCAATGCCAAGTTGTTCCGCGTGCCCTGGTCTAGTCTTTCCTAAGTACCTTTAACATGGCTCTGGTGACGGACCTCCAGGTCCGCCTAGCTCCGGCATCCCAAGGCACAGAAGGGGCTGTTCCCTCCCCACACCCCACCCCTCACCCCCAACTCCTCCTCCCCCTGCCCTCAAGGGTGTTATTCTAGAAAAGCACAACTAGATTATCTGGGGTGAAGGATTGTGTTTCATCCCCTAGGGGAGACACACATCCCCCTGGTCCAGAAATGGGGCAGCCGTGTGACCAGAAAGGCACACACGTGTCTCTACCAAGACTGCAAGGCCTGCTGAGTGTCTACCTGGAAGACAACGGGCTTCCGTAAAGAGCCAGCAGGCGGAAGGCTGCTCAGTGGAGAGACCACGGATAAAAATCTTTCATGAGCAGTGAGTGAGGAGGAGCAGGGAGCTGGGGCTCTGAGCAAACACCGTAGGACGCCAGCGCGGGGATGGGGTGAGAAAATAAGTCATCGTATACACAGACAACACGAAAGTAACGAGAACTCAGCTGAGCAGCTGTGCAATGACATTCTCTGCGGCCTCGCAGCCCGGCAGGATCAGGGGGAGTCTGGCTAGAGCCTGAGCGAGCAGAATCCAGGCACCGTCCCTCAGAGCGCACTCACAGCCGGGCGCTGTCATGTGACACTGACTTCCAGGACGTGGTCGTCTTGGCTGGGGATGACGAGGACTTGCATGCCAGAGCTAGAGTTGAAGACCTGGCCGGCTGGCAACGCCTGCAAGCGGGGCATGGGCAGGCCTTTGTGCTCGCCGCTCGAGGCCGAGTGCGCGCTGCCCCTGCTCTTGACGCTGCTGCTGTCTGGCTGGTCGTCCCCGTGCCTGTCCACCGACAGGCTGTCGTTTTCTATCCAGCTGTCTGCAAAACACACAGGGCGTCAGACCCAAGCCACACTGACGGCCACCTCAAAGCGCAGGAGACGTCACCGAGGCTGCCCCTTCCCAGAGGATCCCAGCACACGGGATCAAGCTCCAGGGTGGGCGCCTGGACTTCGAACGGGGACCCCGTTTTGGTGTTATTCGCAGTCTACAGACACTGAAACACACTCTTTCTTGGGCTCCTCTGACACTAGTTTATCCTTCTCCACACAAAGCTGTCTCCTACCAGAGCAGTGAACTTACACGTTTTCTTAGGAAGTCCTTACCGGCATCCAGCTGCGAGGAGTGTGCAGAGCGGTGGGGCAGGTACTTCAGCAGCCTGACGTCGGGCAGGGGGAGGCGGCCCGCAAACAGAGGCATCACGTCCATGTGGACTCTGTGGGTGGCCTGAGCAGCCACGGGCATGGAGATGACACCACAACTCTTCCCGCACACTGCCCAGTTGCTGCTGTTGTCGACAACTGCAACACAGAGGAAGACACCGTGTTTGCCGCAGGACAGGCCACTCAGGAGTCACACCAAAATAAGAACCATCAGCAACTACGCCTTAGACACTCGAGAGTGCAGAACCAGCAGTGGAAAATATGTATCTCAGTGTCTTGCAACTGCACCTTAATATAAAGCTGTATGTTTTAATAACTAAGACACATATTTCTTTCAATCCAACCTTCCATTAGTTCTAGTTTAGACTGAATCATGTCAGATGCATATGAAAAGCTGCATTTTTCTCTGAAATTAATAAATTAAAAATGATGATTTTATTTTGATTTGAAATCTCCTTGCAAAGTTTGTGTGCAATTCTTCAAAAGTATGGCTACTCTGGCTGTTAAATCAGGCGCAGGTGACGGTGCGGGTGTGGAGTGCTAGGTGCGCTGGTAAGTGATGTCACCAAAGACATGTGGGTCTGAATCCGGACTCTGCCGCCCGGACAGCCCTCCTGAGGCCTCGAGGCTCGCTCACGCCGAGGCGTGGTGGCGCCACCGACCTGCAGGAGCTGCTTCGAGAGCAGGGAGAGACGTGGACGTGGGACTCGCAGCACCACTCCCGGGACCGGGCATGTGGGTGCACGGCAGGTGTCAGTGCTGACCTTGACCATCAGCACACAACCTTCACTTAGTCCAAGGCAATTCGCACGCTACGTGAGCATGCGTTCGGACCAGCCCTGGAGAAATGACAGTGAGCAGGACAGGACCCTGCCCTCAGGAAGCAGGCGACCCGACAAAGAGGTCACAGCTTCCTGTCATGAGGACACCAGCACCAGCCCAGGCCGTGTGAGACCAAAGGGCCACGAGCAGCAGAAGAGGGTCACAGAGGGCAGGCTTCCTGCAGGTCGGGATGGGGACTTTGAGGACGGGTGGCACTACGGGCCACGCAGAGGCCCAAGCAGAGTCATGAAGGAGGCAAGGGAGCAAGAGTTCTCGCGACAGGCCCCTCAGGGCACCTAGGAGCTCAAAGCAGTTTCACACGGCCGCCTCTCCAAGTGCCGACGGCACTGCAGCGGCAGGGGCAGGGAGCCAGACCGCGCAGTCACGCTGACCACGTTCTTCACCACCATGAACTCACAGCAAAAAAAGTCAGTTTTACTTAAAAATGCCCTTCACGAAGCAGTCAGAATTAATTTTATTAAATTCAACTCTTGAGTATACATCTTTTTTGTAAATTTTTAAATGTTCACAGACTCACAAGACGTTGCAAAAACAGTAGAGGGGTCACATGTCCCCATCACCAGTGTCCCCCACTGTGCTCTCCCACCTAACATAGGAAACTGACATTGGCACAACTATTAACTAGACCGCACACCTGCCTGGGATCTCACCAGCTTCGGCAGGCACTCGCCACTGGGGTGGTAAGTCCCTGTGTCTAACTCAGTGGCATTTGCCACGTGTGTAGACGCCAGTGACCACCACCGCAGCCCAGGCACAGACCTGTGCGTCACCACAGATGGCCTCCTGCTGCCTGCCCCACCCCTACCCTGGCCGTCCACCACTGACCCACTCTCCCTCTGTACAAGCGTGGCACCCGGCGGACTCACACAGAGATGGACTCACACAGAACACAACTGACAGGACTGGCTTCTTCACTTAGTATAAGGCCTTCCAGAGCCATCCACGCGGCGGCGTTTGTCAACTGCTCACCCTGTCTCAACGCTGAGTAGGAGTCCACCGAGCAGACCTGCTAGTCTGTCTAACCGCTCGTGAGCTAAAGGACACGTGGGTTATCTCCAGTCTGTATACCCATCATCATCATCATCATCATCATCATCATTTTTTTTTTTTGGGTAGAGACAGGGTCTGGCTATGTTGCCCAGGCTGGTATTAAACTCCTGGCCTCAAGTGATCCTTCTGCCTCGGCCTCCCAAGGCACTGGGATTGCAGGCGTGCGCCACCGCCTCTCGGCATTCGCTGTGAGTGTCCCCACGGCAGTGGCACAGCCGGCTCAAGGAAAGCACCTGTGCAGTCCTCTGTGCTGTGGGCTGAGCCAGCCTTTGTTCTCACGAACACCCTTTTCTCTGCAAAGAATAACTGGCAAACTGATGTTATTCGGTCCTGGGTACCAGCAGACATTTCGCTGAAAATGAATGATGTGTGCCTGTCGCTTCAAAGAAAACCACCAAGGTCATTGTTGCCAATGATGCGACTTGAGACGGTAAGCAAAAATTAGAATTTCGGAAAACTTGCATTTGCCACTGTGAGCCTGACAGAGACCAGATGCTCAAAGACCTTCCTGAAAGATCAGCATGAGTTTCACAAATGGGCATTTGTGATACTGTCAAATAAAAGATGTCCACATATGGAAGATCTGCACAACTCAGGAAACCAAATGACCAGTTACAAAATGACATCTGGGTAAAGGATCCATTCAAAATGCAAGGCAGGCCACAGGGTTCAACGACAGTGACTACAAGTCCATTCCTGGGACTCCAGACTTTCCTACTGGTCAGTTTCGGTGTGATATCAAAGAAGAATATCTGCAATTATCCAACAGCTGCTAAAATATTCCTCCCTTTTCCAACTATAAATCTATGGGGCTGGAGTTTCTTCAAGTACTTTATACCAAGATTATCACCTCAGACGGAATGCAGAAACTAGTTATGAAAATTCAGGTATCTTCTAGTAAGCTAGATATCATAGAGATTTGGGAGAGTGCAAAACGATGTCATCCTTCCATTATTTTTTATAAAAAACTTTTGTAAAAAAGTTATTTTTCATGAATAATGTCATGTAATGGGTTTTTTATTGTTGTTTTAAAGTAAATTAATAAATAAATGTTTGGCTCCTCAATCATTTTAGAGCATAAAAGGTCCCCAAACCCAAAACTCTGAGAACGCCAGACCGAAGCAGCAGAGCTCCAAAGGCGGCAGGCGACGAGGGTAGGGGGGCCTGGAGAAAAAGGGAAGTGGGGGAGCCCGGGCACACGAGGGGGGGGAGGGAGGGTGGCCTGGGCATGTGGGGGGCCACACGCGTGGGTGGGGGAGGCTGGAGGGAACGGGGGCAGCAGGTGGGGTCAGGGAAGCCTTGACTGCTGCGCAGTGGAGTTTGCACTTCGTTCAGGAGTAGTGGAAAGACCCCGAATCGCACATGGAGGGGAAAGGGCGTCTCTAAATGCCATCGCATTCTCAGCGCCGAGCCCAGCAATTGCTGGGTAAATAGTAGTGCGGATGCTCCACCGTAACCAAGTGCAACATCTGGTGAGCTTACGACCTTGTTATATAACGAAACTATTACATCAAACTCGAGAATAATCCCTCTTTGGATAAGGAACACTGCATTTTGTGAAAGGCAGGGAACGCTCACTTAAAGCGCTGGATTATGACAAAAGTTAGGAAAAAAGAAGCCTCTAACCCACCTTCATACATCAGCTTTGTCGAGAAATAGTCTTCGGATTCTGTCAGCGCGTCATCCTTGTCCACCTCCAAGAGGTCCGAGAGCCGCGTGATGGACACCTCCAAGGAGCAGAGCGAGCCCGTCCTGCAGTACTCCGTTCCCGGAGGGGGGAGTATCTCGGCCTTCACGTTATACAGTGTCTAGGCAGGAGAGGAAGGGAAAAGTTCCACGGAAACGTACCTGAACAGTCTTAAGAAACACAGCGGAAGGCAAACGTGGAGCTGCCCACAAACCTGGAGCCCTGAGGAAAGACTGTCGGCTCGGCCGGCAGAACAGCAACGGTCGCCGCTTGGTCTCAGGACTCCTGGCGTGGGCGCCCTCACCTGACAGCAGCTGTGGAGGCCGCAGGTACAGTGACCAGAAATAACAAGCCTCTTCAGAGATAAACTCTAACGTTTATGAACGGCTGATCTCCAACAAGGGTGCCCAGACCACCGAGGGGAAGAGCGGCACCGGGACGGCCACGAGCCACCGGGGGAGGCGAGTGAGGACCCCACTCTCACCACACACAGACTGACGCACAGCGCAGCGCACACCTGGATGGAAGTGCTAAAGCTATGAACATCTAGAAGAAAACGCAGGAGGAAATCTTGTTGACCTGGGATTGAGTGATGATTTCTTAGATCCAAAACCAATAATTCAAGCAACAAAAGTGAGAGAGAAATTGGACTTCACCAAAATTTAAAACTTTTGTGCTCCAAAGGACACCATCAAGAAAGCGAAAAGACAACTCACAGAATGGGAGAGGATACTTGCAAATCATACATAAGGAACTCGTATCCAGAATATATAAAGAACTTACAATTCAATAATAAAAAGACAAATAACCCTGTTTAAAACTGGGCAAAAGATCTGAAGAGACTTCCTTCCAAAGAAGATACACAAACGGTCAGTACTTATATAGAAGATGTTCAACCATCACTGGCCATGAGGGAAATGCAAACCAAAGCCAGGGATCCCCTTCACAGCGCCTGGGACTGCAGTGATCAGACAGACAGCAGAAACAGTGCTGGTGACGATGTGCAGAAATTGGAACTCTCGCCATTCCGGCCGCAGCCCACTGTGCTGCTGGCGGGAATGTAAAGTGGTGCAGCCTCTTAGAAAACCAGTTCGGCAGCTTCTCACAAAGGTAACCACAGAGTCACCGTATGACCCAGCCATTCCACTCTTAGGTACTTACCCAAGACAGCTGAACACACATGTCCACATAAAAACTTGTACATAGATTTTTTTCACAGTGTCATCATCATTCGTAATGGCCCCAAAGTGGAAACAATCTGGATTACCGGCACTGATAAATAGATCAACAAAATGTGGCATATCCACACAATGGAATACTATTCAGTCATGAAAAGGAATGAAGTACTGATAGATGCTACCAAATAGACGAACCTTAAGAACATTATGCTAAGAAAAAGAAGCCAATAACAAAAACATCACGTATAATACGATTTCATTTACATGAAATGTTCAGAACAGGCAAACCGTGAGACACATTTGCCTACAGATTAGCGGTTGTCTAGGGACGAGGGGAGGAGGGAGTGAGGACTATTATCCTCATTTGATTCATTCACACTGTGTGCCTCCGTCAAAACATCATGTGTACCCTATAAAGACACACAACAATTATGTACCCATAATTATTAAAAGAAAAAATTTTTTTAAGTGCTATCTGTATTTCAGAGCCTCAGAATACCAGTTTCGAAAAGAACAATCCAAGTATTTTTCTCTGGCCCTTTACTCAGCTTGCACAGTTCTAAAGGGAAATTCTTTCTATACTCTTTTTTTCTACCTCTCCAAATTAAGATAGGAAAGTAACAACAGTGAAATCTGCCAACTAGTAATAATCATCTGCAATAAGCAAACAGATTACATTTATGCAGACTCTCCAACATACCAATGATTTAATGGTCAGCTGCCATTAACTCAACAAAAAGGCATCTGTTTATACTACAAAAAGATAAATTATGCTGGTAAGTATGTTCAATACTCTAAGGCTAATAAGGATAATTAAATAAAACATGAAGGTCAAAACAATTAGTCTGTTTTGGCTGGAAGAAGGCAGAGAAGAAAACTACTAATATCAAAAACTACAAACACAATCACCTCAAATAAAACACTGACAATTTTAAGTAGTAAAGAGAAGAAAAGGAAATATCTCAAAATTACACAACACTAAATCAAATGATCTCTCTAAATAAACACAAAAACACAACTGTATCCCTACCTAGCTCAAATGTTACTTTTAGCTCCACACTTAAATTGGTTTCCCCCCAAAAGATGCAGCAGTTATATGGAAATCTTTACAATATTCAGCAAATTCTCTTAATATACCCAGTTTTCCTTTTAAAAAACTAGAGTTATGCCTTAGAAAGTAATGCCCCTGAGGAGTAGCTAATGATCAAGAGGAAATGACCCTACGAAATATTTCCAGGAAATTACTAAGTCAACATAAGAAAAAGAAGAGGAAGAAGAGAAAAGGAGTCTCTGGGCTTTCCAAATGATAAACACTCATCTTAGAGATGCCACGAAGAGTGCAGGCATCTCAGGGGTGTCACCTGAGAAGGACCAATGATTGAACTACCCCGAGAATTAACTAGTTTCCCTGAGCTGCTGCTTCATTATATTGAAAGAATTTGTCTATTTGATGGTTCAGGTAATAAAGAGCATGATGCCATCTTTCATTTTCCCACCCCAGACCCCCCCCAAAATAATACATTACGTACAAAAAAATTTTCCACTCGAAATTCATAAGTATACGGCTTTAAGGAGATAGACAGCCGTTCTTCGGAAGCTGGGGAGAATCCCACGGAGAACTGGCAATGCAGAGAAGGGGGAGGCTCCTGTGTCCACTTCAACTCCCACACAAAGAACACGGACTGCTTGCTGTAGATACGCTGCAAAGAGAGTCGCTGTCATTGTACAGACCCTACCACGAACCTCAGAGAGGAAACCAACACTGCAGTGAAACAGCACACTTCATGCACAGGGAAGGCAGGACGGAGGTGCCCCCCGAGCACGCTGCCCTGCTGCCCTGCTGCCCTGCAATGCCCAGCACCACCTGGCTCCTCCTGCCTGGCCCTGCTCACACAGAAGACTGCACAAAACTGGTATAAAGGTTTTAATCTGTTATGATTCCATAAGCTTCACAGCACAGGGGATCATAAAAAAGGTTAAAGAATATTTATTAATTTACATATGGAATATCCCATACATCTCCAAAACAGAGGACAATGTCATCAAACAATTAAAAAGTACATCTTGGCCAGGCGCGGTGGCTCACACCTGTAATCCCAGCACTTTGGGAGGCAGAGGTGGGAGGATTGCTTGAGGCCAGGAGTTTGAGACCAGCCTGGGCAACAGCGAGACCCCATCTCTATGAAAATTAAAAAAAAAAAAACTTAGCCAGGCATGGTGGTGCACACCTATCGTCCCAGCTACTCAGGAGGCCGAGGCAGGAGGATCACTAGATCCCAGGAGTTTGAGGTTGCAGTGAGCTGTGATGATGCCACTGCACTCTAGCCTGGGCAACAAAGTGAGACTCTGTCTCAAATAAATAGATAGATAGATAGACAGACAGATAGATAGATAGATAGGACGTCTTTATATACATGCCAATTATTTTATATTTAACATTAAGTTAATTTAGGAACTAGCACAACCTAATGTATGGACCAAACACCACTAAGACACATAAAGTCCACATCTATAAGTAGAGTGATAGGATCAGGTAAGATTTGAAAGTAGTCAAGTACTTGTGGGGAAAAATCCTTTGAAAATGCTAAAGATATAAATGTCCATTAAGAAAACCTTTGATCTTCTTTGACTCAGCATTTACTGTCTAAACACACACGTGAAAAACACATAAAAAGCAAGGTCAGGACTGAGCCAGGCAGCACGGCCGTGAACGTGACTCCTCACAAAGCTCCACCAACACAAGAGCTCTTCCCTCTGGCACAGGCGGCATTTAACTACAGGCGGAATGGACCGGTCTCCACTTCTTATGAGTGATGGTGTCCACGCAACCAATAGCACATTCAAACACAAGCTTGCATTTGCATAAATCTATGCATAGCGTAGGAAAAGTTTAAGATTTAATTCTAAAAATACAGGTATCAATCTACTTCCTAATCCATCCTGCAGCTCAGCCCACAATAAGCCCACGTATTCCACAAACAGGAACATGCACGTCGCAGCAAGCCCTGCGCCAGTGTGAGAACAGTCTGACCGGTATTAACACAGGAGCTCTTGCTAACTGGCAGTGAGACTGTTCTCTGTATTTAAGGACCAAGTCTCAAAACACACTGTGTCACTGTCATCCAAACACTACGGATACTACATCGTACACTGCAGTTCCCTGCTGAGAAGCGGATGCTCAGGTCTAGACAGTGTTTACCTGCTGGGACTGCGTGTTCAGTGGTACCAGCTGCAGGTCGGGGCCATCCCCGGTATCCACAAGGTTACTATCTGACAGCTGGAAGTCAAGTTCTGACAAATTCTGGACACAAACTTGAACATATTTCCTAAAGCAGAAAAACAAGAAATGTGATTTTGACATTTTAAAACTTTATTAAATACATTTTAGCTTTGTTAAGGAGACCCTCTCTAATGGGAATCAAAAAAGTGACAAGGCAAAATACAAGTAAGTTGTTGCAGGTGTTTCTACTTTTGATTTCACATGAAAACAAGCTATTTCTGTGGGAAAATGAATCCAAACTATTCTGTTTCTGGTACAGGATTATTAAATGATCATAACTAATCATCCTAAACACACGCTAAACTGCAATTACTCTCCATCACTAGACGTGATGATTGCTTGCTGACAAACTGCAGGGCTCACCTTAATTACCATTACTGGTAGATTTTTAAAAAAATAATTCCCTAATACAGCACCTCAGGTTCTTTTAGAGATTATTGATGTTTTTAACCATTAAGACCAACTGTTCTCTGGCTGTGATTTGAAGGGAAAAAAAAGCGGCTAGTGTAACATCCCATTCTGAATGTGGTTCTGACATTTTTGTTTCCAAATTATCCAACCGTCATCAACGGACGAAAGCAAAAGGGAGCGTGACAGCGAGAGGCTGGGCAAGTACCCCGAGCCTCTAGTGTCATCACCAGGGTGGGACGACTAGACGCCACAGGTCTGCTGACACAGTGAAACATGAAGCGTTCAACGCCACCTCCAAATGTTCTCGTCCAAAACTGAATCAGAGTCTAATCAAGACTCTAGCGCAGGTGTTCTCAACTGGGACAATTTGACCTGTACCAGGGGACGCTGGGCGATGTCTACAGACGTCTGTGGCTGTCACGACTGGGGGCAAGGAGTGCTCCTGGGACCTAGTGGGAGAGCCCAAGGGTGCTTCCCAACACCCGACAGTGCTCAGGACGGCCCCTCAACAGGAACCACCCAGCCCAGGACGGCAGCTGTGCTGGGGCTGAAAAACCCTGCTCTACAGGTTAACTAGCAATCGGTAAGGGACACAAGGACAGGGGAACTAGTTAAACCCATGAAGATGCAACCAGCCAAATCCAGAATGGCAGAACTTCCAGAGGACAATGGACCTGAGTGTGTCAACAAGTCAATGGCTTAAAAAACAGGGAAAGGAGCACAAAAAGAGATCTAGTAGTGAAATGGAGACTTTGTTTGGGCCCTGAATCGCACAAACCAACTGTAAAGAATCATTTTTGAGACAGCTGGAAAAATCTGTGTGTGGGCTGGATGTTACAGGACATCAGGGAATTACTGTGAATTTTTATAGATGGACAATAGCATCGTGGCTAAGAAAGTATCCTTAGTCATCTCTCAGGCCAAGCTTTGAACACGAACAGTCTCCACTTAGGAGAGGCCTGGGAAGGCAGCTGGGGCCTGCCCGCCACGCCTCCCTCACCGTGTTCCAGAGGACAGCAGGGAGTGCGTGGTCCTGAAGGGCACGCTGAAGGTCAGTGCAATGACGGTGGAGTAGATGGACCACGGGCAGTCAATGGACACCTGAGGAAGAAGCAGAGGACGCACACTCAGACCACTTGCCTGACAGACGGTGCCGCCACTGCCACCACCCAGCCATGTCTGCAGTGGCTGCCCATCCCCTAGACATGGTACTGTGGCGTCACCACTCATTGTTCAGACAGCAAAACCCTACTGAACATACGCACACACAAGCCAGAAACAGGAAGCTATGTTCACGGAAAAACAGACGCAGAACTGGCAGCATGTACACAGTTTCACCAGAAAGGTCTCCATGGCTACAGAGCACAGGTACCTTCAAAAGCAGCAAACCCACCTCCTGTTCCCACACACGTGGGGCTGTGATGCCAGACGTGTTTTAATGTGCAGGAGGCTATGACAAAGTGCCTTAGACGCATATGCCAGATGACACTAATCAATCAGTAACCACGCCAAGTGAGAACACCTAAGCACTGAACCCATCTGAGGCCGACACGTGACTGGAAAGCAGGGGACGTGGGCGCCACGTGCACAAAGCTGTCGACTCCCTCAAGGGCCGGGAGGCAGGTCTGAGCTTCACCTCGCTCCCACAGGAAACGCACGAACACGCTGGCGCAGAGCCACGCACTCAGCACTAAGTGCTCCTACCTCAGCGAGCGGCACCCTTGCTCAGGAACCTCTTTATGAGACAAGGGGAAGAGATGTTTTAATTCTTCAAGAACTGAAAATTAAAACATTGTTCTTAGGTGTGGGCCTGTCTGATAATTTTCTGCTGAGAAAAGGTGGTTTTCCTTACCCTCTTATCCCACGGCTCTGGTATACACTGCAGCCCTGGGCTGTTCAAAAGCGCCCTCAGACCTGTCACAAGCCACAGTACACCTCAGAGAAACACCATGCCAGCAACACAGTCTGTGACTAAACCACGCATCTCTCAGATAACTGTCGCTAAATACCAGCACCAATGCCTAAAATGACAGACCTCCTTCCCGCCTACGTCTGATGTGACGTTTCGGTGGACAAAAACTGAAGCACACGACACACAACTCCTCTGGCCTGCTCACGGGCACAGACGGACAGTGGCCCGGATCTAGCTCCCCTCACGCCTAGGCTGCCACTATAGCTCTTGCGGTAGACTTCCTGTCCTCTTGGTTGGGAACATTAGAGCCTGCCCGTGTGTGTCCTTGCGAGATGCACCCCTTATCTAAGAAGGGGGTGCACAGGCACAGGCACCTCTGCTGCACTGCGTTCACAGCAGGCAGGACAGGCAGACGCTGCCACTCCAGCTACTCCACAGCCCCTCCTCACTTTGTGGTCCGTGGTGACCATGCAGTGGCCAGTCTTCTGCTTGTCCTTATGCTTCCAGTGGGGTTCCAGCGTCCCCAGAAGGTCACTCTCCCCTCTGGGTGCTGGGGCTGACGGTGAAGAGAGAACTTCCAGTTCAAATTCAATCATGTGATACGCAGGCACAACGGGCAGACTGATGCTCGTGACCTTGTCGGAGGACTGAATCCGGAGCGATGCGTTGGAAGACTGTTCTACGAAAGACAGAAAAAGTCACTGCAAACACGTTCCCTCTGTTTCATTTTTCCGTTCACTTCTAGTAGGTGCTGGGCCCAGCAGTGGGCTTGCAGCCCAACTGCTCCTACTCCTCTGCACGTGGAAGGATTGCAGGGGAGGGAAAGGCAGGAAACCTAGGAACAAACCCTCAGGACAGGGCCACGGTGCGGCGGGCGGAGCCCAGACAGCTGTCACTGCTCTCCATCTGAAGACAGCACAAGGGCACTCCTCATGTGGCCCACCCACGTCCTGTGTGTGCCTGCAGATGTCCCCCTTCCCACTGCACCCCATCAGCAGATCAACACTCCCCCGAAAGGGAGCAGGGTTTTTCCCTTTCCATTCCTCGTGGCCAGGGATTGGGGGGCGATTCAAGTTTTCTGGGGCTTCTGACCGGCGTAGTGGGGCGGGGTGGACAGAGGCTGGTGGGGCATCAGCACAGAGCAGGGCCCACCAGTGATGCAGCTCCCTATGTCCTTAGCCAGGGCAGCACCGCCTGGCCACTGGGCGGTACACCACTCCCTGCCCACCCCCCTCGAGGGAAACACCCAGCCCAGGCGCCAGGCCCCAGGGTGCGTACAGAACGCTGACTCCAGACACCACCTGAGGACAGCACAGGGCACAGGGGTGTTAGGCCACGCTCACCGGTGGCAGCAATGCCAGGCTCATTCAAACACCCTCACGGTGTGTGACAAAGCCGAGGGTCCTCCTACGCCACTGCCTCACGACCAGGTGGCAGTGCCTTACCTCTTGTGTTAGAATAGATCACGGCTCTGTTCTCCGCCTGACACAGAATGAGCATGGCTTCCGCGTTGCTGAGCTGGAGGCTGTCCCCGTTTTTTATTGTATAATGGCCAGTAGTGACAGTGAACTTGACCTTCTGAGGAATGCCTGCCAAAAGGCTATCTAAAGAGAAAAAGATAGCAATTAGCATCACTACCAACGAGAAGTATTAATAGTAATTCAGGGCCTACTGCAAGGTTCAAGGGCACTCTGTTTCTTTTACTACAAAAGACTTGTTCATTTTGGATACTCCATGAATTCACTCAATTCCATTCCCTTCGCCCTAACTTTTAATCTCAGTGATGTGTCCTGCAGAATTTGGGGGGGACCTTAATGGGAACAAAAGGACTCTGAGTTGAGGGGATCTTATCCTCACCCTGGTTTAGAGAACTAGGGATTATGACAGCAACTATGTCTTTTAGGGTCACAAGATTTACTTGCCAATAAGTAAGAGAGACTCAGGGAACAAGGCTTAAGACGAGGCTGAAAGGAGACTCCAACGCACTGGTGCCCTCAGGGCTTTCTCAGGCCTTCTTAGTTTAGGGCCGCAGGCCTTTGGTTCAGAAGCAGTCCACAGTGGGGATGGCCCCCCTTAATCCCAGACAGAAATGGAGGGGCAGGAATGGGCTGAGGTTTCCGAGAATCCGAGGACTGAGAAGGGAAGAGAGTAGAGGGAGGCAGGGCAGGGAGCAAGGGCAGCGCCACAGCTGCCAGCCGAGTTCTGCTTCTGCCACAAACATCTCCAACAAAAGGACCATCTGAGAGACTGACTACTGTGTCAGCATCTTAAGGCCTTTGCTGGGGGCCATGGGAGAAGTTTGAATGCAGAAAAATAGGGAGAATGGGGAGATTAAGTAGAAAAAAATGCTTTTCTGGATTTTTTTTCCCCAAATGGAAGAAACAAACAAGTACATACATCATTCCTAACCTAAACAACTGAGACATTCACTCATTAGTATCTAATTGCCACGTGGTCTTCAATCATGCACTGATTCCTCCTAACCTCAGAACTCATCAGGAAGGACAGCAGCTGTGAATTTCCCAAATGCCACACATAAGGGTCAAGTCTAATGGACACTCTCATGGAAACACTGCTGATCTGAGAAGAATAACTAAACCTAGTATTTAGACTTTGAAAGGGACCTCTAAGCAGGAAATTATATGTATTTATTAAACTCTCTGCAGCAGACATTAGCTGATACCTGGCTAATGTGATAATGTAAAATATGAATTCGGTCCTCAACTCCATTTCCTGGCATATTAACTCCTAAAATCCTTAGAATCTCTACAGTCCTATCTTTTTGTATGCTAATGAGCTGACTGGTTGCTTCAGGATGGGCGCTGGTCAGAGGAAAGACCAAGGCAGGACGAAAGGGTTAAGGCATTCAGCCCACCCTGAAATCTCCAGGGAAGGCGAGAGGGGCTGGATCACCAGGACCAGTGGTTTAATCAATCATGCCTACGTAATGAAGTCTCATAAAAGGCCCAAGAGGACGGTATGTGGAAAGTTTCCAGCTAGCTGAGCACGTGGGGATGGAGGTTTCTGGAGGGTCGCTTGCCCAGGGAGGGCATGGAGGCTCCGATCCCTTCCCCCACACGGCGCCCTATGCATCTCTTCATCTGTGTCCTTTATAATATAACATAGCATAACATAATACACCAGTAAACGTGCTTCCCTGTGTTCTGTGAGCCACTGTAGCAAATTAATCAAACTCAAGGAGGGGGTTGTGGGAACCCCAATTTCTAGCTCGTCAGAAGCACAGGCAAAACAACCTGGGGCTTGCCATTGGCACTAGGGGGAGCGGCGGTCTGTGGGCCTGAGCCCCCGGCCTGTGGGAGCCGACACTGTCTCCAAGTAGACTGTGTCGGAACTGACTGGAGGACAGCCAGCGGGTGTCCACTGCAGAGCTGATCACTTGCTTGCTGGTGGGAGAAATCCCCACACATCTGATCACAGATGTCTTCTGTGTTGATTGTTGTGTTGTGTGAAAGAATAGAAAAAATACTTCTGAGTTTCTTTTTTCTACTCTCACATCTAATTTCTCTATTTTTCTTATTTTCAGAAATACCGTATTTATTAAACATGAAAGCAACTACAGTAAAGCAAGTATTCAGAGGAACAAATGAGGCTTAGTCAGTTAGTTCCCAGGCAAAATTTCCATTAAGTTACCCAAAATGGCTCTTACAGGCAGACACAACTAAAAACCACTAGAACATTTTAGAAAGTCCGCTAAGACCACCGCCACCGTGGCCAGGGACTGCACTCACCGGCCAGAGGCTCCACATGCAGCTGGGGCTCCTGAGAGTACACGTCGTACTGCACGACCGGGTAGATGTGAGGAAGGACAAAGCACACGGGGCCCACGGAGGCACACAGCTGCCTGAGCGTGTACGTCCCCGGCTCCCTGGCCTAGGGTCAGAATCAGTCATTTGAAAAGATGTCACACAATTAGGAGCCTCCTAAGGCAGAGCTGTGCGATGATCTCCCTGAAACACAGAAGGACTGTGTTTCTCCCCTCCTACACCTCCTGCTCTTGTGCCTGCACTGGGCTGCTCAGAAAGGCCCTCGGAATCTCTCAATCTATGATTCTCTGAGTAACTGACGCTTAAATTTGACTTTACACTTCCAACAAGGTATTTTTAATTTAATGAACTTTCTCTTTGAAGGATATTTAGTGGAGACGTTCCGCATGAGATTTAAGACCTGCTCTAAGAGTAGACCAAAAACACATGTGGCAAACAGCTGTATTTTCCACAGGCCAAATCCTCTTGAACTAGCGGGACGTACATGCTATGCTGCACCAGAGAAAAATTTATGTCAGAGTGAGTCAGAAGCAATGGTTTTGACATCCAGGCAGGCACAAAAGGAAAACAAGGTTTAATATCAAAGTGTACCACCTTCTTTGAAATCTCACTTTAACAAAAGAGGGTGTATTTTAATACACAGGGGGAAAAGCTAACTAAATCCAAAAATCCAAAGAGTTAAAAAGCTAATTGAATCTAAAAACAAGTATCTATCTTAAGAACTCTGCTCAAAATTTATCAACTGCCATAAAATTGTATAAATACAACATAAAATGTCAGGATATTTTGCTTTAAGGATAATGACAAAAACAAGGTTGACAGAACAGAGGACTCTGACTCAATTCTCACCGCACTTCAGATCGGTCCTTGTGAGCTCGATGGCCCTTCTTTGTCAACTAGGAAGTCAACTTCCCAATCTGGACACATACCTGAGTCCTGAATGTTATCTTGTTGGGCCCTGGCTCCAGAGTCACGTTGCTACACCTTAGCATGTGGGCCCCCTCCTCCAGGGCCACCCCTGAGGGTGTCTCTAGAGAAGAGCTGCTCTCCTGCCTTCTCAGAAGCATGTGAACGTTTCTGCAAATAATCCCTGTCGTGTTCAAGGAATTATCAGAAGGGCTTCTCTCAAACATCTCATACAGCTCCAGTGCAGGTAAGCTGTTCTGGGATGCAGGAAAAGATGAGGTTTCAGTTGGGAAGTTAATAATCCCATTGGATGTCTTGTGCTTGGTAAGCCACTCAGCTGTCTTCCGGTAACTGTTCTTCTCGATGTTGAAGTGGACGTTGACAGCAATCTGCTCCACGGGAACAGGGACAGGCATCTGACTGCACACAGTTATCTCAACAGACAAAGTGCCACCCACGTGGACCACGGCATTGGAAGGGTCAAAATGGAGATCTCTCAGTTGTGCAAAGGAATGCATGGGTAGCACGATTTTGTGACCTGTAAATACATATTAGCAGACCTTACTCACATCTGACCGACTGCGATGGAGCCCGCAGGCCTTGAACAAGGTCAGGTCACCTGGCACACACACACAACAAGGAAGCAAGGAGCAGTGAAGTGTAAAAGAGACATTCCTAACCTCCCGCCATCTCCACTGCCCCCCGCCCCCCCAAAAAGCTATTTGGTCAGAAGCAAAATCTAAACAAATACCTAGGTAACTTCTAGAAATCATAAAATCTACAGAAATTAAGGTTCCCAAGTCTGCTCTGACAAACCTAAAAGAAATACAGGTCAACTAACTCTTTATCTAACTAAAATTTATAAATAGTCCAATTTCTAGAATTGTTTTCAAGGGATTCCAGGACTTTCCCACCTATTGAAAGAAATTTTCAAGTAAAGAAGCCCAAGCACCCACTGTGCATGTGAAAATGAACGCCAGGTGTCCGCCAGCCTGTGGAGTCAGCCAGTGGAGCACGGACCCTGCTGTGCCCACCAGCGCCACGGCCTGCTCTGCCGTCACCGTGGCGGGGGCTGGAGGGGGACGGCTCTCACCCTGCCCCCTCCCTCTCTCACCTTCTTTCTATAAGCACCTTGGTTTGACTAGAAAATTCACAAGGCTGCGGAACTGACCAGTTACGTACTTACTAAACATCCATCGACTAAAGCACTTGCTGAGACTGACACCGTAAGGACATGAGAACACTGAACAATTATGGACTATTTTATTCATATAGAGACACTGACGGATGCTGGCAGGAAAATCTTCACTCAAGCAGTCTCACCCATGGCCATGGTCCCTCCACCCATCAGTGTAGGCATGATGAAGTCATGACTCTCCTCAACCCCCCAGCCAGGTGGCTCTGCACACCCCAGCAGTCATGACCATATAAATCTGAAGCCAATTTTGGAAAAACTGGCTTTCAAGTAGTAACTGCGATGGACTAAACTGTGTTCCTCCAATGTTCATACAGTGAAGCCCTGACCCCCAATGTGACGTTATTTGGAAATGGGGACATTGGGAGGTGATTAGGGTTAGAGGAGGTCATGAGGGTGGGGCCCTTGTGGTGCACCTTATAAGGACCACTAGCGGGTCCTTATAAGAAAAGACATCAGAGAGCTTGCTCTCTTCCCTCCCACCATGTGAGGACACTGTGACAAGCCAGGAAGAGGGCCCTCACCGTGCCAGCACCCTGATCTCAGATTTCCAGCCTCCAGAACTGTGAACAGTAGATGCTCGGTGATTAAGCCACCCAGTCTACGGTAACTCGTTATGTCAGCCGAAGTAGAGCAACATCATAACTACTTTAAATGAGTACTCTGCTTGGTAAAATAAACATGAAGAGCTAAACTTCACAATAAATTTAACCTTACTTACCACACAGCATCCTCTCTAAAGTATACTTTCCAAAACATTCAACCTGAATCTAAGCCTTTCCGATCTAACCTCCACTGAGATGTCCTGGTGAGGAGACACTGAGGATTCCGGAATGCGGGCCAGTCTACGAGACAACTGGCCGACACGCTAGGCAACACAAAGAAATGAAGTCCTGACACGTGCTACAGCAGGGAGGAGCCTGGAAACACCACGGTAAGTCGCAGGTGCCAGTCACAACACAAAGACCACATACCATATGATTTGTGAAAGTTGTCAGAATAAAAAAAAAAAAAAAAAACTCTGACAAACAGAACCAGAAAAGGCCATGAAGGGAAGGTTCTCACGCATATACGCCTGGTAACAAAAACTATCACAAAAGATTCTGCAAAAACTACAACCTTGTGCAAAGGCCACTGCAACTTCACACACAAAAAATACTTCTTCAGAGACACCGACCCAGAAACTCCCTGTCCAGCCCTGACCGGTGGCACCCTTGTTGATCCTTGTAGCCAAGGATAATTACTTCAAAACAATTATGGGATCCTCATTTTTCCTTTAGAAACTTTTGTCTTCCTTTAGCTCCCTGAATGTGCACACAATTTACCATGGCGAGTGTATCCCCACTGCAATGCCCTGCTCCCCAATAAACAGCATTTTCTTCAGAGAGCCTCTCCATTTGTTATTAGGTTGACAGAGTCTTCAGGTTGAGTATCCCTTATCCAAAAAGCTTGGGACCAGAAGTGTTTCAAATTTGGGGGCTTTTGGATTTTGGAACATGTGCATTATATTTACCAGTTGAGCATCTCTAATCCAAAAATCTGAAAGGCTCCAACGAGCTTTTTCTTTGAGTTTGTCAGTACTCAAAAAATTTTGGATTTCCGAGCATTTCAGATTTTCAAATTAGGGATATCTAACCTGTATTTATGTGAAACATCCATAATAGGTATGTCTAGTGACAGAAACAGATCGGTGGTTGCCAGGGGCTGAGCGTAGGTGGGGCATGAGCATGGGGTTTCTTTGGGGGGTGTAAGTATGTCCTGGCCAGAGCAATTAGGCAAGAGAAAGAAATAAAGGACATCCAAATTGGAAAGGAAGAAATCAAATCAGCCTCATTCACGGATAACATGATCTTATACCTAGAAAAACTTAAAAGACTCCACCAAAAAACTGTTAGAACTGAAAAAGGAATTCACTGAAGTTGCAGCACACAAAATCAATATAGAAAAATCAGTAGCATTTATATGAACTAACAGTGAACAATCTGAAAAAGAAATCAAGAAAGCAATCCCATTTTACAATAGCTACAAAAAATACAAAATACATAGGAATGAATCTAACCAAAGAAGTGAAAGATCTATACAATGAAAACCATAAAATTCTGATGAAAGAAACTGAAGAGGACACAAAAAAATAAAAAAATAAGAAGATATTCCATGCTCATGGATTGGAACAATTAATATTGTTAAAATGACAAACTACCCAAAATAATTTATGGATTCAATGCAATACTTATCAAAATACCAATGGCACTCTTCACAGAAATAGGAAAAAAAAAAAAAAAAAAAAAAACCCAAAAACCCTCCTAAAATTTACATGGAACCTTGCACAAAAAACCCTGAATAGCCAAAGCCATCCTGAGCAAAAAGAACAAAGCTGGAGGCATCACACTACCTGACTTCAAAATTTACTACAAAGCTACAGCAACCAAAACAGTATAGTACTGGCATAAAAACAGACACATAGACCAATGTAACAATAAAAAGCCCCAAAATAAATCCACATATTTACAGTCAACTGATTTTCAATAAAGGTGCCAAGAACATACATTGGGGAAAGGACAGTGTCTTCAATAAATGGTGTTGGAAAAACTGGATATCCACATGCAGAAGAATGAAACTAGATGCCCACCTCTCACCATATATAAAAATCAAATCAAAATGGATTAAAGACTTAAATCTAAGACCTGAAACTATGAAACTACTAGAACAAAACACTAGGGAAACACTCCAGGACATTGATCTGGGCAAAGATTTTTTGTGTAAGACCTCAAAACCACAGGCAACAAAGCAAAAATAGACAATTGGGATCACAACGAGCTGAAAAGCTTCTGCACAGCAAAGGAAGCAAATCAACAAAAGGAAGAGACAACCCACAAAGCGGAAGAAAACATTTACAAACTATCCATCTGACAAGGGATTAATAACCAAAATATATAAAGAGCTCAAGTAAGCCAATAGAAAAAAAATCCAATTAAAAATGGGCAAAGGATTTGAATAGACATTTCTTAAAAGAAGACATACAAATGGCCAACAGGTATATGAAAAAATGCTCAACATTATTAGTCATCAGAGAAATGTAAATCAAAACTACAGTAAGATATCATCTCATCCCAGTTAAAATGGCTTGTATCAAAAAAGCAATAGCAGATGTTGGTGAGGATGTGGAGAAAGGGGAATCCTCACACACTTTTGGTGGGAATGTAAATCAGTACAGCCACTATGGACAACAGTGTGGAGCTTCCTCGAAAACCAAAAATAGAACAACCATATCATCCAGTAATCCACTACTGGGTATATATCCAAATGAAAGGAAATCTACATATCAGAGAGGTATCTGCACTCTCGTGTTTATTGCAGCACTATCCAAAATAGCCAAAATATGGAATCCACCTAAGTGCCCATCAATGGATGAATGGATAAAGAAAATGTGGTATATATACACAATGGAATCCTATCCAGCCATTAAAAAGAATGAAATTCTGTCATTTATAGCAATATGGATGGAACTGGAAGGCATTAAGTTAAGTAAAATAAGCCAAGTATATAAAGATAAATATCCCATGTTCTCATTCCCATGTGGGAGCTAAAAAGATGGACCTCGTGAAGACAGAGAGTGGAATGGTGGTTACCAGAGCCTGGGCAGGGGAGAGGGGAGGAAAAGAAGAAGGGGCAAGGAATATAAATGCATTTATTACCACTGAATTATACACCTAAAAATAGTAAAGACAGCAAATTAGGTATGTAATTTTAACTCAATAAAAATAAATATGTTCTAAAATTGTGGTGATTATTGCACATCTGTGAATACACTAAAAGCCACTGAATTGCACACTTCAAATGAGTGAATTACATGGTATTTGAATTCTATCTCAATAAAGCTGTTTATTTACAATAAAAGTCACTGTCTTTAAAAAATGAAGAAAAAGAGATGGGAAGAACTGTTTTAAACTAACAGAGAGAATTGAGATACAACCACCACGTGTAATGTGTGATCCCTGGTTGGACTCTATTCACCTGCAATCCTAGCACTCTGGGAGGCTGAAGTGGGAGGATTGTTTGAGCTCAGGAGTTGGAGAACAGCATCAGCAGGACTAAGATCCTGTCTCTACCAAAAACAGAAAAATTAGCTGGCATGGTGGTGTGCGCCTGTAGTCCCAGCTACTCAGGAGGCTGAGACGGGAGGATCGCTTGAGCCCAGGAGTTTGAGGCTGCAGGGAGCTTATGATGATGCCACTGCACTCTACCCAGGGCAACAGACAGAGAAAAAAATTTTTTTTTGCTGAGACAATTAGGGAAATGTGAATATGGACTACTTAGCAGATGATATTAGACCGTTGTTGGTGTGGTTAGGGGACTGTCCTTATTTTTAGAATATCCATGATAAATTCCTTCAGGATGAAGTATTATAATGTAGTCTAGAGTTTCTTTAAAGTTTAGCAAAAAGAAAAAAAGTAAAAAGAAAGACATGTAGATACATGTTTGCTACACATCAAAATGTTAACAACTGTTTACTCTGGGTGGTCGGTGTATCTTGTATTCTTTTTACTTTTCTGTAATATTGGAAAATTTTCGTAATAAAATTTTAAACACTAGTCTTACCTGGGCTGTCTGATGGTTGGCTGGCAAAGGTCAGAATCTCCTGGCAGAAGTATTTCCGTTCCTCTTCAGTTAAGTGACAATCGCTGGCTAAAAGGCTACTGGTCTGCAGGTAGCTGAGGCAGAGTCAAGGGTCCTAGAGAGAGGCCCTCACACTGACGGATGTCGCTCAAACTGGCCTCAAGAGTCCCCCACAGCCTTTGAAGAGGAGCCCAAGGGGTGTCTTTTTTTTTTTTTCTTTCAAGTTATGAAATACTCAAGATTCGATTTTAAAAAAAATTGACCAGGCATTTAATTCATATTCTACACAATACATATGTACAAGGTAGGACTTTTCTCTCCTTAATATTAGGTGTTTATTAAACACTCAATTGTGGGCAATGCTGTTGTATAAATAGAAAACAATTTCCCTATTTCATGAAAATATTAAACTTGAAGGATACTTTTCAATTTGTCCGAGATGCTTCTGACATTCGGCCAGTTGCTTCCTCGTGTGTGTGATGGGCAGTGCCCAGCCCTCAGACAGGTAATTTTTCAATGCTCCTTGAAGATAGATTTCTGCCTTTTGTGGAGACTTTTTCCTCCTTGCAAAAGTCAACAAACAGAAGCTTTCATTACGCTTGTGACAATGAATCAACTGAGCGACCACCTTTACGTCTTGCCCTCCTTCCTCCAAACCCACGCCAGGCAGACGCGCCACCTCCAGACGGCCCTTCCCTTGCATGAGAAACAGCACAAACTCAGGACCATGTAATTGGACTCCCACGTGAAGATCTGAGAAATGGGCTCATGATAATACAATACACTGTCTGTCTAGCTAACACACTGGTCAAAGAACTTCCATAGCTAAATCTCAAGGTAAAGAGAGACCATCGTTCACTGTTTCCAGCTGGCAGACAGGAAGGCCAAGGCTCAAAGAAGGCGAAGGGCTCTCCACAAGTGCACAGCTAGTCAGTAATGAAGCCAGGAAGTCTAGGTGCAGAGCCACACAGAGCAGTCACACGGCCCAACCAGGAAGGGGACGAGGGTCAACTCTGAAACTCAGGCAAAGAGCAAGGTGCAGGTTTGCAGGGTTTGCAGACAACTACGAAGAATTAAACAGCAACACTTATCACCCGAGAGAAAAATCTTCCCAGTCCCAATTTAAATCTCACAAATGTTCAGAATAAAATGAAGTTTAAAGTACAAATTACTAACAGCGTGCCTAAGCCTCAGGGCAACACGGACCCTCCCCTCCCCCAGAGGGCCAGAACTGCTGAACTGGGGGATAAAGGCCAGCGCTAAACCAGCACTCACTTTTCCAGGCATCCTTGGAAGACATTCCTATTCTCACTGCTCCACTCTTGAAGCCATGAGAGGTCTCAATTTCTCAAATTAAAGAAATTTTAAAACTATCAAATTATATTGGTTTTCTAGACTTTATGATCCTCCCTCCGACCCCTGTGTTTTATAGGGGTCGGAACCTTCGATACTTGTTCAGTTATCAAATCGAACCAAGATTCTTCCATTCTAGAGCTGGAAGGGACACTACAGACCATTCATCCAGCCCTTTGATGTCTGCATATGAGGAGATGGAGGCCGACTGTCACCCAGCCAGCCTGTGGCCAAGCTGGGACCAGGACCGGAGTGTCCAGTTAGCAGGCCAGCACCCCCACTGTGACTCACTGCCGCAGAATGTGCTAGTGTTCCAAGTGAGCGCAACTCACAGTATCTGAAGATACGGCTTCTTTGCTCCATTAACTAATAACTTACTCCTTAGATACACCAGATGGAGATTCAACAGAGCCAAATTCTAGCCCTGACTCTGCCATTAATTAGTTGTGTAACTGGCCAGCTGCTCCAACTATATCTGGAAAACTAGGAAGTTCACTTAGATGATCTATGAATCCCTTTCCAGCCAATTCACATCAGTTCAAATAAATTATTTCTTGCTTCATCTAATGAAATTACTCTACTTAACACAGATTTCAAGACCTCACTTCAAACACATTTTTTTTTTTTTTGAGAAAATGTAAAGCAAACATCTTTTCCCTTATACCTCTTTTCAGTGCTTTGAAACAGCAACTGCTAGCCAGGATTTCTTCTCCTCGACAGGCTGATTTTATCAAACACACTAGAAATATGCCAAATTTTGAGTCTTTTCTCTGGAATCAAACTCTAAAGCTGGAGCTGGAATGTAATCCTCACACCATCTGTACACACCTTCGTTCAGTCTCTCCCAGATCACTCCTCCCTCACATTCTAACTCATGCAGTTACTTTACAACACCGACCTTGAGGTCTTTGATCCTTTTAAAAAATGTTTGATAAAACTAGAGAAATGCTATACAACAAATATTTAAGAATCTATATCCAAACTTACTTAGCAGTCAGATGTAGATTCTTTAATATTTCTTCATATTATTTAATTAAAGTTAAATATAATATTTTTTATATAATTAAATAAATGTAATTAAATAAAAGAACCTCAAATACCAATAACATTTGTTAGGAGTAACAAGCAGAAAACCTCTCCATTTGGTTTTCAGAGAAATCAAAAAACAAAATGATAAGGATTGGTTAAGAGATTTTACATTTTCAATTAACAAATTAATGTACGCTTTATATTAAACTCCATACATAATAAATCTTCTCTTGCTATTCATGTGAAATGTTTAAAATTCAAAGAAAAGTTCAAGATCAATTACATGTAAAACTCCGCCAGGTCTTTTCCAACAAACTTAGCAGATCGAATCCTCCCAATGCTTGTGTACATTTCAATGGTAGCGTGGGACAGCTCCTATGGAAAAGTAAAACAAATATAATCATATACTGGAACTTTTTTTCTTTCTTTTCTTTTTTTTTTTTTGAGACAGGGTTTTACTCTGTCTCCCCGGCTAGAGTGCAGTAGTGTCATAGCTCACTGCAATGTCAAACTCCTGGGCTCAAGCGATCCTCCTATCTCAGCCTCCTGAGTAGCTGGGACTGCAGGTATGCACAATCATGCCTGGCTAATTTTTTCTATATACTTTTAGTTGTCCAGCTAATTTCTTTCTATTTTTTAGTAGAGACGGGGTCTTGCTCTGGTCTTGAACTTCTGACCTCAAGCAATCCTCCCGCCTCAGCCTCCCAGAGTGCTAGGATTAGAACCATGAGCCACCATGCCTGGCCCATGGACTTGAATTTTTAATGACAAACAAATACTACATTTATTTACCCAAAGCTGAAGCAAAAGACAGTTATTAATGTATTACTACTTTTTACTTTGCATCTATTTTTGTGTTGAGTTTTTCTATAATATGTAATCAAAGTCAGTAACTTATATATAAATTATGAAGCATAATAAAAGAAATACCCACAAATTCATCCAAAATACAGTATTTAACTTTTCAAAGTACTTCCCATATGTAGGTAACAGTTTTGATACTTTTCTCCCCTGCCTGTGTAACAGGGACCAACCATTAGAGGCTACTCTCTAATGCTCTGCAGTTCACTGTGGCCCAGGAACACAGGTGAGCCACTGAACTTCTACCCATGCTGCTTTCTGATGTCTAATTTAAATCTTTCAAAATCAAGCTCTGCCCATGTCCATATTACTCCTTTTGATAAAGAAAAGGATTCATTACCCTCTCTTACAATTTCTATTCTACTGAATGAGCAAACCCAATTTGAACATAAATTGTAAGTATTCAAAGAGGCTTTCATGCCTAATTATTAGTGCCATGGGTACTAATAAACATTTGATGAACAATTATTATTCCCTGTTTTGTTCACCACTCCCTAAGGCACCAAAGAAAACATAAAGGCCAACAAGATGGAGGTCCCAAATACCAGCTCCTTCTCAATCCAAAAGGCTATGTAGCAGGACAAAGTCTTCCAGAAACTGGTCTGCTCCGTGGACAGACAGGTACAACTGCAATACTTACTAAGTAGTGTTTTTCAAAAGCTTCCACTGACGATAAAGCTTCTTTGAGTTTCTTATATGGACTCTGAGCTGTGTTGGCTTAAACAAAAAGAAATGAGAATCCTTCTTCATCTTCATTACATACGGTCATACGAATTTACATTCACCTTACAACACAGCAAGTGGATGACCTCATCTGACTCTTGTGGAAATTACAAACATAGCCATGCCAACCGAAACTATATCACTATGTATATTCCTTTCCAATTAATATATTCCTAAAGTAGTCTTAACTCTTCAGATATACTTCTCTGATAATTAAGACTAGAATTTTTAGAAATAAGCATTACAAATACTCCAATGAATTAAATTACTTCCAAAATGATCTGAAATGGTCTCAAGTTCAAACAATGTAATATAAATATTATACTTTTTCCCTTAAAAATTTATTCAATTTAGTAAGAGTACTTTCAGTTCATGAGGTATTCTTTACTATACTTTATCAACAGTTTTGCTATAATACTCTTATCATATTTTTGTACCTAAAACAATTAGTAATGGTCCTTTCAAAGTGCTTTACCACCCAGGAGTAATTTATTTGTTAAAGATTTGTCAGGCCACATTGCTAGAAAAAGAGGTCATCCGTAATTGAGATGGAGATTGGCACATTTAAATTTCACATGGGCTGTAAAAACGTCATCATCAGCTCATTTAAGCTTAGGAGAAACTCACATACATCTTTGAAAATCCTTCCAATTTCGTAAACTATTTCTAACATTTCTTTACGCTACTGAAAGGTAAAATGTCCTATGTATTGATCCAGTCAGCTAGTAATGGAAATAACCTCCCAAATGGCGAGTACTTAGAACCTGAGTTAAATGCACCAGGTCACAAAGGCTATCTTCCTTCCTTTCTACCGTACCACTCACAGAGGTACACAGAAACGGTACCTGTTTCAGGGCGCTCAGCTCCCAAACCTGCCAAAAGATCAACTGTCCTGTTGAGATCTTCTGAGTCAGGTCCTTTTTCTGACACAAGTCCACACAGATAGCCCAAGGACTTTAGCTGTTAAGATAATCCACAATTTCAATTAATTTACCATAAGAGTCAGCAGAGAATTCAATAATTTAAATGTAAAAATTCAATAAATGTATTTCTTCTAAATTTAGCTTTCCTAGCCAAATGATTCATATCTGGACAAAACAACACAACTTATTGGGATCATTTCAAACCCGCACATCCTGTACGACAGCTCTGAGGGCAGTAACCCTCTGCTTCCACCACTCACGTCCCCACGTTCCCCCGAGCTTCCGCGGTCCACTGCGCCACCCGCACCTCCACGAGCTCCAGCAGCCCGCCCTGCTGCACACAGCGCTGTCACTGCCAGCGGGACCAAAGCCGAGTTTCTACAGTGTTCCACACTTCACCCTTCCTTGTGCCTCCAACTCCTGGCGCAGGGCCGCTTTCACGGTGTGAGCACAGCAAGTGGGCTGCCAACGTGCTGAACAGGCTGACATGCAGCAGCAACTGAAACTTCTGCGGCTGCATCCAGACCCAGCCTAAGGTCACCAGCGCGGCCGCACTGTGATCTAAGTGAGCAACGCTTCTCCTGACAGCTGATCCCCCCATCGCCCAGGCAGGCCCGCAGAGAGGCACGAGCACTCCGCGCGGGGGCGGTACCTTTTCTGTGGCGTAGCTCCACAGCCCCACGGTGTGGGCGATGTTTGAGTCTAGCTGCGCCCGGTCGCAGCAGCCTTCGATCCTCTGCAACACCTCCAGGCAGCTCAGAAACACCCAGCAGTCCAGAGCACCAGGCGGGACGGAGACCTGAGGGGCACAGGAGCGGGCTGTGAGAGCGCACGGCGAAAAGCACAAACCAGCGCTCTCGCCAGAACCTTCCACACTCTCGGCCCCCGCGTGCAGCTACCCACTCTACTGTGCTGTCACCTCACAAGCTACAGAAAACAGAGAGGGCAGAGGACAATGGTTCCCTGAGTTCACATGGGGAGAGAAAAGGAGTGTCTACACCCAAACGTTAGCGGGTTTTATGTGTTTGATGGTAACCAGCAACTGAGCAGGATATAACCTTCAATCATGTATTGTAAAAACCTTACTGACAAAAAGAAGGCTATAAAAGATCAAATACTGTCACTTACTCTGAGAGCGAGAACTGGTTACACCTCAGTCTGAAGGGGAGATAGGGAGGGACAAACTAAGACCTCAGATGACTGCTTGGTCACATTAAAGAAATATCGTGGCTGGGCACAGTGGCTCACGCCTGTAATCCTAACAGTTTGAGAGGCTGCCGTGGGAGGATTACTTGAGGCCAGGAATTTGAGACCAGCCTGGGCAACATAGTGAGACCCTGTCTCTGCCAAAAATGTTTTTAGAAATTAGCTATTCGGGAGGCTGAGGCAGGAGGATCACTTGTGCCCAGGAGTTCAAGGTTGCAGTGAGCTATAACGACGCCAAGGCACTCCAGCCTGGGCAACAGAGCAAAACCCTGTCTCTAAAAAAAAAATAAATAAATAAAGACAAAAGAAACATCATGTTCATCAGCAGAAACTAAATACTGAGTAGATATTATATGATATGCAGGAATGAGTTAATATTTTTAGATGTGATAAAGACAGTATGATAATATTTATTAAAAAAGAGCTCCTATTGCTTAGATACACACAGAAATATTTACAGATAAAAGGTGATGTTCGGGATTTGTGTGAAAAATAATCCAGGGGGAGCAGACAGGGGTGTAGGCGACACAGAGACGTGCAACCGTTGTCTGCTGACAGACCCCTACGAATTCGTATTATCCTCTCCACTTTGCATGTATTTCAGCTGTTAGATTTAAAAAGAAATGTTTTATTATTAGAAATGCAAAAGCACCTAATATACATAATCAATTCTACACCTAATGTATATAATGGATTCTAAGATGCCTGTTTCCCCCACATGTTAGCGTGTGTGAAATAGGAGTGTCTCTCAGCCAGTGGCATCTCACACTTACAGAAACTGGAAATGCTGACTTTTTCTTGGTGGCGCTGATTTCACGACGTATCTCTGTTTGGGTGAAACATGTTACTTGGCACTACTCAAAATGGGAATGGAGGAGGGGACCCCGCACCAGCCCACAGGCGAGGAGCTGCATGTGCCCCCGACACTGACTCAGGGAAGGCGTCTTCCAGACGCCCTGAGCACAAGTAACAGGAAAGGGTCTGGAATCAATCAGCAAGGACCAAAGAGTGCCATTCAGTGTTCCTACAAAAGCTAAGTAGCACAATTTTTTAAAAAATGAGATAAACTACTTAAAATCCTTTGAAAAAAATCAGCATAAAAAAAGCTGCATGATCAGAAGCTACTGTTATAAAGTCACCCAAACAGACCACACCAAAGGGAGCACAGAAGACTTGTCAGCTGGATGCAGCTTTGAGACCCTGGGCAGTGCCCTTACCAATCCAACCAGAGCGCGCCGAGTGGCGACTTCACCGTGCATGGTCCGAGATGCCAGGTGACCTGGGTACTTCTCACCTCCCAAGACACTACCACCACAGGTACTAACTCTGTGAAGCTTCCTGTAAACGTGCCACCTCCCCTGGGCACACACTGGTGACAAAAAGACCGCATGGGACATTATGAGACACTCATACAAAGGAGGATGACACACAGTGCTCTAGGGTAAGATGAACGCACAGAGAGGGAAGGAAAAGCACTCGAGTCAAGGCAGAGGAGCCAGCAGAGGGTGCCAGAGCAAAAGTGGCCGGGCACATGGGGGCGGTTCCACAAACAGAGCACCTGTGCCTCAGTGGCTGGGCCGCTCTCCAAAACCAAGTAAGGGAAACGTGACAACAGCAAAGGATGAGAGCAAGGTGACAGACGCCACAGACTCACACTCAGAAAGAGCCCAGAAAGATACACACCGAACTGTGAACAGCAATATTAGTTGACATGTGGCAAAACTACAGAACAGATGTTTTCTTGGTATATTTACTTTCTGCAAAGACCAAGCACCACTTTGGTAGGTGTGAGCCACAGTATTTAAAAAGTAGCAGCGTCAGGCAGCAGCAGCTCTGCAGAGGGTCAGAACAACAAAATCCAATGGCAGCCACTGGCCGCCGCGCAAGTTTCCGCCTCAACTTCCAACCCGGAGGAGGAGGGAGAGAGCAGGCAGGTCCTTCACGCTGACACAAACACACAACCACAGACAAATGCAGGGTTTTCTTCCAATAACTGAAGCCCGAAGGCTCCCAGCCAGTCCCACCAGGTGACCTCCAGCCACCGCTCCCTCTGGGGACTCAGCACTCGAGGTGCCACGTGCCCTGGGACTGCTCTGGCTTCTACCACAAGCTCTTCTCAGTAGCTGATCAGTGGTTCTAGTGCCTGTTTTCAGACAGCACCGCAGCTTTCCACATTTCCCATCACACGTCATTTTAAGATTTTATTGAAGAAAACACATGCATATTAATCTGGCATGCGTAAAGTGTGTAGTGTCACCTCAAGGTGACGTCACTTCCCACCGTGTGTGCCCCCTCAGCTCCCAAACAACCCCCAACCCAGCACCCCAAAGGGGGCCAGGCCTCCTGTTCCCTCTGCCCATTTTAAAGGCCTGACAGAGGAGGCTCCGTGGCGGCCAGCCCTTCAGCAGCAGGGCATCTGAGACTTTCGGAAATTTATTTAAATGAAACAAATTTATTTAAAATATAATGGCAGTGGTAGTTTTTTCATTACCTTAAAAAAATAAGTAACAAAACACACACAGCGAGGTACATAAGGGGCACAAATTCTGAATTTAGAGGTCAATAAATTTTTTCATCCGTAACTACCACCCAATCAAGAAATAAAATCTCTCCATCATCCTAGAAGGTTCTCTGTGCCCCTCTTCCCAGTCAAGAGCCACCCCAAACGGGAACCCCCTTCTCACTTCCGTAACCACCAATCACTTCTGCCGGATTTCGGAACTTCACAGAAACGGAATCCCACAGCACGCGTCCTCTTTTATACATATGGCGTCTTTCGTTCAATCTAGTGCTTTTCAGATTCAGCCTTGCCGAGTCAGCAGCTGGTTCTCTCTCACTGCCGTGTGGCACGGCCTTCTCGGAATCGGCCACAGCTCATAGCCCATTCCCCTGCCACGTGTCAGGGTTGTTCCCAGCATTTGGCTACTGTGGATACAGCCATTTGCCACCCCAACTGCAAGTGGGGAGCCCTTCCAGAACTCAGAAGCCCTCCCCAGCCCCTTGTGCGGCAGCCTCCACGGGAGGACACAGGCAGCCTCGGAGCTCCTCTTCCACAGGACTCCCTGCGGCTGGGACGCGAGAGCTCAGGTGAAGGGGGAGAGGTGGCACTGTGCAGTACAGGGCCACTCTGGTATAGTGGGCTCTGGCCCCAAAGGAGCCCACTCCCTCCTCTGACAGCTGCTGGGCCACAGCCAGGACAGTCCCAAGAGCTGCCACCCTGAGGGGCCCAGAGCAGGGCCTCACCACCAGGTATGCGCACGTGCAATCCACTACCCAAGGGTGATTTTACCATAAGCCACGGTGCCTAGTGACATGGCTGCACCCCCTTGCTCTGTTCTCAGGGAAACAAAGCTGGGAAATTGGCCGAAGTCGGACTGTCTCACAGTCATCCTTTGGTTGGACTCACCTTTCTTGGGCACATACCTACAGGTGGAACTGCTGGGTCACAGGGCAGGTGTGTTTACGCTTTAGGAGACACTACCAAAGAGTTTCAAAGTGGTCGCATGAAGTCACACATTTTCATCATCACTTGGAACCGTCTGTCTTTTTTATAATAAAATCTTATTTTATCCATTATGGTGGAGCTTGAGAATTAAAAAAAAATCCCACAAACTCTGGGAAAGTGTGACTGTCCTGCAGCCACGGTCGTAAACCATCCAAAGGAGCATCAGCCCCTCTCTCCTGAAAGGCAGCTGACGCGGAACGTCACGCCTCCGCCAACGTGCAGGCGGGCCACCCGACCAGCACTGTCTCGCCAGGAGCCACACCTCTGCAGGCGGTGTCCACCCGCAAATGCCACGCCACCCCAGTCTGCAGAGACTGCGTCTGCTCTGCTCCGAGAGCCCGTGACCGACCAGCAGAGCTCTGTCGTTTCACTTGGCAACCGGGCAGTGGTCTTACCCTCTCTTGACAATTCCCATTTCCCCACTGACACTGCCATACACTTCTTGGCCATTTAGATATCACCTTTTGTGAGTAACAGACTCTTTAAACTAATTTCTTAATATATATTCTTTAATTTTCTTACAGCTCCTCCTCCTCTCCTGATTCCTGTATTATTAGCAACAGCAAGAACCATTTTACCATTTTTCAAGCATAAAATTAAAGGCAATTCTTCTTATTCTTTCTTCTGATAAACCTACCTTTAAATATAACCCCCCTACTGGAAAGTACGAGAGTCCTAAGTGACCCCCGGCACGTCCACTGTGCATGGACAGTCGCAGTGGCAGCAGCCCGGGAGCCCCACGCCAGCCACTGGCCTTCCACAAATGAATTACCAGGCAGGCTCACAAAAGACTGGTTTTGCTTAATTTTGAACTTTATATATGAGGAATCAAAACGTACATACTGTGTCTGACTTCTTTAGCTCAACCATCTACGTGTTGGTGAGATTCACCCACTGCAATTTGCTCGTGCTCACTGCTACGTGCTATGCCACTGCGTGAACACAGCAGAACAACGTCATCCCTTGGACATGATGGACATTTGGGTTCTTCTCAGTTTCCAGCTATGACGACTCATGGCGCCACAAGCATTTCTGTACTTGCCTTTGGGTGCACGTGTGTGCACGTTTCTGTATATGCTGGGGAGGACCTGCTGGGTCACAGCATACACGTGTCCCATTCCATCTGGTGTCACTAAGCAACTTTCCAAAGTGGCTGCACCGATTAACGCTGCCATCACTAAACGAGCCCAGTTTCTCCGCCCTCTGCTAGTACTCCTGGAAAGCCTTTCCGCTCGCCTCTGGTGCGTGCGTGCTGGTGATTTCACTGAGGGCTTGGTTTGTGTGTCACTGTGATTAATGAGATTCAGCACCTTTTCATATGCTCATTGCCCACCTGGATATCCTCTTTCGCCTATTCTTCTATTGATTTGTCAGTCTTTCTGAGTTGAGTTCTTCACATATCCTGGCTAAGAGTCCTCTCTCGACTACGTACACTGCAAGTGTCACCGGCCCTGCGGCTTACCTTCTCACTCGCTAAATAGCGCCTGGTGAAGAACGCCCGCTGATTCTGACAGAGCCCGGCTATCACTCTCCCTTATGGGTGGCGCCTTTCACGTACTGCTTAAGAAACGCTTGCCGACCCTAAAGGTCGTGAAGACATCTCCATGTTATCTTTTAGATTGCTTGTTTTACCTTTCATATTTAGATCAAAACTGTACCTGGAATTAATTAATAGTTTGGGGTGTGATATGAAGATGTTTTACATATGGATATCCAGTGGACTCGTCATCATGTATTCACTGAATAAATTTTTCTTGAATCCATCTATTTAAAGTCTACCCCAACCGCCCTCGTTCAGAACTTCATCCCCTTTCCCTTAGACTACAGCAGACATTTCTAAACTCTTTTCCTGGCCTCCACCTAACTCTTCACCTCTCTCTGCCCTCAGCCCTGCCAGGTTCCAACACCTTTCGTGGCACGCCTGCTCCATCGGGCCACGGCTTCTACCGGCTGCAGAACAAAAGGCAAAGGCCTCCAGATCCTCCCTCCCGATACTCCTGTACCTTGTCCCCAAGCCTCACCCTGATGGTATAGCGAGACTAAGCTCCTCAATAAAACCACTTTCTCTGCCGGAAACGTACTCTCCCACTGGCCATCGCCAGCCACATCTACCTGGTGAGTTCTTACTCACCCTACCCATGCCCTAAAATACAAGCTACATAAGGGCAGGGATGCAGTCTGTTCTGCTCTCTACTGGAAATACAGTGCCCACCATGCTTGGTACAAAACAGATGCTCAATGAGTATCTGCTGAATGAATGAATCTTTCTAAACTGAGCTCACACAAGACCTCCTCTAGAAACCTTCCCCAGCACCCCGTAAATGTTCACTGAGCTGACCTGAGGAGCCCCGCAGAGTAGCCTTTTCCTGTTTATGGTACCCCTGTGCCTGGACGCTTCTGCCACTGCCGAGGCACTGTCCAGATGACCCTTGTGGGCGGCTGGCTCAGTGCACGGGACGACAGGCTGCTGGCTGGGAGGTGGGGCCCGTGTCGTCTTCATTTGGGTGCCCTCTCCTCCCGCCATGTTTTCCGCCATGCCTACCAGGGGAGCAAGTATTTCCTGAATGATGCCTGACAGCTCTCTGGCCCTGTCCAGGGAGCCGTCGGTTCCTGTGATCCTTCCTCAGCAGCCCCAACCCCCCAACTCTCCTCCTCCTCCAGGCCATTCCTACCACCCTTCCTGTGCAGGTCCTGGAGACTCAAGGCTGCCAGGAATCTAACAGGTGCAGCACAGGTAAGGAGATGCCAGGTGCGAACAACCAAAGCAGATCTCTCAATCGTTGTAGTTACAGGTAGCTAAAAGAGTATCATTTTGGAATACAAAATGTTATTTTCCTCATTTGCGTGATCAGATATCTAAGGCAAGAAAAATAATTTGATAAAAACTCTTCAATTCTTAAGTCTATGACTCAGGCTAGGCACTAATGAGATTAGCTCTGAGATAAGAATTTCTCCTTTGGAACTTAAATAATTCCACTTAGCTAAAAAAAAAAAAGGTCTAAATATTTTAAGATTATTTAAACTAAGTGTTGAGTCTGTTATTTAGTATGCTCGGGTACTGTAAAATAAGTTACCACATTATGAAATACTAGCCCTCCCAACAGTTTGGCTACTATACTAAACTTAGACTGGAAGAGACCTTGGGAACTCCCCTGGGACTTGGAAGGTCTGGCCCCTACGGCTAGTTACATGAGTTTGGGTAGGTCAACAACCACTTCCAGATTCAGTTCCTGGTTTATAAAATGGAATCAGACCACTCACTTAGGAGCTCTCACTGGGAACGGAGCGCGGGGTGGACACGAATCCTCTGAAGTTATACGTGACATTTTGTAAGTGCATATGTGAACTGTTCTGGGTAAAGAGATCACTGAAACAAGAATCAGACAGACTGGTCTTTAACGCTCCTTTCCCTCACGGAAATGTTCATGATTCTATGGGCAATAGGAGTTCAGTCATCCTTGGGTGAATTAATCTTTAAAGGCAAATATTTTGCTAACTGGTGTCTTTTACACACCACAGCACATGTACACACGCTTATTTATAACATATCTTCCATTAGGCTTCATGCTACTGATCGACAGGACACGGCTAGCCGTGTGCCACTCACATGGCCACCTGCATGTCCATGCGCAAGACCATTTATCTGAAAAGATAGTCTTGAAATAAAATAAATGTCTGTGTACAAAACTCATCTGTGTGTCCATCAGATGAGTCATTTTTATCAGTGAGGATCAGCTCACACAATATAAGCCAAAGTACCTTAAAAATTATACTGAGAAACTGTGCTACGAGACTTGCTTTGGACCAACATGAACTTCACCATGTTGAGAGCAGAAATTATATTTTTGAGCAATTAATCAATGTAAAAAGTAATTATGCATGTAATATACTAAAAATTAAAGACATTCAGAGAAAGAAAACTCTTTCCTAAGCACAAACAGTTCAATGCCTGAGATTTCAAGGTTCGGAGTTTTCTGTTTGAACAATCAAGAAATGGGTAAATTGGGAAAAGAACCGACTCACTTCCAAGAGCTTCAGTTCCTGCACACAGTTGTGCAGCAGCTCTAGGGCGCGCTGAGCCACCTCCCACGGCCTCTGCAGGAAGAGGAGCAAGGTGCACTGGCGAGAGAACAGGTAACTGCGCAGATCTAACAGGGTGGCTTCTTGCCTCTGTATCAATTCCCGCTTCTCCATATCTATGGGCTTTCGGAGGATCAATCCGTTCCAGCTCTTCACCGGCTGGCAGAAAAAAGTCAGCCAGTTGGCACCATCTAAACAAACACACATTATGAAAGGCGCTGACTACGGGTACTTCACCTTACTGAGATTCTTGCTCAGGACTGTGCGGCCTTGTGGACAGGAGGCAGCTCAACAACCGGTTACCCTGACCACTGCCCCGCCCCCTTTAGTCTAGTGACATTCACCCATTCAGCTCCCAGCACCTGGTGGCTGAGCACAGGGTAGCAGGACCCAGGCAGCAAGGCACACCGGCTCCCCACACCCAGCAAGCCAGGAGCGGGAGCTGAAGCGGTCGGCAAGCCGTCAGAGACCTCAGGCTCGTCTGGGGCTGGAGTGTGCCTGGGCTGCCTTGTCTTGCCCGCGGGCTGGAGTGCAGCTGTTCCCCTGACCACCCCGGTACTTCTGTTTTCCTCAGACTCTGCATTTTTCCGTACTTATCCCTACCTGCGTCAAGCTCCTACAGGGGAGAACAGGCACAGGGAGGACTGAGCAGCAGCAGGGGAAACCCCTGCCTGTCAAAAATCTCAACAGGGCTCCCCTATGATCTTGAAATAAACATAAGAACCTACAATAACAAGTCACTAAATTTTTATGGAAAAAGGTGTCGTAACCAGTTCATTCGGCATTCGTATCAGGAAATGACTCAGCATGAGCACACTAAGTGTCTGCAGTGCCAGCCGCTGCCATCCCCTCCGAGGGGGGAGGGGGTCCCCTCCGAGTCCCTGCACCAGCAGCACCATCTGCCAGGCCCTGCCCAGGATTCTCCAGGGCACTCCCACGTGTCACCAGGCCTCTGTGCCAAGGGCACCTCCTCAGGGAGGCCACCCAGCCATCCTGTCTAGAGTCCCACGGCACCTCCCTCACTCTAACCCTCACCCACGTCCCTCTCTGTCGGCTGCGATTGCTACCATCGGACATGAGGTTACACGGATGCTTTCCATGCCTGTCTCCCCTTCACGCAAGCTCCAGGAAGGGAATTTGTTTTATTCCTCGCTGTATTTAGAACAGTGCCTGACCCACGGTGGGCCTGCAATAAGTATCTGTTGAATAAAATAACAAAAATAATCTTTTCATAATAATGACAAGTCAGACACAAAACTTGGTCCAGGCTTACTTTTGGCTTTTAAATTGCTCCAGATTTATTTTAAAACTGGGGGGGGGGGGGAGAAATTATGTGAAATATAGGAAATATATAAGGTTTTTTTCTCAATTTTTTTTTTTTCTAGAGACACAGTCTTGCTCTGTCACCTAGGGTGGAGTACAGTGGCACAATCATAGCTCACTGCAGCCTCAAGCTCCTGGACTCAAGTGATCCTCCCATCTCAGCCTCCCAAGTAGCTGGGACTACAGGCACGCACCACCATGCCCGGCCTTATATGAGATATTTAAAAGACATATATGTATAATATGGATAAGTAAAATATAAAAAATAAATATAAGAAATATACTTTTACCTCTTCAGATTTTTTTTTCAGTTAACTGCTTTGGTTATGTGTTTGCATTTGCATGTTAGCAGAGCAAAATATCCAAACCTGAACTTCATAAAAATTGGCTTGGGGTGAGTATCCACCAGTGACATTCATGATTATTTGCAGAGTCAGGACAGTGCCCACAGTTGGCGCTGACTGTCCCAGGACCTCATCTCCCTATATACGGCTCTCTAGCTGACACTACGGTTCCCTGAAATCACTCCTTTCTCCTGCACAGTGACAAGGGTTCTCCCAAAGAATGCCCAGCAAACGTGTCTATCCAAGCATTGCTTGTGGTGGCAAGAAGCAGAAAACAACCCAAATGTCCAACAGCAGGGATGGCTGAATAAACTCTCAGGAATCTGCACTGAAACACTGTGCAGCTGTTGACAAAAACATCTTAGAACTGGATCTGTTACCTTGGAGAGATGCCCACAATGGACCATTAATAAGAAAAAGGAGTTATAGAGAAACGTCTAAATAATATCATTTCCATCGAAACACGTATTAATAAAAAACAGTGAGGAAACGATTATCAATGTTTTTCTTTGTATATGGTTTTGTTGTGTTAATTTTGTAATATTAAAAGAAGAACTAAAGATACCATTTAAAAGCTTACAAGAAAGATGAACACCCACTACAAGGATGTTATCTAAAACAGCAAGGAGCCCCCGGGTCTTACAGAGACGACCTGTGAACAGCAGTGAGAGAGCCTTCTCCTCTCATCCTAACCAGGAGGTATGGAAGCAACACTGGCAGGCTGCTAAGTTGCAGGCAGGACACTTTGGACCCGAAAACAGCTTTTTTAATGCTTTTATTACTTAAGACTCTTCTAAAAAGTAAAAGTGACTAATTCTTAATTCCCATTTCATTTCCTAGAAGAATCATGAGAATACATCTGATATAATTTATACAAAAACTACACAAGATGATGCATCATTCGGTAAATAAATGGCAGCCTCAAGACTACTTGAAAGTGGGGAAACTATGCTGAGCAAAGACCCTGATGCTGAACAGCACTACTCACCCCCGGCCCCGAAGTTGACGACGTACTGTGAGAAGAGGGCGTCCAGCTCGTCATACTGCACCAGCGCATCCTCGAACTGCTGCAGCATCTCAAAGACAAAGGCAAGCTCCTCCTGCGCACCCAGAGTAAGTTTGAGAAAAAGCAACAACAGAAATCAACATCCTGAAACAATGTATAGACATTAAAGATTGCAACAGAGAAGAGCAAGCAGCACTATGAATAACGTTTATGCTATGCTAAGCAAAAGTCGATTTCATGACCGTAACACATTAACATTCATGCACCCACAAGGTGCAAACGACCACGATGATTTCTGAACACCCGCCTTGACCCCTCAGTAGCACTGGACACAAGTGGTCACCCTCCCATCCTTGGGATATTCCTTGCTGGGACACCCAGCCGCCTGCATCTCCCCTTCCCCCTCCACGCTGAGGCTCCTTCTCCTCTGCCTGCTGGTTCCTCTTGTCCCCCAGGTTCTCCACTGGAGGCTACAGGGATCACCCCTGGACTTTTCTTTCTACACTTACTATTCCCTTTTGGTGACCTTACCCAACACACGGCTTTATATACCGTCTACGATTACAACCGCCAAATGTGTAACCGCAGCACAGACCAGACTCCTGGTTCCCGCTGCGTGCTCAGCATCCTCACCCGGATACCTAGCAGTCACTGCAAGCTTGCATGTCTCACCTGAACTCCAAGCCTTTCCCACGATTCACTCTACCCACAGTCTTCCCCATGTCAATCACAGTCAGGGGGGGACCCAAAGTCCTTTCAGGGGTCCCCAGGCCCTGCAAGGTCTGCTTCCCCACCCCTTCCCAGCATCCCCTCTCTGACCCCACTCACTCGGCTCCACCACCAAGGCCTCGTGCCTCCTGCCCACACCCACCAGGCACACAGCTGCCTCGGGCCCTTGTACTGCTTCTTCTCGCAGCCTGGACGCTTCTTTACTCTTCCTCCAAATATCCACATGCCTGCTCTTCAACCGCCTTCAGTATCTGCTATGCCACTGGCTCGGTGAGGCCGGCCCTGAACGCTTACTTAGGATGCCCCCCAACGTCAGCCCCCCACATCTCTGCTTCTTGGTACTTCCATCCGACCATCTGTGTAACTTGCTTACTTGTGTCCCCTCCTCTGTAATACAAGCTCGTGAAAACCGCTTACTGATACCATCCCAGCACCTAGAAGAGTGCCTGGCACATGCTGGTGCTCGGTGATATTTGCTGAACAAAAAAAATGTAAGGAGATGGTCACAGGTGATTTTTTTCTTTTTCTTATTTCTGTTATTGCCCATGAGAAAGTAAAAACCAGGAGACCATACACAAATGTGTGAATCTACACCCTGACATATCCAGGTATTTGGAATCCAGCCCACCTCGTGCATCTGTGGACACTATCCTGTGACCCCATAAAGGCCTGTGTCCCGCCCACCGGTGAGAATCGAGAGCACAGACCAGACCCGTGGCCGGGCTCAGACCCAGAGGCCGGCACGTCGGGCCGTCACTGTGTTAACTGGATAACCTGTGCCTCTCCGCATAGGAAAGCTCCCCTCCCGTGAGGTTTCCGTGAGGATCAATTTCTATAAAACGTGCAGGAGAGCCCTGGCACGCAGGTAAGTAGACAGTTCGTGTCCGCTACCATCCTCTCGTCGACTGAGACCCAGAGCAGCAGGGGAGAAACACCTGCGCTGTTCCCGCCACAGCCCCGGGACGGCTTCAAGCTCTTTTGTGTCTTGGTTCCCCTGAAAATATTGGTGGGCAGTGTTTTACAAGAGAAATCGCTAAATTACGTTGAACGGTCTTTTCTTTATGGGTATTTTCAAGACTGAGCACTCCAATGAACTTATTTTTTTCTTTTTAATTGTGATAAAATGTACATAAAATTGATTATCCTAACCATTTTAAGGTTAGAGTTTGGTAGCATTAAGTATGTTCACCTCATTGTGCAACCAATCTCCAAAACTTTCTCATCCTTCCAAACTGCAACTCTGTCCCCAGGGAACACTAACTCCCCTCCCCTCCTCCAGGCCCCGGCCTCCACCGTCCTGCCTTCTTTCTCTATGAATCTGACCACTCCAGGGACTCCACGTGAGTGGAATCACACAGTGTTCATCCTTCCATGACTGGCCTATTTCACTCCGCACAATGTCCTCAAGGTCCATGCACGCCGTATTAACAGCATGGGTCAGGATTTCCTTCTTTACTCATTTTTAATTCTGAGCTAACTTTACACTTACAGAAATACAAAAAAAGAAAAAAAAGTATTGGCCAGGCGCAGTGGCTCATGCCTGTAATCCTAGCACTCTGGGAGGCCAAGGCAGGAGGATCACTTGAGGTCAGGCAAAATTCGAGACCAGCCTGAGCAAGAGTGAGATGCCGTCTCTACCAAAAATAGAAAAATAAGCTGGGCGTGGTGGCATATGCCTATAGTCCCAGCTACTTGGGAAGCTGAGGCAGGAGGAGTTTGAGGTTGCTGTGAGCTAGGCTAATGCCACGGCACTCTAGCCCGGGCAACAGCATGAGACTCTGTCTCAAAAAAAAAAAAAAAAAAAAAAAGTATCAAGTTTCCATATGGCCCTTACTTAGCTTCCCATAACATTAACAGATAACCACAGTACAATTATCAAAACCAGAAAATTAATACTGGTATTAACTAAACAATCCTTATTTGAATTTTAGCAGTTTTTCCACTAATGTCCTTTCCCAGGACACCCCCTCCCCCCAGGGACTGCCCATCTCCTCCCACCCCCGTCCCACTGAGTTTTTGCTCCCCTCCTATTTTGTCTTATGTCCCTCCCTCCGGGTCCATTTGATATGTTTCCATGATTGCCATGAGAGTCTTCATTTTTTACGGAGAAAAGGTGCTGTGTCCTCAGGGCACCTGTATCAAGGAGACCGCGATGTGGATGTGACTTCTCGCAGTGCGGCTGGCCTTGACCATCTGATGCAGGCAGCTAAGGACCTGGCTTCCCCACTGTGAAGTCACTACTGCTCCCTCTGCAGGTGACAGACATCTCAGGGGAGACTGAGACTACGCACACCGCCCTCTTCCCAGGCCTTGGCTCACCCCTTAGCCTCCATCAGTGGTCCTGTCTCCAGTAGTTCTTGCTATGGTGTTTGCCTAAAAGTGGTTTTCTATTTTTCTTTCCTTCTACATTTATTAAGTGGAATTCTTCTGTAGGGAAAAACTGAAACTTCTCCTACATTTACTTAACTATTCATTTATATCAATACAGATTCATGAGTATTAATTTTATTCCATGGGTTAAAACCCAACTCTGTCATTATTTATCCTGCCATTCAAATCAGTCCAGCTTTGGCCACTGGAGGCTCCTTTGGGTGGTGCCTGTGTTCTTTCAATGGGCCCCGTCTGTTTTTGTGCACTTCCTTACTTTCTGGTTCTACAAGATATTCCAGGTCCATCTTGTTTATTCCCGCCCCAGCCCCATAACCAACCACTTCTACAAGGAGCCCTGGTTCCTTGTATTGGGGAATGGAGTTTAGAGACCACGACCTTTGCACCAGGTGTGCTTCTTGCTGCTAGGGTGTTGTTCTCTGCCCTGCCAGTGGACAGAGCGAGGAAACAGACGCATGCGTACTGACCCTCACACATACACACGTCTGTATTTCTGAATCTACCTATCCATCCACCCATTCGTCCATCCCCCTATGGGTTGGTTCATACTAGCACCTCCAATTCCAACCCAACACCACTGGCCCCAGTGAGCCTGTTCCTGCCCTTGTTTGTAACTCCCAGGGACTAAGCTCAGTAAGTTTGAAGGGTGAAGGGACAGTGCAGCCAGAAAAGTCTGCGACCATCGACCACAGGGGATTATTAACATATTCGAACCCCCTTACATGTACCAATCTTCCAAATACCTCCAAGACATAAGCCTCAGAATAAGAAATAAAAACCAAATTCTAATCAGATGGATCTTTTATTTATTCAAAGTGCATCATCTCTTCAGTAATTAATATATAATTGATATCTAAATACGAAAATTATGCTTCTTCCATCAAAAAAGATAGTGAACGAGGACAAGGAACCCTACAAGCAACACTCTGCATTGTTAGGAAGGCCTTTTACCCTCCCACATCCCTCTGTTCACTTAAGACTCTTCATCTTCAGAGGGAAAAAGAGCTGATCATAAACCAATTTTAAAAGCCTAAACATTTTTGTAAATTATAGTAAAGAAACCAGCTTAATAACTGGAACCCAAGGTTATAAAACAAAACTATGGCAGGAATGTTCCCAGGAGTCATCATTCCATCACAGCACCCAGCAGGGAGGGAACAAACACCTGTCATCAGCATCATCACTCACTACTGGGGTGTCTCTGCATAATTCATTCCAAGGTCGATACCCCAGAAGGCACCTGAGATGCAAACAAAACCAAGGCTCTTCTGAGGACAAGGCTATGTCAGGCCCGGCTGGGGCTCTGGAGCAGCAGGGAGCTGGCGGGCTGTCCCCAGAGACCCTCTCTGTTCTTCAGCTCTATGAGCCAAGAAACAGAAACGTCTACTCTGACTACTACATCGTAGTCTCTTGTTTTTAAAAACCATGCCAATGAGAATTACCACGAGAGTTGTGAGGAACGAAGGAAGGCAGGCAGGGAGGGAGGAAGGGAAGGAAGGAAAAGAAAGAGGGGGCAGGAAAGGAAGAAGGGAGAGAAGGAAGGAGGAAACTGTCTAGTTCTATAATTAGTCAAGTACCTGAACCATGAAATATTCACAAAAGCTCCAGCCTGGCTCAGTCCTCTTCTCCCTCAAGGTCCTCATGTCATCCTCAAACTTGCCTAGGTTTTTGGTAAAAGACATAAGAAGCAATGTCCTGAGTTTGGTCAGGAAGGCATTCCAGGATTCCTGAGTTCGAGAAGAGTCCTTCAAGGGGTCGGAGAGCACAACACACCTGCAAAGACATGAACGGACTATCTGGAAAGACCCTCCACGCACAGCGCCACTGCTCACCGCTCCCCTTTGCCTGGGCGCCAACTCAGTTCCTTCCTCCTCCCTCCTCTTTCCTTCCTTCTTTAAATAACAGGGGAAAACAGCCGGGTGTGGTGGCTCAGGCCTGTAATCCCAGCACTTTGGGGAGCCAGGAGTTGAGGCCAGGAGTTCAAGACCAACAACAATATAACGGGACCCTGTCTCCACAAAAAAATAAAAAGATTAGCCCGGCGTGGTGGAGCATGCCTGTAGTCCCAGCTACTCAGGAGACTGAGGCAGGAAGATTGCTGGAGCGCGGGAGGTGGAGGCTGCAGTGAGCTAGGATCATGCCACTGCACTCCAGCCTGGGTAACAGAGCGAGACCCTGTCTACCCCCAACCCCCCAAAAAATATATATATATAGTGAAAAGCATGAGGCAGGTAGTGAGGCACCAGGCTCGGAGGAGGCTTCATCACAAACCGGTCTGTTGCCACATGAGCAGGAGACGCTGCAGAAGCCCCAAGGACAGTTGGCCGTAGACAGCCTGGGGCAGGGGGATTTATGAGCAGCTTGGGCCTCAGACCCGCCCCCAAGTTCACTGTGAAATGAGGTGATCATCCCCACTCAGTTCCCCAGCCCTCACTGGCCCTGTCCCCTTCAAAATCCCTTTGGGGTCCATGTGATCAACAGGGGAAATTCAGATTTTCCAGTACAGCACACGAGGACCATGACAACAAGGATCCAACCTAGTTGTCCGGCTTTAATTCCCCCCATTCCCAGTCCAAGCCCACTAACTTCTCCTGCTCTCCCCTCTTCACCAAGCACACTCCTGTTCACCCAGACGCTACATCCCCACCACCACCCCGGCTGCTCTGCCCTCCCGGCCCCCAGCCCCGCTGTGATCACATTGCTGCCAGCCAAGGGCCTTGTGGTAAAGCTCTTTCCCTCTCCTAGGTCTGCCCCTCCCACCAGCCTGGGAGAGCTTCAAGGGCAGGGTAAATAAGTGATTAATAGATAAAGGCTCAGCACACAACATACAGCTCTGACACAATTTAGCTACAAAGACACTGTACCCAGGGTGTAAAAATATCAAAGACACAAAATTACAAGAAAGTTTCCAATGGATTTGGAAAAGACAATGTACTCATCCAATAGGTTGGAAATAGTAACTGTCTTTAGCCTTGGTAACTGTACTTTAGAAAGAAGAGGAATAAGGCCGGGCGCGGTGGCTCACGCCTGTAATCCTAGCACTCTGGGAGGCCGAGGCGGGTGGATTGCTCAAGGTCAGGAGTTCGAGACCAGCCTGAGCGAGACCCCGTCTCTACTAAAAATAGAAAGACATTATATGGACACCTAAAAATCTATATAGAAAAAATTAGCCGGGCATAGTGGCGCATGCCTGTAGTCCCAGCTACTCGGGAGGCTGAGGCAGTAGGATCGCTTGAGCCCAGGAGTTTGAGGTTGCTGTGAGCTAAGCTGATGCCACGGCACTCACTCTAGCCTGGGCAACAAAGTGAGACTCTGTCTCAACAAAAAAAAAAAAAAAAAAAGAAAGAAGAGGAATAAATCTGAACTCAGAAATAACTTTAAAATACTAACGCTATGAGCTTCAACATTGTCCTTAGCAAATATTTTACCTGGATTCCCAAAAAGTAGCAAAATAAACTGACTCTAAGTTTCATTTTCTCTGTGCCCAGCATGTCCTTTGGAGGGACAACTAAATCCACAGAATTTCAAATCAGTGGACAAAAAGGTGAAGCGGAACACATTCTACATGTCCTACCATGTGAACAATCGGAACCAAGAAAAAAACAAAAATTGGTAGGTGGTTTTAATTCCAGTCAAACCCCCCCCCCCCCCACTGGACACTTTCTTCCCTGAAAGACAAAGGGACCAGAGCCAGCTCACTCCTAAGGTCGCCCGGGACTGAAGTGGGTTTATCAGCTGTATAAGCTGCTAGAAGCTATCCCTTTGGTGGTTTGTCCCTGGGCATTCTCAAGGACCGTAATTACCGACGTTGGTTCCTGACCAGACGTGAGTTCTCCCACACACAGGCAGGAGGACGGAAATGGGAACTGACACAAACACCAACCACCAAACAAGATTCCTGGTGTCATCAGTCAGACCCAATATAGTCACTCTATTCTCTACCCTTGTTATGCCCTTCAACTTGCACTGCTTTTAGACCATCATCATCTCCTTTTTTAAATTAAAAAGAACAGTGCTTCAGAAATCACATCAAGCCTCGATGGTTCACTCAGAAAGGGAGAGCCCAGAGCAACTAATGAGGTCAAGAACAGGGGGTGGGGTGGTGCCCGATCTGCAGAGTGGCACCGTGTTCCGAGGTGCAGACGGCACGGCCACCCTGAGCAGCTGCTCACAGAGGCCCACATGGGACAAGGAGCTCCAGCCTGGAAGCCGGGAACACCACTGGGACTGCTACTGGCACAACTACTAACAAGTCAACCCTCACCCTTGGCCTTGTTTACCAAAAGCCTGAAGAATGCACAAAACCTTTTACCAAGCAATTTTCTTTTAAGGAATTTATCCTGAAATAATTAAAGATATTTACAACATTTGAGCTAGAAAGATGTTCATAATATTATTGTTTATAATGATGAGTAAGCAATAACCTACAAGCCCAGCAGAGGACTGTATAAATAACTATGGTACATTGATACTGTGGAATATTATACGCTCACCAACAATGAGGGCATAGAAACATTAATACGTTTATTGCTTGTAAAAAATTTTTACAGTATATTAAGTGAAAAAAGCAAATATAAAACATGCACAGTATGATATCACTTTAAAATACACAAACACACATGTATGTGTGTGTATGCATAATGAGAAAAAAGTCTGGAAAGATAATACCAAAATATTAAGAGTTAATATCCATTTTGGGTTTTTTGCTCATTACCTTTTTCTAATAATTCTACAATGAACATGCAATACATATAATCTGAATTAAACACAAGTGTAAAGTTAAAAAAAAATAGTAAGACTCTTCAGGGCCAAGCATTACAATATTTTCAAAGGCCAGAATTTGTACTGTGTAATAAAACAATTGTCAATACAGACTCTACTAAATTCAAATTTATGAAAATCTGACCAAGCTTTTTACATTAAAAGAATATAGATTTATTAAAAGGTAGTTTTGCAAATTAATGATAATTGAAATAGAAGGCATATTTAAACCTACTAAAGATGAAATGTTAAAAATTGTATTCAGTTAAATCTTATGTATAAATAAGTTATTAAAAACCATGTTAGTTTTAAATGGGCTCAGCAGAAACATATTTTTAGAAATTAGATAAGGATTACAAACACAGACTTAAAAGTCATCAATTGGTACTCTGCAAAAATGATTACACAATTTGAACACTTCACAAGCTGAGACTAATATACCTCATTAGTACCAATTTATTTAATTAATACAATCCCAAACAAATATAATTTCTTTTGTTATATTAACGAAAACCTCAGGGGCCACTTGGTTTTGATTTTATCCCTGCCTCCAGGTTCCACCAGTTAATGTCGGCCCCTTTCCCCTCAGACCGTGTAACGGAGCTCTTTTCCTTCCAAACTTCACCGCAGTCTACTCTTTTCAGAACAAAAAAATGCTGGTATTTGCACAATACTGAGGAAGAGGATGCTCAATCATGTATAGTATCTTGTTAAAATGTTAAGTTAGTTCCTTTTGGTTAACTAATTTATGAACAACACACCTTAAGAAGTTTCCACAAGTACAGATTGCATGAGATTTCTCTAAGATATGCCATAAGCTCAACAATCTGATTATTTAAGTCAAACTATAATGAAGCTAGTTTGACCATCACTACGTGCCCAGTACTGTGTGGAACATGAAAAAGGCATCCAGCTATGGCTCCTTCCCCTGAAGAAGCGTCGACTCACCAGGACTGCCCTCTGCACACGCAGGGCTGCCCTCTGCACCCTCCCTACCCCACACACCACTCATTTCCTAGCTGCCCACTGTGTTCCAGCTGCCCAGCTGCAGGCTCCTGCAGCACTCTGGAACCTTCCCGTCTGGCCCTTGCCACCATGGTGACCATGCTGGACCAGAGCAGGGTCCAGGCTCCCACTGCATCCCCAGGACCTGGGTGCTCAAGCGCTGAACTGTGCGACAGGGACCATCGGTTACACAGGAGTTAATATGCCGCCTGGCGCTGTTAGGAACTAGGAACGGCATAACTGAAGAAAAACAAGGTGAACTACGCCCAGAAGAGAGCAGGACACAAGGGAAAGACAGCCCATGCAATTACCTTAATAAACTAACCACCAAACTTTCGGGACTCCCTTTAAAGTTTCTGAAGGGATTAGGTCGGCATTTTATAACTTCTGTTCTTAGGAATTTTAATAGGTGTTAAGGGGAAAAAAAAAAAAAAAAAAACCCACAGGGTTCTATAGTTAAAAAAAAAAAGTTTAAGGCACCCTGTTCTACACAAGGACTGCAAGACCTCTCTTTGTCACTCTTCAGAAAGGATCTGCCATGTGGTCTTCCCCTGGAAGGTTCCAGGACCCAGGAGCCCCCTTCCAGGCAGCACCCCGGGGGATTCCCGCCTGCAGTCCTTGGCCTGCCAGAACGGGAACTCCATGAAGACAGGGAGCAAGCTCTCATCAGCACCCCACGGCCACTCGCTGGAGATTGCTGGGTGAACATTCATCACCACCCAGGAAGCCAGAAATCTGTATCACCCAGGTACCAACCAAATGAGGCAAAATCAAAGATACACTTACCTGTCACTCTGTTTATTACAAAAATCATTTCTTATTTTGTCCACAATAGAAGTTCGGGGAAGGATGTTGGTTTTGTTTTTTTTCTTGGCATCATTTTCAACTACTACTATTAACCAGTCCACAGAGCTATGAGCTTTCAGAACATTCTGCCACTTGGTGAGGTCATCTTTTACCGTAGCTTTATACACTTCAGTATCCTAAAAATAAATAAGTCACTGTAAGCAAGTTAAGCAATGCCCTTTGGTTTATGTGGCAAAATGTGTCTAACAACACAGTTCAATGGCCACAGTGCTTTAAGGCACCAGGACAGCTTCGGGGCATGGGCTGTGTGAAAACCCCAGCGGCCAACCAAGCCTGCGTTGCTCCGTGCAGACGCCACACCACGCCATGTACTCAGCTCTCTGCTCCAACCATGAACCCACGAAGGCCACACGAGAGGCAAGGCAGCTTCAGCTGTGACCCTTCTCTGGTGACGATCTGATTCACAGGGAGCTTACTGGTCCTCTAAATCCATCCCGTTTCTCACTTAGAGTCCCAAACCCACGCCTGCCAGAGAAAGCACCCCTCCCAAATGGACGCAAACGAGGGCAGCTCAGTCCTCTTCCAACAAGAACCGGGAAAACAGACATTTCCCTTGGTATTTGTAACTTTATTTATAATGCCTTTATGCTCCGTAAATCCACTCAGATTCTAATTCCATTTAGATTCAGAAAATCTAAAACCAAATCACTTAGTTAGGCACTGAGAAAATTTCGGACACAATAATTAGGAGCTACTGTTTAAATATATACTTTCCCCTCTTCCAATAGTTCCTCCTTACTATCTGGCCCTTATTTCTTTGGATTTTTTAGTCACTCTTGAATAACGCTCAGGCAGACATATGCTAATCTGAGAGATCCACACGAGTTACATCTTAATTTTGGTTTAATTCACTAAACAGAAAGTTCCAAAAGGCAGTAATTTTCATTTATATCCTGATTTTTGAAACTGTTATATCCTGATTTAAATTACAAATACAATCTGAAAAGAACTTTTACTTAAAAAGTGAGAGAAGAACCATCTTGCAAAAACCAATTTTCTGCAAATAAATATCCAACAGTAACCTAATTATATGGTGCGGATTTTGCATATTAGGCAGATTTTAGGGCTTCGAGAGTAGACTTCGCAATGCTGGTGTCCTGCTGCAACTCCAAGAGCCCCAAGTGCACCGTGCCTGCAAGTGGAAACTGAAAGGCCAGCAGGCCCACAGCCTCGACTCCAGCAGCTTTGGAAGCCAAGAACAGCTACGTGGCACCTGCTGCACCTGGCCCACGCGGTCACAGGGTGAGCTACCCAGAAGCTGGTGAACACCTCCCTGGCCATCACAAGGCTGCCAGGCACCCACTACCCAGAACCCCCCTGCCTGCCCCCACACCAGGAGAAGAGTCCTGGCCGCAGGCTCTCCACACCAGGAAGGGGCTGCCACACCCCCAGAGGGGACACCCATGCACCCATGTGGCTCTGCTCAGCCAGTTTGCAGGGGGAACACAGACGGTCCACACAAGTTTGAGGGCAGTTGACACTGTCCAGTCATCGCTCACCACCACAAGCCAATGATACAACATGATGACAATGACTACTCCACAACTCTTAAGGAGACCAGGCAGCACGAGTGAAGCTAATGCTAATGGTCTCGAATGAAAACGAAGCTAATACAGGAAAAACCCCGTGAGTGGGGAGGACCGGACAGCCGACCCGGAGGAAAAGGTGCCCACAAAGGGGACAGCAGCCCAGGAAGGGCATCAAGGCCCACATGGGACGAGGAGGGCATCTATGTGGGAGGCAGGCTCCCGGGTAAGAGCCTGGCAAGGTAAGGAGGGTGTCCAGGTGGTGGCAGAAGAAGGAAGAGCACCAGATATGGGATCCCAAGTGGGAGAATAAAGGATTTTGGAGCTGGCACAGGGTGTCAGAGGCCAAGCAGGACAGAGAGGGGACCCTCTAAGACCCTCCCCCATGAGGTGAGGTGATGAGGAAGTCTGTGCCGTGAGGGGAACGCTCCGCACAGAGTTGTCAGCCAAGTGCAGCAATGGGACATCTCCTGTTGGAAGCAGGGTGGCAGTGACAGAACAGTCACTGGAGGAGGATTATCCCAATCAGCAAACAGACAGGGAATGAGTGCCTGGCTCCTCCCCGTCAGAGAAGAGAGTTACAAACATGGAAAGGGAAGAAACTAGAACTAACCTCGTAGTGCGGACTGGAACTGGATTGTGCGTGTATCTGTGTGTATGTTCATGCACAGGCAGCTACATACGGAAATACACACAGATGTAAATGTGTGCATGTAATGTGTGTGGGTACACTGTCTAGCTATGCCCACTGTGAGCTCACTGGCAAGGAGCAAACCCAGCTTTAGATCTTGGTTTCTAAATACAATTTTCCACTGACAGGAACCAGGTCTCCCAAATGGCTGGTCCCAGGGCTGAGGCAAGGGGAGGACAAGTGACCCTGGAACGTCTTGTGTCTGAGAGTGCTCAAAGAATAAGCACATCTCGGGTCACAGAGGCCAAATCTGGAATGACCTGAGCATCAATATTAGTTATTAACACTATGATAGTAACAGATTGCACTCCGTTGAAAACCAGGAATCAGCGAGTGCATACTAACACCACTCAATAAACAGGACCACTGCTTCCAATCAGGACAAAGTGACAAGGACCAATTTGTACCAACTGAAACAACACACACAAAAAAAACCGCAAAACAACAGAAAAGCATGAATCAACGGTTTTCAAGACACTGGACATCAGGCAACCAAGGACAGTGATTCCCCAGGAGATGGGAAACAAGCCAGGGAGTGTCCCAGTGCCCAGCTGAGCATCGTGAAGGATTCCAGGTCTCAGCGCAGGGAGAGATCAGCGGTGAAGCCCGGCCGACTCCCGGAGTAGAGGACACAGAGCCAAGAGTCCAGAGATTGAGGCAACTACACTTCACAGGACAGCGTGCTGAAGAGAAGTGACATGGGGAACCCTGGAGACCACCAGAGGGCCCTCGAGTGTTCCACAGGGAACAGATCTGAAAGCACACGTGGGGACAGAACCATCAGAAGGATCAGAGTGCTTGGTGCTCACACAGGGCCGGGAACAGGGCCTGCCCCACAGGCCAGACTGAAAGACCACAGAACTCAGGATGATCTTCCCTCGTGGTAAGGATAATTAGTCTCGGATTGAGCGCTGCCCTAGACCCATCAAGTCATAAAAGCTATTCCCAAAAGGATCAAACTTATTAAGTAACTTAACTGAACAAAGCTCAAGAAAATTTAGAGGAATAAAAAATACCCAGCATCGAACAAAATAAAATTCACAACGTCTGGTATCCAATGAAAATTGCCAGGCAGGCAAAGAAGAAAGAATATACAATCAGTAATAAGTAGAAAAATATATCAATAGAAATAGACCCTGTAATGACACAGAGAATAGAATTAGTAGACCAAGGAATTAAAATAGTTATAGTAACTACTGTCACTACTACTTCACATTTCATGTTGAAGATGGAGGATTAAAATTAAGCACATGGAAGATATTTAAAGAAGAAAAAGAACTTCTAGAGATAAAAATCACAATGTCTAAAATGAAAAAATACTGGGTAGATTGGAGCTGATTAGACACTACAGGAGAAAAAGGATTAGTCACGATGAAGACATAGCAACAGAAATTATCCAAATGAAACAAAGAGGAAAAAAAGACTGAAAAAACATCAGTGAGCTGTGGGACTTCAAGTGGCACTCACGCGTGTGTGTGTGTGTGTGTGTGTGTGTGCGCGCATGCATGTATACAAATACATATTTGGAGTCCCCAAAGGAGGAGGAACAGAAAAATACCAGAATGACCAAAAATTTTTAGAAATTAGATCAAAATTATAAACCCAAAAAGCCCAAAAAACCCCAAGCACAAGAAGTATGAAGAAATCTATACCAAAGCATATCATAACCAAACTCTTAAAAACCAGTGATAGGCCAGGCACAGTGGCTCACACCTATAATCCCAGCACTTTGGGAGGCCAAGGTGGGAGGATCACTTCAGGCCCAGACTTCAAGGCCAGCCTGGACAACAGTGAGATCATGCCTCCACAAAAAAATTTAAAATTAGCCAGGAGTGGTGGCACACACCTGTAGTCCCAGCTACTCAGAAGGCTGAGGCAGGAGGATCACTTGAAGCCCAGGAGTCCGAGGCTGCAGTGAGCTGTGATCATGCCACCACATTCCAGCCTGGGCTACAGAGTAAGACAGAGTCATTAAAAAAAAAAAAAAAAAAAAAAAAAAAACAGTGATAAAGAAAAAAATCTTAAAATGCCAAAAGAAAAAAGATTATTTATGTACAAAATAACAAAGACAAAAATGAAAGATTTTTCGTGGGAAACAATATAAACCAAAAGACAGTGGAGTAACATCTTTAAAGTTTTAAAAGAAAAAACAACTGTCAAGCTAGAATTCCCTATGCAGTGAAAATATTTTTCAAAAATGAAGGTAAAATAAAGACTTTCTCATATATTCAAAAGCTGAAAGAACTTACAACCAAAAGACCTGCACTACAAGAAAGGTTAAAGAAATCCTTTAGTCAGAGGAAATTAATACCAAATGAAAATCTCGGCCAGGCACGGTGGCTCACACCTATAATCCCAGCACTTTCAGAGGCTGAGGCCGGAGGATAGCTTGAGCCCATGAGTTCAATACCAGCCTGAGCAACACAGTGAGACACACCCCCCTATTAAAAAAATAAAAATAAAAAATGAAAATCTGCATCTACACAAAGGAATGGAGAGCAATGGAAATGGTAACTAAATGGGTAAATACAAAAGACATGTTGTCTCATTTTTAATATCTTTAAAACATAATCGACTAAAGCAAAACTAGTAATAATGTGTAGGACAACAGCAGCCCCAACGGCCGGGAGGGAGAAGAGGGAGGCGCGCTGTTGCCAAGTTCTCAGGCTGTGCTTGCAGCCAGATAACACTAGTTGAAGCAAGAATGTGACAAGTTACAGATGTAGACTATACACTCTAAAGCAGCTAGTGAGATAACACAACAAAGAGTTTTACTTTTAAATCTAAAATCCTAAATGTTATCAACTTACTCCAGAAACCTTTTTTTATAGATGATAATCAAGACTCTAAAAAAAAAAATGTCCCCCATTAGAATGTAATTTTAAGGAAAAAACACTCACTCAAAATGGCCACAAAAACTAAACCTAACAATAAAAACACAAGACTTCCATTAAAAATATTATAACACATTACTGAAGGACATAAAAATGGCAAAAAGAATAGAAAAACACACCATGCTCCTGAATCTGAGAAAATAATTGATTTAAATTCTTCCCAAACTGATTGGGAGTGGAATCGAAAACTTACTCAAGGCAATCCCAATCAAAATGTCTCCAGCCAGGCACCTACTGCTGGGCAACAAACCATTTCTCGGGTCACAGATCTACAACCTTGAGGGGATTTGGTGGGGACGGCAGTCTCTGTGCCACCTGGCATCAGCTGCAGCGCCTTAAGGCTGGGAGGTAGATGGTCTCCCTGAGATGGGGGCTGAACACCTCGCCGTGGCCTTCCCAAGGAGACGCTTGGCTTCCTCCCAGCATGGTGGCTGGGTTCTTACAACAAGCAACCCCAGAGAATCCTTCTCGGCAAAAGATGAATTACCTTTTATGACTTAGTCTCAAATATCACAGTGTCGCTTCTACCACAGGCAGAGGCCCACCCAGATGCAATCGTAGAAAACTCAGACCCAGCCTCTCACAGGAAAGTCACGTCACGCAGAAAGGAGCATAGGGACGGAACATGTTAGAACAGAAAACAATCTGCACACTTGACATATGGAAGAGAAAATGTATACTAACCAAGAGGCTTATTTTAAAAGAGCAGATATCAATACATATCATAAAAATGTAATAATTACAAGTCTGACTCTGGCACAGAATAGGCAGTCATCAGTAGAACTGAAATGTTCAGAATATTGTGCATATCAGGATGTTGGTTTAAAATAAAGGTGATATTTCCACTAAGTAGAGAAAAGACAGACTATTAGGAAACAGTGCCAGGCCTCTCTAAATGCTTCCCATTTAGATGGCAAAATTAGACCCTCAACCTCCACAGCTCCTACCTACATAAAAATATCTTAAAGCTAAACAGATACAAATATAAGATGCAAATTATAAAATTATTAAAAGAAAATAGAGGAGACAATCAGTTATCTTCAGATAGACAAGGCTTTCCTGAGCAAGATACATTACCTAGACACCATTCTTAAATGACATATTTCACTCCACAAAAACTACAATAGTTATAAATATCCACATACCAAATAGCACATCAACCACCTACACAAAACAGGAACTACAGAAGATGCAAAAGAAATAAAAAAATGCACCAATAATAGACTTTACCACATAACTATCAGTTAGAGATAGGCCAAAAGGACAAAATTAAAATCTAAGTGACCTAATCAACACAATCAGTAAGATAGATCTGTGGATAAATATTTAACATTACAATCTGGAAATAAAGAAAATACATCTCAAACACATATGGAATACCCACAAAAATTAATCATTTATTAGGTCACAGAGAAAACATGTTTTATAAAGCAGAAATACTATAAACACTTTCTGATCACAATGCAATAAAACTAGAATTTTTTAACGAATTTTTTTAAAAATTTCTTTCTTTCTGGAAACTAAAGAAACTTTGTTAAATAACATTGGATGAAAAGGGAAATATAAACAGAAAATGAAGATTTTTCTGGAAAATAATGATAAAACACTGGAGAATATTTAAAGCAGCAACCAGAGAAAAATTCATAACTTTAAAGGCCTGTATCAATAAAAATTACCGAAGAAAAATAAATGCACTCCAAACTCAAAAAAAACTATAAAAAGAACAAAGTAAACCATAAAAAACGAAAAGAAGGAAATAATAAAAATGAAAGCACAGAAATTAATGAGCAGAAAACAGACTAACAGTAAATCAGATTAATAAAAATCCTGGTTCTTTGGGAAAAAAATCAAACTAGCTAACTTAATCAAGGAAGAAAAAGAAAAAACACAGACATACAAAATAAGAAATAATGATGTGGAAATAACTACTGACACAGAGCATGTTTTAAAAGTAAAAAAAGACCACCTCATATACTTCAATTAAAATAAATTTTAAGGCCAGGTGCGGTGGCCCACGCCTGTAACCCCAGCACTCTGGGAGGCCGAGGCAGGAGGACTGCTTGAGGTCAGGAGTTCCAGACCAGCCTGAGCAAGAGCGAGACCCAGTCTCTACTAAAAATAGAAAAAATTAGCTGGTCAACTAAAAACAGAAAAAAATTAGCCAGGTGTGGTGGCACGCACCTGTAGTCCCAGCAACTTGTGAGGCAGAAGCGGTAGGATTCGTGAGCCCAGGAGTTTGAGGCTGCCGTGAGCTAGGCTGACACCTCATAGCCCTGGCAACAAAGTGAGACTCTTACCTCAAAAAAAGAAAAAAAAAAAAAAAAAAGAAAGAAAAGAAATTTTAAAACTTAATGAAATATGTAATTTCTAAGAAAAATACAGCTTACCAAAATTGACAAATGTCTGAAACAGACCAATTTTCATGGATGGGATACAGAAAGTTATCAAGGGACTATCCCATAAGAAAGTACCTGGCTCAGATAGTTCACATAATTCCATCAAACCTTAGAGACCAGATAGCTCCAGTGCTACATAAATTATTTCAGAAATAGAAAATAAGTAAAAGCTTCCAAATTCTTTTAACGAATCCAGTATAACATCAATACCTAAACCTCATTAAAGACTGCACAAAAGTTGTAGACCAATCACTTGTGAACATAGACACAAAAAAATCCTAAAAAAATTTAAATGAACAGACTCCAATACCACATTAAGAAAATAATACTATGAGCAAGTGGGATGTATACCAGAAATGCAAGCATAGTTCAACATTAGGAAACCCATTAATATGATTTAATACACTAGTAGATACAAGGGGGAAAAATCATTTGAGTATCTCCATTGAGTCTGAACATGCCTTTGACAAAATCCAACTCATATAATAATAATAATACAACAAAAATGCTTGGGAAAATAAGAATGGCTGGATACTTCCTTCACATGATCATATATCTGCCTCAATCTTGCAGCCAGAAGCCTACTTAATGGGGAAACACTACAGGTGTCCCCAGTAAGGTCAGGAACAAGGCAAAGGGGACTATTTCCCTGCTATTTAACCATGTCTTAGATCAGAGAAAATAATTTGAGGTGTAAGAAGTAAAACTATCTGCAAACTGACAGGACACGGCATCTGGAAAACCCTAGGCTCTGGGGGCCTAGAGAATCAATGGAAACTAAATCAAACAATAAAAGAATTCAGCAAAGTTACATGAAAATACCCAAAAAAAAACCAACCAGAAGAAACAATGGCAGAAAAAGCTCCATTGACAACAACAACAATAAAAAATACTTGGAAATAAATTTAACAGGAATTTTTAAAAATCTATAATGAAAAAAGTATAAAACACAAAAGCAGACTTGCACAAAAGGAAAGACATTCCTCGTTCTTGTTTAGGATGTCTTATCATCAAGATGTTAGTTCCGCATGTTAATTTTTAAACTTAATATGATCCCAATAAAAATACCAAAGTCAAACCTGCAAGAGTAACTAAGAAAACACTGAAAGGACGAAGCTAACACACACTATGAACACGAGCTGCCAGTCTAGGAAAAGCATTAACTGCAAGCAAACTGGGGCTCTTCTTAGTAGGTTTGTTTTTAGTTGTGGTGTGTGTGACAATGCTGAAACTATCCTATGCACATTGCAGGACTGAGCAAATAAGGAAATGTGTCGATACTGTTGAGAGCATATATAAACATGGAAGAGGGCAAGGCAAGAAACCCTGTGGGGTTAAACTAAAACTGCAGGCAGCCGTAACAACCCAAGATTTCTAAGACATACCCTTTCTTAGCTCTGTCGACTCCAGGGGCAGAGAAGCAGTAGCACTCTGGAAGCCATGAGCACACCTACTGCCAAAGCAACTAGGGCTCTGTGAAGAAATGGCTATTCCAGGACAAGAGTACCCAGCTACAGGAACCTGAAATACCTTGTTATGCCACAAAGTTACTAGAAAGTGCTCAAAAGGACATGGAACCCAGCTTGAAGTGAGTCTCGTCAGCCAAATCTGGGACAACTTGAGCATCAGAGTAAGGGTAACTGACTACACCCACTGAGGACACAGAGATCCATGGACCCCTCCTGCACACAGAGGACCAGCTGACAAGAGTGGCCGGAGTGGGCTTAGCGACCCTGGGCAAAGACCGCTTCAGGAAAGAGTCACTCCTGGATGCTGAATCTAGGCAGGAAACCTGGATAAGGAGCAGGATACTCACATGCTATTAGAGTGCCTCCCCAGAGATGGCTTATAATCACAAGGGGAAAAAGTGACCACACCATGGAGCAGCCACACAATTCCTTGACCAAGTGACCGAACTAACATCACCAAGGAGAGGTCACAGAGTTCACATGGCAGGCCTAGGATGGCCATCCTTCTTAGCTGCTTACAGGGCTGGCCCCTGGCTACTCTGAGAACTCGGATTTGGGAGGGTCCCCAGCAGCCTGCGATAAAAGGCCCTCAGCAGGCCTGCGCTGTCCGTACACACAAGGCGGCTTGTAACCACCGGCTTTGCTGCGGGAGGTAGAGTCTTGGTGCGTGCCAGGCGGAGGGGTCTACGTGACCAGCCTCAATAAAAACCCAGAGCGACGAGTCTCCACTAAGCTTCGCTGATAGAAAACACCTCACGGTTATCACACGCATTGGTGAATAAAGCCATCCTGTGTGACTCCCCTGGGAAAGGACACAGAACAAAATCAGCAAAGAGGAAGGATACACGGGGTGAAGTCTGAGGAAAAACAAGCACAGGCTTCCAGAGACCTGTCTCATGAAAGTCACAAAAAAACTACCCCTGTATCCTCAGATTTAGGCTAAAACGTCACAGTGTGTAATGACTTACATGCTTTGTATGGTGCTAAATGCCTGCCTTAATAGAGTCAAAATACACAGGAAGAAACGACTCACAGAATTTTCTAGTATTTCATGACAGAAAATTTCTGCCAAGAATGAAAAGCTGCTTTCTGGGTTCACGAATACACCAGTGGGAAACACGGGCGAGGCTGCCACGCCGGCAGCAGGCAGGTCCACGCGCTCCCCGAGGCGCGCTGTGACAGCGGCCGGCCCCTGCGGGCTCACAACCGCACAGAGGAGACAGCACAGACCATCGCGCACGATACGGGGCGTGAGGGGGAATACGGGTGTCATGAAAACAAAACTGAAAGTAAAGACTAAACCGTTAAAACTGACTAAACCCAGCAGCCACGGGCGTACAGGGAGACGCTCACAAGACTCAAAACACGGGAAACGCACTTATCCTCGGTGAGGACCGTGAGTGCAACTCGCTGGACCAGAGCAGAACCGTGCCACGACAGAGCCACCCGTTGGCTGAGGAATGAAGAGGACACTAAACAGGAAATCTGAAAAATTATAGCTGTCTTAACAAAACCTGAACCCATGAATTTTTAACCATATTCCAACACACTTTCCTTTTCCCCCGTAAGCGAATACTTACACAGCATTCTGTCCAATAAATATGAAGGAAGGGGAAAGTGAGCAGAGCTTTGTTTCCTTCTTTGGGCAGCAGCTCCTCTTTGAACTGAACAAAGTTAGACTCTAGGTGAATCATCTTTGGAGCCCGGCCATAGGACCTATAAACAATTTTTTAAACATCACTGAGAAAAATTCAGAAGTATACATAACATTAACCCTGAATTATAACTATAATATTCCGCCCAAAAACACTCTATGGATTACTTTAAACACAGTTCACGTGGACATGTCAAAGCTCCCGCTCTGTAAAATCTTTCATTTTACTCAAGGATAAAGGCACTGTAATACGTTCATCCGAGTACTCAGTTTAACCAGGGCCACTGCAGACTTCCGAGAACAATGAGCTTTACTCGCAGTGTAACTCAACCTGTAAGTCACTACAAAAGACAAAAAGTGTGTCCCACGTGTCCAAAATGCAGTTTTAAGTTATTAAAGTTTTAAAGTGCACTGACACTTTTGGGACAACCTGTATTATCCAAGAAACAAAATCATTTGGTGAAAGAGAACAGATTTTTAGTTGTCGAGCACAATAAAACAGAGGTACAAACCTCCGCTTTTTCCTCCACTCAAGAAAAACGAACCCATAGAGAAATCCCACAAGCGACATGCATCTCATCTAGGGCTGTCAGAGGACACGGCCGCTGCTCTACTACACCTCTGAAATCAACCACGCCACACGGACCTTGTCACCACACCTTCACTGTCCTCTCTAGCAGCTGTGTCTTCTTTAAGCATCGACAGCTAGAGTTTGCGTATCTGTATCCAATCTAAGGATGCTCTGTGTTTAATAAATTAAAACCAGCCATATTTCAAGTGATTCTGCTTGTGCTAGAACCTTTGTATTTTCTGTGTGCAGGCTGTTCTTTCCTGTCCTTTGTGAGATTAACCAAGTTGTCTTTTTCCATTTTTTTTTTTTCTATGCCAGTTTGAAAGTTCAATCGTCTATTTCTATTCTACTGTTGGTTTCATTTTGATTCTTAGTATGCACAAAACTAAGTTTGTTTTCAAAAACTAAAGTTAAAGTCTGTGCCCACTTTTCTCTGATCTCCTTCCCACACATCTGAAATTTTAGATTTTTCACTGTTTAAAGGACTGATACCTTAACTCACACAAAATATTTTTATGACTTGTTTGCTGGCAGTTGCTTCTTTCACCCTGCGATTTCTGGGTTCATTTTTCTTCTTGTTGGGCTACATCCGTTCATTATTTCAGAAGGGTGGTACGGTTTCTGATCTCATGGATGTCTGAAAATGTTTTTACTTACTGCAGTGCTTCCCAAATATCTCCATGTCGTGGCAAGCCGTGAAAATAATATTCAAAAGGCACCCAGGGGTAGACACACGTGGCTTTTTGCAGCCAGAGTGACTAAGCAGGCCCAGCCATCCTGTGCCCCAGGTGGCCTCCCCAAGGCCTCTGAGGAACAAACTTTCTCAGCATCCGTGTCTCAGGCAAGGCCCTCAGGGTGGGAGATGCTGACTCAGTCTTCCCTCTTGAGCAGCAACGTGAATAATAAAGAATTCTAGGTTCAAAGGTATTTTCCCTCAGCACTGTGAGAAGACTGTTTTTAAAAGTTGTCTTTTATGTTGCATTTTAAATGGTGTATCAGAAACTATACATGTGGTTCTTCTTCCTTTTCTGATTCCTTGGCCTGGTTTCGGTTTGCTTTGCCTTCCTTCCGTTCTGCTTGGCATCGAGTGGGCCCACGCAGTACCTGGACTCACATCCGGGAAACCCCGACAGCAGCTCTTCAGCTGCCGCCTGCACGCCACGCTCTCCACTGCCTCCTTCTGAAAGGCCTGGCGTGTGGACCACGCCTCCGCTTTTCCTCCACGCCTTCTCCCACGCTTGGCGTTGGTCTCCTGAGCTGCTCAGCTCAACCTTCCAATGCACTGATCTGCTCTTCAACCACACAGCTGGTCAGTGCAGCTGGTAAAGTTTCTGTTTCAATATTTTTTCATTTCTAAGATCTAATCAATTTTAGTTTTCACTTTTTATCAAGCTAATGTAGACATACTTTAAAACATCAAATAGTACTAAAAAGCTTTTCTCACCCGCGCACACACACCCCCCGCTACACCCATGTCCTACTCTGTTTTCGGATGCTGTAACAGAATATCACAGACCAGATAATTTATAAACAACAGTTTATTCAGCTCACAGTGCAGAGGCCGGGAAGCCTCATATCAAGGTGCCAGTACCCGGGAAGGGCCTTCCTGCTGCACTATAACATGGCAGAGCGCACCACCTGGCAAGAAGGCAAGAGCCAGAGAGCCAGAGAGAGCTCACTTTTGTGACAAAGCCACTCCCCATAACAGTGACATCAATCCATTGATGTTGGCGGAGGGATTACGTTTCCAACACATGAACTTTTGGGGGATACATTCAAACCCTAACACCCCGCATCAGCAGGTGCCTGCCCCATCCTTCTCTATCACCCCTCCTGTATCAGTTTCCTAGAGCTGCTACAACAAATGACCACAAACCTAGAGGCTTAAAACAACAGCAGTTCACCCTCTCACACTTCAAGAGGCCAGGAATTTGGAATCAATGTGTCAGCAGGGTTGGTTCCTTCCAGCAGCTCTGTGGGGGCTGCCTTGCCTCTCTCCCAGCTCCTGGTGGCAGCTGGCAGCCCTTGGTCTTCCTTGGCTCGTGGCTGCAGCACTCTAATCTCTGCCTCCATCTTCGCATGGCCTTCTCCTCTGTGTGTCTCTGTATCTGCTCTTCTGTCTCTCATAAGGACATGTGTTATTGGATCTAGGGTCCACCCTAATCCAGGATGATCTCATATTGACATCCTTATCTTAACCATATCTGCAAAGACCCTTATTCCAATAAGGCCACATCCTGAGGTTTCAGGTGGACGTATCTGCCCTAGGATGACGCATCCCTTTCCTAAGTTTGACAGTACAGATCCCCTGTCATTTCCGAAAAGGAGAACACGCAGTCTTTTTTCTGGGGCTATCCAATTTCCTGAGATGAATTCTCTACTCTTTTGCCTAGGAAGCATGGATATAGCTACAGAGTTCTTGGACCTGAGCTTGCCCTGTCCAGAACTCAGACTTGCTGGCTTTAGAAGGGCACTTCTGCAGTGCCTCCCAAGGCTCCTGCAGAGGGGGGCGAGAGCAATCACTTCACTACAGATGGGAGTGGGGCTGAGTCCAACCGCCCCTGTCCACACTCTGCCGAGCCTCCCCAACCCTGCTCTCATCCCGGCCTCCCAAGGTCTGCCCTTCTTCACCTGTCAGGGACTCGCCTGCTCTCATGGAGCCACCTCTGCGGACACGTGGGGTTGACTTCTCGGCTCTCGTCCCTAATCCCTCCACCTGTCTTCCTTCTCCCACACACCCACCTCTCCTGGCTGCTACTGTCGCCTCTCCCTGCCTCTGTCCTTGCATATTTATGCCTTTTTAGTCCTTTATATCCTGTTGTTTAGTATTTATTTGGTCCATTTTTTTCCAGTCCATTTATTTGCTTACTATTTATTTGATCCATTCAGCAGGGTTTCAGAAAAGTGAAGAGATAAATCTACATAGTTTGTTTCAGCTTTTTTCTCATAACCCCCTCTCTCTTGTTTCATGGACACATTTTTCTTCTTTCATCTTTCTGAATGTTTAAATAATATATACTTAGTTAAAATCCTTTATAGATTACTCCACTTCTTCAGGTATGGAACGCCTTTATTTGCTAAACTTATTAATATTTTCTCTCCTTCACAGCACTGGACCTCCTCATATGTTGAGCAATCTTTCTCTTACCCTCTGTATACTCTTTATATCAAATATTAGTAGCTAAATGCATACTTTGTAAGACACTATCTGTGTGTCTATCTTCACTAGAGAGCCTGGGTAAGTCACCCCTATAAAGCCACATTAACTCCTGACGTTACCAGGGCACAACCTGGTGGCCAGAAAGGAATGACGCTACAAGAATCCGAACCACATGCACAAGAATAACAACAGAGTATGCTGTGTATGCACCCTGGGTAAAATCAGATTACTTGTATTGAAAAGACAAAATCCAAACATTTTCCACAAATATTATTTGCTCTTACCAGAAATAAGTTTTCCAAGAAGATGATTCCCAGTCAATGACAAATGACCAATCATACACACACAATAGAGCCACTCGAATGGCAGATCTGGCTTCTCTTCTAATTTTTAAGTAATACCTTTCCGTATGCCTTTCCATCCTTAATAAAAGTGCACAGGAGCTCAGCGAGGAAGGGGGCTCTTGTCAGAAGGTAGACACAAGCCCACATCTCTGCTTTAGGTAGAATCTAAGTGAGTCCCTGTCTCCTCTGTAAATTGCCTGTGCCTCTAAGACATTCTGACTAACCATGAAGAGTCATAGGTCATTCCTATAAAAGTAAGTCTTTAACTCCAAAGAACTGTCTTGTTTTTACCCCTGACATCTCATTAAGAAAATCATCCTATCCCGTAAAGAATAAGACCCACAGTTATATGAAGCCATTCTGTTTCTTTACAACAGACTTTAGAATTTGGGCTTTTAACTTGTGCTACTTCACTAACTCACATAAATGTCTCACAAATGAAGAGGGGGATTCAGCCAAAAAACAAACACACCGTACCTCCTCCATTCCATTGGTTCTCTCGGAAGCTGCTGGGAAAGCGTTGGGTAAACAGAGGTGAATAAATTCTGATCTCCAGCACCTACAAAGGGAATAAAGAGAAATTCAGTTATCATATTTTTAGGTGAATACAGGCAAGACAGGCTCTAAAGTTTATAAAATTGGTATTTTCAGGTAATTTTACATTTAATATTAATAAAATGACATCACAAGATCGTTTTGTACCTTTAAATGCCTAGTCTCAAGAAAACCCAGTGCCAGGCCTGGAAGAGAGAACTTAGCCCTCACGATGCCTGCACGAGGTGCGTGTAACTTTCCCAGGGGGAGAGTAAGGGCCAGAAGAGGTGAGTCACTTGCCCTGGACACAGAGCTAAGGAGGGACGGAGCCAGCTCAATCGCAGCCAGTTTCGCTGTGCTCTATGGCCACTGCTTCTCCAACTTCAAGAGAACAGCCCAAAAGCCCCATGCAGAAAAGGAACCCAGAGCAGTGACCATAAACGGCTTCACCAAAATAAACTCAGTGTCCACCCAAATGCCATTTAGTCTTCACCAGAACTCCTGGAAGGAAAAGCGCAAACATAACCCCGATTGACAGACAGAAAGTAAGGCTTGAGAGGTCAACGTGTTCGGAGCACCAAGCTGGCTAGTGGCAGATACTAGTCACCCACCCAGCTGTGTCTAACTTTACGCTGCACACTTGGTTGTTAATTCAGCTCTTTTATCCTAGCTTTAACAGAAATGAAAAATCCACTTAGTTTTCATAAAATGATAGTATAACTGTATTATACTTAAGCTAATAAGAACCCTTTAATATAGATGACTAAAATTCTTATACTCAGAGGATCCTCTTACTTTAAGCAAAACCATTTTCCAAATTGCTTTTATATTGATCTTTAAGAAATCACTGGGAATTGATGTGGGCCATTAACACACTTGCTTATTTTGCTATCATGAACCTAAAAATAAAACCTCCAAAATTCACATAATGTCAAGTCACTGCGGAGAGCAATGCCATTTCTGGACAGATGGCGCGGTGGGTGGGCGGGGCCTGGGAGTCTGACTGCCCAAGTCCCGGTCTCCAGGCCACCCCTCACCAGCTAACTATGCCAGGGAGACCACGCACCCTTCCTGGGCCTCGGGCAGCACACGTGAAATGGGAAAATAAGAACACCACTCCTCAACAGGGCTATGGTGAGGATTAAACGAGCCAATGCACATAAATTGCCTGGGACAAGGCCTGACACATAGTACTTAAAAAGGGTTACTTGTACTATATTTCTGTTAGATAAATACAATTTTTATGTTTTAACTTATCACTTTTCACCTTGCTCCTTTATTTGGTAGTCATCTTAAAAATCAATAAAATAAAAAACCTTCAGTTAGCTTCAGGTTTCTTATCTTCGCCAATTTCTGATGCCTCATTGAAAGGTTCCAAGATTAATGTATAAAAAATCACTGCTCTTTGCTAAGTGGAAAGTGAGCCAACTAAATGGAGGCTTTCTCCTCCTTCACTTGGTTTTCTACGTAAAACTACACACTCTCTCTCACTCTCTGTCCTTGCAATAAAGTTCCCATAAGTGCACAAGTTCCCCTCCAACCTTATCTCCCCCAGGAATCCTGCCTACAGTAAGCCCAATCCAAAAGGAGACTACAGAGTTCGCCCTTCTCCCACGTTCCATCAGGGACTGAACTTTTAACCTGTGTTAGTCTGAAAGATGACGGGTCAGTCAGCACATCTGCCAAGGGCAAAGATGTCACCTGATGTGACTGGGGATTTAGCCTGTGCCCAGCTGGCCTCAGCACCTGTTATGGGCTGATTTGTATCCCCGACCCCTCAAATCCATACGATGAAGCCCTATCCCCCGTACTCAGAACATACCTGTATTTGAAGATGATAAGGTCTTTAGTTAATAAGGTAACTAAGTTAAAACGAGGTCTTTAGGGTGGGCCTAATCCCATGTGATGGGTGTGCTCATAAGAGGAAACGTGAACAGACGACAGGGGTGCGGAAGCGCCACGTGGAGAGAGAGAGAGAGAAGACGAGCCAAGGAGAGAGGACTCAGGAGAAACCAGGTTTAGTTTATGAAGCCGAGAGCTTCATCCTGGACCTTCAGTCTCCAGAACCGTGAGACAATAAATGTCTGCTAAGCCACCAGTCTGTGGTATTTTGTTATGGCAGCCCTGGTACCCCCAGTTTAGATTTGAAGGCCAAATTCTTCTAACCTATAGGTGCTCTACATTGATTGAATAAGCATGTGAAGAAAAGCCACCATAATTTTCTCAGAATACATAGCCATTATTAATTAGTATATTCTTAAATCTTTACATCCAGTTTTATGAAAATTAGAGGTACTCTGAAAATGGGGTATAGAGAATCAGCACATAAAAGATGGGGCAGAGCTTAAGTATAAAACCCCAGAAGAATTCAATCTAGGTTCAAGTGATAGGTAATTAAATTAACAACATAAACTCTGCAGTTTCCCGATATAATCCAACCACTAAGTAGAAAAGTCATTAGAACTGTGAGGGCTGAACTGTAAGAGCAACTTCCAGGCTGATTTTTCATTTTAACCCCATGGGTAAAGAGGCGTGAGCAAAACCAGTAAGGATTCACCTGTTCATAAAATAGCTACTAAGAGCAAAAATGGGGCTGGAAGCGTCATCCTGCCAATATGGCTGGTCTCGCAAAAATTATTTTGTTGATTAATATAAATAAAAATAAAGTTAAAATTAAAAAAAAGCAAATATGAGGCTTAAGATTGATGTGCCTGTGTTAAGAGACTCTTGTTCAGAAAATTGCTGTTTATTAAGAGTCAACTCCGACTATTTCAACAACTATGATTTCTTTCTTTGGTGAGGAAGGAGAGACTTATCAAAACAATTGACAAGAGTAATCCGAAACACAATGCCATTAACAAAAACCTCTCTCCCCGTATGTGTCTCCACACCCACCACCAGGGCAGGGCTCCTGGCTACGTAGGGGAGACACAGAGACTGAGGGCGGATGGGGCAGGGAGCACAGGGAGCAGAGACGTGCAGGGAAGCCGTGCGCAGGGAAAGCTCTAGCGGCAGCATGTGCAGAGAGATGTGGGCACTCACCATCTAACCGCTGCCGGAACCGCTGGACAAGCCCCAGGCTGAGGAAAGCCCAGCCCAGAGAATCCTCGAGAAGGAGAAGCAGAGGCCTGGGGTCTGACATGAACCAAGCAGTTTTTTATTATTTATGCTAGATGTAAGTAATTGAATTTTCTGTAATATGCAGTCAGATGACTCACACAGGCCTTCACTATTTCCTGAATTACCATTATTATTGCATCCCCTGAGATTTTTTCCAAACTCATATTCATGTATTAATTGTGTAATTTAAACCTTTTTATGTTCAAAGCAGATAAGAACTAATTAAACATGGGGGGAAAAGAATTTTAAAAGATGATTCAGTGATTTAGTAAATTTCAAAACAAACTCAATGTCCGAGCGTCAGTCAGGGCTGCTGTAACAAAATGCCACAGACTAGGCGGCTCATAAACAGCAGCCGTGTATCTCTCAGTTCTGGAGGCTGGAAGCCCGAGATCAAGGCAGCAGCAGATTTAGCGCCTTGTTCTTGCTGTGCCCTCACATGGTGGAAGGGGTGAGAGAGCTCTCAGGGGCCCTCTTTTATAAGGACACTAATCTCTTTCGTGGGGGTTCTGACCACATGACCAAATCACCTCCCAAAGGCCCCGCCTCCTAATAGCATCCCATTGGGATGCGAGCAGACAGAGAAGCTGCTGGCTAACAGAAGTCAGAAGGGCCATCTGTTTACTGCCCCTATACAGACAGCACCGGGTCTGCATGCCCTAAGCACTTTCCACAAACTCACTGAACCTTCACATGGAAACCAACGCACTGAGAAGTCCCCTAGTTGGTCCGAAGGCAAGCAGCTGATGGGGGCCACAGCTGGGATTCGAACCCAAGCAGCCAGGCTTTGAACTCAATTCTTTGCTACTGCTCTGTGCTGCTTTCAATTTCTTCATGTGATTAAGTTTACTACTTAATCTTAGGCAGTTATATTGACGACGACTGGCTGAAAATACAGGTTCTAGAAGACCTTCTGCAGACAGAGTGAACGTTTCTGTCATCTGCTTTCCAGTGTACCAATTCTTAAACATACAAAGCTGTGTAAAGGTCTTACTTACAGAAGTATAAAGGATCAGGAAAATTATAACCATGGGAGAGTACCAAAGAAAAAGAAAATGTTCAATTCGTACCTGTGTGTATAGCTTTCTGAAATACTTGATACCATGTATTTTCAAGATCAGTATTTTTATTTGGAGATTTATGATGGGTAAAAAATATTACTCAAAGATTCTAAATATTTGATTCTCTGACACAGTATAATTTTTCTTCAAATTCTTTAGTATGATTTTAGTAAAAGGAAATAGTAACTTTATCAATAAAATATATCTCTCACTTTATCTTAAATTGTTGAAGACATCTGGAGTATTTCAGCCCGTTAACAAGACAGCTGTTTTCAGCTAATGCACTAAGTCTTAATTTTAAAAGGTTAGATTTATTCCGTGGGGCTCGTAGGCTTAGGAGCACTGATGGGTGGGAAAGACAGCAGGACGGATCTTAGTCCAACACAAGTGCTCCGGTCCCAGCAAGAACCTGCATGGGGGCAGCACCAGCAAGCGTCCCGCGTCGAGGCTCCCAACCAGGGGCTGGATGATCTCCCAGCTGGGACCCCAGAGAGACTTGAAAAAGCAGGGGAGTGACTGGACTAGCACCTAGAGATGACCTAACTTTAAGGCCCCTCCAAGCAAGAGTCTATGATCCTGTTTTGGAACAAAAAAGTCAAAGGAAATATATAATTTATCTAAGATTTGCTTTGTAGAAAAATTTGCAGAAATAGCCATTCTTTGAGCATACTGTTAACAAAAAGAAAGCCGCAATCCCCCATTAGGCAGTTCATTCATGCTTGAAAACAATGTGTTACAGAGGGTATTGTCTGTCAGCCTAAGTCTAAGGTTGCCCATAGACTGCACATTAATTATTTCTCCTCAACAGCTTTTGGTGAAACAGACTTTCAAGACTGTCAAACGGACGATAAAAACATCCAAGGTCACAAACTGGGAAGTCATCTCAGCCTGTTCAATACTGCATAAAGTAGATTTGCTATAATTCATGGATAACGTCAATGCAGTAATGAAAATTAATGCTTGAAACTGGGAGCTCTTTCATAGGAATTCCTGATCGTGAAGCAAGGAAACCCTCCTGAGCATCTTCCATATTTGGGGCTGGGGCAGGGAGAGACGGTCAATGAGAAAGCACAACAAAGGATGCAGACGGTATCTAGACTCCGTAGGTAGAAAGAAGGTTCAGTCCAACCCCCTACAGTGACCAGGCAACTGACTCCCCACTTCCATGAATAAACATAGTCCTTCCTTTATTAGAAGGCACGCATTTGAGAAGTAAAGCAAATGACACTCCCACAGCTCTGAACCTCAAAGTTTCAAGAAATCTAAAGGCCAAGTTCAAGGAAGTCACTCCTACAGTGGACACGATGGGGATCACCTCCATCTGGTTGTCAGCTGTCACTGATCTCCTCTGTCAGGTCTGCCAAACGACATCGCTTTTAAATCCCAGCTCAGTAAACCCTGCCGTTTCACCACTGGCTTTACATTACACCAACTCCATCTAGCTTCCTCTGGGTCCTCTCCGTGGTCTCCACCTGTCCTCTTCCAAATCCTCACACATAAGCACACACACTCTCTCCCAGCACCCAATCTGTATAACAACTACTGCCCCCAGGAGGTATAACCAAAAGAAAAATAATATATTAGTGTTCAAGTTTTATACTGTGTAAGTTTGCAGAAAAGGAACCACAACCGATACACACAGACTAGTCACGAGATATAAGGTCCCTGGCCGGGCGCGGTGGCTCACGCCTGTAATCCTAGCACTTGGGAGGCCGAGGCGGGCGGATCGTTTGAGCTCAGGAGTTCGAGACCAGCTTGAGCAACAGCGAGACCCCGTCTCTACTAAAAACAGAAAGAAATTAGCTGGACAACTAAAAATGTATAGAAAAAATTAGCAGGGCATGGTGGCACATGGCTGTAGTCCCAGCTACTCGGGAGGCTGAGGCAGGAGGATTGCTTGAGCCCAGGAGTTTGAGGTTGCTGTGAGCTAGGCTGACGCCACAGCACTCTAGCCTGGGCAACAGAGCAAGACTCTGTCTCAAAAAAAAAAAAAAAAAAAAGATATAAGGTCCCAAAATCTTTTCCTGTTTTAACTTAAAAGACAATTGAACACACATGCCAAGGATGTTCACAGGCCTGAATGAACTCCTCTAACCAGGGAGACAAGTCACCTTCTCTAGTCCTCAGAGACCAGACTTAATGAAGAGTTTAAAAAGGAAAAGATTGGATAACTGTAGCAAAATAGAAGAATACTCAAGAATCAACCTTTAACAGTTTATATATTTTTAAAATAAAGAAAACAGAGAATTATTGTATAAGTTTGAATCATAGTACCATAGTTAAAAGTTAAAAAGACAGCCAGGCATGTTGGCATATGTCTGTAGGCCCAGCTACTCAGGAGGCTGAGGCCGGAGGATCACCTGAGCTTAGGAGGTCAAACCTGCAGTGAGCTATGATCGTGCCACTGCACCTCCAGCCTGGGTGACGGAGCAAGACCCCATTGCTCAAAACAAAAAGAAGACAGAGACCCTGACTGCTCCTGGCATGCCCTTGTCTTGGGGCTTTGGACACAGAGTTCCCAGACTGCTATTTCCCCAGATTTCCCCTTCACCTACTTAAAGCCTTTGTTCAAGGATCACCTTCTCCAAGAGGCCTAACTGCAGTTTCCAAATGACGCAACCATTAAGGAGGGGAATTTGGCAACATCTAACAAAATTACATAAGCATTTACCACAGCTCTAGCAATCCTCCCAACAGATACACCAGCAAGGTTAAAAGACAGATTATTCGAGGCAGAACTATTGGAAAAAGCAAAAGACAAAAACAACTCAAATTCCACCACTGGGGGATTAGCAGAATAAATCACGGGACATCTGCATAACGGAGTACTACACAAGTGTAATAAGGAATGAGAAAAGGTGGCTCACACCTGTAATCCTCACACTCTGGGAGGCCAAGGTAGGAGGATCGCTTGAGGCCAGGAGTTTGAGACCAGCCTAAGCAAGAGCCAGCCCCTGTCTCTACCAAAAATAGAAAAACTAGCCAGATGCAAGTGGCACATGCTACTGGGGAGGCTGAGGCAGGAGGATCACTTGAGCCCAGGAGTTGGAGGCTGCAGTGAGCTGTGATGATACCACGGCACTCTAGCCAGGGGGATACGGTGAGATTCTGTCTCCAAAAAAAAAGGAATGAAAAAGATATCTGTATACTTCTAAAGGGTGGAGTGTAGGGGAAAAAGCCAGGTGGGAAAAATGTATGTAGTTGGCAATCTCTCATTTAAGAAAAGGAAATATAAATATTTCCCTTTTTATGTGGAAGGATAAACCACAAAAATTTGTAACAGAATACTTAAATAAAGGAAGGGTTAGGGTATATAGAACAGAACACATGCTAGATTTCTTTAAATGTACCTCATTTTGTAAATTTTATTTTGGAAGCAAATATTTTATATAATTATAGCACAAAATTAAATTTTTAAAAGGTTTTCTCTAAAAATATCAGGAAAAATAAAACAAAGGAACTTAAATGTACACATACCACATATCTGTGGTATAACCCAAGAGAGAGAAACTATGACAAGTGACTTTAAAACTACAGTAACGTGACTGTTCATTGCTAGTGGGATATATACAAATGCCACAAAAACTGCTTAAAAAAAGTTTTAAGTGTGTGTTCACTAGTCCTATTGCTGCAGGTAGAGTTAACGGTGTTATTCAGAGACTATGTGTAATGAAGGATGAAATAAATGACACTCTACTCAGGGGTCCCCTGGACCTGGCAGCATTAGCATCACCTGGGCACTTGTTAGAAATGCTAATTCTCAGGTCCCACCCCGATATGCTCATTCAGCAACTCTAGGGTGGGATCAGGCCATCTGCTTTAACAAGCCCTCCAGGTGACTATGATGCAGCACAAGCTTGAGAACCCCTAACTGTAAAGTCCCCAAGTACCCATGAGAACGGGGAAGCCCAATTCCTAGCTCTGTCCACTGAAAATGCCTGGCAGCAACTAGAAGCCCAAGCTGCAGACGACAGTCTTGACATCCCACTGTTCACTAAAAGGAATCAGGGCTCCGAGGACAAACAGCCGACTGCGGATCAGGGACAGGAAATGTACAAAATGAGCCCAGAACATCTTGTCATGCTGGATTAGTAAAGAACCTAACAAAGATTCCTATATCTTAGAAGCCAACTAGAAAGAGGTTCTTCTTGGCCAAAGATGGAACAATTTGCACATCAATGAGGCAACAGCTTCAATGGACTGAAACATACCAACTATGTTCATAATAATTAAGTTAATAAAGATAATGTTTTAAAAAAGTTAATTGATCACCATCAAAGAACGCTAGTAAACAATTCGTTTTGAAACCAGTTATTGTAAAGGGAAAGAAGCAAGCACTCAATGCTTTGCTATGCCACTGGGCAGCCAATTATTATACATACATGTACGTACGTGTGTGTGTACATATATATATGCACACGCTCTTTAAAGAAATATTTCAGCTAATAAATGAAAAAGAACTGGCGAAGTGAGAATATCACCCTTTTGTAACTTTTAGGGAATTGGTGATATGAAAGTCAATGGCTGCTAACACTGCAAAAGAGAGACAATCAGACATTATGCGTCTGCTAAAGAAAGAACACCCACCACCTACGAAACAGTATTGCAAAAAATAAATCCAACTTGAAGCCGACTTTGTCTCCTGCTTTAGCTACCAAAGTGTAGATAGTGGCACCTCTTCAGGACAAACAAGCTGGGTTTGTCAATAAATTACAAGAAAGAAAAGGGAGATGGAGGGGAAATGAAGATTTTAAGAGAGATTTACACAACTTATCTAAAAACTTTATTTAGATGCTAGTTCAACTGTTTTTTTTTTTTGTTTGTTTTTTGGAAAAATACATTTAAGACATATAGGAAATTTATGCACTGAGTATTTGACAGTAAGAAATAGTTTTAGGTATGATTTTAAAAAATACCATAGAATGGGTGGCTTAAACAATAGAAATTTATTTTCTCAGAGCTCTGGAGGCTGGGATGCCCAAGATCCAGTTGTCAGCAGATGCAGTTTCTGGTGAGGGCCTGCTTCCTGGATTGCAGATGGCCGCCTTCTTGCTATTATCCTCACGTGGCCTTTCCTTGGTACAAAGGTGGGGTCCGCTCTCTTCCTATAAAGCCAGTAACTCCATTCTGACAGGCCCACCCTCCTGACCTAATCTAACCCTAATTACTTCCCAAAGGCCCCACCTCCCAACACCATCACATTGGGAGTCAGGGCTTCAACATATGATTTTGGAGGGGACACAAACGTTCAGTCCATAACATACATTTAGAGATAAATTATATAATGCCTGAGATTTGCTCCAAAATAATATAAGATTGGGGAGAATGAGGGGTGTAGAGAAACAAGACTGGGCAATTCACCCAATTGCTGAAGTTAGGTGAAAGGTCTGTAGGGTTTTTTTTATATTATTCTACTTCTGCACATATTGCAAGTTTCCACGTTAAAAAATTTGAATTGTTAAAATTCTCCCATTTCCCTTATCCTTTTCTTTTTTTCCATAGCACTCATCGCCTAACATATCGTATGATTTATTATTTATGCATAGTGCCTATCTCCTATAGACAACGTAGCTCTTAGGGGATCTTTGCTGATGTAACCCAAGCCCCTACAGCAGTGCCCAGCGTGGAACAGCAGCTCAGTCAGCATTTGCGGACTGATGAATATAGCCCAGCTCCTCCGTACTCTACACTAAACCCAGGAACCCCAAAGGTCAGGATATCCTACAGTGGAAGTGATGACAGTGCTGGATATCAAGTTCTCAGAATATGAATTTAATTTTGGAATGAATAAGATTGTACTAAAAATTCCTAGTGTGTTGCTTAGTTCTTAGAATGCTGAAGTAAAGGAAAGTAACATCTTTATTTTATTTAACTCTATGGCAAAGGCTTTCTCTGAAAGATAATTTTAGGGACAAACCTCCCCCCTTCCATGTGAGCAGATGGCGTGTGACTCCCTAAGTACTTGGTAGAGCCCGGCGACAGAGGAGGAATCAGACATCTTGACACTGGCCCAGGATGCCCTACTCAACAGCAATGACGACCACGGTCAGGCACAGCACAACTGGCCCTCAGCTCTTCAACTTCAAAATGACCTCCGATGGCCCTTCTCATCACTAGCTATCCAGGTGAACTAGAAGTGCCCACAACTGCCATGCTATAGATTTAGTTAAAATTACTACCCAGACGGGTTGTTGTCAGTTCCAAGGCTCTACCTAAAATTTCAGTTCTGAAATTTATGCAGACTTCTAAATGCTAACTGATCTCAGTTAAAATAAGAAAAACTGAGGCCATAGTGGCTCACATCTATAATCCCAGCACTTTGGGAGGCCAAAGTGGGAGCACCACTTGAGGCCAGGAGTTCAAGACCAGCCTAAGCAACAGAGTGAGACCTTGTCTCTGTCAAAAAAAGAGAAAAATTAGCTGGTGTAGTGGCATGTGCCTGTAGTCCCAGCTACTTGGGAGGCTAAGGCAGGAGGATCACTTGAGCCCTGGAGTTTCAGGTTGCAGTGAGCTGGATGAGGCCACTGCATTCTAGCCCAGGCAACAGAGTGAGACTCTATCTCCAAAAAAAGACAAAGAAAAATTTCCAAATATACAACAGTTTCTGGTAAAACCAAGGTCTAAACCTATTGTCAGTTTCTCTATCATTTCTCTACTTTTTTTTAAATTTTGCAAACAAGGGCCTAAAATAATATTCAGAAATGAAACATCATGTCATATATGTCCAGAAAGATATGTAAGGCGTTTATCACCCGAGATGGAAAAAAAAAAAAATAAGGGAGAAAAAGAGAGCAGAAGAGGTTCATCTTTTTCTAAGAAGAGACCACCCCACCTTGTGCCCACATCTAGAACCCAAAAGCCCAGATGCCAAGAAAACACTCCCTTCCTCAGGAGTAGAGGGAGGACAAACCTCCAAAGATGGAAGATACGAAACCAAAGACACATGATGAATGCTGGCCAATATGCACTCGGCATATAACACAGATACTTTTGGGGGGAATGGTGTCCCCCCCCCCAAAACATATGTCCACATCCTAAGCCTCAGAACCTGTGAATGTGACCTTACTTGCAAAAAGGGTGTTTGTAGATGTAATTAAGTTCAGGAGCTCAAGATGTGATCATCTCAGATTACTCAGGCAGGCCCTATACATAGCGGGATTCCAGATATATTTCAAAGGTAAAGATATTTACTGATGGACTAAATGTCAGTTGTGAGACGGAAAAAAAGGAGTCACAAATGACCCCAAGTTATTGATTATTGATTTTAAAACAAATATTCTATAAGACCAAAATATTGTGACTATATTTAAAATAAATGTTAAGAGCAGACACAGAGGAAAGATCTGATGAGGACAGAGGGAGGACAGACAGGAGAGAAAGCCACGGGAGGCTGGGAGGCAAACACAGCACAGAGGCCAGTACCACGCAGGGATGTCTGGGACTATCTAACAGTGCAGTCTTCCCCACTCCCGCTCCCTAACTCCAGAGTGTGGGGACAGGAAAGGCAGCCCTTGGAGATCAGACTGTGATTCCTCACGCAACCACATACTTACACACTAAGTCATGCGATTTGCATGAAGACATTCTGTCAACTGGCAAAAAGCTTTTCTAGCACAAAAAATCCTTAAGTCAGTCAATTGCATTTCCACTGGAAGACAACCAACTTCATCCTTTCTTGTCTCTCCCTGGATGGACTGCAGAATCATGTCACTACCAGGCCTCTGGAGGAAACACGGTAAAGAAAAAAAAACTCCTTTCTAAGGAAAGACCAGCTCATGTGTTATACCCATCACGCTTGCTTATTTCAGAGATTCATCAATACTTTAAAAAAAAAAAATCAGGGCCAGGCGTAGTGTAGTGGCTCACACCTGTAATCCTCACACTCTGGGAGGCCGAGGCAGGAGCAACCCTTGAGGTCAGGAGTTCGAGACCAGCCTCAGCAAGAGCAAGACCCTGTCTCTACTAAAAAAATAGAAATTAGCCAGGCAACTAAAATATATATACACACACACACACACACACACACACGTAAAAAAATTAGCCAGGCATGGTGGCGCATGCCTATAGTCCCAGCTGCTTGGGAGGCTGAGGCAGGAGGATCGCTTGAGTCCAGGAGTTTGAGGTTGCTGTGAGCTAGGCCTAGCCTGGGCAACAGAGTGAGACTCTGACTCCAAAAAAAAAAAAAAAAAAAAAAAGTCAGGCCCTTCGATTTCATTTGCATAAACCAGAATTCACTTTACTAGAAACTCCTAAGAAACACATCTTGTATATTAGGCATGTGAGCTGAATAGAAAAGGAAGCTTTTCACTAGTAATTATCAGTTCAAATCCACCCTAGAATTGGTCCAATAATGCTAGTAGCCTGGATTCCCAAACTGTGATACCAGGCTTCCCAGAGTACTAAGGCAGAGTCAGAGAGGCACCAACAGATAACTTCACGAGGGAAACAGCAATGCTTGGGATGTACAGACCACACTTGAGGTTTTCACAGTTTCAACAGATTGAGCTACATGTCTTTCAATGATGTCACTATCATCGCAAAACAGGGTGGCTGTTCTGATGAAAGGCAAGTACCACACACACACACACACTATATGAGGGTAGCAGTGTTCAATCTGATTCCCAGGTTAGAGAAGTCATGCAGCACCCAACAGGCACAACTATCCCATCAGTACATCACTGTGGTTATCTAAAAATGATATAAATATTTTTTCTTCCAATTTAGGTGTATTATTTTTCTCAAACAACTACTGTTAGGACATAATACTTGATAAATTATTGGGACCCAACTACTTAATAAATGGAATTATTAGGTATTTCTTTAAGCCTAGGGGTGTCATGAAAAAACCAGGCAGTATGAATAGAGAAAACAATTTTTTGCACACTGACTATATTCCCAGCACTTTTCTGATCACTTTATGCACATTCACTCTCATAAACCCTCATCAACCATATGAGATCAGGACTCTAACCCTGTTTCACAGCTGAGGGCCAGTGAGGGTACATAACACCCAAGGTCACGCATACAAGACATGAATGTTTTTAACCATGCTCAGGTGGAAATGACATATAAAGCAAGTTAAAAAAAATATGCTCTGTTGGGCCGGGCATGGTGGCTCATGCCTATAACTTTGGGAGGTCGAGGCAGGAGGATCACTTGAGGCCAATTCAAGACCAGCCTGGGCAACACAGGGAGACCTCATCTCTACAAAAAATAAAATAAAAAATTAGCCAGATGTGGTGGCACATACCTGTAGTCCCAGCTACTTGGGAGGCTAGGGAAAAAAGAAACTCTCTCTCTCTCTCTCTCTCTAGAACTGAGGTTCCTAAGGAAAAATGTTTCTCCCACTTCTCAATCACTGGTTTGATATTGGCTTGAGAATTCAACATGGACTAAAACCTGCATTTTATGTTTATCTATTTAAAAAGATATTTAAATTTTACTTTTCTACTAATGAAACTGATGATAGTTAAATCACAAGCCATACCTTCAGGCTTGGTGGAAAACCATGATGTGCAAATTTAAAAACTTTAACCAACAGGGGAAAAACCCAAAGTCCAACCAGGTACAAAGCCATCATGGATCTGCTAGTTTCTGTGGCCTTTATTCCCCTTTCAAAGTTTATAACGTCAGACCTAGAACCCCAAATACAGAGATTCAGAAAAATGAAACAGGCAATATAAGATGTGACTAATGAAAACAGATTATCTGGGAAAGTACTATTATTTTCAGATACTATACAATTCCAAGTCGACAGTTATGTGCTATTTTAGGCGTAATGCTGAACAGTCAACAAAGAAAAGCCACAATCAGTGAAATTACATTAACTTTGTCCACTGAATGAGACAGCTAGAAAAAGAACATGTGTTTCCCAACACACCCCTGGGTCAGAAACATAAGTCTTTATGCTTAAACAGAGACATGACCCTGTGGCTGGGTGGGGGGAAACACTAAGCTAAAACTTAAATTCAGATAAAACGGATATGCTGGATTTGTTTCAGTTTCACTGGACATTTTTCATGATTAATAAATTATATTACAGGTATCCAAATTACTATGATTTGATTCATTACCTAACCTCATCAAAGTATTTGTTTCACTAACTGTTCAGCTGATATCCCCGTACATTTCAGACACACTCTTCAGTATTTACAAGCTTTAACTAGTTTTGGGTTTAAGCAGATCTCCTACTGATGTAGTCCCTCTTCAACAGAGGCAGTTAGGCAGGAGTTTAATTATGGACTAAAGTCTATTAAAACGTTTAGGGAGCTTCAAAATATTATTAAAATAATTCAGCAAAGTTTTCGATGATCTATTCTATTTATCCCCAATGTCTGGAAATTTTTCATTCTTTTTATGACACACAAACAGTCCTTAAGTTTATCTGAACCAGTTACATTCCATATACTTCCCAGAAAAGTCTAAGCAAAATTCATTTCCACTAAAGTACAATGTTAAAAATTTTACGAAAAAAATTGATAACAAGCATAAACTTTGCTTTCATTTTAAGAGGAACACAGATCTGAAGTAATGTTTCAAGTGAGATGTAAACAAACTTTTGAAAACAAAAATGTTGCCTATTCAGGTAACTACTAAAAAGTTTTGAAGAGTTAATCAGCCTATGGGCAGATTTTTTTTAAAGCAATTTTCCTACCCTTGTCTGCACTGCTTACTTATATAGCTTCTCCTTTCAAAACTTGTGCAACTGAAAGAAAGGACAAGATAAAGGTATGAAGTGAAACCACGGCAAGTGCTTCCCAAAGCTTCAGTCCCAGATATACCAAAATGCAATTTCAAGTATGAACTAGGAAGTCAGCTCTTCTAAAAGTCAAAAAAAATTTTTACTTTTAAAGTGATCTTTTTTGTTTTTCAAGCTAACTTTTCTCTGAAAGTTTACTGAAGCCACTTTCTTTTCTGAGACTCCAATGAAGAAAGGTTATACCTTCCAAGACGGTGATACCATCAGTGCAGGTAACATTCACCATGCTGCTTTAAACACAGGAAAAATCTCCACCAATACATGACCTTCCAGTAAATCTGTAGGAAAAGTACCTGCACCCTTTAGCTGTCAACCACATATGCATGTGTGAAATTAACTTTAAACATGTATTTCTATCAAGAAAACAAATTTTACTCCTTTAGTTACATTGAATCCAATAGAGCTTTCAAAACTTTCCCTTCAGGCCGGACACGGTGGCTCACGCCCATAATCCTAACACTTTCAGAGGCCCAGGCAGGCGGATCAGGAGTTCGAGACCAGCCTGAGCAAGAGCAAGACCCCCATCTCTACTAAAAATAGAAAGAAATTAACTGGACAACTAAAAATATATAGAAAAAATTAGCCGAGCATGGTGGCACATGCCTGTGGTCCCAGCTAATCGGGAGGCTGAGGCAGTAGGATTGCTTGAGCCCAGGAGCTTGAGGTTGCTGTGAGCTAGGCTGACGCCACGGCACTCTAGTCTGGGCAACAGAGTGAGACTCTGTCTCAAAAAAAAAAAAACAACTTTCCCTTCAGAAAGGTATTTCACATAATGCCTATGGAATGATACTGTTATTGAAAGGTAAGTAAACTAAGAGGTAGGAGCTATAATTAGATATGTAGATGCCCATACATGTAATAAATATTCATCCAGCACTCATAACGTGCACAGCACTTTGGGAGAAAAAAATTCATGATTTTGGAAGACACTGAAACCTAACATGAACAGAGAATGTCTTCATCTTCCCTGAGAATTAAGAAAGCACCTGGGAATTGCAGGGCCTTCAGACCAGCTCTACCCACACCTGTCCTCTGGGACTGAAGGTGCAGAGTTGGGAAAGATTTTCAGATGATAAATATTCTGAGGAAAAAAAAAAAAAAAAAAAACAGCTATTGCTGAACTATGCAAGTCTCCCAACTTATGTAAGCGAGATACAGCCCACTTCCCTAAGAAAGTCTGTCATCTAAAGATGAAGCAACAAATTTCAACCTTAAATATAAAATTTTTCAGGAATCTGACTGGAGGGAGCATAAAAAGAGCATGCCCATAATCAGGAAGAAAAAAAGAAACAGAAAAAGAAGAGAGTGCTCAAGACATATAGAATGGTCTACTCTGGCCTAGGCACCCAGATTTTGCAATAGAAAGAGAATGCTTCCTTTCAAAGCATGAAAGACAACTGGGAAACAATAAACTGCATAAACTCATGAAAAGACACAACATTGCCAAAGGGCAAAAATCCTGTTTCAAATACCTCTCTGCAAGACATCAAAATGCTAGCCAACATTTCCACACTTCCCACAAGTTTTTAAAAGTATGATTCTAAAGTTACACTTGCAAAAATTAGGGTAAATTTTTTCTGTAACAGAAAAATAGCTCATTTGCACTAAATGGGGGGAAAGTGACACCCAAAGAGGCACTAGTCTAGTTGTCCAGAGCGTGCACTCGCCAGTGGACTGTAAACGGTGAGCAGCTCACCCACCCCCTTGAACTGCGATTTTCTCCTCCATAAAACCGTCCGAGGGAACTGCGGAGAAGATTCAATGAGCCAAAGAGCGAAAAGCCCCAAGTCGCAGTCCGAGCTCTATTCCCGTGCTGGGGCGGCGCTGACCATGACCCGAAACACCCAAGAACAAACCTGTTCCTACTTGGTCAACGCCCGCAACCAAGAGCCCCTAATACCTTCCCGCGGAGAGAGCTGCCCGTGGGAAAAGACGGGCCCCGGTCTCGGGGCGCGCGGCTCGGCCTGGGCGGAGTCCGGCGGGTTCTGCCCAACTGCAGCCGGCCGGGAGGACGACCCCGGGGCCGGAGGGCCCCGCCGCAGCCGCCGCCCCAGCCACACCTCCAGGAAGCGGCCGGCCAGAGCGCGCCGGCGGGGCCCGGGGCCCAAAAGATCGGAGACCGAGAGGCCGGGGCCCGGCCCGCCCCAGCGGCCGCCGCGCCCGCCCAGGCCGGCACTCACAGGTGACGATGGGCTTGTTCTCCATGGTGTAGATCACCGGCGGCAGTGGCTCCTCAGGGGCGTCCATTGGCGTCCGGGGTCACCGGCCTGGCCCCTCGCGCCCCATGGGCAGCCCCGAGGCCGCGCCGGGCCCAGCCCGAGCCCGACCCTGAGCGGCGCCGCCGGCCGTGACAGCGACGCCAGCCCAGCCGCGCGAGGCAGCTCCTGAGCCGGCCGCGCCGCCGCCACCGTTGCCGCCGCCGCCGCCTGCTGCCGTCCGCCGCATCCACTTCCGGTCTCGGCGCCGCCGCATGACCACTTCCGGAGCGCGCGAGGCTGAAAGGGGAGGGCCTTCCCTCCGCTTGTGCGGCGACGGAAACGGGGCGCCCGCCGCTCCACGCGGGAGAGAAGCGGGCCCGCCGTGGGTGCGCGAGGTCACTGGGCCGAACCCGGGGCCTGGCAGGACGATGGGCCTGCGCTGGCCATGACGCTGCGTGAGGAGAGCGGCCGCGGCTGCAGGGCGGAGCGCGGTGAGGGGCCTCTGGCTGCGGCCGGCGGGGCTCCCCGCGGGCAGACCGCACGGTCCCGGGTGCTTCCGTGGCCGAGCCGCCCTCTGCCGTGCTCCTCCGGCCCCGCCCGCGCCCCGCACCCACGCGGCCCCGCACCCCGCGCGGGGCTTCCACTCTGGGAAGCGGTGCACACTTTGCGCATGCCGCGAAATAAAACCTCCCTTTTAATTGTGTCTAAACTTCTTGTGCAAGTAAACTGCGTTTGAGATGCTTCTGTAAGTGAAATAAATTGCCAACCTAAAATAATCAAAAAGGTCAGAATCTCAAGAGTTGATTCAGGTGCGAAGTTTGGGGACAGGAAGCACAGATCCACAAACTGGGAAGTCAGTGTTCCCAAGTATAGAAATTTGGGATCATTTATATAGACAAAGCTAGGGGAAGCCGAACAGAATTTCAACATCTTTCTATGGCATAGTTTCAGTGATCTGGTTAGCCCTTTTTCTTTCAGGAGGGGCATATTAAACATTCCACACTAAAGATGTAACAGTCATGGGGTCCTGTGCTTGTCTGGCCTGAGTTAGATACAGGACAATAAAGGAGGCAGTTAATCTTCAACAAAGATCAGTGATTGGAAGGAGTCGTCCTGGTCTCTGGTCTCTGGTCTCTCCTAGTCATTTACAGAGCAAAGAACACTGAGGAAAAGAGTAAATCCATAATCTACGAAGTAGAATTGCAAACATACTACCTGACTCAGTCTCCAGGGCTTAACTTCCCCCTTGGTATAGTAAATTTAGAGGGTCCTGAAATTTTTTCTGTTACAAAATGTATGTGTGAAATAGTTCGAGTGTGAACACAGCTGCTAAACGTGTGTGTGTGTGTGTGTGTGTGTGTGGTGTAGCTTGGCGCATCATAGCTGTGTGAGAGGCAAGACCGGACCCCCAGGGCTACTGAAGCAGCGGGACCTGGCAAGTCAGAGCACTGGAGAGGAACAGACAGGGAGCCACAAGTCCACCTGGGGCTCCCTGAAAGTCCTTGGCCTAGGCTGGGCTAAGCACGTGTAGGATGCGACTCCACGGAACTTACCAGGAAGTAGCTGCTAACAGAGTTGAGAATGGCACAAGAACTAGAGGTCAAGCAGTGCTATAGGAAAGACCTTTTGAATACCGTGGGCCCTGAGGACATTCAGCTTAGACACTAGATTGAGGACTACATCCACAGGGATCGGCTAACTCTATCTGTAAAGGCCCAGATGAGTATTTAAGGTTCTGCAGGCCACGTACAGTTTTTATCCCCGCCACTTTTTTTTTTTTTTTTGAACAAGTCTTTAAAAAATATAAAAACCATTTTTAGCCCAAGGGCCATACAAAAAACAGGCCATGGCCAAATGCAGTTTGTGAGCCATAGATTGCCAACCTCTACCCAAAATAAAGCCTACTCTATACCTGCCTTAACAAAGCCTAAATAAAAGCCTTGACACAATCTGCAAGAGAGAGAGGGTTTGGAGAGTAAGTCCTGCCAAGTTAGAGGGGCTTGGGAAACACCTTGGGCATTACTCAGAGCCACCCGAACAGAGCATAAAACTAAACCTACACAAGCCCAAGGTGATAAATTACAGTAATTGAACTGTAAACTAGGACAAAAATCAAGATTCTTCAGTGGAAGATAATTCAGCATCTGTACAATTTGTTATTTGTCAATGTCCAATATACACTAAAAAATCACTAGACATGCAAAGAAACAGGAAAATATAAACCGCAGTTGAGAAGAAAAGGCAGTCAACCAACCTCCTGATGTCCCAGATGTTGTATTTACAAAGACACCAAAGCAGCTATAAAAAATATGTTCAAAGGATTAAATGAAAACATAGTCTCAGTGAGTAAAAAGATAGGGACTCATAGCAAGGTAATAGAAAGTACTTAGAAAGAATCAACTGAAAAATTCTAGAACTGAAAAGTACAATAACTGAAATGAAAGTTTCACTGAATTGTATTAATAGGAGATTGAAGATAACAGAAGGAGTTAGAAATTTTTTTTTTTTTTTTTTTGAGACAGTCTCACTCTGTTGCCCAGGCTAGAGTGCCATGGCATCAGCCTAGCTCACAGCAACCTCACCTGGGCTCAAGCAATCCTCTTGCCTCAGCCTCCCGAGTAGCTGGGACTACAGGCGTGCGCCACCATGCCCGGCTAACTTTTATATATATATATTTTTTTTTTTTAGTTGTCCATATAATTAATTTCTTTCTATTTTTAGTAGAGACGGGGTCTCACTCTTGCTCAAGCTGGTCTCGAACTCCTGAGCTCAAACGATCCACCCACCTCGGCCTCCCAGAGTGCCAGGATTACAGGCATGAGCCACCACGCCTGGCCAGGAGTTAGTAATTTTGAAGACATATGAATAGAAATTATTCAATCTGAAGAAGAGAAAAAAGATTGAAGAAAAATAAACGGAACCTCAAAGACCTAAGGACAGTGTAAAATGGCCCAAGGCACGTGTAATAGGAGTTCCAGAAGGAAAAGAGTGTAAGACTAGGGCAGAAAAACATTTTTGCAAAATAATGGCCCAAAATCCAAAAACTTGTTGAAAAATGTTCATTTATAGGTCAAGAAACTCAGCAAAACCTGAACACGATACACAGGAAGAAAATCACATGCAGACACGTCACAGTCAAACTGCTGAAAGTCGTAGGCAAGGAGAAAATCTTAAAAGCAGCAAACAAGGAAAGCTGTTGTATTCAGGGGAACAATGGCTAGAAGACACTGACTTCTCATCAGACACATTGAAGGCCAGAAAACAATGGTATAAATCTTCAAAGGGCTACATTTAAAAAACCTGTCAACCCAAAACTCTATATCCAGCAAATGTGATCTTCAAAAATGAGGGCAGAATGAAGATATTTTCAGATAAAGTTGGAAGAATGTGTGGCTGGCAGGGAAGTAGTACAAGAAATGCTAAAGTGAAAGGAAGTGACACCAGGTGCACACTTGGGTGTACACCAAGGAAAGGACAGTCCTGGAAGTGACCAAAAAATACTAAACATTAAATATTATGCTTTTCTCTTCTTCTCATAATTTCTTTAAGAGACAACCGACTATTTGAAATGAACACTAATCAGAAATAGTTCTGAAACGTGGGCAGAAGTAAAAGGTAAGGAGACGATAGCATGAAGGATAGTGGGAAAAGGACATCACACAGTGACAAGCTCATTACCCTTGTGAAGGATGAACTCTCATCCTTGAAGTGTGTGAAGTGGGAGGTGTGAAGGTCTGTGTATGAAGAGGGAAGACTGAAGTGACACGATATTGACTCTACGTCAAACGTGGGAATTAAGGACACATATTTTCTGCCCAAGAGCGAAGCCACTAGAAAAAAATAAGTGAAAGAGGTTTGGCTAAGAAGCCAATAGAGAAAACAGAATGGAATAACAGAAAGTATTTGATTAATCCAAAAGGAGGCAGGAAAAGAACAACAGAAGAATAAAAAATAAAAGGGACAAGCGAAAAAGACCAGTTATCACACGAAATGCTGCTCAAAATCGATTGACATTAGGGAAATGCAAATTAAAATGAAAACAAGATACCACTTCACGTCTACTCAGATAGCTAAAATTAAAATTAAAACTAAAAACCCTGACAGTACCAAGCATGGACTCCTAGCCGAGGAATCTCCATGGCTTCAGTCTGTTCTCACAGAGAACTAGGTCCAGCTACCCAGGAAACAGACACTAACAATTCCCTGGTTTGCAAAGACGTGGACACAGTGTCGTGGCCACAATAGGCAGCTCCTATTGTGGGGATGGGGGACAAAGGCAAAGCTTTCCTGTCCCGTCCCAGGCAGTGCTATGGCTTGAGGGCAGGAAGTGGACTGTGGGGCCGTTTTTCCCTCTGAGCAGACCTATTAGAGGTCTTTTTTTGTTTTTTTTTTTCCCCACAAGGGAACTTGTTTAAATTTGGCACACATACTGGTTTAGCAATTCCTTTTGATAATGGTGAAAACGATGCTTTTCCTGTTAATTGATATCCATTCTTTTTTTTAGACCCTTTTCTCGTGAGACAGCATTTGGGGGTTTGTTATTTGTGGTTTTGTTTTGTTTTGAAAAGTTGCTGGAACTTGAGCTCAAATGGTCTTTCCTGGTAGCGCATTACGGTGTCTCCAGGCTGCAGGAGCCTATTGAATTATGTATTGGGATATTGTATTTGCTTCATCTAACGGGAGGCACAAGAGGATTTGCTCAGGCCCTCTCCGCAGATGGCCAGGGCAAAAAGAATGGCACGTCAGTGACTGTTCATAGCAGTTACCCTGCTGTGTGACTGGACACAGTCCAGATGTCCTTTAATGGATGAATAAACAAAATGTGTTACATCCATACCACGGAATACTACTCAGCAATAAAAAGGAACAAAATGGCCAGGCACAGTGGCTCATGCCTATAATCCCAGCACTTTGGGAGGCCAAGGCGGGAGGATCCCTTGAGACCAGGAGTTTGAGGCTGCAGTGAGCTATGATTGTGCCACTGCACTCCAGCCTGGGTGACAGAGACCCTGTCTCAAAAAAAAAAAAAAAAAAAAAAGGAACAAACCATTGATACACACGGGGATCTGGATGAATCTCCAGAGAATAACGCTGAGTGAAAACAATCCAGCCCCAGAGGTTACATGCCGTGTGGTTGCACTTACGGAACATTCTTGAAATAACAGGATGATTCAAATGGAGAACAGGTCAGTGGCTGCCAGAGATTAAGGGGGATGTGGGGCTATGAAAGGGCAGCAGGAGGGATCCTTGTGGGGGTGGAATGTTCTGGAGCTGTACTGTGTCAATGTCAATACCTGTGTCAATGTCACAATGTCATCGTGCTATGGTTTTACAAGATGCTACCACTAGGGGAAACTGGATAAAAGGATATACAGGGCTTCTCTTACAACTGCAGGTGACTCTGTATTATCTCAATTTCAATAGTAACAAAAAACCCAGCTGGCTTTAAAGTAGTAACATGTGAGTTTTCGAATAACCCGCAAGGCCAGGTGTGTGTTGCTTTTCACATTTCACCTGTGCTTCCTCCTCTTCCCAACTGCTCCTCCTTCCGCTCCACGGGCAGCACTCTGCACAGTGCGGCCTGAGCCGGGCCCTTTGCTTCAGATACTTTCTGACGTGCGTTTTCACGTGTGTGTTCAACCAGTCCTTCCATAAATAATATCCCAGGTGAGCAAATCGCCCACAAAGGAAGAAATAAACACAGTGATGATTATATGGAGACGTATTCTGCCTCATGAATAACCAAGGAAATGGCATATAAACCATTTTTTCCTACTAAATTAACAAAACCTTAGTGGGGAAAAGGAGGAGCCGGCTGTGTGGGTGTGGGAGGGGCACGCTGGCCCCCAGGGCCCTGGGGGGCTCTCCGAGGGGTCCGCTTTTTAAAATGCAGCTACAACCTTTCATCCTTTGACCCAGCAATTCCACTTTAGAGCCCTTTACAGAAACAATCTCTCCGAAACCTTTACGTATAAAAACACAGCTTGCAGCATCATTTGCAGTAGCAGAAATTGGAAACAACCTAAATGTCAAAAATTGTGCGACATAAATTATGCTAGGTCCACTTGGTGAGTTATCATGTCACCTTCAATATGGTGTTTAGAAAGGGTTTCTGATAATCTGGGAAACACTTACAATGTTAATTGAAAAAAGTTTTGGCCGGGCGCGGTGGCTCACGCCTGTAATCCTAGCACTCTGGGAGGCCGAGGCGGGTGGATCGCTCAAGGTCAGGAGTTCGAGACCAGCCTGAGCAAGAGTGAGACCCCCCTCTCTACTAAAAATAGAAAGAAATTATCTGGCCACCTAAAAATATATATAGAAAAAATTAGCCAGGCATGACAGCGCATGCCTGTAGTCCCAGCTACTCGGGAGGCTGAGGCAGGAGGATCGCTTAAGCCCAGGAGTTTGAGGTTGCTGTGAGCTGGGCTGACGCCACGGCACTCACTCTAGCCCGGGCAACAGAGCGAGACTCTGTCTCAAAAAAAAAAAAAAGTCTTAATTACAATAAAAGTGAAGGTGTAATACGCTAACAACTAGATAAAAGCAAAAACCCCACTAGCATTACAAAAGAGGTTGGGAGGAAATGCACGAAAAGGCTAGGAGTGACTGTCACCGGGTCATGAACTATGGGTGATTTCCTCTCCCATTTTGCCACATACCTGCATTTCGCACTAGTTCTGTATAAGGAGATTGACTATGGAGAAGCAGAGCACGCTGTGGTTTGGCAGCAGATTCCGGAGCAGGATCCAGGGATCCTAAATTACTCTTCACATCCCCTGGGCCTGTCTTCTCATCTGAAAGCAGGGGGCATGACAGTTTCTTTCCCTCCAAAACATGAATTCTATGCACTTGACACACCTGGATTCTTTTTATCCCCATGGAAACCCACATCCTATTTCCATGTCCCAGACTGGTAGAAGCACAGAGGTCAAGTGCTTGACCCGTGGCGGCTCCGAGGTCAGCCCTGTGGGCCTCAGCCACACCTGGAACACAGGGAGCCTGCTACTCGTGGCAACTCCTGAACGCCACAGTGCCCAGGGTCACCTTACTGCCATTATCATCCCATTTCATACGGGGGAAACTGAGGCACAATGGGCTCCTGGTACAGCTAGGCTGTGCCCTGCCTGCAGCCCACCCACCCTCCTCTTACTGAGCCTCAGAGGCATGCTCAGCACACTGGCACCTGTTGCTGTCACGGTATGTCACTACGTCTTCACCGAGAACCTGTTCTCCACATGTGCTTGTGCAGAAACAACGTGCTCCTCCCAGGTGTCACTCTCCGCGATGTCACACGACCAGCAGCAATGACGAAAGCAGAGCTGGGCTGTGGATGGCATTTCCCAACTCTCTGTTCGATGCTCCTATTTTTAACTCAGCTGCCTCTTCTTGGCTTCCTGACAGTCTGGATTCCTGCTCCCTTTCTGCAGCAGAGGTTACTCTTCAGGAGGCCTGTCCGTGCCTAAGCCTCCGGCTCCTCGCCATGTCCCTGCAGACAGGGTGCAAGGCAGGGACGGCAGCAGCCACCTCGCTGGAGGCCTCCTCTGTGCTCCCCCTGTCCCTGGCTGCTCTCAGGGCCAGGGAGCTCCCCGCTGCCCTGGTGGCAGGAGCCCACTGTGGCCTGGCTTAGCCACAGGAGCAGGGCCAATGTGACTCATGACAGCCCCTGGCATCTCCAATACTGGGGGTGACATAGGCAGAAAATGGTGGTGGGAGGGAAGGGCCAGTTAAGGGCTGAGCTGCCCGGCAAGCCAACCTCCAAGGGCACCCACACTTCCCTGGAGAAGGCTGGAGGCGTGGTGTCAGCTACCTCGGGTTCCTAGGCCTCTTCCGACATCCCTGGTACAATGGACAGTCAGTCAGCCACAGGGGCCTGAGTGGTGACAAGAGAACAGCCCTCACTGGTGCACACAGACCCTAACAGGCTCACCGGCTGCCCCAGCCGCGTGCCCTCAGCTCACTCTGATCTTGCCTGCAGCGTGGTGGCACCAGGCACTGTTAGGGTCCCACCCCTGAGCCCCGATGGGGCCCCACTTTTCTGCCCCAGGCTCAGAACCTTCTCCAAGGGCCCAAAAGCAGGCTAACCAGGAAGTGTTGGAAAGTTGCCACCTCCAGGCCCTCCTTTAGCAGTGGGGGCCCTGGGGCAGGTGTAAACCTCCCTCTGCTGAGAGGCGCCTTGAGGCTTCTGAGAGGGGCTGGAAGGACGAGCCCATGGAGGGAATCAGCTCATGCACTCCCTGCCCTGGCCCTTTGTCCTTCTCTGCATCCCCCTCCCCATCCCCTTCCTCCTGTCTCCAGGGCCACCCCAGATAGACCAGCAGCACCCTGTCCTTGCTCACGCCCTGCCCGACAAAGGCTGCTCCCTGACGGATGTGTTTCTCCTCCTCGCTCCGCTGTCCAGCCCCAGCCCGGCAAGGGCACCCATAGCTGCCCCAAATTCTAGAACAGATGCATTCGCGGCCTGGTTACTGAAATCAATGATCATCCTATTACCTAAATGTTAAATGTTTAATACACTGTCCCAGAACTTGGCTGGCTAAGGAAATTATAGTAAGAGCTTCCCTTTGAACTGCAGAGCACTCCACTGTCGTCAGCAGAAAGCCCAGCCTCCCCAACTCCCCGTGTCCTTTAAATTGCGTGGAAGCCATGTTTGAAGGCTGCAGCGTGACGGGGCCTGGTGGCCTCAGCCCAGCTCCAGGGGGACCAAAGGCCTCCTCGGCCGCCATCGTCCTGTTGTTGCTGGCCAGACAGGCTGGGGACTCTAGGACTAAGGTGACAAATTTCAACACAGCAGGAGGCACAGCACCTTCCCTCGTGCGAGCGGGACAGTCACAAATGCTGACCATGCATCAGCTACCCAGAAGACCCGCACAGAGTTCCAAAATGTAAAATGAAACATTTTCTGATCATAATGCAATACTACTAGGAATTGACAGAAGGCCACTCTATCTGGAATCTACAGACTTTCTCTTAAACAACTGTTGGGTCAAAGGGCGAACATCAATCCAACTGCAGGATTCCCACCTGTCAGAGAGAAAGAGGACACTGTGCTCAGGACCCGTGAGCAGCCTGGTGGAAAACACAGGGCCTTAAGCTCAACCCGTCAACTGTTTAAAAAGGAAAAACAAAAGTCAGTGGATTCAGCACTGACTTAAAAGGTTATAAAATAAAAAAACAAGAATAGGTGAGAGGAAAGCGGAAGGAAGGAGTTAATATGGACAAAAACAGGATTCAGTGAAGAGAAAATAGAAACTAGTAGAAACAATCTGGCAACTTTGGAAAAAAGTGAGCAAATGACTAGTAATGGAGTCAAGGAAATAAAGGAGAAAGCACAAATACACAAAATAAAAGGTGACCGGTGAAAAATAACCACAGAACAAGAAAAAATGTTTTTAATTCAAGTAACTATTTGTTAAAATAAAATTTAGGCCAGGCGCGGTGGCTCACACCTATAGTCCCAGCACTCTGGGAGGTCAGGTGGGAGGATGGCTTGACTATTGATCGATTTACTATTGTAAATCCCATTTTATTGTTGTGGACTTATGTATAAAATAGAATCAACCCCCCCTTATGGGGCTTTTGGAGGCGTATCAGATAGTAGAAAGAACCATCACGAAGAGACATTTCGTAAGTTGTGCTGGGACAACAAAGTTCCCAACAGGAAAAGGATCAGGCCAGGGCCCCGCCTCACACACCACACCACGCTAAACTCTAGGGACAGCGAAGATGGACACGTAGAAAGTGAAACCATGAAATTGTTAGAAGGAAACACAATAGATTCCTGTATAACCCTGGAGTAGAGAGGCCTTTCTGATAAGTCCAAAATCTAGAAGTCATAAAACAAAAGATGGATGAATTTGACTGTGTAAAAAAAATATGCAATATATATATATATCATAAGCAAAGTCAAAAGATAAAAGACAAACTGAAAAAAATGTGTAACATATTAAGGCCGGGCGCGGTGGCTCACGCCTGTAATCCTAGCACTCTGGGAGGCCGAGGTGGGCGGATCGTTTGAGCTCAGGAGTTCGAGACCAGCCTGAGCAAGAGCGAGACCCCATCTCTACTAAAAATAGAAAGAAATTATATGGACAGCTAAAAATATATATAGAAAAAATTAGCTGGGCATGGTGGTGCATGCCTGTAGTCCCAGCTACTCGGGAGGCTGAGACAGTAGGATCGCTTGAGCTCAGGAGTTTGAGGTTGCTGTGAGCTAGGCTGACGCCACGGCACTCACTCTAGTCTGGGCAACAGAGTGAGACTCTGTCTCAAAAAAAAAATAAAAAATAAATAAAAAAAAACATATTAACATATGTCATGAAGGTTTAATTTTCCTAATACATGGAGTTCCTAAAAATCAAGAAAAACAATAATGCTGTGAAAATATGGAAAGAAATGAATGGAGAATTCGTGTGAAAAGCAATATGTGAAAAGATGCTCCAGACTTTCTCACCATAAGGCAGATACGGATCCAACTACAGTGAGGCTCTAATGCTCAGCCGTCCAGCTGGTGAAAGTCCAAGTGTGACGACACACTGCATGGTGACACTGTGGGAGTCGGGCCTCCCTGCACTGCTGGTCGGATCTGCGCTGCTTTCACCCCGCGTTCGCCCAGCCCCTTCTTGGAGGGTCTGCAGCGGGTGTATTTGCACGTGTCAAAACGGCGCTGTTCCCCGCAGCATTTCGTGATAGCTCAGGACTGGGTGTCCGTCTGTTGTGGACTAGAGGGATAAATTAGGGAGAGAAAAGGAAAGGGGAGGTGGAGTGCCCAGGAGAGAGAGAGAGAGAGAGAGAGAAAGAGAGATGCTTAAATTTGCATAAAAATCACCGAAAAGGTAAGTCTCTTGTGAAACTAGTGCAAATACTCGCCTAGGAGCAGGAGTAACACTTACTGGTCAATATAATGCAGGGACTGGTCGTTTGGAACGGCCGCCGCCGCTAGAGGAGCTGTCCTGGCGGCCGGGCAGCCTGCCCGCAGGCGGTGGGGCGGGAAATCTGACTGGCAGACAGCGGTGAGCTGGCGGCTAATCCCTCTGCTGGCACTTGTTAAAAGATACAATTGCAGCAAATTTAAAGATCTCAATTGGCTTTTATTTGCGATTCTGAAATCGGCAGCAGTCTGGACCGAAACTTGGCACGCACGGTCCCGACTGTAGCAGCGAGAAGGGAGAGACAGAGGCGTGGAAGACAGAAGCGGGGCCCAGCGCCGCGCCGTCCCTGAGCTCAGGACGCCGTCCCTGCGACAGGTCTGGACAGCCGGCCACTGCGACTGGCCAGGTCCCAGCTCCTCGCTATGATACAGAGGCCAATTCCTGAGTCCGGCTGCAGTTCCTTACGTGGGAACTCTAAAGCCAAGTTAGATTGACGGACGTTAGACGACGGTCCATGGATTTGACGGCAGCCTTTGGATGTGGCTTTAAGATTTCCCAGGGCTACGCCGATGTCGTCCCCTGATAGAGTGGACGCTGCTGGGGGTGGCCGGGCAGACACCCCCACACTGCCCTGTCCGGCCTCCACCACCAGCACTGGGACGATGGGCGGGAGCCTCCCAGCCACCCTGCGGCCCCGGCGGCACGTGACAACCTGCGGCACTGGCTCAGCCAAGGTAAGCGCAGACCTGGGTCTGGATTTTTACTGGAGGGACACGACCCCTCCTTGTTTTGGCCGCTGTCAGCGGGGCCTCCTGTCACTTGAAGCCAGAGGCGTTTCCATGCCTGAGTCACACGCCCACGAGCGTGGACCTGGCTGAGAGCGTCAGGTCTGGCTCCGTGTCCCCTGGCCGTGGGTTCCCCGCGTGGAGAGGGAGCAGGGGCCCTGAGCTGAGCCGATGATCCCAAATGCAAAGCCATCCCACAAGACAGTGTACAGACAAGAAACTGTGCAAAGGGACAGTAAGAAGAGAGATGTGCTCCCGAGAGAGGGACAGCCAGTCCGCAGCGTGGAGGAAGCCGCTGAGGACGCCCAGGGGGTTTCCTTTCACTGGCCTGGCCCGGGCGGCGAGGGCTTAGAGCTGTGGAATGTCACCAAACAATCATCAGGTGCTCTGCATCTTCCCGCAGTCCCTGCCTCCGGTCGGTACTGGCTTCTCCACCCCAGGCACCGCCCTCCTGGCCTGTATCTGCCACCTTCAGAATTGGTCCCTGCCTAACAAGAGGAGGGAGGGTGGCAGGACAGAGGACCTGTCCCTGTGGTGACATGTCCCAAATGGAGATGCCAGAACTGCCCTGGCAGGGTATTGAGAAAGGGGCAGGAGGCTCAGGTAGCTGAAGAGTGAGGGTAGATGTGTTACGTAAGATCGGAAAAGCCGCTGTCGGGTGATGTGCCCAGGAAGGCCCCGAGGTCACCCCTGCACCAAGGCAGCGAGGACTGCACTAGCAACAGGTATGGCCGCTGTCGGAGAGCTCCAGAGTGCTGTCCTCCGCTGGCCGGTGTCAGGGTGGGCTGTGTCCGTGCACTGGGGCTGGCCGGTGTCAGTGAACGGCCCCAGCAGGTCAGCGGCGGTGTGAGGGCCCAGGATTTCGGAGTGATGCCATCCATGCCTTCCACGTCAGAGAACTAGACTCCGCGTGAGAGGCAGCTCCTGGCATGCTATTGGGTGGGGCCTTACCTGGACCTCAGGTAACCATGTGATTGGGACTGTCCCTCCCAAGCTGGGTGTGATCAGACCCGCTGGGTCCTAGGCTGGGCGGGTGCAAGAGCAATCTGTCCTGTGCCGGAGACGGAGACGCTGCCTGTGGGATCAAGCTCAGCCGGGCAGAGGCGCGCGTGAGCCGCGTGCACAGGGTACGGACCCCGCACCACTTTCCTCTTCCTCTGCTGCCCCGACGGCTCCCTCTGGCTCCAGGTGCTCCCTGTGACGCTGGTGGGGACAGCACCGGCACTCTGGCTCGTGAGTGGCTCAACCTCACACGATGGTGCAAACCCAAAATGGACGTCGCTGTGCTACAGCCAACTCAGGGCCGCTGGTGAGGCCACTGTCATTTGCTCTGTATGGCGGGGAGCAGCCTGAGGCAGTGACACAAAAGGACTTTAGCCCGTGGAGAACGGCTTGGCTCGGGGCTCAGGGGCCCGGAAGCAGCAGCATTGGCGGATCAGAGTCCCGAGGGCTGGGGACAGGCAGCAGGCGACACCGTTGGGAAAGCGGGTCGGTCTAAGGGGGTGGTGAAAAGTTCGCAGACCCTCGTGTCCTGTCAGCGCCCACCAGAGAGCGTCCACTGCAGGGAACAACCACGTGGACAGACGGCTCATCTGGCAGATGTCGGTCAGCGGCACTCACGGGTCACCAGTGCTGGCACAGGGGATCATGGACCAGGTGGCCGTGACAGTGGGCCGGGGCCCGGGCGGGGCTCGGGCTCCTCTGACCAAGGCTGGCGTGGCTGGACAGCACCTGCCCTCAGGGCGACCCACGCTGAGCCCTCGATGTGGGACTTTTCCTCAAGGAGTCCAACCAGCCGCTCGGGGGCGGTTGGTTACACGAGACCCTGTCCACGCTGGAAGGGGCAGCGATTCCTCACGACCAGAGTTGACGCCAATCCCAGCTACGGGCTTGCCTCTCTGCCCACACGGCCTCTGCCAGCATCACTGTTTAAGGGCCTTAGTGCCAGATTTTCCAGGGGTGGCTACACAGCTCATAGCTTCAGATCAAGCGACTCATTTTATAGCAAAAGAGTTGTGTGACCACAGAAATCACTGTTCCATCATACGTTCCCACATCACTCGAGCAGCCGGTCTCATAAAATGTTCATGCCTAGGCAGGGCTCAGCCAAGGCGCCAACCCCGGGGCTGAGGTGCTAACCCCAGGGTACAGTCTGCGTGTCTGGCCAATAGCTGAATGCAGTGTCCCCAAGAGCCAGACGCAGTCTGGGAGCCAAGGGAGTAGGGTGGGCTCCTGGTGCCGTCCGTCCCAGAAACCACTTGCGGAAGCGGTGTTCTGCAGCCCTGTTCTGCCAGGCGAGAGGCGCAGGCTGTGGCGCGGGGATGCTTCCACTGGGCGCACAGCAAGCGCTGCGCTGAGACAGAGCCGCTGCCTCCTGGCCACCTGGAGCTCTTTATGCCAGTGGCCCAGCCAGCAAAGCAAGAAGTCACACAGCCTGGGCTCGGAGGGGTCTCTCTGGAACTTGGGGCATTCACTGGGGCATCTCCCGGTGCCTAGACATTTAGTGATAACAGCGTGTTTAAGATGTTGCAAGTATTAAGAGAGGATCAGATGCGTGAGCAAGGAACATACTGTGTGAGTAGGCATGTTAAAAAGCACATAGTGATTAGAAACATAAACATTAAGATTCAGACTCAGTGGGCAGTTCAAAGAGCAGATTAGATGCGGCCACCAGGAAAGTCATAAAGTGGAAGATAGATGAGAAGAAAGTACCCAGAAGGCGGCACAGGGGGACAAGGAGCTGGAACTGGGGAACAGAAAAACCATCATTACATACATCTGACCAGAGTCACAGAGGGAACAATAAAGGAAGTGGGTGGAGGAAGGAGGAACATGTGAAGAGATGATGGTTGAGAAACTTCTAGAAGCAATGAAAGACTGTATCTCAGATTCAGGAGTCAGATCAGTTTCAGGCCATATAAAGAGCAATCCGACTCGGACGCTGTAGCTGACCTGCAGAGCACCCGAGACAACGAGAGGAGAATTTGAAATCGGGGGGAAAGGAGAGTTCACCGACGGCGGATGAGGTACTCTCTGCAGACGTGGCAGCAGGGACAGCAGAGGCAGGAAGCAGTGACAAATGTCCATGAAGTGCTGATGGAGAATAATGACAGCCCACAATTATCCTCACCACTGAACTCTCGCTCTAGAACCAGGGAAAGATACAGACATTTTCAGGAAAACTGAAACTGAGAGTTTGTCACCAACAAATCCCACCAAAGGAACTTCAGAAAGGTTCGTTTCAAGAAAGAAGATTATCCTAGAAGGAAATACTAAGATTGAAAAGGGCTGATGAGCAAAAACAAAACAAAAAACAGAAAAAAACCTCAAACAAACAAAACCCCAAACAAACCCGAACAGCCACGAGCAGGAGTGTGTGGACCCGACCGTCGCTCTGGGTCAGAAGTGGGGGCTGGGAGGGGCCGCGGCAGCCGGGCGGTGGGGTGCGCGGGCTGCCGGGCCGGGCCAGGCCAGAGTGAAGACGCCCACTGACTCAGGCCCCATGCGATGCGCGTCACAGAGGCTCGGGCAGGGCAGGCGCGGGCAGGGCAGGCTCGGGCAGGGCAGGCTCGGGCAGGGCAGGCTCGGGCAGGGCAGGCGCGGGAAGAGCAACGGCAGCGTGCAGACCGCCCCCCACCAGCGGAGGAGAAACGGGGGAAGAAAGCCAAGAAGGCGCAAAAGAGACAAACAGAAAATACTGGAATAAGATGGTAAAAATAGAGCCAAATGATTCACCAATAACCATAAATGTGAATGATCCAAGCTCACTGGCTAAAAGATGTTCATTTTCTCACAGGATTAAAACCAAAATCAGCCAGTGTATGTTGCTTACAGGAGATATGAGAGACGAACCCAAAATAGAGGACATAGACAGGTTAAAAGGAAGGAAAAATGATATGTTAGGTCAAAAAAAAGTAGTTAGATCAGGTTTAGATTAGATTAAATAGACTTAAAGCAAAAAGCATGGTTAGAAATGAAGGCGTTCAATTCACCAAGAAAACAGAACAGTTCTAAGCGCATGTGCACCTCACCATCTAGACAGGGACAGAACTTCAAGGAGAAATCGACAAATCTGTGACATCTTCATGGGGGACTTTATCATACTCCTCTTGGTGACAAATTAAAACAGAGGAAAATAAGTAAGAATATAGATAAATAAAAGTAGCAAGCTTGATTTAATGGACACTTACGAAACTCTACAGCCCAGAATGAGTGGCTGGGTAGTTAGGAATAAAGGGTGTATAGAACCTGTACGGAAAACTTATAAAACCCGGCCAGGCCTGGTGGCTCGCGCCTGTGATCCCGGTACTTTGGGACAATTCAGGAGGATTACTTCAGGCCAGGAGTTAGAGACCAGACTGGGCAACATAGCAAGACACTCCCTCTACAAAAAATAAAAAAATTAGCCAGGTGTGGTGACATACCTGTAGTTGCAGCTGCTCGGGAGGCTGAGGCAGGAGGATCACAAAAGCCCAGGAGTTGGAGGTTGCTGTGAGCTGTGATGGTGCCACGGCACTCTAGCCCAGGCAATAGAGCCAGGCTCTGTGTCAGAAAAAAAAAAAAGAATGAAAAAGTAGAACTTATGACTGATTATAAAACTTATGTGGAACAATAAAAAATTCAAGACTAACCAATAAAAATTTGAAGCACAAAAAGTTAGCTTGCTGACTCAGGCGGATGGGGGGGTGGGGGGAGGGGATGGGGGTATACTTACATGATGAGTGCAATGCACACTGTCTGGGGAATGGACACGCTTGAAGCTCTGACTCGGGGGGATGGGCGGTACATGGGCAATATATATAACCTGAACTTTTGTACCCCCATAATAAGCTGAAATAATAAAAAAAAAAGTTAGCTTGCCCTTGCAGGTGTCTAGACTTCTCAGGAAGCCCCAGCAATCGGGCGTGTGGACTTAGCGCAGGGACGGGCAGGAATGCCGGCGGCGCAGACCGTGCGGAAGCCACTCTGCAGCGCGCAGGGCAGTCTCCTCAACAAGTGGACAATTTGTTCCCACGCAGGAAAAAAAAACCAAAATCGGACACTTACCTCCATTTCCCACACTTCAAATTCAATTCCGGATGGATTGAAGTTCCACATGTGAAAAAGCTAAAAACTACAAGTTTCAGGAAAAAATGTAAGAGAATAACTTTATGATTTCAAGCAAGGAAAGGATTTCTTAGCAAGACACAAAACATGCAAATCTTTAAAGGAAAAAATTAACAAGGTCAATACCATTAAAATGAAAAAATTCTGTGCACTGAAAGTCACCATAGGTAAGAGGAAAAAACAAGCCAGAAATGAGAAGATTTTTACCATGTATAAAATCGACAAAATATAGGCATCCAAATTATATAAAGAGCACTTATGAGTCAATAAGAAAAGACAACACAAGAGACAATGGAGGAAGGCTTTGCACAACACCAGCCAGGGAGCTCTGAGACAGCAGCCACGTGGACTGGCTTGGCCCCCGCCGTGGGCAGGGCACCCCTTCACCCCGTCAGATGGGCGACGCCTTTCCTCTGCCCAGCAGTGTGAACAGCGGGACCCACTTTGGGAAACAAAGGCAAGATGCAGGGAAGCGGAGCCTCACTTCTTCCCAGATGCGGTAATCCACGCCCATGCACACGTCACCGCTCACACGCGAGCACGGGAAATGCGCATGGCATGGTCACAGCAGCGTGGTGGGACAGAGCAAAACCTGGCGAGCTACGTGTCCCGTAGGAAAGTGGGTGGACGGATCTAGTCCCAGAGAAGCACCACACGGCGGCTGAGATGCACTGCGGCCGCCGACTGCGGCGCCAACCTCGCCGAATGAGCAAAACGAGAGGCAGAACCACCCCTCAGCACGACTCCACCCGCCTCGGGTAAAACCCCACCCCGCACCCTGGGGCTGCACAGCTTGTGCCGGGCGTGGACGCCTGAGAAATGAAAGCGCAATCCTGTACCCCCAGCTGACTGCACGGCCCCCTCTGGGCCAAGGGGGCCCCAGGGAACCCTTAGAACTGAGTTCCCGTCCGAGACGGGAGGGGGTCGGATGCGCCTGGTCACACCCCCTCCCTTGCCCCCGCCCTCAGCTCTCCCTGGGGTTGGGCAGAACTGGACTGGGACAGACTTGTCCACCGGGGCTTCCAGCCACCCTCTGGCCAGCTCGGTGGCCTTCAGCGCCGGCCCACCCTTACTTCAGGCACTCACGTTCCACAAATCCGTCAAGGTCAAGGTCTAGGTCTAAGCTCTGCCGCAAAGCCCTCTGAACAGCGGTTCCCAAAGCACCTGGCTGCCCCCATGACAGTCTGGTAGGAGGTGGCCCTCTGTGTCCCGCCCTGGGTCACCCTGCTTGACTGTGAACTAGCTGGACAACATGGCACAGCCGTGTCCTTGGTCTCCACACTCCCCATCGTGAGGTCCGTGGCTGGTGTGGGGCAGGTGGAGGATCCCGTCATAGCTGGTCCTGGATGCTGACGGCCGGAGGGCGCCATTGCCCTGTCCCTCTGTGTCCTTCGTCCCCCGCTGCAGAAGAGGAGGGGCCCCGGCATGTCGGGAGCACGTCAGATGCCCCCGTCCCCCGCAGGCCTCTGGGCCGCAGCAGCCTGCAGAGCCCCGGCCACACTGTAGGTCGGTTTCACTCTCTGAGCAGGACACTGAGGAATGGCTTCAGGAGGCGGGGTCCCCCCACCAGGCCCCCCGCCACGGCTCGGCCCACGTGTGCTGTGGCAGAGACGGACAAGCCCGACTGGGGCAGGTGTGCGCGGGGCCCCCCTGAAGAAAAGACCTCGCACCAGCAGATGGCCTGGGATCCATCCTCACGAGGGCAAAGCTGTCACCAGCCCAGCAGCCTCGGTGCCAGTCCCCGTGCCGTCCGCCAGCATGTTGGCGGTGCAGGGAGGGGCCGCGTGGGGCTCTGCGGTGGGCAGGGCCAGGCAGGACCCCGGGAGCTGCTGGCCATCTCCCCGCTGCCCACACCCCAGAACCCCAGAGCCCAGCGTCTTGGAAGAGACACCGAGGCCTGACCCTGGGGCTGTGGCTGTTTTCTGAAGAAGGCGTGGCCTGTGACCTTCAGGTCGGCCCCACGGGGGAGTGGGGGGTGAGCGTTTTCACTCAGGGCTGAGCACGAAGGATGACCCAGGTGACCCACGGCGGTTTTCCTGTTTTCTACAAGTGAGATATGCTGTTTGGAAATCTCCCAGGAAGACTCCACACGATGACCTATTTTATACATGGTTTTGACCAGAGGACAGTCCCCCAATGCCAAGGACAAGGGAAAAGTCATCTGGGGGCAGGTTGCCCCAAACCCTAAGCAGGAATGGAGTTCAGGATAATGAAAGTGAGTTGCTGTTGTCTGGGACAGAGAATGTGAATAACAGACTGTTCGCTTCCCTCCTGCTGTGGCCCGGGGTGAGGTGCCCATGGCGCGGTCACACTCCCGTGGGGCTCAGCAGGCGGCAGAGCTCAGACACAGGTCGCTGGGAACCTGCCAAGGGGCAGGAAGAGACGCGTCTCCTGAGGGCAGGGTCAGCTGGGGCTGTGGGTGGAACTGCCTGGCCCTGCCGGGGACCAGTCTGTGGACTCAGAGTCACTGCAGCCACGTCTGCACCAGGGGCCTCTCTCCCAGGCCCAGAGGAACCCCGAGATGGTCGAGATGCTCGGGGGAGCCTTGGAGAATTAGGCCAGCTGGGGCAGAGGAGGTGCGGACCTCACTCACTGGAGGCAGGGTTTGCAGGGTGCCTCGTACCACGGCCGGACCCCAAACCCAGACAGACGGCAATGCCCACCATTGACACGCCCAGGACCCCGCACCTCCTCCCCGGACCCTCCACTGGCCCCCGGCACCCCGCACCTCCTCCCCGGACCTTCCACTGGCCCCCGGCACCCCGCACCTCCTCCCCGGACCTTCCACTGGCCCCCGGCACCCCGTACCTCCTCCCCGGACCTTCCACTGGCCCCCGGCACCCCGCACCTCCTCCCCGGACCTTCCACTGGCCCCCGACACCCCGCACCTCCTCCCCGGACCTTCCACTGGCCCCCGGCACCCCGCACCTCCTCCCCGGACCCTCCACTGGCCCCCGACACCCCGTACCTCCTCCCCGGACCCTCCACTGGCCCCCGACACCCCGCACCTCCTCCCCGGACCCTCCACTGGCCCCCGGCACCCCGCACCTCCTCCCCGGACCCTCCACTGGCCCCCGGCACCCCGCACCTCCTCCCCGGACCTTCCACTGGCCCCCGGCACCCCGCACCTCCTCCCAGGACCTTCCACTGGCCCCCGGCACCCAGCACCTCCTCCCAGGACCTTCCACTGGCCCCCGACACCCCGCATCTCCTGCCCAGACCCTCCACTGGCCCCCGGCACCCCAAACCTCCTCCCAGGACCTTCCACTGGTCCCCGGCACCCCGCACCTCCTCCCCGGACCTTCCACAGGCCCCCGGCACCCCGCACCTCCTCCCCGGACCTTCCACTGGCCCCCGGCACCCCGCACCTCCTCCCCGGACCTTCCACTGGCCCCCGGCACCCCGCACCTCCTCCCCGGACCTTCCACTGGCCCCCGGCACCCCGCACCTCCTCCCCGGACCTTCCACTGGCCCCCGGCACCCCGCACCTCCTCCCCGGACCTTCCACTGGCCCCCGGCACCCCGCACCTCCTCCCCGGACCTTCCACTGGCCCCCGGCACCCCGCACCTCCTCCCCGGACCTTCCACTGGCCCCCGGCACCCCGCACCTCCTCCCAGGACCTTCCACTGGCCCCCGGCACCCCGCACCTCCTCCCAGGACCTTCCACTGGCCCCCGGCACCCCGCACCTCCTCCCCGGACCTTCCACTGGCCCCCGGCACCCCGCACCTCCTCCCCAGACCTTCCACTGGCCCCCGACACCCCGCACCTCCTCCCTGGACCTTCCACTGGTCCCCGACACCCCACACCTCCTCCCTGGACCCTCCACTGGCCAGGGGCAGTGCTGCAGGTGGTCTCACCCGTATTTTCTAGTTAGGAGCAGCAGAAAGAGGGTTTGAGCAGGAGGCATGACTGGACAATTCATACCTGCTCTGCTGTCTTCAGCCACCGGGGTCTGTGTCCTGCAGTCATGTAGCTCCTGCTGTCATGTCTGGATGGCAGGGCCACTGGAGGTGGCAGCGCCTTCCTGTTTTTGTTTTTGGTTTGTTTTTTCCTAGAGTCTTGCACTGTCACCCAGGCTGGAGTGCAGTGGCCTGATTCTAGCTCACTGTAGCCTCCACCTCCTGGGCTCAAGCAATCCTCCCACCTCAGCCTCCTGAGTAGCTGGGACCACAAGCGTGCGCCACCACTGCCAACTAATTTTTTTATGTTTTGTAGAGATGGAGGTTTCACTATTGCCTGGGCTGGTCTTGAAATCTTGGGCTCAAGCGATCCTCCTGCCTCAGCCTCCCAAAGTGATAGGATTACAGGTGTGAGCCACCTTGCCCGGCCCTTCTTGTTTCATTTTGTTTGTTTTCTTAAAATAGAGCAGGGAGTATATCTGGTAGACTTGGGCTGGCCCAGTGGGTCAGGTTTCTTACAAAGTCCTGGGCAGCTGGAACCAACCATTTAATTATGGCCATCATCGTCAGAATTTTTTGAGAAAGGGATCCATTTTTAAACAGTTTGAGGGGAAATTATGTTCTGGAAGCCTTGGATCCTCTGAGGAGCCGGAGCCCAGACAGAGCCCAGAGCCCAGAGCCCCGGCTTCAGGTGCGCTGCTCCGGTGGGCAGAGTCCTGCTGTGGCTGGGGGGGGGGGGGGCGGTGACCAGGTCACCAGGCCCCGTGCAGTGGCTCTGTCCAAAAGCAGCCCTGGCAGACATCACGGCAGACGGGCGCACAGGTGGCATGCACCAAAGAAAGTGCTAGAGGACAAAGTTACTGGACCTGCAGAATACGTCAAATTCAACAAAAAGGGGTTTAAAAGTGACGGAGAAAGATGAGGACCAGGGAAGAGGAGCTGCTGGGGGGGCTTGTGGGCTGCTACAGGGGCGGGAAAGCACACCGCACTGTCACGGTACAGGCTGGCCCAGGCAGAGTCGAGGACAGGACGCTGGGTCTCCAGACGCCTGCAGGTGTGCAAGGGACAGTGGCCACCTGTCAGCCTGCGTGTCCTGAGCTCTTGACACACTCTGGTCCTCCCCATAACCCATTTTACAGATGAGAAAACCCAGGGGCCCAGGGCTCAGGACCTCGCCTGGGCCAGACGGGCACTAAGGGGCAGGCTTGGGGTTTTAACCTAGAGGCCCCCAGACGCCAGAATTGAAGCCCTCTCCCTGTACCGCACTGTCCCACTGAAACACACTTCTGCTCCCTCACCAACTGTCCCTAGGAGGGGGAACCGTTTTGGACATGAGCAAGTTCCCAGGACTCCGGTGAGTTCCAGCGGAAGCCAAGTGGGCTGCTCTGAAGGGAATTCAAGTGTGTGACGGGCGTTTGGACAGAATGATCTTTATGGTATTTTCTGTCCCTGAGATTCTAAGTCTGCAGAGCGACTCCACCCTGGCAAGTGTCGTGAGGCCAAGACCACCTGCAGGGGAGCAGCAGAGGCCACTCTGAGCCCCCACAGCCCTGTCCTCCCGGAACTGGTGCCTGCCCCGTCCCCGGCTGCAGGGGGAGCCTCTGCACACGCGTGTCTCTGTGTGCACAGGCCCCTCTGGCCACAGGCCGACGTTTGGCTCCGACCCCACCTCAGTTGCGGGCCACGTGCAGAGGAAGAGCTCACGTCCAGCAGCAAAGCAAAGGCCTGGCAACGTCATCAACTTGCTCTGAGATGTCCCGGGACCATTTGGCTTCTTCACGGAGTTCCTTAGCCTTTGGGCAGCTGCTCTTTCCAAGAATGCCACTTCCGTACAGGCTGCCTGGACGCTCCCAGGTCCCCAGGCACTGTGTTAGGAGGAGACGTGAGCACAGGATGATTCGAAGAGCCCATTTCCTAACAGGGTGGTTCTTGTAGGACCACCCAAGCTTCCCCCTTACTGTCCGGGACGTGCATATGCGTGTACATCTACGTGCGTGCCTGTGTGCCCACATGCGAGCAAATGTTCACGTACATGTGTGTCCCAGAATGTCAGGTGGCCAGGGGCTGGCTCCTACACGCTGAGTTTCCCTGGCAGAGCGAAAGCAGGGGTGGGGCCTGGGCCTCAGAGCTGACCTTGGCCCAACTCCGGGGGGCCCTGGACATCTGTGAGTGACACTCAGGGCGAGGGAGCCCGCAGGCATCTGCCATGGCTACCCTCATGGCCTGTGAGCAAGACAAGGCCTGACCCACCTGCGCCGTCCCCAGATACCAAGTGGTCCCAGGGCACTTTGCCTCTGTCTTCCGAGAAAACAGCGTACCGTCACGCAAAACCTGTCTGCATCCAGGATGTACATGGATGCGGGACTTTCCAGAATTCCAGATGGAGGCCGGCCTTCCCCCCTCCCAGGACCTGAGGTAGGACATTTCGCTCATTTTAGGTCCCAGCTGATCCCCCCATGACACACGGTCTGGCTCCTTCTCCATCCCCCTTCCAGAAAGCAACTTTCATGGGACGGGGGGCTTGACAAGGCCACCAGCAGGACAGCCTCTGAGGCAACAGCCAGTGCCCAGGGGAGGGGCCGTGCAGGTGGGTGACTCCAAGGGACAGTGGTGCCTGGTGGTCCTTGTGTCCCCTTGGAAAAAATCTGTGAAGACTAGACACAAAGAAACAAGAGGAGGCAGAGAGTCACATTCTCTTGTATTGTGGATAGTTCATCCCTCTCTTTCACAGCAGCAACTGAAACCAACAAGCACGACGCCTGCAGCATTTCACCTGGAAGACACCGCCACACAGAGCCACCCACGCTCGGGCGGGCTCACCTGCCCGAGGACACAGAGATCCTTGCATAGCACGGCAAACACAGCTAGTCCTCCGGGACACAGGCCTCTAAAGTCTAGGCACCCCCACCCCTGACAAGCTCTATAGACCAAAAACACCTCTATCCTCTGCTACAGAAAGCTTGTGAGTAGCAAAACTTGTAAAAATGAAGTGTACAAAAGGAAACATCCATATAATACATTTGCACCCTGTATACAACGTATCCCTTCAAAGCTGGCCGACAGTGAGTGTGGCGACTTTTCAATAATAGAAAAAGAACCCCAATGTCTGTCCCATGCACTAGAGTCAATGCTTTGTGTGGTTTTTCCAGAGAGATTTTCATTTAGTTACAGTACTTGCTGGCGGTCTTTGTGATTAGGAAGCCAGTTGAGTTTCCTGGCATTTAGGCAAGTAACATTTGATTGTCACAACGTACAGTTCTGAGACAATAAATACAAGTAGATCAGATGCATTTCTTCATTGTATCAAGTAACTCCAGTTTAATTTAATACAATTTAGTGCATTTCAGTATCTCATTCACAGTTCGACTTCTGTCCAAATACTTTTGTAACAAAAAGAAACTGAAAAGTTAATGAGAAACTCCAGGTGAACTTGTCATTACAAAGCTTAAAATTTTAAGACAATTCAATGATCCTTGAAAAGCATATACGCTACTGCTGCCTGGGGCTGACCAAGGCCAACGTCTCTGGGAACTTCCTAAAAGTGTTCTTGTCGCTTTATCTCCCGAGCAGTTGGTGTGAATGCCACCATTTTCCCTGAATTAACAAGCAGCAAATGCTTGTGATAAAACTTAATTTATGTGTGTCCACCCCACTCACGCAGATTGCAGTGTGACATCTTTCACCCAAAAACCATCCCTGTGTTTTAGCATCCTGGCCTTGACATGCAAGAACATGGAGCGTGCGTGTCCACACTCACCCTGGCAGCCCGCGGCAGGGTGATGGGACAAGCCCGGAGCCGAGCCCCTGGTGTGGCCGGGCCCGCGCCCAGGCCCAAGGTGCTCTGGAGGGGCTGCCTTCGGGTTTGGCCAGAGAAAGGGGCAGGCACTGGGGCCAGGGACGTGCCATTCCCAGAAGGCAGGCAGGCACGTCAGGCTCGAGTGTCAGCCCGGAGCCTGGCTACACCGCAGAGGGTTAGAAGCCACGTCGCGCCGTGGGCGCTGAGCGTTGCGTGCCGGGGCTGCATGCGGCGGCTACTGGTGGGAAGTGCGCAGCACGGGTGTGCGTGGGGCCGACGATTCAGGCGAGAGTCAGCAGGGCCGAAAAGGTTCTATTTGGCTTGTCCTAAAAGTGTCTCGGGCAGGGATAGAGCATGCAGAGAAGTAATTCTTCACCCCAAGTCTGACAAAGACTGGCAGTCACTGCGGGCGTGGACAGCCGCTCGCGGCTCCTGAATTGCGCGTCAGTGTGACGCGCGGCCGGGGCCGATCGCTGCCTTTTCCTCAGATCCGCCTCAGTGCCCAGCAACACCTCGACCAGCGTGGTGTGAGGACGGTCTCACGCCATGTGCACGGAAGGGGAGGCACCGGGCAGACAGGGGACAGGGAGCTGACACTGGCCAGCGGCAACACCTGCGTTATCCTTTTGCAAGGAAGTGCCTGCGTGCTGCTGTTCCGTGTCACCTCGTGGTTTATGTGCGGAGCTCGTCTCTCCAACCACACTCTGCGCGTCTCGAGGGCGGGGCCTTACAGCTCCTCAAGTAGGGCTGTGCGTCTGCTACCTGCCACCAAGCACCGGGCAATGTCGTTTCTCTGGGCCCAAAGTCTTATCCTGAGCCGCCACTGCACGCCGTCAAGGCCTCAGTCTGGAGGGCACGGTGTTGTCCGACCTGTGAAGCGCTGTCCCCGGGACTGACCACGCCCTTCTCCAGCGTCTGCCCACCTGCATTCCGTGGGGACTGTCACTGCTTACAGCACTCACAGGACCCCACAGAGGAGCCAGAGGGTCCACAGATGCTGGTAGCTCCATAAAGGCACCGTGAAAGGCCACAGACATCTTAGAAGCCTCTGGAACTCCCCAGAGGGGGCCAAAGGAACTTGGAGCCCCTCCCCAGCCCAGCATAGTGTTAGAGGGGTCTGCTCATGAGCCGGCTCTGGGGAGGGTCCACAACCCAACTCCACGGCCAGGACACGCGTGTGGGGAGATGACGAAGATGCGACAGGGCCCTGAGGCAGGTGGGCAGGAGACCCCACGGCACCGGGCAGAGCTGAGACGTGCCAGGCAGTGACCCCAGAAGAGCCCGTGCCAGGCCTGGTTTCTGAAGGGCAGCCTGGCCCAGGAAGTCCCCCCAAGCCCCCATGGCCAGCACAGACTGGCTGGGGGCTACGAGGTCACTTCAGCCCCAACGTTCAGCTTGAACTTGGACGTCACATCAGCAATGAATGAAGCCCAGTAGTAGGGTGTAAAGGGAAAATTTAAAAAGTGCTATTCTGGGGATTTATTGATTTAATTAAAAAAGTTATAGCAGCTCTCCTCCTCCTTTCCTTCTAAAGGAGATGAAAAGCAAAATCCACCCCCTCAAATAAAAAAAAAAAAAAAAACCCAAAACATTCATGGTGTAGTTTTTATTGCTCTCAAAGGCTCGGTTTTCAGACACACAAGCTAAGCTTTCAGACCAGAAGGAAGTCGGGAGCGATTGAAACTTGTGCTTGTGGCCTCAATGCCATTTTAACCTGGGACTCTTTGCAGCACCTTCACTGACTGCGCAGAACTCGCCCGTCATAGATTAATTCCGAAGAGAGGGGGCTTCTCTGGGGGGCAAGGATACGAATCCGACGGCAGGAGAGCCAGACTGCATTTTCCAGGGCGTGTATGTGCACGGTAGTACCTTTCAGTGTTTCTCCTTTAAGATCTGTTAGGTGTTAGTGAATTAGTGAAGGACAGATTTAAAACACACGCGAAGACAGAGGAGCAGCGTGTTACAGAAGCAAACCCCGAAACCCCCTGTGGGAGCACAGCCCGCCCACGCGCAGCGGACCGCCAGGGCAGAGTCGGGGGGCAGTTTGCAGACAGAGAGAAGCGCACCCCAAAACAAAGTGGTTTCCAGTGTGTTCCATTTGTCTTGCTGGCTGGCCCCTTCCCGCCCCGAGGCGCTGTGTCCGTGCCCCACCCTCTCGGGACCAGGCCACGCCACTTGGTGTGGCCCCAGACACAGAGCCCAGCAGCGTCTTCCTTCTAGAAGGAAAATATGCTGTCTTGACAAATCCTCCCCACGCAGGGCCGAGGTGTAAGTATTCTCTCAATTTAGTTTATACTTTTCTCCATGCCTCTTTCCTCCGTTTTTTCCTCAAAAACTCAACCTACCTCTATTCAGAATGCTGGTTACAATAGAGCAGAGAAAACATCCATTTTTCCCCCTAGCTAAAAAATTGGGGGAGTGCGACTTTGAACAAGCAAGTTGCAAGTTTAGGAAGAAAGCCAGATGCGGGTGGGCTGGTGGGGTTATGACTTAGCCGAGCGAGGGAGGGACGGGGCCACGCGGGGAAGTCGGCAGGGACCTTCCTACCGCGCCTGTGGGCGGGCGGCTTCCACGCCTGGCCGCGCTGGGCGTTAAATGTGCCTTGGGAAGAAACTTCTTCCACTTGGGCCGAGGGCCACAGGGACTGCCGTGTGGCCGTGAGGACACCTTCTTCTCTGTCAGGACACTCAAGACGGCGCTGTGGCCGGGGGCCGGGCACCCGCGGGCAGGGGGGCTGCGATGACACCTGCCTGCACAGAGGCCGGCCCTCCCCAGGGACACAGTGCACGGCTGGGGGCGGGGGAGGCACCACCGCTCGTTTCCAGCAGGGAGCTGAGAGCCAACAAGAGAACAGCTCGGAAAAATGGAATCTCTAAAAGCCAACAAGCTCGGTATTAACAGTCTCCAACACCTTTAAAAGAAAGAGGTTTAACGGTGACGTCACTTCTTAAAAAGCACTCTGGAGTGTCCTGCAGGCTGCAGGGCTCCTGGTCTGCTGGGGGTGGCCCAGCACGGCCGTCCCTCCTAGGCACCCAGCGAGGGGCACTGGGGTCCGCTGCCCGTGGAGGGGGCGGGGGACAGAGGACTCCGCACTTTGCCGAGTCCCCGGGGCCCGTTCACGCTAAAAACAGATGGAAGGCGGTGCGCACAGGGCCAGACAGGACGGGGCACACAGGCCAGGGACACGAGAGGGCGCTCGCCCCCCGCCCGCGCGGGCGCAGGCAGAGCCGGGCTTGCTGTGGATCCACCCGTTACATTCGGTGTGTGCTTATCACGAGGAGAGCGCCTCGCGGCCCCGGGGTCGAGAAGCCACGTGCAGTGCCAAGCAGAGCAGCCGAGCCAGCTCTCGGGGCGACCGGGACCCAGTCAGTCCGTTCCCACGAGGATGGCGGAAATTCATGAAGAGACAGTTTTTTGGAGTACAGGGGAAGAGGTGAGGGGCCAGGTTAAGTTCCCAAAACAACTGATAAAAACCAAAAAACTCGATCTAGGCTTCAGGAGAGAGAGCAGCCAAAGGCTCTTCTTGGAAGCAGAGTCTCGAGGGACTCGCGCTCGGAGGGGCCGGCCCTCGCGGGGAGCGGGCATCTCGGCCGGCGGCCTTCCGACCTCACACTCTTGGCTCAAGTTTTATTTGTTAATATTAGTCACCAGTTAATAAGAAAAATAGTTTCTAAGTGTCTTTTTGTCCTCCGCTCTGTGTGTTCTGTTTTTAATCGAGTTAATAGGATACCACCGTCAGGTTGTGTGTGTTCGATCACAGCCATTAATTATTCCTTTTTCTTAAATTCTTGGTTTCCGTAGCTGGAGCCTTTTTCAATTTCAGTTACTCCTATCAGTCTGCGAACTCCGAAGGAAGCTTTAAAACAGGAGAAAGAGAGAAGAGGTCAGACAGCTCACTTGGCCACCTCGCTGTGGAGGGTCCCTTCCTCCGCCCCCTGCCCTCGGCACAGTGCCCCTGCCCCCAGCACCCTGCGTGGTGGCGCCCGCTGTGGGCACAGCCGTCGGCCGTGGCGTCCCCGGGCAGGCCCGCGGGGCTGCAGGGCACGTGGCCGTGTTCTCCACCCAGCTGGGTCAGAGGCGGGTGGACGTTCGGGCCGTGCCCTGCCTGCCCGTCTCTGGCTCCCGACTGTCTGAGCAGGAGGCCTCGAAGCGTCCCAACACACTGGCCCCGCAACACCCCGACAGGGGACTGAGACGGATGGGCAGGACAGAGGTAACCAGATCACATCCCACTTTTCGTAGGTGGTCCCAAACCAATGTGTCATTCAACAGGAGAGGACAATGGCAGTCACTGCCTCTTGGAACCTCCCACCCAGCTCCTGGCAGGGGGCGGGCAGGAGCAGGGGAGGGGCCGGGCATCGCTGCCGGGCACTGAATGTGGCCCGTCTGTCCATTGCTTCAGGGACTGGAGGGCACCCGCGTTCGCCGCAGAGACAGACGGGGTGCTCGCTCTCTGCCCCCAGCCATCTCCTGAGTCCTGGCAGGTGCCTGGCACTGTGCTCAGAGCTGGGCACACAGGCACGTCACTGAGGACCAACAGGTAGGTGGGTGCCGGGTAATGACAATGTCGGGGTTAAACCTTCAGAGTGGCCATCCCAGCCCAGCCTCCTAAGAGCCCACATGCAGACAGAGGGACTCGGGACCCTCTCAGCAGCGTCTTGTGCGGCTGGCTGGGCTGCAGTACAGGACGGCAGCTGTCCAGCTCTCTAAGATCACCCTGCAGCTCAGCGGCAGGAGCCCAGGCTCCGAGGCCACAGGCGTGGGCTGGATCCCGGCTCCCCTGAGGTCTGTGATCACCACCATGACGAGTTGTCCCATCCTGAGCACGTGGCTGGTGCAGTGAGACCCCCACACTGTGGGCTGTTAACACTGGCGTCCCTTACCTGCTCCCACAAACCCCAGGAACGCCAGGATCAGGAGAAGAGAGCCACTCGTGAAGATGCCCAAGACGAAACTGAAGAGAGGGGACAGGAGGACAGTGGCCCAGCAGAGGAAATTCAGGAGGGTCCACGGCCTCCTGGCAGGTTTGAACAGTTCCCCTGGGAACACGCCCTTCTGATTGTACATCTCCTGCAGCGCGTCCTGAAAGAGCCAACAACGGAACAAGAAAGCCAAGGTTTCCTCACGTGCCACGCTTTCCACGCAGGAGAAAATCGCTGGCGATGAAAAAGTGGCTCAACCTAAAACAAGTGTCACATAAATTAAGTGGACAAATCATATAAGCTGCAGGTGGGAGACGACACTGGCTTTACCTTCTTGGAGAATCTTTGTAGCTCGTATCAGAAGCTTGAAAACATATAAGCCCTTTGGTCCAGGAAGTCTCCGAGGAAAACAGCCCAGCGGGCAAAGTTGGGAATGCACAGATCACGCCAGGCACGTGCCCGACACGCATGCAGCTGCTCACCCATCCCGACCCTCCCACAGCCAGCGGTGGGGGCGGCGAGCATGACCCATGGGGGTCCTGCAGCCTGGGCACAGACCCCCGCGTCACCCACTCCCAGCAGAGCCCACAGAAGGTGCTTCGCCCTCTCGTTCCTCGGTTTCCCGGTCTGGCGGGGATGGCTAACGAGGGGCGGGAGGCGGGAGGAGGCGGTGAGACGCGGGTGGAGCCTGGCCCCACAGTCCCACAGACGGTGCCGTCTGCGCGCTCCGCAGCGGCGCGGTCTAAGCACTGGGAAGCCGCCGCGTCGCACAGGGCACAGCTCTCCGCAGCCACCGCACGTGGCAAGACGCTCACAGACTGACAAGGACATACATTTAGGTACTTTAGGGTTTTTGGCAGAAGAGGGTAAAGTTCCATACAATTCTATTTAAATTAAAAAATATCTATGACTGTACATGTGTGTACCAAGCTTGGAAAGACTCACACCAAGTCATTAGTAATTACCGGGGGACGGAATGTGACGGTTTTCCCTATTTTATTTCCTGCATTCCAGTTTCTACAGTTGTGTTTTGTATCATACGCACACAGCGGTGTGTGGGGAGCCTGGCACACACCCGGCCTCGCGGCTGACACACGCCGGCCGCCCTGGCCGTTCCTGGAGCCGCTGTGAGGGGCGTCACACCCGGTGTGCTTCTTATTAGGCGTGGAAACAACCGAAACGTCCACAGATGGGAAATGAGTAACTCAAACAGCTATCGGCGTGTGTCGAGTACCACGCAGCATTCAGAAGGCATGAATGAAATCTGTTTAAGTCAAGGTGGACAGATCTCAAGAACAATGGGACTAAGAAGAGAAAAACATACAAGAACTCTGCGTTAAGTACCAGATGTAATCTAAATGTAAATGTGTAATGTAAATAAAAACAAGGGCACAAAGAGACAACTGAAAATGTCACGTTATCATATTTCAGTATCGTGGAAAAGCACAGCAAACAACGTAAAACACCCAAGTAAATCAGTGATGTCAAAACCTGTCATTTGATGCACTTTGCTTTGGGTTATTCTAGAAAGCAAGTCATCAGGGATGGGGACGAGGCCTCGCGCCTACCTCTGAGCCATCGTCCCCCGACGAGGCGACTCCCACCCCACGCATGGTTTCACTTTTGCACTACGTGTGTGTGTCCATAAACAGTAAGACTCAGAACTGCTTGTGCGTTCTGCAACCGTCTGTGAACACGATCGTACCGCATGCATTCCGCAACCTGCTTCTCCACCCGCTGCTACTCTCGAGAGTCACCTTTGTCCATAGCATGGCGATTTAGTTTATTCATTTTAATTGTCATATCAGGTGAATTCACATATGCAATGTAACTATTTCCTACTAATAAACTTCTAGGTTATTTCTAATTTCCTGCTAAAAAGTATTGTTGCTTGCAAATGTCACTTCATGTAAGAGTTTCAAACTTTTTAAACCTGACCCAGGTTCAGAGGTGAACTTTCCTTGCAACCCAGTACCCAGGACATCCCTCCACCTGTCTCCACGATGCCACGCACTGTACTTCTCCTCTGTTGAGCTCCCTTTTTCTTCCTGAGAGAGTTACACTGCTGTAGGAAACTGCGTGTTTTGCCCAAGCTTTCAGACCCGTGGGAATAAAGTCAGCCGTGCCCCACAACACCCCGTGTTACTTTACTCCCTGCTCTTTGGTTTGTCTCCTTTTCATTCCTGTCACTCCCGTCACTCTTGGTACATCAGTCAGTCTTGCCCAAGCTTATCTATATTAATAACATTTTTAAAGAAAAAGCTTTTGGTGCAGCTGATTTGCTCTTTGTAGCTTTGATTTCTGTTTAAATAATTTCTGCAATTGTTGCTATTATTTTCTTTGGGTTCACTCTTGTGTGCGCATGTGTGTGTGTGTGTGTGTGTGTATGTATTACAATGAATATGTAAGTGTGCGTGTGTGTATGATTATTAAGAAGATAAAAATCACACGTAAGACAGGAGAAGAGATCCTGATCCACAGCAGTGCTGTATGTGTCTAAAACCAACCCCACAGACATGGCTTTGTGAACGATGTGCCTTTCCTCTGGTTGTTGTAAGATCTCCCCGTTATCTTTGGTGTTCAGCAGTTTCATTAATGTGTGGGGGTAGATTTTTATTTATCCTATTCAGGAGTTGTACCTCATGAACCTGATAAAAATCTGTTTCATCCATTCTAGAAAATTTTTTGTGGCTATTTCTCCGACAATTGCTCTTCATTACTTTCTCTCCTTCTGTGCTGTCTTCTGAATAATTTCCCTAAAATCTTTCAGTTTACTAATTCTCTCTTTAGCCGTATCTTATCTGCTGTTTAATCTCTTAGGATTTTACCATCAACGAATAGATTTCTCAGGCCTATAAATTCAACTTGACTTTTCTCAAATCCTTCTCATTTTTTTCTTTGGTCTTATTATCCTAGTTTTCAATCCTTCTTTTGTGCTTAATCATTTAAAACATATTCATTGTAGTTTCTATCTGACTCTACCCATCCTCTATCTGACAGTTCTATCAGTTCTATTTTGAAGGGTTTCATTTTTCTATTTGCTGTACCTGTTGTCCCTTACCTATAAAGGACAGGGTTTGTTTCTTTTTCCCCAAATGTCTTGTATTTTGCTGTGAGCTCGTCTGCAGCTGAGCTTTACCTGTGAAGACCGTGAGCGCCTTAGGTTTGCAGCTGTGCTCCCCCCGTTTTGCATATGTTTCTCCTGGGAGCGCTACGGTGATGCACCTGGAACCAATTTTTACGCTGATATTTTGGCTCTGTGCTTCTTGAACTATGTTGTATAAATTCAAACCTCAAGCCTGTCTGAGGGCAAGACTGAGATTATAAATGACAGGGCAGACTTCCGTGAAGAGCGAGGCGAGCTTCGAGGTCCTTTCCCTGTGCCGGAGGCAGTTTTCAGTTTGACCTTTCTAGGCTCAGACCCTTGGCGGGGCCAGCTCCACGCGGGGCTTCCAGCTCTAACTTCCTGCCTTGAATGAGGTCAATCTTTATCTACCGTTTCCACGGGGGAACCACAACTCCAGACTTTGAGAGAGGGACCGGCACACGCGCTGGGGGAGTGTGGCAGTGGGGGCTCGCGGGCCCTCCACCCCGGTTTCCGGTCTCACCCCCCTTTCTGGTCCCTGGAAACTTCCTCCTTTTCTTGCGAGCTCGTCGATGCGTTCGGTCGGAGATCTGCTCTCGGTTACCTAGTCTCCCTCCAGGCAGAAAATGGAATCTAATGACCTGTGCGTTTCTGTGCATAAAATAAACGGAAAGCAGGCGCTGCGGGGGACGGGCCTGCGCGTCTGTCACACACGCAGCCTCTTGCAGATCTATGTCTGTTACATAGCCATAATTTTCTTTTACGTAAAAGAAACGAAAAACTGACAAAATGTTATCATCCATGGTCATAAGCATTATGTTGTCCTCCCCATTTTTCTCTAGTTTGTTAATTTCTTAACAGTTAAGAACGAGGGAAGACAAAGGGAAACAGGGGCCAGCAGGAATTGGGAAGTGCACAGTACTCCCGGCCGCAGAGGAAGACCCCGAGTGACCACCCGCCCTGCCAGCTGCCCCAGCACCCGCGCGGTGGCCACACGCCAAGGCGAGCTGAGCGCACGCACCTTCTCCTGGTAGAGTTTGTGAAGCCACTGAGCTGCCTCCTTCTCGTCCAGCGGGATCTCCTCCAGAGGAAACCTCCTGTTTTATAGGAAGATTAAAAGCAAAGTGAATTACCAGATGACAACAAATTAAAAAGGGGGCAAAGGGAAACAAGTTCTCGTGCACCAGGTTACTTGTGGGCCCTGCTGTTTCTATTTAAGTCTCATCCTCAGTTTCTAAAAACAAGCAAACATCAGAACACTTTCTCCTGGGGCCCTCACCCTGAGCGCACGGAGCCAGCCTGGCCGAGTGGCCGGAGGCTGTGACGCCTTCGTGTGCAGCACGTGACAACAAGGGGTACCCGGGGCGACTGCACGGAGCAGGTCCCGCCTCCAGTCCCAGGGTGAAGGGCGATTACTTACGAGCTTCTGAGGTTTTGGTCTTTCTTAATATGATCATCCTCTGGAAGTTATCCTGACAAGACTGCCTTTCATTAGGCAAAGATTATGTATTTCACAAATGAAATCTATTTGCTTCAAATATAAAAAGTATTAAAAATTTAGAAACTCTTTTTTTTTTTTGAGACATAGTCTCGCTCTGTCACCCTGGCTAGAGTGCCGTGGCGTCATGACAGCTCACAGCAACCTCGAACTCCTGGGCTCAAGCGATCCTCACGCATCAGCCTCCCGAGTAGCTGGGACTGCAGGCGTGTGCCACGGCACGTGGCACTAAAATGCTTTTGCAAGTCGGTGAGAACAGCACGCTTGTCCACGGGGCCCACAGTGGCCCCTCTGGAAGGCAGGGGCAGTGCGCATGGGGGCAGAGGCGGGGAGCCCACCTCAGGGTGCCCCTTCCCCACAGCCCCCCGCAGGACGTCGGGCAGACGTGACCTCTGTTCCCCGACACCCCGTGCTCCTCTCCTCCTGAGACTAACAGAAACACATGTGCCTCCGCCCGCAGTCTCACGTGCAGCCTGGCGGGTGCCACTGCAGGAGGGAGCACTCGACGGCCGGGGCCCTGCCCCGCACGGGCCTTCCCTGCTCTGGCTGTTGGAAACCACACTGGGGCCACGCCGCACGAGCCCTCGGCACCCCGACAGCTGTCAGACTCAGTGTGGACGTCTTCGAGGGCAGGAAAAGGAAAAGCAGGTAGGAACCTGCCGTCCATGGGCGGCTGCAGCACCCACAACGCCAGGGCACGGACGGCACCCACCAGAACAGCCCCAACAGGCACAGGGCAGCTGTTCCTGGGGCGAGGAGGTGGGAGGCGAACCCCACGCACGGAGGCAGCGTGTCTCCAACGTGCTGTCCGAAAGCTGAGCACCCCGAAGTGCTGGCGTAGGTGAGTCACACCCACAGGTCTTCCCCCGGCCAGAAACGAGGGCAGAGCCTCTTCCACACACACACTAGGGCTGCACAGCAGCGACCTCTGCGGGCCCCACTGCGCACTCCTGGCGCCCCAGGAAACAAACGCCTGTAACTCCGAGACCCTGAGTGCAGCCGGCGTTTGCAGGATTTGCCAGAGATGCCGTTTCCCTCTCTGTCCATGCGAGACGACCAAAGGCTCCGCTCGCCCACCTGCTCTCCTGACACGCATATGCACACACATCTCATTTACAGGTACACACACAGGCCACACACAGTTTATACACATGCACACACGCACACACACACACACATCTCATTTACAGACACACACACACGCCACACACACAGTTTATACACACACCACCTCCACAGACACACCATACACACAATTGATACAGCACACACACACACACACACACACCACACACAGCACACATACACATAGTCAACACACCATACACACATGCACATAGCACTTATAGATGCATATACACACTTCACACAAATTTATACACACATACCACTCCCCCCACATACAGGTTTTATTATAAGTCTGTTATGTCCATTATGAAATATATAAAAATAAGAACTATAATAAAAATGAGAAGATAAAAATTGAATGTATTTGACAAGCTTTGGTGCATAAAGATGAGAAGCCAAAAAGTAGAAATAAACTAGAATTTGAAAATAATATAATGATCAAAAAAAAAGAAAAAAGAAAGTGAATGTAAATCCAAGTTCTAGTTTTTGCCGCCCCCAGTGGGGCGCCCCGAGCACGCAGCTGCTGCAGGTCACTCAAGCCACGTGCAGGACACTGGCCCCAGGCGCTGGCCTTGAGGTCAGGCGAGCCCAGGCGACCGCACCAAGTGCCAGCCCTGCCTTGTCACGAGCCCCGGGCACCTCGCCTGCTCTGGGACGGGAAAGAGGGAAGCCCGGTCGGACAGCGCACGGCCTCAGTGCATGTGATCACAGCATGCGGGGCACACGCGTGTGGTCACAGTGTGCCGGGGACTCGCTGGAACGGCGCTTTTACTCAAAATCTCCAAGTGGTCAGTGACACACAACAGTGGGAGCTTTTGCACGTTCAAAGAATATACCTACTAAAATACGACTGGGCAAAATATAGCCCCGACTAAGGAGAAGTGAGCAGACGAGGAAAGGCTCCTCCCCAGCTGCAGCTGCGTGTGCACGGCGGGCGGTGGCTCTGCGCACGGCCTGGGCCAGACGAGCAGGACCTGGCCGCCCGTCCACGGCGGCTGCCCTCCAGCCGCTGCTCAGACCGCCTCGGCCGCGGCACACAGCTTCCCGCCCAGGACAAGAGCCAGACGTGCCTCCTGGCCCCCCCCTCCCTGGGAAGATGGCGAGACACAGGCACCACCGGCTGCTGCTGCTATCCGATCCCACGGCAGCCCACACCCGGGGCTCTTCAGTTACAGGGTGAGGACCCCAGGTTCCCGCCCCTGCCATCAGCCAGTCCGTTACAAACTCTGGAAGCAAAAAAGTCACGCGGCTTCCCGCTGATACTCACAAAGGCAGCCCCGGAAACTTCCTACCGAGAGGCCAGAGGAACTGGGGGGTATTTTCTTTACACTTGTAAGGGCTCGAACTCTCCAGACTACATGCAGAGGGACTGCTGCGCGCTCGGCGGGCTGACCGACAGACGAACACGTCGCGATGGTTGGACTGCGACCCTCGAGCTGACCCGTACACACCCCCAGGGACAACCCGCCTTTCTGAACACGCCAGAGTGAATGGGAGACTGACAGGCTGCGGGGGGCAAGTCCACCCACGGTTCCTCGTGCGGATCACACAGACCCGCAGGCAGCCCTGAAAGACGCCTGAGGCTGGAGTCAAGGTCACACCCAGACTGAGTTTCCGTTAAAAGATGTTCTGGGTGGCTTTTCTTCTCTTCATGAACCAGAGAGGCTAGCAGAACCAAAGAGCAGCAATGAAACACGCAGCCACGACTCAGACGGGAATTCTCTGAGCAATGATTGGCCTTGACCTTGGAGAGAGAAAAGCTGCTCTCCATGCGAAGTCGCTGACGCACTTCAGAGCAAGCCTCGGGCTCCCGGCAGGACATCTGGACATCTGGGCACGCCATTCCCAGCTTATTGCACTGGGACAGGACGGGGACACGCAGCACTGGAGCCCCCATACTCCAGACAGAATCCAAACCAGGCTCTTGCTCTCCCTCGCTGGTTTCCCTTCAGAGGCTGGGGTACCCCCCGGTCTGGGGCTGAAATAACCACCACCAGCAAAAAGCCACTCACACCAAACTGCAGCTCCAAGCCAGAGGCTCTGCGGAAGACCCCGTGCTGCCTGCCCCCCGGGAATCTGGGCTGCCCTGCGGGGGGAGTCAGCACCGTACGTCCCCCCAGACCTCCTGGACAGAGCGAACTGCATGGGCCTCCCAAGGAAGTGGAAGGAGAGGACGGTGGCCCTAGCGTTGGCCCAACAGTTTTCCCAAAGGAACGGAGCACGCGGCGGGGACAAGCAGTCTGCTCCCCGTTTCCCGTCTCAGCACCTGCCTGCCCGGACCCCAGGGCAGGACTTCAGACAGGCCTCTGTGAGCACCGCCCAGCTCGACAGGGCAAGGGGAGGAGGCCGGGGAGCGCAGCCCAGGACAGGGGGGTCTCCCTGGCTGTGCCCAGACGCAGGGGTCCGAGAGAGGGGGCAGGGGCTGAGCTCTGGCCTCACCTCACGCACATGTCGGCCTCGTACTTCTTCCCGTAGAGGATGCCCAGCAGAGACGGGTTCTTGTTCCCTCTGAAGTTCAGGGTGACATCGTAGACAGCTGCGACTGCAGGAGACAGGAGCGGTGACGGCACCCGGGAGGGCGGGCGCTCTGGCCGGCCCCAGCCCGGGCAGGACACGCCAGGGCTTCTTACGTGCGAGTTTTTTTTCCAACTCTCTCTTTTGACTCAGATATTTAGCTGGTTTACATTTCGCATATTTACTCACTGACATGTGTGTGTGTTTAAATCTCCGACCTGGCTGTTTCGATCTGTCCTACGTGTTCTTTGTCCCTCTCTTTTATCTCGACTGTTTTCTGACTAGATACATTTATTATTTTTTCCTTTGTTTTCTGTTATACATTTTTATTATTTTAATTGTTTCCTATTAACTAGCATTTTATCAAAATATGATGCAAGAATCTTACCACACAGAACTCCCCTCACTTGACTTTCTTTACTGCTTTCGGAATCCTGTGTTTTACATGCAACGTACTTATTGTTTTTTTTTAACAAATTGCTGCCTTCATTTTTCGTTCCATGCGGAAGCCCAGAGAGCAGCGGTGGTCCCGGCCCCGCGGTGGCCGAGGCTCCTACCTGTCCCCCGGAGGCACTGGACCGCGGTGGTGAAGCCCTTGGTCCGCGGCAGCAGGTGGTACTTGAGCGGGGGCAGCCCCTTGGAGACGGCCACCTCCATGCTGACGCGGTGCTTGGTCTCCGTGAAGCGTGTCCCCTCACAGTACAGGAGAAACTAGGACACAGAACCCAGGGGGACAGCGGTGGCATAATTTGAGATGTTATTTTATTTTAGGGCTACAACCTGCACTCCAGCCACATACGTCCACTCACACAGAACGGATTTCCCGAAAGAAGTGAGACACGAAGGTGTCCCTGGGCAGCGGCCCCTGCTCAGGCGGTGGAAAACGGGAAAGGTCTTCTATCCATTTGCCACAACACGAGTTAAAAAGGAGCAAAGACGGACGCGGAGCAGGGACGGGCAGGTAACCGGGGTTGGCTGGAGGGCACTCCCACCCCGCCCCTCCCGGGCACCCTGCGGATGGCTCTGGGTCAGAGCCGGGGCCTGTGGTCTCTGGGGGGAGCAGGTGGTCCGAGCGAAGCTTGCACGCCCACAGACCAGAAGGGCGGGGAGCCCGGGCCCTGCTGGAGACAGCGTCCCAGGTGCTCAGGAGGTCCTCATGGGGTTTCGTGACTAGCAATTTAGGCTGCGGGTGTGTCAGAAGGCTGCAAGCGTCTACGGCCACAGCACCCTGAACGCGCCCGATCTCGTCTGATCTCAGGAGCTAAGCAGGGTCGGGCCTGGTTGGTACTTGGATGGGAGAAGACTGGGAGTGACGTCTAAATTCAAACCCAGCTGCCCTCCCTCAGCAGAGACGCCCCTGGGGTCCCCTGATACACTTACCCACATGTACTCGGGGTAGTCGGACAAGCGCTTCAGCCCTTCGATGACAGTGTCCCGGTCTTCCTCCCACTTGCGCTTGCAGAACACGATCTCCAGGAAGTACCACGTCCAGCCAATGAGGGGCACATAGAGCAGCTCCTTCTTAGCAAGGACTTTGGAACTCTGACGGCAGGAGGGAGAGCAGCCGGCGCTCAGTGTCTGAGAGAGGTCGGGGGGCTTGGCCAGATTCCCCCAGCACCTCCCCAGGGACCCCGGGGCACCCCCTAGCACCTGCCCAGGGTACCCCATGGCTCAACTCCGGCACTTCCCTGGGGTCCCATGGCTCATCCCCACACCTGCCCAGGGGACCCTGTGGCTCACCCCTGTACCTTCCTGGGGACCCGTGGCTCACCCCTGCACCTGCCCGGGGACCCGTGGCTCACCCCCGCACCTGCCCGGGGACCCGAGGCTCACCCCTAGCACGCCAAACCGCTCACACATGGTCCACCCACAGAGGAAGTCGATTTCGAAGTTGTGGTTGAGGATGATGACCACGTGCTCCTTCCCGAAGCGGTCCACCGTGGCCTGGTCCGTGAACAGAGTGCACTCCGTGCACGACCACCACTCCAGAAGCATGACCAACTCTGCGGACAGACGGACGGGTGTGGGCCTGGGCGCAGGACAGCCTCAACTCTCGGGACGGGCGGCCAGCATCCCTGGGGGTCCTCTGGCAGGTCTGGGGGACCCCACCGGGGACAGTCACAGGATCTTCATCTAGCGTAGAATTTTCTGCTAGAAATGGGTTCTAATGCCTTATACTTAATAAATTTTCCAAAATTACAATTACCTTCTCTAAGCAAAAGTCAGGAGAGAAGACAAACGGAAAGTAGCAGAAGAAACGGGGGAGGAAGACCGTGGCTTTGTGCGGACACGACTTTGTCCATTTATCACATGATCCTTGCGTGCATTGTGTCTTAGCCGGACACCGCACAGCCACCGACAATGATGGGACACGCAGGAAGACAGATGTCACTGTACGATCGGGAAGCGGAACATACCACTGGATGTCCACAGATTAAAAGTTGGAAAAAAAATGAAAATAGTTCCTAGTGTAGCGGAATTACAGGTGACAGTGTCTCCTGAAGCTTCCGTTACATTGCTCAGGTTACACCGCTTTTCCATGCTTAAAAACAAAAGGCAAAAGTGAGTCCTTGCTCACCCCCAGGAGGCCTGGGACCCCGTGCTCCAGTCTGCTCAGTGCCGGCCAGGAGGCCCGAGCCCCGCGAGGCAGCAGGGTGTGCGTGAGCACGCGGGCGCCGGCATGTCGGGGACGCTGCCCGCCGTCCCGCTCAGCGGGTTCCGACCCAGCTCCCCGTCGTGTCTCCCTTAGCGGCGGCCCCAGGACGCTGGGGGAGCGTTTCCCAGGAGCGGGGGTGGCCCCGCAGCTGAGGGCTCTGTCTGCGCTGCCCATCCGGAGCCCACATGCCAGTGGGGACTGTGGGGACTGTGGGGACAAGCTGGGAGTGGGGTGCCGCCTGCCTCCTCATCAGGGGCTCGAGGGATGCGCACATGCGCCGTGTGAGAACGTCAGGCCTGCGGGTTCCACGGTAAGAGCTCTGGGCGTCTCGTCACACACAGGACCCGGGCACAAACGGGTCCCTTCCACCAGGCCACGTGGGGGCAGGGATGGGAGAGGCCGGGGGTGGGGGGTGGGGGGCGGGTGCCGCACACCCAGCCAGCCCCAGCCCGCGTGTTGGCAGCCAGAGTCACACCCACCGTGGCCAGTCGTTCTGACAAGGGTGACCTCAAAGAGCCAGGACATGGTTTTCAGACTCCAGATTGTCACGGGACAGCCATGCTTCTTGTCCTGGACACCAACCCAGCCGTTTTCCGAGAGGACCACTCCCGGGTCTGCCTGCCGAGGATCAGCCCTCGGGGACAGAGGCCAGGGGACAGTGACCAGCTCCGAGTCTGGCCAGGCTCACACAGCCATGAGCTCAGGCAAACCACGGCTCTGGGCCTCAGTTTCCCCATATATAGAAAGGAGACAACAGTGGCTTCCTCACAGGGCTACTGGAGCGTAGCACGGAAAGTTCACACCTGGGGGGCACAGCTGGGCTCTCCTTCCCGACAGTCGTCCCCCTGGGCCCAGAGGGAGGGAGTCCCCAACATGCCGCCACGAAGGGCCAGGGGGGTTGGAGGGCACAGAGTCGGGGTCATCAGAAAAGGCCGTTTGTCAGAGGCAGACCTCATGCCTGTGACAGACCCATTAGCCACGGGTGCTTTAACTCAGCGTTCAAACTCACTGACTTCAAGAAGGCACAAGAATAAAAAGACAAACCAATTAAAAAATGGGCAAAGGACCTGACTAGACATTTCTCCAAAGATTATTTATAAATGGGTAATAAGGACATTAAAAGATGCTTAATCATTAGTTATCAGGGAAATGCAAATCAAAAGCACAGGGAGGCCGGGCGTGGTGGCTCACGCCTGTAATCCTAGCACTCTGGGAGGCCGAGGTGGGTGGATCGCTCGAGGTCAGGAGTTCGAGACCAGCCTGAGCAAGAGCGAGACCCCGTCTCTACTAAAAAAAATAGAAAGACATTATATGGACAACTAAAAATCTATATAGAAAAAATTAGCCGGGCATGGTGGCGCATGCCTGTAGTCCCAGCTACTCGGGAGGCTGAGGCAGGAGGATTGCTTAAGCCGAGGAGTCTGAGGTTGCTGTGAGCTAAGCTGACGCCACAGCACTCACTCTAGCCTGGGCAACAAAGTGAGACTCTGTCTCAACAACAAAAAAAAAAAGCACAGGGAGATAGCACCTCTCACCCACTAGGGTGGCTTTATCGAAAAGATGGACAGGTGGGGCATGGTGGCTCACACCTGTGATCCCCACACTTTGAGAGGATCACTTGAGGCCAGGAGTTCGAGACCAGCCTGGGCAAGAACAAGACCCTGTCTTTACAAAAAATTAGTTGGGTGTGGTGGTGCACACCTGTAGTCCCAGCTACTTGGGAGGCTGAGGCAGGAGGATCGCTTGAGCCCAGGATTGGAGGCTGCAGTGAGCTGTGATCGGGCCACTGCACTCCAGCCTGGGAGATAGAAGGAACAGCTGCTTTGAAAACTGTTGGGCAGTTCCTCCATACTTGTTTTCCAAACTGAGTTACCATACGACATAGAATTCTACTCCTAAGTATACGGCCAAGGGAAATGGAAACACACATCCACACAAAAGCTTGTACATGAACGTTCATGGCAGCGTATTCGTAGTGGCCAAAAAGTAGAAACAGCCCGAATGGCCACTGACTTATGAATAGATACACAATATGATCCACACCGTGCACTACCCGTTCAGCCAGAACAAGGACTGAAGCGCTGATACATGCCACAGCACGGTGGGCCTTGAAAACACGCTCGGTGACAGCAGCTAGACACAAAGGCCAGTGTGGTGTGACTGCGTGTATGTGAGGCGTCCAGAGCAGGTGACACCGGAGGAACAAAGGCAGTTGAGTGGCCGCGGGGCTGGGGAGATGGCGGAGAAGGCAGTGACTACTTAGCGGGCACGGAGTTTCTTTTGGAGTGAAAAGGTTCCAAAGTTAGACTGTGGTGAAGGTGGCCAGCTGAGCTAGAGCCACCGCACTGTACACAGCAAATGGTGACTTTTAACCCAGTGAAGCTATTTACCAAGGAAAGGACGGCAAGGCCAAGGGGGGCACGGCCTGCCCGTCTGTGCGAGGCCACGCACCAAAGCTGGGGACACGGCTGCTTTTGCTTCTTTTGCCAGCCGACTGCCCCTCAGCTGTGCAGGTCTCCCGCCAGGCCGGCACTCTCCTCTCCCGGGGCTTCGGGGGCAGAGCCCCTGCCCCAGGGGCCCAGGAAGGTGCCGGCCACACGGTGAACGCCCTCTCGCCGTCTCTGCTTTGACAGAGGCGGACACCCAGGGAACCCACACATGAGGGAGGGGGGTGACGGTCTAGGACCGCTAGGAGGCATTTCTGAATTTCTTAAAAAGACACTTTTCAATGCCATGTGTTCGCTGAAGTCTGACAACACTGCCTCACTCCGTCAGCACTTTGGTCACGGCCTTCCCGGACACCCCACAGCGCACAGTGCTGGGACCACGCCCGGCTGCTGGGAGACACTTCCTCTGTCCTGCACCAGATGCGTCACCCGAGAAGTGTCTACTCTCTGCGAGGCCATAACCTGAGCTTTCCTCCATACCCAGTACGTACAGCTGCAGAGGACATCAGAGACACAACTGCGGCAACGTTCTGGACAGCTGAGCGAGGCACTGCAGACACCTGCAGACGGTACGTGAATGTGGGGTGTCTCCCGAGCCGTCAGGACGCTGGGCAAAGCCCACGTGAGCAGGACACAGAGAAGAGAGGGAGCTCGGGGTCCGGGTGGGCGCGGAGGGACCACACCTCCTTTCAGAGGAGGAGGTCATCTGCGAGCAGCCAGCGCAGCAGGAAACCCTGCGTGTGGCGGGTGGGACACAGCCCCTCCCTGCCCGCCCACCCCAGCCTTCGCCTGGGGCCTCTGCCTTTCGCTCACGCTGGCGAGGGGTGCAAAGGAAGCAGGAACTGGCGCCCACATAGCCAGATGCAGATGACGTCTCCCTACGAGTGTTCTACAGGGACAGGCTGCACTGTCTGGAGAACGGTCCCCTCTGAAGGTCACCTGCAGCAAGACCAGGGAGAGGCAGCACCTCCCCCGAGCTGTGCGAGTGGCGCCTCCAGTGGATTTCAGGTCCCCGAGGCCTACGGGGGACAATTGCGACTGGCTGGCAGGGTGTTGGCTCCCGGGCCCAACATGGATTTCTTTCCATCATTTCCTTTATTTAAATATATGCTTCCCTGAAACACGGCAAGCCGTTCTTTGCCTATTTCAGCCACTGATTTTTTAAAAAATTCAAAATTTGCCTAATAATCATCAATAATTTATAGAGCATTACTGTGCACCTACTCTGTGCATTAACTTAACCTTTATAATACAGCGCACAGGCGAGCAGTTTTCTCTGTTTCACAGAGGAGGAAGCTGCGCTTGAGAAAGACGGAAACCCGGCCCCGGCCAGGCTGGGTCCGAACCTGCGCCCTCCCGCACAGCGCCACGCTCTGTGGCCACACCACCACGGAGCCACGCTGGCAGTGAGGTCGTGCTGGGCGGCAGAAGGTACGGGCATCAAAGAGCGAGGACAGGAGCAGAGACTCGAAACGAAACAGTGGCTCCGGGTTACTAAAACCCCGTGGTCCCTGCTCTCGCCACGCGCCCCGAGTCAGGGAAGGCTCCCGCAGGGCCCTGGCGGGAGAAGGGCTCCCACCGACGCGTTCACAGAATGTCCCCAAATCCAAGTCACCTGGGGGGAGTCACGCAAACACGTGAGTTCAGTAGATGGGAGAGGCTGGCGCCCTTCTTGTATCTGCCCTCATTCCAAACACTGACAATTTTATAATAATCTTAATTTCTATCTCAATGTTTCTTATTTTTATGCATTTTTCTACTTTCTTGCCTTTTTTCTTTTTTAAAGATATTTGTCTTCTCTCTCTCTCTCCTTTCTTTCTTGACAGAATCTCTCTCTGTCGCCCTGGCTGGAGTGCAGTGGTGTCATCATGGCTCACGGCAACCTCAAACTCTTGGGCTCCAGTGACCCTCCCGCCTCGGCCTCCAAGGGTGCTGGGGTTCCAGGCGGGAGCCACCGCCTCCCACCTACGTTCTTATTTTGTAGAATAACTGAGTTGAAAATTGTAACCATTGAAACTGCTGGCAACTGTTGCCAAACTGCCCTCCAAAGATGTGCCCATTTACACTCCCACCAACCCTGGTGTGAGTGGTCGCCTCTGTCAACAGTGGGTGTCATGAAGCTCCTAAGTCCCTGTCCATGTAACAGCTGAACGCTGGCTTTCCACATGTAAGCACACGCACAGTTACATACAGACAGACGCACACAGCTACTCGCACACGGACGTAATTCAGAGGGAGGGGAGAGTCCGTTTCCCTTAGAGGCACACACGGAGGCCTCTGCAAACCACCCTGGCGCTAGGACAGCTTCGGGGGGGAGACGGACGGGCCGTACCCGCAGCTGCTGGCGCTCAGCAACGGGGGACCTGAGCTGCTCACTCTGCTTTTGTTAGTGACCAAGCCCCCGAAGTACTCTGTCAGACCACTCGACATGGCCGTTTCTGTGGGTCAAAGTGGGGCCATGTTGGGACGTCCCACGGTTCAACCTCACGCAAGGCTGTGGTCGACACCTTTTCCCACGTCTCTGAGCCAGGGGTGAACCTCCGAAAGTCCCGAGCAACCCCCGATCCCCGTGCTGGGAAGGAGGGCCGACCCACGGCTTCTCGTGACAGGGCCGTCCACACGCCGCCCCACGGCGCCCCGGGAGCCCCGCGCGGGCAGACACTCACGGCTCCAGAGCGAGTAGGCCAGGCGGCAGTTGAGGCGGCGGTAGAGCTGCTTGCTGACGGGCCAGACGGCCAGCGTGCAGAGCTGCACGAAGTTGATGACCAGCCCGCTCACCACGAACACGAACCCGATGAGCAGGTGCACGACGAACTGGGTCTTCAGGAAGGCGAGCAGGCCCATGGCCGCTGCTCAGGAGCGCGTGCAGGGCCCCTCGCCGAGAACAGCCGTCCTGCGGGACAAGCACAGCCGTCAGTGCGCCGCGGCCACGCACACCCTCTCCTTCTGGAAGGAATGGAAGGTGGGAACTGACAGACGCGCAGTGGTCACCTGTGCGTCCCACACACACAGCACACCACACACGCCACGTCACACACACCCACACAGCAACACACACACACCCCACACCACACACGCCACGTCACACACACCCCCCACACACCCCACACCGCAACACACACAGGCACTCACACACACACCACACATGCCACATCACACACACCCCACACACACCCCACACCGCAACACACACAGGCACTCACACACACACCACACATGCCACGTCACACACACCCCACACACACCCCACACCGCAACACACAGAGGCACTCACACATACACCACACACGCCACGTCACACACACCCCACACACACCCCACACCGCAACACACACAGGCACTCACACACACACCACACATGCCACGTCACACACACCCCACACTGCAACACACACAGGCACTCACACATACCACACATGCCACGTCACACACACCCCACACTGCAACACACACAGGCACTCACACATACCACACATGCCACGTCACACACACCCCACACCGCAATACACACCGCACACACCACATACTGCACATATCACATCACACTCACACCACACACCACAGCACACACAGGCACTCACATACACCACGTACTGCACATGCCACAACACACACATCATACAGACACGCCCCCACATACATCATACACACAACACACACAGGCTCACAAACACCACACACCCACATACCACATCACACACATACCAAAGACACCACTCACACACATCATACACCCAACACACCACATACTATACACACCACACCACCACACACTCACACACCACACACATAAACACACCATACTCACATACATACTCTCCCATGCAAACAAGAAAGAACAAAGAAAAAACTAGAAGAAATGCACCCAAATATGAATAGTGATTATTTCTAGATCAAGGCATTACGAGTACAGTTTATTTCATTTAGTGTCTCGTTTAAAAACGAGACGGAAACTGCCCGTGGACTCTGTATAAAACACCTGCTCATTCCTCGGGCTGGACTGCGAGCTCCTGTGCATACCTTCAGCTAAAAGCCTTCGGTTTCCACATGCGAGGAGGCCTCCCCAAGAACGTCACCTGTCCCCCTTCCCGCGACACGCGCCTCCTAGTTTCAAAGCTCGGGCAGCGGCCGGCTCACACCTCCCGGCTGTGAGAGCCACGAGCTGCCCCGGGGCTGCCTGGGTGCAGACGGACACAGTGGAGGCCGTGACCCGAACCCCGCAGGGTGAGGGCCGGCCACGCTGCCGACCCCCAGACCTGGTCCTGGGAAGGGTGCCCTGGGCCCCCACGGGGCGCGGACAGGGGACTGGCTCTGTCATTGCCCCAGCGGCCCCTCCGCACTCCCAGGGCCCTGCTTTGCGTTACGAGCTGAATGCAGAGGGGCATGAGAGCCGGGGCCCACGCCGCCCTCATCCCGGGCCCTGGAGAAGACGCGTGGACACTCGCCCCCCGCCCAGCAGCAAGCGCCCCTCCGTGCGGGCCCCAGGGCCAGTGAGGCGGCCACCGTCCCGCCCTCCTGCCTCTGGGGGACTTGCGGAGACGCCGCCTCCCCCTGCACTCGGCCCACGGAGGCCAGCGCACTCCCACCGCCCCCCAGATGCTCTCACACGTGTGGGGCATAAAAAGTCACTTTTCTCCGGACACAGGCCCTGTGCTCCAGCACGGTCTGCAGCCCTGCCCCTGCCAAGCAAGCTCTGGTCGGGTTTGCAAAGGCTTTTGCTCCTCCCTTCAAGAGGTGGAGCGAGTGTCCTCCCCTCTGACTGCGGCCTGGCCTCTCCTAGCAGACAGACTCGCCCACAAGTGACGCTGTGTGATTTCCAAGGCCAGGTCGTCGTGGAAAGGACAGCTTCTGCCTGGCTCTTGCTCCTAGGACAGCTTGCTCTGGGGAACCCCTGCCGTGCCCCAGGACATGCGAGCAGCAGGTCCTGTCTGTGGGAGGAGCCACCGTGGAGGCAGGTCCTTGGGCCCCGGTCGAGCCTTCAGGCGACCACGGTCCTGACCGTCTGCTCAGCGGCTGTCTCCCCGGCAAACCCCGACCACTGGCTGAGTTGCTCCTGCGCTGTTGGGCTGCCCCCCCCCCCGCGCCACCCCAGGGCGGGCACGCGCTCTCCTCCCTGGCCCAGCGCGCAGACGGGCACGCCGGCTGACGCTGGGGCGCCAGGCCGGAGTCTGGCTTGTGAAAGTCAGCTCCACAGCCGTGTCGTTCACACACACTCAGATGCGCTCGACAAGCGTTTCGGTGCAGCATGATGGGCGCTGACGAGGGGAGACGCCGGTGAAGCCACCGCAACTGCAAAGCGGAATGTTTCCGTCCTGGCCAGTCCCCACCCTGGCCCTGATGACGCCCACGGGCTTTCCCAGACTAAAGAGTTTTCTTTTCTAAAGGCCCGTGTGGCACCTGGCCTGGCCGGCCCTGCACGGTGCTTCTGGGGTCAGACCCACCACAGCGGGCACCGGAGCTCACCCTGGACTGCGGAGTCGCCTTGCACGAGCGGATGTGCCAGGCATGCCCCCTGCTGACAGGCACCAGGTGTGCCAGCCTCTGCAGGTCACGAGTAAAGCCATCACGCACGTTCACATGAGTCTCTGCGTGGGATGAGCTTCCACGCGAGAATCTATCTCACGGTGACAACTGTTCTCGGCGTGGTAAAGTGGCTGGTCCCTGGCTCGTCACCTGAATCTCTGCACTAGAAAGTGAGTGCACAGAGCCCCCGGCGAGCTCACACCCACCCTCTCGGCAGCACTTCTCATGGCCCTGGTGCCACACACACTCACTCTGCCTGGGACCCTGGAGTCTCAGGTCCAGCTTGACCCCGAGGTCCAATCCCCAGGGCTAACCGACCCTAGAAAAGGGCAGATGGAGCCAGCCAAGTGCCGGACTCGGTGGGGGCTGGCTTCTGTCTTCGAGCTCAGTTCTGGCGGCCAGACCACCACCTGCTCCACGGCCCACGCTACCGCCCAGGCCACCCACAGCCACTGGGCCAGTGTCCGGCCAGCTACCTGCCTGGCTCCCTGGCACCTTCCCACATGCTGCCACACTGCAGGCCACTCGCCTGGGCCATCAGTCTCCACCCCTGGAAGGCTGAGATACGGGATCAAAACACACGGCTCCATCGCTTGCCAGGGACCAGGCTGCATCCTGAGGAATGGAAGCTGTTCCTCACTTAATTTCAGCCCGTTGCACCTAGGAGACTCTCCCACGTACTGCCCCGCACAGACCGCCTGGACCCCGCCACGTCTCTGGCCAGCGTTGGCCTGCTCACAGACCTCCCTGGGCGCCCTGTCCCACCTTGCTGCGCCCAGCCCCTTTGACCGCCCTGTGAGGACGTGCGGCTGCCTGACCGCACGGCCCTTCCACAGCGGGGGGCGGGGGTGGGGCGGCAGAGGCCGCCGCCCCCACACAAGGGCGAGGGTGAGCATGGGTGAGGATGGGGCTGGGCTCAGCCTGGCCACACCTGCCCCGTCTCTGCTCCGAAGGCCTCTGGGCTGTCCCGGCAGTAAAGTGTTGGCAAGGGGCCCGGACTCAGTGGGCCCCAAAATTATCTGCTCATAGACCCTCTAAAGCAATGTTTGAAGAATCATGTATCCCCAATGTTAAGCTGACTTCTGCATTTCTTTTTTTTTTTTATTTTGAAACAGAGTCTCACTCTGTTGCCTGGGCTAGAGTGCCGTGGCATCAGCCTACCTCACGGCAACCTCAAACTCCTGGGCTCAAGCAATCCTCCTGCCTCAGCCTCCCGAGTAGCTGGGACTACAGGCATGCACCACCACGCCCGGCTAATTTTTTCTATATATTTTTAGTTGTCCATATAATGTCTTTCTATTTTTAGTAGAGATGGGGTCTCGCTCTTGCTCAGGCTGGTCTCGAACTCCTGAACTCAAACAATCCTCCTGCCTCGGCCTCCCAGAGTGCTAGGATTACAGGCATGAGCCACTGCCTCGGCCCGACTTCTGCATTTCTAAACCCAAGTTTAAATATACAAGGGCTGTAAATCCTGGCATATTGCAAGTTTGGGCTTTTTCAAGCGTAGCTTTATTCTTTTAAACACAGCCAGCGGGACCTAGACGCTGCTGGTTTTGCAGCCGGTAGCAGCGCAGGGAAGCAAGTTCTTCTCAGCCGCTGGGAGTGGCTTTGTCCTGTCTGCTCCCCGGATTTGAATCTGCTCTGCGGGCTTTGTCATCACGTAACGTACCGAGAGTCCCTTTTGTTTGATATTATGCTTCAAAGTCTTTTATTGCTTATCCTAACCTAATATTCTACAACAAAAATATGTATGAGCATTTCAAATTAACTTATACACTTCTTATGCACAGGCTTTGAATTAAAAGTCCTCTGGGCTGCTTCACGACGTCCCTCCTGAACGTTCCAGCTGCCTCCTAAGAATAGGGACAATCTAGTGACCACAATACCATGACTACTAACGTGAAATTTAATATTGATGTAAGAATATTATCAAATATCTCATCCATGTTCCAACTGCACCCACAGTCCCCCAAACGACCTTCACGGCCTTCCCCACGCAGGGCCCCGTGGAGACCAGGCGCACTGGGCTGGGGGGTCTCTATCCCCTTTAACCCGAGCCCCCACCCCCGCCTGCCTGGGCCTGACGGTTGTGCAGCCGCCGACGGCCTGGCTCTGTGCGATTCTCACAGTAACTCCGGCCCAGCATCCCGGCCAGGAATGCGCTACAGCGTCCGGTGGGCACTTCCTGCCGCATCCCATCAGGGGCACTTACTGCCACTTTACGGTGATGCGAAAGCCATCACCTGGCCACGGTGGCGCCGCCGGCTGCCGCCAGACATCAGTGCACGGTCTGGGGAGAGAACCTGAGACGGCGCTGACACCGTCCAGCACCCTCCACCCCACGGCGGCAGCCAGCGCACAGCCCGCGCCAGCCAGACGCCCGTCCTCGCCGTCCGTGAAGGTGGCCGAGCCCGTTCTGAGCCACGGTGACCCCTTGGGCCGGAGCTGTAGGACCCGTGTCTGCTGTGAGGTGTGGTCAGGTGCAGGAGCGAACACGGGGCTTCGCACACGCAGCGACGCACCCCGGCGTGCCGCTGAGCGCCTGTGTGCGCTCTCAGCAACTGGCGTGTTCTAACGCGTTCCAGCATAGAAGAATCTACTAATAACACAGATCATGAAGCACAAACAGACAAAATCCGAGGCTCTCCTCAATCTGCCGCCCACCAGGGGGACCACTGTGATTCCTGAACTTGAGAAAGCTTTGTCCTGCCTCTCAGCAAGACACTGTCACACTTGATTTTCAACTTTAACCTTCTGTGATTTGCCGTTTTCCTTCAACCCTGTTTCTAAAGTCCGTCCACAGTGTCACGTGCCACCACTCGTTTGTATGCTGGACGACGCCCACCAATGTCCACTTCCGCCTCCCGCACGCAGGACTCACGTAAAATGACATCACATGGCATCTTAATTTTTATTTTCCTAACCGCTATGATGTCATAGTAATTCCAACACTGTAGGTTCTTGGGGTCTAAATCGCCCTGTGTCACAGACGGGGAAGTAAGGAGCAGAGGCACCGGAGCCACACTCTCGGCCGAAGAGCCACACCTTTGTGTGCTGGACACGAGAGGATGGGGCTCCTGCCGGGGGGGGGGGGGCTCCCCCGAGAAGAGCCTGGAGCCCCGCTCTGCACCTGCTCCCGACACGCCGGCCACGGCAGGCCGCTGTGCAGGCCCCGCGCCCTGGAAAGCCCCAGAGAACACCAGGAGACAGGAGCCACACAGGTGGGCCCTGCAGGCAGCCGTGTGGCCCTGGGGCATGGACGCCCAGCAGCTGGTGGGCGGACCGCCGGCCGCAGTGCACGGGGAGCCTTTCACCGATGCTCAGACGCCACCGGGACGGCCAGGAAACCTGAGCGTGTCCCTAAGTCTATTCGAGAGGCCACAGGATCACACTGCTCCAGGAGCCTGGGGCGGCACACCTGGGGCCCTGAGGGTGGGCGGCTGCTGCCTCCTGGCTTTCTTGCAGCTCCCGTATGAGCTGGGAAGACCAACACCTTCTTGGGTCGGGGGCAAAGGTGAGGGACGGTACTGCCTTTGCCTGGGCAGGGACACGAGACTCCTGCCACTTGGAGGGGCACGGGCCAGGTGGCAGGGGAATGTCTCAGAGCGAAGCGTCCACACTCAGCATAGCCGGGAAGAGAAACCAGCCCAGGGTCTTTACGGCCGCCCCTCTGGGGAGTTGCCGGACTTCCCAGTGGGCAGGAAAGACGGGGCCCCAATAAGACGCTCCGGCCACCGGCTCCACCCACCAAGCAGCCAGCTCTGCCATTCTGCCATGCGAGGGGCTTTGGCTGCTCATTCAAAGGAAAGGATACGGCAGGTGCCACAGGAGTGTGGCACTGGCCATGCACTCTGTCACCTCTTGCTATGGGTGAGTTGAGTCCCCCTGAAAAATCGCCCCCAGGACCTCAGAACACAGCCATATGTGGAGACAGAGCCTTAAAGTGGTGATTAAGCTAAAGGAAGTCATCAGGGCGGGCCAGAACCCAGTCTGATGGGTGTCCCTATACAAAGGGACCATGTGAAAACATGGCCAGGGACAGAGGCCTCAGGAGGGACAACCCTGACCTTGGACCTCTGGCCTCCAGGGCCGTGAAAACTCCCTGCTGTTTACACTGCTGACCACGTCACAACCGCCCGAGCAGACTCACATGCCTCTTAGCAGCCACCCAGATCCCAGACTCCGCATTTCCAGGTCTCGTAATGTACGGGCCCTCCCACGCCCTGCCACACATGCGGTCTGCTGCCCAGGCCCCCTCGTCCCCCACCTGCCTCAGGGCCCATCACGGCGCCCAGGGACGCTCCCTGCGGCTGCTGTCCCCGTCTCCTCTTCCTGCTCCTGCTCCCAACCTTTGCAAGACGCCCTCTCCATGCCGCCTGCCAGGCCTGCCGGGCTCCCTGCTCCTCTGCTCCATGCAGAGCTGCCGCGGCTTTCCCTGCGCGCAGCGACGGCCATTCCGTTTACGGGAGGGGCCACCTCCCGTCCACGTGCTTTTCATGCTGCTGCCAACAGCGCTGAGAGATGGTGCCCCAGCAGGGAAACAGCGCCAGGTCGGAAGGGAGCACCGTCTTCCCAAAACACCACCGCCTGGCCACCCAGCGGCGCCCAGAGCTGGGCGGGGCCAGGAGGAAGGCACAGCCGCTGCCCACGACCCTGAGCCACCGCACCTTCCCAGACCCCGGCAGCCTGGCTCTGCCCTGCCCAGGCGCCTGCGAGGGCGAGGCCAGCTTCTGCAGACAGCGGCGGGTGAAAGGAAAAGCCAGCTTCTGCAGACAGCGGCGGGTGAAAGGAAAAGCCATTTAAATACGCCAGAAGTGCATCATCGTTGATGCTCTAGACAGAACATCAGGGTAAAAAGAACTTTTGCATTATAGGATAAAAGAACCTTGAATTACAGGATAGAAAGAACTTTTTAGTCATATAAGGATTTCAGTGATTCAAATTCAAGTCCATAATGACGGAGAATCGAGAAATAACTGTCACCTTCCCTCCTCCTTTCTGCCCCGTCCCACCCACCTCTCTCCCACTGCCCGTCCCGCACTGGGGGTGTCCCGAAGGCAAAGACGACACTCACAGTGGACACTGCAGCCCCGTCATCGGGTCCTCCTTCCTGCTACTCGAAACACCCCCGCCGCGTGTGAGTGGGGGGTCCGAGGCCGCGGCTCGGCGGAGGTCCCTGTGGCGGGGGCGGGGGGCGGTGCACGGAGGCAGGCATGCTGCCCACAGCAGCGCGGGGCGGAACCGAGCCCGGGACTGGAGGTGGCAGCCCCCGGTGGCAGCCCCGCGGGGCAGCGCGCAGACCCCTGCGGCTCTCAGTGACATCACGAGTGAGAACACAAGGCCGATTGTTGTGGGCCTGACTGGTCAGAAAGCTGAGGGCCGAGTCACGCTCACCATGTTGTGGAAGAAGTCTGGGAACCAGGGAAGGCAGTTTTAAGAGTTCAACTAAAATTTTAGATGAAACAAACACAATTCTATTTTTGAGGTTTAAAGGGAAAACTTCAGCTCTCAGGTAAATCCTTTCACAGAGACCCCCTTATCTTTCACACAGGTCTGAAAAATATGAAATAGTTACTTGCCAGTCCAACCGTGCCAGCACTTGGAATTAACAATGGGGCTGATGCTGGAAAGGAGGTGGCGATGCCACCCCCTGTGCAGACGGCAGGTGGGCACCCCGAGACCCACGGGAACCCACCGCACCCGATCGCTTCCGCAGCAGGAAGAGATGACAGCCATGCGGGCAGGAATGAAACACAACACACGGAAACCAGCAGCCTCCAAGTCAGTCGGAAGAGACGAAGGCCACCGAGGACTGACTTCCTCTCTCACTGAACAGCTGCAGGTTGCTGGCAGCTCTGCCCCACGTGGTCATTTAGGGCCGGGGCTCTGGAGGCTCCGCCGCTGTCGGCACGAGGGTGCTCTGGGTGCTGCTCTCGGGCGGGAGGGATTGGAAGTGCAGGCCAGGGCCGCCCTCCCCGGCCAGCGAGGCGCACGGCTGCGGCCCCCGCGAACACTTGGAAGTGGGGCAGGCAAGGACGTACAGTCCCCATGTGTCCAGGAGCCAGGGGACAGCGGCCCAGAGGACCACACGGACACACAAAAACAGGAGGTAAAATGAAAGAGAAGGTCCCATGCAGGTTTGCAATAAAAAGGACAAATATCCAATCCCAAACTACCAAAGAAAAAAGCCTGCATGAGGGAACCACAGAACATCCTGAGAGACGCTGAAGCAGGACTGAGCAAACATAAAATCCCTGTGAGTCCAGGCCACACCACGCCTCCCTGCACACGCCCTGGGCACAGCAACGCTGCTCCTCCGTCAAGACATGGGGTCTGCTCCCTGCCCTTGAGCCTGGCTGGCTTCAGGGCTCACCCACGAATGCGGTGGAGCAGCCTTTAGAGAGTTCACAGCATCCCTTACGCTCTCCTGGGCATCGAACAAGGAGGCATGGGCCAGGCTGCAGACAGAGGGGCCTGCGTGGAGCAGAAATGGACCTTCCCAGCTGAGAATGCCCAGACAGCAGCCCCCGGGCAGGCTGCCAGCCAGCCACAGCCACACGAGCGACCCCAGGTGGGACCAACAGAAGAACCAGCATGCTGAGCCTGACCAAACTGCTGATCCATAGAACTGTGAGCCCCCAAATGGGGGTGTTTTAAACTGCTACCTTTTGAGGTGGTTTGTTAGATAGTAATACCTAATGATACAGAAACCATTTTTAAATACAAATGAACCCTAATTAAAATACCAAAAGTTCCCTGCCCCTCAAACTAGACACGCTGATTCTGCAGTTCATATGGAAAAATAAACAGGAAAGAAAAACCAAGAAAACCATGAAAGAGAACAAGGAAATGGCCCTATGAGATGGTTCAACATCTATGAAGCCTCAATATTGAAACGGCACAGAGCTGGCGTGCGAGCAGACGCACAGACCCACGAGAGGGACGGAAGAGCTGGCAGTCCACGTCCTCAGAGCAGTCCACGGCCCTCCGGCATCCAGAGCACCGATGCTGGCGGCCTGGACCTGACATGCACCGAGCGCCGACTACAGGCTAAGCAACAACACATCTCATATGATGTCTTCAATTTTCTTTTTTCTTTAAATTTTATAATTAAAAAAAATAGAGACAGGGTCTCACTATGTTGCCCAGGCTTGTCTCAACTCCTGGGCTCAAAGAATCCCTCTGCGTCAGCCTTTCAAATTGCTAGGATTACAGGCGTGAGCTACTGCACCAGCCCCATTTTCTATTATGTTTATATTTATATGGTATTTAGATATTGTTAAAATAAATAAAATATAGAACTTAGAACCATTACTAGACTCATGAGAATCTTTTAGCATTACATATTTTTCTCAAGCAATATTTAAAAGGCACAGTGAAATGACACACCAAACACTACTCCTTCTGCCACTGATGACAGAGCTCTGCTTCTGCGGCACACAGGTCACTGGGGGTCACCTGCCTGCCACCACCCACAGCTGGTGATGGAGCTCTGCGACTGGAGCCGGGCACAGCCTTGGACTCGCCAGGGGTGCGCAGCCCAGGGGTGCGGAGCCGTGAAGGGAACCCCGTCCCCTCTCCGAGCGCTGACCCAGGGACGGGCAGGGGCCAATCCCAGCCAGGGAGACGCTGGGGAGACATCTGGGGGCCTCCAGGGAGGCTTCTGCTTTCCCGAGACAAGAGACAAATACCACTTTGCTTTCGTGCTCGCTGAGTGAGGACGGGGCGTGCAAAGGTGCAGCAGCCACCTTGGGAGCACGAAGCCACGAGCCTGAGGACAGACCAGCGCCCTGGGTCCTGCTGGGCCCCACGGCCGGGTGCCCCTCTGGGAGGCAGGGAGAACAAGGGTTGCTGGTGTTGAAATCACTATTTCTGTGACCTGCAGCCCAAAACGCTCCTTTCCCCACCATCACCTGTCACTGTCAGGCCTAGCACATGACACTGAGGGGCTCCGCCAGCACCCGCTCGGCTCGTGGGTGCTATACGTACATTTGTGACAAACAGCAGCACGGCTTCCTGGTCCATGTGTCATTACGAGCCGCCTCAGTTAAAAGTTTCCTGAAAGAACAATGTCACAGGACAGCCCATGTGGCACTTAACCAAAGCCCATCTCACAATCAGACCCTGTCAGACACCTGGCAGGCCAGTCCCGGTGCTGGGGGCAGCCGGGCCCACCAGAACGCAGTGACTTCGGACTCGGTGTATTTCCAGATCTCATCAGGGACGCCGAGGGCATCGTCCCAGCAAGTGGAGGTCAGACGAGCAACTCCGCCTGGGCGGCTGGCAGCCGGCGTGAGGGAGCCCAGCACAGCCGGGCACCGGGCCTCCGGCCGGACCGTGTGCATTAAAGGGCCCTGGCGCCGCCAGGCCACTTCCCAAGGAGGGGAGAAGCCCCCGCCAGGCGTGTCTCAGGAGGGAAAGGGGACCGCAGACCAAGGACAAGCGTCTTGGTGCCATTCCCCAAGTCTGTTTGCCACTAGGTCTTTCCACCACGTAAACTAAATCCCGGTGGAAGTAGACCTGGAGAGGGTGGGGCTGGGGCTGGGCAGAGCGGGGACAGTGGGGGCGTGGGACAGACCCTAAGGACAGAGCGGGCCTTGTGACTCCGAGCCAGAAGGAACTCCAGGGTCCCCCTCACCTGCCCCAATTCTCTGAGCTCCAGAATCTTCCGTATTCTGCAGGTGGTTGTGATGGTTACCCCGGCCTGAGTAGTGGCGGTGTTGGTGCAGGAGGTGGAGGGGTGTGAAAAGCTCTCAGAGCCCGATGACTGCACAATAGACCTGTGACAAGTCTGTGGCTGGCAGGGCAGAGCAGGCACCTCCTGGACCAGAGCCCTGCCCGGGCAGAAGGGCCCTCTTCAGGGGTGGCAGGTTTGTGGGGACCACTCTCCATGGCACGCACATGCACACACGTACACATGCACACACGTACACAGGCACATTCATGTACGTGCACATGTACACACACACAGGTGCATTCATGTACATGCACATGCACACACACGCACACACATTCATGTACACGCACATGCATACATACACATGCACATTCACGTACATGCACTTGCACACACACGCACACACATTCATGTACACGCACATGCATACATACACATGCACATTCACGTACATGCACTTGCACACACATGTATTCATGCACATGTACATCCATGTGCACACATGCACATATTCATGTACACATATGTGCATACATAAACGTGTGTGTTTATGTGCACACATACACACGTGCCTTCATGTACACACATACACAAAACAGTTGCAGCTAAGTTCACTTGGATGTAATTTTCTTGCAACAAGCTGCACATTCTAATAACGACTTTCACTCTTAGAGAAACAGATGGCGTCTGCTGTGCAATTATTCATTAAACTGGTCGCTGAAGCTTCACGTACTTTTCTACATCTCACAATTTTAAAAAACCGCGCAGGAGGTGGAGTTCCAGTCTCCCCTCAGGATGCAGAGACCTTGCGCCTCCCACCCTCACTGCAAGAATAACGCCGTAAGTTCAGGATTCACTTGTCCCATCAGAGATCTGAGGTTGCGGGAGAACCACCCGACGCAGCCTGGCGAGGTGGGCCTGCCGGGGGCGGGGGGGGGCAGGCGTGGGCCACCGCTGGTGAGCGGAGCTCCAGCTCCCCGGGACCTGGCAGAGCCCCCGTGGCTGGCAGAGAGTGAAGCCCGGAGCCTGGGGACCCCATGTGCCCTCCCCAGGTGGCACAGGGACACGCGAGAACACACAGTGTCTCACAGCGTGTTTTACACAAAAAGGACACAGACCTTAAAGGACAACCATGTACTCATCATTTACAAACGTGAAAATGTCACGTCTGCCATGAAAAGGCATCGTGATCCACACACTGACAAGAGAGATTTGAAAGAAAGCAGAGATTCAAAATGGAATAAACCAAGTGGGTTTCAAAACAGCCATCCTGGCCCGGCACAGTATGAGGGCTCTGAGGAGCGTCACCTTACGGGACCCAGTGGTGACCCCACAACCAGCGCCCCTGGAGGGCAGCTCGCTGGGGGAGGCGGCTCGGAAGAGGCCAGACTTATCCCGAGTCACAGAGCTGGGCTACTTGTCACTCGGCAGCCTGTCGCCTGAGCTTCCTGTCTGGACATAACCCACAGAATCTCAGCTATACAAATGTTTTGAAGTAAAAGATAGTTTTTAAAAGATTAATCAGTCCAATAAAAGCCATGTGACGCGGAAAGCGGAATGAAGATTCTCCCCGGCGAGCGCAGTGACTCGTGCTTTCTTTGGGGGACGGCAGCTGACAAGTGCGTGCTGCACTGCGGGTCCCCAGCAGCCACGCAGGGCCCCTGAGCCGGCCTGCACTCCCACTGCGTCACCGTCGTCCCCAGACTGGAAGAGGGAGCGGCTGGACGGGCACACTCAGGAGCCCACACGCCCAGGCCATGGGCTGGGCTCTAGGTGCCCACGCCCCGCCCCGCCCCACTTTGTCCCCAGTGTTCCGTGACCTGGTCGCGACAAGCCACTGAGAGCAAGGCAACCAGCAGCCTCCCCAGGAGACCACGCCCCACTCTGCCACCTCCCCCCTCCTCCCAGCTGGGCAGCTAAGGTGCGATTTATGAACAAACAGACAAATCACACGCCTAAATCTTTCCTCATTCCATTTCCTTGAACAATGAATTTAATCCCTTCTTTTGCTTCCTCTTTCCCTTCCGCTTTCCCCCGTCCCCAAAAGTTAAACCCAACTGAAGTTTTGTTCTGCAATTCATCCCTGATAACCCCCCTCCACAGTGGCCGAGGGTGACGGTCCCTGAGGATGCCAACGCGTGTCCGTGCGACCCCCTTGGCCGTATGCCTCCAACGTGGGCATGTCACCTCATATCTGAGAACAGTGCGGTGCCAGCTGCCCACAGAGCGGCTCTGTGCCTGTTCCCACAGCCCCTCTCCTGACTGGCACGAGGGACCCCACACCAGGGTGGCCGTCCTGCCCACCTGCCCACCCTCCAGGGACGGCCGAGGTCAGAGGCCGGCAAGGCAGGGCCCTGGGCCACACGGGCCCCTCACCTGCCCTTTCTCTTTCCTGCTGTCCCCTGCTCTGGAGTCCCGGCTCCTAGAGCCCATGACTGTGTGGAACGTGTGGCCTCCAGCCCAACTGCAATGCGAGGGGACACAGCCAGTCACCTCCCGGAGCCCCAAAATAGCCATCACCCTAGCGGGACAAGGGCTGGGGGGCCGCTCGGCCTGCGTCTCTGAGCGGTGCAGGGAGCAGCCTGGGTGTGGCCCTGGCACATGGGTCCTGCCAAGTGGGCGAAACGTCCTCATTTTCACACTTGGCGCGAGTGGGCGCGGCTCGACGGAGAGGTGCTGCCGGAAGGTGGAAACTGTCCAGACTCCACAGGACCCTTCTGCGGTCACTCGCCACCCCGGCTGGGCGGAGAAGGTCAGGCGCGGCAAGAAAGCTATCCAGCAAGATTCACGCAAAAACACTCGCTCCTTCTGCCCTCTCACGCCTGATGTCAAGACCTTGCTGAAAACACCCTTCTGCCGTCACTAGAGGGGTGATGAGCTCATGCTGCTGCTGCGCCTTGAACCAGCAACACATCCTGCCCTGACTCCACCCCCGGGCTGGTTCCGCCTGCGAGCCTGTGTCCCGGCTCCGGGACTCCGCCTGGGGAAAACACGGGCACACGGGCCGGAAGCCGCAGGAGTCACCTGCAGCAATCCTAGGACAGGAAGATCAATTCATGCTCATCTTTCTACACTAGGGAAGCAGAGCTAATGACAAGGACCTTGCCTGTACCTAGGACTGGTTTCCTCTCGAAGGTTTGTTACGTCGAGCCCAGGAAGGTGGGCACTGTCTGTGACCACCGTACATCCGGAGCTTAACCAGTGCCTGGCATACAGCAGACAATCAATAAAGGCTTGTGGAGGGAGGAGGGAGGAAAGACGTCCTGGCCTACAGTAGAAAATGCTGTCTCAGGGTGACCACGGGCCCAGATGGATGAGGTGCTGTGGGACTGACAGATGTTCCCTCTTCCTCCACTGGCAGCAGGTGGGAAGGTGGCTGATGGGACCGTTTTCTGTTTATGGACCACAGCCGGCCGGAGATACGGAGCAGAGGTTCCGCCAGGCCCCCGTGCAACCAGGAGGCCACAGCGTGGCCCCGCCACCTCCTCCCACCAAGCAAGCAGCCAAAGGGGGCCAGAGAGGAGACCCAGCCTGACCGCCGCACCCAGGGTGACCGCTGGCAGGCCCCCGTGCACCCAGGGTGACCGCTGGCAGGCCTGGCTACAGGGCGGGCCATCCCGCTGCCTCTCGCAGACGTTTCCCAGCATCCCGGGCCACTGCTGCCTCCCTCTCCAGAGCAGTTTTCACAAGATTAAGGAGAAGCCTGACTACTTCCTCTCTTCCTACTGCAGACTGAATCCTAAGAGAACCCCATACCCAGAGCGTCCCACGCTGGCACCGGTGGCCACAGGAAGCAGTCAGTGTCCAGGAAGAACCGTAAGACTGCGGCCCCTGGAGGCAACTCCCGAGGCTCCCGCGGCAGCCGGCAGAGTGAACAGAGGGGCTTCAAGAACCCCAGCAGGCGGTGCGTGGAGGACGCACGGCAGGCACCGAGCCTTCCTACCTGCTTCCAGGGGGCTGCCCGGGGTCACCCTGGACCCACCGTGATGCCAACGTGGAATCTTCCTTACCGAGGGCCCAGCAGCCAGCGTGAGGCTCAACGTCTCTGTGCCCCCAACACCCACCCTCCGGCCCTCCTGGTCACACTGCATCGACTGGGACCTCGGGAGCTCACGGGCCCAGCTTCCAGGCTGTGCAGCGAGCACAACTGAACGGCACCGGGTGCGCCAGCCCAGCTCTGAAGACACTCCACAGTCCCCAAATGCCATGAACAATTCACTTTCTTAAGATCTAAGGATAAGAAACGAGAATTCTTAGAAAATCTTCAAGCTGTAAAGATGGCGCAGCCAGTCTCTCCCACCCCTTCGACAGAACGAGGTCCAGAAGATCCTTCGTAAGCCAACTGTTAAAGGTTATTCAGGTCTCACAGCCAGTAAACAAAGGCGCAACACTCTCAACAAATCATATTAATAGAGCTTTGATCCTTTTTTTTTTGAGACAGAGTCTTGCTTTGTTGCCCGGGCTAGAGTGAGTACTGTGGCATCAGCCTCACTCACAGCAACCTCAAACTCTTGGGCTCAAGCAATCCTCCTGCCTCAGCCTCCCGAGTAGCTGGGACTACAGGCATGCGCCACCATGCCTGGCTAATTTTTTCTATATATATTTTTAGCTGTCCATATAATTTCTTTCTATTTTTAGTAGAGACGGGGGTCTCGCTCTTGCTCAGGCTGGTCTCGAACTCCTCACCTCGAGTGATCCTCCCGCCTTGGCCTCCCAGATTGCTAGGATTACAGGCATGAGCCACCACGCCCAGCAGAGCTTTGATCCTTTAAAGCATTTGTAAAACTGCACAGTTTAGCTGCTAATCCCAGGAGATGATTTGATACAAGAGGGTCTCATTGAAAAGTGAGTCTGGGAAATTCCTCAGGCTCTGCCCAGTCCCAAAGGTGATGCTACAGATACACACACTTGATTAAGGCTCTGAGAAGTCCTGCAGGAGGGAAATCGGTCTAACTAGCTCCTTACTCAACTTGTGTGTTCAATGAAGCACTAAGTATCTCTAATTTATGAGTTTCACTAACTGAGACTCACCCTCCCTGGACAGTCTGCATTAGAGAAGTTTTCAGTGTTTACACACACATGTGCACATGCATACACACGCACACGCGTGTGCTTCATCCTGAAGGGCAGGGCTGAAATCCGATTCTTGGACGTGGTTAGGAATCACCAACGTCACAAACAGCTACTGTTATAATTTCAAATAAGATTTTGGGTACTAATTTCTGTTTTTCAAAACAGACTACACTTTGACTACGATGACGTGGAAACTTAGCAACAAAGGCCTCCTGCGACCGTGACGGAGGGCGGCACTGTCCGGACGGGCCCCGCAGGCTGCCGAACTGTCTTTCTCTCGTTAACATATTTCTTAGCGGTAGGGTTTCTTTCTTCTCTCCAAGTAGGGAAAATGCCTCAGACAACGCGGCGAACAGCTTTAGCAATAAGGTCATTAACTCATTAAATATTTAAGCGCGCCCCGCCTGTGGCTACCACAGCGGCCCCACCCAGGGAGGCTGCCCAGGGGCCGTGGTGGCCACACACAGCCCCTTGCCGGGGCGCCCTGGCCTACGCCGTGGTGCCGTCACGCTCACACGCATCCTGAGGCTTGTAACCAACAGGGTGTTCACCTCCTGGGGCTCGGGAACTCCTCGTGGATGATCCCCCCCCCCCCAGCCTCACAGACACCCGAGAGCCCGTCACGGGGACACAAGTCTCCTTCCCCCACCCGGACCGCGCCACCCTCAGTCCCACTCGTGGGTTTGTCCTCTGCTTCTGTGCGTCTCCCTGCAACCCGTCCTGTCCCCCACAAACCCGGAGCCCAGGGCCAGACCTGTGGCCCCCGCCCGCACCTGCAGTGGCCCCGCCGGCCGCAGGACGAGGGCGTTAATCGGATCTGAGAAGGGAAAGCGCCAGGTCGGAGAACCCGGCCAAGTGCGGGCTGAGGAAACAAGATTAATCCGAGTGGACCCTCTGGAAGAGACGGAAGAGCACAAGGCTGTCACGGGTTTGGGGCTCTGGGACCTCTGCAGGGACCAGGCAGGCCGCGCCCACTTCACAGATGGAAACTGGAGGGCGGAGGCCCGGCCGCCCTGTCTCATCACGGCCTGGGGACAGAGCGGAGCGGGGCGAGCCTAGGTCCTGGGTCAGCGCGGTGGGCGACACCCGCCAGCCCTCAACCGTAGCGACAAGAGCTGGGAGGACTCTGGTCACGGACCGTGGGCAGAGTCGCAGCGACTGCCACAAACCAGCTGTCAGGTGTCGGGAACAAGAGAATAGCGTCACTTTGACGGAAACTGCGCATTCTCTGCTCCGTGTCCAGCCCACCTGAATCAGCCGCCGCGGCACCCACCGTGGGGGACGCAGGGCGGCACAGAGCGCGAGCGTGACGGCCGGAGTGTCTGCGCACGGCAGGTGGCCCCCTTGCCGGGACGTGCCGAGCACCCGTGGGCACCACGCCTCTGGGCTGCGTGGGAACGAGACCCACGAGGGGATGGGAACACGCTCCTGCTGCCCCTCTGCGCGCCGCCTCCCAGGAGGTCCCCACACGGGGGCGGGTGGATCCCGAGCTGGCAGAGGGGGAAGCCCACGGCGAAAGCCCCAGCCCCGCCGGTGCCCCAGCCCGGCCTCGCTCACCAGTAGAAGTAGTAGGCCAGGGCCACGGCCAGCAGGGCCACGCAGACCCCCGAGAACAGGCAGGCCGAGTAGCTGTTCACCATCTTGGCTGGTCCCGGGTGCTCCTGGAGGCCGGCGAGCAGAGACTGCAGGGAGCAGGCGTCCAGCGGGAGGGATGTGCAGACTCAGCCAGCGGGATTAGGGCCAGGCCTGAGCGCCCCGTCTGGGGGGGCCGCGGCCACCCAAAGCCTCTGCCTGCCGAGGGAGGGAGACGGGCACCCCAGTCTCCCTGGCTGCCTGGCCAGCAGCGCCCCCCAAGCCACAGGGGCCAACTCAAGGGACAGCAGAAGCGCAACAGGAACAGGACGTGAGGCGCTGGCCCTGCCTCCTGCCCACCACCCGGGCTCTGCCGTCGGGGCGCTGCTAATCCAGTAAGCGGCTTTGGCTGGAGCCGCTGTAAACAGGGAGAGTCACGGGGTGGCCGGGACGCAGGTCAGCAGGCCCCGCCCCTGCGCTGACCTCGGCCCCGGGGACCTGAGCGCCCGCACGTCCCTTCCTGCCCGTCAGAGGCTGGGGGCAGGCGTGGGGAGACCCTGTGCTCGGCTGTGGGGTAGGAAGCTCCCGCCAGCGATGGGCAAACCTCCCACATTTGGGGGGAGGCTCCAGCCTCAACATAAGAGCCACGGAGGCCGCCCTGTCGACACCCGCTCCAAACCCGAGATATGCCACTGCACGGCTGTGCTCTGGGCTCCGCCGCTCAGGCCCCCCACACGTAAACAACTGTGGGAAACGTCACTGCTTATGCTCCGGGAAGCCAAGCACGTGTCCCCCCACCCCCCGCCCCCGTCTCCCCAGTCTGGAACTTCTGCGTCTGAAATGCAGGCGTTAGAAGGCGGAGCAAAGAAAACACAGCTAAACTAGTGAGGTGAGACCAAAAGACCTAGGGGAAAAAGTGTCACCCTGCAAAGCCTCCCACATGCAGGAGGCCCCGACAGACACACGAGGAAGGAAAGGGGGACTTCACTGTGGCGCCTGGACAGGCCTCTGACCACGCGTTCTCTTCCAGGCCGCGAGGCTCCCGGCCGGGACAGAGCAGTGGTGTCCCTGCACCTTCCAGGGCACCAGACACGGGAGCCCCGTCCCAAGCAGGGGCCTGCCCTGCCCCACTCCAGCCCTGGTGCGGCCCCTGTGTGCTGGGGGGAAGCCGAGGACCGTGGCGGGGGGGTCCAGCTGGGTCCCCAGTGCTGTGCTCATGGCCCAGGACACTCGGTCTTGTGAGCCTGGGGCTAGGGGGACGCGTGATGGGCCCCTCGGGCTTCCCTGGGGCCAGGCAGCCCCTCCTGCTCACCACAAGTCTTCAAGGGGACTGCAGCCCCGGCCCACCCCTTGACCCCATGTGATCCCATGAGACCCAGAACCACCCACCAGGCCGCTCCCGGATGCCTGAGCCTCAGAATCGGTGAGACGATCAATGTGATGTCTGTTGCTCCAGCTGCTAAATTTGGGGGTGGCTCGTTACACAGCAACAGACAACTCACAGCAGCACAGACAGGCAGGCCAGCGTGGCTGTGCCATTATGCCCGTGTCTGGGGCTACTGTATAGGGCTGGAGCCAATGTCTGGAGTAAAACAGATACGTGCAAACTCGAGAGTTCCCACTTCCACTCTTCAGTCCCTGCTACCCCAGCGAGCGGCGTTAACCAACCTGGCTCCCTGCACACCCTGCCGAGCTGAGACACACGCTCACTTGATCCTGTTAGAAGCCCTAGAAACTGAAGAGTGTGTGTGAGGGACGGAGAGAAAGACAGAGAGACAGGCCGGGCACGGTGCCTCACACCTGTAATCTCAGCACTTTGGGAGGCCGAGGCAGGAGGATCCCTTGAGCCCAGGAGCTGGGAGCTGCAGTGAGCTGTGATGACACCACTGTACTCCAGCCTGGGTGATAGAGCAAGACCCTGTCTCAAACACAGAAAAAAGAGAAGGAGAGAGAAGAAACCAGCCCTGCACCGGCCCACAGCAGGAGCACCGCTCCCTCCTCCTGCTCGGATGGGGACCGGCACACCTGCTTCATGCAAATGTGGCTGGCTGCCCGCGGTGTCCACGCCACACTTCTTTCCTGCTAACGAGACCCTGCCGAGGCACAGCGTGGCTGGGCCTGTGGGGAAGGTAGGCCCTGTTTTAAGGGATGGAACAGGATGTGTCCAGGCTGGCTGCCAGTGCCTGCCTTAGGGTAGTTAATCAGACACAGGGGAGCTTCCTGGGGGCTCCCAGGAAAGTTGTTGCCCCTGATGAAACGTTGCACGAGGAAACTCCCTTTTCCTGGCACTGGACTCCTCTGCGTCGAGCTGTGACGGCTGCCGCAGAGGGGACGGGGCTGCAGGGGAAAGCAAGGCAGAGGGCGGCAAGGGGGAAACGCAGACGCAGGCCTGGCGGGCCTCGCGGAGCTAAGGAGGGCCCCCCCCCCCGCGTCAGCCCCAGTCGGGTCCTACGACTCCCAGCCACAAGCCACAAGCATCCCAGCCGGTGGCCTTTTGCACTCATACATGTCCAGGGGACCGACTTGCAGACGCTTGTCTTGCATCTGCCCCAGTGCGGAAGTCACAGGGCGTCCCTTGGACAAGAACAAGCCAGTTCCCCGGGGCTCGGTGGCACACGCGGCCCAACACCAGAAGCACCGATTTCACTGCGGTTTGGGGAGAGAAGCACTCTTCTATTTTAAAGCAAACGTGGCTATAATTCAGAACAGTACGTAAAAACAGAATTCATTGCAAACATAAAACTAAAATCTTCCATTACAGAAAGATACTTGGGAAACCACTACAGCATCCCAGGACCCATGGTCCACTTTGTATTAGTTTTATTTTTTAAGGTAGAGCATAAAAGCTTGCTCACGTCATCAGATTCTAGCAAATTCTAGGGGAAAGAAGCAGCCTGCACAGCTGTGCGTAGCAAGGACGCCCCTTCCGCTGAGGCCGGAGACTGCCGCCAGCCGACCAGGACAGCTGCTACAGTGCCGCGCAGACGCCAAGACGCTCCAAGAGGCTGGTGAGAAAGCGAAAAGCTTGTTTTTGCAACGTACCTAAAGGCCAAAGTACCTGTGAGTTCGCTGCGAGCTCTCAGGTCATGAGAGAACAGAAGGATCCCAGCAGAACTCCCGCACAAGCACGTCGTTACGCGAGAAATTACTTAGGCCGCCATTTGGGTTCCCTCCCGTGTCTTCCTCTGCTGGAGGAAGCAGGCAGCTGGCAGCTCCAGATGCCCCCCGACGTCCAGCTTCTGCCCACAGGCCAGTCGCCAGGGACGGCGGGGGCTGCGGCAGGTGCTGGGACAGCGGAGGCGCCATCCCGTCCTGGGATTTCACCCAGGGGTGCTGCTGCCTCAGATCTGAGAACAGACGACAACTATAGATACACCCCGTGGAAACGTGCCCAACCCCCACCAAGCAGCGCTGTGCTCGCGGCTTCTCCAGCGAGGGGGGGAGGCGCAGCTGGGCCGGCAGAGGCCCGGGCGCCAGCCTGGCGTGCCGTCAGCTCTCGATGGCCGAGGGGCTGTGCTGCTGTCCTCTCTCCACTTCCATCTTAGTCCTTGCCCCTTTCGGCTACAGAGCAGGGGTTGCAGCAGGTCGTCTAACCTCCCTGACCCTCGGCTCCTCTTCTATGAAGAAAGAGGGTTGACCCTACCAGCTGCCCCCAGGGTGCCCAAACCCAAGAGCTGGGACTCTGGTGTGGGAGCGTTCCCACGTGACCCCGGGCGGCAGGTTCTGGGTGACAGCCAGGTGGGCTGTCATAAGGCTCCCACGGGAACATTATTCTGCCACTCTATCCTCTGGGGAGAAGGCCTGCCACTGTCTGTCCACATGGTGCGCCTGGCTCGGGGAGGCCACCTGAGTGTCACCTTGTTGGCTAAGCTTTGCCGTTCCTTAATCCCAGAGTGGCCGCAGGCGCTGCCGGCCCAAGGACAGGCTCCTGCACGGCTGCCTCGACAACAAGCTCCGGATCCCGCGGGAAGCCCGGGAAACACAGGGCCAAGCTCCCTGCCACACCCGAGTCCCCGTCTTTCTAACAATAGCAAAAAGAAAGTCCCTTCTCTCAGAGAGTTGCTCACCTTTCTATGCCTGAATAATAAACCACCCGAACGTCGAACGTCGAGCAGACACAGCCCTAAGCCCTTTGGTGTGTCCCAGCCTCGGGTTTGGAGCGAGGGTGCTGTGGGCCTGGCCTGGGCTCCCTCGGGTCCCCCCAAGGGAGCAGGTGCCTGCACACGACGCCGCAGAGGCCACCGTGGCGGCTGCTGGACTCGAGCACCGAGGCCGCATCTCGCTGCAAGCTGCAAGCCTTGTGAGGACGTTGTGAGGCCCTGGTCAGCCCCACCCTCCTGCACACGCGCGGCCCCGCTCCCTCCTCCCTGCTCTGCTGGGGGCCCAGCGCCAGGCTTGCTTCTTTGGGGGTGTCCTGGGCCTGCCCTGCGCCCCCCAGGCCCAGACCTGAGCCCAGCGGTGTGGCAGCAACCGACACCCTCTGCGGCTTCTCCCGCTCCTCGGGGCTCTCCGGTCAGAAGTCCCCTCCACACGGCAGCCCGTGTCCCTGCCCCGGGAAGGCACCTGCGTGTGCTCGCCCCGTGCCATGCTGTGACTCTCCTGTCCCACCACCCAAGAGTCACCCCTGCCCGCACTGCCCAAGTCCCACCTTCTTTCTCCTCCGAATCCCACCAGCCACCCACAGCCACCTCCTCCTCTGTGCTGCGTCTCTGTCTTGTCCCCTGGGGACACTGCAGGCTCCCAGAACAGCGGTTCTTTTCTCTCGGGTCCTGTGTGCTCTCCAACGCAGCAACAAACCGCACACTGAACCGTGTCCCAGGACAGGACCCACTGCCCGAAACCAGGGAGGTGGCGCAGCCACAGCGACCAGCACAGGAAGCCAACGACCCAGGGACCTGCGGAGCCTCTGTGGCCCCTTAAGTCGCCACCCCTGAGCGTGGACGCAGCCGAGGGAAGCAAGGACTGGAGTCCCTACCCCACGGTCCCCGAGCTGGGGACAGGCACGCCATGATGCGCCCACTACACGTCTGCTCGCCAGCGCGCCGGGTCGCACAGCCTCGTAACCGTCCTGCAAGGACGAGCCGAGGCCAGGCTGGCACACACGCTCCGAGGCGCCTGCTTCTGTGACGCGGCAACTGGGAACGACGGAAAGAAACACTGGGTACCAGGGCGGCCCTGCCGCGCCAGGCTCTCCCTCCTGGCGGGCAGGCACATTAGGCCCTCGAGCTGCATGAGCAGGGCCCTCCTGCCGTTCAGGACTCGAACGTTAAAACTTGGCTAATCTCTCCTGCCCACAGTGTCTTCCTTGCCCCGTGGACACCTGCCTTGGTGACTCGCTGACCTCGCCTCGGAGCGTTTGCCAGGCTTGCGGGTCCCTCATTCTGTGCCCCGGCCCGGCCTCAGGGATGCCAGTGCCCCCCTTCCGGCTCACGGCCCGGCTCAGTCTCCTTCTCCACAGGAGATGCCCCTCGCCCCGCACCCCGCCCATCGCGGCCCAGGGTCCCTGCCCTTCGGGTCTCTGGCAAGTGGCACACGGAGCCCGTCCCGCACCCCACACTGTCCCTCCCGCATCCACGGCTGCCAGCCATGACTAGCGATGGCACAGAGAGCTCGGTGGCACCCGCGTCACCTGGGGCGTCTGCTGTTTCGATTCTAACCCCAGTACTAACCCTGCTTCCAAGCTGGGCTCAGGGTCTGCACAGCAAAAAGAACCACAGAGCGCAGAGACGCCGCACAGAGCAGAGACACCGCACGGAACAGAGACGGGGAGACAGTGTTTGCAAACCACGAGTCCCATAAAGGACGAGCCTCCACAACACACAAAACACTAAAACTCAACCGCCAGAGAGTGAGAAACTCGGTTTAAAAATGGGGGAAGGACCAGAGAAGACATTTCGTAAACGAAGACAAACAGATATATGAAAAAATGCTCATCACCCGTCGTCAGGGAGATGGAAATTAAAACCACCACGAAACACCACCCACACCTGTCAGAAAGGCTCTTACCAAAAAGGCAGGTGGAGGTAACAAGTGGGGGCCAGGACTGGAGGAGACGGAGCCCCCAACACTGCCAGGATGCAAATTCACAGGACCATCGTGGAAACCAGTATGGAGGTTCCTCAAAACACGGAAACCAGAAACAGCCGCTGCGCAGCAGCCCCAGCACGGGGTCCTCGTGGAAAAGCTCTGGGGCCGGAGGCCGCAGAGACGTCCGCCCCCTGCGTGGGGCAGCGCTGTTTACAGCAGCCAAGACATGGACCCAACCAAACGCCCAACGCTGGATACAGAAAATGCTGTAGGGGTGCAACGGAGCATTACTCAGCCATCAAAAAGGAAAGCCTGCCCCGTGTGACCACTTGGACGGGACTGGAGGAGATAACGCGCAGGGGCATGAGCCAGTGCAGAAAGACAAACACCGCGATCTCATCGACACGCAGAACGTGCAAGGCCGACCTCACAGAACAGATGGCAACGGGGGGCAGAGGCTGGGCTGGGGGCGTGTGGGGGACGGGGAGAGGATGCTCACCAAGGGCACAGAGTCTCAGACCAGAGGAGTAAGTTTTAGTGACCTATTGCACTGCATGGTGACCACAGGTAGTAACAATGTATCACATGTTTTAAAATTGTAAAACGAGTAGATTTTTAACGTTCTCACAACAAAAATATAAGTTTGTGAAATTGTATATTAATTAGCTCAATTTACTATTTCTACAACGTATACATAGATCAAAACATCACATTGTACCCTATAAATACACACAATTATTATTTGTCAATTAAGAACAAATAAATAAATGCCTGAGATCCTGCTTCAGGTCACAAGCGCCCTGCCTCCACACCTCTTTTTTAAGCTGATTTGAGCATATTACACAAGAACATGTCATAGGGTCGGGTGCGGTGGCTCACGCCTGTGATCCCAGCACTTTGGGAGGCTGAGGCAGGAGGATCACATGAGCCCAGGACTTTGACACCAGCCTGGGTGACATAGCGAGACCCTGTCTCTACAAAAAATTTAAAAATTAGCCCAGTGTGGTAGTACATGCGTGTAGCCCCAGCTACTCAGGAGGCTAAGGCAGGAGGATCGCTTGAGCTCAGGAGTTGGAGGCTGCAGTGAGCTGTGATGATGCCATTGCACTCCAGCCTGGGTGACAGAGCAAGATCCTGACTCAAAAAAAAAAAAAAAAAAACTGTCATAGGAATATAGTCTCTCCAGATTATTTCCCTGGACCTGAAAAATTAATGATTTATACAGAAATAATAAATGAGAAGAACAGGGAGTATGTTGATAAAATTTCCTGGAAGTTTCCTCAGAGCAGCAATATAAAACAGGACAGTTTTAGGACCTCAGTACAACCCTTCTCTAGGTTGGACAAACCCCGTGAAATGTCCACATTCCCCTTCTTACGCGGCAAAGTGAGAGAAACTCAAGGTGTGATTAACTGTTTCTACCCAGCCAGGGCGGGCAGTCCCCAAGGGTGACGCCCCAGTGCCTGGCCACGAGGACCGACCGTGAGGACAGTGGGACTGTCCAGTCACGGGGCCACTGAGGGCCCCGCACCAGGTCCCTGTGGAGCGTCAGACACTCATTCGCCCCAAACCTAGAGCCCCACGTGCCCCTGACCTGAAATTCACATGGGGCAGTGACAAAAACCAGCCACCCCATTTGGTGTATAAAGTATAAGCATAACAGGGAACCGAACGTGCAGGAAAGAGGTGACGCGTGCCCAAGGACAGGGTGGCAGGGCGCCCTGGGTCTCTGTCGCCAGCGGCCTGCAGGACGTGAGCGAGCCTGTCGCCGGTCCCCACTGAGGTGGAGCCTGCAGGGGCAGCTCGGCCCTGGGCCTCCTCCCACCTCCACCCGGCGGGGAGGGGGGAGCGGTGAGATCGCACAGGCAGGGGCTCATTGCCCCCTCGGCTTGTCAGCCAGCCTGGACCCTGCCCAGGCACAGCACGCTCCCCCTGCCCTCCCATAGGAACAAGCACCCAGCATTCCTGCCACCCTCGTGCCCCAGGCCAGTACACTGGGACACCCCACACCCGGCGCCGTGGCCTCCTGGCTGTCGGGCAGGCCTGCTGGTTACAGTCCTTCAGAGGCCGAGGGAGCCGGCAGGTAAGAGGGTGTGCTGGCCCTGCCGAGGTCACGCTGTTGACAGGCACCTCACACGGATGATTCACTCATGACCCCCACAGCTCTGCTCTGGGGGTGCCACTGCCAGCCGCAAAGCGCCTGGCCAGGACCACCAAGTAACTGGCAGACGCAGGCCCCGGAACCGGGCCTGTGCCGGGCGGGCGGGCTCCACCCCAAGGCCCCCACAGGCAAATCTGCCTCATTCCCAGCCCAGAAGAGTCTCCGGTGCAGCGTCCCCGACTCGGCTCTGCCTCTGACTCTTACAGTGACACTACAGTTAACACCGTATTTCCTCAGCTTCCTCACACTGTGTCAACCTGTGACACCCTGAGCCTCACGAAATCAGGTCCCCACGAGACCCCCAAACTGCAGGACGAAAGGAACTCAAGTCCCTTCTCTGCACCACTGAGAAGACACCTTGGTCCCAGGCAGCCCAGACCTCCTGCTGCGATTATTAGGTTAACGAGAGGCTGGGAGCCTGTGGGAGGAGAGCCACCGCCCCAGCCTGTTTGTCCAGATTTAGCTCAGCACCAAGGGGGACGGGCAGGACTCAGGTGTTCACGTGGCCCCTGCCCTGCTCTGTCCTTTGTGAGGAACTGTGTCCCCACCCTGCTCCCGCCAGGCCTCCCTCCAGGCACTGTCTCAGGACTCGACCCAATTTGCCGTGGTCTTTAGATAAATGAGTAAGCGCACAAACAAAAACAGAAGCCCCACCCGTGAGAGGCTCCTTGCTTTGACTCACTCTGGGGCGAGCGCAGGCACCGCGGTGGCAGAGGCTCCAGGAACGAGGCCAGTGATCCCAGGGACCGGCCGATCCAGTGTCCTAATCCACACTGGGACACACGTGGCCGCAGGTTACCACGCAAACCAAACAAAGTGCAAACAGCTGCGGGCGAGCCGGGCCCAGGTCTCCAGCGCCTGGAAGCCTGTGCGGAACCTCTGCGCCAGGGCTGTCTGTGGGCTGGCGCTGGCCCTGCGGCGCTGGTCAAGGGCAGGCGGAGGTGGGTGTGTGCAGAGCACCTCGCAGTGGCAGGAGTCCGGCCACGCGCAGAGGAGCGGCCTCCCTTGTGAAGGGCCGGCTCCGTCCTGAGACGCAGGGTCACACTGCTGCCAGGCCCCTGCGGACGTGGGACCCGGCCGTCTGGCCTTTTGGCACCTCAAACGGGGGTGACAAGGATGCACTCATTTTTCCAAGATGCTGCACTCCGAACTGGCCAACTGCTTCCTGAATTCGTGGCCTTCTGCAGACGGTGGCAGGCACGTGGCAGGCACTATGAGGATGGCGTGAACACAGCCTCAAGAACCTGCAGGAGCTGCCTCGCGGTCAGTAGCAAAGCAAAACGCAGTGGGGCTAACGAGTACTGGTGCAGCGACAGAGTCCAGTTCAATGTGGGACAAGACCACGCGGCAGGCGTCCGAGCGTGGCCGGCAGACAAGACCACGCGGCAGGCGTCCGAGCGTGGCCGGCAGACAGGACCACGCGGCAGGCGTCCGTGCGTGGCCGGCAGACAGGACCACGCGGCAGGCGTCCGTGCGTGGCCAGCAGACACAGCGCACGCCCTTCTCGGTGAGTCCCACAGCCTCTCCAGTGGCTCGTGCGGCCAGCTTGAAGCTCAGCCCAGGAAAACACTCCCACGTGGAAAGCAATTTTTAAACAAAACACAGTTTCAAACAATTACCATGATTCTTAAAATCCATAAGTATCAGCTAGCTTTGTTAAGCACTTCAACTAAAAATCACTATTAAAACTGACATCAAACCCAAGACTAGGCAATTGGCCACATGCAACACTGGAGCCCGTGGGGCCAGGGGGAGTGGAGGTCATTCAAGCAAGCAGAACGGCAGCTGTGAAATCGCCAGGGCGCCCTGCGCACAGAGACCCTCCCACAGCGCTGACGGCGGTCAAAACACCGAATCGCACGTGCTCCGAAAGGCGGCTCTGCCCTGAGCGGGAACGCCTGAGCCTCCCGAGCCTCTGCTGCTTACGAGGGGGAGGGGGCAGAGGGGCCAGGGTGACATGTGGCTGAAGAGGGCGCTTTCCTGTGCCAACTTCTAGAATCGGGTCTGAACGGACTAGGAGAATCTCGGCGTCGCCCGTCCTGCAACATGGAGACCTGGCGCCCGCGGCCTGGCCCGCCCGGTTCTCCAGCTGGAACAGGACAGGCCAAGCAAAAACACTCCCACTTCTGGACTCTGCGGTGTTTCGTTTTTTAAAGATTGTGTGAAGTAATGAGATGCTATGAATGAATAGAGCCCAACACGCCGCGCCATGAAAATTCCAAACCAGGCAGAGGTGCGGGGTCCAAGGCACCCCCAGCCCCACCCCCGCAGCAGGCCCAGCTGCGCGAAGCTTGGGCGACCCTCAACCGTCACATGCTGAGGTGCCGTGTGGCTCTGCAACTTAACTCTCCCTCCCAGCACCGTCCCAGGCCAGCCTTCCCGGTCCCCTTGCACCACGGGAAGGAGCAGAGCAGGGACGAGACCACAGAGCAACCACCTGGGTGCAAAGGCCCCACCCGCGAGTGGTGAGACCCTGGGAAAGTTGACACCTCAGGAGGGGACCGCGGTCCCCACTTCACTGGGTTACGAGGATGAAATGAGTAAGTCACACAAAGTTCTTAGACCAGGCACTGGCCAGGGCGGAGCTATTACGGCCAACGGCGTTTCTTTCACTCTGGTAAAACCAGCCGCAGATTACGTCACTGCACGGCGTGTTGGAAAGTACGTAACTGCTCTCTACTGAGGACTTCTGAATCCTGTTTCTGTTTTACAAATGATGCTACAAGAGCACCCCTGTACATACCTCCTCACGCCCTTGCTGAGTATTTCTGTAAGATGGGGCTGGATGGAAGTCTGTTTTCAAAAGCACTGTCACCTGGTCCTCAGACGGCCGGCGCCACTTCCGCCGTGCCCCACGTCCCATCCAGCCACTCCAGCAGCTCCAGGAGGGGCCAGGCCGACAGGACAGGAACACACTGTCCAGCCCTTGAAACAGTCTCCGGAGAGCTGTGACCTGCGGGTGGCTCAGAGGGCAGAGGTTCCGTGCTCAGAAGCCTCGTTGGAAAAGTCTAATATACTGTATTCTGTATTATTATTATTTAGAGACAGGATCTGGCTCTGTCACCCAGGCTGGAGTGCAGTAGTGTCATCGAAGCTCACTGCAGCCTTGAACAGCTGGGCTCAAGCGATCCTCCTGCCTCAGCCTCCCACAGTGCGGGATTACAGGTGTGAGCCACAGTGCCAGGCCTGTATCTTATTGGTGAAAACAGGTGTGCATTACTGTTATAACCCTGCACCTGCTCGGCCTCCCTGGGGCTCAGCGCCCAGTGTCCCCGCCCTTCCCTGGTCAGACGTCCCATGGCCCAGAACACCGAGCCGCTGCTGGGAACCCTGGGTAAGGAAGCCTAAAACCCTGTTTCTGAAAATGAGTATGTGCTGGTTGTTCTAATCTTCAGAAGAGACTGGAAATAGGCGTAGGAACCACCTCCACTGAACGGCGTAAAGGCTAGGGGTGACGGGCGACGCTGACTGGGGAGCTGTCCTGCTGCAGGGACCCCACCCCACTGGCTGGGAGACCGGAGCGTAAAACAGGGCCCTGGGGAACCCCTCCAGGAACCCCGACTGCGCATGTGGGCCGCCAGCGTGGAGCCTGGAGGTCACGAGGGGAGAGCTCCTTAAAGCTACAGTAGAAACAAAATGTTCTTAAGATTAAACAGAACCTTCCAGAGAACATCGACGTTCCATTTTAAAAGGATCTGAACCGAGGACAGCAGAAGGAAGGAGCCCCTCCCCAGCCCCGAGCACCCTGAGGCTGGCGGAAGGGGTGATCCGGGGAGAGGTGGCCTGAGGCCCAGCTGCCCTCCCCTCCTGTCCCCTCCGGCCCCGTCAGATGAAGGGCCTCAATTCAAACACGCAGTGCCTCCCTGGGGCACCAGGCCTCCACCTCTGTGCCACCTCCCCTACATATGTGTCCCCGCAACACCCGAGTTCTACAGGGTCACCCGCCAAAGTCCAGGGCTCCTGAGAAGGCAGGCGCCCCTCACGGTGGCGCCTGGGAAGCAGCAGCCTGGCAGGTGGCCCTGGACACCCCCCACGCCGGCACGGACGAGGACGAAATAGGATGAAAGGATGCACAGAGGCTTTGTGCTTTTTGCTTTTAGTTTAGGGGTGAGCGGCTCCATGCAAGGGGTGTGGGGAGAGGCTGTGGCTGCCGAGGTCTGGGAGGCCCATGGCCTGCCAGCTGTGTCTCGCGAGGGCTGCTGGGCCGGGCACCGGGGCTCTGGCCCCGTGCGCGCACCATGTCCATGCACCCCGCAAGCAGCGCCTGCTCCGTGGAGGGACAGACAGGGGTGTCCTGGGAGAAACTGCCTCGTACCCAGCATCTCCGTCTACCTCGTGCTGCGGCTGAGCATTGACAAAGAACAGAGACTTATCTCTCAGTTCTGGAGGCTGGGAAGTCCAAGGTCGGGGGCCTGCGTCTGGCGAGGGCTTCGTGCTGCGGCACCCCGTGGTGGGAGGCGGGAGGGCAAGAGAGCCCACTGGACGGGGGCGGTGGAACTCGCAGCCGCCAGCCCTTCGCAACCTGCGGAATCCACTCGCCGCCCGACACTGCGGGGGGTTGTTTCCAGCACATGACTCTGGGGGCTGCACTCAAACCACAGCACCCAGGGAGGCCCCCAGCTGCCATTCACCGTGACCCCTGCACCTCCTCGTGTCACTGCTGAAGGAAGAAAGGTCGGCCCAGAGCCGGCTGGTGGCAGAGTTGGGAGCAAAGTCCAGTCCGTCTGCTCTTTCCAGAGACCACCCTGCTCCCCCAGCTGGGCTCCCAGGATACTGAATGGAAAAGGGGGAGGAGGCGCCACCCAAGGACTGGCTGGGATTTGGACCCCACTGCTGACGTCAGACAAGGGGAATGTGGGAGGAGGGAGGGCCCCCCCGGCTGGAGAAAGCGGGGTGAAGGGCCCCCCCGGCTGGAGAAAGCGGGGTGCCAGCGTGGACTGTTCCGGCAGAAGCAGCCAGAGCGTGTCCAAGGCACCAGGTTCCCAGCCACGGGGGACGCCGCCACCCCGCGCTCGGCCTCTGGAAGGGCCGTGTGGCCACGCCACCACTGCCTGTGCCACAGCCTTGCCTGCAGCTGTCCCAGCCCAGCCCTGGCATCTGCCAAGGGGCAGTGACATCCCGGCCTTGTCCTTACACCTTGTGCTTAGTTTGACAAAAATGTCCCCTGCAAATCCCTGAGGGGAGCTATGACCGCAGAGTCCCGTGCCAGTAACCGCGGCAGACCTGGGGCTCACTCCCTACGCTCGACTGCGGGGTCTCCCCCTTTGTGAGCCACAGGAAGGTGCCCTCCTGGGCTTTGTGTGCAGAGCAGCAAGCCCCATGGAATTAGCTCATCTCTTCCACCTTCCTGGGCTGCCAGGCAACCAACCGGAGCCTCTCTGGGGACCCTTCAGCCACCTGCACTCAACGAGACGTCTTCACTGGCCCATGCGAACCATCGCAGCCGGCCGCAGGGACCCCACTCCTCCTCCCCCCCAGACCTGGGCGGGATCCAAGCCTCCCACGCACACTCAGGGTCCCTTTGGCCATGGGGCACCCTCAGCCCACCCTTTGGTGTTTGCTAGTCTAGGGGCCGGGCTGTGGCACCGTCTGGCCGACGGGCATCCTCCAACCACACGTCCAGTGCACGCGGGTCCTTCCGTCCTGTCGGGCACCGCCGCCCACCCCCACCCGTCCACTCGGCACTCGGTGGGCAGGTTGTGAGTGTGGTGGGAGGTGCCGGCCCCCAAGCTTGCGCCCTCCTTCCTGGGACCCTCTGGCCTGCAGAGTGTCCACCTCTGACTCCCCTGTACCCTGCGGTCCTCCCCCGCAGGGCAGGCTGTGGGTGCCCACCGTGGCTGTGCCTGGCGGGCTCTGAGTCAGCACGACGACGGCAGCTGGCATTTAGGCCACGTCCCTGGACAGGTCAGTGACAGAGCTGGTGCATTTGACCCCCACCCGCCTGACACTGCATTTACCTGCCCTTGTGCCGAGCCACACGGGAGACGAGGTGTCCCTCGTCAGTCCCTTGACCTGCCACCGCTCCTGTGCACAGCGCTGTGCCTCCTTCAACAGATGTCACAGCTGCCCCAGCTCTCTGAGCATCCTGAACACGCTGTCCCCTAACGTCCCTCCAGACTGTTCCACAAAATAAATCTCATCGGGAGAAACCCTGCTGTGTCTGCAGATTTCTGTCCTATTTGGGGCTGGGTTTCTCCATGTGACCCTGAACTTGGTCAGGAGCTGTTTGAAGGGCTTTGAGGGCACCTCCCCTCCCTCACGTGCAGCCGTCTGCAGCTGCCTCCGGCCGGCTGTCTGAGGCCTTCAGTCCAGCCAGGCCAGAGGGCGCTGGGGCTTTCGCTGCGCCATGCATCGGGCTGCTGCGGCTCCGGCAGGGGTCAGCGGACAGCCCGGCCCCTCAGCAGCATTGAGGGGCCACATCCTTTCTGTCCCCGCTCCCCCCCCCGGCTGTGTGCCCCCACCGGTGGCTAAGCTCTCGGACCCCTCAGCCCTAGACACAGCCCAGCAGCCCCTGCCTGGGCACCCCCACCCTGGCCCTGGGGATGCCGACCCTGTTGGGGCCAGACGTTCTGTGTGCTGGTTTCCTGGGGGGGACGGCACCTCGAGTGTCTTCTCACCACGGCGCTCACCAGCCCCCCACCCCCACAGCCCCAGTGCATCCTAGGTGGGGCAGCCACTCCCTGTCGTGCCCCCACCCGTCCAGAACACACCTGGCCACGGCCACCCCGCCCGGTACTCACATTCCCGTGAGTCACAGGAACCCGGGTCTGGGCTCCGGCCGCCCGCGCCGCACGCGTCTCTGTGGCTGCACGCGTCTCTGGCCGCACGCGTCTCTGTGGCTGCGCAACTCACTCAGCGCAGAGCGGCGGGAACACGCGCAGCAGAACCCATGTGGCCCTCGCTACCACCAGGCGGAACCCTCCGGAAACGTGGTAAATGGGAGACGCTAGGGATCACCCACGTGAGGGAGACTGCACCACCAGCCTGAGGAAACACACGCACAAGCAGACTCCACCGTCAGACACCCGGTGTCTGCAAGCTCCTGCTGCTCCTTAAAGAACCCAGAGGTGACAGTCACACCTGCTGCACAACGGAACCTGGCGCGAGGCGGAGATGGTGACGGCAGCCGACAGGTGCCCGGCGCTCCGGGTGCTCACGTGTGCCTCAGTTGCGCCTCCCAAGGCCCTGGGGACCCGGCGTGGCGTGGGGAGGCCAGGACCTGAGCCGGACGCAGGGCCTGTCCACAGTCCTGGGCCCAGATGGAGTCGCGGCCCGGCCCTGCCCACAGACGTGAGCACGCGCCCCTTTCAGACTCCCCTGTCTGACTCGCTAACCTGTGGCAGCCCAAGCACAGCGATAAGCCAGTCACCCTCCCTGGAGGACGAGGACGCACCTTACGGAGGAATACTCCGATCACAAAACCTTCGGGGACCGGCCGAGGCAGCCACACCTCCAGCCGGCGTCCGCGTTTCAGGCGAAGGTCTGCAGGGAGCGCTCCCCTGAGCTCCGCGCAAAGGGGAGACAGCAAGCCACGCGTGACAGCCGCCCACGCAACGGAAATGTTCTAGCAGCCATGTCAGAAAGGAGTGAAACGGTGAAACTAACTGTACGTATGTATTTATTTACTTTTTTTTTTTTTTGGAGACAAAGTCTCACTCTGTTGCCCAGGATAGAGTGAGTGCCGTGGCGTCAGCCTAGCTCACAGCAACCTCAAACTCTTGGGCTCAAGCGATCCTCCTGCCTCAGCCTCCCCAGTAGCTGGGACTATAGGCATGTGCCACCATGCCCAGCTAATTTCTTCTATATATGTTTAGTTGTCCAGATCATTTCTTTCTATTTTCTAGTAGAGATGGGGTCTCGCTCTTGCTCAGGCTGGTCTCGAACTCCTGACCTCGAGCGATCCACCCGCCTCAGCCTCCCAGAGTGCTAGGATTACAGGCGTGAGCCACCGCGCCCGGCCTATTTACTTCTTTATTTATTTATTTTAGTAGAGACGGGGCCTCGCTGCTGCCCAGGCAGCTCTGGAACTCCCGGCCTCAAGCCATCCTCCCACCGTGGCCTCCCAAGGTGCTACGATCACCAGCGTGAGCCACCACGTCCAGCCAAAATTACTTTCAAATAATGTGTTTTATCTAATCCAATATATCCAAAATATCACTTGCTTTTTCTTCCAAGTCTTTGAAACTCAATGCATATTTAAACTCTTGGAGCCTCACACCTGGCCTTCCATGCTGGGTACGACTCTGTTCCAGTCACTCATGTGACATTTGGGGCAGACAGCTGTGACGGCCCATGGAGGAGATGGCGCTGACCCAGGGAAGCCGCGTGGTTATGACCACTTGGCAGATCTCCAGGTCGGGCTGTCAGCGCCGGAGACGTCGTGAGTCGGACGAGGTGCAGAGCCACGTCCACCCTTCCCTGCGCAGCGCAGGGCTGGCGGGGACAGACACGGGCCATGCGGACCCAGGCTAACGAGGAGCAAATGCTCTCCTTGTGGGCATTGGGTGGCGGGAGAGGGGTCCTGGCCACACGGCCAGGCCAAGCCCAAGGCCCGCTCTCCTTCTGAGGCTTAGGGACAGCCCGGCCCGGCCCAGCCCAGGGGGTGCAGACATGCAGGCGATGGCTGGAACTCCCATTTTCTCTCCCACTGACTTCCACCCCAGAACTACTCAGCGTGCCCCAAAGTCAACCTGGGAAGCCAGAAAGTTCTGATTGGGGGCAGCCTGCCCAGGCTAGCCCACCCTTACCTGCCGGCTCCGCCAAACCCACAGGGCGGGTCCCTGGGCGAAGCTTGTGGTAGCAGCAGCGCTGGTGGGTGGTGGGTGGGGAGCCGGTGGGGCTGGCTTTTATCTTGCCTCCGCCCCGCCCAGGCTGGGAGGGCGGGGAAGGGAGGGATCTGGTAACTCCGCCTGCCCCACCCAAGACCTAAAGTCCCTGCACCCCAGGAAGGCAGGCTGGGGCCAGGGACCCTGCTGCCCACACCCCGCGGCACCGGCACCACCGAGAGAACGGACTCGGGCTCTAGATGGTGCCGTGGCCTCCTTCCCTGTCTGGTTGTCACAGGGAGACTGGAAACCCAAGCAAGAAGCACAGCCACGGGGTTGTGCTGTGGGTGAAGTGCAGCGAAGAGGGAAGCCCAAAGAAACAGAAAAAAATGCCTCTATCTCCCCAGTTCAGGTAAAAGGTCAAAGACACCCAGGTTTCTGAAATGCTGCCCACTCTGTCAAATGGAAAGAAGGTGCTGGCTGCTGGTCCCAGACTCTGCCTGGCTTCCTCGTGGCGGGGCAGCCCTGGCCAGGCCACGGAGACAGCCCAGCCCCCAGCAGCCCTGGCCAGGCCACGGTGACAGCCTAGCCCCCGGCAGCCTGAGAGGGGCCTCAAAAGGAAAAGCCCAGGCACCCTTCTCCACCTTCCTGCCTGGAATGCAGACAAAATGGCGAGGGTGTGGCAGTCACCTTGAGACCAGCAAGCCCTGGGTCTCTGGGGCATCCACCCTGATCAACTCACTGCTGAAGGGCGGAGAGCAAACCTGCTGTTTGTGGGACCACTTACAGAGGTGGAACCTGCTCCCAACAGATACAACCCCAGAACTGTGTGATGAGAAACGGATAATGTTTGGTGCTAGTTCCCTGGTTCCTGGCACAGAGCTCCTAAATCCCTTCCGATTTCACGGGTGATAAAGAGCATCTTCTTTTTCACTTTTTTCTCTGCCAACTTGAATATAGTTTATCTCTTTCTTTTATTTATTTTATTTTTTTATTTCAGCATATCACGGGGGTACAAATGTTTAGGTTACAATATTGCCTTTGCCCCACCCGAGTCAGAGCTTCAAGCGTGCCCATCCCCCAGACGGTGCACACCGCACCCATTAAGTGTGAATATACCATCCCCTCCCCCAGGAGTGTCTTTTGTTATATTTGGCTCTTGTACAAAGTTCCTAAAACCTTATGTTTCCTGAGTGATGGGAGAATCTACTGTTACTCGTAACAGGGCCTTTCAATCACACCTGGGTTTATGCTAATGAGGTGACACAGGGAGGGCCGGTCACTAGCGGTGGGAACTTCCCACCGACCCACGACCCACAGCCAGGAAGGGGTGAACACTCCTGACAACGAGATCTGCTGAGCTCCAGGGTGGCCCAGCTGACCCACACGCGGGAGGAGGAGCACCCCAACTCCACGGGGACAGAGCCCCTGCACTCGAGACCCTTCCGGACCTCGCCCTGGGGACCGCCACCTGGCTGCCCGTCTCTGTCCTTGGTAATAAACAGGTGAACATAATCAGGTGTTTCCCTTGAGTTCTGGGAGCCACTCCCGCAGATCATCGAGCCCAAGAAGGGCACTGTGGGAACCCCGACGTGTGGCCACCCGGCCACGTGGCGCTGGAGACGCGTCTGAAGTGGGTGGTTTCGTGGGACGGAGCCCCCAGTGTGGGATCTGACCCAGCTCGGGGAGACGGTGTCGGAACTGACTGGAGCTGGAGAAGCGCTTGGAGCTGGGAACACCCACACGCGGTCACAGAAGGGCTCTGAGTTGAGCGTGACAGTACGGTGAGAAGAAAAGTGTGTTTTTCCTTTTTGCAGGGGCCGGCTAGCATGTACAAAACTGCGGATCCCGATGCTAGGGAGGCTACCAGCCCTGGCACATGGGGACGTGTGGGGCGCACTGCAGACCTCGGGAGCCCCCGAGCCCCATGTCAATCCGACGCGGAGTTCCTGCAGCACAGGGGCAGGTCTACACCGCAGCCGCACCGGCGGGCACAGGTCTGCAATCCCGAGCTCTCATCCACAGAGAGCCGGGACGGTGGCGCCCGGTGGGGCCCATCCCCCCTCGACGGAGCCCAGGGCTCGCTGGTCTTTCCTCCTCACACCTGCAGCTGCAGCTGCTCTTCTCAGGGAAACACACTGTTCACAAAGTCTGAAATCCCCCCGTGAGCGCAGGAGGAAAGAGGAGAGACTCGCGGTGCTCCGTGCAGAGCCCTTCCCTGGGGACAGGCGCCCCGCACAGGCCGAGGGCTGGCTCTGCCCCCGCACCCGCTGCCGGCCCTTCCCACGAGGAGCAACCTCAGTGAGGTCCCTGGTAGCACAGGCTGTCTGGTCCCACCCCCACGCTCTCACCCCGTCCCCACGACGGCCCTGTCACCTGACCGGCGCTCTGCCTGGCACCTGGCCCCAGGCCGCAGCCCTCAGCCACATGGCCCTCGGTGTACACCTACATATATTGTTAATCTTTACCAATTCAAACAAAAAAAGTAACATTAAAACACCAGCTGCCCAGCATTGACATGCAAGCTTTGCGATAACTGCGTCAGAGCTTTGTTTTTTTAAAAAATGAGGCCCTGTGTGCGTATGCAGGGAGGAGTGTGTGTAGTGTGTGCATCTGAGTGTTTGTGTAGTGTAGTATGTATGTGTGCGTGCATGTATGACTGTGTGCCGATGGGCAGGCGTGTGTAGGGCGTGCACATGTATTTTGTGTGTGTGGTGCTGAACACGTGTGTGTACAAGTGTGGTGTGCTACGTATGCCTGAGTGTGTACTGTGTGTGACTGTGTTTGTGCACACAAGTTCAACGCCAACAGCAACTCTGAAGTCCAGCCCATCCGCGCATCTGCCCACAGAGCAGAGGGCTCCAGCCCAGCCTCCCACTCTTGGTCACAGTCACAACCAGCCAGGACATGTGCCAGGTGTCTCTGGGCCTCTTGCCTCGCAGGAACATGTAACTCGCCACACCAGGCGCCTCCTCTAGGGAAATCCTGCCCCTCGGCAGGCAGGAGTCCCCAGGCCGGTTCATCTTCCAGGAGCCAAGCAGGTTCGACAACTGTCACTCAGGGCTCTGGGGGACTGGGCCTCCTCCTCACACTTGCCACCTGGCTGCCCGGAGGACAAGGGCCTCCCCTTGTCTTGTTCACTCGGCGTCCTCAGGGCTGAGAAGGGCCCCAGCAAATCCATGAGCAAATGTGCTGACGTGGGCTGCAACCGTGTTTGAGTCTGTCTGTGGGAACATCCCCCCGGCCCCCGACCCCCAACACCGAGGCCCTGGGTTATTCCCCTCCGCCCCGAAGGCCGAGTGGGCCGCAGCTGTGCCAGGCCCTCTCGCAACGCAGCTTATTAAACCCCTCCACGCCGCACCCCTCCCCCCCCGCCCCCCCCCCCCCGCCTCGGGCCTGGCCCCGGGAAAGGGAGCCAGAGCCCCTTCCTAGAGAGAGCCCTGGGGTGTCCGCGGGACCCAAGATCCTGGATCTATCGCACCCACAAGCAAGATTCAACACCGGGCTCCAAACTGAGAGCTCAGCCGGACCTGCAGGCAGCCGGGGAAATCCCAGACCGAAGTATTAATCTGCCTTTACTTCTGAGCTATTTTAATTCTCAAAGCATTACACTGGCATAGTTCCTTGTAAGCAACGTGGCTTTGGAAAGGAGACAAGACAAGCCACTACTGCGGCATCTCTCCAGCAAGCACGATGCTTCCTCACGCCGCTGCTTGGCTCCCTACACACTTCACACACCAACAAGCAAATCTTCTCTCCTCATTAGGAGTTTCAGCCACTCGATCCCAGATCATGGGATCAAGGATTTTAACCATTGACTGCCATGCTAGAAAAAAAATTTTTTCCCTTGGGGTCACTGTGTTTTATTAGGAAAACAAAACGATCCTTTCTAATTTAATGAAAAATTTGTTTTTTTATTGTTTTCTGTGCATGAGTTATATGCAGTTTGAAAAATAGTTCTCACGGCTCCCAAGGTGAAGAGCCCTGTGAGTTACATAAGTTTCACAAGGCCCTGGGCTCAAAACTAGTGTGACTTAAATACAACTCACATGGCAGTTAGTGTGTCAACTTCCAAAAAGGGGAACCTTTTCCATTATAAAAAATTTGCCCCAAATAACGAAGCCCACATTACAACAATCTATCAAATATTTGCCAAAACTTCACACAAACAGCATCAAGATGCAGTGAAATGAGTAGAAGAATGTCCCGCCACTCCCGCTGACTGCTGGCTTCCTGGTGGTCTCCGTGGATCCATGGGACGCCCCCCGTACCCGCCCGCCACGTGGCAGGGGGACACGCCCACTCCACAGACACCCAACTCGCCACCTCTGCTGTCTGCAAAGAGGACTGACAGGAGGCTAATACCTCGTTAAGAAAATAATGAACTCAGAGAATCAGCAATGTGGAACTAATTACTGATTAACAACAGTACAGCCATCAACTCCCTGCTTTTATCGCCAACCGAGAGCAACTTGTCACAGGCACTGCGTAACCGAACTGCTCCAAGTTGCTCCCGACCGTGTAAAAGCCCCGCGTCTCGGAGTGAAGGGAGAAGCAAACTTCTCCCCTCCCACTCTCACATGCCACGCTCGACACAGACGCTCCTGGTCACCAAACGGGCGAGTTTCCCAGCCCCACACCAAGTATTCTCCAGCAGACACCGACCAGCCAGCCGGGCGTCCTCCAGTTCCATTCCGACATCATCTGCCTGGGGACAGCGTCAGGTCCCACGGGCTGAGGGCCTGGCCCCAGGAGACTGCCCCCACCTCGGGTGCCAATGGCAAGCCCCAGGCCGTGGCCCCGGCTTCCGACCCACAGGCAATAAATCGGGGTTCCCACAGTGCCCTCCGAGGGTTCGAGGAACTTGCTAGGACAGCTCACAGTGTTGGGGATACACTTATGTTTACCGGTTTATTACGAAGGATGTTACACAGGACACAGATGAAGAGATTTGTAGGGCGTGGTGTTGGGGGGCAGAGCTTCCACGCCCTTGCTGGCGGCCGCCTTCCAGGAACCTGCAGTGGGGACAGCGGCAGGATGAACAGATGTGCCCGGACGGAGGTGACTGGGCTGACAGGAGGGGAGGGGCAGAAGGGGGCGGCCAGGAAGGCCATGGGGTGCAGTGGGGCGCAGTGGGCCGTGCAGCCAGGTGCCTGGGAGCAGGAGGGCAGCAGCGTGGCGCGGGGGCTGCAGGACACGCCGGGTTGCTCTTATCAGAGCAAAACCAGACGTCCAGCAAGGAGGGACAGAGGACAGAGGACCTTAGATATGGATATCAGCATCAGGCAACCACTGAAACAAGACACGCACTTCCCAGCTATCGGGTCAACACCACCAAAACCCAGCTCAGAACAATCCAGAAAGGCTAAGAGCAGAAACCGCACACGGGACGCTGCGCACGCGTGTGTTCATGTGCGTCTGCAACGCCCCAAAATGTGCAAAATGGACACGGCCCTGGTCCAAACACGTCCATCACATCAACAACCTCAGCCAACACAAATAGGCTCAGCTCACTGACTAAGGGAAGACATCAGCGTACTGGCTTACAAAACAAACCCAGCTTCTATCTGCAGATACAAGAGAAATCTTCGGACAAAGCAATTCAGCAGGGTTGAAGATAAATGAATAAATGTATACTGCAAAAACGCGAAAGTAAGTCTTCAACATCTTGATATTAGACAATAAAATATCAGGCCAAGTGGAATTAAATGATACAAATCAGGAACATTTATAATGCTAGAAACTAAAATTCTTAGAGAAGATGTAACAGCTTAGTATCTATGCACCAAATAATCCAACAGCACTTTTCATAAAGCAGAAATTCAGGGGATGTCATAGAAATGCGTCAAAACATGCTGTTAAGATCTCTCTCCCGATCCGAGGAAGAACAAGCGGTCAGGAAGTACGCACGGAGACATAAACAGCAAAATTAACAAAGGACAGGCCGTGGAGACAGCAGCGTCGCACCTGCTCGCACGGAACACACCTGCCCCATCAGTCGCCCCTGGAAACACACACACTCGGTCAGCAACGGGGACATGTCCCACACATACCAAAGAATAACTAAAATGCCAATAATACTCCCTAGAAATTAGTAACAAGATCAGAAAACAGAAAGGGCCTTCCACATTGAAATTTAAACATTCTCTTCGTAGAGTATTTCTCTCAAAGGGGAAATAGAAAAAAAAAAAAGTGAAGAATTTTTTTAAATATATTAATAAAAAGTAAAGCAATGCTTAGAGGAAAAGTTAATCCATTAAGTACTTTAAATCTGTACGAATGAAAGCATGAAAATAAGAGAATTAAGCCTCCAAGTCAAAAAGTCAGAAAATTACAAGGTAACTGAAGGAATTAATAAAGGTAAAAGCAAAAAAACACAATTCAGAAAAAAAAAATCTTGAACAATAGCTAAATTAAAAGGTGGTTTTTGAAAAAAATCAACAAAACAGTAAGCTACCTATAGCAGTAAAAAAAAGTAATCAGGAAAACAAAAATATGTAAGAAAATAGAGAATAATCATCAAAAGAAAAATAAATTTGTTAAAAGTCATGCAAATAATTACACATCTCTATGCAAACAAATTTGAAAACCTAGATGAAATGGATAACTTTCTAGGAGAAAAATAATTATAAAATGAGACCAGGCCGGGCGCAGTGGCTCACGCCTGTAATCCTAGCACTCTGGGAGGCCGAGGCGGGTGGATCCCTCGAGGTCAGGAGTTCGAGACCAGCCTGAGCAAGAACGAGACCCCGTCTCTACTAAAAATAGAAAGAAATTATATGGACAACTAAAATATATATATATAAAAAATTAGCCGGGCATGGTGGCGCATGCCTGTAGTCCCAGCTACTCGGGAGGCTGAGGCAGGAGGATCGCTTAAGCCCAGGAGTTTGAGGTTGCTGTGAGCTAGGCTGACGCCACGGCACTCACTCTAGCCCAGGCAACAGAGCGAGACTCTGTCTCAAAAAAAAAAAAAAAAAATGAGACCACAGAAAAGATAGACAGTCTAAACAGAATTATTTCTAGAGATTTTTCTAGACTTTTTATGGATTTTTATAGAACTGAGAGGTCTATTTTTATAGAATTAAAGTAAATTGTCAGAGTGTTTTGTTATAGTTACCTCTAGCAAAAGACACCAAAGACAGATGATTTCACAAGAGAATTCTAGCAATAATATAAGAACAGACTATCTCAACAAAGAGAAAGAAGAAAAATTTCCAAATGGCTTTGGTGAAGCAGGTGCGACGTAAAACTCACAGTGAGGGAGGGCGCAGGAGGGAGGAAGGAAACTCGGCTAAGCCGCTGGTTACGAGGACCCCGGGCCACGCCCGTCTCACAAGCATGAGTCCGTGGAGTCTCACCGTCTCTGCTGGCCTCAGTCCCAGCAGCATGGCGCCGGCCCGAACGCAGACACAGAGCCGTCAGCCGTGGCCCCATAGGTCAGACGTCAAAGAGACTCGTAAAAATACAAAACAGTGCCACTGTCCTTAGCAATTTTGGAAAATATAATTTTTCTTTATAAAAAATGTTATCTGTATGTTAAGACATATTGGGTTTATTGCTGCTGCTTTGAAATGAATGATTAAATAAATATTTTTAAGTGTTCTCAGTGTTTAAGACTAATGTATGTCAGGTTCTTAAGTATGGAATGTCCAACTGCCTTAAGTACTCAGTTGGACAGTTGATATCTCTGATATTTCACTTTGACACCTCTTGGTTTATTATTATGATTATTATTTTAATTATGAAGGTACATCCTCATCCTTTCAAATGCATGTTTTGGCTTGTGATTATCTTTCAAATTTTTTTAGAGCAATTTTTGTGAAACCACGGATAAGTCAAAAATCCGTGTCATTTTTGAATATGAGTTCCTTTGTGGAACCAGTGTGGCGGAGACAGCATGAAATACCAACCAAGTGTTTGGGAAGGATGTGGGTAATGACCGCACAGTACATCGATGGTTTGAGAAGTTCCACTCTGGTGATTTTAATCTTGAAAATGAGCCACATGGGTGACCTGAGAACAAGGTGGACAATGATGAGCTGAAAGCTGTAGTAGAAGCGAATCCATCTCAACCTATGTGTGAATGAGCAGCAAGGTTTGACGTTACTATTCCAACAATACTGGACTATGTGAAGCAAGTGGGCAAGGTGAAGAAGGTGGGTAGATGGGTTCCCATGAATGCAACGAGCATCAGAAGAGAAATGTCTCGAAGCTTGCCTTTCTTTGCTGTCATGGCATAAAGGTGAACCATTTCTACACTGTATTGTTACATGTGATGAAAAATGGATTCTTTTTGACAATCGCAAGCATTTGGCACAACGGTTGGATAAAGATGAAGTGCCAAAACACAGTCCAAAACTGAATATTCATCAAAAAATCTAATGGTGTCTGTTTGGTGGTCCAGCGCTGGTATTATCCACTACAGCTTCATGAAACCTGGTCAATCCATTACAGTGATGTCTACTGCAACCAACTGGATGCAATGATGAGGATGCTTGTGATTAAGCAGCCAAGACTGGTCAATAGAGACAGGCCAGTCCTCTTGCAAGACAACACTCAACCACATGTCGCACAAACAGCGCTGCTCAGACTACAGAGACTGGACTTGGAAACTCTCTGTCATCCTCCGTATTCACCAAACCTTGCACCAACTGACTGCCACTTCTTCCAGGCTTTGGACCACTTCTTGCAAGGAACGATATTCCATTCTCAACAAGCTGTGGGAAACACCTTTCATGATTTCATCGCCACTCGCTCTCCAGGCTTCTTCACTGCTGGCATGAATAAGCTACCGTGAAGATGGCAAAACTGTGTCGATAGTTCAGGCGCACACTTTGATTAACTGTACTGCATCTCGTTTGAGATGAAATCAACTACACTTTTGATTTGGAATCAGACGTTTCCTATTTAATGACCTGGTAGCAACAGTAGAGCTCCTCAACCACGGCACTGTTGACATTCTGGATGGGTTCATTCTCCGGGGCGGCGGGGGCGGGGGGCTGCCCTGCGCACGGCAGGATGCTGAGCGGCCTCCCTGGTCTGCCCACCAGGCGTAGTAGTGCCTGCCCCCCACCAGCTATCCCACCCACAGACATCTCCTGACATTGCTAAATGTTTGCTGGGGGGCACCCTCAGCTGAGAGCCACAATATTAAACTGATACAGCTCACAAAACCAAAGGTGTCTGGGGTCCTCACATAATGTTTTTGAGAGTGTAAAGAGACCAAAGTTTGAAAACCACTGCTCTTTACTTATGTGAATGTCAAACTTCCTTTAAAAATACTATCAGGCCAGGCAGGGTGGCTCACGCCTGTCATCCTAGCACTCCGGGCAGGGAGGCAGGAGGATCTCTTGAGGCCAGGAGTTCGACACCAGCCTGGGCAACAGCAAGACTCTGTTTCTACAAAAAATAAGCCAGGCGTGCGTGCCTGTACTCCCAGCTACTTGGAAGGCTGAGGCGGGAGGACTGTTTGAGCCCAGCAGTGTGAGTTTGTAGAGCGCTATGATCGCGCCACTGCACGCCAGCCCAGTGACAGAGCAAGACCTCATCTCAAAAAAAAAAAAAAAAAAAAATCATCAAACAGAGGCTAATGGCACATTAAAAAGTCCACATATGATAGCCAATGGGATTTGTTTCACGAGTGCAAATAGTTTGCTATGAGGGAATTTTCTTCAGCAAGAATGCGGGACAGGTGATTTAACAAATGAGCCCCAGCTCCTGACGGAACCACTCCATAGAGCAGGAGTCAATGCAAATGTTACACGTCCTCATTCTCTGCCTCCCCGCGGCGACACTCTCACTGCCCCCTCCCGGGAGCTGCCCGGCCCTTGGCCCAGAGCCGCCGCCCTCACTGCCCGGAGGAATACCGAGGAATGCCACCGAGGAGTGCCACCGAGGTGTGCCACCGAGGTGTCGCGGCTGCCGTCAGGAACAAGCAAACGCCCTTCATCCCAGGCCAGGCTCGGCGAGGCCGGACACGGAATGTGCACACTAAGTCTGCATCAGCCAGGTGTTTACCAAAACCTGTGACCAAATCTGGTTTATCCCAGGACACCGGAAGGGTTCACTATAGAAAATCACAGTGTAACTATTGACAATAAGAGATGAAAGGAGAAAAACGACATGATTATTTCATGTACATTCACGTGGATTCAGGAAAAGCAGATGCTGAAGTTCAAGGCGGCGTGTAACTGTGGAACAAGGACTTCGTCCGGAGGCCGCGACTCCCCAGAGGACGGCAGCGGCCATGAGGGTAAGGCGGGGCGAGGGGAGCAGTGGAGACCGGGAAGAACAGAACATAGTGTCACCATGCGTAGGGGACACAGCCGTCTGCACGGGAATCCCATGGCGCCCACCACGGGGCCGCCGCCTCCTCTCCAGGCCTGCTCCGAGGCCCGCGCCTGCCCGTGGGAGAAACTCATCTTGGCTTTGGAGGGACACGGCAGAGGGGCCAAGCTGCGCACGGCCACGTGGGCTGACTTTCGCTCGAGGGCCAGGCCTGCCCTGGGCCTCACGACACCCCTCACGCTGCAGGCTGACTGAAGGCACACGGCGGTCCCTTTCACTCATGTTCCTGTGGACACGCCTCCTGATTCAACTCACGGAAGTGACGAGGAGGAGATGTCAGGCAGCGCCCAGAGTCGAGGACACAAGGACGGTGAGATACCTCCCAGGCTGCAGACGGCACTTCTCCCAGACGCCACCACCGGTTAGCCACCCGGTTCCACCAGAACCCCGCAACATACAGCCAGCCCAGCGCCGGACAGTCCAGGGCCCCACACCCGGCAGCGCCAGGGGCAGCCTTCACTGCGAATCATATTCACCAAGGGGGGGGGGGTGTCAGTGTGAGAAGACTCGGGGTGCCGGGGCAGCGGCCTGGCGGCCAAGCGCAGGCAGACGGAGGCCACCGCCCAGCCTGTTTCTGCCGCCCTGGCACTCTGGCGCACTGGAGGAAAGCCGCTTGCTTAGGGACGCGGGTGACCCAGGCAATCAAGTGCACGGAAATGTGTGAGCACACTGCCCTTCACCTGTGTTCCCACAGGAGGAACCCAGCGCGGAAAGTTCCAGGTAACAGTCACTCCTGGGTGGAGAAGGAATCCACGGCCCAGGCCACCGTCCACCAAGAGCTTCCTGTCACCCCTATGACCTTATCACATCACCAGCCAGAGGGACAGACGGGAGCTGGTTCCACACAGGGCAGGTGGCACAGTTTGCCTCCCAGCACAGTGGGCGTCTGGCCGGGCAGCCTCACTCAGAGACGGTGCTGCAGGGCCAGGGTCCAAGCTGTGCCCGGACCCGGCCTCCGCTGCGCCTGTCTGGACAGGTCACCTCTGACGGGGCAGGCCCCTCAGCACAAGTCCCAGCATGCAGTTCCACGGTGCTTCCTGGACCACACAAACAGGTGTGGTCTCGAAAGCACACTTTGGTTCTAACAACAGCTAACTGTGCTCCGAAACCATCGCACAGACATTTCTTACAATGCACACACACGTGTGTATATGTGTACCTGCACATGTGCACGTGCACGCTTGTTAGAACTGCAGGCCCCAACCCCGGGCCTCACACCGGTACTGGTTCGTGGCCTGTTAGGAACCGGGGGCACAGCAGGAGGTGAGAGGGGGTGAGTGAGCAAAGCTCCGTCGTGTGAAAAGCTCATTCTTGTTTTCGGCTACAGCCGCTCCCCATCACTCGCATGGCCGCCTGAGCTCCGCCTCCTGTCGGATCTGCCTGCTTCCATTTCCAGCGTCCTATCTTTGTGAAGCAGGGTTTTCTGCAGTGACAGCAACCAAAACGAGACTACGGAGTAGACTGGACACAAGCATCACACTTCGGGTGTCACTGTCTCCCATCACCCCCAGATGGGACCATCTAGTTGCAGGAAAACAAGTTCAGGGCTCCCACTGATTCTGCATTATGGTGAGTTGTAGAATTATGTCATTACATATTACAATGTAATGATAATAGAAATAAAGTGCACAATAAATGTGATGTGGTTCAATCATCCCAAAACCATCCCCCTGCCCCAGTCCGTGGAAAAATCGTCTTCCTCGAAAACTGGTCTCTGGTGCCAAAAAGGTTGGGGACTGCTGCTTTAGAAAATGCATTAAAAAGGATGTCTTTTTTTACGTGAGGGAGATCTATGTGTACTAAAACAGTAGTCCCCAACCTTTTTGGCACCAGGGACCGGTTCCACAGACTGGGGTGGAAGGATGGGAGGGGGCGGAGCTCAGGCGTGATGTGAGCAGTGGGGAGCGGCCATGAACACAGACGAAGCTTCGCTCCCTCCCTGCCGCTCGCCTCCTGCTGTGCGGCCGGGTCCCAGGTTTCATGGAAGACGATATTTCCACGCACAGAGGCCGGCGGGCTGGGGCAGGAGGTGGAGCGCAGGCAGTGACACGAACCCTGGGGAGCGTCTGTGGCCGGGCTCCTAACAGGCCAGGGACCCACACTGGTTTGCGGCCTGGGGGTGGGGACTGCGGTACTGACAGACTTCCAAGACACGTTAAAGCCACGTTGCACAGATAGATGTCATGACACAGAAACACATATTTGGAAACCGAGTATGTTTATATATGTGTTCTTACATGTTTACAAGCTCGGAAGGATAAACCATAAACCACTTTACCTCCAGGAAAAAGAGGGATTCAGGATGGAGTAAAAAATACATTTTTAATTATGAGTTAGGCTTGGTTTTGCCTTTAATTTTTATAAGCTTGTATTGTTTTTCATAATTAAAATTTAAGTACGAAGAAAAGCATTAACTGGCTTGCATATTAAGTTCCAACCTTTTGTCTCCTGGGTGGTGGTTGCAACAGTCCAACAATTATCCTAAACGCTGCCAAGACTTGTTTCTTCTTTTAAGAGCAAAGTTTCTCCTGCAGGAGATTCGCCTGCACCAGACACCAGCTGGCTGCTCAAAGTGTGAGCCTCGAGCCCTGCCTGGCTCTCCCTCACCTTCTAGAGCACGAAGACGAGCCCCTCCCCCAACACACAGCAGGTGTCAGAGCTGCACAGGGAGCCGGAACCCCTGAGCCCACCACGGCCGTTTTACCACACGCGCTTTCTCTTCTCGCAGCAGGAAGATAACCGTCCCCCTGCCCGGCATGGCCCCTCTCGCTCTCCAGGCAGCCTCCCTGCGCGACCTCAGACTGCCGTTCGATACCCACAGGCCATGACAGTGCCGGGCAATCTGTGGCCTCGTCCCCCTCGGGGGCATCTGTCACACCCTGCTGCGGCACAGCACCCACACGCAGGCCGTGGGACCAGCCTGCACAAACCCCCAGCGCGTCGGGGGCTAAACACCTGTCCCCAGAAGAGGTTGGGAGCCCCAAGAGACACTGTCCCCACCTGCCCCCATGTCCCTAGTCCCCGAGACAGGCAGGAGTCACAGTCCTGCGGGCTTCCCTCCCTCTAGAACTCCTGAGCGGTGGGATCCCAGCAACAGGTCGTGCTACAGGTTTTAACCATGAACCAAGACATCCTTCCCTGCGTCACCCCTAGGGAGTGTCCCAGGTCTCCAAAGCCCCCAGCACTGGTCACCCTGGGAGCAGCAACACACAGCACCGAGGCTCGTGGGTCACACTCACCGAGAGGTGACCTAGGCCCCCACGGGCTCAGGCAGATTCGGAAGGTCGGTGAACTGACCTCTGGGGTGAGGGCGGCCCCTCGCCCCCCCCTCACGGCTCCCTCCTGCTGCAGAGGACACCGTCCCCACCCAGGGGCTGCCAGGAGCCATGGCCAACCCGGAGGTTGGGAAGCCAGGCTCTCACAGGACAGGCAAGGGAGGAGAGAAAAGACCCGAAATAAACACGCCGGGACGGCACCGGCTGGACAGCACTACCCGAGAAAGACCAAACTAGCTTTAAAACCCTCCTAAAACAAGCAAGAAAGACCAGGGGGAAACAAGAATGAGCTAAAACTGCAAGAAGGAGAGTTGAGAAGCAGAGATGACCTGGTCCACTGCTAGTCAGTGCAGGGCCACGGCGCACGGCGCCCCAAGGTCCTTCTCAGGAGCCACCCCAGTGACTTGAGGGGAGTGGCCCTGTGGGACCCGGAGCACCCAGACCTGGAGCCTTCCGTGAAGCCACAGGGATGAAGTCCTGCAGCTGAGGTCCTGAGGGGCTCCAGGCAGCAGCCGCTCCCCCTAAGAGCTAGCTCAGGACAGGCGCAAGAATATCCCGGCGGGGCAGGGAGGGGGCCGGACACGCCGCCCTGGGCCCAACAGGGGTGTCACCCCGTGTTGCCCGAGGGCAGCGTGAGCTTTTCTTGCGCTTCTGCAAAACACAAACCGCAGGAGTCAGTTCTCAGGGACGGAAGGGATGAAATGACAGGGCACCAGGAAGGGGTCAGCCCGGCCCGGGCCTGGCAGCTGGGCTGCTCCCACCACCCCCACCTGCTCTATATCCGGCAAGAGCCGCGCTCTCTGAAACAGACGCCCCCCGGGCCCACTCTACAGAGGGCGACACCGAGGCCCAGAGAAGCAAACGCCTTGTGTGAATCAGGCACTGACTCATAAACCTCGGGCTCCAGGGACCTCCCGTCCTGTGTCCCACCCCCGTCACATGACGCCTCCTCTCTGGTAGGTTCCGCTGCCCTTCCAGCCCGGGCGGTAGCAGCCTGCGTCCGGCGTTCCGGTCTGGCTGGCGGACGGCCGTGTGTGAACTCGGCTGTTCCGCTCAGGACACGCACTCCCCGTGGTCGTCTGGGGGATGGGGGTGTGATCAGCCCCCATGCAGCGCTAGCTCTGGATGTCACCAAATTGCCCCCAAGCTCTGACACTGGGTGTTGCTAGATCACAACAAATAAAGATTACCACTGGCCCGTACACCCTTCCGGAAACCTCAGTAAGCTCTGGGCCACACCCACATTGTTTCCACGTTATTTAGGCTCTGGGGATGGTGGGGTCTTCCAGCACACTGGACTCAGAAATGTCCCCACCTCAGAGGACGGCCCGTCCCATCTGCGATCCACGGCACTTGCGCAAGGGGACTCCTCTGCCACTGTTGCCGAGTGGACCCCCAACATGCCAGCCGGTGTTGCTCCTACGGTGTCGGCTGCTGTTCTGAAAGTCCACGTTTTCCCTTGGAGGAAACCAGATGAACTGAAAACGCGAGCATTTATGCAGCTGACACAGCAGTCTCACGGGGACTTCCTGTCAAAGTATCACAGATACAGAGAACGACGCAAACCATAAGCAACTCTGAGCAGCACCAGGTCAGGAGACGGGACGTCACCGGCCCCAGCCCCTCGGGCACCCCTCCCCCAGGTGAGCGCCCCTCCTGCTCGAGCGGCAGAGAGCGGGGCCGCGTCTCAGGTGCATGTAAAAGGCCACGCGGCCTGTCTGTGGGGTCCCCCGTGCCGAGTGCGGCTGTGCTTCACACGTCCTCGCCCTACGCCCGCGGCTCAGGACAAACACTGGACCCGCATTCAGCCTCCCGCCTCCACGGGCCACACGGGCCCCGAGGAACGTGCTTCTCTCATGTTCTCGGGCCTGGGGGGGTTCGCCCAGGGGGAGCCGCTGGCCACGGGCCGTGGGCTTGCTCAGCTTCAGACACGCCCAAGAGTCTTCCAGAGTGACCGGCCCGGCACAGCCGCCGTGCGCGGCACCCACCTCGCCACTTCCTCGCCGACTCCGCCGTGTCCGTCTGTCCGTTTTAGCCGTTCCGGTGACTGTGCAGTGGTATCACGTGTAACGAATGCGGCTTTAAATGTTTGTTTCTCTGATAACTAAGTTGTGCACCTTTTCAGATTAGATACTTGGACATCTTATGAGAGTCACAAATAAATACTTTGCTACACATTTCGATGTGAATGGTTACTAGCTGGGGGGGAGGTGCAGCACAATATCATCTGTTTGGTGTTGCTGTCTCTTTCCCACCTCTTAAAAGCGAAGCTCGACTCAAGCCATTCCGCCATGTGCCGGCTGAGCTGGCCCTGCCGGCCGCTGGGTTAAAGTCTGGCTCAGGAACGGTGCCGCGGCGAGCGGTGGTGCTAACCCACAGTGTCTCCCTCCTCCGTCTTCCTCCCAGCCCTCTTCCCAGCCCTTGGCTGTTACAGAGCCCTGAAGTCCCCGTCCCCAGAAGGGGACTGAGGAGATCAAACCGATCTCCAACTTCATCCTCAAGGCCCCCTTTCCGGAACAGGTCTGCCTCGTGACTGGTGAGCCTCGGCCAGTTTCTCCCCGAGAAAAGAGCTGCTGTCAGTGCCACCCGCCTCCCATGCGCGGCGACAGAGCCACACAGATCTGAAGGCTCCGGGAGCCACACACGGGCCCTGCGGGCCACCCTCGGCCAGCCCTGATGACAGTCCAACGACTGCCAGGCGAAAGTCAGAAGTAAAGGAAGACAGTGAGAGCTTACCTGGAGGGATAGAACACATTTTGACTGTCCTTTGCTTACAATAGTTTAACAGTGAAAACCATAAGCAGCAGGAAGCAACAGCGAGCAGAAACAGCAAGGAAGCCGGTGCTGGCTCAGCACGCTGGAGACAGGACGCTCGGAGCAGCGGTCGGCAGCGCCACGCCCGTGGGCTCGCAGCGTCAGCTGTCAAACAGGCTGCCACGACAAAATACTTGATTCCAAAGAGACAATAAACAGAGTCATTTTGATCTGAAAGCCAAGGAGGCGTCCTGACACCCGGTCCATGCAGTCAAGCAGCAGCGTTTCACGGAAGTCACGGCTGCACACGTGACAGTGCACGCCCGGCACCAGGTCGCACCAACCCTACTCCTGTGTCTTCACCACGCGTAGTGTTCAGCATGCCCTGGGTTGAGATCGTGACACGGGAGGAGGGACCGCCTGCCCGCCACACTGGGGCTACGGGCGTCACTCGCAAACCTCCACACGCAGAGACGGATTCGCTCTCTGTGGGCGGCAAGACAAAGACAGACGTCTCCCGGGTCCAAAGAAGCCATCAGGAGGACATCGGTGAAGGCTTGGTCACTGTGGGGGGCCACAGCTTAATCGCCGACCAACAGCGGATCCCAGGAATGAGTGCGGAGCAGGAGACATCAGCCAGGAACCCGAAAGGAGGGGTCCCCGAGCACGGGGAGAGTCGCCCCTGCGCCCTCCGCCAGGGCCTGGGCTTCCCAGCGGAGCCTCCCCGGGGCAGGGCGCCCACAGCCAGCAGCTGACCTCAGGCCACATGTCAGCCCACCCCAGTCACACCGCTGCCCCCGTCGGTCTCAGGGAGACGGACAGGCTTCCAGGGCGGCTGACAGCCAGGCCAGGCCAGTGGGCCCACCCCGTCTGCACCCAGCAAGTGCCCCGGCCTGAGGCTTGGCCCCCTTGAGCTCTGCTCGCCCCTCGCAGGAAGAGAACAGTTTCATCTCAGCTTTATCAGCTGGATTTGGCACACATGGGAAGTGACCATAAGTATCCTTTTGGCCACAAGAAAACATTAAACCGTACACCCCCTTAAGAAAAGTGATCAACAAGGCATTAAGGCCCAGCTGGGGCCCCGAACGCCGGGCCCCACAGTGTCCTCACCTGCTCAGCAGGAGACGGAGACCGATGGCTTCCGCGTCTGCTGACAACAGCCGGGCCCACATCGCCGGGTCCAGCGTGAGCGAACACAGACACAGGCACACACACGCACGCACACACACGGCGCCACGTGCCGGGCGGCCTCACCCTCCTAACTTACCGAGGCCCAGGGCAGCAGGGGCAGCAGGAACAAGCGTCCTCAGAGGTTCCGCCTCGGCCGGCCTGAAAGCAAAGGCACACACGTGAACACACCTGCCGGGGTGGCGAGTCGCACACGGGACCCAGCCACATGCAGCCACTCTGGCGCCAGAAAGGCGGTGCTCACAGAAACGACCCACATGTTAACTTCCTTCCCCATGAACTGAACAGGCCACCAACCCCAGCAAACACCAGACCGAGGCCCACCGAGGGCCCAGCTGACAGCCCCGGGGTGAACAAGCCCGGGGACACCAGAGGTCGCCCCCGCTCGACCCCAGAAAGCCAGCCCAGCTCCCTGCAGCTCTGCAACGGTGGAGGGGGCCGAACCCCGAAGCACAGGGGGACAGCTCAGGCGAGGCCCTGCCGGATGCCAGGCTCTCGGGGCCCAGCCTCGCCAGCCCCAGCCGTGCTCCCGCCCTCCTCGGCCCCGCCAGGCCCAGCCCCCTCCAGCAGACCTTGACAGCCTGTGTCACAGGGCAAAGCCCCAAGTTTGTGCATTTGTTCTAAATTGTGGCAAAATATATGTGACATAAAATTTACCATTTTAGTCATTTTTAAGTGTACAATTCAGTGGCATTCAGCACATTCACGCTGTCGTGTAAGCATCACCACCATCAAATCCAGAACTTTCTCATCTTCCCAAACTCAAACTGCCCCCATGGAACACGAACTCCCCGTCCCCTCCCCGGCCCTGGCACCCACCTTGCTCCTTCCCGTCCCTGTGGATTTGCCCACTTGAGTGGAGTCACACAGGATTAGCTCACTCGGCACACGTGCTCGGGGCTCGCCTGCGCGGCTGCGTGTCGGGGCTCCCTTCTCTCTCCAGGCTGAGTGGCGCCCCGCTGTGTGCAGGCCGCGGACTGGGCCTGTGCCCACACTCAGAGCTGACAGCCTCACCCCCGAGTGGCAGTATTTGGAGGTCTCGTGGGCAGGGCCCTCGGGCGTGGAGTGGGTGCCTAATGAGAGGAGACTCGCCAGAGCTGCGTCCTTGATCTGCCCGTGAGGACACAAGCTGGCAGCTGACCTCACCGGGAACCCGGTCTGCAGCCTTGACATTGGCCCTCCAGCCTCCAGAGCTGGGAGAAACGAGTTTCTGCTCTCCAAGCCACTGGTCCGAGGTCTTTTGCTGCAGCAGCACAAACTGACCAAAGACAACGTATCTGTCACTTCTTTTCTTGTATAAATCTTAGTTTTAGCTTTCACGTTTAGGTCCATGATCCATTTTAAATTTTTTTTCCCCTGAGACAGGGTCTTGCTCTGTCATCTGGGCTAGAAAGCAGTGGCGTCACCACAGCTCACTGCAGCCTCAAACTCCTGACCTTGAGCGATCCTCCCGCCTCAGCCTCCCAGAGTGCTGGGATTACCTCCTCAGCCTAGTTTTTTTATAATAGATTTAGAATGGAGTAGGGTGAAGAGTCATTGCCTTTGAAGACAGGTGTCCCATATTGGCCTTTAGTATTTTCAAGATGTTCCTCATTGTCTGAGGATTGTGCGGTTTCTGATAAGAAGTCTGTTCTAATTTTAATCTGTCTTCCTCTGTGTACAGGATAGGGTTTGGGCTCTGGCTGCTTTTGGATTTTCAGCAGTTTGATTACGATGTGCATTGGTGTGGTTTTCTTCATTTTCACCCGCCTGGCATTTGTTGAGGTTTTTAAATGTGAGTTTTCATCAAATTTGGAAAAATTCTAGCCATTTTCAAACATTTCCCACCACACGTGCCTCCTCTCTGGAAATCAGTTTCACGTGTTGTTCTGCTTGACACGGTCCCAAGCAGGGCCCTGTCCAGTGGTCTTTGTTTTTCCCCCAGACACACTTCTGGTTTCTGTCCGTTTCAGTTTACAAGAGCTGTGTCTTCAGTGTGTCTCCTGCAATGTCTAAACCACCACTGATCCCAGCCAGCGCGTCCTCACCTCTAGAAAAATACCTGGGTCTTTTTTAGTATCTCCCATCTTCTCTTTAGTTTTGTTTATTTGTTTGTTTTGGTTTTTATTATTTATTTTTAAATATTCTGAGCACATAATAGTTGTTTATGTTTATAGGGTCCATGTGATGCTTTGACACAGGCACACAGTGGGAATGGGGTGACCAGCGCCTCAGGCCTTTGTCGGTCCCCGTGTTAGGAGCACTCTGGTTCCGCCCTTCCAGTCACTTTAAAGTGCACCCTCCCGTACTGCTGATGACGGTCACTTTGTTGTGCTATCACACACCGTCCGTTCTGTCTGACTATCTAACCACATTTCTGTGCCCGTTACCAACCCCTCCCTGCCACCCCGCCCAGCCCCTGGTAACTGTCATTCCACTGTCTCCCTAAGTTCTGTTTTGGTCATATTTTCTCTGCTACTGAACACCCAGAGCCTATCTATAACAGCCACTTTAACATCCTTGCCTGCTAATCCTGTCATCTAGATAGATGTGAATCCACGGGGATCTGGTTCTAATAATTGATTTTCTCCTCTTCCGGATTACTCGCATGGCGAGTAATTTTCGACTGGCTGCTGGACATTGTGCATTCGATGTTGGATGCTGAGTCTCCTGAGTCCTCTGACTGATGCTGGGCTTTGCTCTGGGAACAGTCAACTTAGAATCTGTTTGATCTAAGTCTTGCTCTTAAGCCTTGTTTGAGTCATGGGCAGACATTTGCAGGACGCGACCAGACGTGCTCTGAGTCTCGAGGTCTCACCGCCTGGCTGCTGAGCACGGGGACTTTACCCCCGGCCCTGCGTGAACTCCAGGACTGTCCTACTCCCCCCACCTTGGCAGGACTGCACACACGTGCTCCGCCCAGCACTCAGCCAAAGGCTAGAGGGGACCCTCAGCTCTGCACGGCTGTTTCTCTGTGCAACTCCCTCCTCCCCAGGATTCTTCCCCACCAATTCCAGCCTTCCTGGAGCTCCGTGCTCCGTCTCCACCAGGCATGGGCTCCCTCTCCCTGTGCCACAGCTGGCAACTCTGTGGTGGTAACACACCCCTCACCCCCTCAGGGGCCACTGTCACCCAGGTGACGGGGGCTGGGATCTGTGGCTTCATAGGCATCTGTTTGCTTTTCTGGTCAATTAGGGAAGGATGTGAAGTTTGGTCCCATCATTCCATCATGGCTAGAAGTGGAAGTTGGAATCTTGCATTTTGAATTCAATTTTTCACTAGCCCTAAGTGGGCTTCTCTAATGGATCTGACCAATGTTTCCCATCCAAGAGGCCCTGACATAATCTATAGCCAAACCTCAGGCTGGGTGCGGTGGCTCACGCCTGTGATCCCAGCACTCTGGGAGGCCAAAGCGGGAGGATCGCTTGAGCCCAGGAGTTTGAGCCCAGCCTGGGCAACATAGCGAGACTTCATCTCTACAAACAATTTAAAAATCTGCCAGGCGTGCTGGTGGCACCTGTAGTCCCAGCTACTCAGGAGGCTGAGGCAGGAGGATCGCTTGAGCACAGGAGTTTGAGGTTGCTGTGAGCTGTGATGACACCACTGCACTCCAGCCTGGGTGACAGAGCAAGGCCCCATCCCAGTACAAAATTTTAAAATGAATAAAGCAGAATTTCAGCCGCCAGGAGAAGCCTGACGACTGCAGAGCCACCTCTCGAAAGGAACAAGAGCATCCACCATCTTCCCACTCGCAGATCCTCACTCTCAATGAAAGTACCGCATTGACCGCATTAAACGCACACCCTTTAATGTCAGCTGTAACATCAGGACTGTCTGCCTGCCCACACCACGCTCGAATGCAGCCTGTGCTTAATTAGCAAAACGACGCGGCCGGGCTCCACGGACACACCCGTGCCTGTGCACGAATCGCTCGCCACGACTTTTTGTACAGAAAAGTTGAAAGAATAGTACAACAAACCTGTACACAAATACCTAGATTAAAATTAACATTTTGCTGGATTTTCTTTGCATATACGTGTGTGTACACACATACGTTTTTATTCCTGAACCACGGAGAGTTAGTTCCGGCCGTCACAGCACATCCCCCAACCTCCCGGGAGTCTCCCCGACAGCAGCTCGCTCTGCTTGACAACCACAGCAAAACAGCTCGCCAAGAAAACCAATGTCCCTGACGCCACCCAACAGCCGATCTACATTCCAGCTTCCCCGACTGCCCCAGAGCTGCTCATGCAGTCGGTCGCAAACCAGCTCTGACCAAGGCTCACACACTGCACGGTCACGCTTCTCGAGGATCTTTCGGTCCGGAACGGAGGTCGGCAGCCTTCTCTGGGAAGGGCTGTGGGCCCCGTGGCCTCTGTCGCACCCGCGCAGCTCCCGACGGCGGCACGACGCAGCCATGGGCCCTGGGAAGCAGCGGAGGCCTGTGCCGGCCAAACTCTCCTTCCACCCTCGGGCAGCGGGCGGGTCCCCTGTCGTCTCAGGAGGGCAACGTGCTCCGCTGAGCAGAAACCAGGGCGAGAACGAAGAGGGGATTCAGAAAGACCAGGGTGGCCCCTCGTGTCACGTCTCACACTGGCGAGCTGCTGTCAAGGCCTCGCTCGCTGGAAAAGGCGGCGCTGCAGCCGCTGCCCCCACGAGGCAGAGCGGGGAGGGCGGGAGAGAGAGAGAAGGGGTCGCCCCTGCCGTGCCCCACGGCCTGGCCCAGGCAGGTGGCACGTCCTTGGTGGCAGAGACAACCTCCTGGTCAGAAGGACCTCCCAGGAGACAGACACCGCACCGTGGCAGAAGACGGAACCACTGGAGAGGAGGGATCCCAGGGCCCACCACGCCCCACGGGCGCTGCTGCCCAGAGCACGCGATGGGAAGAGACTGAAGCCCAAGTCGGGCGGGACAACGAGGCTCGAACGCGGCGCCGCCGGGCCCGGCCCCGGTCACCTGGTCTGACAGGGCTTCTCCCACCTCAGTCACACAAGGAGCTCCTGCTTTTACATAGGCTTCCTGAAAATATAATCACAAGGTATTAAAAACAAAATAAAAATTATGAGAATGTTATTAAATACTTCCAATTTTCATTTCTTTCCATAAATTTGGAAGGAAAGGAAAAAACTGATCCCTTTCTGGAAATAAATACATAATAAATGACAGAGTGAAAATAATAATTACTAGCACTCCTTTTCAATTCTTCCTTTAAAAGTTCATACATTTATCCGCCTCTCACCCCCCGCCAAGTTCCCCTTGTCAGGAACGACCAGCCCTGTGACCGAGCCCCAGCTTCGTCACAGATCTCTCTTGCGACGCAGTTCACACGCTGCTGCCTGTCCCGTGTGTCCAGCTCGAGGCACCCAGCGCCGTCGCTAGCCGTGCGCTTCCGTGTTCTGGCAGGTGCACGTGTGTGGAAACCGAGAGTACCTGGCCAAATCCCCGTTAGATCAGCCTGTCCTACCACCAACGTGATTGCAAACTTTGAAGTTTATTTTCAAAAGGCCACATGCCCAGGTGGGACCCACCCACCCACACAGGGCAGCGTCACCGAGGCAGCGCTCACCCGCCCTGCGCCCCCGGCGCCCCTGGCAGTAAAGCGAGACAGGCCTGCTGCCCTGAAGCTCTGCCACGGAACTCTCGCACTGGACAGGCACGCGGAGGCCCTTCCTCACCCGCTCCAGGTGAGAGAGCAGCGTGAGGACAAGACAAGAGCAGCCACCCAGCAGCCTCCCCGGTCCGTCCATCAGCGGCGCCAATGCCGGGCACCACGTGTACGACGGCCAGCAACCCCCGCCACTCTCAGACTGGCGGCTCTGAGGGCGAAGAAAAGACGCTCCTCTCAGATCTGCTGAGCCGTGAAATGATTCAGCAACAAGGAAATCAAAGGTTGGCGCAGGGCGTGGGGCTGACCTGAGATGCCTGGACAGACACCGGCTCTGTGGATACGCAGGGCAGGTGCCAGCTCCTGGAGAAACTACTGTCCCGCAGCGGCCTCTACAGCGCTCCAGAAACACCCCGTGACAGCTGTGGCACAAGGCTGGGTCCTCTGCCCCAGTGCCACACCACCCTGTTCCTCCAGAACAGTCACAGAGAAGGACAGAACCCACCTCTCCGCAGCTCCACCCGCGGGGGTTCGGGGGGCAGGGAGAAGCCCACAAGCACGGGCAGCGCCAGGAAACAGCACGGCCAGACGCCGGGCACCGAGGCCAGGACACACCTGCGCGGATCGCAGTCCTGTTTCTAGGTTGCGCCGCCTTTTCAACACGGTCCTCACTGTTCTGAGACAGTTTCCTGAGTGCGGTCGTCCCCAGGGCGGCCTGGCCAGCACTCATGCAGCACACGCATGCGGCACAGCACATACACATGCTCCTGCACCGGCCACCGCACGCTTTCACACGTGAGGTCTCTTCTAACCTGCACAAGCTGCTGGGGAGGGACAGAGGCGCTGAGGCCGCCCAGAGAAGCACACCTGCCCGGCCACACTCCCGCCAGTCCAGCCACCAAGCCCATGGCTGTCCCAGCACTTCCCCAGCAGCCCGTCACCTGCTGTCCATTGTCACAGTTGCACTTAACAAACAGGGTACGGTGTTGGATCCCCCTTCCTGCGGTGTCTCACGCCGAGATATAGTGTATAAAATCTCAGTGTGCTGGATTTCAGGACCAGAAAATAAGTGGAAATGAAAAACCATCAAGCGCCTGTAACAGTGTTATTCTTTCAAATGCTGCTGGCACGAGGGGGACAGACGTGCTTTGCAAAAGGCAAGTTGGCAACATGTGTCCAGTGTCTTTGAAATGTGGAGACCCTCCACTCAGCAATCTACTTACAGAATTTGTCTTCAAGAAGTTAACTAGACCGGCCGGGCGCGGTGGCTCACGCCTGTAATCCTAGCACTCTGGGAGGCCGAGGTGGGCGGATTGTTTGAGCTCAGGAGTTCGAGACCAGCCTGAGCAAGAGCGAGACCCCATCTCTACTAAAAATAGAAAGAAATTATATGGACAGCTAAAAATATATATACAAAAAATTAGCCGGGCATGGTGGTGCATGCCTGTAGTCCCAGCTACTCGGGAGGCTGAGACAGGAGGATCCCTTGAGCTTAGGAGTTTGAGGTTGCTGTGAGCTAGGCCGACGCCACGGCACTCACTCTAGCCTGGGCAACAGAGTGAGACTCTGTCTCAAAAAAAAAAAAAAAAAAAAAAAGAAGTTAACTAGACCCAGAGCTTTGGGAGGCCAAGGCAAGAGGATTGCTTGAACCCAGGTGTTTGAGACCAGCCTGGGCAACACAGCAAGACCCTGTCTCCACAAAAAAAAATTTTGAAAATTAGCCAGGTGTGGTGGCACGCACCTGTAGTCCCAGCTCCCAGCTACTTGAGAGGTGAAGGCAGAAGGATCACTGGAGCGCAGGAGTTCAAGGCTGCAGTGAACTATGATCACAGCACTGCACTCCAGCCTGGTGACAGAGGGAGAACCTATCTCTAAAAATAACACACACACAAAAAGAAGTTAGCCAGAAAAGAACCGTGTGAAGACATCCATCACATTTACAACAGGAACAACAGAAATGGCATCAAGTGCACCGACGGGGCTGGCTGCAGCCACCTACAGCCTCGCAGGGAGCCACGCGCAGTCCGCACGGTCTTCACCGATGACGAGTGCGGAGGAAAGGTCAGCAGTGTGGCGTGAACTGGAGCAGCGGCTGCAGAGATCGCACAAGTGATGGGCCTCCATTTGTTTGTTAAATGTGTGTGTGTGTGCACGTGTGTGTGTGTGCGTGTGTATGTGTGTGTGTGTGTCCCCTAACTCAGGCTCGGCATGGGACGGCGTCTATAGCAAAGTGACAGCCAACCTGAAGGATGAGTAAGAACTCCCCAGGCAAAAGGAGAAAGAATGTTCCAGAGAAAGGGTGTGCAAGGTCCGAGGCAGAGCGTGGTCGGGAGCAGCATGAAGATCAGGGGAGGCAGGAGCACGAGGAAGAGGAGGTGGCACCATCGGCGGGCGTCCCTCCGGGGCTGTGCCGGGTACCAGGGACGGCACTCGGGCTGCTGGACTACGGCTGCAGCCGCAGGCGGGGCAGGACCGCGACGGAGCTGGACTGGAGCCACCCCAGTGCGGGCGATGGGACGCCGTGCAGGAGGCGAGGCTGGTGGCGGGGGCTGCGGACGCGGCATCCAGGGGGTGGAATCGGCGAGGGTCCGGGAGCGACAGATGGGCCCGGGGTGGGGAGGGGGCGTGGGCGGGCCTGGGTGTCTGACCTGGACACCAGAGAGATGGGGAAGTGGGAAGAGCGGGATCGTGGGTCCCAGAAGAAGGATGGGGCTGCTCCCGCCGGACGGGCATCCCGGGAACGGCACCACCTCAGACCCTCGGCGGTCTCCTAACTGCCACGGAGGGACACCACGTGTGGTGTGTGCGGGTCCTTCAGCCACCACACGAAAGTTACTTGAAGAAAACCAATCGAATCGGGGACCTGGTCTGCCTGTTCTAAAATAGCAGAAATCATCCCAGGTTGGACGGGTGATAGAGAAGTCAACCACAAGTTAAGTTTTTTAAGGATAAAATCTAGAGTCCCATTTTGCAGTTGTGTCCCAAACAACTTGAAACAAGTTCAAAGCACTTGACAATGACGTGCTGAGGAGGGAGGGTCTTCCCAGCTTCAAACTCCCTGGAACTTGCACGATGTCTCCCACAGGCCGTGCTGGGCCAGGATGAATCTCCCCCACGACGGCAGTCACGCCAGCAAACCTCGGCCCACGGCATTCCCGCCCTGGTTGGCATCGCTCTACTCATCGGGAGTTACACAAGGTCACCTCCACCACCAGCAGTGTCTTCAGTCTCGGGTTTCCATTTGAGGGTCCCTTTCCTTCTTAGTCAATTACATCTTTAGAAGTCAGGAAATTAAGCTAAAGTGGTTCTAGATCAGCCCGATTCCCAGGCTCCCTGCAGGAACTCTCTCCAGGGAGATTGGCTCCCTTCGAGCCTTGCAGAAGTCTACAAAGTTTACCTGAAACAAGCCCACAATCTGAAATTACACAGCACATAAGAAACACGCTTCAGAGAGCAAGAGGCAGCAGAACGAGTCGTGGAATTCATCCCAAAAGAAATGCAAATTTTGGTATTATATTTGGTGGTATTATTGCTAGTATTTTGGTATTATTAGTTATAGCATAGAAAATAAGTATGTTTAGAGATAAAAGAGGAAATCAAAATACATGCAAGGAAAAGAACACCAAACAAGAGAAGAGACAGAATTTGAAGAAAAAAACAGAAAACTTTTAGGAGAGAAAAATATAATCCTTAAAATGAAAATTGTAAAGAACAGGTTAAATAGCAGATCAGACAGAAATGAAGATAAAATTGACAGACTGGAAGACAGAGCAGAAGAAATAACCCAGAATGCAGCGCAGAAAGACAACAAAGGAAAAACACCAACAGGCATTTGCAAGGCTCAGAGCACGGTGTGAGAAGGTCAGGAGCACGGTGTGAGAAGGTCGGGAGCACGGTGTGAGAAGGTCGGGAGCACGGTGTGAGAAGGTCGGGAGCACGGTGTGAGAAGGTCGGGAGCACGGTGCAAGGGGCACAGTATCCGTCTATCCACATCTGCGGATTCCACCAGTTCTGGATCAAAGATATTTGGGGGGGAAATTCCACAAAGCTACAAAAAGCAAAACTTGAATCTGTCACACAGCAACTCAATTCTGAACATATATAGATGCAAAAGATTCTAAAGAACATATTAACAAATCAACTATAATACTGTAATAAACAAATAATATATCACGGCCAAGATAGGATAATTCCCAGAAAAGGAAATCTACTTGCGTGAATCACCAAATTAACAAATAAAAGGAGAAAAAAATCCTACGATCAGCTCAACACGTGCAGAAAGTTTTGATAAAACTCAATGTTAAGTAAAACATTCTCGGAAACGAGAACTTGTTTAACCTGAGAAGAGGCGTCTACAGAAAGGTAAGCCTTCTCTTTTTTGGTGATTTCATGGTTTTGAACAGGTAACACAATCCGTGCAGCCGTGGTCCTTCCCTGCTCCCACCCCACGCCCCGCGGAAGGGCCGCTCACTTCTCCGTGCCGGGCTTCACGGTTCCAGCAGGTGAAGACGTCCTTCCCCGGCCTGGCCCACGCCCGCTGCTGCGCGCCCTGCGTCCTTCCCTGGCGCGCTCCCTGGGGACCTGCCGCCTCCTGACCGAAGGTGCCTCGTGCTCTGCGCTGTGGGCACCTCCTGGGGCACCCGCAGCGCCCTGTGCACAGGCCCTTGGCTGCTGCCAATGCTGAACTGCACAGCCCTGGAAAGGTCACCATGTCACCACAAGGTGGCCCCTGTCCCCTTCCCCCCAGCAGATTCCCTGGGCAGGGCACCCTGACTCAGGAGGTCTGATCACGGGTTCTAGGGAGCGACGCGCTCTCTCCCCTCTCACTCCCAGCTTCAGTCAACAGTGTTGTTAAAGTTTACTGCTGCCCCCGAAAACATGCCAAAATGTCTATACCAGGCGGCAGGCTCCCTCTGCTCCCGTGTGACACGACACGGCTCACGTAGGCGTGCCCTCCGGACAGTGCCTGTCTCCCCCAAAGGCACTGGCACCCGTCTTCACCCTGTGTCTGGGACGTGCGGGCAGCGCCGTGCTGAACCCCCTGCGTCTCTCGGGCGCCTGGCCCCAGCGTTACTTTCCCAGAGGGGCGAGTACGAGCGACGTTCCCTGAGCTCTGGGTGGTCCCGCTGTCTGAGCCCACGTCCTGGAAGGACAGCCCAGCTGGATCCAAAGTCTGTGGCCACATTTTCTTCCCTTGGGACCCTTTCGACTGTGGCTGGGGTCGGGGATTCCTGGGGAAGCGTGCACCGCCTGCCTTTCTGTCCTTCATGCCTAACCACCTCGCTGTGCCCGGCGGGGTCAGTGGCCCCAGGGACACAGGAGGCTCCTCCCACACAGTCAGCCCTCCCACGCGGCGGCACAGCTTCCTGCACCATCAGTCCAGATGACTGCTGGCGCTACACAGTGCGGGCGCTTTGGCTTCAGGTCATGCACGTTTGGCTTCTAAGGACACCTGCGTGGGACCCTTTGCCTGTCTTCGGTATCACAACTTTCTCCAACTCCTTCTTCAAACCTGTTATTGGGCATCATACACAGGTAGCATACACATGTGTGCAGCTTAGACTTTCACAGACCAAACACGCCCACGTAACCAACACCTAGATCAAGAAACGAGATGTGGCCAGTTGCCAGGGGCCCCGCACATGCCCTCCCGTCCCCGGCGCCCGCCCCGCCAAGGGCCGCCCTCCCAGCTCCCCCAACACGAGCGTGCGCCCCACAAACACACTCGGGGAGCACGCTGGCGTTGGTGTCCCCTTTTGCCCAGCGTTAGACTTGTGAGAATCACTTTCCGTCACCTGTAGTGGCTGCCTCATTCTTCTCTCCATCGCGTGGCTGCACCACGTGTTAGTTACTCTGTCGTTTTTCCTGGAGACGGCATTCAGAAAGTACCTGGGGTTTGACTCTGATAAACAGTGCTGCCTCCGGGAAGCGCACACCCCCCCAGGTGAGGCTGCCTCGCTGCCCCCCGCAGTGCCCAAAGCCGCCATCCGCCCTGCACTGCGCCAACGCTCGGTCCAGGCGGGCTTGTCACAGCTCAGCCACCCTGGCGGGGACAGGCAACAGCCCACCGTGATTTAGGTCTGCCTCTCCCTGACGACTCATGAAGGTAAATCATGTTTTCATCTCCTTATTTTTGTCTCACTGTGTTTGCATTTCCCACCCATGGCCTCCTGTAGCAATGGGAAGATTCAGGACTAAGCAGCCAGTTTGCACCAACAGCAGAAAGGGAGACATTAGGGACATTTCCCTGAAACTGGGACCAAGACAAGGACACCCTGTCGTGCCTCCACTCAACACTGCTCTGAAGGCCCTGGCCCAGGCAGTGAAACAGGAAGGAAAACACCTTACACCTATTAAAGGTGTAAGGAAGAAACAAAGCCATCACCATGAATGCCTATGCAGAAAATCCCCCAAACCTACAAACACGTCATAAGAAGTGGCAGGTGACTGGCCGTTAAAACACAACCCGTAAGTCACCTATATTTCTTTGTAACACCAGCCGGGAGTTAGAAATTTCAAAAATAAATTTTAAAAACACCATTTACAGAAGCAACAAAGATGATCTGGGCACCTGGGAATGAACTTACCGCAGAGTGTGAGGCGGCGTGTGGACTATCGCGAGGCTTCATCAGAAGACACTCGAGGCGACCTAGGCAGAGCCAGCTCTGCGGGATCGAGGACTAAGTGTGGAGAGCAAACTTACAATGTCTCCAGGAAAACGCAGAATACATCTGTGACCCACGGGGTGGGAAGGAATCCCAAAGCAACACTCAAAAGGCACCACCCAGAAAAGAAAGGATAAATTATATATTAAGTTAAAAACATCTGTTCACAAAATAAAAGAAAAAGACCCAACTGGAAAAAGTATCTGACACACACATTACAACAAACGATTAATATTCTGAACTTATAAGAAAACACGTAACATATATAAAACTACATATATGAAAAAGGCAGAGCCCGATAGGAAAATGGACAAAGGACACGAACAAGAATTTCACCGAGGACGAAACACACAGGGCCACGAAGACACGGAGAGGCTCAGCTCCATCGGGGGGGAGGGGCACACCAGGCCACGCTGGCCACGGCTGGACCACGCTTTGCACCTGCTCTCTTTGCAAAGATTAATCACAGTACCAAGTGCCCAGGAGTATGTGGACCAGCCTTACGCGCGCTGGCGGCTGTAACTTGGAGCTGTTCTGGGAAACAGCCCTCCCTGAGGTCCATCCACAGGACAGCGGGGGGCCCCCACAGGAGTACCCAGGGACAGGGGCACGGACTTCCAGTGAACACAGATCAAGACTAGAAGTGCCTTCCTGTAAGTGCACACACCCGTTCTGAAAACCTTATTTTTTGCAGACTTTATCTTTACACAGATCTTATCAGGGTCTTCTACAGGCACTAGAGACACACAGAGCACTCTGTTTCCCAACCGACGCCGGTTCTCCTGGTGCCATTATTGCCTCCTCTCCTGCCCCGCCTCAGACAGCAGGCACAATTCTTTCAGTTTTTGTCTTCACATAAATACTTGGGTTTTTGCGATGTGTTTTTCGTTTCCCTTGCACGCATTTTGGAAATGCCTATTTTGTCCTCAATTAATCAGCTTACATTACTTCAAGAAATAAACAAATATTACAGACCGGAGGTTATAAAAATAATGGCCCACGGCTGAATTCAGGCAACATTTTCAGTTTGGCGTGTGTGATTTGTTAAAAACAAATAAACTGCATATAAAAATCCAGGTTTCTGGCTTCTCTCGAAGACCAAAGAGCCAGTGACTCTGGCCCTGCACCCCCGGCCCTGCTCTGCTGCTCTGCGGTCAGGCGAGCAGCCCTTGGAAGAGGCAGGGCCTCCCCTCCAGGGTCTCACACCTGCGTTTTCACTCACCTGCCTGCCTGGCCCCTGCCGGAATCCGTGTTTACAATTTGCATGCATAGATTTGTTCACCAATAAAAAACATTTTATATTCAATAACTCGTGAAAACCTAAAGATAAGAAGTAAAAGGTAGAAAGCAGTCGGGGCTCCAGGAGCTACAATGCCAGCCTGAGGCCAGACCTGAACTGCAGCCACAAATATACTTCCTAACAAACGTCCCAGGACTTAAGTTATAGTCATACACTTCCTGATTTAGAAAACTGAAAATAACCTGCATGCACTAAAATGTGTGCTCTCCAAAATAAAAATAAAAATAAAAATAAAAATAAACGTGTGCGCTCTGATCTCCAGCATCCACTTGGAAATCGCCGGCTCCTCCCGCCTGTGCCGCCAGCTCACCGCCCCACGGCACAGGGGCCCGGGCCTCGGCCTAGGAGGCCTCTGTCACCACGGGCTTCTTCTAAAACTAGTCCAAATATCGCCCGTATCGTGAGGTGGGTAACAGTTGGGATTGTTTTTACTGCGTGCTTCTGTTTTTGTGGATTACCAATAGTCACTGAACTTTGTGTGTAAGGCCCAGGCGGAGCCTCCCTGCCAGAGAGAGCTGGCTTCCGGGTGGCAGGTGAGCCGGCAGGTGTGCCGGCAGGTGAGCTGACGGCCTCCTCCTTCACGTGCCTTCAGGACCCCTGGGAGGGGCCACTCTGCAGGTCCTGGGGCATGCGGGTCCCTGTGGGGTGGCTGCTGGCCCAGGACTGGCACTGGGCGGGTCTGAGGCCCCCTCCCAGTCCCGCTTCCTCCGCCTCCTCTCACAGGCGTCAGACCCGCCTCCAGGTCCGGGCCCCTCCTGCTCCCCTTTCTTCCTCGAAACAACTCAGGCCGACGCAGTCTTCGTTTCACAATCTGACTTCTGTCCTGGTTTGGCAAAAATCATTGCTATTCTATCGTATCTTGCAAGGTATACCAATTAATTTCTGGATGGAGGAAGGATGTGTCTCCCTAATAAAAGGCACATTTGTTCATTCAATCAATCACTCCAATTAGACGAGGACAATGGCCTAAATCAGAAATCAATCCACAAAGCGCTTACCCCCATCATCAGCACATTCTTTATATTAAAAGTCAATATGCAGCGCTTCGCTGTACTCCCACCCAGCGCAAGATGAAAACCTGAATTCACACAAGCGGAATTTGTTTTCTTCCTGACCGCACGTCCTAGGCAGCACGTGGCTGTTTCCACCACCTCAGGGGGGTTCGGAGCCCGGTCCAGCAGGCGCAGCACTCTACAAGTGAGAAGTTTTAAAACGAACATGTGTGTGAAGCCAATGACTTAGTTTCTCTTTAGAAATGTAGATTTTCATATGCTGAGTTTCCTGAGCATCCAGGGAGTTTGACAAAGGAATGACACCTCCGGATTCGATCCTAGACCTTGTCTGAAACCCAGATTCGCCCAGCCGAGCACCCGGGCCACGCGCCCCGTCGGCTCCCACGTCCGTGTCGGCTCAGGCCTGCGAGACGGGGCAAAGCGCCTCCTCCCTGGTTGCAGGGGCAGCCGTCGCAGTCGTCACAGCATAATAAGTAAAGCCCAAATTATAGAGCAGGGCACAAATTTAACATCGACACATGCTTATAAAATGTTCGGGTCAGCAAACAGGACGTGAGGAGCAGGCAGGAGCCCGAGCTCCGTGAGGAGCAGGAGGGCAGACAGGCAGGGCCAGCAGTGGGTGGCAGAGGGATGTCCTCGCAGCGCCTGTCACTGTAGCTCATTTTATAGTTCATTACTGCTGTTATTCATGACGGATTTCACTCCCCACCTGCTCTCAGAAAGGAATCGAGACCATCTCCATCAATGACGCATGGCCTTCCGGGTCACCTGGGGACGGGCCTTTGGGCTGCTGGCACGCTGTCCCACCACGAGCACCCAGCTTCAATTTTAGTCCTAAGTGACAACAAGCACCCCAGCCAGGAGGGAGATTTCTGCCTGTCACGTACGGAAGGACATTATGTTGCTTTCAATTCACTACCACTAACATCTGAAATGTATCCTTTCTGCATCCTTCTATCTATGCTGGGGAAAGATGTGGCCAATTAAACCCTAGAGCCCACGTCCTCTACTGGCCGGGTGCAGACTCGGCCCTGCAGCCTCGAGAGCCGACACCAGCTTCCCCACCAGCTCTGCTTCCCCACCTCAAACTCAGCACAGACCCGTCCCGAGGTTGTCGGGGCATCATCTCCTGTACTTTGCTTGACAGCGATAATCAAAATACGGTGAATTATTCTCAATAACTATTAATAAATGAAAGACTATCAGAACATGAACCACTAATGCATTTGCCTAAATCACAGCCTTTTGAAATTAGTAACTTAGAGTTAATCTTCAAGTTATTATGAAGCGCTTTTAGGAAGGACAGACTGAGGCATACTCATTTCACTTTACAATTTGAAATAACTCATTTAAAACCCCAAACATTCTTTGGTTAACCAAAAGTAAAATCCTACTAAATTTCTGAGCAACTCTTTTATAAAATGCAGTCCAACCTTAGGGTATCACAAATTTCTCAATGAGAAGACTGAGAAGCTAAAGATCTCACATAAACAAGTCATTAAAAAGGAAACAGCGAATGTAGCCAATCATGTCCCAAGTTTTGCTCTATAAATATCAGTTAGCCACAGCATGCAACAGTAAAACCATTGCTTTTTTACCGGGGCCAGAGATGGAAGAAGAGAGTGAGTAGGGGCAGAAGCCAAAGAGTTTGCCAGGCGTGGTTCTGACGGTGACAGGGGCCGAGGCTCTGGTTCAAGGCCAAAGCAAGAGGCACGGGGCGTTGGGGCGGGGGCGGGGGGGGGGGCTGCCCTGCCAGTCCAAGTAGGGCTAAAGTCACGGAAGGGGTGAGTGATTGCACAAGACAACCAGAGTTGCCTGCAAGTAAGTGCGCCTGGATGAGTTACTGTCACCCCTCCCCCAAAAACCAGTAAATCTGGCTCTTCTCAAACACAACTTCTGCTTCCCTTCTCCCTGTTTATAAGAATTTCGAGGTTTCCCACCTACCTTGGATTTGACCAGAGATAAAACATATAGGCTTTGGCACACTGATGGGTCTGGGAAGGTGGTGTCCCTGGGATCTCAGTGCAAATCCTCCCAAGCCCATCTGGGACATAACCTTCAGCTGGTCACTAACCTCTGTGTTCTCAGGCCACACTGGTTTAGGAGGTCGAAGGGCAGATCAGAGGCAGCATGTTTGCGTATGTAAACAGCTCAGATCTGTGTGAGTACCCACAGCCAATCAGCTTCGGAAGCAGAAGGAAACATCATGGAACAGAGCACTTCCATGGATGCTTCTAACTTCCAAAGTAAAACAATAACTTTCAGAGTAAAACAGCGAGGTAGGATGGTGAAGGAAGATGCTGGAAGTCCCAGGAGTATGGGTGCTAGAGTCGGCCCTTGGGCACGTGCTGCCCCACCCCAGGCTGGCCCACCCTATTGGTGCCCCGTGCCCATCCGTACACATGTCTGTGTGCCTCGCTGTTTTAACCCTGTCCTCACTGGCAGCCCAAGCTCCTGGCAGGTACATCCAGGCAGGGCCACACAGGCAAAGGGAACGGCAGGCTCTCACCGAGCGCAGAAGGCACCCACACCCTCCAAGGCCAAGAGGGCCTGTTCGCTGAATGCCCATCGCATGTAGCGCTTTTTAAACAATGTAACCAAGGAGACTCCTGGGAGTGAGGAGAAATGGATACAGCGGTGAGTTGTAACAGGCTAACTCTGGAACCGTGCAGAGGACTCACCACTAGAAAGGGGGAGGGGGCAGCCTGGAAGTGACCAAACTGGAGAAGGATGAATCCCAGGGAGCCCTCTGAAGCCGGCCCCACTGAGGATGATCCGCCTGCTCAGCTGCCACTTACAAAGATGTGGTATCTCCAGGTGTCCTTCTCATGACGCCGGCCCACGCAGGACTCGGGCTTTGGCTCCTGGGATGGTGTCTGCGGTTAGCACGGGTGGCCGCTGTGCGTCCTACTCTGTCTCAAGGCCAACAGCCCACATTTTCCTTCTTGTGACACCACGGTATCTCCCGGGAAAAAGGACCCAACTGTTCAAGTATTCTCTTAGACAAGACTTTTAATATTGTGCTTTAAAAAAAAAAAAGGCCTGGAAAGCCATTTATGAAGACATTTTCCCTATTTCACTAAACTTCTCTCGAAGTTAAAAAAGCCCTAGGATTTTTAACGTACCTTCAAGTACTAATTATCTTCCTCTCCTAAGTACCTGGGGATCGGCTGTTCCCCGCACCCCTGCGTGGCCCTGGGGAGGCCTTTTCCAGCAAATGGCCCTTTGATCGGGATGACCCCGTCACCTGACTGAACAGTGGAAATTCACAGTCGCCTCGGTCCCAGCCAGGTCCCAGCCAGCGACGGAGCGGAGCCAGCGCGCCCGCAGTCCCACCGCAGCCCCCCCCCCGCGGGCTGAGCCGGCAAAAGTGAAACTCGCCCCCAGGCCTCGGCGCCCCCGGGGATCCCGGGTCCCCAGCGCCCCGAAACCGGCGGCCCGCGTCGCATCGGGATGGAGCGCAGAGGGGACCCCGGCAAAGTCCTGGGGGAGACGGGAACGGACGCCCCCACCCGGAGCTCAGTCGCCCCCCAGCTCGGCAGTGCCCGCTCCTGGGCCTCCCCGGCCTCCCGCCGGCGCCACCAGGCTGCGGGCGGCGGACGGGCTGGACGTGGCCCGGCCTCGGGCTGGACAAGGCCGCCGGGGAGGCCCCGCGCCGGGGACGGACCCTCCCGGCAGCCCCTCCCTCCCGGCCCGCGCCCCGCGCCCCGCGAGCCCAGCCGGCCCGCGGCGGGGAGGGGGCCGGGGAGGGGGCGGCGAGGCCGGCTGCGGGGGAGGGGCGACCTCGGGCGGCGGGGAAGGGGCGACCGCGGGCGCCGGAGGGGCTGCCCGGCTCGGGCGGGGGCCTCGCCGCTCACCTGCAGCCGCTGCCACCTGCTCGTCGCCCGGCGTCCCCGGCGGCCGGGGCGGCCCCGCTCCGCCGCTGCGCGTCCGCCTGGGCCCGGCCGGCCCTGCGTCGGGCCTTAGCGAGTGCGGCGCCTGCCGCCCCCGGCCCCCATCCCGCCGGCCCGCCGGCCCCGCCCGCCCGCCGCCCTCCGCCCTCGGCCGCGCCGCCACTTCCTGTGCGCGGCGATCCCACAGTTCCGCCGGCGCGCGCGGGGCGGCCGGGGGACACGCGGGGGACAGGCGGGGGACACGGGGGAGGGGA